>NC_053392.1:553850056-555096723 GCF_905171765.1 Bufo bufo
TCTACCAAGCCAACCATAGTAAACCAGGTCTAAGTTGAAATCGCAATGCGATTACTTCAAGTTATAATAATCGAATTGCGATTTCAACTTAGAGCTGTGTTTCTAATGGGTCTGCTTGCTAGAATTACCGAAGTTAACGAATATGGAATATAGCAGTGCTAAGTTGAAATCGCAATTCGATTAATTCAAGTTATAATAATCGAACTGCGATTTCAACGTAATTCTCAAATCCGACAGTACATTCTAGTATGGAGGCGTTCCAATGGTGATGGGGACGCTCCATGAGCACGGAAGTCGGCAGAAGCGGCAACGGGCACTGACTGGAGCAGCCAGGAAGCCAGGAATCCTCAGGACAGGTAAGAACTACTTTTGGGAAGTGGGAAAGAAAAAAATATAACAATAAAAAAAAATAATAATAAATGAATATTCGAAATATCGAATTTATAGTGCTATATTCGAAATATTCGCGAATTAGCGAAGTGCCGATATTCGCTAAAAAAATTCGAATATTCGCGCTCAACACTAGTAGACATATGGGGAATGTAAAGTAATAACTATTTTTGGAGGTATTACTATGTATTATAGAAGTAGAGAAATTGAAACTTGGAAATTTGCAATTTTTTACAAATTTTTGGTAAATTTGGTATTTCTTTATAAATAAAAATGTTTTTTTTTTTATATTTCATTTTACCAGTGTCATGAAGTACAATATGTGACGAAAAAACTATCTCAGAATGGCCTGGATAAGTCAAAGCGTTTTAAAGTTATCAGCACTTAAAGTGACACTGGTCAGATTTGCAAAAAATGGCCAAGTCCTTAAGGTGAAATAGGGCTGAGTCCTTAAGGGGTTAAGCAGACAATTCTTTCCTATACAGTAGATCACTGCAAACAAAAACTTACACCGTGCGTTATATGTGGCCTATCGGACCTATCCATTTGGAAATTCAAATAGTTCCAATGTGAACAGTGCGGAAGTGTCAGTACCTTGGATGAAACTAATAGCAGATAAATCTCTACGGAGCGGTACGTTTGGTTCAGTTGCCCCGCGTATAATACACCCGTCTGAACGAGGCCCTGCTCTATAAGGGTCACCATACCAGCTTTTAGATCTCATAACAGCAGGGAAAATCACTTAACGAATGAGACACGCTAGGAGACGTGTTGAAGAAAGCATTGTGAAGAGAGATGACTCAGAAATGAATGGGGGATGTTACTATTCTGAAGCGCTCGCTGATGTGTGCCTCTTTGTGACATCAGATCGCTGGATGACATCTGCGGCCGCAGAACTTCTGTACTGCGTTCCTGGAAGTGGGATAATTCTCCCACAGCGGGATCAGAGGGATGCTTCACAATATAGGCACCGGCCATCTGTGAATATAGCGAAGCAATATCTCATACACTGTGGAATTCGGACTAAGCAGAATGATAAACACAGTATATTCTATAAACAGCAGAAAACACTCATAAAACCATCTGGGCATGACAAATGGTGTAGTGTCTGCAAAGCATACAGAAGTCATGAGCAAGAGGCTTGTTCACCTCTCCTGATCTGTTTTAGTAACTGCTTGCCTTCCCCATGCGATAACAATTCTGCAGAATCTATTGATATGAATCTTTGATGTCCCGTTCCTCTATTATCCCTACTAGAAATGTATTAATTAATTGCTAGCAGTCTGCTATGAAGGTCCAGTTGGGTGTTACCGGTTGGGAGAGTGTCCCTGCATGGTCTGACACTATCCATTAAGTACTGGCAGTGGCAGACTGTGTAGAGACACCCCAAACTGGTAACACCCATCTGGACTTTTATGGCAAACAGATAGCAATTCATTGATAACTTCTAGTAGGAATGAGATAGGAATGGCACTACATAGGGTCATAAGAATAGATGCTCCATAATTGTTATTACATAGGGAAATGTAAGTAGCTACTAAAACAGACATGTCAGAAGAGGTGACAGGTCCTCTTTGATGCAAAAACTATAAGAGTGTTCCCATATACCTCATGCCATTTATACAGGGGCAGATCTAAAGGCTTATGGACCCTGGTGCAAGAGTTCAGTTTGGGCCCCCCTTCCCTCAGCGCTTTGTGGCAAGGGACAGGGGTGCACCTAACCTTTCTGCTGGCTCAGGCAAAAATTACCCCCCATGGCAAATTCTCAACCTAACCCCTTCTCTCCAGCCCTACTGTTAAACACATACTTAGAAAACATTACATACAGCTCTACAAAACATACAGAGTAATGCAGTCCTGATCAAAAGTTTAAGACCACTTGAAAAATGGCAAAAAATCATATTTAGCCTGGCTGGATCTTAACAAGGTTCCAAGTAGAGCTTCAACATGCAAAAAGAAGAAATGGGAGTGAGACAAAACATTTTTTGAGCATTTAATTTAATGAAAACAACGAATAAACTGAAACAGGCTGTTTTTCAGCTGATCAAAAGTTTAGGACCATACCTCCAAAAAAAAACTAAACCCTCCAAAACAGAAATCCAACTTCCAAACATGAACTCAGTAATGAGTAGCTCCGCCGTTATTGTTTATCACTTCCAAAATTTGTTTCGGCATGCTTGATGCAAGCGTTTCCATGAGGTGAGTGGGAACATTTCTCCAAGTGGTGAAGACGGCCGCACGAAGGCCATCTACTGTCTGGAACTGTTGTCCATTTTTGTAAACTTCCCTTGCCATCCATCCCCAAAGGTTCTCAATTGGATTTAGATCAGGGGAACACGCAGGATGGGCCAAAAGAGTGATGTTAATCTCCTGGAAGAAGTCCCTTGTCCTGCGGGCATTGCGTACTGTAGCGTTGTCCTGTTGAAAAACCCAGTCGTTACCACACAGACGTGGGCCCTCAGTCATGAGGAATGCTCTCTGCAACATCTGGACATAGCCAGCGGCCGTTTGACGCCCATGCACTTCCTGAAGCTCCATTGTTCCACTGAAGGAAAAAGCACCCCAGACCATTATGGCGCCCCCTCCACTGTGGCACGTAGAAAACATCTCAGGTGGGATCTGCTTGTCATGCCAGTAACGTTGAAAACCATCAGGACCATCAAGGTTAAATTTTTTATCATCAGAGAATAAAACTTTCTTCCACCTTTGAATGTCCCATGTTTGGTGCTCTCTTGCAAAGTCCAAACGAGCAGTTCTGTGGCGTTCAAGGAGACGAGGTCTTTGAAGACGTTTTTTGTTTTTGAAGCCCTTCAGTCTCAGATGCCGTCTGATGGTTATGGGGCTGCAGTCAGCACCAGTAAGGGCCTTAATTTGGGTCGAGGATCGTCCAGTGTCTTGACGGACAGCCAATTGGATCCTCCGGCTCAGTGCTGATGACATTTTTTTGGGTCTTCCACTTAACTTTTTTGTTCCATAACCCTCAGGATCATTTAAGAAATTCCAAATTACTGTCTTACTGCGTCCCACCTCAGCAGCGATGGCGCGCTGTGAGAGACCCTGCTTATGCAGTTCAACAACCCGACCACGTTCAAAAAGGGAGAGTTTTTTTGCCTTTGCCATCACAACGTGTGACTACCTGACAGAAAATGACAATGAATCCACATGTTTGCACAGATTTGGCCTTTTAAAGGCATGTGGTCCTAAAATTTGGATCAGCTGAAAAACAGCCTGTTTCAGTTTAATCGTTATTTTCAATTAATTGAATGCTCAAAAAATGTTTTGTCTCACTCTCATTTCTTCTTGTTGCATGTTGAAGCTCTACTTGGAACCTTGTTAAGATTCAACACGGTAAAATATGATTTTTTGCCATTTTTCAAGTGGTCTTAAACTTTTGATCAGAACTGTACAGCGCCACATACCTCTTACATCCAGTGAATTCTCCTCTGATCTAGATGTTCTCTTTCTTCATCTTCTCTATTCGTCCCAGACCACCATGATGATTTCTTTCAGCCATCTCTGCAGAGCTTGACAAAAAGACATCTTAGTTTCCTACTTTTCCATCATCCTCCCACCTTCTCAACATCCCAATACTGTGGCTATTGTGCTCCCCAATACTATACTGCAGAAACAGATAAACCCCCTGAAAATACTAGTACCATGCAAAAAGTGCCCAGTTCAATAATTATTAGTACACAGTTCCCTCAAGAATAACTGCAACCAGAAAATATTGTCCCTGACACTAATAGTCTAAATATAATGTGCCCCAAAAATAATTGTGCTAAGCTGATACTGTGCCAGGGTGCCTCCAGTAACAGTGCTCCCTAAAGTCCCACCAATATAAATAATTATCTGCCAGAGTCCACTTAGTGGTAACAGTGCCCCCAATAGTAATAATGCCCCCATTGTGCCAATACTAGTAATCATGTTCCCTGTAATCCCCCAGTAGTAATAATTCTCCTTCAAATGTGTGCCAGTAGAAAAATGCCCCCTTATAATGTTCACCAGTACAAAAAATACCCCCTTACAATGTGTGCCAGTACAAAAAATACCCCATTATAATGTGTGCCAGTACAAAAAATACCACCTTGCCTTTCAGATAAGACCCCCATATCAGATCCTCAGATCAGACCCCATATCACATCTCAGATTAGATCCCCATATCAGACCTCAGATCAGGCTCCCATATCAGATCCTCAAATCAAACCCCTATATCAGACCCTCAAATCAGACACCCATATCAGACCTCAGATCAGACCCTCTTTAGACCTCCATGTCAGACCCCAATATTAGATACTCGGATCAGACCCCTATATCAGGCCTCAGATCAGTCAATTATCTATCAGATCAAAGAAACACCTATAAATAAAAGCTAATAGCCCAAACTCAAACACACAGAAAATACTGTATAAAATAGACCAAAAGTAATTTATTGAAACATAATACACAAAATATAATAGAGGTGAAAGACAGAAGGGGACAAACAATAAAAGCCCCCCACTGTATCCCTGCAGAGCGGAAACCGCACAGGTGTAAAGGCCAGACACAGTCAATATGAAAAGTCCCACGTAAAAGGCAAATCAGCCACACTCCCCTACCAACAAAAAACTCTATTATATATCTCTTATACACTGCTCAAAAAAATAAAGGGAACACTTAAACAACACAATGTAACTCCAAGTCAATCACACTTCTGTGAAATCAAACTGTCCACTTAGGAAACAACACTGAGTGACAATCAATTTCACATGCTGTTGTGCAAATGGGATAGACAACAGGTGGAAATTATAGGCAATTAGCAAGACACCCCCAATAAAAGAGTGGTTCTGCAGGTGGTGACCACAGACCACTTCTCAGTTCCTATGCTTCCTGGCTGATGTTTTGGTCACTTTTGAATGCTGGCGGTGCTTTCACTCTAGTGGTAGCATGAGACGGAGTCTACAACCCACACAAGTGGCTCAGGTAGTGCAGCTTATCCAGGATGGCACATCAATGCGAGCTGTGGCAAGAAGGCTTGCTGTGTCTGTCAGCGTAGTGTCCAGAGCATGGAGGCGCTACCAGGAGACAGGCCAGTACATCAGGAGACGTGGAGGAGGCCGTAGGAGGGCAACAACCCAGCAGCAGGACCGCTACCTCCGCCTTTGTGCAAGGAGGAACAGGAGGAGCACTGCCAGAGCCCTGCAAAATGACCTCCAGCAGGCCACAAATGTGCATGTGTCTGCTCAAACGGTCAGAAACAGACTCCATGAGGGTGATATGAGGGCCCGACGTCCACAGGTGGGGGTTGTGCTTACAGCCCAACACCGTGCAGGATGTTTGGCATTTGCCAGAAAACACCAAGATTGGCAAATTCCCCACTGGCGCTCTGTGCTCTTCACAGATGAAAGCAGGTTCACACTGAGCACATGTGACAGACGTGACAGAGTCTTGAGACGCCGTGGCGAACGTTCTGCTGCCTGCAACATCCTCCAGCATGACCGGTTTGGCATTGGGTCAGTAATGGTGTGGGGTGGCATTTCTTTGGAGGGCCACACAGCCCTCCATGTGCTCGCTAGAGGTAGCCTGACTGCCATTAGGTACCGAGATGAGATCCTCAGACCCCTTGTGAGACCATATGCTGGTGCGGTTGGCCCTGGGTTCCTCCTAATGCAAGACAATGCTAGACCTCATGTGGCTGGAGTGTGTCAGCAGTTCCTGCAAGACGAAGGCATTGATGCTATGGACTGGCCCGCCCGTTCCCCAGACCTGAATCCAATTGAGCACATCTGGAACATCATGTCTCGCTCTATACACCAACGTCACATTGCACCACAGACTGTCCAGGAGTTGGCAGATGCTTTAGTCCAGGTCTGGGAGGAGATCCCTCAGGAGACCGTCCGCCACCTCATCAGGAGCATGCACAGGCGTTGTAGGGAGGTCATACAGGCACGTGGAGGCCACACACACTACTGAGCCTCATTTTGACTTGTTTTAAGGACATTACATCAAAGTTAGATCAGCCTGTAGTGTGTTTTTCCACTTTAATTTTGAGTGTGACTCCAAATCCAGACCTCCATGGGTTGAAAAATTAGATTTCCATTTTTTTATTTTTGTGTGATTTTGTTGTCAGCACATTCAACTATGTAAAGAACAAAGTATTTCAGAAGAATATTTAATTAATTCAGATCTAGGATGTGTTATTTTTGTGTTCCCTTTATTTTTTTTTGCAGTGTATATATAAAAATGAGTTTCTGTCTGTCTAGTCGGCTGTCTGTTTTTTATGCGCGACAAACAACGGGACCGATCTTAACCATATTTGGCACACAGGTACATCAGGTGTCCGGGAAGGTTTTTGGCCGGCTCTCAGCTCTCTAGGACTTACCGTTCCTGAGATATTCCCAAAAAATAACCAGCATTAGCCAAGAGAAGCTAGCAAGCCTTTCACTTAAATCTGAACTGCCATTTACACGGTCACATGTCCCTTATTAGCCAATAGAAGCTCGCAGATCCAACTCCAGGTTTCCATAACAACTGATCACAGGTTTTAGCAGTTTGCAGGTCCTAAAATATTCAGTCATATGAGGTGTGTCAGTCAATATAAGGTCATATTTAATTTATCCAGATTTTCATAACACAGCCATAAATAGACTGTACACATGGTCACATGTCCCTTATCAGCCAATAGGTCACAGTTAAAGGGTTGGTCACAGATAAAGTGGCGGTCACAGTTAAATGGGCGGGCACTGTGGAGGTCACTGTTAAAGGGGTGGCCACTGTGGAGGTCACTGTTAAAGGAGCAGACACTGTGTAGGTCACTGTTAAGGGGATGGGAACTGTGGAGGTCACTGTTAAAGGAGCAGGCACTGTGGAGGTCACTGTTAAAGGGGTGGGCACTGAGGAGATTGCTGTTAAAGGGGCGGGCACTGTTAAAGGAGCGCCCACTGTTTAGATTACTGTTAAAGAAGCGGGCACCGTGGAGATCACTGTTAAAGGGGCGGGCACTGTTGAGGTTACTGTTAAAGGGACGGGCACTGTTTAGTTCACTGTTAAAGGGGCGGGCACTGTGGAGGTCACTGTTAAAGGGACTGGCACTGTGGAGGTCACTGCTAAAGGGGTGGTCAATGTTAAAGGGCGGGCACTTTGGAGGTCACTGTTAAAGGGGCGAGCACTGTGGAGGTCATTGTTAAATGGGCTGGCACTGTGGAGATCACTGTTAACGGGGGGCACTGTGGAGGTCACTGTTAAAAGGGCGGTCACATATATTTCGATGATTATAAAGTGATTTTTATTTCTCTGGACATTATTGGTTACTCAACCTAATGCGTCATATATTGTCACTGTATGTGAATAAGGTGAAAAATATGTATATACTGTATGGAGAAATGTTATTTTATTTTGTATACTCGATGTATGTGAAAAGAAATAAAAAGTTTTGGATAAAAAAAAGGGCGGTCACTGTTAAAGGGGCGAGCACTGTGGAGGTCACTGCTAAAGGGGCGACCACTATTAAGATCACTGTTAAAGGGGAGGTCAATGTTAAAAGGGCGAGCACTGTGGAGGTCACTGTTAAATGGGCGGGCACTGTGAAGGTCACTTTTAAAGGGGCAAATACTGTTAAAGGGGTGACCACTGTGGAGGTCACTGTTAAAGAGGCGGTCAATGTTAAAGGGGTGGGCACCGTAAAGATCACTGTTAAAGGGGCAGCCTCTGTGGAGGTCACTGTTAAAGGGACGGGCACTGTGGAGGTCACTGTTAAAGGGGTGAGCACTGTTAAAGGGGCGGGCACTGTGGAGGTCACTGATAAAGGGGCGGCCACTGTGGAGATCACTGTTAAGGGGGCGGGCACCGTAGAGATCACTGTTAAAGGGGCGGGCACTGTGGAGGTCACTGGTAAAGAGGCGAGCACTGTTAAAGGGGCGGGCACTATGGAGGTCACTGTTAAAGGGGCAGTCACTGTTAAAGGGGCGGGCACTGTGGAGGTCACTGTTAAAGGAGCAGGCACTGTGGAGGTCACTGTTAAAGGGGTGGGCACTGAGGAGATTGCTGTTAAAGGGGCGGGCACTGTTAAAGGAGCGCCCACTGTTTAGATTACTGTTAAAGAAGCGGGCACCGTGGAGATCACTGTTAAAGGGGCGGGCACTGTTGAGGTTACTGTTAAAGGGACGGGCACTGTTTAGTTCACTGTTAAAGGGGCGGGCACTGTGGAGGTCACTGTTAAAGGGACTGGCACTGTGGAGGTCACTGCTAAAGGGGTGGTCAATGTTAAAGGGCGGGCACTTTGGAGGTCACTGTTAAAGGGGCGAGCACTGTGGAGGTCATTGTTAAATGGGCGGGCACTGTGGAGGTCACTGTTAATGGGGCAGCCACTGTGGAGTTCACTGTTAAAGGGGCGGGCACTGTGGAAATCACTTTTAAAGGGGCAGGCACTGTGGAGATCACTGTTAAAGGGGCGGGCACTGTAGAGATCACTGTTAAAGGGGCTGGCACTGTGGAGGTCACTGCTAAAGGGGTGGCCACTATGAAGATCAGTGTTAAAGGGGAGTTCACTGTTAAAGGGGCGAACACTGTGGAGGTCACTGTTAAATGGGTGGGCACTCATAAGGTCACTGTTAAAGGGGCAGTCACTGTTAAAGGGGCGGTCACTGTTAAAGGGGCGGGCACTGTGGAGGTCACTGGTAAAAACGCAGTCACTATTAAAGGGGTGGGCACTGTGGAGGTCACTGTCAAAGGGGTGGTCACTGTTAAAGGGGTGGGCACTGGAGAGATCACTGTTAAAGGGGCAGGCACTGTGGAGGTTACTGTTAAAGGGGCGTGCATTGTGGAAGTCAGTGTTAAAGGGGCGGCCACTGTGGAGGTCACTGTTAAAGTGGTGGGCACTGTGGAGGACACTGTAAAAGAGGCGGTCACTATTAAAGGAACGGGCAATGTGGAGGTCACTGTTCAAGGGGCGGTCACTGTTAAAGGGGCAGGCATTGTAAAGATTACTGTTAAAGGGGCAGACACTGTGGAGGTCACTGTTAAAGGGGCGGTCACCTTTTAAAGGGACGGGCAATGTAGAGGTCACTGTTAAAAGGGTAGGCACGGCGGAGGTCACTGTTAAAGGGGCAGGCACTGCATAGGTCACTGTTAAAGGGGCGGCCACTGTGCAGGTCACTGTTCAAGATTGCGGTCTTTGTTAAAGGGGCGGGCACTGTGGAGGTCACTGTTAAAGGGGCAGGCACTGTGGAGGTCAATATTAAAAGGGAAGGCCACTGTGGAGGACAAGGTTAAAGGGGCGGCAACTGTGGAGGTCACTGTTAAAGGGGCGGCCACTGTGGAGATCACTGTTAAAGGGGCGGGCACTGTGGAGGTCTTGTGTTAAAGGGGCGGGTACTGTAGAGGTCACTTATGGAGGATACTGTTGATATCTTTTTACGACACACAGAAACATGAAATAAAATAGATGAAATATACCCGTGCTAAGCCGGGTCCTTCTGCTAGTAGTAACTAATTATCACCTCACAAATCGAGTGGAGCATAAATATATAGCCCCTTAAAGCTATTAAAATAATGCTGCAGAGTGTAGTCAGAGTGTAGATGACAGGTGTAGTACATATCACCCAAAGTAGTAAAATTGATATCAACCAATGTCTAATAAATCAGGCAGTATCTACAAATGTACCCATCTACCCATATTGATACACGGTCCGGTCCACAGGGCAAGACTGTTACCTCAACGCGTGTTTCGTCAACCCACAGGCTTCGTCAGGAGGCAAGGATAAGTGGAGCAAACTGGGGTATAAATACTAAAATGTACACCTGAGTTCAATATAGGCCGCGTTGATCGCGAATATTCTAATTGCTAATTTTTATTGCGAATATCGGCACTTTGAGAATTCGCGAAGATATAGAATATAGTGCTGTATATTCGTAATCGCGAATATTTAACTTTTCTTTCCGTCAGTAACCTCCCTTCTTGCTTGTGGGCCAATGAGAAGGCTGCAATATCTTTGTCTGAGCTTAGCAACATCCCTAGCAACCAATAGGAAAGTTGCCTACCCCTTACTATATAAGAACCTCCCCAGCAGCCATTTTCTGCAGTTCTGAGAGAGAGAGAGCAGTGTCATTGCTGTGCTCAGTGGTTTGCTGAGTCATCTGGATCGTTATTCAAATATATTAGATAGTTAGTTAGCTCATATATATAGCACTCATCTAAAGAATTATTAGGAACACCATACTAATACGGTGTTGGACCCCTTTTTGCCTTCAGAACGCCCTTAATTCTACGTGGCATTGATTCAACAAGGTGCTGATAGCATTCTTTAGAAATCTTGGCCCATATTGATAGGATAGCATCTTGCAGTTGATGGAGATTTGAGGGATGCACATCCAGGGCACGAAGCTCCCGTTCCACCACATCCCAAAGATGCTCTATTGGGTTGAGATCTGGTGACTGTGGGGGCCATTTTAGTACAGTGAACTCATTGTCATGTTCAAGAAACCAATTTGAAATGATTCGAGCTTTGTGACATGGTGCATTATGCTGCTGGAAGTAGCCATCAGAGGATGGATACATGTTCTCATTCTGTTTACGCCAAATTCGGACTCTACCATTTGAATGTCTCAACAGAAATCGAGACTCATCAGACCAGGCAACATTTTTCCAGTCTTCAACAGTCCAATTTTGGTGAGCTTGTGCAAATTGTAGCCTCTTTTTCCTATTTGTAGTGGAGATGAGTGGTACCCGGTGGGGTCTTCTGCTGTTGTAGCCCATCCGCCTCAAGGTTGTGCGTGTTGTGGCTTCACAAATGCTTTGTAAACCCTAGAAATGGTTGTGCGTGAAAATCCCAGTAACTGAGCAGATTGTGAAATACTCAGACCGGCCCGTCTGGCACCAACAACCATGCCACGCTCAAAATTGCTTAAATCACCTTTCTTTCCCATTCTGACATTCAGTTTGGAGTTCAGGAGATTGTCTTGACCAGGACCAACCCCCTAAATGCATTGAAGCAACTGCCATGTGATTGGTTGACTAGATAATTGCATTAATGAGAAATAGAACAGGTGTTCCTAATAATTCTTTAGGTGAGTGTATAATACAGATAGTTAGTGGGAGATAGTCAGTGTAGGTTAGATAGTGATATAGTGTAGCCGGTTCCAGTGCAGGGTGTTAGGAAGAGTGATAGGAATTACTGTGCTGTGATAGGGATTAGTGTCTTTGTCTTTCGGCTTTGAAAAAAATAAGTCATTTGCTGTCTGTTTTTCTGTGCTGTGATAGGGATTACTGTGCTGTGATAGAGGTTAGTGTGCTTTGATAGGAATTACTTACTGCACCAATCAGTAATATCTACTCAGACCTAATAAAATGTAAAGTTGCATGTATTGCGCCAAAAAATATGCTGATTTGCGCAATCGCGAATATATTGGAGCACTCTATCTGCATATAAAGCTATTGTTCTGCCATGCATGCAAAATGTAATCAAAAACAGTGCTGTAATGTAAAATTACTTACAGTGTTCAGGAGTTCTTCCTCACAGTCACGAAAGTTGGTGCCAAACATTTTCTCCAGTCTCAGGAAACTTCTAGCAGCTTGAAAAATTTTGCAAAAGTGAGCCATGCCTGTATTACGCGCAATACGCGCATATTACATTGCCGATTTTCACAATAATCACTGGAGATCACGAATTCTAGAATTTATGGTAAATATTAGGCCAAAAATTTGTGAAATATTGCGAAAATGAATATTGCCCATGCTGCTCATCACTAGTTCCCAGCATGATTAGGACGCTGTCATCACACTAGCTCGTCAGATCACCCGCATGTGATCAGCCTCCGCAGGCACATCCAGAAAGTGGATATCGCACAATGTCACGCTAGACTACACACCCGACCGTAACCCTGAAGACGAAGACAACAGAGCACCATGTGATGCAGACTCCCAGCACATGCGTGGGACGTGTCCGAACTCAGAACTGTAACAGATGTTAGAAGAGACTCTATAGGACCAGACCGAGTATCATTTAGATGAAGGAAAAAGAGGCCAAAAGAAAGAGACAAAAAATGTAAAAAAGGGAGGTAATATATCATTACCAAACACACCTGGCTCTATATTGGGCTCACAGTCCTTTTCCTTTGCTCAGCTGCCAAATCAAATGACGGAAATGCGACTAAATTCAACACAGGCAGTAACAGCTACTACATCAACAACATTGATCTCAAGACATATGAGATATGTTCACGATAAGAATATGAACTTGTTACGCTTTTGGGGGATAGAGAGGAGGATACTAGGACCTGGGGGGGGTAATCTGGATAAAAAATGATTGCAAAATGATGCTCGGTGGATTTATAGATTAAATACCATGAGCCCAGTAGGCCTCAATGAAGGTTTTTCTTTTTCAGCATTTATTTCGCGAGTGGGAGGGAGAAGTGCTATTCCTCAGTTTTTCTTGAATATTAGATATGATTGATTAATGTAATGATATCCCATTTTTGAGGGATTATACCCATACTTGAACACCAATATAAAATAAAGGATCATAGCTTGATGATTTAGTAGTAATTATAATTGATAGAAGTACCCCTGTTAAAAAATATATAGAGAGGATGCTTAAAGCTCCCAAGTAATAATTGAGAACTGTTGCTAAAGAAGACAACTGTCCAACCATCATTGAGATAAAGATACTCATGTACTTAATTTAGGGGATAAATCAGTTATAAGAAAGAATAGTCCAGCCAATTATCCACATAGAGGGACATTGGACAAATACAAAAATTCCAAAGTCCACGTACATGCGCAGATCATATTAGGAAGGATTTTAAATTTAACTAAGTCCTCTGACATGTGCTCTGATTGTAATGAAATGAAATAAAAGAGAAGTTCCAGCGCAAGCGCATAAGACTTGTCCGTAGTGGTCAAGCTGTGATCCTGCAATCAACATAGACTTGGATCCAAGTAAGAGATTTATGGGTTCTCTCTCCTTTCAATCACTTGAGCGAGGATGTAGTATAGGGTAAAAATTAAGGAGAGCCCGCCTTACTTATTTAAATCACCATTTACCCAAGCGCTCGTGTTGACAGTAGCTCCTTAACCCCTGAGGACGCCGCACTAAGCGGCGAAACATGTCGGGGGAGCTGCAATTAGGTATTAGATAAAATAGACGTCCTAGTTTCCCTGAGCAGCGGAGTGTACTGCAGACACTCCGTGCAAATGATTTAGATAAAGATGAGAGCTTAGTGAGGAAGTCAGAAGTAACGATTAGACCTGACAGGTGGCTTTTTGAATAAAAGTAAGCAATAAGAAACAAACTAATGATATAATAAATCGCACAAATCTAAGTGTGTACTTCAATCAGCTAGCTGTCATAGGTATACCTCCTAATAGAGATTATAAAGTGATAATAGAATAACACATTAACGCTGGAATGCTGCATTGAGAGAAGCAATGCCGCATTAACCTATTAGGGGATATGAAGAAAATATCCCCTTAGGTCTCCCTTACTAGACACTCTACAATAAGCACATAGGAATAAGAGGAGATAAATATATGATATAAAACTTTCTTCACATCCCCATTAGTCACAGAGTTTTAAAATAAATAGAAATGGCTGGAGAAGTACAATGTATGGAGATTTCCTGCATTCTGGTAAAGGAAATGACACAGGAAGCCATAATATATTTCTGTATGTGCAGAGTCATGGACCAAATATCCCTGGTACGGCACAGAATCCTACACTCCTTTGACCACGTGTCGCAGCGCTTACCACCTAAAACGAAATGGAAATGTTCAAATAAGAGATTAAACTTTAAGAATTGGGAAGGAAAATTCCACCTCAATAGAGCTTTAAGGTGGAATCCAAAAGTGGTTGTGCCTAATGGCCCGGATCGGCAGAAGTGTTGATACAGGCCGTTTAGTTCCTTAGATGCCGTGGTCAATAGCAAACGCTACATCTAAGCGGTTTAGGCTGAGAGAATTCTATCTGTCAGGCATCAGACCCTGCGAATGCGAGATTATGGGGCTCCAATGCTTGGCGGCCTGGAGCCTATTGAAAGTGCATAGATCTGCCTTCAGTATATGCCTGCAGTGTATGCCAGAGAGGCACAGCCTGATAGTGCCTTTCAGTATAGTACTCACAGTACAATACACTGTACTGCATAAGTAGTACAGTGTTTTATAAAAGCGATCAGAGGATCCTTTGTTAAAGTCCCCTTGTAGGACTATTTAATGATTAAAGGGCATCTGTCAGCAGATTTGTACCTATGACACTGGCTGACCTGTTACATGTGCACTTGGCAGCGGAAGACATCTGTGTTGGTCCCATGTTCATACAGGGAGTGCAGAATTATTAGGCAAGTTGTATTTTTGAGGATTAATTTTATTATTGAACAACAACCATGTTCTCAATGAACCCAAAAAACTCATTAATATCAAAGCTGAATATTTTTGGAAGTAGTTTTTAGTTTGTTTTTAGTTTTAGCTATTTTAGGGGGATATCTGTGTGTGCAGGTGACTATTACTGTGCATAATTATTAGGCAACTTAACAAAAAACAAATATATACCCATTTCAATTATTAATTTTTACCAGTGAAACCAATATAACATCTCAACATTCACAAATATACATTTCTGACATTCAAAAACAAAACAAAAACAAATCAGTGACCAATATAGCCACCTTTCTTTGCAAGGACACTCAAAAGCCTGCCATCCATGGATTCTGTCAGTGTTTTGATCTGTTCACCATCAACATTGCGTGCAGCAGCAACCACAGCCTCCCAGACACTGTTCAGAGAGGTGTACTGTTTTCCCTCCTTGTAAATCTCACATTTGATGATGGACCACAGGTTCTCAATGGGGTTCAGATCAGGTGAACAAGGAGGCCATGTCATTAGATTTTCTTCTTTTATACCCTTTCTTGCCAGCCACGCTGTGGAGTACTTGGACGCGTGTGATGGAGCATTGACCTGCATGAAAATCATGTTTTTCTTGAAGGATGCAGACTTCTTCCTGTACCACTGCTTGAAGAAGGTGTCTTCCAGAAACTGGCAGTAGGACTGGGAGTTGAGCTTGACTCCATCCTCAACCCGAAAAGGCCCCACAAGCTCATCTTTGATGATACCAGCCCAAACCAGTAATCCACCTCCACCTTGCTGGCGTCTGAGTTGGACTGGAGCTCTCTGCCCTTTACCAATCCAGCCACGGGCCCATCCATCTGGCCCATCAAGACTCACTCTCATTTCATCAGTCCATAAAACCTTAGAAAAATCAGTCTTGAGATATTTCTTGGCCCAGTCTTGACGTTTCAGCTTGTGTGTCTTGTTCAGTGGTGGTCGTCTTTCAGCCTTTCTTACCTTGGCCATGTCTCTGAGTATTGCACACCTTGTGCTTTTGGGCACTCCAGTGATGTTGCAGCTCTGAAATATGGCCAAACTGGTGGCAAGTGGCATCTTGGCAGCTGCACGCTTGACTTTTCTCAGTTCATGGGCAGTTATTTTGCGCCTTGGTTTTTCCACACGCTTCTTGCGACCCTGTTGACTATTTTGAATGAAACGCTTGATTGGTCGATGATCACGCTTCAGAAGCTTTGCAATTTTAAGAGTGCTGCATCCCTCTGCAAGATATCTCACTATTTTTGACTTTTCTGAGCCTGTCAAGTCCTTCTTTTGACCCATTTTGCCAAAGGAAAGGAAGTTGCCTAATAATTATGCACACCTAATATAGGGTGTTGATGTCATTAGACCACACCCCTTCTCATTACAGAGATGCACATCACCTAATATGCTTAATTGGTAGTAGGCTTTCGAGCCTATACAGCTTGGAGTAAGACAACATGCATAAAGAGGATGATGTGGTCAAAATACTCATTTGCCTAATAATTCTGCACGCAGTGTATGTGCTCGCATTGCTGAGAAAAATGATGGCTTAATATATGCAAATGAGCCTCTATCATTGTCCTTACTCCTACAGGCTCTGCTCTCTATGCAACTGCCGCTTCAACTGCACTTTGATTGACAGGGCCAGGCAGGTGTGCAGATGTTTTCACTTCCTGGTCCTGTCAATCAAAGTGCAGTTGAAGCGGCAGTTGCAGAGAGAGCAGAGCCTCTAGGTGTAACGGCAACACCCCCGTTGCTCCTAGAGGCTCATTTGCATACATTAAAACATCATTTTTCTCAGCAATGCGGGCACATATAAACATGGGACCAACACAGATGCCTTCAGCTGCCAAGCGCACATGTAACAGGTCAGCCAGTGTCATAGGTACAAATCTGCCAACAGATGCCCTTTAAAACAAAAGTTTTATTAAATAAAAAAAATCTTCATGTTAAAAAATACACCTTTTTTACCATTAAAAAAACATAGCTTTTCAATGGAAAAAATTGCAAAATGAAAATCCCCTCCACATATTTGCTATTGTCGCTTCTGTAATGCCCTACACTACACAATAATTATGTAATTTATCCCGTACAGTGAACACCGTAAAAGAAAATTGGTGTTTTTTGCTTATTCACCACCAAAAAAATTGAATAAAAAGCGATCAAATAGTGTCATGTACCCCAAAATGAAACCAATAAAAACTACAAGTCAAGCCTTCAGACAGATCTGCAAAAAAGAAAAAGAAATAAGTTATGTGTCCTGGGATGCAGCGATGCAAAAACATTTTTTTTTAAAGGGTTTAATTGTGGAAAAATAGTAAATGCAGAAAACACTGTGGGGGTCATTTACCAAACTGGTGTAAAGTAGAACAGATTCCACCTTTCATTTTTGACAGCTCCTTTGGAAAATGAAAGGAGGAATCTGATTGGTTGCTAGGGGCTACTAAGGCAGTTCTACTTTACACCAGTTTTATAAATTGCCCCCAATATTTATTTGGTATCACTGCAATCGTACTGACCCAGAGAATAAAGTTATGGTATTTAGAAGTTATGGTATTTAGGACGAAAATTGAACAATTGAAAATTTATAATTAGGGATGAGCGAATCGACTTCAGAAGAAACATTTGCATAATACTTCGTTTGAATACTGTACGGAGCTCCGTAAAGTATTAGAATGTATTTGCTCCTATGAGCCGAAGTTATTACTTACTTCGCATAATAACTTCATAAATAAATTTCTACTGTAAAAAAACATTTCCCGAACTCGGGTTCGGTTCCAATGTTTCATCCGAAGTCGATTCGCCTTATCCCTATTTATAATGTAAAAACTCAGTGGCAGCATTGACACTTTTTGCCATCCCCCAAAGAAAGAATTAAAGGGGTTATCCAACCCCTATAATTCCCCCCCCCCCCCCCCCCCGCAATGCTCGGGCCCCTTGTATACATTATACTTACCTGCTCCCCTGCACCCGCACTAGGGAGATGCAGCAGCGGCCATGCGGGGATCAGAAGCGACGCGGGTGCCAGGGAGCGGGGTAAGTATAATGTATACAAAGTGCCCGGGCATTGGGATGCGGGGGGGGGGGGTCATTATAGGTGTTAATTTAATATAAGTTAATTAGTAAGTGGTATACCCCAAAATGGCGCAATTGAAACTACAACTTGTTCTGCAAAAAAACAAGCCCTCGTATGGCTGCTTCGACTGAAAAATAAAAAAGTTATAGATCTTGGAACACAGTGATAAAAAGAGGGAAAACAATTGCTTGGTCACTAAGGGGTTAATGGCCCAGGAAGGTAAGCAGGAATGTATAGAGAGGCCAGGATACCACTTGTTGGATAACGTAATTTCTTGTGACGCAGAAACAGGCTCATTAACCCCTTCAGTATCAGGAAGATGTTTGTTTTTGCATTTTCATTTTTTTGCCTCCCCACCTTCCAAGAGCCATGACTTTTTTTTCCCATTTAGTTATGTAAATAATTTCTGCACCTTTTCTCATTGACATATGAATTTTTATTTTTATGTTATTTTAGTATTTTTTTTTTTTTTTTATACCCAAGAAAATGTAAAGAAAAAAAAAGAAAGTAGTCTGTTTTTTACATCTTTTGTTAATGGTACAATGTGCAGATTGTCCCTATTCCATAACGATCGACTTGATATAGGGGTTACATGGGTGATGGTCGCCGGGGGTGGGGCTAGAAGCTGGGCTGTGGTAGCGTTTTTTTTATTTATTCATATTTTCTTTATTTTATTTCATATTTTGTGCTCCCCCCCATAAGGTCATACAAGACCTTTGGGGGTCTGACAGCATGATTATAACCCTATTAAACCTGGCATGCTGCCTTGCAGGGTTGATCATGCTGAGTAAAACAATGTCTTTGTGATATCTGTAGGTAAAACCCTTACCGAGACATGCATTTTTAATATATGAGTAATATATTAATATATTATTAATATATTAATATATTTAATATGAGTTGGTTTGAGCATCAAGAGGCTGGCCAGAGCCCTTGGAGCACTGCTTTTGTAACACCTTTCTGAGCACGGCATGGTTCCCTCCCATTGCTTGATTGTCTAGCCCTGTCAATCAAGGGGGAGTACCCAGATAAAAGGGGTGTTACAGACAGAAGAAGTGCTCCAACGGCTCTGGCCAGCCACTTGGCGCTCGAAACAGCTCATTTGCATATTAGTAAAAAACATACGGTAGATATCTTGCCAACGGTTCTACCTACAGATACAACAAAGGTATAATTTTTAGCAGCATGAGCAACCCTACCAGGAAGCATGCCTGTTCATGCTGACAGATGCTCGTTAACATTACATTTTGTTTAATTGAGCGATTTCTCCTGTAACAGGCGCCAGGGGCGTTGCTAGGTTAAAACATTCGGGCCTGGGCCCTTGATGTTTTGTCATAGGCCCCGAATGTACTGCCTGCCTGATAGATACAACTGTATTGCCATCCTCAGGACGGCAATCCCTGCAAGAGCTGAAGGACCTGTGATGACATCACAGGTCATGTGATCAGTGCTAAATGCAGTAGATGAAAAGGACCTGCGATGATGTCACCGTCATGTGACCAGTGCAGAAGAGGATGGCTCAGCAGTGAAAAGTCCTGGGAAGAAGCTGTGGTGAGGTCTGCTACATGAGGAGAGGTAAGTGAAGGGGTAGATTACTCAGTGTGAGAGGCAGAGCAATGTTGGGAGTTGTAGTTATTTAACTGGGACTGTATATTAGGGCTAAAGGGAGGAAAGTTATTTACATGGGACAGTGGGGTGGAGTGATGTTATTTACATGGGACTGAAAGTTGAGGGAGTGATGGTATTTATATGGGAATGCATGTTGGAGGTGGCTGGGGCAGGGTGATGTTATTTACATGGGACTATATGTTGAATGCGGCTGTGGGAGGGAGTGATATTATTTACATGGGACTGAATATTGAGAGGTAATGTGATTTACATGGGACTGCATGTTAGAGGTGGCTGAGGAGGGGGTGATTTTATTTACATGGGACTGTATGTTGAAAGTGACTGGGGGAGGAAGTGATGTTATTTACATAGGACTGAATATTGAGGGGGTGATGTTATTTACATGGGACTGTAAGTTGGAGGCGGTTGGGGAGGGGTAATGTTATTTATGTGGGACTGTATATTGAGGGGGCAGGAGAGATGGTGTGATTTTATGTACATGGGACTGTATTTTAGAGGGGGCTGTAGATAGAAAAGGATGTTATTTACATGGAACTGTATATTGGAGGAGGCTGGAGAGATGGTGTGATGGTATTTACATGGGACTGTATGGTGGAGGGGTTGAGGAATTATCATTTTTGAGGACTGTAAACGGAGGAATATGACTACAGGGGAAACTGCAGGGGGGCATTATAAATACTGGGGGCGCTTCAAGGTGAGTATTATAACAGTAGGGGGCATTATAAATACTGGGGGCATTTTAAATCCAGGAGACATTAGGCGTTCTTATTACTAATGGGGGCTCTATAGGAGGGACGTATAGATCTGCATTATTTCTACAAAGAGCACTGTGGGGGTCCTTTTACTACTGAGGGGTCTGTAGAGAGCTTTACTACCACTGGGGGAACAATAGGGGACCTTATTTCTACTGGGGGCTCTGTAAGGGCATTATTAATACTGGAGGGCTCTTCTACTAATGGTGGCACTCTTGGGGTGCACTATCACTGTTGGGGGCACTGTAGGGGGCAGTATTACTAATGAGGGCATTCTAGAAGGGAATTACTTCTGGTGGGACTATGAGGAGCACTCATTTTTCTTCAGAATAGTATTTGGGGGTACAGAAAAATGAGGAAGCTAAGATGTCTGTGTTTCACACTCTGTAGAGATGACGCGCGGCTGAGAAAAGTTGTCCGGACGGAATGGAGAAGATGATGACAGAGAAGATCTACATCAGAGGAGACGTCACCTGGGAGGAACTGGATGTGAGAGGTACGTGCTGCTGTATAGCTATAGCAAGCTTAGGGGTCGGTTGGTTGACTTAGAGAATTGGGCCATATGCATGGGGGCTTGGGCCCCGGATCTTTTGAGACCCTAGCTATGCCACTGACAGGCGCACCGTATAGAGTGAGGGGGAAGGCAGAGATGATAAAAACCATAAGGGGTTGGGTCAGCACAACCTGCCTGTAGGTGCACATCACTATGGCGAAATACATATACAAACGGAAAATGCAAATGTGATCGCACACTACATCAGCACTCTGCCCTCCATGCTGGACGAAACATTGGTTTATATTTTGGCCAAAGCATAGTAAGCCACTCACCGCGTCAAGGTTGTCTCATGAGTGGTCCCTAACTCTTGTTCCTGTGGCCCATGAACAGGTAGGAACAAGAGTTAGGGACCACTCATGATAAAAACCATCCCTTCCTTTCTTCTTTATCGGGAATCCTGCGGTTACTGACAATTAGCGTGCAGCGGCAAATTCTTCAAGGGCGTTCAGAAACATCCTTGCAGAAATACGTGCTGAGTGCCCGGACGTATATAGTCAACTGGTGGTCGGCAAATTATAGCAACCGCAAATAAAACCGTATTGTGTACAGATAATGCCATGCATAGCCAGACACTTGACAGACCGCCTCCACTTACAGTGGGGTCCGTTATGCAGAGCTCTGTCGTTAGCCTCTGATTGTGAACTGAGCCTGAAAACACTGGGGCAGATTTATCAAAACTGTTGTGAAGGAAAATTGGCTTAGTTGCCCATAGCAACCAATCAGATTCCAGCTAAAGGAAAATGAAAGGTGAAATCCGACTGGTTGCTATGGGCAACTAAGCCAGTTTTCCTTTACACTGGTTTTGATAAATCTGCCCCATTAAGTGATTGGAATGTAGGCTCTGTTCACACTTCTGTCCGTATTTTTGGAGTATAACTGCTCATCACGTGTTTAAAAATGGAAGCCAGATACATCTCTCCTGCCAGAGATCACACTTCGCCTCCATTTAAACGTTTGCTCCTAAACTACATTTCCCATGATGCCCTCCTCCGGCCGTGCGTCGTGACGTTCCATGTACTGGTTCTCTCCTCTGTGTTTATGGCCGTGCGTGCTGACGTCACCGGGCAGCGATCCCTTCGCCTCTAGCAGCCCCTCCGTTGTCGTTGCTGCCGCTGTGTAGCAGTTCCTGCCTTGCAGCCAGTGTGCTCTGCCGGGCGGCCCCGTCCAGCCCCAGGATTTTGGAAGAAGACGACGCCCCCCCCGACCGCCATATTTGCCGTTGCTTTGCTGCCATCATTGGTATTGTTCCGGGGGAGCAGACCAGCTTCATCGTGACAGGCCTGTGACTTGTGCTGTCGTCCGCGGAGAGGAGCGCCGCACTCTGCCCTGTGTCGCTGTAAGTCACGGAGACGACCCCTGGGTGCTGGCTGCCCTGCGTGGTCCTACTGCCCGCCTGATGCACCTCCGGGGCCCCCGTCCTGCTGTCAGCTGCTCCCAGCCATTGTTACTGAGCCAGGCTTTGTTCTCCCCTTCCTAATGTCATGTCTCCAGCCTGCTGCCCATAGTTGGGGGGTGGTGACCCCCCAATCCTGTCCCCTTCACCTATTCCACCCCCATATTACCGCCATGTGTAACCTCCTGTACGAATCGCCATCGTGTGCCGCCTGGGTTCACGCAATTCCGCCACCATGTCCAGGCTGCTCCTGTCTTTCTACATTTTAGAAATGGGGAGAGGGGGGGATGCACTGTGGGACGTGAACCTCAGGCTTCACCTGTCATAGTCGCCCCACGTCTCTGGATTTTGGCGCACAGACGAAGGCGGTCGGTGGCGGTATTGATGCATGCCCCTTGCCTGTGCTGTCCTAGACCGGGGCCCGCCTGATCAGCCCCAGATATTGCGATGTTACGTTTCCAGAAGCTTTAAGTAATTTTGCTATTTTTGGTGGAAATGAATGCGCTCGTAATGGGGCGACGTAATGGTGGCACACGAGTAACCGGCCTGTAGACATAGCGAATGTCCCCCACAATGCAATGCTTGGGCACGTTCATTGTCTTCTGGCTCTTGATTGGCATTGGTGTCAAATTTTTGGCTGGGTGTAGAGGACGCTGCCATTCTGTGAACATGGTGGATGGTGGACCGTTTGATATCTCTGTGCCTGTGTATGATTGCTGTATAGCAGGGGTAGGCAACGTCCGGCGCACCAGCTTTTGTGAAACTACAACTCCCAGCATGCCTACTTGCTCTGCTCTTTTCAGACCTCTCGTAGAAATGAATGGAGCATGCTGGGATTTGTATTTTCACAACAGCTGGAGTCGCATGGACGGTGGGAGGCCGGTCATCGCCGTGGTCCTCACACACCATCATTTATTACTTGTTTCTACCGCTCCCGGCACACGAAGGGTTATTGCGTCCTGTACTGTGCGCAGGGTGGTCTTTGCCGTGAGTTTGTTCAGGCTGCATTGGGTATCGGAGAGTCCTGGAGGAAAGGGAGACCCTGCTACCTCTCGGCCAAGGAAGGGTTAAGTTCCGCTGTGTTGATGAATTCGGAGAGTCCCACGCTGCCCCCTCTGGAGGGGCTTACATCTGTCTTCCTTGGCAGGACCGCAAGTCTTTGTCACGAAGGCTGTTGCTTTGGGATTCTGCTTTTGGAGATTCTTCCCGGACATATGCCCCCTCCCCCGGCGTTCGCTGTTCCTCTCCCGGAGTGTCAGGGGGGTCCTACCTTTTATTTTGTGTTTTTATGGTAATTTGGGGTTTTTTGTTCTGTTTAGTCTCTTGCTGTATTTTGTCCCGTGTTTCCTGTCCTTTTGGTTCCCCTGTTATTTAAAAGTGTCAAAAGTTTGACAATAACCACGGAGGAAGGCCTCTTGCACACAAAGGTATTTTCTTTCTGTGTCCATTCCGTTTTTTTTGCGGACCTCTAGAAATGAACGTACACCGATGCAAAAATCCAGCTGTGTGCATGGGGCCTTAAAGGAAATTGCATCTGCCGTCTAAGGCCCCATGCACATGAGGGCTCGTTCACACGAACGTGTGAAGCCCGTGCTGTGGACCGCAAATTGCAGTCCGCAATGCACGGGCACTGTCTGTGGGGCATGGGGATCGCAGACCCATTCACTTGAATGGGTCCGCGATCCTTCTGTTCCGCAAAGAGATACAGCAAGTTCTATCTTTTTGCGGAACGGAACCCCAGAAAGCACTCCGTTAGTGTTCCATTTTTCCGTTCCGCATCTCCGGATTTGCGGACCCATTGAAATGAATGGGTCCGCATCCGTGATGCGAAATGGCCACGGAACGGTGCCTGTGTATTGCAGATCAGCAAATGCGGTCCGCAATACGGCAACGAGCCCTGACTGTGTTTTTTCCACATCCGATCCACACTTTTTTTGCACATTGGATGCGGACACATTCAACAGGGCCACTAAAAATGCAGACTGCACAAGATGTGCTGTCTGCATCCACGTGTCCGAGCCACAGTGCCACAAAAAAATAGAACATGTCCTATTCTTGACAGTTTTGTGGCCAAGGATAGGACATGTCTACAGAAGGGAGAAAGAAGATGGCGGCATGCACGCAACCGGGATCTGTGGGGCCAAAATCTCTGGCAACAAGGTGTTAGTGTCTGTGAAGTGGTAAGATGGTCCAGCAGACCTATGGAAGGTCCCTTGTTGTCCATGCTTTGCGCTGCAGCACTTTCCGACCAGATTGGCTGCCATTAGGCAGTGAGACATGCGCTTTTAAGAGATGCCTACCCCAAAGTGTTGAATTAGTGAGAGCCACTGTACACGCGCCCCTAGGGCATTTCCGTCTCGGCAGCATATTTCTGAACATAAGGACAATTGTTTTCCTGGCTTTACATATGTTCATACATACATCAGCATATAGCGGGGGCTCAGTCACACCGCCTGTCCCGCTGCTGGGATTGTCGCTACCTGCGACATGATGGACACACATGGTGTGCTGGCTGATGGATCTCCGCCATGTGGTACACAGGCTGTAGTGTCAGGCTCATCCTCGTGTAGATAACCAGACACAGGATTTACACTCGCCGCCCTGTGACGTCTGCACCTGGTCAGCTCTGTATTGTGGCTTGAGCAGACGGCAGAGTCTGTGCTTCTAGGGGAGAATACCGCCATATGGCATCCAGTGAGACTTGTCACTATTTTTTTTTTTTCCTGTTGGATTTGTACATAATTAAAGGGGTTCTGCACTTTGTTTTAAACTGATGATCTATCCTCTGGATAGATCATCAGCATCTGACCGGCGGGGGTCCATTCATGTGAACAGAGCTTAGCCCCGCCCAGGCCAGTAAACGGTGAGAAGGCCGCGGCGCTCCTGGAGAGCCGCTGCCTTCTCAAACAGCTGATCGGCGAGGGTCCCGGGTGTCGGACCCCCGTTGATCAGACGCTGATGATCTATCCAGAGGATAGATCATCAGTTTAAACAAAGTGCAGAACCCCTTTAACCACTTCCCGCAACTGTAACGCCGAAAGGCGTCATTGCGGCGGCTCCCCCAGGCTACGCTAACGCCAATAGGCGTCATCTCGCGTGAGCCGAGATTTCCTGTGAACGCGCGCACACAGGCGCGCGCGCTCACAGGAACGGAAGGTAAGAGAGTTGATCTCCAGCCTGCCAGCGGCGATCGTTCGCTGGCAGGCTGGAGATGTGTTTTTTTTAACCCCTAACAGGTATATTAGACGCTGTTTTGATAACAGCGTCTAATATACCTGCTACCTGGTCCTCTGGTGGTCCCCTTTGTTTGGATCGACCACCAGAGGACACAGGTAGCTCAGTAAAGTAGCACCAAGCACCACTACACTACACTACACCCCCCCCCGTCACTTATTAACCCCTTATTAGCCCCTGATCACCCCTGATCACCCCATATAGACTCCCTGATCACCCCCTGTCATTGATCACCCCCCTGTAAAGCTCCATTCAGACGTCCGCATGATTTTTACGGATCCACTGATAGATGGATCGGATCCGCAAAACGCATCCGGACGTCTGAATGAAGCCTTACAGGGGCGTGATCAATGACTGTGGTGATCACCCCATATAGACTCCCTGATCACCCCCCTGTCATTGATTACCCCCCTGTCATTGATTACCCCCCTGTAAAGCTCCATTCAGACGTCCGCATGATTTTTACGGATCCACTGATAGATGGATCGGATCCGCAAAACGCATCCGGACGTCTGAATGAAGCCTTACAGGGGCATGATCAATGACTGTGGTGATCACCCCATATAGACTCCCTGATCACCCCCCTGTAAAGCTCCATTCAGATGTCCGCATGATTTTTACGGATGCACTGATAGATGGATCGGATCCGCAAAACGCATCCGGACGTCTGAATGAAGCCTTACAGGGGCATGATCAATGATTGTGGTGATCACCCCATATAGACTCCCTGATCACCCCCCTGTCATTGATTACACCCCTGTCATTGATCACCCCCCTGTAAAGCTCCATTCAGATGTCCGCATGATTTTTACGGATGCACTGATAGATGGATCGGATCCGCAAAACGCATACAGACGTCTGAATGAAGCCTTACAGGGGCATGATCAATGACTGTGGTGATCACCCCCCTGTCATTGATTACCCCCCTGTAAAGCTCCATTCAGATGTCCGCATGATTTTTACGGATGCACTGATAGATGGATCGGATCCGCAAAACGCATCCGGACGTCTGAATGAAGCCTTACAGGGGCGTGATCAATGACTGTGGTTATCACCCCATATAGACTCCCTGATCACCCCCCTGTCATTGATTACACCCCTGTCATTGATCACCCCCCTGTAAAGCTCCATTCAGATGTCCGCATGATTTTTACGGATCCACTGATAGATGGATCGGATCCGCAAAACGCATCCGGACGTCTGAATGAAGCCTTACAGGGGCATGATCAATGACTGTGGTGATCACCCCATATAGACTCCCTGATCACCCCCCTGTCATTGATTACCCCCCTGTCATTGATTACCCCCCTGTAAAGCTCCATTCAGATGTCCGCATGATTTTTACGGATCCACTGATAGATGGATCGGATCCGCAAAACGCATCCGGACGTCTGAATGAAGCCTTACAGGGGCGTGATCAATGACTGTGGTGATCACCCCATATAGACTCCCTGATCACCCCCCTGTCATTGATTACCCCCCTGTCATTGATTACCCCCCTGTAAAGCTCCATTCAGATGTCCGCATGATTTTTACGGATCCACTGATAGATGGATCGGATCCGCAAAACGCATCCGGACGTCTGAATGAAGCCTTACAGGGGCGTGATCAATGACTGTGGTGATCACCCCATATAGACTCCCTGATCACCCCCCTGTCATTGATTACCCCCCTGTAAAGCTCCATTCAGATGTCCGCATGATTTTTACGGATGCACTGATAGATGGATCGGATCCGCAAAACGCATACGGACGTCTGAATGAAGCCTTACACGGGCGTGATCAATGACTGTGGTTATCACCCCATATTGACTCCCTGATCACCCCCCTGTCATTGATCACCCCCCTGTCATTGATCACCCCCCCTGTCATTGATCACCCCCCTGTCATTGATCACCCCCCTGTCATTGATCACCCCCCCTGTCATTGATCACCCCCCCTGTCATTGATCACCCCCCCTGTCATTGATCACCCCCCCTGTCATTGATCACCCCCCCTGTCATTGATCACCCCCCCTGTCATTGATCCCCCCCCTGTCATTGATTACCCCCCCTGTCATTGATCACCCCCCCTGTCATTGATCACCCCCCTGTCATTGATCACCCCTCTGTAAGGCTCCATTCAGACATTTTTTTGGCCCAAGTTAGCGGAATTATTATTTTTTTTTTCTTACAAAGTCTCATATTCCACTAACTTGTGTCAAAAAATGAAATCTCACATGAACTCAACATACCCCTCACGGAAACCAAATGCGTAAAATTTTTTAGACATTTATATTCCAGACTTCTTCTCACGCTTTAGGGCCCCTAGAATGCCAGGGCAGTATAAATACCCCACATGTGACCCCATTTCGGAAAGAAGACACCCCCAGGTATTCCGTGAGGGGCATATTGAGTCCATGAAAGATTGAAATTTTTGTCCCAAGTTAGCGGAAAGGGAGACTTTGTGAGAAAAAAATTAAAAATATCAATTTCCGCTAACTTGTGCCAAAAAAAAAAAATTTCTATGAACTCGCCATGCCCCTCATTGAATACCTTGGGGTGTCTTCTTTCCAAAATGGGGTCACATGTGGGGTATTTATACTGCCCTGGCATTCTAGGGGCCCCAAAGCGTGAGAAGAAGTCTGGTATCCAAATGTCTAAAAATGCCCTCCTAAAAGGAATTTGGGCACCTTTGCGCATCTAGGCTGCAATAAAGTGTCACACATCTGGTATCGCCGTACTCAGGAGAAGTTGGGGAATGTGTTTTGGGGTGTCATTTTACATATACCCATGCTGGGTGAGAGAAATATCTTGGTCAAATGCCAACTTTGTATAAAAAAATGGGAAAAGTTGTCTTTTGCCAAGATATTTCTCTCACCCAGCAAGGGTATATGTAAAATGACACCCCAAAACACATTCCCCAACTTCTCCTGAATACGGCGATACCACATGTGTGACACTTTTTTGCAGCCTAGGTGGGCAAAGGGGCCCACATTCCAAAGAGCACCTTTAGGATTTCACAGGTCATTTACCTACTTACCACACATTAGGGCCCCTGGAAAATGCCAGGGCAGTATAACTACCCCACAAGTGACCCCATTTTGGAAAGAAGACACCCCAAGGTATTCCGTGAGGGGCATGGCAAGTTCCTAGAATTTTTTATTTTTTGTCACAAGTTAGTGGAAAATGCAGATTTTTTTTTTTTTTTTTTTTTCATACAAAGTCTCATATTCCACTAACTTGTGACAAAAAATAAAAACTTCCATGAACTCACTATGCCCATCAGCGAATACCTTGGGGTCTCTTCTTTCCAAAATGGGGTCACTTGTGGGGTAGTTATACTGCCCTGGCATTCTAGGGGCCCAAATGTGTGGTAAGGAGTTTGAAATCAAATTCTGTAAAAAATGACCTGTGAAATCCGAAAGGTGCTCTTTGGAATATGGGCCCCTTTGCCCACCTAGGCTGCAAAAAAGTGTCACACATCTGGTATCCCCGTACTCAGGAGAAGGTGGGGAATGTGTTTTGGGGTGTCATTTTACATATACCCCTGCTGGGTGAGAGAAATATCTTGGCAAAAGACAACTTTTCCCATTTTTTTATACAAAGTTGGCATTTGACCAAGATATTTATCTCACCCAGCATGGGTATATGTAAAAAGACACCCCAAAACACATTCCTCAACTTCTCCTGAATACAGAGATACCAGATGTGTGACACTTTTTTGCAGCCTAGGTGGGCAAAGGGGCCCATATTCCAAAGAGCACCTTTCGGATTTCACAGGTCATTTTTTACAGAATTTGATTTCAAACTCCTTACCACACATTCGGGCCCCTAGAATGCCAGGGCAGTATAACTACCCCACAAGTGACCCCATTTTGGAAAGAAGAGACCCCAAGGTATTCGCTGATGGGCATAGTGAGTTCATGGAAGTTTTTATTTTTTGTCACAAGTTAGTGGAATATGAGACTTTGTATGAAAAAAAAAAAAAAAAAAAAAAATCATCATTTTCCACTAACTTGTGACAAAAAATAAAAAATTCTAGGAACTTGCCATGCCCCTCACGGAATACCTTGGGGTGTCTTCTTTCCAAAATGGGGTCACTTGTGGGGTAGTTATACTGCCCTGGCATTCTAGGGGCCCAAATGTGTGGTAAGGAGTTTGAAATCAAATTCTGTAAAAAATGACGAGTGAAATCCGAAAGGTGCTCTTTGGAATATGGGCCCCTTTGCCCACCTAGGCTGCAAAAAAGTGTCACACATCTGGTATCTCCGTACTCAGGAGAAGGTGGGGAATGTGTTTTGGGGTGTCATTTTACATATACCCATGCTGGGTGAGAGAAATATCTTGGCAAAAGACAACTTTTCCCATTTTTTTATACAAAGTTGGCATTTGACCAAGATATTTATCTCACCCAGCATGGGTATATGTAAAATGACACCCCAAAACACATTCCTCAACTTCTCCTGAGTACGTAGATACCAGATGTGTGACACTTTTTTGCAGCCTAGGTGGGCAAAGGGGCCCATATTCCAAAGAGCACCTTTCGGATTTCACTGGTCATTTTTTACAGAATTTGATTTCAAACTCCTTACCACACATTTGGGCCCCTAGAATGCCAGGGCAGTATAACTACCCCACAAGTGACCCCATTTTGGAAAGAAGAGACCCCAAGGTATTTCGTGATGGGCATAATGAGTTCATGGAAGTTTTTATTTTTTGTCACAAGTTAGTGGAATATGAGACTTTGTAGGAAAAAAAATAAAATAAAAAAAAATCATCATTTTCCGCTAACTTGTGACAAAAAATAAAAAGTTCTATGAACTCACTATGCCCATCAGCGAATACCTTAGGGTGTGTACTTTCCGAAATGGGGTCATTTGTGGGGTGTTTGTACTGTCTGGGCATTGTAGAACCTCAGGAAACATGACAGGTGCTCAGAAAGTCAGAGCTGCTTCAAAAAGCGGAAATTCACATTTTTGTACCATAGTTTGTAAACGCTATAACTTTTACCCAAACCATTTTTTTTTTACCCAAACATTTTTTTTTTATCAAAGACATGTAGAACTATAAATTTAGAGCAAAATTTCTATATGGATCTCGTTTTTTTTGCAAAATTTTACAACTGAAAGTGAAAAATGTCATTTTTTTGCAAAAAAATCGTTAAATTTCGATTAATAACAAAAAAAGTAAAAATGTCAGCAGCAATGAAATACCACCAAATGAAAGCTCTATTAGTGAGAAGAAAAGGAGGTAAAATTCATTTGGGTGGTAAGTTGCATGACCGAGCAATAAACGGTGAAAGTAGTGTAGTGCCGATTTGTAAAAAAGGGCCTGGTCTTTAGGGGGGTATAAACCTGTGGTCCTTAAGTGGTTAAACCTGAAAAACATTGTTGAAAATAGCAGATTTGTACCTATGACACTGGCTGACCTGTTACCTGTGCGCTTGGCAGCTGAAGACATCTGTGCTGGTCCCATGTTCATATGATGTTTTTATATATGCAAATGAGCCCTGTCAATCAAAGTGCAGAGGGCACGGCAGTTGCAGAGAGATCAGAGCCTCTAGGTGTAATGGCAACGCCCCCGTTGCTCCTAGAGTCTCATTTGCATATATTAAAACATCATTTTTCTCGGCAATGTGGGCACATGTGAGCATGGGACCAACACAGATGCCTTCAGCTGCCAGGAGCGCATGTAACAGGTCAGCCAGCGTCATAGGTACAAGTCTGCTGACAGAGGCCCTTTAAAGGGGTTGTCCAGCGTAGACTTACATTTCTAAAAATGCAATAGACAGTCATATCTTCTCGATGCATTTATGCCTCATGCATTGCACACGACGATTTAAAAAGTTCGATGCCTGTGATGGGTTTGCGTCTGCAGAGGTTGTCTCCAACGGTCCTCGTTTTAGGCACTAGACTTGTGTCGTCACATCTGTGTGACTGCTAAATTTGGTAACTGAGAGCTGTAATGGCTCTGCGTTTCATCTCCAGGTCTTGTTGACCCAACAATAATTTTAATCTCGAGTTTCCTACGTTATTTGTTTTTGGCTGAGAACATAGGCGGCCGCATTCTTCAAAGGCGTGGACTTTTACCTGGTTTCTGGGTTTCTTTTGTGTCAAAAATAATCAAGATGCAATATTTGCATCGAGCCCCTAAGTCTTTGCGACTGCCTCTTCAAATTTTTTTTTTTTTTTGGGCTAGTATATACATTTTATTGTCGTTTTTTGTTTTTTTCTAGATGATGGAGTAACTTTAGAAGCAAACACCGAAATTTCCATTTCATAGATTACAGGCTATATAACATTGGTTTTATCTTCACAATAGGTTATCAGTATCTGATCGATGTGGGTCCAACACCAGGTATCGCCACCAATCAGCTGTTTGAACAGGCCGCAGTGCTCCGGTGAGCGCCGTGTCCTCCTAACCGTTTACCAAGCACAGCGCCATACATTGTATAGTGGCTGCGCTTGGTATTGCAGCCCAGGCCCGTTCAATTGAATGAGACTGAGCTGCACCTACGCCATGTGACTGATGAACATGACATCACTGGCCTAGGAAGAGGTTCTAACAGGGGCTTGAAGGACCGTAGCGGCCTCTTTAAGCTGCTGTTCGGCGTGGCTGCTGGGAGTGGGACCCCAACTGTTTAGATATTAATCACCTATTCTGAAGATAGGTAATCAATATTTTATTCCAGGAAAGCCCTTTTAGTGATCATGCACACAAATGTATTTTCTTTCCGTGGGTCTGCAAAAAAAAACAACTGAAGTTACTCCGTGTGCATTCCGTCTCCGTATGTCCATATTTTTATTCCGCAAAAAAAAGAACATGTCCTATTATTGTCTGCATTACGGACAAGGATAGGACTGTTCTATTAAGGGTCCATTCACACGTCCGCAATTTCGTTCCGCATTTTGCGGAACGAAATTGCGGACCCGTTCATTTCTATGGGGCAGCACGATGTGCTGCCCGGATCTGCACTTCCGGGTCCGCAATTCCGATCCCGAAAAAAATAGAACATGTCCTATACTTGTCCACAATTGCGGACAAGAATAGGCATTTTTTTATTAAGTGCCCGCGATGTGCAGTCCACAAAATGCGGAACGCACATCGCCGATGTCTGTGTTTTGCGGATCCACGGATATGTGGATACGTAAAACACACACGGACGTGTGAATGGACCCTAAGGGCCAGCTGTTCCGTTCTGCAAAATATGGAATGTACACGGATGTCATCTGGATTTTTTGCGGATCCGTTATTTGTGGACCGCAAAATACATAGTCGTGTGCATGAGCCCTTAATCTGAGCTGTTATGTTAAGTTCAGAAGGAGTTCAGCCTTGAGTTGAATTCTAAGGACCCTTCGTACACATAAACATCGTCCAAAACCGCAGATTTCGGCAAAGCCAGACGATTATCTTATGGGTTTGGAGGAGTTCCAACTTCTCCCCGAAAGACAGTTTTGGAGGAAGGTAGGGGTCTGTTAAATTTCAATCCCTGGTCGGTCGTTTGTTCCCTGGGTAGATAGGCCACCAGCATCTTACTCCCCTCTCACCGTGGAAAACACATGCATGCTCGGCCAGACTGTGTGCACATGTGTGGGGGTTGGTGGGAATAGATGTTTGGCTGACAGCCATTGAGCGTTTGTGTTATATAGCCTTCAGCACGGGTGGTATGAATACATAAGAACGGATGTATAGTCTTCGGAAATGACATGAAGCGACTTGCAATGTGACGTCCATGATCTTATTTAGAATTGGGTCTTATATGTCAGCTCTCTGACCCGTTTCCTTCCTGTCTGATAGTCTCTCTATTTTCTCCTTAGAGAAAACGTCTTTCCTGTTCGTGAGAAATTTCTTGTTTGTTTTTATTTGTACTTTTGGCTCTAGTTTATCACCCACCATTTCTAAGGATACTTGCCCAGAATGTGGCTGTATAAGAGCCTTAAAGGGGTTCTCAGCTTAGGTTATTAATATCAGATCGGCTGGGGTCCTACACCCGGCACCTCCGCCGATCAGCTGTATGAAGAGAACGCAGCGCTCGTGTTCTCTTCTGTTTACCTGCTCGCTGTCAACATTGCAGCGCTGCGTTCTCTTCCTACAGCTAATCGGCAGAGGTGGTCGGGGTCAGACTCCCACCAATCTGATATTGACATCAATATAGCAAAAGTGGGCAACCCCTTTAAAGTAAAATCGCCATTTGTACATGCAGCATATCGGTATCATGTCATGAGCTGAGCAGATTGACGTATAGTCACTGATAGAAATGAATGGGTCCGCAATTCCGTTACGCAAAATGCGGAACGAAATTGCGGACGTGTGAATAGACCCTTACCCTGTAAATAGCAAGTGCAAGTCTTCATTCACCTCTCGTCTGGTCTCCTGCCTACTGAATGGCTAAATTGCTGTATGTTTCTCATCACTTCTGCGTTGCTTAGCTCTGTGGATACACGGAGGTTCCCTGGCTATAAGACTTATATTATGTTCTTTAGGTGCCCATACACACTTGATGAATGTTGGCTGAACTTGCAGGTGTCTCCCCAATGGCAGATAATGGGGGGGGGGGGGGGAAAGGAGGGTCAGGCAGTTGGATTTTAACATGCTACGTCCTTCAAAAGGGAGATAAACCGCTGGCAGAGGTGTCGGACAGTGGTTCATTCCCCTCTCTGTGTTGAGCGCACATGCATGCTTAGCCAAGCCATATATAAGCCGTATATAGATGGGGGGGGTTTTGACGAATAACTGTTGGCCACGCAAGCTTTTAGAGTGCCTTGCAAACATATTCACCCACCTTGACTTTTTTCGTGTTTTGTTACATTATAGCCTTAAGTTCAATGTTTTGCTAATCTGAATTTTATGTGATGGATCAGAACACAATAGTCTAAGTTGGTGAAGTGAAATGCGCAAAGTGGGGGAAAAATGCCCCTGCGTCTTATGGGGCAAATACTAATGAAGCACTTCCATTAGTACCAGAGGACATGTTCTATTTTTTTCGGGAATGGAATTGCGGACCCGGAACGGAAGTGCGGGTAGAAATGATGTCCACCTGTGTGCAATCTAAGTGTCACATGATCTGTCATTACACATACACACCTTTTGAAAGGCCCCAGAGGCTGCAACACCTAAGCAAGAGGCATCACTAACCAAACACTGCCATGAAGACCAAGGAACTCTCCAAACAAGTAAGGGACAATGTTGTTGAGAAGTAGAAGTCAGGGTTAGGTTCTAAAAAAAATATCCAAATCTTTGATGATCCCCAGGAACACCATCACATCTATCATAACCAAATGGAAAGAACATGGCACAACAGCAAACCTGCTAAGAGACGGATGCCCAGCAAAACTCAGAGACTGGGCAAGGAGGGCATTAATCAGGGAGACAGCACAGAGACATAAGGTAACCCTGGAGGAGCTGCAGAGTTCCACAGCAGAGACTGGAGTATCTGTACATAGGACGACAATAAGCCGTACGCTCCATAGAGTTGGGCTTTATGGCAGAGTGGCCAGAAGAAAGCCATTACTTTCAGCAAAAAACAAAAAGGCACATTGTGAGTTTGCGAAAAGGCGTGTGGGAGACTCCCAAAATGTATGGAGGAAGGTGCTCTGGTCTGATGAGACTAAAATGTAACTTTTCAGCCATCAAAGAAAATGCTATGTCTGGCGCAAACCCAACACATCACATCACCCAAAGAACACCAATCCCACAGTGAGATATGGTGGTGGCAGCATCATGCTGGGGCGATGGGACTGGGAAACTGGTCAGAGTCGAGGAAAAGATGGATGGTGCTAAATACAGGGATGTTCTTGAGGCAAAACCTGTACCACTCTGCGTGATCTGAGGCTAGGACGGAGGTTCACCTTCCAGCAGGACAATGACCCCAAACACACGGCTAAAGCAACACTTGAGTGGTTTAAGGGGAAACATGTAAATGTGTTGGTATGGCCTCGTCAAAGCCCAGATCTCAATACAATAGAAAATCTGTGGTCAGACTTAAAGGGATTCTGTCACCTCGTTTTAGCTTATAGAGCTGCGGACATGTACGGCTAGATCGCCGCTAGCATGTCCGCAATATACCTCTCCCATAAAGCGGTGTCCTTTTATTGTGTTAAAAAAATTATTTTATAGATATGTAAATGAGCCTGGTAAGGTGCCCAAGGGGCTGTACTAACCTTCTTGGTGCCCAGCCACGTTCCCCTGTGAAGGCGCCCAGCACCGCCTGCGTCCTCCGAATCTCCTCCTTTCTTCACAGTTAGATTGCCGTGAGCTCGCGCATGGGCAGTGCCAGTATAGTGTTCCTTCCCTGTGCTGGCATCAGCCTCAGGAAAGAAACTGCGCATAGCGAGATTACGGCAATCTAACTGTGAAGAAAGGAGGAGATTCGGAGGACGCAGGCGGTGCTGGGCTCCTTCACAGGGGAACGTGGCTGGGCACCAAGAAGGTTAGTACAGCCCCTTGGGCACCTTACCAGGCTCATTTACATATCTATAAAATAATTTTTTAAACACAATAAAAGGACACCGCTTTATGGGACAGGTATATTGCGGACATGCTAGCGGCGATCTAGCCGTACATGTCCGCAGCTCTATAAGCTAAAACGAGGTGACAGAATCCCTTTTAAAGATTGCTTTTCACAAGCGCAAACCCTCCAACTTGAAGGAGCTGGAGCAGTTTTGCAAGGAGGCATGGTGGTTGTTAAAAATTATCCCCTACCCACAGGATAGGGGACAACTATTAGATTGGTGGGGGTCCTACAGCTGGGACCCCACGGCCATGAGAAAGAGGGCCCTGTACCTCCCGAAGCTCCCCTGAAATTACCAGAGCGGTCGCACATGCGCATGGCCGCTCCATTCTTTTGTATGGGAGTTCTGGAAATAAGTGAATACAGCGCTCAGCTATCTCCGGAACTCCCGCAGAAACGAATGTAACGGGCGTGTAACCAGCAGCAGCGGTCATTTCAGCGGAGCTGTGTGGGGAACAGGGCACTTGTTCTCATGATCAGTGGGGTCCCAGCAGTCGGACCCCCACCAGTCTGAGGGCTGATGCACGGATCTGCAAAAAAAGGATGACCTCCGTGTGATGTCTTTATTGCATAATTTTTTTATTTTTTTTTGCTGATCCTTTGTGACAATGCCTGTCCTTGTCTGCAAAATGGACAAGAATAGGACATGTCCTATCTTTTTTACAGAACGGCCATGCGGACATATGGAAATGAAATGCACACTGAGTCATTTCCGTTTTTTTTGCAGACCCATTGAAGTGAATGGTTCTGCATATGGACGTGTGCATGAGCCCTAATAGTTATCTTCTATCCTCTGGCTACTTTCACACCTGCGTTTGGTGCGGTCCGTCTTGTATCTGCACAGACGGATCCGCACCAATAATGCAAACCCTTGTATCCGTTCATAACGGATCCGTTTGCATTATTCATAAAAAAAAAAGTAAGTCAAAACGGATCCGTCTTGACTTACATTGAAAGTCAATGGGGATGGATCCGTTTTCAATTGCACCATATTGTGTCAGTGAAAACGGATCCGTCCTCATTGACTTACATTGTAAGTCAGGACGGATCCGTTTGGCTCTGCATCGTCAGGCGGACACCAAAACGCTGCAAGCTGCGTTTTAGTGTCCGCCTCAAAAGCGCAACGGAGACCAAACGCAGCCAAATTGATGCATTCTGAACGATCCTTATCCATTCAGAATGCATTGGGGCTGAACTGATCCATTTTGGGCCGCTTGTGAGAGCCCTGAAACGGATCTCACAAGCGGACCCAGAAACGCCAGTGTGAAAGTAGTAACTGTACCAGCCGGAATACCCCTTTAACAATGCAGAATGATATAACAGTGTTTTATCAGTATCCATATGTCCGTTCCGTAGCCGCGCAAAAAAAAATAAAACCTGTCCTATTCTTGTCCGTTTTGCGTACAAGCATTGGCATTGTTACCATGGATCCGCAAAAAAAAAAGAATGCCATACGGTTGCCATGTTTTTTTGCGGACCGCAAAACACATACAGTGGTGTGAATCTAGCCTTAGGGTGCTGCCAGACATGGTGGCTGTGCTGCATTTTTGGTGCATCAAAATAACTCGCCACAAAAACACAGAAAACATTTTCATAAAACATATCTGCGGTTATGGTCTGTTTTCTTCCAGCGAAGAGAGAAAAAAAACGGCTGACTTAATTAAAGTAATTACAAAACGGAGTTGCGTTAAGGGTGTTGGCCAGTGTCCTATATTGAGGACCTATCCTCAGTAAGGGTCATTAATAGCAGATCGGCGACACTTGTTCTTTTCAAACAGATGATTGGCGGGGGTGCCAGGAGTTGGACCCTCTCCAATCTGATATTGAATTGTCAGTATAGGACTCTATACAGGCATGTTGTGGCAGCACCCTTAGGCAATGTTCCTATTACATTAATGGCTCCAGTTGGGAAACGCTCCCGACATAAGCCTGCATTGTATTGTGCATCTTTCTTACTGTATGCCATTGTGTAGTCTACTATGCTAGACCAACATATACAGATTCTACAGAGGCCAGGAGGGCACGTTTTCACGAGAATGGAGTCCTGTGGATACTCTTGGCACATACAAGCTTTTCCAGACATACTCTCTAACATGACGTGAACAGGGCCGTAGACCCCTGTTCGCATTGTGCTGAGCTCTTTGCAGATTGGCATTGCTGACTGCCGGACTGATCCGCTGCACAAATGCCCATAATCCAATCATTCCTTCGCTTGTGTTACTTGACCTCTTTACTTGGCTCATAACCTGCTTGACAGCAATATGAAACCATGGGATCTGCTTCTGGACTTTTTTGCTGCTTTTTTTTTTAACCTACAGGGAAAACGCGAATGACATGTCTCTTATTTTCCTTTAGCAACCGGTAATACAGTTCACCCAAGTGTGAGATCTGGAAGACGTTCTGTGCTGTAAAGATGCACAGAAAAACATTATTGATCATGAACGCTTTCATTTTCATTAAGGCCGAGGCCGCACGGGAAGTCAGGTCGTGGTAATGTCGCCACCTCAGTGCCTCCCCCTTGTGCAAAAGCCCCAGGCGTCTTACAACCAAGGCCAACCCTGCTGGAGATCATGGGGTTTTCTTGTGACATTTCCCACACTGAAGTTGTGAAACAGTCCTGGTATTTTACTGAGTCTGATGGGATTGTTTACATTTTTACGCCACTTGTTGGTGTAAAATAGTCACAAGACCCATTTTTTTAATTTATTTTACTCATATTCCGCAATGCTTTACAGACGTTAGCATCACGCTGTCCCCAATGGGGCTCACAACCTAATTTCCCTATCACTATGTCTTTGGAGTGTAGGAGGAAACCCACACAAACACGGGGAAAACATGCAAACTCCACGCAGATGCTGTCCTTGGTTTTGCAACTTTTTAAACGCCTGTGTGTTTCACACCGTCCTTGCCTCTTGGAAACTGTGGCGATGTGGTGGGGTAAAATCCACGGCTAAGCCTCACCGAAATCCAGGCAAATCCACATGTAGATATTGGCATGGAAATGCAGCAAATCTGCAGTCAATATTCTGCCCTGTGTGACCCTACACAAAGGTCCCTGTAGAATGACAGCAAGCAGTGAATACCATAAGGAGGTGATGCAGACAGTCTATTGCAAACTGGTGGAAATTTTTATTATACACGGAATAACCTTTGTTTGCTGAAACCAGAATATACAGTTGCAAGAAAAAGTATGTGAACCCTTTGGAATGATATGGATTTCTGCACAAATTGGTCATAAAATTTCATCTGATCCTTATCTAAGTCACAACAATAGACAATCACAGTCTGCTTAAACTAATAACACACAGAATTAAATGTTACCATGTTTTTATTGAACACACCATGTAAACATTCACAGTGCAGGTGGAAAAAGTATGTGAACCCTTGGATTTAATAACTGGTTGAACCTCCTTTGGCAGCAATAACTTCAACCAAGCGTTTCCTGTAGTTGCAGATCAGACGTGCACAGCGGTCAGGAGTAATTCTTGACCATTCCTCTTTACAGAACTGTTTCAGTTCAGTAATATTCTTCGGATGTCTGGTGTGAATCGCTTTCTTGAGGTCATGCCACAGCATCTCAATCAGGTTGAGGTCAGGACTCTGACTGGGCCACTCCAGAAGGCGTATTTTCTTCTGTTTAAGCCATTCTGTTGTTAATTTACTTCTATTCTTTGGGTCGTTGTCCTGTTGCAACACCCATCTTCTGTTGAGCTTCAGCTGGTGGACAGATGGCCTTAAGTTCTCCTGCAAAATGTCTTGATAAACTTGGGAATTCATTTTTCCTTTGATAGCAATCCGTCCAGGCCCTGACGCAGCAAAGCAGCCCCAAACCATGATGCCCCCACCACCATACTTCACAGTTGGGATGAGGTTTTGATGTTGGTGTGCTGTGCCTCTTTTTCTCCACACACAGTGTTGGGTGTTTCTTCTAAACAACTCAACTTTGGTTTCACTTGTCCACAGAATATTTTGCCAGTACTGCTGTGGAACATCCAGGTGCTCTTGTGAAAACTGTAAACGTGCAGCAATGTTTTTTTTGGACAGCAGTGGCTAATTCTGTGGTATCCTCCCATGAAATCCATTCTTGTTTAGTGTTTTGTGTATCGTAGATTCGCTAACAGGGATGTTAGCATATGCCAGAGACTTTTGTAAGTCTATAGCTGACACTCTAGGATTCTTCTTCACCTCATTGAACAGTCTGCGCTGTGCTCTTGCAGTCATCTTTGGAGGACGGCCACTCCTAGAAAGAGTAGCAGCAGTGCTGAACTTTCTCCATTTATAGACAATTTTTCTTACCGTGGACTGATGAACAGCAAGGCTTTTGGAGATACTTTTATAACCCTTTCCAGCTTTATGCAAGTCAACAATTCTTAATCGTAGGTCTTCTGAGAGCTCTTTTGTGCGAGGCATCATTCACATCAGGCAATGCTTCTTGTGAAAAGCAAACCTAGAACTGGTGTGTGTGTGTTTTTTTTTTTTTTTTTTATAGGGCAGGGCAGCTGTAACCAACAACTCCAATCTCATCTCATTGATTGGACTCCAGTTGGCTGACACCTCACTCCAATTAGCTCTTGGAGATATCATTAGTCATGTTTACATGGTGTGTTCAATAAAAACATGGTAACATTTCATTCTTTGTGTGTTATTAGTTTAAGCAGACTGTGATTGTCTATTGTTGTGACTTAGATGAAGATCAGATCACATTTTATGACCAATTTGTGCAGAAATCTATATCATTCCAAAGGGTTCACATACTTTTTCTTGCAACTGTATATCTCTTTTAATAGCATGCATTATTTAAAATGAGATCCAAGAGTTAGTCCTGGAAAAACATGTCCGTGGGATATGCCCCCTATTTTCATCTCAGCTCCATTGAAGTCAATGGGGTTGAGGGTCTAATACAGAGATGCCCAACCTGCGGCCCCCCAGCGTTGGAAAAACTATAACTCCCAGCATGCCCTGATAGCTGAAGATTGTCGGGCCATGCTGGGAGTTATAGTCTTGCAACAGCTGGTGGGCCGCTTGTTGGGCATCCTTGGTCTAATACCTCATGCAACCTGTGGACAGATGTGGTGCTGTTCTTTTTTTGGTAAGGGAGCAGCCATCTTTTTGTAGCCCTTGACAGTCTTTTTAAAAATATAAACTAGCTGCAGGAAATGTTAAAAGTATTGATTGTTCATTCCCATACATAGGGGAATGTAAGGCTGGAGCTACACAGGGACCACGGGTCCATTTTAGAGATGTGATTTGGCTGTAAAATAAAAAAAGGCAAAATCTTAGGAAAGACGTAGTCACACGCAACTTGCATTGTGGTCTGTGATGGCAAAATTGTCTGCGACTTGCAACCAAAATTCTAACAGTGAATTTTTCGCATTTTGTGTTGCGGTTGCAGCCGGTCACGTCTCATCTCTATAGAGTAACATTACATGCGATGTCGCAGTGTGGCATTGTGCTCTTCATGTTGGTGTGTAGACCCAGCCTAAATGCAGCTCAAACTGGAGAGGGGAGCAATGATTGGAAACGTACGGTTCATTCCAATCCTTTCCCAGTGTATCAGCCAAAGGACCCTTAGGCCCCTTGCAGACGAACGTGTCCGGATGCGTTGCGGCAAACCCCCGAGAGTAGGTACGCAATTGCAGTCAGTTTTGACTGCGATTGCGTTCCGTTGTTCAGTTTTTATCGCGCGGGTGTAATGTGTTTTGCGCGCGCGTGATAAAAAACTGAATGTGGTACCCAGACCCGAACTTCTTCACAGAAGTTCAGGTTTGTGTTCAAGGTTGTGTAGATTGTATTATTTCCCCTTATAACATGGTTTATAAGGGAAAATAATAGCATTCTGAATACAGAATGCATAGTACAATAGGGCTGGAGGGGTTAAAAAATAAATAAAAATAAGCCGGCATCTCTTCTGTCTTCTTCTTTGAGGAATAGGACCTTTGATGACGTCACTGCGCTCATCACATGGTCCATCACACGATCTTTTACCATGGTGATGGATCATGTGACGGACCATGTGATGAGCGCAGTGACGTCATCAAAGGTCCTTTTTCCTGTGCACAGCAAAGAAGACAGAAGAGAAGCCGGGCTGCGCGATCAAGTGGAATAAGGTGAGTTATATTTACTATTTTTTTATTTATTTTTAACCCCTCCAGCCCTATTGTACTATGCATTCTTTATTAAGAATGCTATTATTTTCCATTATAACCATGTTATAAGGGAAAATAATAATGATCGGGTCCCCATCCCGATCGTCTCCTAGCAACCGTGCGTAAAAATCGCACCGCATCTGTACTTGCTGGCGGATGCGTGCGATTTTCACGCAGCCCCATTCAATTCTATGGGGCCTGCGTTGCGTGAAAAATGCAGAATATAGAACATGCTGCGATTTTCATGCAACACACAAGTGATGTGTGGAAATTACCGCTCATGTGCACAGCCCCATAGAAATGAATGGGTCCGGATTCAGTGTGGGTGCAATGCGTTCATGTCACGCATTGCACCCGCGCGGAAAACTCGCTCGTGTGAAAGGGGCCTTAAACAGGTAAATGTCCCAGTTCTAATGGTCCTGTGGTACCCACTGGTCTTTATTTTCCTGCTGTATGTTCACACGACTGCTATATGCTACCATGACGGCTGAGTGCCAGTCACATGCGTGCAGGAAAATAACCACCAGTGGGGACCTTTGGAGCGTCTTGGGAACAAACAAAGGCACTTTTACATAGGCCGAGAATCCGCCAGATAATCACTAACTAGCATTCATAGGAACACTTGTTAGCGATGATCTGGAGGTGTAAAGGTTCCGGCGATTACCTGATGAGTGAGCGAAACACTCGTTCGTTGGGTAATATGATCATTTGTGCAGTCACCTAAACTATCGTTTGCTAGCAGCAGATGTAGCCCTGCCATCTAAACGGCCTCTGCTGCCGGCAAACAATGAGCCAGTATGAGAGAGAGCGATCACAATAGTGACCACTCCACTCCATACTGTGGAGGAGATCGCGGAATGCTTCCTTCCCGACCATCGTCTGCTGAATTGTCCCCTGTAAAGAGGGTTTCAGGCTATATTCACACAACAGTGAAAAACAGCCGTCTTCAAAGCAAATTAAAGTCTGTGGGGCTATTCACACGTCCACTATTTAATGCTCAGTGAATAGTGGACGTCAAAAAATAGAATATTTGGCCGTTTTCAATAGGCCCATTTTTAACAGCCGTGTAGACAGGAGTACACCCGTCCAATGGCCGTTAAAACGGCTTACAAAAGTCTCAGGAAGAAAAAATATAAAATAACTCGCCTCATCCACTCGAATGTGCGGGGAAGAGCGAGTGTTCTCGTACGTTCCAGTGGATGAGGTGAGTATTTTAATTATTGTTGTTGTGTCTATTGTCTGCACTCGCAGGGTTGGGGGGGAGGCAGGTGCATTATATATGGGGTCACAACTGGAGGCTATTATCTATACTGGGGGCCATTATTACTAGTGTTGAGCATCTGAAGTCACTTCCTTTAAAACTTCAGAATAATACTGTACGGAGATCCGTCTCCGTACAGTGTTAGGTTACTTTCACACGCGCGTTTGGTGCGGATCCACAAACGCATCCGTTCAGATAATACAACCGCATGCATCCGTTCAGAACGGATCCGTTTGTATTTTCTTTAACATGGCCAAGACTGATCCGTCTTGAACACCATTGAAAGTCAATGGAGGACGGATCCGTTTTCTATTGTGCCAAATTGTGTCAGTGAAAACTGATCCGTCCCCATTGACTTACATTGTTCGCCAGGACGGATCCGTTTGGCTCAGTTTCGTCAGACGGACACCAAAACGCTGCATGCAGTGTTTTGGTGTCCACCTCCAAAGCGGAACGGAGGCAAACTGATGTGTTCAGAGCGGATCCTTATCTATTCAGAATGCATTAGGGCAAAACTTATCCGTTTTGGACCGCTTGTGAGATCCCTGAACGGATCTCCCAAACGGAAACCAAAACGCCAGTGTGAAAGTAGCCTTAGAATGCATGGGCGCCGATGAGCCGAAGTTAGTTATTCACAAAGTCGCGTGTGACTCATTCACACGTCAGCGTTTCACGGACAGCACATGTCCCCATTCATTTTAATGTGTGTATTTAGACACCAGTGTTTTTAGCACGGTTTGTGGGTCAGTGTTTTTAGCACAGATGCATGCTCTATTTTGTCCGTGTTCAAGGATCCATCACGTCCATTATAGTCTATGGGTCCGTGAAAACCACGGATGCCATCCGACTTCGTGAGTAGCTTACTTCGGCTCATCGGAGCCATACATTCTAATACTGTACGGAGACGATTCTACGTACAGTATTGTTCCGAAGTTTTGAACGAAGCGACTTCAGATGTTTCATCTGAAGCTCGCTTCGCTCATCACTAATTATAACAACAGGGGGCGCATTATTTATACTGAGGGCACTATAGGGAGCACTGCAGAGGTTGGGGTTTTAACTTAAAACAATGAAAATCATGTGTTGTTCACGGCTGTTAAAAATGGATGTAAAACGGCCATTAAAAACGTACCGATGGCCAGAAAATGGATGAACACATGGTTCAAAAATGGTCATGAAAAACTGTCAGTGTGGCTGTTTCTAACCCTGTCCTGTGAATGTAGCCTTACAATAGGAAACTCTTGAGTTCCCCTTTAAAGTTTGCAGAATATTTTTCTTCTGGAGGATTTGCAGCTCTCTTCTGGAGCTCCTCTTTGGCTTCCTCTAGCTTTCTCTCAAGGTGTCTACCTTCTGTCGGTGGCTTCCAGAATAAATCCATGTGTGTTCGGGTTTCATGTCCCTGTTAGATCAGGGTTGCTCAGTAACTAGGTCAAAGAATCAGAAAACAGCCTCTATTTCAGATCAATTCTTCATATCTCAGGATTAGGAAGGCATTCTTAGCATGGTTTGTGTTGGCTCGTGGACATGGCTTTTCTCCAACATTAAATCCTTGTACAGATTTGTTCTCGGGACACAGCGACTGTTATTCCATGGAAACGAGTAATGTACATGGGTTTTCCTTGCTTTTGGCAGTAAAAGCCCTCAAAGGGGAAAAATTATTAAAGGCCCAGAACTTAACATTGATTTGGGTTAACAATCCTAGTGTTTTTTTTTTTTTTTTTTAGATATATATTAATGAAGGAAATATTAAATCACTAAGAGTTTCTGGGAGCAGTCTAGAATTGCAGAGTAACCTCATGTGCACGATTCCCATTGCAGAGCTACAGAAACGGCCTCATCCAGGCTGGTTGAGGAAGGGGGGTGGAACCGGTTTTAGAAATGGGTGCCGATCCCAGAACTGGCATCTAAATTTTGTTATTTTAATCTAAATAGGTCAGGCTTGTGCTGATTTAATTTACATTTTTAATATTAAAGAAGCACTCCCACAAAAATTACTACTACTAAACTTCTTACCAGTGACTGTATTTGTGAGTTATAACCTCCCTTCTGATCCTCTGCTGTGTCATGTGACCAACACTCTGATCTCCAACTGACACAGGACAGAAAGTCAGTTACTGCTCTATTCATTCCTATGAGACTGACATTGAGGCTCCAATAGGAATACACAGAGAAACCGACTTCCTGTCCACACGTTATTTGGAGAGGCAGAGTGCTGGTCACATGACACAGCTGAGAATCAGAAGGGAGGTTATAACAAATACAGTCACTGGTAAGAAAATTACCTTCACTACGGTTTACATCATGCACCTTTCTAATAGGTCACAGAAAAAAGAATTATGGGATTGCTACTTTAATATATTATAGCTGTGTTTTTCTGATACTGAACTCCAAATACCTTGAAGACATGGATGTAAAACTCCAAAAAAACAGCTTTCTCTATTGGTTGCTGCAGGAAGCCAGAATGTATGCTTTAAAGGGACCCCATCACGTTGAAAATGCAGTCCTCTCTGTGAACAGCACGCTACAGAGCAGGAGGAAATGAATATATTGATTTTATAGTTTTCTGAGAAAAAAAGGACTTATTACAACTTGTATTTTATCATTTAATGCTCTGCTTATTCTGAGCTTAGGAGTCCAGTGGGCGGTCTCCTAAGTGATTGACAGCCTTCCGTGAATCGGTGTACAAGCAGAGATAGCTGTCAGTCACTGAATCGGATTGCCCATTGGACTATACCTGTTTAAAGGGGTTCTCCGGGCTTTTAATATTGATGACCTATCCTCAGGCTGTAGATCAGTTGGCTCTGCGAATCTGGCGTGGTGGTATACGCGTCCTAGGATTGGCATCCCATATAATAGTAGTAGTAGTAAAGGACCGGCACTCACTCTTGAAGTCTTACAAAAATTTATTTATTCCATATCTGTGTCTGTGAAGATTCCAAGGTACGATTATCACAGACACAGATATGTGTGAATAAAGAAATATTTGCAAGATTTCAAGAGTGAGTGCCGGTCCTTTACTACTACTATCCTCAGGATAGGTCCTCAATATTAGATTGGCGAGGGTCCAACACCTGGCACCCCTGCCGATCACTTGTATGAGGAGACGGAGGCCACAGTGTGCACGTGCCGTGTCTCTTGCTGCTCACTGCTGCTTTGCCATATACAGCAGTGGTGGACAGGAAGGGATATGGCACATGCACGCTGTCTCCTCATACAGCTGATGTCAGACCCCCGCCGATCTGATATTGATGACCGATCCTAAGGATAGGTCAACAGTATTAAAAGCCTGAAGAACCCCTTTAAGTTGTTTGATTCATGCCATTTAAAGGGGTTCCCTGGATAGGGGTGGCCTTGGTTGGTACTGCAGCTCAGTCCAGAACCCTTTAAGACATATTTATTAGAAACTGGAATGCTCCAATAACGCAGCGACACTGATATATCAGGCAGCAGGTGAACCGTCGACTCTTGAAGTTGACATGTTGGAAGCAGAAAAAATGGGCAAGCGTAAGGATCTAGGCAACTTTGACCAGAGCCAATTTGTGATGGCTAGACTGCTCCAGAGCATCTCCAAAACAGCGGGTGTTGTGGGGCGTTCCTTAGTACTGAAAGTGACAGCAGGGTCATAGGGAACGAAGACTAACCCGTCTGGTCTGATCCCACAAATCGCTGGCTATGACCAAGGTCTTAAGAGGTCCATACCTTGGAGGTCAGAGCAGAGTTGGCGGCATGAGGAAGGCCTACGTAGAGTTAGGCCTCCTGCACATGACTTCCGTTTTTTTGCGGTCTGCAAATTGTGGATCCACAAAACATGGAAGCCGCCCGTGTGCCTTCCGCAAGTTGCGGAATGGAACATGCGGCCCATTGTAGACATGCCTATTCTTGTCCGCAAAACGGACAAGAATAGGACATGTTCTATTTTTTTTTTTTTTTTTTTTGTGGGGCTACGGGACGGAGCAAAGGATGCGGACAGCTCACGGAGTGCTGTCCGCATCTTTTGCTGCCCCTTTGAAGTGAATGGGTTCACACCCGAGCCGCAAAAACTGCGGCTCGGATGCGGACCAGAACAACGGTCGTGTGCATGAGGCCTTAGGCAGATGGTTTTAATTATGGCCAATTTGTAAAATGACTCAGTGCTATAAAGTAATTTTTTTATTTTTTATTACTCATTATTTCATTAACATCATTGTCTGCCCGTTACAAGGAATCCACTCACGTGGGTACTTACCTGTGCTCCACAGGGCAAACAGTCTGGTTCCCATACCTCAAGTATGATTTGTATAATGTGGGAGGAAATCTTGAAAAACTCAGTGAAACCCGAGAAGAACCTACAAGCACAGCTCAGATGGTACCCGGGAGTCTTCTGGGACTACCCAACCACTTCCAGCACTTGACTACCGTGTCTTGAGATACTGGATAGGAAGGACTATGTTGTCGTAGGGGTAGGTCCTATGCAATCTCCTTGCTGCTTCCTGAGTCTGTGGCTCCTGCCTCATGCACCCAGCCCGGAGAACCCTCCATGTTATACTGGGCCGTAATAAGACACATCTAGGAGACTAGGGGAGCCATACTGGACGCCTCCACACTTATACCGAGGCAGACCTAGGTTGTTTCTCTCAGGGTTACATGAAATTAGGTTTTAGCATGTATTGAATTAAAGAATTTATTATTTTATGTTTTAGTATCCAGACAAGCAGTGAATTCTCAAACTAATGATGGAATTTGACATAAAAAACTGCTTCATCAGATGCCAAATTAAGGCTCCTACACTCTTAGACCTCGTTTCCGTTTTTCACTGACATGTGCTATCTGCATTTTCCACGGACAGCACGCGTACTCGTTTATTTCACTGTGTCTGTTCACACATCAGTATTTTTATACTGACCATGGGTCAGTGCTCTACTTCTGTACATGATGCAGACCAAACACGCCAATTGAAGTCTATGGGTCACATTACAGATGGCATCCATGTTGCGTCCGTTTTTCACTGACCACTGATAGGAGATGCTCTGGAGATTAATTTCCAGCTGAGCAGCGTCCGTGTAATGATGTTAAATGGACTGTTTTTTTTTCCAGAAATGTGACCGAGGCCTTAAAGTGCCATCCAGGCTCTGCCATGTGCATGATGTGCTGGGCTAGTTGAAGTTCATTTAGCATGTATGCATGATAGCGCCCAATGTATGCTCTAAACATATTCATAGGGCTGAATTAGCTTGATGAAGGGCCAAAGAGAGTCGTTTTGGCCAGTGTTGCATGCGGTAAAAGCTTGTAATTCGCATCCATTTAATGTGATGTGACCAGACCTTAAGGGGTTGTCAAGGATTTTACAAGTGCTGGTCTATCCTCAGGATAGGCCTTCACTATCTGATCGGCAGGGTCAGGCAACTCGCACCTCTGCCAATCCGCTCCAGCACCAGAACTACACAGCGCCATCTAGTGTGTAGTGGACGGGGCTGGTTACTGCAGCGCTGCTACCATTCATTTCAAGGGCAAAGGCAGTTACCAGCCGTGTCATTCTGGCGCTGACCTCAGATCAGCTGATTGTCGGGGTGCAGGGTGTGGGACTTCGGAGGACAACCCCTGTAAAATCCTGGACACCCCCTTCAATCTATTATAAGGCGAAGATTCCAAAGTACGATTATTAGACTGCAGTACGATATAGCACTATATCACCGCCAGTGTTATATTATGGGGGAGTCCATGAAATCACAGGGGTACATGCCTATGATATATGTATCCAACAATGGCCTGAAAGAGCTGGCACCCCGATTTACTCTCCTGATGCCTCAGATTTCATACAGTAAGGCCTCGTTCACATGAGTGTGACGGATTGGCTCCGGATGCCTTCAGTGAAACTCGCACCATTTTGCAAGCAAGTTCAGTCAGTTTTGTCTGCGATTGCGTTCAGTTTTTTCCGCGCGGGTGCAATGCGTTTTGATGCGTTTTTCACACTCGTGATAAAAAAAATGAAGGTTTACAAGCAACATCTCTTAGCAACCATCAGTGAAAAACGCACTCCATCCGCACTTCTGGATGCAATGCGTTTTTCACTGAAACCCCATTCACTTCTATGGGGCCAGGAAAAACGCAGAATATAGAACATGTTGCAATTTTCACGCAACGCAGAACTGATGCGTGAAAAAAAATGCTCATGTACACAGACCTATTGAAATGAATGGGTCAGGATTCAATGCGGGTGCGATGCTTTCACGTCACACATTGCACCAGCGTGGAAAACTCGCTCGTGTAAGAGGGAACACAAGCCGGGGCTTCTTCACCCCTGTCATTTTTTTATCTGATTGAGACGTGAAATGAATCCAGCGAGGAGCGTGGACAGGAGAGACCTCTGGCACCTGATGACTGTGAGGAGCTATCACATGACGGCGAGGCTTTTGTTCCAGCTTCTCGCTATCTATCAGCAGTCGGTGGGGGGTGCTGGCAGAGTCGTGCATCCTTTCACTTCCTCTTCTTCCTTTTGAAGCCACAGATTGCTGTGAGTCAGATCGCAGGCTGTCCTATTGCTTGCAGGATGCTGTTTACCTGTTTTGCATAGGACCTTCCCACCCGTCTGAGTCAGCACGCCTCACCAAACACATAAGTCAAGGAAAAGCAGGCAATCGGGATATTGTGCGTGCAGGAGGATTGCCACACTGCTCTGGATTGTATCGCCCTGTGCTCTTCAGCAGAGGTGAGTGGATGTGTATGCCGGTAGGTGTCCTCGAGGCCTGGCTTTACTTACCATGAGGGCCCTCCATTACACTGCATATACAGTATCTCTTGTTCTAAGGTCTTATCCCCAGGTGTGGTACAGGGGAATGCTGTCTATTGCTTCCTGTTATCATCCATGTCGGGAGGGATTTTGTGTTTTTTCAGTGGCATAAAAAGTTGTCCCGTCCCGTCCCCCCCTCATCAATACTTAGCCACTGTCCTCCATCTCAGGAGCATCCACTTGTAGGCATCTTTGGCAGGGCTGCCCCTTTAAGCAGCAGATTATGATGTCCTTTCTACTTTGTATCCTTGGACATGAATAGGGGAAACGCTGTTGGATCCGTAGAAGTGGACGGTCTCTTGTTTTCTGGCTTGGGCTCGTGAATTCCTGTAAGTGACTCAGGAAATATGTTTTCCTTTTATTGTATCCTCGAAGTGTTATTCATGACAGATGAGGTGACTTATCCATATCTACCGTAAGTGTGTGGTTATTACTCAGACAGGGTTATACAGGGGGGTTGTCTATGTACCCATATTGTAGCCGAACCTGGAAAGTAGTGTTCCCTGTCCTCTTCTGTCAAGTGTCTCTCTCACTCGATCACTGTCTCTCTCTGTCTGTGTGTGTCTCTCTCTCACTCTGTGTCTCTCTCTCTCTGTGTGTGTCTCTGTCTCTCTCTCTCTCTCTCTCTCTGTTTGTTTGTGCCTCTCTCTGTTTGTCTCTCTCTGTTTGTGCCTCTGTTTGTCTCTCTCTGTTTGTGCCTCTGTTTGTCTCTCTCTGTTTGTGCCTCTGTTTGTCTCTCTCTGTTTGTGTCTCTCTCTCACTCTGTGTGTGTGTGTGTCTCACTCTGTGTCTCTCTCTCTCTCTCACTGTGTGTGTGTCTCTCTCTTGCTCTCTCTCTCTCACTCTGTTTGTGTCTCTCACTCTCTGTGCGTGTGTCTCTCTCTCTCTCTCTCTCTCTCTCTTTCTTTCTGTCACTCACTGTCTCTCCTGCTGTCTAATCTCGCTTTTCTCAGCTCTGGAAGGTATATATCGCTGTAATTTACAATACAGATTTGCTGCCTTAGGAAAGATGGGTGACAACCTGTATGTGAGCTGTAATGGTGGCCATGTTTGTCACCCAGCTTTCCCGGTAGAGAGATGGCTACAGAATAGCCTTTAACGTCTTGACAGAAGAGGACATGTGAAGGTTTGTGTAGTCTTGTGGCTGGTCAGTGACTATTTTGCACACACGTATCATATATAACATATACTCTTTGATGCTTTATCAGTGCGGGTCGGCAGGCTTGTTGTCCTTAGGCCGAAACCCCTCTTGGTAGCATGTAATGGAGGTTCTGTGATGGCCACCGCAGGCAGCTGTGTGGAGGGACAGATGGCTCCTCTGCGGAGGTCCTCCCACACTTGGCCACCTGTTACTGTCACTGTGATTTTTGCTTTGAGGTGAAAATTCACACCATGGAGATAAACCAGAGGAGGTGGTGTCCTGTAGAGGTTTACATTCCCTCCGTAAGTGACGTCCAGGAGATTTTCATATCTGTGAGGGAAATCCCCGGATGATTGTGCTGCGCTCACATTATACCGGGAAGTTGTTTGACTTATTTTTATCTATGTTTTCACTGTGTGTATATGTGCCTGAGAAGGCCAGGTGGATGCTCTTCTGACCTCCGGTGGATGTATGTGCCATGAATTGTCCTGGCGCACATGTGAAGCATATAGTGTGAATGCCCCCTAAAGCCCATTTTGCTCCAAACACGTGTGGCCATTATCTGGTCATCTTATTCTTCTCTCTGGTGGACTAGTAATTCATGTTGTATCATCATTCTGCCCGTAGAGTACATCCACACACCACGACTACCTTGATGAATTTCTGTCACTGGAATTGATCAGCAGGTTTCTTTGAAATTCGCCACTGTAAAAGCAGTCCAAATTGGGCTGTCTTTTGCGACAGCGTTGCTGCAGGTGTCTCTTTCCGAGCTGCAGCCTGAACTAAAGACAAGGCAGGAGGTGTGTCTGTGACTACCGTAGACTACCTGTACTGTAGCTAAACTGTAGTCACAGATATTAGCTCATCCATAACAGAGGAAAATGTCACAAAAATGCCAAATAACGGCCAAAAAAAAAAAAAAAAAAAAGCAGCATCAAGGGACCATACACAAAAAGGAAATTCCTCCAGTGGCCACGCGGTGTTTGCCACCCATTGTTTAAAGTCGTGACTGCACCAAAAAGGGGTGTGACCCTTCTCGGCGTGGTGTGTGGACAGCTGCCGCGGCTGTCCACTTGCAGCTAGGTTCCATTTAATGGGGGGTCAGCGGCTTCTAAAGTGAACAGCCGTGGCAGTTTTTTGCCACGCTATACGTATCTGATTTTGACAGCGTCAAAATCTGCAGTGTGAACAGGACCTAAGAGTTGGTGAAATCTAACCAATCTGACTGATCCTAAACTGTGGCCCCGAATGTCACTGGAGAAGAGGCAGCATGTGGTGGTCTCCACTGATGGCAGGTAGGAACCTGGTCGGTGGCCATCACAATAGATGATACTATGGATGTGCCTAAGAAATATAATTTGGTCCAATGAGCAGCTGGCTAGATTATTCCACACCACAGGGTGTGAACAGGGCCTTAGAAGCCTTGTGGCCCCTGAGCTGGTGAAGGAGCAGTTGGAAGACTGGTAACGTACGGCCACAGATAAACAGGTTGTATTGTTTGGCAGCAGCTGTTCAGTCCTCGGTTTGTGATGGTTGCGGTGGGACAACGCTGTGGTAGGCTTCAGGACTCTGCTATGTAATGTGGGCACATCGTCGACTCTCCTACTTCTTACGTGTGGGCTTATCTTTTTGGTTCTGGTAAATTGTGCCAGCTGCTTTAAATATCCATCTTATTAACATGTTAAATGTTCCAGACAGCCCACACACAGATCTGAGCTCTAGCAGTGTGTTGTGGAGGAAGAGAGCGTGGCTCCACGAGGGGAGAGTCGACTCCACCGCCCTCGTACGTGGGGATGGGGGATTAGTTTCAAACAGAATCTGTCACCAGTTGACAGATCCCCCTTCACAAAGCACTGGGTCAGTTTCTTGAATTGACCCAGCCATTTTGATAAAATGTAGTTCACTACCCAGCAGTGAGTCCTGATAGTCGGGAGGACCCGGCTTACCCCTCCGGGGGTCGAAAGTTCATGAATATCGGGACTCATTGGCTGGGTCAATTTTAAAAAATGACTTGGCATTTTGTTCAGGGGATCTGTCTGTTTATGCCGGTGACGTTCCACATATTGATCAGCTATCCTCAGGACGGGCCCGACACCCGGCAGCCCCGCCTAACAGCTGTTTACTTCCTGGTCAGTTTTACCACCAGACAGAGGAACATTGCATAGAGATGACTGGTTTTGGACATTGAACAGGCTTGACATTATTTATGTCGGGGTGGCTGGACACAACTGTTATATGTGGATGAGTCCTAAAATGAGGGTAGTAGTTGTCTGTAGAGGGTAGGCCAAGGAACCTCAGGCTGCATTGACACTGTGCAGGAAAGCTCCTGGTGCACAGGGCAGATGTCAAGTGTCCTTTTTGACCTCCAATAGCTTTATTTCTTCATGGAAAAGTGCCCTCTGCTATGTGATTCCATAAATTGACAGTCTGCAAAAAGGAATGATGCTGTATTTTAGTTTATTTTGTGTGTGTGTATATATAGATAGAGAGAGAGATAGATATATATATATAGATATATATATATATATATATAATCTATATCTCTATCATGGCAGACTATGGGTTATATATGCCACTTTATGCCTATATAGCGGTATAGTTGGAGGCATCTGCCAGAGGTAGACATAGGTGGATCCTCCTGAACTCTGCAGTGTGGATTGACTCTTACCTCCACATCAGTGATAAATGGTGGATTCGGCCTCAGTTGTGGATGGAGATAAGATCAGTTGTGGTAAGTCATTGGTTTCTCTAGATCTGATCATATTAGTTGTCTTTCTCAGTCAGACCATAATGATAAGCATATAAAGGGGTGTCCTGCTTGTATCTGAAGCTTCCTGCTTGACCTCCTTTCGCTGTCGGACATCATGATGATCCTGGATTACATAATCCCCCACATGAGTGGTGAGGTCACTGCTTGCTGCAAGAACAGCACACCAATCATCTGATGTCATCTATATTGTGGGAATACTTCAGTTGCCAGGCTTCCAGCTGCTGTTGTTCCAGCTGCTGTATATTCTCTTTATATGGGAGATCAAATCACTAGGTCATCAGTATCTGCCCTGCTACACATAGGGCTTCTGGCCTTCAAGGGGTTGTGCCAAGATTTTGATATTGATGGCCTATTCTCAGGATAGGTTAATAATTTCAGATCAGTGGGGGGTTCTACTCCCAGCACCCCCGCCCATCAGCTGTTTGAAGAGACCACGGAGCTCCGGTAAATGGTTCGGCTTCTCCTAGGCCAGTGACATCACGATTGTCAGTCACATGGTCTAGGTCAGTGATGGCGAACCTATGCCCTCTCTGTGGGCACCCACACCCTGGAAAAAGTCTATGGTGTACCAATATGTCTTAGACTTATCCTGCTATTCAGCAGCGCAGGATGCACTATGAACAGCACAGGCAGCACACTGAATGTAGGCAGGATATTGTAAATAAATGATAAAGTACATGGAAGATATTCCATATTGGACTGTAGTATTCAAGGTAAATTGCTGTGTTGGCACTTTGCGATAAATAAGTGGGTTTATGTTGCAGTTTGGGCACTCGGTCTGTAAAAGGTTTGCCATCACTGGTCTAGGTGAATCTCATTCCCATTCAAGTGAGTACTGCAATACCAGGCTCAGCTGCTATCTAATGGACGGCACTGTGCTTGGTAAGATGCACGGAGGCCGTGGCGCTCAGCGGAGAGCTATGGCCTCCTCAGACAGCTGATCAGTGGGTTTGCTGGGAGTCAGATCCCAACCAATCTGATATTGATAGATCATCAATATTATAAACCCGAAAAACCCTTTTAAGGCCCTTTACACAAGCTTATTATTGGGAATGAACATTGATAGGAACTGTTTGGCTGATCGTCAGTCCATCTAATCTCACCACCGATCAGCTGACAAATGAGCAAATGCTTGTTTGACATCTGATCCAGTCTATTATGCAGCCACAAAAAAATCATCATTTGTCGTCAGTGCACTTCCCTATGTAATCAGGCAGACATGGCCTCTTGGTGCAGTCACGACCATACACCACGGCATCCTATTGAGGAACTCCTATTACCATTCCTGCTTCAAATCAGCTGGTGTCAGGGCAGGTACAGTATTCTGTAAGTCTTCTCCAGCGCTATAATTTGGCTCAGATAGGTTACTATTTTGTAAAAAGCGCCTTTGAGGTAAACTCGCTTTAACTTCCCTATTTTAAAAGTGATGAGTTTTGTTGCTTTGTTCTGTAGAACCTCTAATCTGGGTGCAAGGAACCTCCAGGAACCCTGGAAACACTGTACAATATGGCGTATGCTGCTGTCTGTCGGTGGTCTGCTGTATAGGATATGCGTATACCAGCCCAAGAGAGGACAAAAGGACACTCTTTTGGCATTTTTTTTTTTTCAAAAAGGTTGTTAGTAGTGATGAGCGAACTTCTGTTTTAAGTTCGGCGTCTAAAGTTCGGCTTCCGGTTAGCGAAGAATCCCGATATGGATTCCGAATTCCGTTGTGGTCTGTGGTAGCCGATTATTGATTCTGCTACCACGGACCACAACGGAATTCGGAATCCATATTGGGATTCTTCGCTAACCGGAAGCCGAATTTTAGACGCCGAACTTAAAACAGAAGTTCGCTCATCACTAGTTGTTAGCCAACCTTGGCATGTGCCCTGGACACTTTCTCAGTACGAATGCTGAATGTGTTTGGGTACTTTCACACTAGCGTTATTCTTTTCCGGCATAGAGCTCTGTGCTAGGGGCTCAATACTGGAAAAGAACTGATCAGTTTTATCCTAAAGCATTCTGAATGGAGAGCAATCTGTTCAGGATGCATCAGTTCAGTCCCTCTTACGTTTTCTTGGCCGGAGAAAATACTGCAGCATGCTGCGGTTTTATCTCCGTCCAAAATTCCGGAACATTTGCCGGAATGCCGGATCTGGCATTTTTTCCCATTGAAATGCATTAATGGCAGGCCCGAGTGTTCCAGCAAAACGGATCAGTTTTTGCGGTCTGCGCATGCTCAGACCGCAAAAAATGTGAAAAAAAAATAAATGACGGATCCGTTTTTCTGGATGACACTGAAGAGACGGATCCGGCATTTCAATGCATTTGTCATACGGATCAGGATCCTGATCCATCTGACAAATGCCATCAATTTGCATATGTTTTGATGGATCCGGCAGGCAGTTCCGGCGACGGAACTGCCTGCCGAAATCCTCTGCCGCAAGTATGAAAGTAGCCTTACAGAACAAGATGTGAACAGTGCCTAAGGTTTACCTTCAGTTACAGCTTATTTTTAGTTTGTTAAAGCATGTACTAACAGAGTTCTTACAGTCTGGTGAAGGAATCATGGTGGTCAGGGTCTATAATCCAAGCTATCATCAGTCAAATGACAGATACCAGCATATCCCGTTGACTTATATTGGGGTGCGTTGGAATGCGTCAGTGTGAACGTGAAGTAGCCTATGTGACCCTAAAACCGGTCACGTACATACATACAATGGTGGCATGGGTCGGAAGTATAAGTCGGGAAGTGATGATCCAGAACGCAGTGTGAACGGAACCTTAGTAATTTGGTTTTCTGAACCTTAGAGACTCTTTTAGACCACGCTTGTACTGGATTTGAATATTGAAAGCCTGACTGTGTGCTCTTTGGCGTGCATGTTGGCGGTTATGTTGGCACAATAAAAGATCAGGTGCAGGCCGCCGTACACACTGCTGCCTCTGTGAAATGCTACCTCGCCTTCCAGAAGTAATGAGTTTACCTTCTAGGAATGACTGCAACGTCTTTTACCTTAGTTGGTCTTCCCTTCGGTTGGGACGGGTGAAACCTCACAAGTGCTGCTTTTATACGCGCCAGCTATTGGCCTCAATATAGAGGCTTTACTGTGCATTGTGGGGCAGGCTTAATCAGAGCATTGTCTCCGGTTGTGAAGGATCCAGCACATCTGGACTTTAATTATTCATGGATGTAATTATCCAGGAGGAGCGGCAGACGCTCCTTACACCTGGAGAGTCGCCTCGTGAAAGAATTACAGGAAAAAGCAGTATAGGGCGGTGGTATGTGCGTGTCTGGCCCCGCACAGTGTATGAACCTTGGAGCCTCTGTATGGCTGCATTTTCTGAATGGCATATGCAGAGGGACTGTGTTAATTCCCAACCCCCAACTCCATTCACAAACTACAGCCCTATATATGAAAGTGATTTGGGCAATAAATATATATTCGGTTGGGGGTACACAACCTTTTAATGTCCGAGGGCTGCAGTTTCGGATTGTAATGTGTTTTTGGGGGTGTTTTTTGTAGCTACTACTTTTTTGTTTGTTTTTTTTTGTTTTTTGGCTTTTTCGGCCAAATGGTGAGCACAGGCGATTTTTTTTTATTTTTGACGTTTTTTGCACGCCTTGCGTTTTTATATAGAAAAGTATATAGCCCCCTTTAATGTCACTTCCTCTGTAGAGCAGTATATAAAAGAATACAATGGTAAAAAAGGGGTTGTCCATGATCAGAAAAACATGGCTGCTTTCTTCCAAAAAGCAGCCACTCCTTTCCACAGGTTGTATGCAAAATATTGCAGCTCAGCTCCATTCACTTCAGCACTGCAATACCAGACATGACCTGTGCACAGGTGTGGCGCTGTGAAAGAAAGCAGCCATGCTTTTTTGGATCCTGGACAGCCCCTTTTAAAAAAAAAAAAGCAACATACATTGCCACGTGCGTATTTATCAGTGGGGCAAAAAACAATAGAGATTACGAAACAAAAAAAACGCCAGACAATTGAGCGGCAAAACGCCACACCCAGAGCATGCAGCGCTTAAAAAAACAAAAAGCTATTAACCCCAAAAACACAGTTTGTGGGGCAAAAACCCCAGTATTGCTTCATTTGATAATTCCCATAGATTTGTAACATCTGGAGCTGTTTTTAGGTAAAAAAAAAGTGCCAGTAAAATAAAACGGACCTTAAAATGGGAAGCCCCTAGTACTCCAAAAAAGACTGACTCCACTCTTAAAGGGATATTTCCATCTGAGACATCTGTGGCTTATTGACCGTATACGCTATAAGTGTAAGGGTACTTTCACACTATTGGCAGGGCAGGCTGTTCTGGCGGGTGAACAGCCTGTCTGATCCGTCCTGCCGCTAGTTCACGTGTGCCCCCGGACTGCCGCTCCGTCCCCACTGACTATAAGTCTGGGGGCACACGTGAACTAGCGGCAGGACGGATCTGACAGGCTGTTCGCCAGCCGGACTCCCCTGCCGCTAGTGTGAAACTAGCCTTACATAGGTGGGGGTTGCACTCTAGGACCCTTGTAGAATGGAGGTCCTGTTCGGCATTCCATGAAAGAAGATGAGACGGCCATACATGCATGTAACCACCTCCATGGTAATATATGGTAGCGCCAGAAACAGTGGGGTGTGTCCGATAAACTACAACGGAGAGAGCAGCACCCATGCATGGCCTCACTTCCACCTCTTCTCCCTCTCTTGAAGGCTAGACCTATGAGAGATTTTTGGTATATGCTGTGGACCATCAGGATGCAGCCCTGATGGCCGGGACTGCACAGAGTAGTATTGTGGGTCACAGGCGGCCTCCTGACCTCATGTTGTGCGCCCTCATATCATGTAATGACTGATCCACCAAGGGGAGTGTCTATGTAACTAGCTGGGTGGGAGGAGCTATAAACTAGCTGGGCGTTGTTAGGGGCGGTGCTAGAGCTGTGGCAGATAAAGGAGAAGTGCATCATGGGTTTGGTTGGAGACAGCAACAGGAAATGCTACATACAGGATGGAAACAAACCAGAGGGATTGGTTTACATGGTGAAAATTGGTCAGGAGAGTCAAGACTAAAAAAAGCAAAAACATGGGGAGGATGTACATGAGGTAAACGGCTACATGAACGTATCTGTTAAACACCATAGTAATCCTGGAAAACCCCTTTAAAGAGGACCTTTCACTAGTGTACAAACTAAAAACTAACTAGAGCGGCACCCAGGGGTCCCCCTGCACTTACTAGCATGTCTGGGCGCCGCTCCGTTCGCCCGGTATAGGCTCCGGTGTCTGCGCTCCCTCTGTTGTACTGGACTGATTTTTTTGTATGAGGCGTGTCCCTTGCTGCAGCGCTGGCCAATCGCAGCGCACAGCTCATAGCCTGGCTATGAGCTGTGCGCTGCGATTGGCCAGTGCTGCAGCAAGGGACACGCCTCATACAAAAAATCAGTCCAGTACAACAGAGGGAGCGCAGACACCGGAGCCTATACCGGGTGAACGGAGCGGCGCCCAGACATGCTAGTAAGTGCAGGGGGACCCCTGGGTGCCGCTCTGCCCACAGATATAGTTAGTTTTTAGTTTGTATACAAGTGAAAGGTCCTCTTTAAGGACCAGTTAACACCTGGCAGCAGCGGTGTAGTTTTTGCTGCCAGGTGTGAACTTGCTTCCTTCACTTCTGTGGGAGTTCTGAGAGAAGTCAAGCAGGTGTGCATGCTGGGAGTTGTAGTAGTTGCAGTTTCACAACCATTGGAGTGCTGGAGGACGCTGACCTGCTGTGTTCTAAAAGTATACAGCGTGACCGTACAACATGGGTCGTTATTAGAAACTCTGCCCAGGGTCACCTCTCCCACAGACCTATCATTTACATACGTTTGCAGTGACGTGTTGTCCAGGCCGATATCATGCCCTCATCGCCTAATGTACACGTCACCTCAGCTGTATGCAAACCAAATGGGTTTGTCATGAACAGAATTTTTAATAACCACCTGAGTCACTGATTAAGTATGGCTTACAGGCCCAGACAGCCCCATATGGGCAGGGCTTTATGCGGAGTGCTCCTTATCACTGGGTCAGGCCACTTCCACATGCGGTCACTTTTTCGCCTCCATATAGAATCTAGTTTGACCAAGGTAACCCCCATAGGTGATCCATGAGGTGACGCCCCCGCTGACCAGCACCGGGCTCCTCTAAGCTTCTGCTAATTGCATGTTCTTTTCCATGTTGGGAGGCTAATTGTACAATATTGTCCCGGCTAATGTTCTCCAGAGCTTTCTGTTCCTTCCCATACTGAATTAATGGCGCAGGTATATAATTGAACCACACATCACATCCTCCGTTCATTTTTCCGAACGTGTCGCTTGTAATGAAGCAGCGGGGTGCGGAGTCAGGTCTGAATCATGGTTCACGGGAGCATATAATGATAGTGCAATAACTCCCACTTCTCCAGCGCGCTTTGTGCCACAGACTTCTTTTGATTTACTGCAACCAACTAAGTTTCTATCTCCCGTGTCGTGCTGCCCGTAGTTACTGTTGCTATGTTCTGCGAGTTGGTTTGACACCGCGCTGCGGAAATATGAGGCCGAAGTTTCCTTGCCAGATTAATGCACTGCTATCCTTACTTTCCGGTTAACCCTTTGCGTGACGTTTGTCCCCATGGACATGCTTACGGCATTAAGTGTTTGTCTCAGAAGAGAAGGTGTCTCCGAAATAAAATGGTCAGGAGGGGGTTTGCTGCTGAAGACCCACCAGGCAGTCTGTATGGGGGCATACTGATGTCATGGAGAACCTGCTCTCCACCAGGCGGGGATCCCTTGGACTATTTTATACCCAAATGTGTCATCTAAAGGGCATCTGTCAGCAGATTTGTACCTATGACACTGGCTGACCTGTTACTTGTGCGCTTGGCAGCTGAAGACATCTGTGTTGGTCCATGTTCACATGTGCAGGCAGGTAGTGAAAATGTGATCACACCTGCCCTTTCTCCTAGGGGGTAGTATCTTTCATCTAGGCACTGAGCCTCCATAGTACTATATAGGTTTGTGATTTACATGTGGTAGTTGCCTGGTAGTGCAACGCAGCTTTCCATAGACATAGTCCAAGATGTGTATCTTTGTAAAAAAAATAATAATAATCTGTAAAAAAAAATTCTACTCCACCAATGACACCGGGCTCAGTTGTTAGCACTGGGTTCGAATCCAACCAAGGGCAACATCTGCATGGAGTTTGTATGTATATTTCCTCTGGGTACTCTGGTTTCCTCCCACCTCCAAAAATATACAAATAGACAAATTGGCTTCCTATGAAATTGACCCTAGTGTGCCTTGTGTGTTGGGGTCCAGTGTCTATATGGCAGTCACTGACATCCCAGGGGTCACCCAACTATCCATTGAGTCCCTGTGAGAACAGTGCATTACAAATGTTTGTCATTGACTACCTGTACATTAAAATGATGTGCTCCATGATATTGTTCTCCTAAGGCCCCTTACAGACGAGCATGTCCGGATGCGTTGCGTCGGCGATCAGGGAAAATCGTGCGAGTAGGTACGCAATTGCAGTCAGTTTTGACTGCGATTGCGTTCCGATGTTCAGTTTTTATTGCGCAGGTGCAATGTGTTTTGAACGTGCGTGATAAAAAAAACTGAATGTGGTACCCCGCATCTGGACTTCTTCACTGAAGATCGGGTTTGGGTTAGGTGTTCTGTAGATTTAATTATTTTCCCTTACTAAAATGTGGCTTTAGGGGTTAAAAAAATAAATAAAAAATTATCTCAGCTCATCCTGTTGTTCGCCCAGCCGCCATAGTCTTCTTTCTTCTTTCAGGACCTGCCAAAGGACCTTTTGATGACATAATCACGCTCACCACGTGGGCAGCGCAGGTCCTGCTGAATGAAAATAGAAGATATCTATCTTCATTCAGCAGGACCTGCGCTGACTGCACTGAGCTCACCACGTGGTAAGCGTGATTACGTCATCAAAGGTCCTTTGGCAGTTCCTAAAAGAAGAAGAAAGAAGACTATGGCGGCTGCACGAACAACAGGATGAGCTGAGTTAATAATTTTGTTTTTAACCCCTAAATCCACATTTTAGTAAGTATTAAAAAGGCTATTATTTTCCCTTATAACCAGGTTATAAGGGAAAATAATACAGTAAATTGACTTTTATCAATTTACTGACATCATCTCCTAGCAACCATGCGTGAAAATCGCACCGCTTCCGCACTTGCTTGCAGATGCTAGCAATTTTCACGCAGACCCATTCATTTATATGGGGCCTGTGTTGCGTGAAAACGCGGAATATATAACATGCTGCGATTTTCACGCAACGCACAAGTGATGCGTGAAAATCACCGCTTATGTGCACAGCCCCATTGAAGTGAATGGTCCGGATTTAGTGCGGGTGCAATGCGTTCACCTCACGCATTGCACCCGCATTGAATTCTCGCCCGTGTGAAAGGGGCCTAAAGGTCCTACAAATCTTAAAGGGAGGTTGTCACTTCCAAAATCGGTTTCAGAGTAAGCATACCACCATGTAGGGTAGGTGCCCTGAATTATAACCATACCTTTCTTGTGAAAATCCGGTCCTCTAATCCAGAGAAAAGCTACTCTTTATTTTTTTCGGCCCCACCCACAGTTTTCAGTGCACTGTGGGTGGGGCCTCTCTGTTTGGTGCACCATCACAGTGACAATAATACTGCCGTGGCCTCCCCCTCTTGTTTGAGAATCCCCTAGGAAGGGGAGCCATGTGCCCTGAGTGGAGCAGCCCTTGCCATAGTTCCCCAAAAACCCACAAAAAGAGAAACCTTTCTAAGGATTAGCAGACCAGATCTTCACCAGAAAAGTATGGTTATGTTTCAGGGGCACCTACCCTACATAGTGGAATCACTTTGAAGAGGACCTGCCACCTCATGTCCTCCAACGTTTATTCATATTCAACAGATATTAGCTTAAGGCCTCATGCACACGACCGTTGTTTTGGTCTGCATCCGAGCCACAGTATTTGCGGCTCTGATGCGGACTCATTCACTTCAATGGGGCCGCAAAAGATGCGGACAGCACTCAGTGTGCTTTCCGCATCCGTTGCTCTGTTCCGTGCTCCGCAAAAAAAAATATAACCTGTTCTATTCTTGTCCGTTTTGCAGACAAGAATAGGCAGTTATATTAATGGCTGTCCGCGCCGTTCCGCAAATTGCGGAACGCACATGGACGCCATCTGTGTTTTGCGAATCCGCAATTTGCTGACCACAAAACGCACAACGGTCGTGTGCATGAGGCCTAAAAAAGTGACCTGTAACTCTCCCTAGAAACCTGGTGGTGGGACTGAGAGGGTGTCTGATACCTGCACCAAAAGATTAGAGACGGCTCATGGCCTATAGCAGGCACGCTCAACCTGCGACCCTCCAGCTGTTGCAAAACTACAACTCCCATCATTCCCGGACAACCTATAGCTATCATCCTACAGAAGGGCATGGTGGGAGTTGTAGTTTTACAACAGCTGGAGGGCCGCAGGTTGAGCATCCCTGGCCTATAGCATGGCACATCATGTTCAGGACGAGCTCTGTCTCTGGTGCTAATTTAGGATCTGACACAATCCAGAATGTAATTTTCATGCTTGCATTTATAATTCATATTGCATTACAAAGTGAAGCATTTCACCCATTTCATCTGAGAAGGTCATCATTTAGCTTCAGATGAGGGTATTCATTGTAGCGATGGTCAGAGTGGAGGACACGTTGTATTGGTTCTGTACATAACCTGCAAATGTCAGAACTTTCCTTTATGCCATTCTGCAAGCTCCTGATGCAGAACTCCTCAAGACCTTTCCAGAAGGAAAGGCCTTCTGCTCCAGCAGTGGACTGACTCGGGTGATGTGACTTACTTTACCTGCTCTGGTCTCGAGCAACATCTGAGATCGTTACAAGACGTTAAAAGGGCTCTCCTGTCCTCAAATTTACCATTTGCATCTCTTCCCTTGGACACCTAAGGAAGGAGCGTCTTGTTCTCGTCTCCACTTTTCGGTTTCTGCGGGATCTGTGCAATGCTCTGTTAGTGTTTGTATTCCCACAGCTTACAATCGATGGGGTCCTTTTTTTCTTTTTTTTGTGGGGGGGGGGCACTTTTTTAAAAATACTTTTTGCATGGCATTGCTTTATCCACTTGCTCATGTTGTTTTCTCAAATTTTTCTTCTTCTTGCAGACAAAATAATGAAAAAAGTGCACCAAACCTCTTGATAAGACTGGGGTATAAGTAACGGCCACGCTCATGTTTTCTCCTGATCAAGAAAACCACCCTGCGAAAGCACCTGTGAAGTATGGGGAGCTCATTGTACTGGGGTGAGTCCTCATGGATCTGCAGTGCTGTATACTGTACTATTCTGAAGGTTTAGTCGTAATCTGCACAGAGCGCTCTTGTTGTTGTCAGACAAGCAGTAGGCTGAGCTTCCTGACAACCTCTCTTTACACCACCTTGTTTGCTCTGAGGTCCACATTGCTATGCTGGCCATACACATGCGATAAAGGTGGGTCGCCCAGCTTTTAGAGTGTACGACTCCCAAGTGACACAATAAAACCTGAAGGGATATTCCAGTGCAAGACATAGTAGCTGCCATAAATATCTGGTAAGTGGGGGTACCATTTGTGGAGTTTTCACGTACCCTCAGATTGGGGTTCCCTTGCTCCCCTGTTTAGGCTACTTTCACACGTTTTTCCCTGATCTGGCAGGGATCAGCAAAAACACTTCAGTCATGATAATAAAACCGGCTGCATCCGATATGAACGAATTCGGTTTCTTTATCTTTAATATAGCAATGACGGATCCGGCATGAATACCATTGAAAGTGATTGGATGCTGGATCCATTTTCTATAGTGTCCGAGAAAATGCATTCCATGCCGTTTTGCTCCGCATCCCATGTTGCACAGAAAACCGCAGGTTACCGCAGTTTGCTCTTCGGTATGGGAACGCAACCAAATGGAATGGAATGCATTTTGGAGTAGAGTTGTTTCGGGTATCGAACTTTCGATACCCAGTCGATACTTTTGTTCTGGTATCAATACGATACCAGGATTTGCCTTTTATTAATACTAGGCTGTGCAACTGCACAGCCCAGTATCCGAGAACATGAGTGTGCTGCTATCAGCGTGGCCATGTTCCCTCAGCAGCACGGGGAGAAGGAAGAAGTCTCTCCCTCCCCCCTGTGCTGCTGCTGCCACCAATGGGGAGAGAGGGGCGGAGAAGGGGAGGGCGCACTGCGCCACCAATGATAACTAACGTATAATACATTGCAAATACATGCGGCAGAAACACATTGCCAGCGCCCTATCAGAGGTCGGGTGCCGGCAATGTGTTTCTGCTGCCGGCTGTATTTGTATATTAAACGTTAATTATCATTGGTGGTGCAGTGCGCCCTCCCCAGTATTAAAAACATTGGTGGCGCAGTGCGCCCTCCCCCCTCTTTCCACAGTATTAAAATCGTTGGTGGCAGTGGCCACAAAGCAGTTCTGATCGTAGCGCCATCAGTGTAATTGCGGGGTCGGTTACCATGGCAGCCAGGACGCTACTGAAGCCCTGACTGCCATAGTCAGCTCCCTGCTGCTGTGTGTACTATGTACAGGGCAGCAGGGAGAGTGTGAGGTCCTATTCACTCTAATAGAGCTCTATTAGGGTAAATAGGACAAGGGACGCTAACCCCTAAGGGGAGAAATAGTTATTAAATAAACTGTAAAAACAAAATACACCAAAAAAGTATATATCACCCCCATTCCCAATTTTACATATAAAATATATAAACAATAAATAAAATATTACATATTGCCACGTCCAAAAAGTCCAAAGTATTAAAAAATCTCTTATGCGGTGAACACTGTAAAAGAAAAAAAAGAAAAAAATATGATAGGACTGTTCTATTATGGGCCGGACGTTCCATAAAATGCGGAATGCACGCGGCTTTTATTGGCGTTTTATTTTTTCCGCAGGGTTTTGAATGGTATCGAGTATTGCAATGCTTTTTTATGGTATTGAAACCGAATCAAAATTTTGGTATCGAAACTACCCTACTTTGGAGCATTCAGTTTTGTCCCCATTGACAATGAATAGAGACAAAACGGAAGCGTTTTTCTCCAGTATTGAGATCCTCTGCCGGATCTAAATAACGTAAAATGTAAACGCAAGTGTGAAAGTAGCCTTAGAAAAGGAGTGGCCAAGCTTATATGCGGCTATCTCCATTGTAGTATATGAGACATACAGAAAGTGTTTGACATGCCCCATAAAGCAAATACGTGCACACCCTTCTCTTCCCTTCCGGATAACTGAATAGATAGCTAGGCGCTGCGCAGAATAGCTCTGCAGGGAGCAAGCACCCTCTGGGCACCTTTGCTTTACACAGTAACAGTGTGACCGGTTATCATTTGTGTTTTATGGCTTTTTCTTGAACTTTTGTAGATACAATGGCTCTCTTCCAAATGGAGACAGAGGGAGAAGGAAAAGCAGGTTTGCTCTGCTGAAAAGGCTGAAAGCAAATGGGGTGAAGCCAAGTACAGTTCATATTGCCTGTACACCGCAGGCAGCAAAGGTAACTGTTCCTCACTTACCTGGACTCAAAGGATCCCATGGATGACTTTTTTTAATGGGTGTCCTGTAATGTAATTATGAAAAAAAAAAAAAACTTTCTTCTCCCCAGCCTCTTAATGTAAGGTTATATTTCATGTATTCCTGCATGCACTATGGCTTCTAATAACTTATGTGGGTGCTGGTGTTGCCCCTCTGGCCATTCCATTGGGGAGCGCAAGCAGCCATGTTGGAGTTTCTTGGTCTAATTACTATTGTTCGTCCCTTGGATGACCAGCAGTGGAAGCGTCTGACAGCCACTGACCCCTGCTCTGCCCATAGACATCGTATATTTGCATGGTGGTTCTGGACATGCTCACCTTGTCTTGTAAGCAGATAAAATAGAGTAAGCATTCTTGTTCCATTGAGTGTCCCTTTAAGAAGAGAACTGGCCCTTCAAAGTCTTGTATACGTTTTAGGTGGGTCATTGCAGTCCATTTATATGCTTTCTAATTGGTACCAAGCCTCTCGAGTTGAAGTTCTAGAATTTTGTTTTCTGCTGACCTGACCATCCACTGGATACCCAAATCTGCTCATCCAAAGTTACAGGCTGCTTCCTCAGTCCTTCACTGGTAAATACTGCCGGTGGGTGGTATGTGCCCCAGTTGCCGGGTGTGAAGGGGATGTGCCATCGGTGCATGTCCCTTATGTTCTGGGTGACAGTGGAGTCACCAACAAGTTCCTCTGCTTGGCCAGGGTATCTCAATGAATGTAGAAATAGAGGAAAAAATCCAGATCAAACTGCTAAAAATAGAATTTATTTAAGCCATGTAAAAGCAATGTAAAAAGAGGTGCTAACGCGTTTTGCAGTTTGATTTGTTTTTTCCCCCTATATTTGTATATCCATATCGCTGTGGCCGAGCTCTGGGTCCGCTGCTTACTATATTCTTTTCTGAGCCGTACATACAATGCACATTTTGGTGAGTGTATTATTTGGTGGTTAATCTTGATGAATGGTTAGGGCAGCAAACTGTCCCCTAGTGAAGAAAACCTTAGCTGTGACTGGGTACAGTATATGTATATATCATGTCATATGTGAAACTCATTTGTTTTAGGCAATAAGTAACAAGGACCAGCACAGCATATCTTATACTTTGTCACGGGCACAAACTGTGGTGGTGGAGTACACGCATGATAGCAACACGGACATGTTTCAGGTAAGCATTTCCTGATCTGTGTTTTTTGTGTCTTGTGGATTGCAATGGCTGCCATCATTAGTGGTCCCCCAGTATCGGCTACCTGTATAGATAAAAGAGCAGTATAGCAGGTCACATTTCCAGTGCACTTTGTACATCATTCCCGCCATAGATATATTATACAAGAGTTCAGTTTAGTTTTTTTTGTTTTTTTTTTCCTTTCCCCCCATTTTCAGTAAATTAATGAAATGTTTTATGTCAGGAACTGAGACCCCCCCCCCCCCCAAAAAAAAAAAAAAAGACCCTGAGATCAGACCCCCAATGTTAATCAGACCTCAGGTCTGTAAAAAAATAAAATAAATCAACTCTCCTCTCCTGGTCCGGACGTCGCTGCCACCGCTCCTGAGATCCAGAGCTCTTTCTGCTCTTCCCGCCACGCTGTGCTGTGACCTGACTTCACAGAGCGGACCTATGGCATCACACTGGGCATGTCGCAGCACACCATGTGGCAACTGTATTCACCGCTCCCTGGTCGTACTGTACTATGGAGCGCCTCCATAATGGAAGTGCTCATTGGTATTCGCCCCATAAGACTCATATTTCTCACACACACACTTTTTTGGGGAAAAAGTGCGTCTTATAGGACAGAGAATATGGTACTTCCCCGACAGAAGCCATTCTCCACTTATCTGCCGCTCCATTGATTCCTATCTCTGTTGTAATGTATTTCTAGATTGGAAGGTCGACAGAAAGCCCCATTGATTTTGTGGTAACCGACACAGTTCCAGGAAGCCAGAGCAACACCGATACACAGTCCGTTCAAAGCACCATCTCAAGATTCGCGTGCCGGATAATATGCGAAAGAAACCCTCCTTTTACCGCAAGAATATATGCTGCAGGCTTTGACTCGTCCAAGAATATATTTCTTGGGGTAAAGATAAAAATGAAAACTCTGATTACTTTTTGCATTTAATATTAAAGTATGCTTGATTGCGCTTGGCTTTTCCCCATTCATAGGAGAAAGCTGCCAAGTGGAAGACTCTCGATGGGCAGATGGATGGGCTGACAACAAATGGTGTCCTTGTTATGCATCCACGCAATGGTTTCACCGAGGACTCTAAGCCCGGGGTCTGGAGAGAGATCTCTGTATGCGGCAATGTGTTCAGTTTGAGAGAAACCCGCTCTGCCCAGCAGAGAGGAAAAATGGTATGTGCAGCCCGGTAGCCGCTTGAAAAGTGTCTCGTTCGGCCAGTAAAACATACAAATGTTGACTTAATGTGATTTTAGTTAAAGAAGAAATTTGAGGGGCTGTTTTCTCATGGTATAAATATATTTTTAGCACTTTTCAAGTGAATTTCATTTTGTCAAACTCAGAACATGCTGTTCCTCTATGAAAAAAAATGTGAATACTGGGTGATGATTCATCTTAACAGGTTTTCCTTTATATAACTGGGCTGTTCTTTGACAGATTGAGCTGGGAAGGCCTGGCATTTGACGTCGTTTCTATTAACCCCTAGGGTGCTGCTTTTGAGATCAGTATTTGCATCATATTAGTGGGCATTCGGGCAGGGGCTACGTGTTCATGGATTGCTCTTGTATTTTCTGTCTGCTGGTCATTTTGAGCACATTGTAGACCCTATATAGACCCACACATGTAGACATTATAGAGACGTGGCTTGCAGACTCAAGGCATCCTTGTATTACAGGGATGGCTATTCACCTGAATGGCTGCCATGTAATACTGCATTTACCCAGGAGTGGCAACTGCAGGGAAAGCAGCCTGGCAAAATCACCTGGGGTTGGCGGGATGAGACAACCACTTAAAACCTCTGGGGCCCCAATGCAAAATTTGTACCTGATCCCACCACCTACCACCATGTGCCATTTATAACACAGGTGCAATCTTACATGCCGGGGGCCTTCGGACCCTCCTGGTGCATCTGCTACCTGTGCACCCACTATAGCAACACCTCTTGTTGCATCCGTGGAGAACTTCTAGTTATTGTGCTAGCAGCCATTTACTGTCTGTGTTGCTGTATTACTAATATAGTAATTTATTGGTGCCTTTACAAGTCAGTGACCTTCATATACTAATTGTACAGGCAGAAAGAAGACCTTACATGACACCGTCTGTCCCAGACTAACACCATGTAGAGCTTGTGAGAAGTGCTGTGTGAACTTTTTGAATTGGACTTGGGTGATTCATGAAAGGCTGGGTTTATATAGGCCAAATCCAAACCGCCCTACTAGTCAGACAGATGTCCGGATAATGAATTACTTGGGCAGACCTCGGTATTTAAATAGAGTTGTGTTCTGCTGGACCAGGAATTTCCAGGGAATACTCTGCCAACCATGGATTACATATTACAAAAGTGTTAATAATGGTGATGTAATCACACATTTCATAGACCTATTGCTTCTTCAGATTGTGTAATCCCTACCAGTCCCTTCATACACATTTCTGCTCAACTCGTCCGATCATGCATGTGTCCTAAATTGCATGAGTAACCTGCTGCCAGACTCCTGGTAGCAGCTTATCTCCTCGAGAGCAAAAGGATTGAGCAGTTGACATCCTTATCATCCCCCAACATCTGCCATCGGACCTCATACACGTTAGATGGTCTACTGGTCTCCCTGCACTCTTTTTATTTTCCTTGTGCTGTATTTTGTCCAGAAATGACCATAATCCTTTTGTTTTACAGGTGGAAAATGAAAGCAACGAACTACAGGACGGTTCCCTCATCGATCTATGTGGAGCAACTTTGTTATGGCGCACCGCCGAAGGGCTTTCCAGAACTCCAACCGTGAAACACTTGGAAGCCCTGAGACAGGAGATCAATGCAGCGAGACCTCAGTGTCCTGTCGGCTTTAACACACTAGCATTTCCCAGCATGAAAAGAAAGGATGTGGTTGATGAGAAACAGCCGTGGGTCTATCTGAACTGTGGGCACGTGCATGGCTACCACAACTGGGGGAATAAAGAGGAACGGGATGGGAAAGATCGGGAATGTCCAATGTGTCGTTCTGTGGGACCGTACGTTCCTCTGTGGCTAGGGTGTGAAGCTGGATTTTATGTGGATGCAGGCCCTCCAACTCATGCCTTCAGCCCCTGTGGACACGTGTGCTCAGAAAAAACCACTTCCTACTGGTCCCAGATTCCACTTCCTCATGGTACTCACACTTTCCACGCAGCGTGCCCCTTCTGTGCACACCAGCTTTCAGGGGAGCAAGGTTACATCAGACTTATTTTCCAAGGACCTCTAGACTAAGTGGCTTTTTTTTTTTTTTCTTTTTGTCAGGGCTTGCACTGAACACATAAGCTAAGATGGGTTTAGTTTGATTTCCAGTGGACTTTTTCAAAGTTTACTAGGGACCCCTCCGCAAGGAGAGGAAGGAAACTACAGAACGATGGAAGAACCATGAAGAGAAATGGGAACACCTTCTCTCTGTGCAACCAGACATTTCAAGACGGGATTATGCAGATATGATTTAAATGCCTTCATTACTCTTTCTGAATGACCCAACCTCAGTATTAAATTATTTTATGGAAACTGGGGAGAATACAGTCGGCTCAAACTACATTAGTTTACAGTTCAAAACACCTTGTATAATATAGCATATGACGATTTTGTATTTAACTTTAGTATGGAAAATTCCCAGTGACTTGATAGACTCGTCCTACATATTGACCGGTGTACTTTGGATGCTTAAAGTAGCCCAGGGACAAGTTGTCACCACACAAACAAGGACTGCGTCTCTTTATTTTGTTTCTTCTCTGCGTCATGGTCATGGGACGGGCACATCTCACCATCGAACCATGTAACAAGTTCACCAGAGGAGTCTGAGGGATCTGTAAATATGCAGCTCATTGATGTCCTCCGTGTTTAGTCTTATCAGATGCTAGTCAGTTTGCATATGTTTGCAACATTTCAGGGTTTTATTTATCGTTCGTAACTTTTATTCAGATTTTTATTCCTGAAGTACTTGTGATATTATATGTTTGTCCTTTTATGAGCCATTTTGGTTTTCGTCTTTTTTTTTTTTTCGTGCAGGCAAGGACCTTTGTACCCTCAGAAGTTTGTGTGGGACATTAAATCTTAATTATTTTTATTTTATTTTAACATCCTCTTGCAATCAACACTATAATTTCCATGTTCCAGCATAGGCGGTAGAGTAGGTTTTTGTCAATCTTCTGCATGATTCTATGATTGTAGTATTAGCTTTCAAACATCTTGTTCCCAGCTGGAGAGGTTGTCCAGGATTTTGATATTGATGGCCTCTCCGCAGGATAAGCCATCAATGTAAGATCGGCGCGGACAAACACCCCACACCACTGCCAATCTGTTGTTACCTTACAGCTCCGGTGGCCGAAGTCAGCGCTAGAACTGCGCAGCTCTATCTGGTAACTGCAGCACTTCTCCCATTCACTCAGTGGGTGCCATACTGCAGTTAGCAGCTCCGTCCACTACACAATGTAGTTGGGGCACTGGAGACACAAGGTAACAGCTGATCTACAAGATGTCGGACCCCCACCTATACTGAGAATAGACCATCAATATCAAAATTCTGGAAACCCCTTTAAGCCTTTTATTGATAAAGCGATCTTGGAAGACAATAGACACAAGCAAATCATATTTTATTTAAGTTGCCAGCATAGATATTTTTTTTTTCCATTATTTTTATCTTTATTGTTTTGCACACACTCAGGAAAAACTTAGAAGGGAAGCTACTTTATTGTTATGATCTAGCATACCGAGCAGATGGGTATCTGGTTTCAGTATTGTGTCTATTCTGGCATTTGTGAAACGCCCGAGCCTGAACGCTCATCAAGATGGGTGTCTAAAGCTGACCATACACATTATTACCGGCAGATCCACCATGATACAATGCAGGTGGGTCGTGGGGACTGCCAGAGCATCACTGGCGTCTGATTTTGGTGGGGAGGTTGTCTTGGATGGCCCATTCATTTATCATGTGAATTGACATACATGTTTGGCTGAGCCACATGTGCATGTCCATGGGGTTGAGGGCGGCATGGAAGGCAATGCCTTTCAGTTGGATATGTTTCTGCTTGCTGGTATGATTTATGAGCAGCTTTTAGTGTGTGCCCAACTTATACAGGAAGGGAAGACAGCCATTCTGTTTATTTCGGGGACTGTTGCCTATCGGTCTTTTAAGTGTTCTCCGGGAATTTAAGAAAATGTAAATACTTAAATATTTATTATACATATATTTCCAAATGCCTTTCATTAGTTATAATGGCTCGTTTTGTTTAGGGAGCAATTATTAGGAGAAATAAAATGGACGCCGTCCTATTGGTACACACAAAACCTGTCCTTATCACACAGCAGGATGATTACTTCATCCTCCTCTACTACTTGTCTTCGATGGTCCTGAATACAGCTGATAAGATCTTCAACTGAATCTCTGAAGGAATAGAGTGCATGAGGAGACATGAAGTACAGAGGAGGTGGGGATGTGGCTGATGAACAGCAGCACTTGTATGAAGTCTCCATTACAACAGCCCCACATTACCACAGTCTGTCCTGTCCTTCTTCTCTGCACTTCATGTCTCCTCATGAACTCCATTTTTACAGAGATTCAGCTAAAGATCTTATCAGCTGTATTGTATTCAGGATCATAATCCCTGACAAGTAGGAGAAGAGGATCAGACAGTTCTTTAGCTCAGTGTTCTGAAGTAACTTGTCATGCTATCTGATTAGGATTGGTTTTGTGTGCACTAATAGGACGGTGGCCATTTTATTTCTCCTGATGATTTCTTCCTAGACAAAAGGAGCCATTATAACTAATGCAAGGTATTTGGGGATATATTTATAATGAAGTAATATTTAAGTATTTTCATTTTCTTAATTTCTGGAGAATCCCCATAGCAATTCTTATGAATTTTAAAGTGAATATCCATCCTTGAATACCATTTTTTGTATGTTAATAGTTTCAAAATTCTGTGCTGGTTCATATAAAATAGGGGTTCTGCTGTTTGATCAATCTCTACTTGACCATCAGCTGATAAATTGTCCCTCTAAATGCTGGGGAAGACTGGTAGTATGTGTTCCTTTCTTTTTCTGTGGTGCCCCTACAGCCAAAATGAAGCATTTCACAGTGCAGATTTAAAGGGAACCTGTCACATTAAAAATGGTGGTTGAGTTAGAGCAGGAGTAGCTGAACAGATTGATTGATATATAGTTTTATGGGAAAGGATTCAGTAAAACTTATATTTTATTCATTTAAAAATAAACTGCTGATTCTGGGCTGTGAAGTCCAGGAGGCGGTCCTATCAGTGATTGACAGCCTTCCCTCTGACTGTGTATGCAGACATAGCTGTCAATCACTGATAGGACCGCCTCCCGCACTTCACAGCCCAGAATAAGCAGGAATATAAATGGATGAAATACAAGTTTTACTGAATCTTTTCCCACAAAACTCCTATGGCCAGGAGATGAGGATCCTGAACAGGCGACCCCTTCTCTTTTAACCCCGAATTCCCTAATGGGAGAAATGCCATGCAGAGTCATAGATTGAAGACCTAATGGGGTTATCCAATAGTACAAATACCCTCCACAATGCCCAGGCCCTTCCTATAGACTATACCCGGCATCCACGTGCCTCCGGATACCCGCACGGCCACTGCTGCATCTCACTGTTGCAAGGATCAAAACATCCAGCAAAGGGGGGGAGCAGCCAATAACAGGCCGCGACGGAGACCAGCCTCCCTAGAATCACCCGCGATGCTATGGAGGATGGTAATCCTCGTGGCCTGCTTTTGGCTGCTCCCCCTGGCCTCCACCGAATGTTTTGATCCGCGTGACTTGGAGATGCAGTGGTGGCCAGAGGGACGTGGGTAAGTATCATCTGTAGGAGGGGCCTGGGCATTGTGGGGGGTATTTGTACTATTGGATAACCCCTTTAACCTTCTGGCTACCTTCATCTGCCGCTAGAAGGGAGCTTACTGTATTAGCCAGAGTTCAATGTATAAACATTATGCAGTAAGCTCCCTCTAGTGGTGGATGCAGGTAGGCAGAATGTTAGGCTTTCAGTCAGTGCCTATGCAGAACATTCCAAGCCCGACCCCTGTAAAGATGTATCAGCTCCTTTTTGTACCACACTGTACTATTAAGGCACAGTTTCTGGAATTGTGTCCGACACCCTGCTGCAATGTGCAGCATCCGTTAACTACATTCTTAGCTGTTTAACCCCTCAGATGCTGCAGTCAATTTTGACAGCTAACATTGGCCACGAGGTTTGTTATATACCGGATCCTAATTAGACCCTGCCTAAGGCTGGACCTACATTGAAAATCCTACACAAATACAAAGCAGTTTTATTGTCCTATGCTGATGTCAGTCTATTAATATACTGCAATACTTCATGTATGATTGTAGAGACTAAAGGATCCATAGTAACATCCCCACCTGTAATTACATATGTACCCCACAGTGGTGCCTTTAAAGGGAATGTGTCTATCATAATATAACCTATTGCTAAAATCATCGTTTCATAAGCATTTTTAAGAATGGTTTGTGATATTATTTAAAATTTTCCATGTGATTACTTAAGAAAAACTACAAAACTCAGCACTTTTGCTAAGCCTAAATATTGGCTGATAATTTATATCCAGTAGGGATTGCTTCTCAGCAGTCATCTCATTATCTTTACAGGCAGGATTACAATGACAGCGAAAACCTTTGTTTAGCTAACGCCGGGTCCATTCTAAATAGGTGATTTTGCGGCTTACCCCCCCCCCCCCCCCCCCCTCTTCACGTTGAATAAAGACCTCAGTACAGATGACAAGAGCATGTCTTCAAAACTCTCTCAACCTGGACCACATCCTTAAAGGGGTTGTCTCATCTCCACCTTTATGGTTTATCGCTAGGATATGCCATAATTGTCAGATAGGTGTGGGTCCCACCTCTGGGATCTGCTCCTGTCTCCAAAATGGAGAGAGCAGCTGCACATGCGCAGCATCTTAATCATTCACTTCTATGGGACCTCCGTAAATCCACCTACCGATACCACGCGCCTATTTTCAGAAATCCCATAGCCGTGATTGGTAAGCAAGATGTGCACGCTCGGCTGCCTCCCTGTTCACTTAAGTGGGACTTTAAGAAATAGTCGAGCCAGCGCTCTGCTGTTTTTGAAACTCCTATAGCGGTGAATGGATGGTGTCCTCGCATGCGCCGCTGCTCTCCCTTCACTGCTTGGGCCCCGTTCTGGACATAGGCGTTCCTGACATTTATGACATATCCTAGTGATATGCCACAATTGTTGAGATGGGAATATCCCTTTAAGGAGTCAAGAAATTAGCACAGAATTTTGGACTTAAAAATACGATGGAGGTTCACTTTAAAGAAGCACTCCGGGATTTTAAAAAAAATCTTTTTATCTCTTTCATCTAATATACATGAGGTAAAAAGTGGCATTAATTTTCTTACCTAGTGCTTTATTCCTGATTTGTCAGCCTTCGCCATATTGCTCTGTTTGACACGTGACCGGGCTATGACTCTCCAAATACATGTCGGACTGGTCAATCTCTCTGTGTATTCCTATGGCGGTCTTATTTTGGATCTCATGTCCGCACTGAAGATGCTGTGTGTTAAGAGAATCCCAGTTCTGTCCAGCGGCAGGCGGAGGCTGAGCAAACGGCAAACTAAAGAAATGGCTGCCATGGTAGTGTACATGACCGACTCGCTTCTAAGCTCCCTTGATGCCCCTGAGAGCTGTATTCAGATGTAAATACCCTCCACATTATTTTTATATATATGTATATGTAAAGAGTTCAGATTGAGTTTTATTTCATTTACAGCATAATTTATTTACTTTGACGAGGAGGATCCGACTTTCGTTCAGGAGAAGTACTAGCAGTGGTTGTTAGCAAGTTTTTGTGGGCATTGGTGTTGGAATGGGTTAATGGGAACCACCCATGATTAAAAAAAAAAAAAAAACTAAAAAAAACTTTATTTAAAAAACAAAAAAAGGCTAAAATTGTCTTACTATGCATTTACTTACTGCATAAAAAAAAAAAAAAAGATTGTGATTGTAGTTGTCTATGAATTCATTTTTCTCTTGCTTTTTGTGGCGACCTGTTTGGATATGAATGTTAAATTATGCAATTTCTGGTCAGCATTAGTATATGCCTTTTTTTTTTTTTGTTGTTGTTTCCGGTTTCCACCTGCAGCCTGTACATTGGTGAATGTGTATCCACACTTTCAAGAGATATCAGGAATATCTTCTGTATTAGGTGGAGCATTTTTCTTTCACTCATTTCTAAAGCATTCCTTCTACAAGAACTCTGTTTTAGAGCTAAGCCATAACTGGTGCCCTTTGTGCAGACAAGCATACTGTGTATGGAACCTAAATATCTATGGGGCAGTTACTGAGAAACCTTAAGTATCTTTGCATATTAAATGAATATGTGAAACTTGACATCCTCCTTTTTATTACAGTGTTTGAGCATGCTGCCTCTGAGGACCCGGGTCTAGTGCTAGAGGAGAACTGGAAGGGTGGCCATACTCGAGACGTATCAGACGTCCTACCTGAAAAACTCAATGTATCCGTCCGCTTATACATTCACTCCAAGGAGGCAGCGGACTCCAACAGATTAAGGGCTCATGCACACGACTATTGGATGTTTTGCTGTCTGTAAATTGCGCATCTACAAGAAACGGATACCGGCCGTGTGCATTCCACATTTTACGGAATGGCCAGCCCCTAAAAGAACAGTACTATCCTTGTCCGTAATGTGGACAATAATAGGACATGTTCTATTTTTTGCGGAACGGCCATAAGGACATGGAATGCACACAGAGTCAAAAAACAGAATGGACACGGAAAAAAAAAAAAAAAAAAGTTTGTGTGCATGAGCCCTAAAGGGGTTGTCCAATACAAATGTGTGCCAGCCGGGCCCGTGCTGCGGACCGCAAATCACACAGCACCGATGGTGGAGCCGCCACATGCGGATTGCGGACCCATTCACTTGAATGGGGCCCGCGATCCGCACCTGACTGTCCGCACCGCAAAAAAGTAGTGCATACACTACTGTTTTTGCAGTGTGGAGGCACTCTGTAGTGCTTCCATCCGATCTGTGCCTCTGTTCTGCACCGTATCTCCTGGATTGCGGACCCATTCAAGTGAATGGGTCCACATCCGTGATGCGAGGTGTACGCAACCAGTGCCCATGTATTGCAGGCCGCAATACGGCCATGGCCGTGTGCATGAGCCCTAATGCTGATGATCTATCTTCAGGATAGGTCACCACCAGTATCTGATCATTGTGGGGTTTCACTCCTTGCATCCCCATTTATCAGCTCTTTGAAGAGACCATCATGGTCTTTTCCTAGGCCTGTGGTGTCACGTGGCCTAGGAGCATCTCCCATTCAAATGAATGGGACTGAGATGCAGTACCAAGCACAGCTGCTATACAATGGACGGCGCTGTGCTTGGTGAGCTTCAAGGAGGCCACCGTGCCCACCAGAGCGTCACAGCCACTTCAAGCAGCTGATCAGCAAGAGTCCTGGGAGTCAGACCGCCACCAAATTAGATAAGACAAGCTATCCTGAGGATAAGTCATGAATATTAAACCCTTGGGCAACCCCTTTAAACTTTGGACCTCATTGATCTGTTTTCTGACAACATATATATTTTGGAGGGCACAGTAGCGTAGTCTACCATGCAATTCTGCCCTGAGGAAAAAAAAAATACACAGGGGTATCAGGTCAAATGGGGTCCAAAGTTTCATCTTTTGGACTCTTTGCCCCCTTGAAGTGAATGTATCCGCTGAGGTATATGTTTAAACACAGTTTTTTAGGGTATTGAAACTCAACTGCCCCCCCAGTGAAAAGCTCAAATGTGATGTGGAAAAATAAAAATAAACTGATGCATGACCCATCCATGGATTTGCCAATTAAAGAGCTTGTCCATAATTAATTAAATATAAGATGCTCAGATTTCCTTTTGGAAACCGCGCCACATTTGTCTATGGGTTGTTGTCCAGTATTGCATCTTAGCCTCATTAATTGAATGGGGATAAGCTGCAATAAAAGGCCCATGAACAAGTGTCCTTTTGTCGAGGACATTTAAAGAGGACCCGTCACCACAAAATGTAGTTCAATTGAAAAGCACCCTGTTATAGAGCAGGAAGAGCGGAGCAGAGTGATTTTATAGTTTTGTGGGAAAAGTATCAGTAAGGCCTTATGCACACAGCTGGTGCTGCTGTCCGCAATGCACGGACACCGACCATAGGGCCACTGTATGTGGACACAGGACCCATTCACTTGAATTGGGTCCACAATCTGCATCCGACGGTGCAGGCACAACTTTTTCGCAGTGCGGAGGCACGGACGGAAAACCCACGAAAGCACTCCTTAGTGCTTCCGTGCCTCTGTTCCACACCGCTCCTTCAGTATTGTGGACCTATTCAAGTGAATGGGTTCGCATCCGTGATGCGGTGCACAAACAGCCAGGCTGCCCGTATATTGAGGGCCACAATACAGGCACTGGCCGACAGCGGTTGTGTGCATGAGGCTTAAAACTTGTCATTTATTAGCTTTTTCCACCTCCTGTGAACAGCTATCGGTACATGGAGGAGATGTTATCAGTGACTGACCGCGATCTCTCTACGTACACTTACACACCCAATGCTATCAATCACTGATCACCCCTCCCCTGTACCAATATTACTTCACAGGTAGAAAAATGCATGAATTACAGATTTTCCTATAAAAAATAGCAGTCTGCTTAGCTTCTCCTGCTCTACAGCATGGTGCTTTCAGATCGCGTTGTATTTTTTTTTTATAGAAAGTCCTTACAAACAAACAAAAAACACACCAATTGTTATCATCACGCTTGTATCACGGCCAGATGGCAATGGGGCAAAAAAAAAAAACACATGTTTTCACTTCTCTGCCATGCTATTACTGCTCCCTGTGAATACGCTCTTACTTGATGTACTTTCTGTTCTTTTGCATTCAAACCATCCATTGGCCATAGACCCAACAAGGAATTTTCCCGGTGGGCTGATGCCCATAGGGCCACCCGAACCCTCCTCATTACCGTAGGACACTAGGGGAACAATAGAGGTCATTATTAGAGGAAGTCCAGGCAGCATGCTGAAGGTAGGGCTGGTTTGGTGTCGTGCCCCACATCTTACCTCCCCAGCACCCTGCTCCATATTCATATTAGAGACAATTGGAGGAGGAGGACAGAACGTGGCAGCTATTGATGGCCACCACAGAGGGACAGCTTCTAGAGCGGTATTTTGTGCCGGGTATTTGGTTCCGTGGGTTGGTATTCTGAGCACCACCTTCTGTCAATTTGGATCAGTCTACAATGTTGGGGCAACTTTCAGGTTTTTTTTTTTTCTTCAGGGCCACTTTAAGTTCCCAATCCGCCCCTGCCTATGGGCTTTGTCATTTCTCAGCCATGACACTAGTGTGAACAGTGTCTAAAAGTTAAGGCAATTCTGCATTGCATGGAACCTTTCTAATTTCCTTCTTTTGGGTAGAAGATCTCTACACCCAGTGGAGCAGTGTGTGCATTCCAGAGCAAATCATCGGGTCACATTCATAAAAACTGCTAATTAAAAAAAAAAAAAAAGGCTTGAGACGAGCAGTACTTTAGGCCTGTAAGCGGTTCTCTGCATCCATTAAAGCAGCACAGATGCTCACCGGGGACGTACATGCCTACATCTAGTCTACAGTAACTCGTATTATTATTTTATTGTGTACATTAAAGGGAGTTTGTCTGCTGCTGGTGTGATATCCGTCAGCGGCTGTTATCCTGCTCATCCACTTCTGCTTATTGCATGATGACTTCCTTTCTTTCTGACCCATTTATTTCTATAGGGCCATGCACACATCCACGTGTGGCCTTTCTGCAAATTATAGAACATGTCCCATTCTGGTCCTTATTGAGGACAAGAATAGTCCTTTCTATAGATGGGAATGTGCGGAAAGCACACTGAATATTTAGCAGATCCATTGTTTGTGGACAGAAATACAGACCAGGTCATGTGCATGAGGCCTAAAGGAAATCTGTCACACTGTATAATGAACAGCTCCGGTGCTGGTGCTGTTTAATAAAAGATTTGGGCAAAAATTAAAGAGGCCCAGCGTTTTCCAAAGGAGTTCGGTTGCTAGTTTATCCTGCCCTTGGGACAGCAAAAGACTAGTGACAGATTCTATTTAAATCAGATTTTACTACTGATGACCTATCCTCAGGATAGATCTTCAGTCTCTGATCTGTGAGGTTCTGACACCCGGGCCCCCCGCCGATAAGCTGAGAAGGCACCGGCGCTGCAGCCTTCTCTGTGCTTACCAGGCACAGCTCCGTCCATTGTATAGTGGCTGCGCTTTGTATCGCAGCCCAGCCCCATTCATTCAATCAGATACTGATGACCTATCCTGAGGACGGGTCATCAGTAGTAAAATCCTGGAAAACTCCTTTAAAATAATTAGCAAGAGTACCTAGACAGGACAGTAACGGTACATCCACATGGAGTGTTTATGCTGCTGTAGTGCCTCCATGAATTTGAGTGCTGCATTTTTTGGGGGTCACTTTTTTTTTCTTTTTTTTACATGTTTTGTACCCTATAGAGTAAAAAACATGAAAAAAAAAATGATGTGCCCTAATGATGTGGAATTTTTTTTTTTTTTTTTTTTTTGCATCTGTTTATTTAACCTTTTGCTGTTTCGGCAAGGATTTTCATTCCTGCACATTTTCAATAGACAGGACAGAAAAAAAATATATAGAAACTGGATGGTTTAACATGCAGATTCCCTGTTGAAATCAAGGGGGATGTTCTGTGTGTTTTTTATTGGAATCTGCTCCATAAATCCTCTGCGTGAACATATTCTTATACAGTTCAGTTCACTTCAGTGGAAACAAGCTGGAAAAGCAAACAACCTTGGACATGTGGAACAATGGAAGTAAAGAAGTCATCTTTTCCCAATTGTAGACAGTCCCTTTCAGTGATTACAATCATAAAAACACAAGTCTGCATGAAAAAAAAAAAACAAAAAAAAAAAAACAATGCTCTTGTCTATAGGCTGTTTCTGGTATCGCAGACCAATTCCCTTGGGCTAAATTCACATGATCAGGATTGTGTGCGGATTTTCTGCCCGGATTTGCGTGCGGAATATCCGCACTGTAGGTCACGCACATTGTATTCTATGAGAATTTGAAATTCTCATGTACACAATGTGGATTTTTTTCAAGCATGTCAATGTACTTTATTTTTCCTGACCGGATTTTTCTCCATTCACCAATTGATGCGGATAGTCCGCACGGATTTCCCTGCAAACACCTGCGGATTCTCCACACTTAAATCCTGAACGTGTGCATTTCGCCTTGCACTTTTCCCCTCACACCTCTTGCACATAGTGGAGTAAGACGGCCCAGCGCGATCTGCGGTTTTATCTCTAGGAGATGCAATGAGTCCTTTTGATGATCTGACGTTGCGGTTTCATAACCACTTACTGCATGTGAAGGTTTAATCTCTGGGAGGAAGCATACATTGAACTTTGATACATTCCCTTATCTAGCCCTCCGAACTGGATGATACGTGGTCAAGGTATAGGCGAGGTAAAAGAATATAGAAAGATCCTTAAGTTGGTAAACCCTTACTGCAGAAGACATGATACTTTACTGATTTGCTTCTGAAGTATAGGTGACTATCAGGGGTGTAGCTATAGGGGAAGCGGCTGCTTTGGGGCCCTGACCCAGAAGGGGCCCATCTAGGAGGAGGAGGACTAAAAGATTTTGTCAGGGCCCCCTCAACAGTATTACACAATGAAATGATATACAGTGGCAGTATAGACGGATGGAACAGCTGCCAGGCCTGGTCTGAGAGAGCGATCTTTACTAGCCACAGGAATGGGGGCGGCATGAAAGGAAGGGGTTGCGAAAAAATTACTGGGGGAGGGGGGCCCCATTCAAAAATTTGTTGTGGGACCCAGTCCTTTCTAGCTACGCCACTGGTGACTATAGACCTGATATAACTGGCCACCCTCCCTCCATACTGGGATAGCATTCTTAGGTCTTTTGGATGAATGCACACGTTATTTTGTAGAGTTGCAGCCATCAGATACCTGTTGAAGGTGGAGGAAACGCGGTCTAACCTGCTGCTGACGGCGGAGCGGACAAGCTGGATTTCAGTATGCCCAATCGTTTTTCCCACAGGAAATAAGCGACACCCAGAGGTCTCATCTAGTATTGCAACACAGTCCTTTTCAAGTGAATGTGGCTGCCCATGGGCAAGTATGATGCTCTTTCTGGAAGAAAGTAGCCATGTTTTTCTCATCTTTTAAAACTCCTCAGGCCTCAATTAGATGTCCATAAAGACAGGGGTGGAATGGGAACTTAAAGTGGCCCTGGAAAAAAAAAACTTAAATGGCCCTTTTCGTAGTGGGTCCCAAATTGACAGAAGGCAAGGTCGACACAAGTAGTCGGGGCCAGCAATACCATATTGCGGCCATTATACCACCCCAGCAGCACCAAATACATCACAAAATACCCCCCCAAAAACTGCCCCTCTGTGGTGGCCAGGACCAGCTGCCATGTTCTGTCCTCCTGCTCCAGTTGCCTTAGGATGGCAGTCAGGAGGGGAGAGTCAGATCATTACTTACCATGGTTGGCGGCCATGAGGAGGGCTCAGGCGGCCCCCTGGGCATTGGTCCACCAGGAAGTTTCCCTGTAGGATCTATGGTCAGTTCGCCCCAACATAAAGAAAGCACATTTCAGTGTCTACATTACAGCCGTAAATACTGTTCCAGGTCTGATGACCCAAAATAACAAGATCATATATCCCTCGGGCCGGTTTGCGACCTGCTTGAACTGTAAATTGGGCTTCCCCTGACATTTAGGTCCTACTGATGCTGGAATAAAGAATATTTTTGGCGTTGACGAAGGCTAACAAAGTGTGTGTTCAAATAAGAGAAAGAACCATTCGTTTGAGTATGGATCCCATTTTCAGACTACTATCCATTGTAAACTGCAGCATGTAGTCTGATAGCATTGGAATTTGAAAGATCAGTCAGAAGGCTGATAAGATTTCCATAACAACATTATATTAGGGGCTACGGATGGAAAATTCCACCTTAAAACCAAAAAAGTCATTAAAGGGGTTGTCTCACTTCAGTAAGTGGCATTTATCATGTAGAGGAAGTTACTACAAGCCACTTACTAATGTATTGTGATTGTCCATATTGCTTCCTTTGCTGGCTGGATTCATTTTTCCATCACATTACACACTGCTCGTTTCCATGGTTACAGACCACCCTGCAATCCATCAGTGGTGGTCGGGCTTGCACACTATAGGAAAAAGCGTCAGCCTCTCTGATAGCCGGGACCATGGGAGTGCACATAGCCTAGTGTTTTTTTTCCTATATTGTGCAAGCACGGCCGCCGATACTGGATTGCAGGATGGTCTGTAACCATGGAAACGAGCCGTGTGTAATGTGATGGAAAGGAAGCAATATGGACAATCACAATACATTAGTAAGTGGCCTGTATTAACTTTCTCTACATAATAAATGCCACTTACTGAAGTGAGAGAACCCCTTTAATATGTGAAAATAAGACATTGACAAAAGGGAACCTGAGTAAGACAAATATTTCTATAAATTTATGGCTGCACTTGTGTTCCCTGCTATCTGCTCACTTGACCTCCATGATGTTTGGCAGAAGAAGTCTTGTGGAGTGTATATTGCAAGCTTTGTTTTCACAGGGTTCCGGAGTCTGACACCAGGATATTCAGCCAGGTTCATAGTCATCTTGCTTGGCCTCATCAGTTTATAAGGAAAGGGCGGAGCTGGCAGGAGAAGCAAGGGTGCACAGGGTGCAGGCTTGGGCCCACCTTTAGTGCACTTAACTGCTCATTTGCATATGGATTAAGTTGCAAAATCACTCCAGTTGGGGGTATCATAGCCAAATTTATCAAACCACATGTGACTTTATATAAATGTGACACAAAGTACTCCAGTGGACACTTGTGCAAAACCTTGGCTTTGGAAATGTATGGGCCTGTACCTGTTACTGAGAAGCAGAAAAACCAGTTTGTCTTTTATCCACCGCTGTGGCACTTTTCATACCTCATGACCTTAGAGTCATCGTAGATTAATAGAACCAGTTGTACAACAATTTGATTTTTTTTCCGGCTCTCATATCTCAGGAATTTGTGCTACAAGCCATAAGCAAAGGATTATAACTCTGTAATCTTCAGTAAATCAATATGAAGACTGAGGAGGAGGAGGGGGAGCAATACACCTTACTGTGGGCATCACACAGGAAATATATATATATATATATATATATATATATATATATATACAGTACAGACCAAAAGTTTGGACACACCTTCTCATTTAAAGAGTTTTCTTTATTTTAATGACTATGAAGGCATCAAAACTATGAATTAACACATGTGGAATTATATACATAACAAACAAGTGTGAAACAACTGAAAATATGTCATATTCTAGGTTCTTCAAAGTAGCCACCTTTTGCTTTGATTACTGCTTTGCACACTCTTGGCATTCTCTTGATGAGCTTCAAGAGGTAGTCCCCTGAAATGGTCTTCCAACAGTCTTGAAGGAGTTCCCAGAGATGCTTAGCACTTGTTGGCCCTTTTGCCTTCACTCTGCGGTCCAGCTCACCCCAAACCATTTCGATTAGGTTCAGGTCCGGTGACTGTGGAGGCCAGGTCATCTGGCGCAGCACCCCATCACTCTCCTTCATGGTCAATAGCCCTTACTTTCAAAGTTTTCCCAATTTTTCGGCTGACTGACTGACCTTCATTTCTTAAAGTAATGATGGCCACTCGTTTTTCTTTACTTAGCTGCTTTTTTCTTGCCATAATACAAATTCTAACAGTCTATTCAGTAGGACTATCAGCTGTGTATCCACCTGACTTCTCCTCAACGCCACTGATGGTCCCAACCCCATTTATAAGGCAAGAAATCCCACTTATTAAACCTGACAGGGCACATCTGTGAAGTGAAAACCATTTCAGGGGACTACCTCTTGAAGCTCATCAAGAGAATGCCAAGAGTGTGCAAAGCAGTAATCAAAGCAAAAGGTGGCTACTTTGAAGAACCTAGAATATGACATATTTTCAGTTGTTTCACACTTGTTTGTTATGTATATAATTCCACATGTGTTAATTCATAGTTTTTGATGCTTTCAGTGTGAATCTACAATTTTCATAGTCATGAAAATAAAGAAAACTCTTTGAATGAGAAGGTGTGTCCAAACTTTTGGTCTGTACTGTATATACACACCTTCCAGGATACTAAATATGTTTACAACATAGTGTTCATTAACAAGTAAAGGAGTTTTCCAGGCTTCTGATGACCTATCTTTGGGATAGGTCATTAATATCTGATGAGTGAGGGTCCCGCACCCCCATGATCAGCTGTTCCCTGCAGCCTCTAGCAATTTCAGTGAAACACGAAGCACAAATATCACAAAATATGGTATATGATGTATGACCATGCTATTCAAAGAGTATGAGAGAGCATGGGATAAAACAACTTTTATTATGTATCGATAAAATGCCATATATATGGAACCAATAGACAAAACAAGCCGGGCCCAAATTATACACACAAGCAAAAAATAACAAAATCAGGGGCTAACCCAGAGGTATGCATGGGTAGACGGAGACCCAGCAAGGAGAAGAGTCTGTCCTACGGTGGCCCTGTCTATCCCTGACTATGGGTGGACCCTGCACAAACCTACCTCTGTGTGCCCCCTATCATACCTTAGATCAGTGATGGCGAACCTTTTAGAGACTAAGTGCCCAAACTGCAACCCAGAACCCACATACTTATGGCAAGGTGCCCACATGGCAATTTAACATGAATGCTACAGTCCAATACAGTATATCTTCCATATACTTTATCATTTAGCTATAATACCCTGCCTACATTCAGTGCGCATGCTGGGAATTGTAGTTTGGCAACAGCTGGAGGGCCGCAGGTTGGGCATCCCTGGTCTAAGGCATATTGGTACACCATAGACTTTTTCTAGGGTGCAGGGCACCCGTGCCATAGGTTCACCACCACTGCACTAGATCGTCCCGGTGTGTTCCTCCCTGTCGGGTTCCTCAGAGAACAATTGAAACAAAAAGGGTCTAGGTTAACAAAGAGTATGCTGCAAAAGCAACGCCCACAGAGGTAGGTTCCTGTGCAGGGTCCACCCACCTTCAGTTTCTGTTCTTTAGGACGGGTTCCTGGAGTTCTTTTTCACCTTGGTGCTTTTTTTTGTCAAACTGCAGGATGCTCTGGGTGTGACATTTTTTCAACCATTTTTCCATAGGCTTCTCTACAGAAAAAATGAACATCAGAAAAAAAAAGCAAGAATTACTATCAATTAGGCCACCTGCAAATGTTGTAGATTATGCGTGGTTTTTCTGCGTAGATTCCGATTGAGAAAAACCGCAGCGTATTACAGAACCAGCAAAGTGTGTGAGATTACACAAATCTCATGTACACTTTGCGGATTGTTTACATGCGGAAACTGACCTGCATTGCGGATTTCCAAATCTGCAGCATGTCAATTATGTTTGTGGTTTTAGCAGATTTCAATGGGAGGGTGAGATCTGTAGCAAAACAGTATCTATTTCGCACCAAAATCCGCAAATAGAAATATTTTGCAGAAACTCACATAAATCCGCACGGATTTTTTGTGCGTTCACCCTCAACCGTGTGCAGGTAGCTTAACAAGCAAAAAAAGAAAAACGCCTAGAAATTTTTTGTGTTGCAGCACCCTAAGTGTACCTGCACACGGATACAGGTGCATATATGCACAAATCTCTGTGAGGCCTATGTGAAATCAGAGCAGTGCGTTATTTCTGGAAGTCGTATGTCCGGAAGTTAGAATTGTTACTATTCCTTTAAATATTTGCCCACATACAGTATACACCCGCTTCTGTAAAATCAGGAACTTTTAAATGTAAGTGTAGAATTTTCATCAACCCTTCCACGGTCTGCTCCACCACAAGCGAGCGCGAGGAGATGGCGCTCATGGATTGTTAAGGTTTCACTCCAGCTGCCTGGGAATTAATGGTGTATTCATGGTTCTGACCCAGCTGCTCGCCCTTCCTAATGACATTCCTCTATGTATTCACAGAACACAACTGCGCTGAATGGTTATTTGTAAAATGCACAAGACACGTCAATTACATCTCCTTTCACACAAAGACGTCTCATTAAACATTCTGCATCCGTCGCCACGTGTGTGTAACCATGAGAGACAGCTCTAAATAGTTTTTGTCCCCAAAACACCAACCTAATCCTCTACGTGGATTAATGGGAGCCAAAAATGATGCGGTTACTGTTCTAATGATGTTGTGTCCTTATGCTCTGCTATACCAGCTCATCATGGCTCTCATTCCAGAATGACACTATAGTAAGGCTACTTTCACACTTGCGGCAGAGTGATCCGGCAAGCAGTTCCGTCGCCAGCAAAACGTATGGCATTAGTAAGACTGATCAGGATCCTGATGAGTCTTAAAAATGCCTGATCAGTCAAAAAAATGCATTGAAATGCCGGATCCGTCTTTCCGATGTCATCTGGCAAAACGGATCCGGCATTTATTTTTTTTCACCTTTTTTTCAGTCTGCGCATGGGACGGATCCGGCATTCCGGTATTTTGAATGCTGGATCCGGCACTAATACATTCCTATGGAAAAAAATGCCGGATCCGGCATTCAGGCAAGTCTTCAGTTTTTTTCGACAGAGATAAAACCGTAGCATGCTACGGTTTTCTCTTTTGCCTGATCAGTCAAAACGACTGAACTGAAGACATCCTGATGCAAACTGAACGGATTACTCTCCATTCAGAATGCATGGGGATATGCCTGATCAGTTCTTTTCCGGTATAGAGCCCCTAGGATGGAACTCAGCGCCGGAAAAGAAAAACGCTAGTGTGAAAGTACCCTAATATAATCATCTTGTATCGCTATTTGGTTACCAAACCCATTATTAAGTAAAACTCACTGGGGCACATTTATCAAGCTCACCTGTTTTTAGGCTTTCAATTGGCGTATTTGCTTAGTCTGTCTTTTGCTGACTATTTATCAAAAGTCTCACAACACTTCATAAATTAGACTAGGTGAATTGGCATTAGTCTGACCTCTAGTGCTTCTTTTTCAGTACCACAGGTTCATATTCACTAAGACTGGTCTAGTATGTCCATGAAAATATGGCGCAAGTGAGCTGAAATTAGGCACATGTCTCCATGAAAGTAGGCAAAACGTGGCACAACTCACCACTCAAAACAGATGAAAAAAAGTACGCCAGCCCTGGAGTGGAGTAGAAATTAGACAGTTTTTTTTGCTACTAAGGCCTCTTTTACACGGGCGCCCCGGATTTGCTCCAGATGCGTCGCGTGTACCCGCCCGAGTAGGCACACAATTGCAGTCAGTTTTAACTCCGATTGCGTTCCGTTGTTCAGTTTTTATCGCGCGGGTGCAATTTGTTTTGCACGCGCGTGATAAAAAACAGAATGTGGTACCCAGACCCGAACCCGGACTTCTTTACTAAAGTTCGGGTTTGGGTTCGGTGTTCTGTAGATTTTATTATTTTCCCTTATAACATGGTTATAAGGGAAAATAATAGCATTCTTAATACAGAATGCTTACTAAAATGTGGATTGAGGGGTTAAAAAAAAAAATAATTAACTCACCTCATCCAATTGATCGCGCAGCTGGCATCGTCTTCTTGCTTCTTCTTTCAGGACCTGCAAAAGGACCTTTGATGACGTAATCGCACTTACCACGTGGTGAGCGCGGTTACGTCAGCGCAGGTCTTGCTGAATGAAGATAGAAAAAACTGAACATCGGAACGCAATCGCAGTCAAAACTGACTGCAATTGCGTGCCTACTCACGTGGTTTTCCTGCAATGCACACGCGACGCATCCGTAGCAAATCCGGAACGCCCGTGTGAAAGAGGCAAAGAAAGGAGTACCTACATAAATGGGTCTGAAAATAGGCACAAAAGTTAAAATCTCCTAAATTAGCCTAAAAAATCAAAATAGGCGAAGGAGGGCCAAATGCCTCCAAAACAGGCGCAATTTCAGTAGTAAATACGACTAAAAAAGCAAGACAATCTAAGAAGGGCTCTTGCACACGACCGTACGTATATTGCGGTCTGCAAAACATGGATCCAGAAAAAAAAGGGTGACATCCGTTTTTTTTGCTGATCCATTGTAACGATGCCTGTCCTTGTCCGCAAAACAGAAACAGTACAGGAATAGGACATGTTCTATTTTTGGGCGAAACGGACTTGCGGACATACAGATACATACCGTAATACATACATGGAGTAATTTCCGTTTTTTGTTTTGTTTTTTTTGCGGCCCCATTTAAATAAATGGTTCCGTATATGGGCCGTAAAAAAAAATGGAACGGACATGAACAAAAAATAAGTTTGTGTGCATGAGCCCTAAAGCAGGATTTTTACACCTAAAAAAAGGCGCAGGCACTATAGTAAATGTGCCCGAATAGCTAGCCCTACAGATGATGTGAACTTAGGCTGGCTGTCTAGACTGGCACCAGATTTATCACAGGGGATAAGGCTGGATGGTAAATCTGGTGCAGGGAGAGAAACTTGTCTCTATACCAATATTGGTTGGCTTAGGCCTCTTCCACACGGCCATTGTTCAGCCGTTCCGTGAATTAGGGACTGCAATGTGACTTCAAGTGAATGGGTCTGCATCCGTGATGAGGTGAGCACACGGCTGGTGCCTGCATATTACGGGCCACGGCCGTGTGCATGAGGCCTTACTTTGAGAGAATATGATGCCAGAATAGTGGGGCAATTTTGCCGCAAAACATATCTTATGCCCACCCCTTTCCTATGAAGCCAGCCCCCTTTCCACTAAGCTTCACCCCTTTTCAGAAAAAGTTGTAGCAACCCTAGTTGCGCCAATTTGCTTCACATTTTAGACAGATTCTACACGCAGACACATTAGTAAATCTGGGCCTATGTTTTTTATGTGCATATTTGCATAAAAAATTGCCACCCCAAAAACATTCATGTCATTTTTACAAGCCAAAAAATGTCATAATTTACAAAATTGCTGAAAAATTTCCATTCTTGTCATGCAAAAGTTGAAAATTTTATTTGGGATACCAGATGGATTTATTAATACTAAAAAGGCAGAAAATGGGGCAAATGTCTTAGAAGGTGTGTGCCTTTTAATAAATTTGACACACTTCATTCCAAAAATCTTCTTTTTTTTGTGAAAAAAGCCTAAGGCCAAGTTTACACTTCAGTTATTTCCATCAGTTATTGCAAGTGCTCGGGAGGTGAAGCTTCCCTGTGAAGTGCTGTCTGCATTGAGCTGCTTTGCTGACCCTCCTGTCTTCTCTCACTGACATCTGTAGTGGTCTCCTGGTTGGACGCTGTCACTCCTAGCAGAGTGGAGGGGCTGTGAAGTGCTCAACGCAAAGAGCACTTCACAGTGAAGCTCAGCCTCCTGGGGACTTGCAGGATCAGAATCTAGCGGAATAAAACTTCATATTCACACTACACCAGCCCCTACCTAGCTGTCAGCAGTATAGCATTCTTTTTGTATCTCATACAACTTTAATTACACAACAAATTCACCCGTTAAGTAAGATAGACAGAGCCCATCGTCAAGACTTAGGGTCCATTCACACATCCGTTGTTTCTTTCCTGATCTGTTCCGTTTTTTGCGGAACAGATCTGGACCAGATCTGGACCCATTCATTTTCAATGGGTCCTGAAAAAAATCGGACAGCTCAATGTCTGATTTTTTTTCAGGACCCATTGAAAATGAATGGGTCCAGATCTGGTCCAGATCTGTTCCGCAAAAAACGGAACAGATCAGGAAAGAAACAACGGACGTGTGAATGGACCCTTACTCTCTTTTTTTTTCTGGGCCAAAAAATTCTTCCATTCTCTTATGTCAAGACCTTAAAGGGATTCTGTAGCCTTATTTCTTTAAGTGACAGGTTAGTAAAACCTGTTTTTTAGCAAAATAAGGCTACGGATCACATTTAGAAGCCCACATTAGGAATCCTGATGAGGCCCTGAACATCAGCATATGTTTAGCTGACAGGGGTGAAACCTGGTGACAGAATCCCTTTAAGGCTGCGTTCACACGGGCGAGATTTCCGCGCGGGTGCAATGCGGTAAGTGAACGTATTGCACCCGCACTGAATCCCGACCCATTCATTTCAATGGGGCTGTTCAGATGAGCGATGATTTTCACGCATCACTTGTGCGTCGCGTGAAAATCGCAGCATGCTCTATATTCTGCATTTTTAACGCAACGCAGGCCCCATAGAAGTGAATGGGGTTGCGTGAAAATCGCAAGCATCCGCAAGCAAGTGCAGATGCTGTGCGATTTTCACGCATGGTTGCTAGGTGACAGTCTATTCACTGTATTATTTTCCCTTATAACATGGTTATCACGCGCGTGCAAAACGCATTGCACCCGCCCGATAAAAACTGAACATCGGAACGCAATCGCAGTCAAAACTGACTGCAATTGCGTTCCTACTCGCACAGGTTTGCCGCAATACACCGGGACGCATCCGGACCTAATCCGGACACGCTCGTGTGAACCCAGCCTAAGGGTACGGCCACACAGTCAGGTTTTCTTATTCAGTTTTGGTTGCCAAAATCAGGAGTGGGTTATAAAAGGAGGAGAAGTATAAAAGACAGATAAGGGCTGTTTCACACGAGCGAGTCCATTACGGGAATCACGCGCCGTGTGCGAGTGTGATCCTCCGCTCTGGACTTGCAGGAGCACACGGCATTATCATGATTTATAATGCTGTGTGTCTCTGCTTGGCCTTTTTTTCCCCCACAGAATCATACTGACATAAAGCTGTCAGTATGATTCTGTAGAAATAAGGTCAAGCAGAGACACATAGCATTATAAATCATGATAATGCCGTGCGCTCCTGCAAGTCCAGAGCGGAGGATCACACTCACACACGGAGCGTGATTCCCGCAATGGACTCGCTCGTGTGAAACAGCCCTAAGTCTTCTCCTCTTTTGTTAAATTCACGCCTAGTATTGGCTTCCAGAACTGCACCAGGGAACCTGACTGTGTGGCCGTACCCTTAAAGTTCTTCTCAGCTATTTGATAGTAATATGTATATGGCCGCCATAACTCCCGTAGGGCCCCCCACTTCCTTATTAATGCAAAGCTAGGCAGAGTTGGTGATCAGGGCCCCGGGAAATCTTGGCAGCAATCCATGAGATTACTGTAATGGAAGCCATATTGGTTGTAACCCAGCTTTCAGGAAAATATATATCTGACAAATGGGTGACACCCTGAAAGAAGAGAACAGTGCAGGGAGGGACTTACTCTAGGGGGAAGGTTGTGCAATCACTTTTCATGAAATCATTTTACCATGCATCCCTTCATATCATGCACCATGTGCTATACAGCATATCACACATCATGTAGTACGCTTTATACTAGGCAGTGACTATGATGTGCATTATATATTTCCTCATCATCACTTCTCTCCAAGATAAATATTAGCATTCCTATCTTTTTGCAGCGTGCTGTACTGTGCTCGTCCCCACCCCATGTACCACACTTTGAAGACAAACCGATGTGACTGTCTAGGAGGAAATACACTGGAGAAGAAGACTCATAGAAAAGTCGTAAATGACTTGAATGTTTCAAGAATCCTTAGAGGGAAGTCTTTCAAATGGTTAATTTGCTTCCACCACAGGGGGGTGCAGGGGGGCCCTTCACACGCAGAAGATTTTTTTTTTTTACAGAAGATTCCGTAACTGAAAATCAGTGGGGGGTTTTGGCGAGGAAGCACATGGATTTCTGCAATAGAAATTTCTCCATCAACATCTGCTGCGTGTGAAGGTACCTTATGTGGTAATGTAACGCCCCAGAGGTGCATTACCACCTTTGTGCCTCACTACTATCTCTAATGGGCTAGTGTCATGTCATTCTGTGTATTTATTTCCAATCCATCACACTGTGCATTCATAATCTTGTTATGTAACTGTTCATGTGTTATATGCCTGGTTTACCAGCAGGTGGCAGCAAGCATGGCAGAGCTATAGGTACAGAGAATGGAGCTTTCTATTCCATTCTACCCCCCTCTGTGGTGTGGTGGGCGTGTCCCACTTTCTGCAGGGAGGGTGGAGTTAGTTAGTCAGTCTAGCTTACCCCCTGCTTGGGGAAGGCAGCAGGTGCACATCCCTGTTGGACGAGCCCTGTCTGGACCAGCTAGAGCACCTTCAGCTCTGCTGGATGTGGAGGCCACAGCTTGAAGCCTCTGAAGCCAGGAAGTATAGTCCCCTGGCATAACCTAGAGTCAGACTACAAAGCCTGCTTGGAACCAAGACAAAGCCTGAAAACTGTTTGGAGGAATGTTTATGCCAAGTAAAGCTGTTATCAACTTCATCACAAGGTCTGGACTCAGTTATTTCTTCGAATCCCTCAATTTTCCCCCCTATTTTTCTGCTTTCGGAGAGCAACGCCTGGGGTTCCAGCGTATCCAGGTAGGAGCACCGTGACACGTGCACAACACCTTAAGGGACATTATAGGCTGCCCTACACCACTCTGGCATTCCTACACCTGGGTACCATCTACCACAATATCACTAAAAGTGGCCCTGTGCCCTTATTGCTTCACTACAACTGGCGTCACGAAAAACATGTACTTTAAGGGACCCCTTGCCGTGCGCCCGACAACTGCAGTAATAGCAAAGGAACTGAAAGACTCCACTATAGAGATGAGCGAATCGATTTATAATTCATCTCATCACGCAGAGTTCTGCACCTGTGATGGGGTGTCCTGGAAGCTGAGGGTGCTCCACCTGCCGCTTGATTGATGGGGTCGGACATCTAGGCTGGCCCTGACAATCTTGTGCCTGCACCACTGCTCTGAATAATGGCGCAAACGCAGAGGATCTGCTGGAGCAGAGACTGTTTGTGCACTGCTCCTCAGAAGAGCAGCGGCGCACGCGCAGTCACTGCTCAAGTCACAGAATTAGAATAGCAGCGCAGGCGCTAGATTGTGAGGGCTGTCAATCAAGTGGCAGGGGGAAGCGTTCTCAGCTTCGGGGATTCCCTGCCCCAGGTGCAGAACTCTGCTTGATGAAAGGAATAGATTCTTACGAATTGATTCGCTCATCTCTGCTCCACTATTAGGATTTTTGAAACATTCAAGTTGTTCTTTTCTATGGGTCTTCTTGTATTAGTTTCCCTTAGGGCTTATGCACATGACTGTATGTATTTTGCGGTCTGCAAAAAATACGGATGACGTCTGTGTGCATTCTGTATTTTGCAGAATGGAACAGCTGGCTCCTAATAGAACAGTACTATCCTTGGCCGTAATGCGGAACAGACATATGGAAATGGAATGCACACTAAGTTACTTCCATTTTTTGCGGACCCATTGAAATGAATGGTTCCGCATATGGTCCGCAAAAAAACTGAATCACATGGGACAACTCTGCTGCTAAATTTCCATAATGGAAATTCCTCTGAAATCCGCCTCTACACAATCTGCATGAAATGGGATGGTTTTTGCAGTGGCATTGTGGCAGGGACCACAACGGGTCTTCTGTTGCTTTCAACCTTTGCATCAGAAAGCCGCAGGTAAAGCCCACAGCATAAATTAACAGGGTTGTGCCACTAATATAAATGTTTCCCGCCCAACAGATATTGCTGCTATCTCACTTTCCCCAAATACCATCATTTATCAAAACTGCCTTATTCTAAAGTTATTAGCTACCATTGCGCCCTGTAGCAAACCAGTTTCGATTTTCAGTTGCTGTTGGTTACGTCCTGTAGTGGAGCCTTGTAATACAGGACATACATGCTCACAGCGCTCCTTCTCCTTCCCTTCAATAACCGCTCCTCCATATGTGCAGTCTCAGTTACGTCTCAGTTGTGGATGCATCAATGTATAGACAGACAGAGGCAGATAGCTAGTAGACAGAGAGATAACAAATGATGGTCAATAGCACGAGTTGTGTCTGTTATAAACCCAGTTGCAACGAGCGCCTCCCCCTAGGGCCCTTTATATAACGCGTCCCAGGTGTAGGAAATGCCAAGTGGTATCTTGCGGCCTAAAATCTCTTTATATGTGTGTCATGGGGCTCCTACCTGGTGTGGTAGACAGGATTTAACTTAAACAGTTCGGTGTTTATTCACACATAAGGATAAGCAAAACAAAAAGTCAGTTTCAAGGAAAACACCATGCAGCAATGCAGAAGTCCTTGGACATAGCAGAAACCACCTGCTCTCACGCCAACAAGATAGCAGGCCTTTACCCAGGCTCAAACTCCCAGGTCCCAACACAGAGACTGACAGAGATTCACTGTCAGAGAGGAGTAAATTCCTACCACCTGACAGTGCTGCCTGTGTTTTATAGCCCAAACCAATACCTGGCCTGGAACGTGGGGAGAAGCCACCCACCCTGCACTTTGGCTGCTCCCAGTAAGAGCCGGCCCGGATCGGCTTTACAGCCATACTAAATAGCAAAATCATGTCAGCCAGCACTAGCTGCCGCGGACACATGAAATTACCGGCTCTTACCTCACCAAGGCCAGGAATCTCAGTGACAAATGCCTTCCATCAATGACGGACCCTTGCACCTTCCTACACTGGATACGGCTGGACCCCAGGCTTTGGCTCTGAAGCAATAAATAGGGGGAATAATTGAGGAATAAAAGAATAACTTGAGTCCAGACCTTGAGATGAAGTTCAATGGCAGCTTTACTTGAATAAACGTTTCTCCAAATAGGTTTACAGGCTTTGTCTTAGTTCCAGCAGGCTTTAGGATGAAACTGGCAGGCAAACTCCACTCTGCTATATCTGTTTCTCTCTGACTCTGCTGTACTGACAGGCTGGCTGTATAACTCAGCTTATTCTGTATGCTGCACTTCACTTTGTAGTCTGACTCTAGGTTATGCCAGGAAACTTTCCTCCTGGCTCCTGAGGCTTCAAGCTTTGGCCTCCATGGCTAGCAGAGCTTAAGGTGCTCTGGCTGGCGTGGGCACGTCCAGTAGAGACATGCCCCTACACACCCTTCCCCTATCTGGGGGTAAACTAGACTGGAACTAACTGGTCCCCACCCTTCCTGCAGGAAGTAGTACAAGCCCACTTCTCTCCAGAAGCGGAGTTAGAATGGAATGGGATGTTCCATTCCCTCTAAGTACAGCCCTGCCGTGTTTGCTGCCACCTGCTGGTGAACCAGGCACATTTCATGAACATAACAGTTGCAAACAGATTACGAATGCACATTGTGGAGGACCTGGAAAGCGGAGTTAGAATGTAATGGGAAGTTCCATTCCTTCTAAGTACAGCTCTGCCGTGTTTGCTGCCACCTGCTGGTGAACCAGGCACATTTCATGAACATAACAGTTGCAAACAGATTACGAATGCACATTGTGGAGGACCTGGAAAGACATACATAAGATGACATTATATTAGCCTATTAGAGATAGTAGCAGGATGCAGTAGTGGTAACATCTCTCTGGGGTGTTACACAGAGGATTTTGAATATGTGGAGGTAGAAAATGAACGGGTTAGTGTCACACGTCCTGCTGATATCTCACTGCCCTAAGGCATGATAAGACAGCAGTCACATGACAGACCAGGAAATAAGAGTCAAACATGGGGGATAAGAGAAAACTGCAAATGAGGTAAATTAAAAAAAAAAAAAAATGGATAAACAACAATCCAAGGAGGAATGGGAGCTAGAGTACTTGATGAAAATAAACTTTAGAGCAGGGTTGCTCAACCTGCGGCCCTCCAGCTGTTGCAAAACTACAACTCCCAGCATGCCAGGACAGCCTACAGCTATTAGCCTACAGCAGGGTATGGTGGGAGTTGTAGTTTTACAACAGCTTGAGAGCCGCAGGTTGAACATCCCTGTTTTAGAGTGTAAAGTAGTTGATGGCACAAACCCTTTAACATGCTGCGGTTTGTAAACCCACAGCACAAGTCAGTTTACCCTACGTTTTTATTTTACGCAGCCTCCGGATAAGCACTTTGCTGGTACAGTAAAACACTCCAGATTTTCTGCACGGAGAATCCACAGCATTTATGTCACACATTAGTATTTTGTACTGACCAAAGAAATCACGGATACATGCACTACTTTGGTCAGTGATAAGGACCAAACACACCCATTGAAATCTATGGGTCAGTGAAAAAACATGGACACAACATGGATGGCACCTGTGTTGTATCTGTGTTTGTACGTTTTTCACCGACCACTGATAGGAGATGCTCTGGAAATTCATTTTCAGCTGAGCAGTGTTTGCAGAATACGGATGATATGGGGCGCTAAAAACGGACACACGGACCAAATACGGATTTTTCACAGATGAAACATTGACTGATTTGATTTTGATTTTTTTCACAGATGTCAAATGAACACAGAAATGTGAGGCCTAAATGGGGGAACACAAATATCATCTTTTGCTCGTCTACAATCTCAGCTATAACTACAAGTAGGAGATCTACATTCCACCAACCAAACATGAGCGTCAACCTTCAGAAAACTAGGAACAACTATTCACCACCTTCATCTTAAACCAGGCTGTATGACTAGATGACAGGCACTCAGCTGTTTACCGGCCTTATGTAGGTCAACTGGAATATATGATATAGCATGTTGATTCACATGACTGCAGTGAAGAAACTGCACACTCTATAAAGGTACAGTCACACGCAGGGGGGCACCATCAACGAGGGCGGGTAGGGCGATTGCCTCAGGCAGCACCAGGTAGGGGCAAGAGGGGAAGGTAGCGGACAGGCCATGAGAAGTAAGTGCTTTCATTGTGGCAAAGGCATACCTCCCAACCGTCCCAGATCAGGCGGGACAGTCCTGGATTGCAGTGGCTGTCCCGGTACGGGGGAGGTATGTCCCACTTGCTGGCAGATGGTCCTGCGTCCATAGGAAGCAGAGACAGTTGCCATAATGAAGCAGAGAGCCATCGCCAGCTCCGGCTCCCTGCCGCCTCTCCACACTTCTTGTCCGGGTGGGGGGCGGGGCCGGCCATCAGCCTCGGCTCCGCCTCCTTCACAGACTAGAGCAGCCGATGTCCTGCTGCTGCTAGGAAGAAGGTAAGTATGTGGTGTTTATTTTTTTTTACTTTCTGTGAGGGGCACAATGTGGGCATATTACTGGGGGCACATAACTGTGGGCACAGCTGGGCATAATTCTGTGAAGACACAGTGTGGGCATGTATACTGTGCGGTGGCATGAAGGGGGAATAATTATTATGTGGGGGCATTAAGGGGACTGGGTGGGATTAGGTGTATAGTTATGTTTTGGGCGGAGTTAGAGGCGTGGCCTAGTGTGGAAAAAATTTGCCACAATGTGTCCCTCTTTATTCATTTACAAAGTTGAGAGGTATGGCAAAGGGGTTAGGTTAAGAAATTGGCATGGGGGGAAGGGGCGCGCCATTTCAGTTTTCGCCTCAGGCAGCAGAAAGGCTAGGTGCACCCCTGGTCACACGGTCAGGTTCCTGAATACAGTTTTGGAAGTCAAAATCAGGAGTGGATCAAAAAAGGTTAGAAAATATAAAGAACAGATATGACTTCTTGTATGCAGAAACCAGACCGCGTGGCCGTGCCCTACAGATCAGCCCTGGCATCACAGATTGCACAGGCAACTCGTCTGCTCTCCCCCGGATGAACAGATACTTTATGCTGCAAATAGATTAATTTGGCAAAAAAAAAAAAATATGATTGCACAATAAAATTAAATTGTAGTTTCGCCTTCCCTGGTAATTACTGTGGCTGAAACAACAATTATTCTGGATATAATGATAGGATTAAAGTTCCAGAGCTATCAGCAATAAGAGAAAGAGACAGGAAATCAGCAATGAATCATCCGCGCTTAGTGCCTGGTTGTAGAGGACTGAGATGCGGGAGGTAAAACACATCATTTTCTTACCACTCGGGACAAAGAAAACAGCGGGGAAGCCGATACGTAGTTTGGTACCAACTGTGCCTGGAGGCAGGGCCCGCCTTGCTGTAGCTTCCATTGGGGCCCCTTAGGATATACTGACATATAGTGCACAAATAAGGCTCTGTTCATATAGTTCTTAAGCACCTATATGCTGTCTGACCTACATGGTTAAACCTCAAGTGAATTTTACCTTACCGTCATTTGTGATGTTTTATCCTTTTGTTTTTTAATTTTTGTACAATTTACGTATCTTGTATGACTTTTTAACATTATAACTTTTAAAATTGTGAATCCACTAATAGAATTCAATAAAGAATTTGTTTTGAGCAGTTCTCCAGTTATATGAGTGCCATATCTTTATTACTACAATTTTAATCTGTGTCCTGACATGTCTGCTTTCGTAATTACGTCCATTCCCCATGTAATTAAAAATTCTGGAGCATATATTATTATATATTATTACAGATGAAACCAGAAGTTTACATACACTATACAAAAAGACACATATGCATGTGTTTCTCAATATCTGACATGAAATCAGAATAACTACTACAAGAAAATTTAGACTAGCACATTCATATACATAGTCACAGGTGCATATCCATCAAGTAAACATGGTTGATAAAAAAAAAAATGGCTGCACAACTTTACACATACAAACAATAGAGCTGAGAAATGGGGGATCATTCTAAATTAAAGTGGTATAGTACCTACTATAAATAGAAAAATGCACATTTTTGATCAAACGTGTGTTGGGCCCATCTACCAGGCGTAAAGGTGGCTTCCGGAGACGGGTACCTAACACTAATATACCGCCTCTCTTGGACTTACCTAACCCTACAATTTTCAGGGCAGTGTAGGAACCAGCTACATTTATACTCTGCTCAGAAGCCCCAGACAGATGGGCATTGCTCAGTCTAAGGCTACGTCTACACGACGACATTTGTCGCGCGACATTTTGTTGCACTAATGTCGCGCGACAATTTTTATAATGGCAGTCTATGGTGTCGCACTGCAACATGCAACATGCTGCGACTGCGACGCAACAGTCGCAGAAAATCCATTCGAGATGGATTCTTCTGCGACTGTTGCGTCGCAGTCGCAGCATGTTGCATGTTGCAGTGCGACACCATAGACTGCCATTATAAAAATTATCGCGCGACATTGGTGCAACAAAATGTTGCGCTACAATTGTTGCAGTGTAGTTGTGCCCTATCTGTCGTGCGACTTATTGTCGCCCGATAAATGTCGTCGTGTAGACCTAGCCTAAAAGAGGTGCTACCCTCAATATATACTACAAGAAAATTTAGACTAGCACATTCATATACATAGTCACAGGTACATATCCATCAAGTAAACATGGTTACACAACTTTACACATACAAACAATAGAGCTGAGAAATGGGGATCATTCTAAATTAAAGTGGTATTGAAATCAGAATAAACCTTTACTTTTTTTGGTCAATTAGGATTACCATAATTATTATTATTTGCCAAATGACAGAATAATAAGAGAGAGAGAGAATGTTTTAAGGCATTATTATTACTTTCTGCAATGTCAAAAGTTTACATACACTAAGATTACTATGCCTTCAACCCCTTAAGGACCCATGACGTACACATGTACGTCATCTCTGGCAGTGACTTAAGGACCAGAGAAGTACATGTACGTCATGATGATCGGGTGGGTGTAGGAGCTGCGCCGTACCGATCAGCGGCAGGGTTCCGGCAGTCACTGATAGCCGGACCACTGCTGCATGCGCCGGTACCGGTGAAATCAACGATGTCAGCGCATTAACCCCTGCACAGCCGCGGTCAGCGCTGACCGCAGCACGTGCGATGTCCATGCAGGGAGGAATCAGCCATCGGGTCCCCGCACTGCTGTGACAGGGACCCGATGGCATGAAAGGCAGCACAATGCCTTCCTTAGGCATCGTGGCTGCCTTCCAGGAGAGCCTATGAGATCCAGCCCCCTGGATCTCACAGGCAGGAAGGCTGTAAGTGTATTATAGTGTGTAATACACTTACAGCCAATGCATGACAATACAGAAGTATTGTCATGCAATGTAAAGGGGATCAGACCCCCAAAAGTTGAAGTTTTAGAGTGGGACAAATAATAAAGTGAAAAAAAAAGTGAAAAAAAATAAATATATCCTTTTGCCAAAATAAAGGGGAAAAAAAGAAAAGTAGACATCTTAGGTATCGCCACGTCCGTATCTACCGGCATTATAAAAATATCACATGACCTAACCCCTCAGGTGAACACCGTCAAAAAAATAAAATAAAAAGTACATGTACGTCATAAATCTTTTTTTTGTTACCTTACATTACTAAAAGGCGATAAAAAAAGGCATATATCCTTCAAAATAGTACCAATCTAACCGTCACCTCATCCCCGCAAAAAATGAGCCTCTACCTAAGACAATCGCCCAAAAAATAAAAAAACTATGGCTCAGAATATGGAGACACTAAAACAGTTTTTTTTTTGTTTCAAAAATGCTGTTAATGTGTAAAACTTAAGTAAATATAAAAAAAATATACACATATTAGGTATTGCCACGTCTGTAACAACCTGCTCTTCAAAAATACCACATGAACTAACCCCTCAGGTGACCACCGTAAAAAAAAATTAGATAAAAACTGTGTCAAAAAAGCCATTTTTTGTCACCTTACATCACAGAAAGTGTAATAACAAGCAATCAAAAAGTCATATGCACCCCAAAATAGCTCCAATCAAACCGTCATCTCATCCCGCAAAAATGATACCCTACCTGAGACAATCGCCCAAAAACTCAAAAAACTATGGCTCTCAGACTATGGAGACACTAAAACATGATTTTTTTTGTTTAAAAAATGATATTATTGTGTAAAACTTACACAAATAAAAAAAAGTAGACATATTAGGTATCGCCGTATCCGTAATACCCTGCTCTATAAAAATATCAAATGACATATCTCCTCATGTAAATACCGTAAAGAAATTTTTTAAAAAAAGGTGTCAAAAAAGCAATTTTTTGTCACCTTACATCACAAAAAGTGTAATAACAAGCAATCAAAAAGTTATATGCACCCCAAAATAATGCCAATCAAACCACCATCTCATCCCGCAAAAATGATACCCTATCTAAGACAATCGCCCAAAAACTGAAAAAGCTATGGCCCTAAAACTTACATAAATAAAAGAAAAAATAAACATATTAGATAGTGCCGCATCTGTAATAACCTTCTCTATAAAAATATCACATGACCTAACCCCTCAGGTGAATACCATTAAAAAAAAGTGTCAAAAAAGCTATTTTTTGTCACCTTACATCACAAAAAGTGTAATAGCAAGCAATCAAAAAGTCATATGCACCCTATAATAGTACCAATCAAACTGTCATCTCATAAAAAAAAAAAAAAAAACCTACGGCTTTCAGAATGTGGAGACACAAAAAAAATATTTTTTTTTCTAAAATGCTTTGTTATGTAAAACTGAAACAAACAACCAAAAAAAGTAGTCATATTTGGTATTGTCGCGTCCGTAACAACCTGATCTATAAAAATACCACATGATCTAACTTGTCAGATGAATGTTGTAAATAACAAAAAATAAAAACGGTGCCAAAACCACTATTTTTTGTTACCTTGCCTCACAAAAAGTGTAATATGAAGCAACCAAAAATCATATGTACCCTAAAATAGTACCAACAAAACTGCCCCCTTATCCCGTAGTTTCCAAAATGGGGTCACTTTTTTGGAGTTTCTACTCTAGGGGTGCATCAGGGAGTCTTCAAATGAGACATGGTTTGAAAAAACCAGTCCAGCAAAATCTGCCTTCCAAAAACCATATGGTGTTCATTTCCTTCTGCGCAATGCCGTGTGCCGTACAGCAGTTTATGACCACATATTGGGTGTTTCTGTAAACTACAGAATCAGGGCCATAAATATTGAGTTTTGTTTGGCTGTTAACTCTTGCTTTATAACTGGAAAAAATTGATTAAAATGGAAAATCTGCCAAAAAAGTTAAATTCTGAAATTACATCTCTATTTTCAATTAATTTGTGTGGAACACCTAAAGGATTAACAAAGTTTGTAAAATCAGTTTTGTATACCTTGAGGATTGTAGTTTTGAGGATTGTAGTTTCTAAAATGGGGTCACTTTTTTGGAGTTTCTAATCTAGGGGTGCATCAGGGGGTCTTCAAATGCGACATGGCAGCTTAAAATTGTCCCAGTGAAATCTGCCTTCCAAAAACCATATGGCGTTCCTTTCCTTCTGCGCCCTGCCGTGTACAGCAGTTTACGACCACATATGGGGTGTTTCTGTAAACTACAGAATCAGGGCAATAAATATTGAGTTTTGTTTGGCTGTTAACCCTTGCTTTGTTAGCGGAAAAAAAATGGATTAAAATGGAAAATCTGCCAAAAAAGTGAAATTCTGAATTGTCATCTCCATTTTCCATTCATTCTTGCACCTAAAGAGTTAACAACGTTTGTAATATCAGTTTTGAATACCTTGAGGGGTGTAGTTTCTAAAATGTTTTTTTTGTGTGGTTTCTATTATGTAAGCCTCACAAAGTGACTTCAGACTTGAACTGGTCCTTAAAAAGCGGGTTTTAAGCATTTTCTGAAAAATTTCAAGATTTGCTTCTAAACTTCTAAGCCCTAATGTCCCCAAAAAATAAAATGTCATTCACAAAATGATTCAAACATGTAGTAGACATATGGGGAATGTAAAGTAATAACTATTTTTGGAGGTATTACTATCTATTATAAAAGTAGAGAAATTGAAATTTGCTAATTTGCCAATTTTTCCAAATTTTGGGTAAATTTGGTATTTTTTTATAAATAAAAATAAAAAATTTTACTCAATTTTACCACTGTCATGAAGTACAATATGTGACGAGAAAACAATCTCAGAATGGCCTGGACAAATAAAAGTGTTTTAAAGTTATCACCACATAAAGTGACACATGTCAGATTTGCAAAAAAATGGCCTGGACCTTAAGGTGAAATATGGCAGAGTCCTTAAGGGGTTAAACAATTCTGGACTGCCCATATGATGATGTCATGTGTTTGGAAGCTTCTGTTAGGTTTGATGGCAACATATCAGTTAATTAGAGACACACCTGTGGATGTATTTAAATGCACACCTAAAACACACTGCTTCTTTGTGTAGCATCATGGGAAAGTCTAAAGAAATCAGCCAAGTTATCAGGAAGAGAATTGTGGACTTGCACAAGTCTGGCTCAACCTTGGGTGCAGTTTCAAGATACCTGAAAGTGCCTCGTTCATCTGTACAAACAATTATACGCAAGTACAAACAAGATGGGAATATCCAGCCATCATACCGCTCAGGAAGGAGACTGATAGGTTCTGTGTCCCAGAGATGAACGTGCTTTGGTCCAACATGTGCATATCAACCCAAGAACAAAAGCAAAAGACCTTGTGAAGATGATGGCGGAAGCTGGTAAGATTGTGTCAGTATCCACAGTGAAACAAGTACTGTATCAACATGGGCTGAAAGGCCACTCTGTCAGGAAGAAGCCATTACGCCAAAAGAAACATAAAAAAGCCAGATTAATGTTTGCAAATGCACACAAGAACAAAGACCTACATTTTTGGAGACATGTCCTGCGGTCTGACGAAACTAAAATTGAACTTTTTGGCCATAATGACCATCGTTACGTTTGGAGTTAAAAAGAAGAAGATTGAAAGTCCAAGAACACCATCCCAACTGTGAAACATGGGGATGGCAGCATCATGTTGTGGGGTTGTTTTGCTGCAGGAGGGACTGGTGCACTTCACAAAATAGATGGCGTCATGAGGAAAGAAGATTATGTGGAAATACTGAAGCAACATCTCAAGACATCAGCCAGGAAGTTAAAGCTTGGGTGGAAATGGATTTTCCAAATGGACAATGACCCGAAGTGTAAGGATGTGAGGCAAGAGACCTTAAATGTATTTCTCTGCATGTGTAAATTGTATAATTTCTGCAATGTCTCACTTTGGTCAGTAGGTGGCAGCAAAAGGTCTACAATTAGCTGCCTACCAGAGTAATACGAATAACCTGTTTTGTTTACAAAGTTGTTAATTAGCTAATTTATGGGCTGTGTTTGACCCATATAGGTGTGATAGTAGGCTGTATATGTAGGTTTGACACTGCACTGAGCAAATCACTTATTGCATCACAGGAAGGAGGGGCCGAGAGGAGCAGGAAGTGAACAGACGGAGGTTGTGCTTGGTGCAGCTGGAGACCAGGAGAGATCTTCTCTGCAGATTCTGGAAAGAACTGGACCGGCTCACAGCGAAGACTGGCGACTGCATGAAGGGGAGGTTTGCAGCGACGACCCCAGGAGTGTCGTGTCTGGAGGATCCAGTTCGGGAATGGACCAGGAAATAAGTTAAAGCACCAAGAACCTGCTCAAAGAACTATAAATGCTGCTCTGCAGCATCACATTTCACCACACTGGTAAAGTGGCATTTAGACAGGCAAATACGCTCCAAACACAGTTGCATTGCAGTGTACAGGCTGCAAGTATCGCCCTAAGGGACTCATAAGCTGATACCTTCCAATCTCACTGGCTGTTCATAGTGTGTTATATACTGGGAGCTGGAGTAAGGATTAAAGCTGTAATCAAAGGGACAGACAGACATTTATCTGTGGATTACAAATAGAGAAGTCTGATATAAAGAGACAGACACTTACCTGTGGAATACTTGCGCAATACTTAGGGTGCACCCCAATGAGGAACTCCTCCAGGGACATACAAGTGCAGCTAGGCTGCTTAATCGACTTTTGAGAAAACATCATTTACTGGTTTATTGTTAGGCTGTGTTAAATTCACTGTTGATTTATTTTCTGTGTACCAGTCTGTTTATATATTCTCAGCTTCTTGTTCACTATATTGTTCAGTAAACTCAACTGCTGGGAAACAACCTTTGTCTGTGTGGCATTGTGTACCCTCTATACCTGTGGGCCCAGCCCTCGGTCCTCTTTTAGAAGCATACTGCCAAACTGGTTACAAAGTGGTTTAACCCCCTTCCCGACAGGCACCGTAATATGAGCCTCTACCTAAGACAATCGCAAAAATTTCTAACTTTCTAAGCCTTCTAACGTCCCCAAAAAATAAAATGGCATTCACAAGCATTCACAATATGATCCAAACATGAAGTAGACATATGGGGAATGTAAAGTAATAACTATTTTTGGAGTTATTACTATCTATTATTAAATTCGAGAAATTTTAATTTTGAAATTTGCTAATTTTTCAAAATGCTTGGTAAATTTGGTATTTTTTTTATAAATAAAAATGAAATTTTTTTTTACTCAATTTTACTACTGTCATGAAGTAAAATATGTGACGACAAAACATTCTCAGAATGGCCTGGATAAGTAAAAGTGTTTTAAAGTTATTACCACATAAACTGACACATGTCAGATTTGCAAAAATGGCCTGGGCAGGAAGGTGAAAACTGCCCGGGGGTTGAAAGGGTTAAGGATAACAAAGTCAACGTTTTGGAGTGGCCATCACAAAGCCCTGATCTCATTCCTATTGAAAATTTATGGGCAAACCTGAAAAGGCAGGTTTGAGCAAGGCAACCAACAAACATGGCTTAGTTACATCACCTTTGTCAGGAGGAATGGGCCCAAATTCCGACCAACTATTGTGAGAAGCATGTGGAAGGATATCCAAAACGTTTGACCCAAGTCATACAGTTTAACCCCTTAAGGACCGGGCCATTTTTCAGCTTAAGGACCAGACTGATTTTTGCAAATCTGACATGTGTCACTTTATGTGGTAATAACTTTGGAACGCTTTTACTTATCCAAGCCATTCAGAGATTGTTTTCTCGTGACACATTGTACTTCATGATAGTCATAAATTTGAGTCAATATATTTCACCTTTATTCATGAAAAAATCCCAAATTTACCCAAAATTTTGAAAAATTTGCAATTTCAAATTCTCTGCTTTTAAAACAGAAAGTGATACATCATAAAATATTTATTACTTAACATTCCTCATATGTCTACTTTATGTTGGCATCATTTGGTAAATGTCATGAAATTTTTTTGGGAACGTTAAAAGGCTTAGAATTTTAGAAGCAATTCTTAAAATTTTTAAGAAAATTTCCAAAAACAACTTTGTAAGGACCAGTTCAGGTCTGAAGTCACTTTGTGGTGCTTACATAGTGGAAACCCCCCATAAATGACCCCATTGTAGAAACTACACCCCTCAAGTTACTCGAAACTGATTTTACAAACTTTGTTAACCCTTTAGGTGTTCCACAAGAATTAAAGGAAAATGGAGATAAAATTTTCGAATTTCACTTTTTGGGCAGATTTTCCATTTTAATCTATTTGTTTCTTTAACACATCGAGGGTTAATAGCCAAACAAAACTTAATATTTATTACCCTCATTCTGCGGTTTACATAAACACCCCACATGTGGTCGTAAACTGTTGTAAGGGCACAGGGCAGGGCTCAGAAGAAAAGGAACGCCATATGGTTTTTGGAAGGCAGATTTGGCTGAACTGGTTTTTAGATGCCATGTCCCATTTGAAGATCACCTGATGCACTCTTACAGTAGAAACTCCCAAAAAGTGACCCCATTTTGGAAACTACGGGATAAGGTGCCATTATTTTGGGGTACACATAATTTTTAATTGCTCTATATTACATTTTTTGTGAGGCAAGGTAACCAAAAAATGGATGTTTTGGCATTGTTTTTATTTTTTACAACATTCATCTGACAGGGTAGATCATGTGCTATATTTATAGAGCAGGTTGTTACGGACGCAATTATATAAAATATGTCTACTTTCTTTGTTTCAGTTTTACATAGTAAAGCATTTTTGAAAGAATAATTTTTTTGTGTCTCCATTTTCTGAACTCTGAAATTTTTACTGAAATTTATTTTATCTTTTTCTGCTGATCGTCTTGTGCAGGTGCTTGATTTTTGCAGGAAGAGTTGACGTTTTTATTGGTACCATTTTTGGGTACATATGATTTTTTGATCATTCATTATTACACTTTATGGGGCAAGGTGACCACAAAATTGGTTGTTTTAGCAGCTTTTATTTATTTATTTTTACAGCGTTCACCTGAGGGGTTAGGTCATGTGATATTTTTATAGAGCAGATTGTTACGGACGTGGCGATACCTAATATGTATATTTTTTCTTATTTATTTAAGTTTTACATATAAATAATAGCATTTTTGGAGATGTGATGATGTTTTAGTGTCTCCATAGTCTGAGAGCCATAGCTTTTTTATTTTTTGACCGATTGTCTTAGTTAGGGTCTCACTTTTTGAAGGATAAGGTGACGGTTTGATTGGTATTATTTTCTGGGGCATACGCCTTTTTGATCGCTTGCAATTTTTGTGATGTAAGGTGACAAAAAACATTTTTTTTTGGCACAGTTTTTAATTTTTTTTTTACGGTGTTCACCTGAGGGGTTAGGTCATGTGATATTTGTATACAGCTGGTTGTTACGGATGCGGCAATACCTAATATGTCTACTTTTTTACATTTATTTCACTTTAACAGAATAATAGCGATTTTCTTATTTTTTGAGCAATTTTCTTATGTAGGGGCTCATTTTTTGCGAGATGAGGTGACGGTTTTAATGGTACAATTTTGTGGGACATACATCTTTTTGATCACTTGGTGTTGCACTTTTTGTGATGTAATTTTTTTTTTTATGGTGTTTATCGTACAGGGAGGATCATGTGATATATTTATAGAGCCAGTCGTTACGGATGCGGCGATACCAAATTTTTTTTTTCTATTTTTTATTATAAAATCAGGGGAAAGGGGCGTTTTATTCTTTTTTTACTTTAAACTTATTTTTTTTTTAATTAAAAACACTTTCTTTTTAACTTTTTTTTAAAACTTTATTTCTGTCCCACTTCAACTTTTGGGGGTATGATCCCCTCTGCAATGCATTCCAATACATCTGTATTGTAATGCATTGCCTGTTAGTGTATTACACAGAGTAATACGCTAAAAGGTTGCCTAGGAGACCCAGACTGGGGATGAATCTCCTCTGCACCCGTAGAAGGCAGGTCCCGATGCCGTGCAAGGCATTGAGCAGCCTCTGCACGGAATCAGGCTGCGTTGTCACACATCGAGTCCCTGCCACAGCAGCGCGGGGACTCGATGGGCTACCTCACCTGCAGCAAACCCCTTCTAAGTTGCGATCAGTGCTGTGGACAGCGATGCCGGCGGATACAGCAGGGGCCTGGCTACCAGGGACTGCCGGGCCCCTGCAGTGATCAGGCGGGCGCAGCTTCTGGCACAGCTTCCCCCGCCGTACATGTACGGCGTTTTGCGTTAATGGGTTAAGGACAATGGTACGAAATATTAATGAAATTTATGTAAACTTTTGACTTTGCAGAAAGTAATAAAAATGCCTTAAAACATTCTCTCTCATTATTCTGGCATTTGGCAAATAATAATAACTATGGTAACCCTAACTGACCAAAAACAGGAAAGGTTTATTCTGATTTCATGTCAGATATTGAGAAAAATATACATATGTGTCTTTTTATATAGTGTATGTAAACTTCTGGTTTCAACTGTATATACTTATGACTCTACGCTGTGCGGTTCCTCTTATATTCCTACTAGAAGTTCATGAATGAATAGCCAGCAATCTGCAATATAAGACCATCTGAGTGCTACTGCACTGTCTGCTTCTGGCACTCATTCATAACTTCTAGTAGGAATAATAAGGGATCATAAGAATAGATGCTCCAGAATTATTACATGGGGAATGCAAGAAGTTACTAAATGGACATGTCAGGAATGGTGACTGGTTCCTCTTTAAAGGGGTTGTGTCACGAAACATACTCTATATTTTTCAAACCAGAGCCTGGATCTGAATACTTTTGTGATTGCTTGTAATTAAAAATTTACTATAGCCAGAGAGCTATTCAGTAAAACATATCTGTATAGCGTTTTGTTCTTTTCCTTACTTTTTGTCTGTCTCACTGAGCTGGTCGAGCTTAGTCAGTTTAAGGCCTCATGCACACGACCGTTGTTGTTTTCCGTTCCGCAAAATGGGGTTCCGTTGTTCCGTGATCCGTTTCCATTTTTGTTTCCGTGTGTCTTCTGTTTTATTTGGAGGACCACCAGAACAAAGGAAGGAAAAAAAAAGTGTACGACAGGTTTGCCATGCAAATGATAGGAATAAAACGGACGTGGACGCGGATGACAATCGGGTGTGCCTCCGCATTTTTTTTGCTGTCCCATTGACTTAAATGGGTCCGCGAACCGTTTTTCGCGGACAAGAATAGGACAGGTTATATTTTTTTGATGGACTGGAACCACGGACGCGGATGGCAAACGGTGGACTATCCGCATTTTCAATGACTCCATAGAAATGAATGGGTCCGCATCTGAAACGCTAAAATCGTCGGAACGGACGAGGAAACAAACGGTCGTGTGCATGAGGCCTAAATCTTCAACTGCCACCAACCAACAAATGTTCTGTTAGGAGCTGTGGCAGTTACAGGGAGAGAGCTGCAGCAGAAAGGACACATCCCCTGAGCTGCCAGGCTGAAGATAATCTAGCAGAGCAGTAAAGGTGGAAATCTCTGGGCCCATGTGAGGTACAGGGCTGGTTCTAGCTTTATTAGAAACACTGGAGGATCCGGGGGGAAGGGGGGGGGGGGCAACAGGGCAATTGATCCCCCCCCCCCACTCCCCAAGCTGGCGGCGCGGCCCTGGTGAAAAGTGTGGGGCGGTGGCGGCGGGGCACAGGGAGATGAGCGCTTCCATTGTGGAAGCGCTCATCTCCATAGTCATCTGTATCGCCGTCCTCAGGACAGCGATATAGATGCCTGTGCTGCGGCAGGGCAGGGGAGGGAGAGGCGTGTCCCTTCCCTGTTCCTCTGATAGGCTGCCGGCACTAGGCCGGTGCAGACGGCACGATTACGTCATCACGCCACCTGAGCCGTACAGAGCGGGATACAGGCCGGAAGAGGCCTGCATTGCATCGCTAACATGGAGGTAAGTGTAAGGTCTCTTTCACACGGGCGAGATTTCCGCCCTGGGTGCAATGCGTGAGGTGAACGCATTGCACCCGCACTGAATCCGGACCCATTTATTTCTATGGGGCTGTGCACATGAGCGGTGATTTTCACGCATCATTTGTGCGTTGCGTGAAAATCGCAGCAAGCTCTATATTGTGCGTTTTTCACGCAACGCAGGCCCCATGGTGATGGATCATGTGACGGACAATGTGATGAGCACAGTGACGTCACCACAGGTCCTTTTCCTCCTGCACAGCAAAGAAGAAGAAAGAAGAGAAGCCGGGCTGCGCGAACAAGTGGATTAAGGTGAGTTAAATTATTTTTTTTATTTTTTTTAACCCCTCCAGCCCTCTTGTACTATGCATTCTGTATTAAGAATGCTATTATTTTCCCTTATAACCATGTTATAAGGGAAAATAATAAAATGTACACAACACCTAACCCAAACCCGAACTTCTGTGAAGAAGTTCGGGTTTGGGTACCAAACATGCCGATTTTTCTCACGCGCATGCAAAACGCATTCTAATGTTTTGCACTCGCGCATCTTAGGCCTCTTTCACACTTGCGTTGTTGGGATCCGGCATGCACTTCCGTTGCCGGAGGTGCCTGCCGGATCCGGAAAAACGCAAGTGTACTGAAAGCATTTGAAGACGGAACCGTCTTCCAAATGCGTTCAGTGTTACTATGGCACCCAGGACGCTATTAAAGTCCTGGCTGCCATAGTAGTAGTGGGGAGCGGGGGAGCAATATACTTACAGTCCGTGCGGCTCCCGGGGCGCTCCAGAATGACGTCAGAGCGCCCCATGCGCATGGATGACGTGATCACATGGATCACGTGATCCATGCGCTTGGGGCGCCCTGACGTCACTCTGGAGCGCCCGGGGAGCCGCACGGACGGTAAGTACACTGCTCCCCCGCTCCCCACTACACTTACCATGGCTGTCAGGACTTTAGCGTCCCGGCAGCCATGGTAACCACTCTGAAAAAGCTAAATGTCCGCTCCGGCAATGCGCCGAAACGACGTTTAGCTTAAGGCCGGATCCGGATCAATGCCTTCCAATGGGCATTAATTCCGGATCCGGCCTTGCGGCAAGTGTTCCGGATTTTTGGCCGGAGCAAAAAGCGCAGCATGCTGCGGTATTTTCTCCGGCCAACAAACGTTCCGTACCGGAACTGAAGACATCCTGATGCATCCTGAACGGATTACTCTCCATTCAGAATGCATTAGGATAATCCTGATCAGGATTCTTCCGGCATAGAGCCCCGACGACGGAACTCTATGCCGGAAGACAATAACGCAGGTGTGAAAGAGCCCTTATCCGGCCCAAATCCATGACGCCCGTGTGAAAGAGGCTTAAGTGTTTTTTTTTTTTATACATACAATACTTTTACTGGCACATGATTGAGGGGGCTATTGTTACTGGCACATGATGAGGGGGGCTCTTGTTACTGGCACATGATTGGGGGGGGGCTCTTGTTACTGGCAAATGATTTGGGGCCGGGGGCTCTTGTTACTTTTACATGATGGGGGGCTCTTATTACTGGCACATGATGGGGGTGCTCTTGTTACTGGCGCATGATTGGGGGGGGCTCTTGTTACTGGCACATGATTGGGGGGGGCTCTTGTTACTGGCACATGATTGGGGGTCGTTTATGGGGGCACATCTTACTGGCACATGATTGAGGGGCATCTATGGGGCACATTTTACTGGCACATTATTGGGAGCACTAATTACTGGCACATTATTGGGGGCACTTATTACTGGCACATTATTGGGGCACTTATTACTGGCACATTATTGGAGGCACTTATTACTGGCACATTATTGGTGGGCACTATCGGGGCATCTACTGAGGCCACAAAGAAGGGGTATTTTATATGGGGGGCTCTGTACAGTAACATTTTATACTGGGACACATTATGGTGGGTACTATGGGGAAGGTGGGAGAGGAGTACTATGGGGTCATCTACGGAGGGCAATAAGAAGGGGTATTTTATACTTGCAAATTATGGGGGACACTGAGGGCATCTACTGGGGCACTATATAGGGGCATTTTATACTGGTACATTATGGGGGGCACTAGGAGGAAGGGGGGAGAGGAACACTATGGGGGCATTTACTGGGGGCACTATATAGGGGTATTGTATACTGGCACATTATGGGGGCACTATGGGCACATTAGCTCAACTGGGGGCATTACAAGGGGGTATTTTTTGCACTGTCACATTATAAGCAGAATGTTTTCTACTGGGGGGGCATTATGGTGGGCTTTATTACTCCCCCATGGTATGACCCCCTAGTAGCAGCACCAGCCTCTCTCTGCTCTGCTATTCCTCTGCCCCTTCTCCAAATCCTTATTATGAAATCTTTCTCATTAGGATAAAACACATCAGCTCCACCGAGCCCCCGGCCAAAGTGTTGAAGTGGCGTCCGAGATCCCCAAGGGCCAAGCTAAGTAATTGGTGTTATACACATATAGCATACACTGTGCCACACAATATACAGTATACCGCTACACTGTGTCACACAATATACAGTATACCGCTACACTGTGCCACACAATATACAGTATACATCTACACTGTGTAGTCTGTTCTATAAGCACCACATTGTTTTGTGGTGGCGGACAGAAAATAATCTGGAAGTGCCCCTCCCGAGACCAGGCTCTGGATCCGCCACTGATTAGAAAGCTATTGTCATGTACCATATGATGTCTGATTTTCATTTAGTTTTACATTAATCATGAGATAACCCCTTTAAGTGAACACATTTGACATAAGAGCGAGGAAAAATGACTGTGCACAGCAGGCTACCGTTAAAAATGTACAATGTTTTTTAAAACCTTGCAGCCAATGTGTGATGTATGCCTTTGACTTACAGGGATCAGCAACCTCCAGGACTCCAGCTGTCCTGAAACTACAACTCCCAGAATGCTCCATTCACTTTTAGAGGAGTTAGAAGAGCATGTTTGCATGCTGGGAGTTGTAGTTTCACAGCAGCTGGAGTGCTGAAGGTTGCTGATCCCTGAGCTATACAATGGCATACATATGAGGTACATGTCTGGGAATATTTAAAGAGGACCTTTCACCGATCCTGACATTGTGAACTAAGTATCATGACATATACAGCGGCGCCCAGGGATCTCACTGCACTTACTATTATCGCTGGGCGCCGCTCCGTTCTCCCGTTATGTCCTCCAGTATGTTCTGGGACTTGGTTATAGTAGGCGGAGACTTAGGGGACTTGGTTATAGTAGGAGGAGACTGCCCTTGTTCTCCTGGGCGTCTCCTTCTCCCAGGCTGTAGCGCTGGCCAATTGCAGCGCAGAGCTCACAGCCTGGGAGAAAAAAAAACTCCCAGACTGTGAGCTCTGCGCTGCGATTGGCCAGCGCTACAGCCTGGGAGAAGGAGACGCCCAGGAGAACAAGGGCAGTCTCCTCCTACTATAACCAAGTCCCCTAAGTCTCCGCCTACTATAACCAAGTCCCCTAAGTCTCCGCCTACTATAACCAAGTCCCAGAACATACTGGAGGACATAACGGGAGAACGGAGCGGCGCCCAGCGATAATAGTAAGTGCAGTGAGATCCCTGGGCGCCGCTGTATATGTCATGATACTTAGTTCACAATGTCAGGATCGGTGAAAGGTCCTCTTTAAGATCTAAACCTTCAACCTTTGCTGTGATGTGGAACAATTATAATATTGTATGTGAATGAATGATCGTTAGCGTGATCATTCCTCCCCATAGAATTTGCAGATTGTCCCCTGGTTACATGAGCAGATGTGCTGTCGACAAGTGATGATTCTTATGAGAGCAATGACAAAGGAGCGTTTGCTCACAAAAGCTGATACGCTGTGTTATTGGTGGCAATGCATGATGTGTTACTTGGAAATGTAGTTTATAAGGCTGAAAAAAGACATCTGTCCATCCAGTTCAGCCTGTTATCCTGCAAGCTGATTCAGAGGAAGGGGGAAAAAAACCTGTGAGGTAGAAGCCAATTTTCTCCATTTTAGTGGAAAACAAAATTCTTATTAACTCTAATTAAGCAATAAGAACATGGCCTCTTGCACACGGCCGTTGCCCGGCTGTTCCGTGCATTGGAAACCACAATTTGCGGTCCCCAATGTACATGCACTTTCCGTGTGGCTGCCGCAGACGGATCCGGACCCATTCAACTTGAATGGGTCCGTAATCTGTCTGCACCGCAAAAAAAATAACATGTTCTTTTTTTTTTCAGTGTGGAGGCACGGACCAAAATCCCACGGAAACACTCCGTAGTGCTTCCATGGGGTTCTGTGCCTCCATTCTGCACCGCACCTACCAGATTGCAGACCCATTCAAGTGAATGGGTCTGCATCTGTGATGCGGTGCACAAACGGCCTCGGCCCGTAAATTGCGGACCCAATGTTTGCAGGTGCAGCGAAGCCGAGCGCCAAGTGCCAAGGAGGCGGCAGCAGGCCTGAGTCCCTTTAAGAAATGTTTGTGACACCAGTTGCAATGAAGCAACAACGGGACAGAGTCCCTTTAAGAAAAGGTGTTCGTGGTACCCAGGTGCAGGAATGGCTGAGTGGCATAGGGTGGCCTAAAATGTCCCTTTATGTAATGTTGTGTCATGCTGCTCCTACCTGGATATGCTGGACCCCAGGCGTTGGCTCCAAAGCAGAAAAAGGGCAAAAGTTAACTTGGGGATGAAGAATAAATTGAGTCCAGACCTTGTGATGAAGTTGAAAAGCAACTTTACTTTGCATAAACGTTTCTCCAAATGCTTTACAGACTTTGTCTTAGTTCCAGCAGGCTTTGCCATTAAAACTCAGGCAGGCAAACTCGTCTCTGCTACATCTGTTGCTCTCTGGCTCTGCTGTACTGACAGGCTTAAATAGAATCTTTGCTTCTTCTCTATGCTGTACTTCACTTTGTAGTCTGGTCTGTCTCTAGACTTGTCCAGGGAAAACTTTTCCTCCTGGCTCCTGAAGCTCTAAGGGTACTTTCACACTAGCGTTTTTCTTTTCCGGCATAGAGTTCCGTCCTAGGGGCTCTATACCGGGAAAGAACTGATCAGTTTTATCCCCATGCATTCTGAATGGAGAGCATTCTGTTCAGGATGTCTTCAGTTCAGTCTTTTTGACTGATCAGGACAAAGATAAAACCGCAGCATGCTATGGTTTTATCTCCGGCCAAAAAAACGGAAGACTTGCCTGAATGCCATTCAGCCTTCGGCGCAGGCGCAGTGAGGGAAAGATGCTCACAGGCTGCCAGCTTCCTCACCGCGCCTGCGCCGAATACTGAACGGCGCGAGATTTCACCAGAGAACAGGGCTGGCAGACAGATGCGAGCGCTGCCTGGCCCTGTCAATCAGGACTTGGAGGGAGGCGGCAAAGGTGGGAGAACGGAGCCTCTAGGAGCAGGAACAACGCCCCCCCCGCCCCTAGAGGCTAATTAGCATATTATAAAAGTTAGAGTTCTGGCGTAATGGGGGCATAGATAAAAGTAGGAATAAACTAGTTAGGTTTAGCTGACATAAGCGCATCGCTAATGTCAGCTAGCTTGATAGGGTTAAATCTGGTGACCGAATCCCTTTAACACTGAGGGGGCACAGAGAGGGCATAGCTACTGTGAGGGGGAAAAATGAAGGCATAACTGTGAGCGGCACAATGTTTTAAAGTATTGGGGGGGGAGTGCCAGAGAAAAGACTAGCCCCGGGTGCCAAACACCTTAGGCACGACACTGCTGCTTTCATTCAAATTCTCAAAGAATACCCTCCCTGACCTGGCGATACAAATTGTTTTTTTTGAAGGTTTTATTTTAAGTAAATGAGGGGGGGGGGCATAAAAAATTCCCCCGTCAGTTCTAGCTCCGCCCCTGTCCACTAGTGACAGTGACCCAATCTGAGAGTGTACCGTTAATAACCACCCTCTGTTTTCTATCACCGAGCCAGTTACATATACTGTAGGTATGGTGTTATACGCTTATTTTCCTTGAGATACTCCAGGAAAGCACCTCTGAAATTTATCATAAGGAGAATATCTGGTGAGCTTTGCTGCAGTCTGCATTGACGGACTTTATGCTAATGGGTCTAAGCTGCAATACCAGGCACAACCCATGGACGGATGTGGCGCTGTTTTGTGAATAAACGATGGAAGGGAGAGTTCAAATCACCATTATTTTTCCGTTCTTCTGATCAATCAGAATTTTTAAAAAAAGGGATCCTGAGTATCAGTTATGCACATTTCGCATCTGTTTGAGCCATTTGCATGCAGTACTTTCCTATTTCCCATCTAAAAAAACGGATCTCAGATGAAAATGGCTAAAATGAATGCAAAATGTGCATAACTGATGCATAGGATCCATCATATTTCTCAGCAATGTGGACACATATGAACATGGGACCAACACAGATGTCTTCAGCTGCCAAGTGCACATGTAACAGGTCAGCCGCTCCCATCACAACTAATGTGTTCACACCATGTTTTAGCCCCCTCTGGGCTTTCTGTTGAGGGTATACATTTGACTACCAGAAAATTGTATTGAAGGGTATACTGTGACAAGTCCATCACTTTAAGGGCTCATGCACACGAAAAAAATTAGCATTCAGTATACTGGCCGTTTTTTTAGTTCAGTATGCGTTACTTATACTGAACCATTCATTTCAATAGGTCAGCAGAATAGACTGAAGTGTCTCTCTGTGCATTCCGTTTCCGTATTTCTGTTTTTCCGTTTCGTTCAAAGCAGGGGCGGACATACCGCATGTGCAGCCGGTTCGGTAGCACAGGGGCCCAGAGCAGGAGTGTGCCCCTTCTTACCGGCGGCAGGGGGAGATGAGCGCTTCCATTGTGGAAGCGCTCATCTCTATTCATCTGTATCGCTGTCCTTAGGACGGCGATACAAATGGATTTTGCGGCGGGGCAGGGGAGAAGTGTCTCCCTTCCCCAGTCCTCTCATAGGTTGCAGGCCTAGTGCCTGCAGCCTATCAGAGGCCGGCGCAGGTGGCGCAATGACATCATCACGCTGTCTGAGCCGTACAGCGCGGGACACAGGAAGAGGCCTGCATCGCATCGCTGAAAGCAGCAAGGAGGTAAGTAATAAGTATATGTGTTTATTTATTTTTATATGTGTTAATTTTTTTTTTATTTACACTTTGCTAGGGGGCCCTATCTGGCATTCATGGAGTCATCTACTGGGGCCCTATCTCATGTACTGGCACACATGGGGGGGCACCATGGAGGGGGGAGTACTATTGGGTCCCTATTTTATATACTGGCACACATGAGGGGCACTATGGAGGGAGAGGAGCACTATGGGGGCCCTATCTTATTTACAGGCACACATGGGGGGCACTATGGAGGGGAGGAGCACTATGGGGGCCCTATCTTATTTACAGGCACACATGGGGGGCACTATGGAGGGGGAGGAGCACTATGGGGGCCCCATCTTATTTACAGGCACACATGGGGGGCACTATGGAGAGGGAGGAGCACTATGGGGAGCCCTATCTTATATGCTGGCACACATGGGGGGCACTATGGAGGGGGAGGAGCACTATGGGGGGGCCCTATCTTATATACTGGCATACATGGAGGGGCAGGCACTATGGAGGGGGAGGAAAAATATGGGGGCTCTATCTTATATACTGGCACACATGGGGGCACTATATAGGGGAAAGAACACAATGGGGGGCCCTATCTTATATACTGGCAGACAAGGGGGCACTATGGAGGGGGAGGAGCACCATGGGGACCCTATCTCATATACACATGGGGGCCACTATGGAGAATGGGGGAAAAGGAGCACTATTGGGGTCATTATATAGGGGCATTATACTGGCACACATTATGGGGGCATTTTATACTGGCACATTGTCAGTCACCATAGAAACAAGGGGAGGTGCCCTTTTTGTGCACGATATAGGAGTATATTATACTCACACAAATTATAGGGCACTATGGGGACTTTGGCTCAACTGGGGGCACTAAGAGAGTTTTTTGGGCACACAGTAGGGGGCATTGGCACACATTATGAGGGTACTATGGGGACATTGGCTCTACAGGGGGCACTAAGAGGAGGCATCTTTTATACTGTTACACAAAGAGTTATAAAGAGAATTATTACTACTGGGGGCATTATGGTGGGCTTTATTACAGTTGAGGGACTATGAAGAACTTGAATACTAGTATGAGCACTATAGAAGCAGTATTACTTCTGGGAAACAGTGGGGACATTATTACTGTAGGGGCACTATTACTACTACGTGTTGTCTGGTAGATAATTATTTCTATTGGTGGGATTTTGGGGAGCACTGTTACTTTGGTGGGCACCCTGGCACGGTATCAGCTTAGCACAATTATTTTTGGGGAACATTATGTTTACACTATTAGTGTCAAGGACATTGTTTCCTGGGCACAGTTATTTTTTAGGACACTGTGTGCCAATAATTATTGAAGGGGAACTATCTGTGTGTAACTTGCATAGGGAGCACAGCAGGCACAGTATTAGAGGGGTGTTGATTAGGTAGGAGGATGATGGAAAACTAGGAAACTAAGATGTCTGTCTGTCAAACCCTGCAGAGAGAAGAGATTGAAAAAAATCATCATGGCGGTGTGGTCTGAAAGGAGAAGATGAGGACAGAGAACATCAAAGAAGACGTCACTGGGTGTAAGAGGTATGTGGACCTGTATTAGGCTACCTTCACATCTGAGTTAGTGATTCTGGCAGGCTCCTCCAGCAGAGAACAGCCTGCCGGAATGCTCCAGCACTGCTGAATGCAGACAGAATGTCCGCCGGCCACATTAACTATAATGGGGTCTAGAAAAATCCGGCCACAATGCAGAGAATCAGCGGGACACAAACCGCTGCATGCCTGAGTTTGTGTCCGGCCATTTCCTTGCATTCTTTGCCGGATCAGGTGGCCGGAGCTTAGTGCTGCAGGTGTGAAAGTAGCCTTAACCTGTATGTTTTGTATTGCTATAAGTATTGTTAGGACGGAATTGGTTATGTTCAGAACTTGGCTTGGAGGGGGCCCAGGCACATTCTTTGTACAGGGACATGTCCTATTATTGCCCGCAAATCACGTTCCGTGGCTCCATTCAAGTCAATGGGTTCGCAAAAAAATAGAAACACATACGAAATGTACTCCGTATGTCTTCCGTATCCGTTCCGTTTTTGCGGAACCATCTATTGGAAATTTTATGCCCAGCCCAATTTTTTCTATGTAATTACTGTATATGCCATATGGAAAAACGGAACAGAACCGGAAACACTACTGAAAGAAAAAACGGATCCGTTAAAAACGTCCCGCAAAGCACTGAAAAAGCCATACGGTCGTGTGCATGAGCCCTAATGGTGCAATCAAAGTCCAAAGGATTAAACTTCATTTTATCATCAACTGTGCAAAGTATTAGTATTATCATAGTATTATCAACAAATTTACCGCTCACGAGTTGTAAAAATACTTGAAATGGAAAGTTTGTGTTTTCCATTGTTTATGTGCGTCACGCCTGTCTGTGTATCTCAGACATAAGAGTAAAGGTCACTGAAGATAATGTTTTTATCATTTGCACTTTTTTATGTATTTGACTTTGTGTATTATGTTTTCAGGTTTACACTGACTGAGAAAATGACTGAGAAAATATGCTGATGATTTACTTTATATATTTGTATATATACTTTATATACACTAACCTAAAGAATTATTAGGAACACCATACTAATACGGTGTTGGACCCCTTTTGCCTTCAGAACTGCCTTAATTCTACGTGGCATTGATTCAACAAGGTGCTGATAGCATTCTTTAGAAATGTTGGCCCATATTGATAGGATAGCATCTTGCAGTTGGAGATTTGAGGGATGCACATCCAGGGCACGAAGCTCCCGTTCCACCACATCCCAAAGATGCTCTATTGGGTTGAGATCTGGTGACTGTAAGGGCCATTTTAGTACAGTGAACTCATTGTCATGTTCAAGAAACCAATTTGAAATGATTCGAGCTTTGTGACATGGTGCATTATCCTGCTGGAAGTAGCCATCAGAGGATGGATACATGTTCTCATTCTGTTTACGCCAAATTCGGAATCTACCATTTGAATGTCTCAACAGAAATCGAGACTCATCAGACCAGGCAACATTTTTCCAGTCTTCAACAGTCCAATTTTGGTGAGCTCGTGCAAATTGTAGCCTCTTTTTCCTATTTGTAGTGGAGATGAGTGGTACCCGGTGGGGTCTTCTGCTGTTGTAGCCCATCCGCCTCAAGGTTGTGCGTGTTGTGGCTTCACAAATGCTTTGCTGCATACCTCGGTTGTAACGAGTGGTTATTTCAGTCAACGTTGCTCTTCTATCAGCTTGAATCAGTCGGCCCATTCTCCTCTGACCTCTAGCATCCACAAGGCATTTTTGCCCACAGGACTGCCGCATACTGGATGTTTTTCCCTTTTCACACCATTCTTTGTAAACCCTAGAAATGGTTGTGCGTGAAAATCCCAGTAACTGAGCAGATTGTGAAATACTCAGACCGGCCCGTCTGGCACCAACAAACATGTCACGCTCAAAATTGCTTAAAGGGTTTCTGTCACCCCGCAAAACTCATTATTTTTTTTTTGGATAGTTAGATTCTTCATAGTGCGATATAGGAGAATATAATGCTCTTACTTACTTTCATGCGGCCGATTCTTTATAAAACGAACTTTTATAATATGTAAATGAGGGCTCTACCAGCAAGTAGGGCGTCTACTTGCTGGTAGCTGCTGCAGAAATCCGCCCCCTCGCCGTGTTGATTGACAGGGCCAGCCGTGATCTCCTCCTCCGGCTGGCCCTGTCAGTAATTCAAAAATCGCGCGCCTTGCGTCATTCGGCGCAGGCGCTCTGAGATGAGGAGGCTCGTATCCTCAGCACTCCCTCAGTGCGCCTGCGCCGATGACATCACCGAAAGAGAAGACGTCATCGGCGCAGGCGCACTGAGGGAGTGCTGAGGAGACGAGCCTCCTCATCTCAGAGCGCCTGCGCCGAATGACGCGAGGCGCGCGATTTTTGAAAGGGCTTCTGTCACCCCACTAAACAGTTTTTTTTTTTGTGTGTACTTATAATCCCTATACTGCGATTTATCCATACATAATGTGATTAATCATTTTGGTTCAGTAGATTCTGCTAAAAACGTACTTTTATAATATGTAAATTACCTGTCTACCAGCAAGTAGGGCGGCTACTTGCTGGTAGCAGCCGCATCCTCCTATCAGAATGACGCCCCCTCCGCATGTTGATTGACAGGGCCAGCGAACGGGATCTTTCTCTGCTGGCCCTGTTTGCATTCAAAATTGAGGAAGGAGCGGCCGAGCGAACGTCCTCCTCTCAGTACGCCTGCGCCGACTGAAGACAGGTACGGCGCAGGCGCCAGATTTTGAATGCAAACAGGGCCAGCAGAGAAAGATCCCGTTCGCTGGCCCTGTCAATCAACATGCGCAGGGGGCGTCATTATGATAGGAGGATGCGGCTGCTACCAGCAAGTAGCCGCCCTACTTGCTGGTAGACAGGTAATTTACATATTATAAAAGTACGTTTTTAGCAGAATCTACTGAACCAAAATGATTAATCACATTATGTATGGATAAATCGCAGTATAGGGATTATAAGAACACAAAAAATAAAAAACAGTTTAGTGGGGTGACAGAAGCCCTTTAACCCCCTAGGGATGCATGACGTACCAGTACAGCATGTTTCCCGAGTCCTTAAGGACTCATGACGTACCGGTATGTCATGGCTTTAAATCGCGATTCCGGCGCAGCGGGGGTTAATCGGAACGGGATGCCGGCTGAAATCATTCAGCCGGCATCCTGTAACAATGCCAGGGGGGGTCATTTGCCCCCCCCCCCCCCGTATTGGCGATTGCAGTAAACCGCAGGTCTGCGGTTTGCTGCGTTTCCGGTCCATTCGGGTCTCCTGATGACCCGTTGATACGGAAAAAGACTGCGATCGGTGGCGTGATTATACACCACCAATCACAGTCCGAAGATTTGAAGAGGCGGTGCTGGCCCTGGTGCTAAACGCTGCTATCCAGGGTGCTGATTGGTGCAGGGGAGAGAGGCGCGAGATTCAAACTTCCTGCGCTCCTCTCTCCCCTCCTCTGCCTGTTCTGCACGAGCACCCTGCAGCGCCGTCCAGCACCAGCTCCTGAGTCCCCCTAATCGTAATCCATCACCCTCCTGCACCCATCGCCCTCCAGGTAGGTTAGGGTCAGTGAGGGAGAGGCACCGTTAGGCAGGGACAGAAGGGAAAAGTTAGTTAGAAAAAAAAAAGCACTTTTATTCTAAACTTTCTTTGCTTCAGCTTTCAGACCCCAGACCCCCCCTGCCACTTGCCCCCCCACCACCAGCAGACCCCCCCACCACCAGCCCCCCCCCCCGCACCACCACCAGCCCCCCCCCACCACCCCTTTGAGCCCGAGATTCCGGATTTTGCTGGAAATCCAGGAATCCAGATTCCCACAGTGGGGTTTACTGAAATTGACTTTTTTTTTTTTTTTTTCAGTAGCCCATTTGTGAATCTGATGGTGGAGCAGACGAACCTGTACGCCCAACAGTTCGTTGCTCAGCACCCGGGCTCATTTTTGGCTAGACCCGGTGGCTGGACGCCGGTCAGTGCAGCCGAGATGAGGACATTTTGGGGCCTCGTGCTGCATATGGGTCTAGTGCAAAAACCCAGTGTCAGGCAAAACTGGAGTGGGGACATCCTCTACCAGACCCCACTCTACAGTATGGTCATGACACGTCCCCGGTTTGAGGCCATCCGGAAATGTCTGCATTATTCCGATAATGCAGCATGTCCCCCCCCCGATTTGCGCAGGCCTACGTACCTGGAAGGGAGGTCGTGGTTGATGAGTCTCTCGTTGCGTTCAAGGGGAGACTCAGTTTCCGCCAATACATTCCCACAAAGCGGGCGAGGTATGGCATGAAGCTATACAAAATTTGTGAGAGTACCTCAGGGTACACTTACAAATTTTGTGTGTACGAGGGGCGAGATTCCCGTATTCAACCCCCAGAATGTCCCCCCACTCTGGGTGTTAGCGGGAAACTCGTGTGGGACCTTATGTACCCACTGCTGGATAAGGGTTACCACTTGTACGTGGACAACTTTTATACCAGCATTCCCTTGTTCAGGTCCCTTGCCGCCAGATCCACGTTCGCTTGTGGGACCGTGCGGAAAAATCAACGCGGCCTCCCTGCCCACCCCCTCCAGGTACCTATCCCCAGGGGTGAGACCCGTGCCCTTACCAGTGGAAACCTGTTGCTGGTCAGGTATAAGGACAAGAGGGATGTCCTTATGCTGTCCACAATCCACGGTAACAGCACCACCCCCGTCTCTGTGCGAGGTACCGCGGCAACGGTCCTCAAGCCCGATTGTATCGTCGACTACAATCGGTATATGGGAGGAGTTGATCTCTCTGATCAAGTCCTCAAGCCATATAATGCCATGCGCAAAACCCGGGCATGGTACAAAAAAGTTGCGTCTACTTGGTACAGGTTGCCTTGTACAACTCTTTTGTACTATCCTGAAGCGCTGGCAGCACAGGGACATTTCTCCAATTCTATGAGGCAGTCCTCAAAGACCTGATCTTTTCGGACCGGGAAAGAGCAGGCCGGAGTACCTCGGGAGTTGGAGGCGCCCGTATCGTCCCTGGCCAACATTTTCCAGGTGTGGTCCCCCATACTGGAAAGAAGGGACGAACCCAAAAAAGATGCAGAGTGTGTCACAAGAGGGGGATACGGAAGGACACCACCACTCAGTGTGACACTTGCCCCGATCATCCGGGCCTCTGCATTATCGATTGCTTCAGGGAGTATCACACTTCCACAGATTACTAAATTTTTATAATCTTCAACAGTCCCCTAGAGAACATAAAAAACTATGGCTCTCAGACTTTGGAGACACGGAAACATTTTTTTTTCCCCAAAAAAATATTAGTTTTAGTGCAGGCATCCTCAAACTGCGGCCCTCCAGATGTTGTAAAACTATAACTCCCAGCATGCCCAGACAACCTACAGCCATCAGCAGGGCATGGTGGGAATTGTAGTTTTACAACATCTGGAGGGCCGCAGTTTGTGGATGCCTGCTTAGTCTCCAAAGTCTGAGAGCCATACATATTGGGCATCGCCGCGTCCGTAAAAATCGTCTCTATAAAAATAACATTTAACCCAACCCCCCCGGATGAACAGCGTTATAAATATAAATTAAAAACGGTGCCAAAACACCCATTTTTGGGCAAAATTTCCATTTGAATCGTTATTTCCGGTAATAAAGCAAGGGTTAACAGCCAAACAAAACTAAATATGTATTGCCCTGATTCTGTAGTTTGCAGAAACACCCCATATGTGGTTGTAAATGGCTATATAGCCACACGGCAGGGCATAGAACGAAGGGAACTCCATATGGTTTCTGGAAGGCAGATTTTGATGGACTGTTTTTTTTTTACACCATGTCCCATTAGAAGCCCCCCCTGATGTAGCCTAGACTAGAAACTCCAAAAAAGTGACCCCATCTAAGAAACTACACCCCTCAAGGTATTCAAAAGTTACTTTACAAACTTTGTTAACCCTTTAGGTGTTCCACAAAACTAAATAGCGAATGTAGAAACAATTTTAGAATTTAAATTTTTTGTTACCTTGCCTCAAAAAAGTGTAATATAGAGCAACCAAAAATCATATTTACCCCTAAAATAGTCCCAAAACAACAACCACCTTATCCCGAAGTTTCCTAGATGGGGTCAAATTTATGGAGTTTCTACTCTAGGGGTGCATCAGGGGGCTTGAAAGGGTACATGGTGTAAATAAACCAGTCCAGCAAAATCTGCCTTCCAAAAACCATATGGCGTTCCCCTTCTTCTATGTCCTGCCGTTTAGCCAAATAGTAGTTTACGACCACATATGGGGTGTTTCTGCAAACTACTGAATCAGGGAAACCCATATTGAGTTTTGTTTGGCAGTTAACCCTTGTTTTTTTCCTGGAAAAAATTGATTATATTGGAAAATTTTCCAAAAAATAGAAATTTCTAAATTGTTTCTCCATCTGCCATTAACTCTTGTGGAACACCTAAAGGGTTAACAAAGTTTGTAAACCCAGTTTTGAATACCTTGAGGGGTGTACTTTCTTAGATGGAGTCACTTTTTTGAAATTTCTATTCTAGGGGTGCAACGGGGGGCTTCAAATGGGACATGGTATAAATAAAACCAGTCCTGCAAAATCTGCCTTGCAAAACCCATATGGCGTTCCCCTCCTTCTATGTCCTCCCGTTTGGCCAAACAGTAGTTTACGACCACATATGGGGTGTTTCTGCAAACTACAGAATCAGGGCAACCCATATTGAGTTTTGTTTGGCAGTTAACCCTTGTTTTTTTCCTGGAAAAAATTGATTATATTGGAAAATTTTCCAAAAAATCAAAATTCTTACATTTTATGTCCATTTGCCATGAAGCCTTAAGGGGTGTAGTTTCTAGAATGGGGTCATTTTTGGATGGTATCTATTATGTAAGCCTCACAAAGTGACTTCAAACCTGAACTGGTCCATAAAAGGTGGGATTTGGAAAATTATTGAAAAATTTAAAAATTTGCTTCTAAACTTCAAAGCTATGTAACATCCCCAAAAAATAAAATATCATTCCCAAAATGCTACAAACATGAAGTAGACATATGGGGAATGTAAAGTCATCACAATTTTTGGGGGTATTACTATGTATTACAGAAGTAGAGAAACGGAAACTTTGAAATTTGCTAATTTTTCCAATTTTTTGGTAAATATGGTATTTTTTTATGCAAAAAAATTAACTTTTTTTACCCAATTTTAGCAGTGTCATGAAGTACAATATGTGACGAAGAAACTATCTCAGAACGGCCTGGGTAAGTCAAAGCGTTTTAAAGTTATCAGCACTTAAAGTGACACTGGTCAGATTTGCAAAAAATGGCCAAGTCCTTAAGGTGAAATAGGACGGAGTCCTTAAGGGGTCAAATCACCTTTCTTTCCCATTCTGACATTCAGTTTGGAGTTCAGAAGATTGTCTTGACCAGGACCACACCCCTAAATGCATTGAAGCAACTGCCATGTGATTGGTTGACTAGATAATTGCATTAATGAGAAATAGAACAGGTGTTCCTAATAATTCTTTAGGTGAGTGTATATGCTGATGATTTACTATATATATATATATATATATATATACATATACATACAGTTGAAAGCAGAAGTTTACATACACTATATAAAAAGACGCATATGCATGCTTTTCTCAATATCTGACATGAAATCAAAATAAACCTTTCCTGTTTTTGGTCAATTAGGATTACCATAGTTATTATTATTTGCCAAAGGCCAGAATAATGAGGGACAGAATGTTTTAAGGCATTTTTATTACTTTCTGCAATGTCAACAGTTTACATACACTATGATTACAATGCCTTTAACCCCTTAACGACCCAGGACGAGAATGCTCGTCCTCGAGCGCTTTCTCGTCCTGCAGTCGTTCCTCCCCCTGCGTGCGGTCCCCCCGATCAGCAGCAGAGATCCGGCGGTTACTGACCGCCGGATTCCTGCTGCATCCGCCAGCATCGGCGATAACGCCGATGCCGGTGGATTAACCCCTCAGATGTATTGTGCTGTATTGAAACAAGGATCAGACTCTGTCCCATAGTGGGACAAAAAATAAAGTGAAAAAAAAAAGTTTCTGAAATTAAAGTTTTACAAAAAAAATTAAAAGTTTCAAGTAAAAAAAAAAAAGCATCCTTTTCCAAAAATAAAGTAAAAAAAATTGTAAAAAACATAGGGAAAAGACATATAGACATATTAGATATCGTCGCGTCCGTATCGACTAGCTCTATAAACATATCACATGACCTAACCCCTCAGATGAACACCGTAAGAAATAAAAAATAAAAACTGTGCTAAATAAACAATTTATATGTCACCTTACATCACAAAAAGTACAACAGCAAGCGATAAAAAATGCGTACGCCCACCAAAATAGAACCAATCTAACCGTCACCTCATCCCGCAAAAAATGAGCCCCTACCTGAGACATTCGCCCAAAAAATAAAAAAAACCATGGCTCAGAATATGGAGACACTAAAACATAATTTTTTTTGTTTTAAAAAAGCTGTTATTGTGTAAAACTTACATAAATAAAAAAAAAGAATGCATATTAGGTATCGCCGCGTCCGTATCGACCGGCTCTATAAAAAAATCACATGACCTAACCCTTCGGGTGAACACAATAAAAAATAAAAACTGTGCTAAATAAACCATTTTTTGTCACTTTACATCACAAAAATTGTAATAGCAAGCGATCAAAGTCATATGCACCCGAAAATAGTGCCAATCAAACCGTCATCTCATCCCGCAAAAAATGAGACCCTACCTAAGATAATCGCCCAAAAACTAAAAAAACTATGGCTCTCAGAATATGGAGACACTAAAACATGATTTTTTTTTGTTTCAAAAATGATATTATTGTGTAAAACTTACATAAATAAAAAAAGTATACATATTAGGTATCGCCGCATCCGTATAGACCGGCTCTATAACAATATCACATGACCTAACCCCTCAGATGAACACCATAAAAAATAAAAACTGTGCTAAATAAACTATTTTTTGTCGCCCCTCATCACAAAAAGTGTAATAGCAAGCGATCAAAAAGTCATATGCACCTCAAAATAGTGCCAATCAAACCGTCATCTCATCCCACAAAAAATGAGACCCTACCTAAGGTAATCGCCCAAAAACTGTAAAAACTATGGCTCTCAGAATATGGAGACACTAAAACATGATTTTTTTTGTTTCAAAAATGATATTATTGTGTAAAACTTACATAAATAAAAAAAAGTATACATATTAGGTATCGCCGCATCCGTATAGACCGGCTCTATAACAATATCACATGACCTAACCCCTCATATGAACACCATAAAAAATAAAAACTGTGCTAAATAAACAATTTTTTGTCGCCCTTCATCACAAAAAGAGTAATAGCAAGCGATCAAAAAGTCATATGCACCTCAAAATAGTGCCAATCAAACCGTCATCTCATCCCACAAAAAATGAGACCCTACCTAAGGTAATCGCCCAAAAACTGTAAAAACTATGGCTCTCAGACTATGGAGACACTAAAACATGATTTTTTTGGTTTAAAAAATGAAATCATTGTGTAAAACTTACATAAATAAACAAATTGTATACATATTAGGTATCGCCGCATCCGTGACAACCTGCTCTATAAAAATACCACATAATCTAACCTGTCAGATAAATGTTGTAAATAACAAAAAAAATAAACGGTGACAAAAAAGCTATTTCTTGTTACCTTGCCTCACAAAAAGTGTAATATATGTTGGGCATTTTCATACATATACAATATTATCTAATGACATTATAATCAAAATGAATGCTCATCTCATTGCCTTTAAGAATAAAATCAGCCTGGACCAAAGTTTTGTTACGCGGCTGGAAAAGCCAAGATGAGTTCATGGCAAGTTCAGTTTATATAAAAAAATAATAATTGTGAACATAAACGGACATTGTATTAAAAGTTTGCTAAAGATATGGGACCATCTGTAAGGAGTATGCCAACTCCCTAAGACATGCCTGTCTGGAGGGAACAAGGTTACTTGATAAGGAACTCATGTCCTTGGGGTACACCTGCTGTATGAGGTTCAATTTATATATTCATAATTATATTATATATATATCTCTGCATGGTATATTTAGTTTACAACATATGTTAATCAATAATTAATATAATATGTTATCTATGTGTAACAATGTATCGATTTATATATATATCATACCATGTATTTACCATTTAGAAGGTACAGAAACAAGTAAGTTTAAGTTAATTGGATTTCAAAACAATAGTTATTCATGGATGTAGATAAATGAAATGTACAAGTTCCGATGCCAAGCATCAAAGCCGCTATATAAAATTTTCATCAAGTCAACCTATATTTCAAAAAGATAGGAGAAGACAGTCAACTCCAACAAGTCCAGGATATAGGTAATTAAAAGTGTCAGGAAAAGACCTTCCTCAATGATTTATTTAGAAAGGTCAACGAGGTCCTGTGAAAGTATTATTAGATATTTAATTTAATGCTTAAAAGTTGGGATGTTCATCTACAGTACCGCAGTGCTATCTGGAGGCAGATGGACAATATTATATTATTTCATTATTTGTTCTATACCATATTATGAGTTTGATATGACATCATGATGTTATTAGCATGCGAATACACCCACCTTACCTGATTGGGAATCCCTAATCTAAAGGGGATGATTCTTAGATAAGGGGGGGAATAATTACTCGTGTGCGGAGTAGCATGGGGGCTAGCAAGAGAGAAAAAAGAGGCGAGAGCTGGAGATTAAAAAAGGAAAAGAGAGAAGTGGAGCTCTCTAGAGGGGTTTATCAAGATGAAAGCCATAATGAGATGCGCTATGATGGACCACCCAGCTTTCCTAGGAGCAGAAGTGAGATTCCTACTAGGACTTGGTAAGAGACACAGAAAATGATATTTCATTTTATTAAGACTAATTTGATAGTGTGGGTAAAATTATACCATCTAGATTGGCGAATAAATAAATGATTAAATAAATTGATCATCTCCATATTGAGATGTAGTCTTAGGATATTGTGAGGCTTCATTCTACCTGCAGAAGAATCTAGACTCATAATCTAGCAAAGCATTAAATAATTGCATATATATATATATATATATTGATAGAACATTCTTCGCCAAGCTAAGTGATGGATTCCCACAGGGAAGACTTGTTTCAAGTCCTCCCCGTTTAAGATCCTAGATCCCTGTTATTTGTCTTAATAGTCTTACCAAAGCTATATATGTGAAAATAGTCCAGGATGGGGCGGAAGGATACAGTTATCGCTTCTAAGTTATATCCTTGAATGGATTTGCCCATCTTGAAGTCATGTGATGTGTAGTTGGTTAGGGGGGGCAGAATGTATTTAGCATTCTATATTGATGTCTAGGATTAGACATGCCCATCTTGATATCATGAGGTTTTCTCTGAACAGAAGTAATGTATATAACTTATGTTCATATTTTGATATCCTAACCTAATAGCTTGGTTATAATGTGACAAGTTATTTCCACTCACATGTATTGTTAAGCTTGTAATGCTTTATATTAACGCTATATATATTCATTTGCATGTATCATTGTGTTTATTTACTTGTATATGTTTATTATCTTGTAACCAATAAATCTGCATATTTTTATAATACCTGTGTATTCTTGTATAATGCAGAACTACATTTTATCATTAACATCATCTCACGTCAAAAATAACTTATTTATCTGAGGAAATAGTCGGACTCAGATGTGAATTGTATCAATTAGGTTGTCTACAATTCACCAGGTCATGATTTTAAGAATTTATGACAAATTTTATTTTTTTATGGTTAATTATTTTTATGACCATAATTAATAATTCTTAATTGAATTATTACCCACCGACATATAGAGCAACCAAAAATCATATGTACCCTAAACTAGTACCAACAAAACTTTACACCCTATCCCGTAGTTTCTAAAATGGGGTCACTTTTTTGGAGTTTCTACTCTAGGGGTGCATCAGGGGGGCTTCAAATGGGACATGGTGTAAAAAGAAAAACAGTCTAGCAAAATCTGCCTTCCAAAAACCATATGGCATTCCTTTCCTTCTGCGCCCTGCCGTGTGCCCGTACAGCAGTTTACGACCACATATCGGGTGTTTCTGTAAACTACAGAATCAGGGACATAAATATTGAGTTTTGTTTAGCTGTTAACCCTTGCTTTGTTACTGGAAAAAATGGATTAAAATGGAAAATTTGCCCAAAAATTGAAATTCTGAAATTTCATCTCTATTTGCCAATAACTCTTGTGGAACACCTAAAGGATTAACAACGTTTGTAAAATCAGTTTTGAATACCTTGAGGGGTGTAGTTTCTTAGATGGGGTCACTTTTATGGAGTTTCTACTCTAGGGGTGCATCAGGGGAGCTTTAAATGGGACATGGTGTCCAAAAAAAACAGTCTAGCAAAATCTGCCTTCCAAAAACCGTATGGCATTCCTTTCCTTCTGCGCCCTGCCGTGTGCCTGTACAGCAGTTTACGACCACATATGGGGTGTTTCTGTAAACTACCGAATCAGGGCCATAAATAATGAGTTTTGTTTGGCTCTTAACCCTTGCTTTGTAACTGAAAAAAAAAAAAAAAAATGGAAAATCTGCCAAAAAAGTGAAATTTTGAAATTGTATCTCTATTTTCCATTAATTCTTGTGGAACACCTAAAGGGTTAACAACGTTTGTAAAATCAGTTTTGAATACCTTGAGGGGTGTAGTTTCTAGAATGGGTTTATTTTTGGGTGGTTTCTATCATGTAAGCTTCACAAAGTGACTTCAGACCTGAACTGGTCCTTAAAAAGTTGGTCTTTGAAAATTTCGTGGAAATTTCAAGATTTACTTCTAAACTTCTAAGCCTTGTAACGTCCCCCAAAAATAAAATGTCATTCCCAAAATGATCCTAATATGAAGAAGACATATGGCAAATGTAAAGTAATAACTATTTTTGTAGGTATTAATATGTATTATAGAAGTAGAGAAATTGAAACTTCGAAATTTTCAAATTTTTCAAAATTTTTGGCAAATTTGGTATTTTTTTATAAATAAAAATTAATTTTTTTGACTCCATTTTACCAGTGTCATGAACTACAATATGTGACGAAAAAACATTCTCAGAATGGCCTGGATAAGTCAAAGCGTTTTAAAGTTATCACCACATAAAGTGACACTGGTCAGATTTGCAAAAAATGGCCTGGTCCTGAAGGTGAAAATGAGCCCGGTCCTTAAGGGGTTAAACAATTCTGGACTGCCCATATGATGATGTCATGTGTTTGGAAGCTTCTATTAGGTTTGTTGGAAACATCTGAGTTAATTAGAGACACACATGTGGATGTATTTAAATGGACACCTGAAACACACTGCTTCTTTGTGTAGCATCATGGGAAAGCCTAAAGAAATCAGACAAGATATCAGGAAGAGAATTGTGGACTTGCACAAGTCTGGCTCAACCTTGGGTGCAATTTCAAGATACCTGAAAGTGCCTCGTTCATGTGTACAAACAATTATATGCAAGTACAAACAAGATGGGAATGTCCAGCCATCATACAGCTCAGGAAGGAGACAGGTTCTGTGTCCCAGAGATGAACGTGCTTTGAAACATAGAAACATAGAATGTGTCGGCAGATAAGAACCATTTGGCCCATAGAGTCTGCCCAATATACTGAATACTATAAATAGCCTGTGGCGAAACCAACCTCGCCACTGGGTTTTGGAGGGGCCTGGCTACTAGCCTCTTGCCCCAGGATTATAGGCCCTCTCATCAGCCAGGCCTCATTTGTTCACAAAGGACTTGGACTAACTTGAACCCTGGTCTAATTCGTGCCATTTTGGAATGTTAAATGTCTATGTGTATTGAAAAGGGTGGGACATTGTATACGTTGAGCAGGGAGGTCTGTTCCATTGTCTCTCTGTGTGTACTAGCGATGTCCTTTGTCCTGAGAGATAATTGAATTACTTCTCGGTTGTCTCCAGGACAGAGGATATTGTGTATTCGCCTGCCTGTGATGATTGCATCAACCCAGTGTGAGGTAATTCTAATACTGGCAGAGGGGAGGGTTTTGTGTGGGAGTGTCTGAGTGTATTGTACGTGGTTATTGGCTGTTTTTACAAAACCCTGTGGGTGGTAACCTTGTTGGAAGATGTGTATAAAATGCTTGTGTGTTAAAATAAAGAGTTCCTATTTTTATACCTTCAGGAAGTTTTGGCTCATGTTTGGGGAATGGGATAACTACACTCTTGGGGATTGCTATATCACAATACTCCCCTGAGTATAAGCTCTTGTAAGAGCTTGTTCCTGGTTCCTGTCTCTGCATTTAGGAGAGGTTCACCCACTGGAGCCTGGAGCCTTGTCGTAGGTCCAGGGTGGGTAGGAGACGGCGAGACCTCCACCAAGCTTCGGCGGTTCGTGGGGTCTGCAGTGCTGACGGTGTCAAGTGGAGTGCTTGGAGTCCTCTGGAAGCACTAAGAGCATCTATCAACGGAGGTACCCGGTCGGGGTGCTAGGCGTTCCGTTATATTGGTGGCAAGCAGTGGGATGGCGTCCTAGTGTGAGGAGAAGCAGCTCGGAGACACAGTTCGTGGAGTATATTGAGGGCAACGCTAGTATCCGTACAGCACCCCTGGCTACAGCAATATGGATGCCGTTGATTCCTGCACAGAATTCCATGAGGAAGATCACCCGGATTACAGGGATGCCGAGCGGAAAGGCGTATGGCACCAGGCCCTGGAGGACTTGGAGGGGTGAGAGTCTTCCCAGTGAGGAGCAGAGATTGCGAATGCGATTGGCGCTGCGACTACCTCCACTGGGAGAGCAACCATTGATGGAGTGGGTGTCAGAGCTTGAGACACTGGTATGGCAGGAAACCTGGCTGGATGACGCTTACCAAGCACTATGGTGGGACACAGTACGAAAGTCTCCATGGATGGAGGAGTACGCCAAGCCCAAAGCTGAGGAATATAATTGCCCTGGTTTATTGTGGGAGTCTTTTGAAGACATTGACTTTGGGAGCACAAAGGAGTCTAGATTTTGGGACATTACTGACTACAGGTGGGACTTGCACAATTGGCCTACAACTAGTGGGGTGAGGGCAGATCTGACCTTTCTGGTCCAAAGGGAGTGGGAACTAGAGCAAGATTATCAACAGTTGTTTCGCTCCATTCAAGCCCAGCGCAAGATACAAGACAGTTGGATACCAGGCCCAGACCTGCAGCCCTACCCCTGGCAAGTCACAGCTGAGGTATCCCCTACATCCTCACCAACTGTGAAGGTAGGCGACTTCATAGACTGGTACTGGGAGGAACCCCAGTCGGCAGGTGGAGATGGGACCGTAGTCACTCCACCGTCCCAACAGGGTGGCTGGGCAGGCGGCCCAGATCCCCAACTGCCACTGGGAGTACAGGGAGAGGAGATTGTCGGTCCCTCATCTCTGCAACAACCAGAATCACTGGTAGTGGAGACAGCCGGTCTCACTACCCAGTGGCAGTATACTCTACAGGGAGAGGAGACAGTTGGTCTCTCTCCCCAGCAGCAGATGGGGTATCCAGAGGAGGGGGTAAGTGCTAGCCCCCCTCCACAGCTCTCTCACAGCCCAATACTGAGGGTAGTGGGTAAGGCTTTAAACCCCACTGACCCCTCTTCAGCAGAAGAGCTGGCATCAGAGCAGAGCGCCGCTGGCCTCTGCCCTAACCGTTCATTTACTACCCAGCAGGAGTTGGCACCATGCACCCCAGCTGAAGTGCTGGCATCAGGGCAGAGCGCCGCTGGCCTCTGCCCTCCCTTATTCCCTTCTTCAGAGCCGGACTTCCCACAGGCTACCCCAGTGGAAGAGCTGGCATCTGGGCAGAGCGCAGTCGGCCTTTGCCCACCAAGTACCTACAGCTCCAGGCTAGAGAACCACAAGGAAGCAAGGAGTCGCAGATGCCCACTCAACAGCTGGGGACATACAGAACAGAGCCAGGCCCCAAAATTCAACAGGTCCAGTATTGGGTTGTGGTTGGACTGCCAGACTAACTCAGGTACTGACCGTGAGGTCAGGTATCTGGTTAGTCTTCCCTGGGAGGGGGAGATTTGTGGCAAAACCAACCTCGCCACTGGGTTTTGGAGGGGCCTGGCTACTAGCTTCTTGCCCCAGGATTATGGGCCCTCTCATCAGCCAGGCCTCATTTGTTCACAAAGGACTTGGACTAACTTGAACCCTGGTCTAATTCGTGCCATTTTGGGATGTTAAATGTCTATGTGTATTGAAAAGGGTGGGACATTGTATACGTTGAGTAGGGAGGTCTGTTCCATTGTCTCTCTGTGTGTACTGGCGATGTCCTTTGTCCTGAGAGATAATTGAATTACTTCTCGGTTGTCTCCAGGACAGAGGATATTGTGTATTCGCCTGCCTGTGATGATTGCATCAACCCAGTGTGAGGTAATTCTATCACTGGCAGAGGGGAGTGTTTTGTGTGGGAGTGTCTGAGTGTATTGTACGTGGTTATTGGCTGTTTTTACAAAACCCTGTGGGTGGTAACCTTGTTGGAAGATGTGTATAAAATGCTTGTGTGTTAAAATAAAGAGTTCCTGTTTTTATACCTTCATGAAGTTTTGGCTCATGTTTGGGGAATGGGATAACTACACTCTTGGGGATTGCTATATCACAATACTCCCCTGAGTATAAGCTCTTGTAAGAGCTTGTTCCTGGTTCCTGTCTCTGCATTTAGGAGAGGTTCACCCACTGGAGCCTGGAGCCTTGTCGTAGGTCCAGGGTGGGTAGGAGACGGCGAGACCTCCACCAAGCTTCGGCGGTTCGTGGGGTCTGCAGTGCTGATGGTGTCAAGTGGAGTGCTTGGAGTCCTCTGCAAGCACTAGGAGCATCTATCAACGGAGGTACCCGGTCGGGGTGCTAGGCGTTCCGTTACATAGCCCCTGGCCATATCTTATATGAAGGATGGCCTTATGCCTATCCCATGCATGCTTAAAGAGGACCTTTCACTACTGTACAAACTAAAAACTAACTAGATCAGTGGGCAGAGCGGCGCCCAGGGGTCCCCCTGCACTTACTAGTATGTCTGGGCGCCGCTCCGTTCGCCCGGTATAGGCTCCGGTGTCTGCGCTCCCTCTGTTGTACTGGAGTGATTTTTTGTATGAGGCGTGTCCCTTTCTGCAGCGCTGGCCAATCGCAGCGCACAGCTCATAGCCAGGCTATGAGCTGTGCGCTGCGATTGGCTAGTGCTGCAGCAAGGGACACGCCTCATACAAAAAATCACTCCAGTACAAGAGAGGGAGCGCAGACACCGGAGCCTATACCGGGCGAACGGAGCGGCGCCCAGACAAACTAGTAAGTGCAGGGGGACCCCTGGGCGCCGCTCTGCCCACTGATCTAGTTAGTTTTTAGTTTGTACAGTAGTGAAAGGTCCTCTTTAAACTCCTTCACTGTATTTGCAGCTACCACTTCTGCAGTAAAGGCTATTCCATGCATCCACTACTCTCTCAGTAAAGTAATACTTCCTGATATTACTTTTAGGCCTCATGCACATGGCCGTGTGCATGAGGCCTTAAACCTTTGCCCCTCTAATTTAAAACTATGTCCTCTTGTAGCAGTTTTTCTTCTTTTAAATATTCTCTCCTCTTTTACCTTGTTGATCCCCTTTATATACTTAAAAGTTTCTATCATATCCCGTCTGTCTCGTCTTTCTTCCAAGCTATACATGTTAAGGTTCTTTAATCTTTCCTGGTAAGTTTTATCCTGCAATCCATGTACTAGTTTAGTAGCTCTTCTCTGAACTCTCTCCAAAGTATCAATATCCTTCAGGAGATATGGTCTCCAGTACTGCGCACAATACTCCAAATGAGGTCTCACTAGTGCTCTGTAGAGCGGCAAGAGCACCTCCCTCTTTCTACTGGTAATGCCTCTCCCTATACACCCAAGCATTTTTCTAGCATTTCCTGCTGCTCTATGACATTCTCTGCCTACCTTTAAGTCTTCTGAAATAATGACCCCTAAATCCCTTTCCTCAGATACTGAGGTTAGGACTATATCACAGATTTTATATTCTGCACTTGGGTTTTTACGCCCCAGGTGCATTATCTTGCACTTATCAACATTAAATTTTAGTTGCCAGATTTTTGACCATTCCTCTAGTTTTCCTATATCCTTTTCCATTTGGTGTATCCCTCCAGGAATATCAACCCTGTTACAAATCTCTGTGTCATCAGCAAAAAGACACACCTTACCATCGAGGCCTTCTACAATTTCGCTGATAAAGATATTGAACAATATGGCTCCCAGAACAGATCCCTGAGGTACCCCACTGGTAACAAGACCATGGTCTGAATATACTCCATTAAATACAACCCTCTGTTGTCTGTCCCTCAGCCACTGCCTAATCCATTCAACAATATGGGAGTCCAAGCTCAAAGACTGCAGTTTATTGATAAGCCTTCTATGTGGGACAGTATAAAAAGCCTTACTAAAGTCTAGATAAGCGATGTCTACTGCACCTCCGCCATCTTTTATTTTAGTCACCCAATCCAAAAAATCAATAAGATTAGTTTGACATGATCTCCCTAAAGTAAACCCATGCTGTTTTTCATCTTTCAATCCATGGGATTTTAGATGTTCCACAATCCTCTCCTTAAGTATGGTTTCCATTAATTTCCCCACTATTGATGTCAGGCTTACTGGCCTATAGTTGCCCGATTCCTCCCTACTACCTTTCTTGTGAATGGGCACAACATTTGCTAATTTCCAATCTTTTGGGACGACTCCTGTTACCAATGATTGTTTAAATAAATCTGTTAATGGTTTTGCTAGTTCACCGCTAAGCTCTTTTAATAGCTTTGGGTGTATCCCATCAGGCCCCTGTCACTTATTCATATTAATTTTAGACAGCTGACTTCGAACCTCTTCCTCTGTAAAGACACATGCATCAAAAGATTCATTAGTCTTCCTCCCTAACTGAGGTCCTTTTCCTTCATTTTCGTTTGTAAAAACTGAACAGAAGTATTCATTGAGGCAGTCAGCTAGTTCTTTATCTCCTTCCATATACCTTCCTTCTTTTGTTTTTAATTTGGCAATACCTTGTTTTAGTTTCCTTTTTTCATTTATGTATCTGAAGAATGTCTTATCACCTTTTTTCACTGACTGAGCTAATTTCTCTTCTGCCTGTGCTTTAGAAGCTCTTATAACTTGCTTGGCCTCTCTCTGCCTAATCTTATAAATTTCCCTGTCATCCTCATATTTTTATTTATTTATAATTACTAAATGCTATCTTTTTGTTTTTAATGATTTTGTTCACTTCTGCTGAGTACCACAGTCCGACATGTGCATATCAACCCAAGAACAAAAGCAAAAAACCTTGTGAGGATGATGGAGGAAGCTGGTAAGATTGTGTCAATATCCACAGTGAAACGAGTTCTGTATCAACATGGGCTGAAAGGCCACTCTGCCAGGAAAAAGCCATTACTCCAAAAGAAACATTAAAAAAGCCAGATTAATGTTTGCAAATGCACACAGGAACAAAGACCTACATTTTTGGAGACATGTCCTGTGGTCGGACGAAACTAAAATTAAACTTTTTGGTCATAATGACCATTGTTCCGTTTGGATAAAAAAGGGAGAAGCTTGGAAGCCTAAGAACACCATCCCAACTGTGAAACACGAGGGTGGCCGCGTCAGGGCCGGTTTTAGACAAAATGTGGCCCTGGGCAAAATCAAAAGAGGGGGCCCACATCTTGTAATAATGTGCTAAAAATACAGTCCGACGTCCGACACCCCCGCCAATCAGCTGTTTGAGGAGACGGTGCATGCTGTTTACTGCTGCTGTCCCATAGACATACAGCAGCAAAGCAGGAAGAGAGAAGGGAGACGGCACGTGCGCACACCGTCTCCTCAAACAGCTGATCATCGGGGGTGCCGGGTGTCAGACCCCCGCCAATCTAATATTGATGACCTATCCTAAAGATAGGTAATCAATATGAAAAAACCCAGAGAACCTCTTAAAGCTACCCCCAATACTGTGCCTGTTGTGCTCCCCCATGTCCACAAACACTATATTATACACCCAGACTGCCCTGATTAGCAATGGTGCCCCCAATAGTGATAATACTCCCCAAGATAGCTCCCATTAGTAGCAATGCCCTCCATATTGCGTCAAATAATAATAACGCCCCTACAGTACTCTAGTAGTAATAATATAACCATAATGCTCCCAGTGGCTCTAATGTCCCTCTGTAGTGTACCCCACTAGTTCCAATATATAATGCTTCCCCCCATAGTGCCAATATATATATATATATATATATATATATATATGATGTTCCACCGTAGTGCCAGTATGTATATAATGTATGTATATAATGCTCCTCCATTCCTCCCCAGCAGGGGCGTAACTAGAGTTCTATGGGCCCCAGGACAAACTTTGAATTGGGGCCCCCCCGCGAGCCTCCACCACAAGCCCCCCCTGCCATCCTCTGCCCCTACCCATACCCTCCCCCCCTCTGTATGAAGCCATACATTTAAAAAAAAAATACTCTAGTCACTAGAGTATTTTTTATTTATTTTTGAATGTATGGCACACACTGGCTTCATATGAGGGATGAAGGGGGGATGAATGATGATCAGTGGTGCCGTGCGGCAGTGTGTCTGAATTCAGAAAGGGGGGGCCCGCGCCGGCCATATGAGGGCAGCCAGGGGCAGCAAATAATGAGGGGGCAAAATTAAAATGAAATACTCTGTGGGCAAAAAATGTAAAATATATAGAGGGAATGGGGGCAAAATGAAATATAGTGAGACTCTTACTATATTTCATGTTGCCCCCGCCCACTCCCTCTATACATTTCGATTTTTGCCCACAGAGTATTTCATTTTCATTTGCCCCCGGGCTCCTCATTATTTGCTGCCCCTGGCTGCCCTATTATGGCCGGCTCGGGCCCTTCTGAATTCAGACACACTGCCTCACAGCACTACTGATCATCATTCATGCCCCCACTCTGTATGAAGCCGGACGCAGGTGTGTGGCATTTTTTACATTAAAAAAAAAAAGACTTACTACTCTTGTCTTGTTAGTTCTACTCTCTTCTTGAATTCTTCACTTGAAGGCTGAGGCGGCCGGCGGGCTCGTCATTCCGAATCCTGGCTGCTGTGATCCCGCGAGACCCGCCGCGGAGGTCACGGGTCTCGCGCTGACAAGTAAGCGCAGCACAGCCACACAAAATATAGGCGGGCCGCCGCACTTAATAAAAAAACACTTGCGGGGCCCGCTTTATTCCATCTCTTCTGGGGGGCTCTATGGGCCCCCCTGACTTAGGGGCCCGGTCGCAATTGCGACCGCTGTGACCCCTATAGCTACGCCACTGCTCCCCAGTAGTGCCAAGTATATATAATGGCAATTGAGAAAAGGTAGGTGTGAACAGTGGCTTAACTTGCCCAGAACAATAGAACTGGTGCTCACTCCAAAGACACACCCAAGTCTAAGGATAAATGTAAAATAAGATATATTGGAGGGCACACAATATCTAGGGCTGCATGAGCGCCCCAATTACGTAAAATCACATAAAAACAAACATTTATTATAAAAAGATAAAATGCAGGAAGAATAAATGAATAGCTAAAGTAAAACTCTTAAAAAGTTGCATATGTCATTTACTCCCATTCGGTTGATAAGAGTTGACATATTGGCTTGTATATTCGTAACCACAATGGGAGTAACAACCTGCTGGCTGATAATCCTATCTATCTAACAATAGTCCTTCAGTTCATCCACAGTGTGGTAAGTTTGCAAACATGTTGAATATTTGAAAATGGAAGATGAAATATAGAGATATATGAATATATAAAAATATAAATATAAGAAAATATAAGAATAAATATGAGATGAAACCTGCTCGTATAGATTTCTCCTATATGTTTTTATCTGTTTTATTTGTTTTTTTTATTTGATTTTCCTTATTTATTCCACCTTAAGGTGATGCATAAATCCAGCAATATAATATACTGTGAGTTATAGATGTATAGAAATTGTAAGTATAAATTGATGCACTATACACAGAAAATGCATCGGAAAAGCACAATTAACACAACTGCGTTTTTTGATGCAACTGGATAATTATGTATCAACATATGGCTATTTAACTAAATACATTGAGTAATGTGTCTTTTTATGTTATTTGATATCATCTGATATTGTCTCTGCACCTAGTCCATGTCTAATCACGATCCAGACCATGATTTAGGAGGGATAGGATGTTGACTCTAACCCACCCCCAATTAAGCTATGATCCTCAATTATCACTGCTCACCACTGATGAAGAAGTTTGAAACTTCGAAACGCGTTTGGTGTATTACGAGAGCAGTGAGAGAAATACCATAATGGATTCATAAAGGTCTCCAGTAACACCTAAATTGGTTGGCCTCTAATACTACAAATTTATTGTAGAGGATTTTGGATAAATCGAGGTACAAGCGTCAAACCGTTACGGAGGACCTCAGCAAAACCCGCCTCCAAACCTTGTGACGTCACGAAGCTGCAGCCTCCCGATCACGTGGGACGCCATTCACAGCAGCGGGCAATCCAACTACATCACAGCTCAGATCACCGGACTGGTAACGTAGCAAATGTGAACTACATGAATAGTACAGAATATTTTCATTGATGTAAACCCTGAACCTACATCGGTCCCTTTGAAAATATATAATCACATTTCTCTTATATAGTTTATAGAAATAATAAGAGTGAAAAGGTTGCGGAGAAAACACTCTTATAATAAGGCGGACCGACAAATTGACACCAAATTGTAGGAGCGCTGTAGTGGATTTGGACTTTGTGGTCATATTGTGAAATATTAAGACTGCCTGCACCACAGTGGCGGATCCAGGAGGGGGGGGGGGGCAACAGGGCAATTGACCCCCCTGAGCTGGCGGCAGGGCACAGGGAGATGAACGCTTCCATTGTGGAAGCGTTCATCTCCATAGTCATCTGTATCGCCGTCCTCAGGACAGCGATACAGATGACTGTGCTGAGGCCGGCGAGGGTGAGGCGTGTCCCTTTGCCTTCCACTGATAGGCTGCTGGCACGAGGCCGGCAGCTTATCAGAGGCCGGCACAGGCGGCGCGATGACGTCATCGCGCCGCCGCCTGATGCAGGCCGGAAGAGACCTGCATCGCATCGCTGACATGGTGTCACGCCCATGTTTATGGTCGTGACTCCTGATCCGCATGCTGTTGCCTGCGGTTTGGTTTTATTGTCAACCACATGGTGAGGGCTGCTTGTATGTTGCCTCACGTGTGGTTGCCGCTGGCAACATGATTGTACTTGGCATTATAGCAGCCTGAGCTGTTGCTAGGCAGCTTGCTGTCAAGTGCATGCGGTTACACCTGGTTGGGTGTGTGTGTGTGTATGTATGCACTTTCTATGTCTGGTGTGCACGAGGTTTATGTATGTGTGCACTGTGATACTTCCCTTCACTTGTGGCTGCCCGTGGCAACGTGTGGTATTGTGTACATGTGGTGGCAGTGTCTCGGCCTTCTGGCTGACTCCCAGGACATGGTTGCCACGCATGTCGTTGCTTGCAGTAACAGCTGCAGTGTAATTGTTTATTGTTCACTTCCCCTTTAAGTGGCTTTTTACCTTGCCTGGTGTAGGAAGGGTTAACTCCCTTCTTAGTGTGTGATCACTGGGTGGGTGTGTGTGTGGGTGTGGCCACTTGGGCTATTTAGCTTCCGCTGGATGCCTGTATCTGAGGGGTGCTTCAGCCATGGTTAGCTGGAGGCATCCTCCTGGTTATATACCATCTGCCAGTGAGGGCCACCCTTGTGGTCATAAACTTTGAAGATGATGTTTGAAGATGTCTTTATGGTCTTTCGGTTTATTGCAACTATGGATGTCCTGGTTACCTGTGTGATATGTGTTGTGTTCTGTGTCCTTCATATGTTTGTTGACAGCAGTAGTTATGCACGGGTTCCAGTCAGCGTGGCTGTGGCAGGTAGGTTTGGAACTTCTTTAGTTCACCTGCCATATTCATAAGTGGTATTTGTTTCCCCTTCCTTGCAGCTTGGCCTGTGAGACTCCTGTTCGTCCGCATCTAGGAGGAACAGGTCGTCTTACCCTGCTCCTAGTTCAGGGCCACCCTGAGGGCTAGTAGGGACCCCAAGGTTCCGGAGTATGAGCCCTCCTACCATCAGGGTCGGCTCATACAGCTAGGAGTCAGGGTCAGAACTAGGGACGTAATAGGAGGTGACCTGCTCCCTAATTCTGTCGTCCTGGCCAAGCAGCGACCACCATCTTCAGTCATCGCACGGCTGAGGGTTTTCCCCATCCTCAGCCGTGACACATGGAGGTAAGTATGTTTTTTTTTAATATATACAATACTTTTACTGGCACAGGGGGGCTGTTATTACTGGCACGGGGGGGGAGGGGCTGTTATTACTGGCACAGGGGGGGGGCTGTTATTACTGGCATGGGGGGGGCTATTATTACTGGCACGGGGGGGGGCTGTTATTACTGGCACAGGGGGGGGCTGTTATTACTGGCACAGGGGGGGCTGTTATTACTGGCACAGGGGGGGCTGTTATTACTGGCACAGGGGGGGCTGTTATTACTGGCACGGGGGGGGGCTGTTATTACTGGCACAGGGGGGCTGTTATTACTGGCACAGGGGGGGCTGTTATTACTGGCACGGGGGGGCTGTTATTACTGGCATGGGGGGGCCTTTATTACTGGCACGGGGGGCTGTTATTACTGGCACAGGGGGGCTGTTATTAATGGCACAGTGGGGGGCTGTTATTACTGGCACGGGGGGGCTGTTATTACTGGCATGGGGGGGCCTTTATTACTGGCACGGGGGGCTGTTATTACTGGCACAGGGGGGCTGTTATTAATGGCACAGTGGGGGGCTGTTAATACTGGCACAGGGGGGCTGTTATTACTGGCACAGTGGGGGGCTTTATTACTCCCACATGGTATGACCCCCTAGTAGCAGCACCAGCCTCTCCCTGCTCTGCTATTCCTCTGCCCCTTCTCCAAATCCTTATTATGAAATCTTTCTCATTAGGATAAAACACAACATCAGCTCCACCGAGCCCCAGGCCAAAGTGTTGAAGTGGCGTCCGAGATCCCAAAGGGCCAAGCCAAGTAATTGTAAGTTTTCATATGAAATATGTTTGTTATACACATATAGCATACACTGTGCCACAGAATATACAGTATACCTCTACACTGTGCCGCACAATATACAGTATACCTCTACACTGTGGAGTCTGTTCTATAAGCACCACATTGTTTTGTGGTGGCGGACAGAAAATAATCTGAAAGTGCCCCTCCCGAGACCAGGCTCTGGATCCGCCACTGCTGCACCACACATTTGATGGATTGCAAACTTACCACACTGTGGATGAACTGAAGGACTATTGTTAGATAGATAGGATTATCAGGTTGTTACTCCCATTGTGGTTACGAATATACAAGCCAATATGTCAACTCTTATCAACCGAATGCAACTTTTTAAGAGTTTTACTTTAGCTATTCATTTATTCTTCCTGCATTTTATCTTTGTATAATAAATGTTTATGTTTTTATGTGATTTTATGTAATTGGGTCATTCATGCAGCACTAGATATTGTGTGCCCTCCAATAAATCTTAAGTATATATAATGATCTCCTTCCCCCATCCCTGGTGCTCCCAGCAGTGTGGACATTTAGTATTAAAAAAAAAACACCTCCCTCCCGTTCCCCTGCCGTTTTCTGCGATGCAGACCACAGTTTTATCTGTGGCTTGTGTTGCTGCGTCCTGATGCATGCGGTCCCAATGACATCACCACTCCTGCTCCGGGTCTCACGTGATGACATCATCATGCCAGACCCAGAGCAGGAGGTTGCAGTGATGTCATTTCGGCCTCTTGCTCTGTTCTAATGCCTCACATGCTTGAGGCCTAGCGGCCTGAGGCTTGTGAAGTTGGACCGCTATGAGTGCGCCCCCTTTATGGGTAGCGAAGTGGCGCCCTAGGCGGATGACTACCCTCCCCTTTTCATCGTCCCGGCCCTAAGGCCCCTTTCACACGGGCGTTGCGGGAAAATGTGCGGGTGCGTTGCGGGAACGCACGAGTGCAAAACATTGTAATGCGTTTTGCACACGCGTGAGAAAAATCGCGCATGTTTGGTACCCAAACCCAAACTTCTTCACAGAAGTTCGGGCTTGGGATCGGTGTTCTGTAGATTGTATTATTTCCCCTTATAACATGGTTATAAGGGAAAATAATAGCATTCTGAATACAGAATGCAAGGTAAAATAGCGCTGGAGGGGTTAAAAAAATTTTAAAAAAAATTTAACTCACCTTAGTCCACTTGATAGCGCAGCCGGCATCTCCTTCTGTATTCTTTCTTTAGGACCTGGGTAAAGGACCTTTGATGACGTCACTCCGGTCATCACATGGTACGTCACATGATCTTTTACCATGGTGATGGATCATGTGATGACCGGAGTGACGTCATCAAAGGTCCTTTACCCAGGTCCTAAAGAAAGAATACAGAAGGAGATGCCGGCTGCGCTATCAAGTGGACTAAGGTGAGTTAAATTATTATTTTTTTTAACCCCTCCAGTGCTAGTTTACTATGCATTCTGTATTCAGAATGCTATTATTTTCCCTTATAACTATGTTATAAGGGAAAATAATAATAATGATCGGGTCTCCATCCCGATCATCTCCTAGCAACCGTGAGTGAAAATCGCACCGCATCCGCACTTGCTTGCGGATGCTTGCGATTTTCACGCAACCCCATTCACTTCTATGGGGCCTGCGTTGCGTGAAAAACGCAGAATATAGAGCATGCTGCGATTTTCACGCAACGCACAAGTGAGGCGTGAAAATCACTGCTCGTGTGCACAGCCCCATAGAAATGAATGGGTTGGTATTCAGTGCGGGTGCAATGCGTTCAACTCACGCATCGCATCCGCGCGGAATACTCGCCCGTGTGAAAGGGGCCTAAGGCCTCATGTACACGGCCGTTCCGTGCATTGGGGACCGTAATTTGCAGTCCCCAATGCACGGGCGACGTCTGTGCGGCGGCCGGGACGGATCGAGACCCATTCAATTTGAATGGGTCTGTGATCAGTCCGCACCACGAAAAAATAGAACATGTTTTTTTTTTTTTTCGGTGCGGAGGCACAGACAGAAACACCACGGAAGCACTCCGTAGTGCTTCCGTGGGGTTCAGTGCCTCCGCTCCGCACCGCAGCTCCTGATTGCGGACCCCATTCAGAATGCAGACCCATTTATTTGAATGGGTCCGCAACCGTGAGGCGGGGAGCACACGGCCAGTACCCGCATATTGTGGACCCGCTGTTTCCCCATTTGCCAATAAAGAAATATATACATGACCTACTGAAACCGTTAGGGATAAATCATTTTTTTAAATTAACTCTCAAACACTGCTGATATGACAGTGCTGTATGGGAGTAAGGATCTCACTGGGGCTGCAGTGAGTGATGTACAGCACACATCACTGCTCCTGCCTGTCTGCTTTGGTAAAGCCGGGCATAGATGGGCTATGTGGACTTTAGCAGAGTGGGCACAGGACAGTGGACACAAGGTGCGATATACATGCGAGCACAGCTGAACGAGTGCAGGGCAGGAGCCGCATACACATCACTCCTCCTGCCTGTGTTCACTGTGCTAAAGCCTGACATAGCCCATGCCCCACATCTTAACCCCTTTGCTACCAGCACCATTTTTTTTTATCACTTCTCTAACCCCAAAAGATGTAATAAAATGTGATCAAAAAGTCACACACACTCCAAAATGGTATCAATAAAAACTACAGTTCATCCCGCAAAAAATGAGCCCCCACACAGATCAGTAGATATAACTATAAAAAAGTTATTGGGGTCAGAATATGGTGATGTAAAAAAGTGAATAAAAAATGTTTTTCAAAGTTTTCATTTATTTTTACACATAAAAAACCTATACATGCTGGTATGATTGTAATCGTAATCATACTGACCCAGAGAATGAAGGGCACAGGTCAGTTTTGGTCAATCAGGGGAGACAGATGAAGCCTGTCCTGAATACTGCTCCAAAGCTGGGAAAATAGAAACTAGAAAGGGGGCAGTTACTACATAAAACTTCACTTTTAATATATTGAGGTAAAAAGGCCCCTACACACAAACAAGCAAATAAGTGATGATGGTCTAGGAGCTCAACTGGTCATGGATATAAGACCGTCAAGAGCGCCAGATATAGCCATCAAGATGCCCACACCGTATACTGGACCAGGGAAGACAAGATACTATTGTCCCCCTTAAATGGAAGCGGTATTTCCAAATAATAGGTACAGAGAGATATGACGCAGGCACTAGTAATGGACTGGCGGGTGATTAAGGCCAATATGGGGGAGGGGGTAGTTTTAAACTGACCCTGTAAAGCCCTGCTTGGCCTGGTACACCCTACAGAGTGATCCTAGGAGCGGGGTCCAAAAAGCCCTGCAAGGGGTGGCCCCGGCTGGAAACTGGTCCATTTCTATTTTCACAGGTCAGTATTGCAGCAAAGGGAACACCGTAGGAACAAAACCCATAAAACGGTGGATAAATTGCGTTGTTTTTTTTGCAAATTCCACCCCATTTGGATTTTTTTTGCCCGCTTCCCACTACATTGTATGCCATATTAAAGTACAACTTCTCCTGCAAAAATTAAGCCCTCATACATCTATGTGAGTGGAAAAATAAAAAAGTTATGGCTCAAGGAAGATAGGGAAGAAAAAAGAAAACGCAAAAACGAAAAAAAAAAAAAAAACTCCGGTATCCTAAGGGTTAAAGGGGCTATCTAACCCCTATTATGCCCCCCAAAATGCCCAGGCACCGCATATAGATAATACTTATGCCCAGTGGGGGTGCAACCAATAGCAGGCCGCGTCGGAAATGAGCCTCCCTAGCGTCACCCGTTCGTTCCCATCGTGACCTGCTATTGGCTGCCCTCCATGTCGCTGGATGTTTTCATCTGCATGACGGGAGGGAGGAAGTGGCCGCTGTGCGGGCATCAGGAGCAATGTGGGTGCCAGGCAGTGAGGTAAGTACGGTGCCTGGGCATTTTGGGGGGCATTATAGGGGTTAGATAGTACAGTGTGCACATAGCCACTAATGGTGCCATATTCAACAATAACCTTTAAAGGCATATACCCTTACCAACATAAGGCTGTAATAATAATTAATAAAAACACAGGAACTTCAAATGGATGAAAAGGCCGCGGTCTTTATTAAATTATTGGGGGTTACATAACTCAACCATTTTAAACCAGTATAAAACCATATTAATAAAATTAAAGTCCATTTACTGAATTAATTTAAATCCACCCAGAATTCTGAGCGACTAACCCCCCCTTTAAAGAAACAAAGACCGCGACAATAATCAAGGGAGGGCGGGCGGGACAAGCCTCTTCACTGTTCTTGACACGGCGACTGATCTTCACAGGTACGACACCTTCTTAAATAGGTACAATTCCCGCCGAACCGCTCCACAAACCAATCCAGGACCTAGATAAAAATAGAACAAGGCCCAGCAACCGGACAGCAACTGATTTAACCAATAGTAAACACTGACCCTTCAGCCACACTGACCAATCCAGAAGCTGCCCGGTATCCAGCTGGCTTACTTCACCTGAGGGAAATAAACAGAAACACAAGGGAACAGACAAGGGGAGAAAAGGCAGAAAACCCAGTCCATAGCAACCTATGTTTCAATGGCACCATGAGGTGCAAAGCCTATTCAGGCCAAGCCCCTATCATGGTGCCATATTCAACAATAACCTTTAAAGGCATATACCCTTACCAACATAAGGCTGTAATAATAATTAATAAAAACACAGGAACTTCAAATGGATGAAAAGGCCGCGGTCTTTATTAAATTATTGGGGGTTACATAACTCAACCATTTTAAACCAGTATAAAACCATATTAATAAAATTAAAGTCCATTTACTGAATTAATTTAAATCCACCCAGAATTCTGAGCGACTAACCCCAACAGGCAAGTGAGGATTCATCCGCACTTGCCCCCCCCACCAAAAAAACCGCAGCCCTTTCAATCATTACCTGTAATCCATTGATAAAAATATCTAAACCAATATCCGAGAGGTGAACCAAATCCTCTCGATATAACCCCCGAATTGACCCATCCAGCTCCAAATGACGATGAGACCAGCCATTTACAACTGGCATAAATTTCTCTAAACCTCTATTTATCCTCTTACGAATCTTTTCTAAAAATCTGAGCTGAGGATTATTCCATACAAAACGAGGGATAATCTCTGAAAATATCAATACCACCCCCGGGATAAGCTCACTAATATACACTAAATCTTTTTTTATTTCCGCTAATAAATCTAATGTTTTATTTCTACCTAAATCATTCCCACCTACATGAAAATAATTACCTGAGGAGGAAGGTGAGACTGTAATTCCCCTTTTAGGATCGGGACTACCTGCCTCCATTTCATACCTCTAAAACCAAACCAATATAAACACACAGATGGAATATTAAAAAATACTTGTTGGGAATAATTACGAACCGAAGATCTCCTTTCGGCCCAGAAAATGAACGAATGTCCCATAATCCAAACTCTAATCTCCTCAGAATCTGAAAAAGAATTATAATCATCACACTAAATTAGGTCTAACATATGATCTATAACAGTCAGACTCCCACCTACCAATTCTTTTTATCAGAGCTTTATCTAAACCCAACCTAGAAGCTTCTGTAGCTGCCCCAATACGAAAGGAATGGGAAGAATAACGCTCTGAACCTAAACCCAACAAACATAAACATTTCTTAAAGACTGCATTGAACTGAAATTTAGATAAAGAAGAACCATTCTCATGCACCAAAAAAGAACAACTGCCAACTGGGCGAACCATTAGAAATTCTTTAACTGCCTGGACGGGACAAACTTCAGCATTTCCCAACTTATTCAAAGAAATAACAAAACCCTTCCCTAACTGGTCTGTTTTTGACTTAACAACTGAGATTAAAACCGAATCAACACTTAACCTAACATCCGACAAACATAACTGAGATACAGACCTAGTATTTGCTGCAACTAACTCACTCAACCTAAAAGCACCAAAAAATGCTAACACAAACGCCACCTTAAACAACCGAAACTCAAAAAACGAAGACGCCACTTGATTTAAAACAGACACTAACCTCCCTAACAACTCAAAAGTAACTGGCCTACGTGTATCAGCTACAAACTTATCTTTCCGAATACCCTTCAACAGCTGCTTCACAATAAATGAACTATTAATTGGAGCAAGACCTGCTAACTTAAAGAAAAACGATATACCAGCCAAAGTCTTCTGAATAGCAGAAAAACCCAAACCCAGCCTAACTAAACTACAGCTAAAATCTAACACTGAACCTATATCCCCTTCAAAAACCCCTAAATTCCTATCATTACAAAAAACCAACCATTTACTCCAGGCTAAATCATACCCACTCCATGTATTGGGTGCCAACGAATTCCGAATAAGTTCACTCATCAATGCCAAATTATTTCCCACAAGTAGGCCGGACAAGGGATGCCTTCTTTCCTCGCGTCTGGAACCAGCGCTTGAAATTCCTTCCACTGTGCACGAGAGAGAGAATCTGCTATAACATTTTCTTTACTTGGTAAATACTTAGCCTTCAACCAGATATTTCTGGCAAGGCAACATCTAACCAAAACTTGTAACAACTTAACTACTAATTTATTATTAGAAGAAAGACAATTTACCGCAAACAACACACCCTTATTATCAGTATGTAATAAAACCCTCTTGTTAGCCAACTCACAACCCCAAATTATCAAGGACACAACCACTGGAAATAACTCTAATAAAACTAAATTTTTTGTAAGCCCAGCAGATCTCCATGACTCAGGCCACGACCCCGCTGACCACTGACCATCTAGAAAAGCCCCATAACCCCAAGAACCTGATGCGACAGTAAACAGCCTCAAATCCGCTGCCTCCACGAAATCACCCTGCCAGATACTAGCTCCATTAAAATTAACCAAAAATTCCTCCCAAACTCTAAGGTCATCTTTAAGTTCTTTATTCAAACGAACATGAGCTCCTGGAGACTTCAGGCCACTCGTAGCCATATACAATCTCCTAGAAAAAATCCTACCAACAGGGATTACTCTAGACGCAAAAGCAAACAATCCCAATAAACTTTGCAAATCCTTTAACGTCGTCTTTTTTGAAAACAACATTTTCTTAATTAATAACAATAACCTATCAATTTTCTCCCCTGGTAACCTAAACTCCATTCTAACAGTGTCAATAGCTATGCCTAAAAACTCAATATAACAGCAGGGTAAAACAGTCTTCTCTTCTGCTAATGGAACACCAAAACACCTACAAACATCATAAAAACGACTTAACAAACCAGAACAAACTTCAGAACCTGCCGGACCAATAAACAAAAAATCGTCTAAATAATGTAACAAACCGCCAACTTTAACATTATACATGCACACCCAATGAATAAATGAAGAAAATGATTCAAAATAAGAACATGACAATGAAAAACCCATGGGCAAACACATATCATAGTAAAATCTCTCATCAAATTTAAAACCTAAAGAATTAAAACCCTCAGGGCATACTGGTAATAAGCGAAAAGCAGATTTAATGTCAGCCTTTGCTACTAAACAATTCTTACCAAATGAATTTAATAATTTTATAGCATCATCAAAAGAACTGTAGGAGACTGAACACAAATTATCATCAATTTCATCATTCAATGAAAATTTTTCAGGAAAAGATAAATGATGAATGACTCTAAACTCATTACTGGCTTTCTTAGGCACTAAACCTAGAGGGGAAACACGAAAATCTTCAAAAGGGGGATCAACAAAAGGGCCTGCCACTCTGCCTGCTAACACTTCTTTCTCAATTTTCTCTCTAACAATACCCATATTTGCAGAAACTGAATTCAAATTTTCACTTAACAAACAACCTGGCCCTTTAAAACTAGGAACGAAAAAACCAACTGAAAAACCTTTAATTAGCAACTCGGCCTTCTCCCTGTTTGGGTACATTTCTAGCCATGGCAGCATGTTTTGCAAGCTCACTGGAGTCCGCGCCTTTTGAATACTCCCGGCTATTGCTAACCTGCTGAGATCCAAAGGGCCTTTTAAAACATCTAAACATTGGATGTGGGCCCGCACAAATGGAACATTCATGTCTATACCTGCATGAACTTAACCATTTGCACGCCGACTCATTAAAAGCAAAACATAAGCCCTTCCTAAAAGAATTCTGTGAACTTACCACCTGCTGCCTATTAATTGCAACCGACCTTTGAGGTAGCATCAAACTTAACCATAACCCCACATCCTTGTTACCCCATTTTAGACTTGGATGTACCGCTAGCTTTTGCCTGAAAGTTTCATCATAAAGAAACCATGAAAGCCCAAAGAAATTACGATAAGCTTCCAAAATAGTATCAATATGCTGAAACAAACCTACTCCCAGCTGCGGATATTTAGAAACTAAAATAGAAGCGTAAATTGAAAAAGCCTGTAACCAATTGTTAAAGGATTTAACAATACCTCTTCGCCTATCCTCATCTGATTTTTCATCTGTCTTTTTCTCTGCTTTAAAAACCTCTTTGGCTGACGGCAGTAAAGATAAAATATCTACATACTCCCGACGCCAAATTTTTTCTTTTACAACATTTGACAAATGAAACCCCAGAGGAGAAGCCTCACACGACAGTGCTTCTTTTAAGCAAGCTTCGTTAACCCCTATTGCATTTTCAAAAACCGGACCCCCTCCGCCAGAAGCAAAACTAGCCGCTGGCAAAGGGGGATCCGTCCAAGCCACCGATGGCGACTCCACTGGCTGCACTGCTCTAACTCTATTACCCTTAGCTAGATCTGAAAACATTGCAGCCAAATCCTGTAAAAAAGACATGTTAGGGTTAACAGACAGCGATGACTGCCTGTCTGATATCTCACCCCTGGGAGGCTGGATCGGGTCTTCAGGCGGCAACACAGCTATCCCCTCTAAACCAGGCTGCGAGACCGCCGGCCTGGGAGGAGACTGCTGGTGCCTGCCCTGGTTGCTTGTCCTCTGCGGCGAATAGGTCCTCCTGGGTCTCTTCTTCCTGCTTGAGCTCCTTGTTGCGGTGGCCACCGGCAGCTCTCCAGCAGAAGCATCCACTTCCTGGTTGGCAACTGGTGATGACGATCTTCCGGCCGCTTCTTCGTGACGAAAACTTGGCTCCGCCTCTTCCGGCGCATGCGCAGACCCGATTCTTTCACTCCGCTGAACGCCGGCACCCTGAGACATCAGCACCTCCCCGGCCAACAACCTGCGCAGCCACTCGTCGCCGCCACAGGTAAGAGCTCTATTGCGAATGTGGCCGAGGAGAGCTTCAGTACTGCTAGGGTCCATTGTCAGCCGACGGTTCCCCTTCACAAGCCGGACTTCTTGCTTCAGGCGCCGCTGCTAAGGCCGACAACCCCGCACACTGCTCCGCTTCAGGCGCCGCTTCACTGCCGCTTTACTTCCAGATGCCGACCAACCGAAGCTCCTTCTTCACCGCCGACCCCGAACTCCGCTGCCGCTGCCGCTGGACCTCTTCAACCGACGTGGACAAGCCTCTTCACTGTTCTTGACACGGCGACTGATCTTCACAGGTACGACACCTTCTTAAATAGGTACAATTCCCGCCGAACCGCTCCACAAACCAATCCAGGACCTAGATAAAAATAGAACAAGGCCCAGCAACCGGACAGCAACTGATTTAACCAATAGTAAACACTGACCCTTCAGCCACACTGACCAATCCAGAAGCTGCCCGGTATCCAGCTGGCTTACTTCACCTGAGGGAAATAAACAGAAACACAAGGGAACAGACAAGGGGAGAAAAGGCAGAAAACCCAGTCCATAGCAACCTATGTTTCAATGGCACCATGAGGTGCAAAGCCTATTCAGGCCAAGCCCCTATCATTATATTCCCCCCCACTGCAAGGTGACTGATGTGCTGGGGAGGGGGGCCCTGTAGGCTCATAGAGGACTCAGGAGGACAGTGTGCTCCCCCGGGGGAAGGGAAGGATTAGGAGGAAACCACACTGTCCTCCTCAGTCCTTTATGAGCCTACAGGCCCCCCCCCCCCCAAAAAAAAAAAAACACTGCTTGCTGCTGCCCTCCCCCCATCAAGAATACCCATCCAACCCCAACTTTTTATTAAATCTGACTGCTGTCCTCTCACTGTGGCAGGCACACTACGGAGCGGTCCTTCAGTCTGGGCCGGGGCTGAGGGCCTTGGGCCGGGGGCCGGGGCCCGGGGGGGCTGCACTCACTGGCTGATGGGCAGAGCGGAGGACAACTACAACGCAGAGTGCACTGTGTGTGATTGTTGAGCCTGCTCCTGCTGCGATACACAGGCCAATCAGCAGCAGGATCTTTGCGCTGCTAAATGCTGATTGGCCAGTGTGAAATGCAGCAGACGCAGTGCTGGGAGCCCGCAGCTGGAGCCTGTAGCCAGGTCAGACAGGGAGCGGGCGCATGAACCAAGGGGAGGGGGGGGGCACAGGAATAACACAAGTGGGTGTTCCACGGCCGCCTAAGTTCCTCAATTAGATATGAAAAAAAAAACGGTCTTGTGCAGAGTAGATGTAGGGGGCGGGGCCTTCCATACGCTCCGGGCCCCCCTGTGCCGTGGGCCCCATAGCAAAGGCATGGTCTGCCTATATTGGCAGTACGCCACACATGTCTAAGCCATTATTATTTAATATCAGAGAACATTACAGGAGGATGTGTAAGAGGATAGGACTACAACTCCCAGCATGTCCAAGCTGTTATTATGTAATGTTAGAGTACATTACAAAAGGAGTTATAAGAGAAGACTAAAACTCCAAGCATGGCAAAGCAGTTATGTAATATCAGAGTACATTATAAGAGGAGGTATACAACTCCCAGCATATCCAGGGTGTTGTAATGTACACTGATATTATATAATAATGGCCTGGGCATGCTGGGAGTATTAGGCCTCTTTCACACTTGCGTTGTTGGGATCCGGCATGCACTTCCGTTGCCGGAGGTGCCTGCCGGATCCGGAAAAACGCAAGTGTACTGAAAGCATTTGAAGACGGAACCGTCTTCCAAATGCTTTCAGTGTTACTATGGCACCCAGGACGCTATTAAAGTCCTGGTTGCCATAGTAGGAGCGGGGATCGGGGGAGCGGTATACTTACAGTCCGTGCGGCTCCCGGGGCGCTCCAGAATGACGTCAGAGCGCCCCATGCGCATGGATGACGTGATCCATGCGATCACGTGATCCATGCGCTTGGGGCGCCCTGACGTCACTCTGGAGCGCCCGGGGAGCCGCACGGACGGTAAGTACACTGCTCCCCCGCTCCCCGCTACACTTTACCATGGCTGCCAGGACTTTAGCGTCCCGGCAGCCATGGTAACCACTCTGAAAAAGCTAAATGTCGGCTCCGGCAATGCGCCGAAACGACGTTTAGCTTAAGGCCGGATCCGGATCAATGCCTTCCAATGGGCATTAATTCCGGATCCGGCCTTGCGGCAAGTGTTCCGGATTTTTGGCCGGAGCAAAAAGCGCAGCATGCTGCGGTATTTTCTCCGGCCAACAAACGTTCCGTACCGGAACTGAAGACATCCTGATGCATCCTGAACGGATTACTCTCCATTCAGAATGCATTAGGATAATCCTGATCAGGATTCTTCCGGCATAGAGCCCCGACGACGGAACTCTATGCCGGAAGACAATAACGCAGGTGTGAAAGAGCCCTTAGTCCTCTCCTCATACCTCCTCTTGTAATGTACTCTGGTATTGCATAACAGGAGTTAATAGGAGAGAACTACAACTCCCAGCATTTCCCTGGCACTTACATTGAATCCATCAGTGCAGTTTCTAGGTAAAATTTCTCTCAGGGCGAGTGTCAAAAAAACACTCCCCCCCCCCCCCTCAAAACTGCTCGATGAAATAAGTGTCTCCCCATTGTAAAAAATGTGGAACCACATTGCACGGACGGTCACAGTGACGCACCCAGTGACCCACTGTCCCACAGTCTCAGGCTCTCACTCACAGCAGGCTTCTTTCTCAGCACTGCTCCGGGCGGGCGGTAACAGGCAGGCAGTGCGGGCGGCGGTGCTCACCGCACTTACTGTACGTCACGCGGCGCGTGACGTACAGTGAGTGAGCGCCGCCGCCCGCACTGCCTGCCTGTGGGGGGACATTATTTTTAATAAGGATCACTATGGACATTATTTAGAATGGAGGCTGCTGTGGGTGTCATTATAACTGTATAATGTCTGATAGGCCTAGTCCTGAGTTATATTACCCTGCCCTGTATAATAATGTACCCTGATACCCCTTAGTTATATTACCCCAGCCGGGTAATATAACTAAGGGGTATCAGGGTTGGGTACATTATTATACAGGGCATGGGCAGGGTAATATAACTCAGCTCAGGACTAGGCCTTATCAGACATTATACAGTTATAATGAGTAATGACACCCACAGCAGCCTCCATTCTAAATAATGTCCATACTGATCCTTATTAAACTTAATGTCCCCCACAGTGACAGTGGCCCCCATTTTCATGTCTCCCACAGTGCTCCCCCCCCCATTGTAATTAATGTCCCCCCCATTGTAATTAATGTCCCCCCCATTGTAATTAATGCCCCCCCATTGCAATTAATGCCCCCCCATTGTAATTAATGCCCCCCCCCCCCCCATTGTAATTAATGCCCCCCCAGACCATCACTCGCCTCACAGCAGGCATCAGCACTGCTCAGGGGCTCAGGGCGGGCGGTAACAGGCAGGCAGTGCGGCGCTCACTCACTCACTGTATGTCACACGCCTGCGCCGCCTAGTGGGAGGAGCAGGCGCGTGACGTCAGTAAGTGCCGCCCGCACTGTCTGAAGAGTGAGAGGACTCGGCACTCGGGCACAGGTCAGGCGAGATGTCAGAGGGAGGCAGGGCCGGTGCGAGGATTTTTGCCGCCCTAGGCAAGATAAAAATTGCCGCCCCCCCCCTTATCAGACATCACATATGTTCCACCCCTTTCTCAGCTTTTAAATTAAAATAACTGCTATGCTTCCCTTACGGTTAATCCAGCTTCTTGTAGCTGTCTTTTTGCGGAATGGAATTGCGGACTCATACATTTCTATGGGGCCGCAATTCCGATCCTGAAAAAAATAGAACATGTCCTATTCTTGTCCACAATAGCAGACAAGAATAGGCATATTCTCTTAGTGCTGGCAATGTGCGGTCCGCAAAATGCGGAACGCACATTGCCGCTGTCCGTGTTTTGTGGATCCGCAAAACACATACGGACGTGTGAATGGACCCTAAATGTGAGGTAAATTAGTTTCCAATGTAGTATTAATAACTAACAATTACATAATAAACATATTGCATTGTCTACTTACCACCAGGACAATAAGATGATCTGGTCTCTGGCTGCAGTCTGGCTCTGGGGACTCCCTTGTCACTCTCTTCTACCCCCACCCCCCTTGTCACTCATTAACATTTTCCCCCCCTTGTCACTCATTTCCATTCCCCCCCTTGTCACTCATTTCCATCCCCCCCCTTGTCACTCATTTCCATTCCCCCCCCCTTGTCACTCATTTCCATCCCCCCCCCCTTGTCACTCATTTCCATTCTCCCCCCCCTTGTCACTCATTTCCATCCCCCCCCTTGTCACTCATTTCCATCCCCCCCTTGTCACTCATTTCCATTCTCCCCCCCCTTGTCACTCATTTCCATTCCCCCCCCTTGTCACTCATTTCCATTCCCCCCCTTGTCACTCATTTCCATCCCCCCCTTGTCACTCATTTCCATTCCCCCCCCTTGTCACTCATTTCCATTCCCCCCCCTTGTCACTCATTTCCATCCCCCCCCTTGTCATTCATTTCCATCCCCCCCTTGTCATTCATTTCCTTCCCCCCCCTTGTCACTCATTTCCATCCCCCCCTTGTCACTCATTTCCACCCCCCCCTTGTCACTCATTTCCATCCCCCCCCTTGTCACTCATTTCCATTCCACCCCCCCTTGTCACTCATTTCCATCCCCCCCCTTGTCACTCATTTCCATCCCCCCCCTTGTCACTCATTTCCATCCCCCCCCCTTGTCACTCATTTTCATCCCCCCCCTTGTCACTAATTTCCATTCTCCCCCCCCTGTCACTAATTTCCATTCTCCCCCCCCCCGTCACTAATTTCCATTCTCCCCCCCCCCCCCCCCCTTGTCACTAATTTCCATTCTCCCCCCCCCCCCCTTGTCACTAATTTCCATTCTATTGTCACCTCTAGTGTAGCGTGGCCGAGCTCTGTACGGTCCGCGGTACAGGAGCATTTGTTTCCTGTACCCGGCCGGACTGACAGGAAGTGCTCACTTAGTGTGCACTTCCTGTCAGTCCGGCCGGGTACAGGAAACAAATGCTCCTGTACCGCGGACCAAACAGAGCTCGGCCACGCTACATTAACATGAGCACAGAGCAGAGACAGCAGGCAGGACATTCTTTAGAGGGGCGGCAAGCGCTCAGGAGGCGCAGCATGACGGGCGCCGCCGGCCGGCAATTATATATAACCAATTTTTATTTTTTTACACCACACAGGGCGCCCCTGCCGGCGCCCCCCTTCTGACAGCGCCCCGGGCGGCCGCCCGTCCCGCCCGCCCCTAGAAACGGCCCTGGAATCCATACTTCTTCACATGCATGGCTGGTCTTCTTCATTACTTTACTGCACTGCTGAGCTCCGCCTCCTGTTCTGGTCACATGATGGTGAGGTCATCGCAGGTCCTTCATCCCCTCTTCTCTGCTGAGCTCCGCCTCCTGCATCTGACATTATCGCAGGTCCTGTCAGCACTGTGGTAATGATTTCTCTTATATGTGAGGGAGGATTGCATTGTAAAGTGCAGCTGTCCGCCCGTTTGCTTCCTCAGATGTTCAGCTGAACAGCAGCACTGAAGCAGAGGGCCCCTTAGACAATGGGGCCCCTAGGCAATTGCCAAGTTTGCCCCCCCTAACGCCGGCCCTGGGCAGCATCATGTTGTGGGGTTGTTTTGCTGCAGGAGGGATTGATGCACTTCACAAAATAGATGGCATCATGAGGAAAGAAGATTACGTGGAAATACTGAAGCAACATCTCAAGACATCAGCCAGGAAGTTAAAGCTTGGGCAGAAATGGGTCTTCCAAATGGACAATGACCAGAAGCATACTGCCAAACTGGTTACAAAGTGGCTTAAAGGGAATCAGTCACCCCAAAAACGCATATAAAACTGCCAGCATTACCTTATAGCAGCCCCCAGTCGGTTCATAATCATATGTTTGATCCGGTAGTCTGATGCTCAATAGCAATAAAAAAAACGATTTTAAGCGCAATCAGTGCTATCTTGCCGGTCAGCTTCAAGTCAAGGTCAGCACGCCCCCTAACTGTCCCCTCTCTTGTTTGATTGACAGCCAGAAGTCTGGCGCATGCTCGGTGCGCTCCTTGGTAAGGCGCGATCCCGTCTCCGGCTGCTGCTGTTAGTCGGCTTTCAACGGCGCACCATGCATACGTGAGACTTCTGCGATGCCGGCCGCACTTCAGGCAGTCAATCAAACAAGAGAGGGGACGGTTAGGGGGCGTGCTTGCCTTGACTTGAAGCTGACCGGCAAGATAGCGCTGATTGCGCTTAAAATATAGTTTTTTTTTAATGCTATTGAGCATCAGACTACTGGATCAAACATATGATTATGAACAGACTGGGGGCTACTATAAGGTAATGTTGCCAGTTTTACATGCGTTTTTGAGGTGACAGGTGCCCTTTAAGGATAACTAAGTCAATGTTTTGGAGCGGCCATCACAAAGCCCTGTTCTCAATCCTATTGAAAAATGATGGGCAAAGCTGAAAAGGTGACCAACAAATATGGCTCAGTTACACCAGTTTTGTCAGGAGGAATGGGCCCAAATTCCGACCAACTATTGTGAGAAGCTTGTGGAAGGATATCCAAAATGTTTGACCCAAGTCATACAGTTTAAGGGCAATGGTACAAAATATTAATGAAATGTATGTAAACTTTTCATTTTGCAGAAAGTAATAAAAATGCCTTAAAACATTATCTCTCCCATTATTCTGGCATTTGGCAAATAATAATGGTAATCCTAATTGACCAAAAACAGGAAAGGTTTATTCTGATTTCATGTCAGATATTGAGAAAAACATGCATATGTGTCTTTTTATATAGTGTATGTAAACTTCTGGTTTCAACTGTATATACTTTATATATATGCTGATGATTTACTTTATATATTTGTATTTAAAGGTCCTGTGACAGGACTGAAACGTTGCTGCTATGAACATTTTTGTATACTTCTGGAGTGCAGCAGTCTATTTTTGCTTATGGTTATTTGGACTAGAGCTGAGCGAACCTGTCTATTGGCAGGTTCAAGTTCGGGGTTTAAGTGAATTACATAATGGATTCCGTTGAATCCATGACATAATTCAATGCCGGCCTTTAGAGGCATTCCGTTTGCATGCCATCATAATACAAGTGTATGGCCAGCAGAACGGAACCCTCGGTCCTATGGTCATAAATTAAATCTTGACCGTGAGAACCCCTGGTTGAGGGGGTACAGATTGGTCAGTCAGAGAGCTCGTCCGATGGATTTCACACTGAATAGTGCCGAGCAGCCTGCATTGTATGAGAATACATGCACGCTGTAGAAGACAAATGAAGCAAAAAACAATTGTAAATGTGTGTTTTTTCAGCCCATATTACAGTCATTGCAATAAAAACACATTTGCCCCAAAAGTGTCTATTGCCTTTAGGAGCCATTCTCTTGATTATAGTTTCAGTCCGCATCCAATTTGCAGAACCATTCATTTCAATGTGGCTGCAAAAAATGTGGACCACACACCATGTGCTGTCCGCATCTGTATGTCCGTTCCACAGTGCTGCAAAAATGATAGAACATGTCCTATTCTTGTCCTTTTTGCAGACAATAGCCATCGTCAAAAGGGGGACTGTGGATCTGTGATTTTGCGGATATGGTCATGTGAATAGTCCCTATAAGGGTTTGTCTCGTCATAGACAATGGGGGCATATTGCTAGGATATGCCCCCATTGTCTTATAGGTGTGGGTCCCACGGCTGGGACCCGCACCTATATCGAGAACTGAGCCCCGCAAGTGAAGCAGGGCGCACTGCGCAGCCACCCTCCATTTTCTACGGGGCCAGCGAAAATAGCCGAGCGCTGTTTGGCTATTTCCGTTGGCCCCATAGAAATGAATTGGAGCGGGGGCCGCAGTACGCTCCCATTCACTTCTATGGGGAGCCGGCTTGGTGGTGGCCGGATCGGAGTCCTCCAGCCACCACCTTGCGTCCTCCAGGAACCGTCCCAGCGGTGGGACCTGCACCTATAAGACAATGGGGGCATATCCTATATATGTACCCATTGTCCATGATGAGACAACCCCTTAAAGACTATGAACTCCTTTGATTTTTTGTTATAGCATTTTCTATTGCACTGTACCTATTTTGGGTTAATAATTTTTCTGGTAGGTGTTTATTAGAAAATTCCATCTGATTCTATTCTGCATTTTCCCCATATATTGCAGGCTGCATAAAGACTAATTTAAACTAAATTCTTAGGCTAGGTTTACATGTGTTTACGCTGTGGATTTACCATCACAGATTTTCTTAAGGCAAATGCGCAGATTTATACCGTACCAACAAAGTGGATGCAATTTTAAGAAATCTCATCCACACAAAAAACAATCAATCAGCGGAGTAAATTGACTTTCGGATTTTACTCTTTGCAATCGAGGGTGTGAAATTCACAGCCATTTCCACTGCAAAAAATGCATGCAATTCATGCGTCTTTTGTCAGACTTTTCCGCTGTATTTCTCTTCCAATGTGGATATGCCCATAAGGCCTCCTGCACACAACTGTGTCCGTTTTTTTCGGTCTGCAAATTGCGGATCCATGTGCATTCCGCATTTTCCCTTCCACAGGTCCTGCAGTGTGCTTCAAATGCCTATTGTCAGCAAAACAGACAAGAATAGGACATGTTCTATCTTTTTTGCAGTGCCGCAGTGCGGACATGTGCTGACAGCATCTTTTGCGGCCCCATTGAAATTAATGGGTCTGCATCTGATCCGCAAAAAATGCGGATTGGATGAGGACCAGAACTATGGTCATGTGTGAGAATCCTAAGGTGAAAGTTTGTTGATGACAGATTAAAGGTGTATTCCCATCTCAGTCAATGGGGGCATATCGCTAGGATATGCCCCCATTGTCTGATAGGTGTGGGTGCCACCGCTGGGACCCGCACCTACAACAAGAAAGAAGCGGGGAGCGCTGTGGCAGGAGGACCCCGGATTTCCCAGGGTCCGTCCACCACCAAGCGCTGCTCCTATAGAAGTGAATGGGAGCACACTGCGCATGCGCGGCCCATGCTCCCATTCATTTCTATGGGGCAGACGACAATAGTCGAGCCAGCGCTCGGCTATTTTCGGCGGCCCCATAGAAATGAATGGAGAGCGCACTGCGCATGCGCGGCCCATGCTCTTATTCATTTCTATGGGGCAGACGGCAATAGTCGAGCCAGCGCTCGGCTATTTTCGGCGGCCCCATAGAAATGAATGGAGGGCAGCTGCGCATGCGCAGTGCGCCCTCCGTTCATTTCCCGGCTCCGTTCTCATTGAAGGTGAAGGTCCCAGCGGTGGGACCCGCACCTATTAGACAATGGTGGCATATCCTAGCGATATGCCCCCATTGTCTGAGATGGGAAAACCCCTCTAAGGGCTCATGCGCACAAACATATTTTTTGTCCGTTCCATTTTTTTTTGCGGCCTATATGCAGAACAATTCACGTCAATGGGGCCGCAAAAAAAAAAAAAAAGGATATGACTCTGTGTACATTTTATGTCCGTTCCACCAAAAAATATAACATATCCTTTTACGGACAAGAATAGGACTTTTCTATTATGGGCCAGCTGTTCCGCATAATGCGGAAAGCACACGGACGGTCGCGTGCATGAGCCCTAATTTGATACTTGCAGAAACCCAAACACATGCTGCATAATTATCCCTATTGAGATGCACGGGAAAGATTTGCCGTCTAAGGAGTTTCTGCAAAATATGGGTGGCCATGTAGATAAAGCAAATTGGGACAAAGCTGGGGCCAACAGACAGTTAAGCGTAATAGCAACCAGAATTAGTTTATTTTTCAGATGTTGCAACCTTATTCATTTTGTATGAGTTCTCCAAATCTAGGCTTCCATGCACTGCCAGGTTAGGACAGTAGAGGGCATCCTAAACCAATGTTTTCATTGTGGAACATCTAAGGCTACTTTCACACTTGCGTTGTTATTTTCCGGCATAGAGTTCCGTCACAGGGGCTCTATACCGGAAAAGAACTGATCAGGTATGTCCCCATGCATTCTGAATGGAGAGTAATCCGTTCAGTTTGCATCAGTATGTCTTCAGTTCAGTCGTTTTGACTGATCAGGCAAAAGAGAAAACCGTAGCATGCTACGGTTTTATCTCCGGCTAAAAAAACTGAAGACTTGCCTGAATGCCGGATCAGGCATTTTTTCCCATAGGAATGTATTAGTGCCGGATCCGGCATTCAGAATACCGGAATGCCGGATCCGTCCTTCCGGTATGCGCATGCGCAGACTGAAAAAAAGGTGAAAAAATAAATGCCGGATCCGTTTTTGCCGGATGACACCGGAAAGACGGATCCGGCATTTCAATGCATTTTTTCGACTGATCAGGCATTTTTAAGACTGATCAGGATCCTGATCAGTCTTACTAATGCCATCAGTTAGCATACATTTTGCCTGATCCGGCAGGCAGTTCCGGCGACGGAACTGCTTGCCGGATCTCTCTGCCGCAAGTGTGAAAGTAGCCTAAGCTAAAAACAGCAAATGTAAAATATACACAGCAGGCGGGAGAAGAAGGAAGAAAGAAGTAGTATTACTCCAAGTTCCAGTACTAGATGCTAGTGGACCTAGGATTCTTACCGTTGCCCCCTACAAGGGACAGATAGTATAACTTATATAATGCCCTGTTAGTGCCCCCTTACAGTAGTCATACCCTCTTAGTGCCCCTCTTACAAAAGTGAAGACCCTATAGTGTTAATCAAACTAAAAAAGTAATACTCGCTTAGCCCCGTTCCCCTGTTGAACAGGGCACATCATGCTCTCCTCAGCAGCCGATGCGATGCAGTGACGTCATCATACTTTCTGCTAGGGATAACTCCAGCTGGGGAATGGTGGAGCAGGAAGCTGATGGCTCTCATCCACGCACTGCATAGATAATCAGTTGACCTGAAATCTATCAGCGGATAGATCCAGGACTGTGCCACCAGATCCGGGAAGCTTGGGATGCTTATGCGTACAATACAATAATTCCCTACAATACACATAAAAACTGTACAGAAGTTGTATGTAATAATGTGCAGAAACATTTTTGAGAACATTGCTGATTTTATTTAATTTGTTTCTTCACTTCCCCCAAAAATTTAATAGAAAGTGATCAAAAAGTCATAAATAACCCACAACGGTACCAATAGAAAATACAGCTTGCCAAGCAAGAAAATAGTCCTCACACAGCTCCATAGATGGAAATGTAAAAAAAAGTTATGGGTGTCAGAATATGTCGATGCAAAGAAAACATTTTTTTTTTTTTTTAAGTATTAAAACAAAAATAACATACATTTGGTATTCAAGTTGTTCAGTATATCTTATGGAATATTAAATGGTACTACTAAGGGTACTTTCCCACTAGCGTTGTTCTTATCCAGCAAGCAGTTCAAACCGTATACAAACGGAAATCCTTTTTTTCCGGATCCATTGATATACCTGATCCTTCTCATTTGGTATCATCCGGAATAACGGATCCGGTATTTAATTTTTTTTAAATATCAAAAGGGAAAATAGCTCCTCCTATGTCCCGGCGCATGCGCAGACCGGAAAACCGGATCCAGCAACGCAGTAATTTCCGGAACACTTGGTACCAGATCCGGCATTAATACATCTCTATGGAAATTAAAGTGCGGTATTATTCCTTGATTTTGGCCGGAAAAACTACAGCAGCAAGCTGCGGTATTTTGTCCGGTCAAATAACGTACAAGGGACGGAACGGAAGACATCCTGATGCATACTGAACGGATTGCTTTCCATTCAGAATGCATTAGAATAAAACTGATGTGTTTTTTTCCGGTATTGAGACCAGGGGTGCACCGAAATGAAAATTCTGGTCCGAAACCGAAACCGAAAATTCAGGATGCCCTTGACCGAAAACCGAAACCGAAACTGCCTTTTTGCCCAAATACTTTTAAAATACTTTTTTTTAAATGATTTTATTAATAATTCTTTTTCATGAATGAAATTCATCTGTGGGTGGCGCTGTTATGGAGAGGGGGATCTGTGGGTGGCGCTGTTATGGAGAGGGGGATCTGTGGGTGGCGCTATGGAGAGGGGGATCTGTGGGTGGCGCTGTTATGGAGAGGGGGATCTGTGGGTGGCGCTGTTATGGAGAGGGGGATCTGTGGGTGGCGCTGTTATGGAGAGGGGGATCTGTGGGTGGCGCTATGGAGAGGGGGATCTGTGGGTGGCGCTGTTATGGAGAGGGGGATCTGTGGGTGGCACTGTTATGGAGAGGGGGATCTGTGGGTGGCGCTGTTATGGAGAGGGGGATCTGTGGGTGGCGCTATGGAGAGGGGGATCTGTGGGTGGCGCTGTTATGGAGAGGGGGATCTGTGGGTGGCGCTGTTATGGAGAGGGGGATCTGTGGGTGGCGCTGTTATGGAGAGGGGGATCTGTGGGTGGCGCTGTTATGGAGAGGGGGATCTGTGGGTGGCGCTGTTATGGAGAGGGGGATCTGTGGGTGGCGCTGTTATGGAGAGGGGGATCTGTGGGTGGCGCTGTTATGGAGAGGGGATATGTGCACTGTTATGGGCATAACAGTGCACAGATCCCTTTCCCCATAACAGTGCACAGATCCCTTTCCCCATAACAGTTCACAGATCCCTTTCCCCATAACAGTGCACAGATCCCCCCTCCCCATAGCAGTGCCATAGACCGATCCCCCTACCCATAACAGCCCCGGCCCTGCTGCTCACAGCATCACTCACTGCATCTTTATTTTACCTTACAATCGTCACGCTCCAGTAACAACTCTGCAGGCAGAGCGGAGGGCGGCTTAACGTCACTTACTCACGTGACGCACCTGCTCCGCCCACTTTATGAATGAAGGAGGCGGAGCAGGGGCGTCACGTGAGTAAGTGACGTTACGCCGGCCTCCGCTCTGCCTGCAGAGTTGTTAGTTACTGGAGCCTCACGATTGTAAGGTAAAATAAAGATGCAGTGACAAAGTAAACCGCCCGCCCGCAGATGGTGGGTGACAAATCCCACACCCCATATTTTCGGCCGATATGTAACAATATCGGCCGAAGTGGATTAGGTGCATTTTCGGACGATATTTTCGGCTGCCGGAATTTCGGTGCACCCCTAATTGAGACCCTTTACCGTATTTCAATACCAGAAAAGAATACCGCTAGTGTGAAAGTACCCTAAAAAGTGCAGCTTGTCCCACAATAAAAACTAATTTCTCATTTGTCCCATGGTGATGTGCTCCTGGCTTTTAATTTTTCTGACTGATTCCCTGTTACTGACCCAGGTTGAAGCTGGTCTTGCTCATCACTGAACTTTACTCTCTCTATGCCTCTGAAGTCCATGAGTGCCACTCCAGGGCGCCAGCCACAGCTGCCAGGCCATGCTGTCGCTAATACGCCTCGCGCTTTGTGTCACTACAACCAGCCATGTCTGCCTTCTGCCACAAGTCTTCACTGATCCAGGTCTACCTGAATTGCCTTCAGTAAGGATACAGAGGGGAGGTAACCAGTTGGGGGGGGGGGGGTTTGTACCTGCACAGACTGACTCTATCCAATCAATGCTGCCATTTTCAGACTGTACAGGTACCCCCCCCCCACCCCAACTGGTTACCTCTCCTCTGTACCGTTACTGAAGGCTAATAGCGATTCATTCATAACTTCTAGTGCAAATAATAAAGGAATAGCACAACATAGAGTCATAGGAATAGATGTTCCAGAATTGGTAGTACACGAGGGATGCAGGAAGCTATTAAAATAGGCATGTCAGGAGTGGTGAAAGGTCCTCTTTAAATGGGTGTTTATGGGGTCAGATGATCAGAGATAGGGCCGTCAGCTGACGGGACTTTAAAGTGATACTTTTTTAACCCCTGTATATCAAAAATGACAGAAAATTTATTTTTTATTAAAGACAAATAAAAAATAATAATTTTAGCCCAAAATGAGTAAAATGGAATCATAAAAAAATTGTCCTGAAGGTGTCCATAGCTTTTAACATCTATGGTAGTAACAGCAACATTTGCATCTTTGGAATTTCTGAGCAATAACAACCTTCATTTTCCTTGTAGAAATATTTATATTTTTTTGTTGTTGAAATAGTGATTGTGACCGTAAGAAGCTCTTGTTACCTCCTCAGTATATAAACAGTCTGATTCTAAAGCTTCCCATACCCTTTAGGGCTCTTTCACACCTGCGTTATTGTCTTCCGGCATAGAGTTCCGTCGTCGGGGCTCTATGCCGGAAGAATCCTGATCAGGATTATCCTAATGCATTCTGAATGGAGAGTAATCCGTTCAGGATGCATCAGGATGTCTTCAGTTCCGGTACGGAACGTTTGTTGGCCGGAGAAAATACCGCAGCATGCTGCGCTTTTTGCTCCGGCCAAAAATCCGGAACACTTGCCGCAAGGCCGGATCCGGAATTAATGCCCATTGGAAGGCATTGATCCGGATCCGGCCTTAAGCTAAACGTCGTTTCGGCGCATTGCCGGAGCCGACATTTAGCTTTTTCAGAGTGGTTACCATGGCTGCCGGGACGCTAAAGTCCTGACAGCCATGGTAAGTGTAGCGGGGAGCGGGGGAGCAGTATACTTACCATCCGTGCGGCTCCCGGGGCGCTCCAGAGTGACGTCAGGGCGCCCCAAGCGCATGGATCATGTGATCACATGGACACGTCATCCATGCGCATGGGGCGCTCTGACGTCATTCTGGAGCGCCCCGGGAGCCGCACGGACTGTAAGTATACCGCTCCCCCGCTCCTACTATGGCAACCAGGACTTTAATAGCGTCCTGGGTGCCATAGTAACACTGAAAGCATTTGGAAGACGGTTCCGTCTTCAAATGCTTTCAGTACACTTGCGTTTTTCCGGATCCGGAGTGTAATTCCGGCAAGTGGAGTGCATGCCGGATCCGGACAACGCAAGTGTGAAAGAGCCCTAAGAAGATCACTTGTCCTATAGCTATTCCTTCCAACTCAATATGCATGTGTCAATGGGGTGGGAATATTCTGCTGGCAGAAATCCACATGGTCGATCCATATTTAAACCATTATCGGCTGTTGAGGAAAGTTGGACATTCCAAAACATATAAGATGGCAGATTCGACCAACTTTCATCTAATATGTAGGTATCCTTTAGCTGAATGACCATCACAATAAGATCTCACCACGTATTACACCACTTTTGGATAAATTTTTTTTTACACCCTATTTGGATTTATTGATGAATGACAATGCCTGGCTGTAATGCAGGGGGTTGGACCCACTGTGTCACTGAACAGATATGACTTGGGACTACTCCTAAGGGTGTTATCTAAATGCCCCTCCTGGTCTTCATTCTTTCACCCCTATATAGGGATCTTGTCTCCGCTGCAGGGAAACCACCAGTCCACTACCTCTTGGAGTAGTCTACATTCAGTAAAAGCTGACCCAGGTGGACCAAAATACATCAGGGCATGGCACCAAAAGGGATGGGTAGAATCAAAGTCAGTGGACAAGCTGAGGTCAAGGCAGGTAGAGTTTGTTCAATCGGTTAAACAGGCCAATGGTTGGGGCAGGCAGCATATGGTCAGTAGGATAAAAAGGCGGAGGTCAGGGAAGGTGGAACAGGTGCAAAACCGTAAATTGGTAGAAGTCAAGCATGCAAGAGCAGATGGCAACAAGACCTTTGCAAGGACTAGCAAGCTATGGAACCTTTTTGCTTAGGAACCCTCCCATGGGAGAAAGTGCCTAAAGTACCCTCGGAACGATAGCCATAGGTTGGAACAAATTAGGACACACACTAGCCCTTTAAGAGCTGGTCTACAGGCAGAGAAGACAGTGTGTGAAAGATAAAGCCTACACACTACTCTTGTGGCTGTGTCCACTGTGAAAGGGCAGAGAGATGCCAGAAGGCAAAGAATGCCAGAGAAACAGAGCAGAGGGCACAGGTCAGCATTCCAGCAGCTTTGCCCATTGAGAGAAGGGGGCAGGGACCTCCGGATTTACACTGGGTAGCTGATATGTATGGCTGACCACTTAAAACAACTAAGGGGGAAATAAGTATGTTTTTGGCTATTAGTAGTAAGAAGGGAGCAGACACTTGGACAGCGGTTTTCCTTTAGTTTCAACTCAGATGTTTCCTCTTGCCTGGACTCCTCTTGATGGCATCACCTCCTTATTTCTTATCCTTCATTCCGTCGCTCTCTGTTCTTCTCTTTCGGCCTTTCTCCGACATTTCATGGTGGAATGTTCTGTGGATGATTAAGTCCATGGGAATTTCTTTCCATTTTCATGTTATAACAACTTCTTCTGTGGATGTGTTAGTAATCAACACAAACCAAGCCTGTAACGCTCATAATGTTTTTTGTTTTTTTTTAAAGAACAAAATTATTATTTTTTGAATCCCAAAAAATCTATTCTTTATAGTGCAGCGTTTCCATTCTTTTATTAAGACTTCACCATAGAGGAGCTGTATAAGTTTAGACAACCTTGTACGGTGGATTTCCCTACAGTAGATCATTATGGAACTGCTTCAAAAGACCTAAGATATCTTATCTCATGAGGAACCTATCACTAAAGGCCCTTTTACACGTTCCTTCCCGGCAATTGCCTGCAACTCAGTGGAGAAAGATGTATTTACATGCAGCGATCTCTTCCATAGCATGGGGAGGAGTGATCGCTAATGCCATCGCTCCTCCCCTTACAGAGTGTTTATCCTCTATCCTGTGGATAGGGGATACATTTTTTTTTATGGGACAACCCCTTCATAAGTTTCTTCACACACAATTTTGTTTTTGGTGGTCAAAAATAACTTTACTTGATCAGTGTATTTTGTAGTGTTTTTTTTTTTTTTTTTGACATATTTGAGGAGTTTTTGCCCATATAGTGTGTATGTCTGAAATTTTATTTATTTTTTAATAAAGTATGTGCCACCCCATTGTGTCACTTCCTCTTTAGAATTGTATTGGGAACCACTGTAAATGAAACCAGTGGAGGTGTATGGGAGAAAAATACCAGGCAATGAGGGAAAACACTCCAGAACTTGCTGCAATTTAAAGAAAAAATCATTGACCCAAAAAATACACCTCAAAGGTAAAAAAATGCCTGTTTGTTCTGCGTTTAGTGTCTTCCCTAAATTTCCATGCAACATCTGGAACTGGCATTTTATCCCTAAAAATGTGGCAAATAAAAAAAAAACCTAGAAGCTTGTCTGAATTTTTTGGTCAGGTTGGTGTGCCAGGATTGTCTGTTGATTTTTTGGGTTTTGTTGTGTGTGAGGGGGGCAACAGTGTCCAGAGCTGTACTTATTTGTGGTGTTATATAGGGTGGTGGCAGCATCTGGGTCTTGGAGGGAACAAATAGTAGAGAGTGGCAGAAGAGAGTCAGAAAGCAAGCAAAAGTCGAGATGTTTAATGTTCCTGCGGGGGTGTGCTAGTGTGTGGACCGGGGGAGCAGCAGAAGAGACGGTGAGTAGGTTGTGGTCGAATATAGGGGGAGAGGCGAATTAGAAAGGTTAGATAGGGAGCAGAGACAGGTAAAGATAAGATCTAGAGTGTGACCATCTCTGTGGGTGGGAGCGGAAGACCACTGTGAGAGGCCGAAGGAGGAAGATAGTGATAGGAGTTTAGAGGCGGCTGAGTGGCAGGTGTCAATAGGGATGTTGAAGTCACCCATGATGATAGTGGGGATGTCGGCAGAAAGAAAGTGTAGGAGCCAGGTGTTAAAGTGGTCAAGAAAGATGGTGGCTGGGCCTGGGGGGGCGGTAAATGACAGCTACTTGGAGGTTGGAGGGAGAGTAGATGCGAACAGAGTGTACTTCAAATGAAGTGAGCGTAATGGAGGGTGGCTGTGGAGTTGGGCTGTAGGAGCAGGTGTCTGATAGGAGAAGACCAACTCCTCCACCATGTTTGCAGCCGGGGTGGGGGGTTTGAGTGAAATGAAATCCACTATATGAGAGTGCAGCAGGGGAGGAGGTGTCAGAGGGTGCCAGCCATGTTTCTGTGAGACACAGAAAGGAAAGTTTTCGAGAAATGAAAAGATCATGAATGTAGGACAGTTTGTTACAGACAGAGCATGCGTTCCATAATGCTCCTGCAAGAGGAACCAAAGGAGCAGGGGTCAGAGGAATGGTTATTAGGTTTAAGGGGTTGCAGAATTTTGTAGTGGGAAGTAGAGGTGGTAGTGTGGATTTGCTGAGGGGGGCCTGGATTTGCAGAGATATCACCAGCAATAAGGAGAAGCAGAGAAAGTGTTAATAGATGAGAATAAGAGAGGTCATGAGGTATCTGTGTGTTTGGGAAGGAAGTGTTTTACATTGCCAAACAGGTTTGTGCAAGCAGTCAGATGAGAAGGTAAGATGGAGGAAGAGATGAATAGTTCCTTGCTGGGTGAATGGATGTGGGGGTATTTCAGGAGGTTTTGGAAAAATAGGAAGAGTAAGATGAAAGATTGAAACATCTTTTGCATTAAAGGGGTTGTCCGGGATAAAACACATTTTTTTAAACATGCAATATCACCTTGTCTAGCAGTTTCAATGTCCCCCTGTTGGTTTTCAATATTTTCAGTACTTCTCCAGTGCTGCTACAGTCCCCCACAGAATGTTTACATTTCTGAAGCTGGGTTATGTAATTTCCGGCCGCAGTGCCTTGTGGGTCCCATCGCCGCTGATAGGCTATATGTCACAGCAGTCTCCACTCCTCCGTGTATCCCTCCCCCTCATTGCTATTCCGCCTCCTGCCAGTCATATGTAAAGTAGATGGGAGGTGTGGACTATGTTAAATAGCATAGTTCTCTGCCTCCTTCTTCAGAGGATAGCACTCCTGAATGCCCGGTGACATCACCGGCCCGGAGGGGCGTTGCCTAGCGCTGCCAGTTACCGCCTACTAACCTCCCTCCCTGCGCTCTGCAGAACGCCCTTGTGTGCCTGTGACGTCACCGGGCTCTTTCGGAAGCGGAAGAAGAGTACTATTAAACAAATTTTACCAATCCCGGACAACCCCTTTAACTATTTCTGTTATTACCTTTGGTCCCCTTTTGGTTCCATTCAGTATGTGCACTTAAAGAGTTGAACTTGAAAGATGTTGCATTTGGAAAGACTCATGTCTTGGAAAGACCCAGAATGTTCAACTCATTCTTCAATGCTACAACGTTCACTGCAATGGACCCCAGGGTGCGATGGCCTGAGGTAGGACACCATGACACAACTACACCACATCAGGGCCACCACCAGTCCCATCGTCTACACCGGCTCCCACAGGGGCTCACTGCACATAGAGTAAAATCTGAACAAATAATTGCTTCAGATTTAAAAATCTACACCACAGGTTAATTTACGCATGGAAAATGTATGCATGACATCTTAAACATCTCATCTATTTAACTGTTTTCATGCTGATTTTCTGCATTCAAATCCACACCGTGTGCAGGTAGCCTTAGGTGGATTATGCATGGTTTGTCCATGTGGATTCTCGTGTAGAAAAAACGGTAGTACTGTAGCTGCAAAGTGCACGAAATTAGACAAATCTCACGTACACAGAACTTTTTTTCTTCCATGCGGAAATTGTGAATTTTAAAATATGCTGCATGTCAATTGTGCGTTTTTTTTGTGTGCAGATTTCACCCTTTTCAACGGAAAGGGGGAGACCTGCGGAAAAACTGCATCAAACTCGCCCCCAAAAAACACAAGTAACACATGGTTTCTGGTGCAGTTTTGGCGCGGAAGCACATAAATCTGTGCTGATTATCCGTTAGCAGACCTGCACCCGAGTGCAGGCAGCCATAGGCCACCTACACAATGTGGATTACACAAGGTTTTTCTATGCAGATTTTCGTGCGGAAAAACCTCAGTGCAAGGGCTCATGCCCACGAAAGTAAGGGCTCCGTGCCCGTGCTGCGGTCTGCAATGCACGGGCACTGACCGTGGGGCAGGAGCATGCGGATCGCAGACCTATTCACTAGTAGTGCTTCCGTGGGGTTCTGATCCGTGCTTCCGCACCACATCTCAAGCGCCTCAGAGTCAAGGTCCTATCCTGTGCAATTGAGCTTGTTACCACTTGTGTTCCTAGACTACGTGCCTCGTTCCTAGACTACGCTCTTTGTCTGATCCCTGCCTGCTTGCATCGCTCCTCCTGTCGCCGATCCGGATTGTCTGACTTCGTTCCTGTGCCGCCTGCCCTGACCCATAGCTTGTCTCGACTACGTCGCTGCCTCATCCTTCAGTTCCTGTCTTTGTTGCTCCTGGTAACAACCCTGCCTGTCTAACCACGCCTGTACAGTCAGTACCTTTGCAGGTACCTCCTAGATCGCCTGTACCAGCTGCTACTGACTCTGGGACTGCCCTAGAGTGGTACCTGGCAACTACCCTAACGGCAAAGTCTATCCTCACCATCAGAAGCTCTAGCGAAAACCAGGCAGCTGCTTAGTCAGGCCCCTTCCAGGGTACAGCCAGTCCGTAGCGCAGTGGGTTCGCATCCGCTGCCCGTGACATAACACATGCAGTTTTTGGTGTAGATTTAGTGCAGAAATGCACAGAAATCCGCAAAAAAAATAATCCCAGAGAGTGGAGAACACAGCTCACGTACCCACTGATTTTAATGTGTTTATTGCCATGCTCTATTTTGGTCTGTGATGCGGACCACGCGCCCTGTGAAGTCTATGGGTCTGTAAAAACCACTGACTCAAAACAGATCAGTGTTCTGTCAGTGATTTTTCATGGACCATGGATAGATGTTCTGTACATTAATTTTCAGCCTAGCAGCGTCCATGGAATAAGGAAGTCACATGGAGAGCAAAAAAAACGGACACATGGACCAAAAGTGGATGCTTTGTGAACCACTGACCATCTTGTCACAGATCTTAGGGTGCATCCAGACTGCCTGCATGAAGTACACGTGGTTTTTGCAGCGGTAGGACTACGTTCACATCTCCATTTTGGAGATCTGGCGCAAATACCAGCTGTTAGCCAGACAAAAAAAGTTGCATACAACGTTTTTTGTCCAGCCAAAACCAGACATTTATGCCAGGAATCAGCCGGATCACCGCCGGACCTCAATGCAGTCAGTGGGGATCTGGCTGTGAAGTAGAGGATCCGGCAGACTGCCCTGTGCCGAAACAGCCTGCCGGATCTCAGAACGGAGATGTGAACGAAGCTTTGCGGCGGTGCAGTCCATCCTTTCTATTGCAAAGGATAAAATCTGTGGGGGAGATCCGCAGCAGAAACTGACAAGTTGCAAAATTCAAACCCGCACCACTGGTCAATTTATGCTGTGAATCTTTAAACATGGCACCCGCTTGCGTGGGCAGCGGGAGCCATAGCTGGTGTGTCTCTGCTGTTTCAAACAGCAGAGGCCCGCGGCTCATGTCTGCGATCAGCAATAATGCTGATCGCAGGCATTTAAGCCTTTAGATGCCGTGGTCAAGTGATAAACCAGGAACAGCGGGCTTCTGGGTAAAGACCGGCTCCCCCATGCGGCTATTGGGGAAGCCGATCCTTCAATCTAATATGCTGAGTCTCTATGAAGTTGCTGCAGTTCCTATGTTGGCCTGCAGGTGGTAGGCCAACATAGGATAATGCCAAATTCAGCTTAGGCTACTTTCACACTAGCGTTGTTTTAATCCGGCGTTCAATTCCGACACCGGAACTGCCCGCCGGATCCGGAAAAACGTGTGAAAACGGATTACATTTGAATCCTGATCAGGATTTTGATCACAATGAAAAAATGCATTGGAAAAAACGGATCTGCCATTTATGGACTTTAACCACCTCCGGACCGCCTAAGGCTACTTTCACACTTGCGGCAGAGAGATCCGGCAAGCAGTTCCGTCGCCGGAACTGCCTGCCGGATCAGGCAAAATGTATGCTAACTGATGGCATTAGTAAGACTGATCAGGATCCTGATCAGTCTTAAAAATGCCTGATCAGTCGAAAAAATGCATTGAAATGCCGGATCCGTCTTTCCGGTGTCATCCGGCAAAAACGGATCCGGCATTTATTTTTTCACCTTTTTTTCAGTCTGCGCATGCGCATACCGGAAGGACGGATCCGGCATTCCGGTATTCTGAATGCCGGATCCGGCACTAATACATTCCTATGGGAAAAAATGCCTGATCCGGCATTCAGGCAAGTCTTCAGTTTTTTTAGCCGGAGATAAAACCGTAGCATGCTACGGTTTTCTCTTTTGCCTGATCAGTCAAAACGACTGAACTGAAGACATACTGATGCAAACTGAACGGATTACTCTCCATTCAGAATGCATGGGGACATACCTGATCAGTTCTTTTCCGGTATAGAGCCCCTGTGACGGAACTCTATGCCGGAAAAGAACAACGCAAGTGTGAAAGTAGCCTAACGCAGATTCGCGTTCCGGAGGTGGCAGCGCTGCGCAGAGTCACGCATATACGCGTCATCTCGCGAGATGCGAGATTTCGCTCAAAGCCGGCCCGCGCATGCGCATCGCGGGCCGGCAAAAGTTAAAGGACAAGTTCGTCACCAGCCTGCCAGCAACGATCATTGGCTGGCAGGCTGGCGATTTTCAAAAAATCCAATCACAAGTCATATAACAGATCATATTAGTAAATATGATCTGTTATATGGCTTCTCTGCTCCTCTGCTGATCCTTTTCGTCGGTTGGATCCAGCAGAGGAGCAGACTTTCACAGTGAGTAGCACCAACACTACACCTTAGCCCCAGATCACCCCCCTGCACCCCAATTAACCCTTTGATCACCCCTTTGATCGCCCCTGTCAATCACCTAGTGAAAGGAAAAAAGTGATCAGTGTAAACTGTCACTTTTTTTTTCCACTGGTATTGACTGATAGGTTTTAGGATAGTTTAGGCCCCTTGGTTAGGTAGTTTAGGGATCAGTTAGCGCCCAGCCCACCGCACCGCAGTCACTTATTCGCTGTTTAGCGTATCGCTAATCAGCATTTGTACTTTTATAGTATCTGTAAGTGATCAAAACTGATCATGGTCAGATCTATAATAGTATTAGTGTCACCTTAGCTCGCCCTCCACCCAAAACGCAGTGTTTGCCCGATCAGGCCTGATCGGTCGCCCACACGTGCGTTCACCCACGCCCGCCCCACCGCAGTGACAAAAAATATATATTTTTTGATCACTGCACATTCACTTTACAAGCACTGCAGCGATAAAAAAATCTGTTTTGATATTTTTTATCAACCGCAGCAGCCTCCGGTACTTCGCTAGCCTCCCCTTTGTAAGACAGGCTTGCTTTTTTTCTTGGGTAGTCTCAGGGAATACCCCTAAATTTAGTAGTCCAAAATGTCAAACAGGGGGTATTCTTCTGAAGAGGCCTACAGGATTCTGACCCAGTCGGATGAGGAATGGGAACCCTCATCTGACGAATCTAGCGGGTCAGAATATGAACCTGTAGAAAGCAGTGGCTCTCTGACCCAAAGTTCGGACGAGGAGGTGGAGGTCCCTGATAGCACCAGGCGTACCAGGCCCCGTGTCGCTAGACCACAGGTTGTGCAGGATCCGCTTCAAAAGCAGCAGAGTGGGGCTGGCGCTGCCGGATCACGTGGTAAGGCATACACCAGCAGCGCAGCCCTCCCTAGTACCAGCACTGCCGTACAACATGGTGACGTGGCGAGCACCAGAAGGGTACGGTGGCATGTGCAGTAGTTACCCCGTCGCAGCCACCGCACAGACAGGCCCGTAGACCCCCTAGAGTCCCTGAGGTGCTGGCAAACCCTGATTGGCAGTCACCAACTTCAGCCGCACCATTAGTTCCCCCTTTCACCGCCCAGTCTGGAGTTCGGGTTGAGACGGCTCAGATCGGTTCGGCCCTGGGATTTTTTGAGCTGTTCTTGACTGCGGAGCTCTTGGACTTAGTCGTGGCAGAGACAAACCGGTATGCCACACAATTTATATCCGCCAACCCGGGAAGCTATTATGCCCAGCCTTTCCGGTGGAAACCAGTCCAAGTTTCCGAAATTAAAATTTTTCTGGGCCTTCTCCTCAACATGGGTCTAACTAAAAAGCATGAATTGCGGTCATATTGGTCCACGAACCCAATTCATCACATGCCCATGTTCTCTGCTGCTATGTCCAGGGCACGTTTTGAGACCATCCTGCGTTTCCTGCACTTTAGCGACAACACCACCTCCCGTCCCAGAGGCCACCCAGCTTTTGACCGGCTCCACAAAATTCGGCCCCTCATAGACCATTTCAACCAGAAATTTGCAGATTTGTATACCCCCGAGCAAAACATCTGCGTAGAAGAGTCCCTAATACATTTTACCGGGCGCCTTGGCTTCAAACAATACATCCCAAGCAAGCGTGCCCGGTATGGGGTCAAATTGTATAAGCTCTGTGAAAGGGCCACAGGCTATACCCACAAATTTCGGATCTATGAGGGAAAAGATCAGACCCTGGAGCCGGTCGGTTGCCCTGACTACCTGGGGAGCAGTGGGAAGACAGTCTGGGACTTGGTGTCACCCTTATTCGGCAAGGGGTACCATCTTTATGTGGACAATTTCTACACAAGTGTGGCCCTCTTTAGGCATTTGTTTCTAGAACGGATTTGCGCCTGTGGCACTGCGCGAACTAGTCGCGTGGGCTTCCCCCAACGGCTTGCAACCACCTGTCTTGCAAGGGGGGAGAGGGCTGCCTTGTGTAACGAAGAACTGCTCGCGGTGAAATGGAGAGACAAGCGTGACGTTTACATGCTCTCCTCCATTCACGCAGACACGACAATCCAAATTGAGCGAGCAACCGTGTCATTGAAAAGCCCCTCTCAGTCCACGACTATGATTTGCTCATGGAAGGGGTGGACTTCAATGACCAGATGTTGTCTCCGTATTTAGTTTCCTGACGCACCAGACGCTGGTATAAGAAGGTGTCTGTATATTTAATTCAATTGGCGCTGTACAATAGTTTTGTTCTCTACAGTAAGGCTGGGAGAACAGGATCCTTCCTCAAATTCCAGGAAGAGATCATTGAGAAACTCCTTTATACAGGAGGTTCCGTGGCCCCATCCACCAGTGTAGTTAGTCGTCTACACGAGCGACATTTCCCCAGTGTCGTTCCTGGTACCTCAACCCAACCGTCACCCCGAAAAAGATGTCGTGTCTGTAGCAGGAGTGGAATAAGGCGTGACACCCGCTATTTCTGTCCTGACTGTCCTGACCACCCTGCCCTATGCTTTGGAGAGTGTTTCCGGAAGTACCACACACAGGTACACCTAGCATAGGGATCACATCTCACAGGACAGGCACACAGGGCTATTAGGGACCTTTTACTCACAGCTGCTGCAAACCTCTCCTTTCACCTGGGATAAAGTGCATAACGTACTTCGCCACATCTTTGGGCGCTTTGCGCTTTGTCCCATGGGGAAGGAGAGGTTTGTTCTATAAATGTAAAAAAAACTAAACAAAAAATAAAATACCGGTAAGTATAAAAGTTAACGTTCAGTAAAAAAAGTTAAAAAAAGTTTATATGTTCTGTTCAAAAGTTAATAAAATTATTGTGTTGCGGCCTGGTTTTTTCTTTTTTGTTTTGTTTTTTTTACCTTCCAGGTGGACCAACCGATCGACTAGCTGCAGCACTGATGTGCATTCGGACAGAAGCATTGCGCTGCTGTCAGATTACACGCAAGTCGGTGTATGCGGCGCTGCAAGACGAGATTTCTCCTCTGCAGTAAAAGATACGTTTGCCGAGGCATATGAGCTGAGGAGGTGGCGGTGTTCATATACTTTGGCAAACACTTTGTATATATAAAAAAAATAATCCCGGCAATGATTTATTCATCCACATCGATTGATGTGAATGGAGAAATCTGGTTTGCCAGGGCATACGAGCTAAGTGGGTATGGATGTTGGGCGGAGCTCCTATGTCCTGGCAGACGCCTTTCCCCTCCTTTTTCTTTTTTTGGCAGAGATTTTTTCATCCACATTGATCGATGCGAATGAATAAATCTTTGCCGTTCATTTTTTTCTTTCAGCCCAGAGGCTGAACGGAAAAAGAAAAAATCTCATTACCCGTATGCTCAATATAAGGAGAATAGCAGAAACTCCTAATGCTGGGCATACATGTAATGATTGCGGAGACCCTCAAATGCCAGGGCAGTACAAACACCCCACAAATAACACCATTTTGGAAAGAAGACACCCCAAGGTATTCGCTGAGGGGCATATTGAGTCCATAAAAGATTGAAATTTTTGTCCCAAGTTAGCGGAAAGGGAGACTTTGTGAGAAAAAAATCAAAAAAATCAATTTCTGCTAACTTGTGCCAAAATCTTTTTTTTTATATGAACTCGCCATGCCCCTCATTGAATACCTTGGGGTGTCTTCTTTCCAAAATGGGGTCACATGTGGGGTATTTATACTGCCCTGGCATTTTAGGGGCCCCAAAGCGTGAGAAGAAGTCTGGTATCCAAATGTCTAAAAATGCCCTCCTATAAGGAATTTGGGCCCCTTTGCCCACCTAGGCTGCAAAAAAGTGTCACACATGTGGTATCTCCGTATTCAGGAGAAGTTGGGGAATGTGTTTTGGGGTGTCATTTTGCATATACCCATGCTGGGTGAGATAAATATCTTGGTCAAATGCCAACTTTGTATAAAAAAATGGGAAAAGTTGTCTTTTGCCAAGATATTTCTCTCACCCAGCATGGGTATATGTAAAATGACACCCCAAAGCACATTCCCCAACTTCTCCTGAATACGGAGATACCACATGTGTGACACTTTTTTGCAGCCTAGGTGGGCAAAGGGGCCCACATTCCAAAGAGCACCTTTCGGATTTCACAGGTCATTTACCTACTTACCACACATTTGGGCCCCTGGAAAATGCCAGGGCAGTATAACTACCCCACAAGTGACCCCATTTTGGAAAGAAGACACCCCAAGGTATTCGCTGATGGGCATAGCGAGTTCATAGAATTTTTTATTTTTTGTCACAAGTTAGTGGAAAATGATGATTTTTTTTTTTCTTACAAAGTCTCATATTCCACTAACTTGTGACAAAAAATAAAAACTTCCATGAACTCACTATGCCCATCAGCGAATACCTTGGGGTGTTTTCTTTCCAAAATGGGGTCACTTGTGGGGTAGTTATACTGCCCTGGCATTCTAGGGGCCCAAATGTGTGGTAAGGAGTTTGAAATCAAATTCTGTAAAAAATGGCCTGTGAAATCCGAAAGGTGCTCTTTGGAATGTGGGCCCCTTTGCCCACCTAGGCTGCAAAAAAGTGTCACACATGTGGTATCTCCGTATTCAGGAGAAGTTGGGGAATGTGTTTTGGGGTGTCATTTTACATATACCCATGCTGGGTGAGAGATATATCTTGGCAAAAGACAACTTTTCCCATTTTTTTTATACAAAGTTGGCATTTGACCAAGATATTTATCTCACCCAGCATGGGTATATGTAAAATGACACCCCAAAACACATTCCCCAACTTCTCCTGAATACGGAGATACCAGATGTGTGACACTTTTTTGCAGCCTAGGTGGGCAAAGGGGCCCACATTCCAAAGAGCACCTTTCGGATTTCACCGGCCATTTTTTACATAATTTGATTTCAAACTCCTTACCACACATTTGGGCCCCTAGAATGCCAGGGCAGTATAACTACCCCACAAGTGACCCCATTTTGGAAAGAAGACACCCCAAGGTATTCGCTGATGGGCATAGTGAGTTCATGGAAGTTTTTATTTTTTGTCACAAGTTAGTGGAATATGAGACTTTGTAAGAAAAAAAAAAAATCATCATTTTCCACTAACTTGTGACAAAAAATAAAAAGTTCTATGAACTCACTATGCCCATCAGCGAATACCTTAGGGTGTCTACTTTCCGAAATTGGGTCATTTGTGGGGTGTTTGTACTGTCTGGGCATTGTAGAACCTCAAGAAACAAGACAGGTGCTCAGAAAGTCAGAGCTGCTTCAAAAAGCGGAAATTCACATTTTTGTACCATAGTTTGTAAACGCTATAACTTTTACCCAAACCATTTTTTTTTTTACCCATTTTTTTTTTATCAAAGACATGTAGAACAATAAATTTAGAGCAAAATTTATATATGGATCTAGTTTTTTTTGCAAAATTTTACAACTGAAAGTGAAAAATTTCATTTTTTTGCAAAAAATCGTTAAATTTCGATTAATAACAAAAAAAGTAAAAATGTCAGCAGCAATGAAATACCACCAAATGAAAGCTCTATTAGTGAGAAGAAAAGGAGGTAAAATTTATTTGGGTGGTAAGTTGCATGACCGAGCAATAAACGGTGAAAGTAGTGTAGGTCAGAAGTGTAAAAAGTGGCCTGGTCTTTCAGGGTGTTTAAGCACTGGGGTCTGAGGTGGTTAACATTTTTTTCACATTTTTCGGGTTTAACATGCAAAAGCCGGATCCGGCGTTAATGCAAGTCAATGGGAAAAAGGCTGGATCTGGCGTTCAGTCAAAGTGCTCGGGATTTTTGGCCGGAGGTAAAAATACAACATGCTACGTTTTTCTGAAAAGCCTGATCAGTCAAAAAGACTGAACTGAAGACATCCTGATGCATCCTGAACGGATTACTCTCCATTCAGAATGCATGGGGATATGACGGATCAGTTCTTTTCCGGATTTGAGCCCCTGGGACGGAACTCAGCACCGGAAAAGAAAAAAACGCTAGTGTGAAAGTACCCTAAGGGCCCTTTCACACTTGCGGCAGGACGGATCCGACATGCTGTTCACCATGTCGGATCCGTCCTTCCGCTATTTCGCCGTGCCGCCGCTCCGTCCCCATTGACTATAATGGGGACGGAGGCGGAGCTCCGGCGCAGCACGGCGAAAGCCGCCGGACTAAAAAGTCGGACATGCAGGACTTTTTAGTCCGGCAGCTTTCGCCGTGCACGGCCGTGCTGCGCCGGAGCTCCGCCCCCGTCCCCATTATAGTCAATGGGGACGGAGCGGAGGTTCGGCGGCACGCGAAATAGCGGAAGGACGGATCCGACATGGTGAACAGCATGTCGGATCCGTCCTGCCGCAAGTGTGAAAGAGCCCTTAGGCTGTAGTTCTATGTAACCGCAGTATAAGCAAAACTAAATAAATAATAAAAAATCTGACTAGTAAATATTGTTGCCTCCTAGAGGGGCTACAAAATGGGTAAAAAGTTAAAAAATATATGATATATATATAAATTTAAATCACCCCCCTTTCCCTAGAATAAAAAATAAATACATATACAATAAAAAAAATATACTGGTGAACATCATGGGTATCGCCATGTCTAAAAATGCCCATACTATTAAAATATAAAAATATCTATCCCATATAGTGAACAGCTTAACAGTAAAAAAAAAAAAAAATAATCTAAATTGCCGATTCGCCATTTCTTTCATTGCTTCTCACACACTCCAAAATGGTTTCAATAAAAACGACATATCGTTATGCAAAACATGAGCCCCCACACAGGTCAGCAGACAAAACTATAAAAAAAAAAGTTATCAAAGTCACCTCAGCCGTGTTAGCCCCCCCATATCAAAAATTTTTAACAAAACATATGCAGTTGGTTAGATCAGGTTAGATCAATTGTTGTTTGCGTTAGATCTCACACAGAAGTAGAGATATTAACAGTTATTGGCAGGGGGGCTAACCCGTCATTAGCCCCCCCTTATCAAAAAATTGACCAAACAATTAGCTATTTTGGAAGATATTTGTTAGATCCGGTATGATCAACTAGTTGTTTTGTTAGATCTCACATAATTATTAAAGGACTTCTGTCACCCCATTAAACCGTTTTTTTTTTTTTTTTCTTCTTTACTAATAATCCCTATAGTGCGATCTCATGATACATAAGCAAATTAATCATTTTGATTCAGTAGAATTTGCTAAAAATCGATTTTTAAAATATGCTAATTACCTTGCTACCAGCAAGTAGGGCGGCTACTTGCTGGTAGCAGCCGCATCCTCAGATGGTAATGACGCCCCCTCGGCATGCTGATTGACAGGGCCAGGGAAGGGAATCGTTCTCTGCTGGCGCTGTTAGAATTTGAAATCTCGCGCCTGCGCCGTACCTGGCTTCAATCGGCGCAGGCGCACTGAGAGGCGGCCGCTCGCTCGACCGCTCCATCCTCAATGCGCCTGCGTCGATGACGTCATCGCATACACCCGGAAGAGAAGATGCCGGCATCGCTGGAAGGAGGCGGAGAGTCTGGATGACGGCGCTGGATGCTCGAATCAGGTAAGTATGTACGTAATAAGCATGCTGCCACAAAAACCACCAACGAAATGGTCATAAAAAACAATAAATAATTGTTATCAAAAGTACAATTATTAACACTATACCACCAACGAATATGAATAATAAGCCCTACTCAATATCTGTATATATCTGTCAAATAGTGTATATACACACATATATTTTAGTGTAAGGCCTCTTTCACACTAGCGTTGTTGGGATCCGGCATGCACTTCCGTTGCCGGAGGTGCCCGCCGGATCCGGAAAAACGCAAGTGTACTGAAAGCATTTGAAGACGGAACCGTCTTCCAAATGCTTTCAGTGTTACTATGGCACCCAGGACGCTATTAAAGTCCTGGTTGCCATAGTAGGAGCGGGGGAGCGGTATACTTACAGTCCGTGCGGCTCCCGGGGCGCTCCAGAATGACGTCAGAGCGCCCCATGCGCATGGATCACGTGATCACATGGATCACGTGATCCATGCGCTTGGGGCGCCCTGACGTCACTCTGGAGCGCCCGGGGAGCCGCACAGACGGTAAGTACACTGCTCCCCCGCTCCCCGCTACACTTACCATGGCTGTCAGGACTTTAGCGTCCCGGCAGCCATGGTAACCACTCTGAAAAAGCTAAATGTCGGCTCCGGCAATGCGCCGAAACGACGTTTAGCTTAAGGCCAGATCCGGATCAATGCCTTCCAATGGGCATTAATTCCGGATCCGGCCTTGCGGCAAGTGTTCCGGATTTTTGGCCGGAGCAAAAAGCGCAGCAAAATGGGTCAAAAGAAGGACTTGACAGGCTCAGAAAAGTAAAAAATAGTGAGATATCTTGCAGAGGGATGCAGCACTCTTAAAATTGAAAAGCTTCTGAAGCGTGATCATCGAACAATCAAGCGTTTCATTCAAAATAGTCAACAGGGTCGCAAGAAGCGTGTGGAAAAACCAAGGCGCAAAATAACTGCCCATGAACTGAGAAAAGTCAAGCGTGCAGCTGCCAAGATACCACTTGCCATCAGTTTGGCCATATTTCAGAGCTGCAACATCACTGGAGTGCCCAAAAGCACAAGGTGTGCAATACTCAGAGACATGGCCAAGGTAAGAAAGGCTGAAAGACGACCACCACTGAACAAGACACACAAGCTGAAACGTCAAGACTGGGCCAAGAAATATCTCAAGACTGATTTTTCTAAGGTTTTATGGACTGATGAAATGAGAGTGAGTCTTGATGGGCCAGATGGATGGGCCCGTGGCTGGATTGGTAAAGGGCAGAGAGCTCCAGTCCGACTCAGACGCCAGCAAGGTGGAGGTGGAGTACTGGTTTGGGCTGGTATCATCAAAGATGAGCTTGTGGGGCCTTTTCGGGTTGAGTATGGAGTCAAGCTCAACTCCCAGTCCTACTGCCAGTTTCTGGAAGACACCTTCTTCAAGCAGTGGTACAGGAAGAAGTCTGCATCCTTCAAGAAAAACATGATTTTCATGCAGGACAATGCTCCATCACACGCATCCAAGTACTCCACAGCGTGGCTGGCAAGAAAGGGTATAAAAGAAGAAAATCTAATGACATGGCCTCCTTGTTCACCTGATCTGAACCCCATTGAGAACCTGTGGTCCATCATCAAATGTGAGATTTACAAGGAGGGAAAACAGTACACCTCTCTGAACAGTGTCTGGGAGGCTGTGGTTGCTGCTGCACGCAATGTTGATGGTGAACAGATCAAAACACTGACCGAATCCATGGATGGCAGGCTTTTGAGTGTCCTTGCAAAGAAAGGTGGCTATATTGGTCACTGATTTGTTTTTATTTTGTTTTTGAATGTCAGAAATGTATATTTGTGAATGTTGAGATGTTATATTGGTTTCACTGGTAAAAATAAATAATTGAAATGGGTATATATTTGTTTTTTGTTAAGTTGCCTAATAATTATGCACAGTAATAGTCACCTGCACACACAGATATCCCCATAAAATAGCTAAAACTAAAAACAAACTAAAAACTACTTCCAAAAATATTCAGCTTTGATATTAATGAGTTTTTTGGGTTCATTGAGAACATGGTTGTTGTTCAATAATAAAATTAATCCTCAAAAATACAGCTTGCCTAATAATTCTGCACTCCCTGTATATATATAAATATATTTATGTGTATCTCGATTATCTGTTTCTATGTGTATATATATGCCAGTCCGTGAACATATATTTATATATATATATAGTAATATATACACAAAGAAACATATGATATATATCACTTACACTAAAATATATGTGTATATATACACTATTTGACAGATATATACAGATATTTATATATGTGTCATATATAAGCATCTGTATATTTGAGTAGGGCTTATTATTCATATTCGTTGGTGGTATAGTGTTAATAATTGTACTTTTGATAACAATTATTTATTGTTTTTTATGACCATTTCGTTGGTGGTTTTTGTGGCAGCATGCTTATTACATACATACTTACCTGATTCGAGCATCCAGCGCCGTCATCCAGACTCTCCGCCTCCTTCCAGCGATGCCGGAGTCTTCTCTTCCGGGTGTACTTGATGACGTCATCGGCGCAGACGCATTGAGGATGGAGCGGCCGAGCGAGCATCCTCCTCTCAGTGCGCCTGCGCCGACTGAATACCGTTACGGCGCAGGGGTGAGATCTTGATAGCAGACAGGACCAGCCAGAGGATGATCCCGTCCGTTGGCCCTGTCAATCAACATGCGGAGGCGGCGTCTTTAGGATAGGAGGATGCGGCTGCTACCAGCAAGTAGCCGCCCTACTTGCTGGTAGCAAGGTAATTAGCATATTTTAAAAATCGATTTTTAGCAAATTCTACTGAACAAAAATGATTATTTAACTTATGTATGCAGAGCTCGCAGTGTGGGGATTATTAGTAAAGAAAAAAAAAAAAAAACGGTTTAATGGGGTGACAGAAACCCTTTAAGTGATTAACCACCTCAGCCCCCAGTGCTTAAACACCCTGAAAGACCAGGCCACTTTTTACACTTCTGACCTACACTACTTTCACCGTTTATTGCTCGGTCATGCAACTTACCACCCAAATGAATTTTACCTCCTTTTCTTCTCACTAATAGAGCTTTCATTTGGTGGTATTTCATTGCTGCTGACATTTTTACTTTTTTTGTTATTAATCGAAATTTAACGATTTTTTTGCAAAAAAATGACATTTTTCACTTTCAGTTGTAAAATTTTGCAAAAAAAAACGACATCCATATAGAAATTTTGCTCTAAATTTATAGTTCTACATGTCTTTGATAAAAAAAAAATGTTGGGGTAAAAAAAAAATGGTTTGGGTAAAAGTTATAGCGTTTACAAACTATGGTACAAAAATGTGAATTTACGCTTTTTGAAGCAGCTCTGACTTTCTGAGCACCTGTCATGTTTCCTGAGGTTCTACAATGCCCAGACAGTACAAACACCCCACAAATGACCCCATTTCTGAAAGTACACACCCTAAGGTATTCGCTGATGGGCATAGTGAGTTCATAGAACTTTTTATTTTTTGTCACAAGTTAGCGGAAAATGATGATTTTTTTTTTTTTTTTTTTTTCTTACAAAGTCTCATATTCCACTAACTTGTGACAAAAAATAAAAAGTTCTATGAACTCACTATGCCCATCAGCGAATACCTTGGGGTCTCTTCTTTCCAAAATGGGGTCACTTGTGGGGTAGTTATACTGCCCTGGCATTCTAGGGGCCCAAATGTGTGGTAAGTAGGTAAATGACCTGTGAAATCCGAAAGGTGCTCTTTGGAATGTGGGCCCCTTTGCCCACCTAGGCTGCAAAAAAGTGTCACACATCTGGTATCTCTGTATTCAGGAGAAGTTGAGGAATGTGTTTTGGGGTGTCTTTTTACATATACCCATGCTGGGTGAGATAAATATCTTGGTCAAATGCCAACTTTGTATAAAAAAAATGGGAAAAGTTGTCTTTTGCCAAGATATTTCTCTCACCCAGCATGGGTATATGTAAAATGACACCCCAAAACACATTCCCCAACTTCTCCCGATTACGGAGATACCAGATGTGTGACACTTTTTTGCAGCCTAGGTGGGCAAAGGGGCCCATATTCAAAAGAGCACCTTTCGGATTTCACAGGTCATTTTTTACAGAATTTGATTTCAAACTCCTTACCACACATTTGGGCCCCTAGAATGCCAGGGCAGTATAACTACCCCACAAGTGACCCCATTTTGGAAAGAAGAGACCCCAAGGTATTCGCTGATGGGCATAGTGAGTTCATGGAACTTTTTATTTTTTGTCACAAGTTAGTGGAATATGAGACTTTGTATGAAAAAAAAAAAAAAAAAAAAAATAAGCATTTTCCACTAACTTGTGACAAAAAATAAAAAATTCTAGGAACTCGCCATGCCCCTCACGGAATACCTTGGGGTGTCTTCTTTCCAAAATGGGGTCACTTGTGGGGTAGTTATACTGCCCTGGCATTTTCCAGGGGCCCTAATGTGTGGTAAGTAGGTAAATGACCTATGAAATCCTAAAGGTGCTCTTTGGAATATGGGCCCCTTTGCCCACCTAGGCTGCAAAAAAGTGTCACACATGTGGTATCGCCGTATTCAGGAGAAGTTGGGGAATGTGTTTTGGGGTGTCATTTTACATATACCCATGCTGGGTGAGAGAAATATCTTGGCAAAAGACAACTTTTCCCATTTTTTTATACAAAGTTGGCATTTGACCAAGATATTTCTCTCACCCAGCATGGGTATATGTAAAATGACACCCCAAAACACATTCCCCAACTTCTCCTGAGTACGGCGATACCAGATGTGTGACACTTTTTTGCAGCCTAGATGCGCAAAGGTGCCCAAATTCCTTTTAGGAGGGCATTTTTAGACATTTGGATACCAGACTTCTTCTCACGCTTTGGGGCCCCTAGAATGCCAGGGCAGTATAAATACCCCACATGTGACCCCATTTTGGAAAGAAGACACCCCAAGGTATTCAATGAGGGGCATGGCGAGTTCATAGAAATTTTTTTTTTTTGGCACAAGTTAGCGGAAATTGATATTTTTAATTTTTTTCTCACAAAGTCTCCCGTTCCGCTAACTTGGGACAAAAATTTCAATCTTTCATGGACTCAATATGCCCCTCACGGAATACCTGGGGGTGTCTTCTTTCCGAAATGGGGTCACATGTGGGGTATTTATACTGCCCTGGCATTCTAGGGGCCCTAAAGCGTGAGAAGAAGTCTGGAATATAAATGTCTAAAAAATTTTACGCATTTGGATTCCGTGAGGGGTATGGTGAGTTCATGTGAGATTTTATTTTTTGACACAAGATAGTGGAATATGAGACTTTGTAAGAAAAAAAAAAAAAAATTCCGCTAACTTGGGCCAAAAAAATATCTGAATGGAGCCTTACAGAGGGGTGATCAATGACAGGGGGGTGATCAATGACAGGGGGGTGATCAATGACAGGGGGGTTGATCAATGACAGGGGGGTTGATCAATGACAGGGGGGTTGATCAATGACAGGGGGGGTGATCAATGACAGGGGGGTGATCAATGACAGGGGGGTGATCAATGACAGGGGGGTGATCAGGGAGTCTATATGGGGTGATAACCACAGTCATTGATCACGCCCGTGTAAGGCTTCATTCAGACGTCCGGATGCGTTTTGCGGATCCGATCCATCTATCAGTGCATCCGTAAAAATCATGCGGACATCTGAATGGAGCTTTACAGGGGGGTAATCAATGACAGGGGGGTAATCAATGACAGGGGGGTGATCAGGGAGTCTATATGGGGTGATCACCACAGTCATTGATCATGCCCCTGTAAGGCTTCATTCAGACGTCCGGATGCGTTTTGCGGATCCGATCCATCTATCAGTGCATCCGTAAAAATCATGCGGACGTCTGAATGGAGCTTTACAGGGGGGTAATCAATGACAGGGGGGTGATCAAGGAGTCTATATGGGGTGATCACCACAGTCATTGATCACGCCCCTGTAAGGCTTCATTCAGACGTCCGGATGCGTTTTGCGGATCCGATCCATCTATCAGTGCATCCGTAAAAATCATGCGGACGTCTGAATGGAGCTTTACAGGGGGGTAATCAATGACAGGGGGGTAATCAATGACAGGGGGGTGATCAGGGAGTCTATATGGGGTGATCACCACAGTCATTGATCATGCCCCTGTAAGGCTTCATTCAGACGTCCGGATGCGTTTTGCGGATCCGATCCATCTATCAGTGCATCCGTAAAAATCATGCGGACATCTGAATGGAGCTTTACAGGGGGGTAATCAATGACAGGGGGGTGATCACCACAGTCATTGATCATGCCCCTGTAAGGCTTCATTCAGACGTCCGGATGCGTTTTGCGGATCCGATCCATCTATCAGTGCATCCGTAAAAATCATGCGGACGTCTGAATGGAGCTTTACAGGGGGGTAATCAATGACAGGGGGGTGATCAGGGAGTCTATATGGGGTGATCACCACAGTCATTGATCACGCCCCTGTAAGGCTTCATTCAGACGTCCGGATGCGTTTTGCGGATCCGATCCATCTATCAGTGCATCCGTAAAAATCATGCGGACGTCTGAATGGAGCTTTACAGGGGGGTAATCAATGACAGGGGGGTGATCACCACAGTCATTGATCATGCCCCTGTAAGCCTTCATTCAGACGACCGGATGCGTTTTGCGGATCCGATCCATGTATCAGTGCATCCGTAAAAATCATGCGGACATCTGAATGGAGCTTTACAGGGGGGTGATCAGGGAGTCTATATGGGGTGATCACCACAGTCATTGATCACGCCCCTGTAAGGCTTCATTCAGACGTCCGGATGCGTTTTGTGGATCCGATCCATCTATCAGTGGATCCGTAAAAATCATGCGGACGTCTGAATGGAGCTTTACAGGGGGGTAATCAATGACAGGGGGGTAATCAATGACAGGGGGGTGATCAGGGAGTCTATATGGGGTGATCACCACAGTCATTGATCACGCCCCTGTAAGGCTTCATTCAGACGTCCGGATGCGTTTTGCGGATCCGATCCATCTATCAGTGGATCCGTAAAAATCATGCGGACGTCTGAATGGAGCTTTACAGGGGGTTGATCAATGACAGGGGGGTAATCAATGACAGGGGGGTGATCAGGGAGTCTATATGGGGTGATCAGGGGTGATTAGGGGTGATCAGGGGCTAATAAGGGGTTAATAAGTGACGGGTAGGGGGGGGTGTAGTGTAGTGTAGTGGTGCTTGGTGCTACTTTACTGAGCTACCTGTGTCCTCTGGTGGTCGATCCAAACAATGGGGACCACCAGAGGACCAGGTAGCAGGTATATTAGACGCTGTTATCAAAACAGCGTCTAATATACCTGTTAGGGGTTAAAAAAAACACATCTCCAGCCTGCCAGCGAACGATCGCCGCTGGCAGGCTGGAGATCAACTCTCTTACCTTCCGTTCCTGTGAGCGCGCGCGCCTGTGTGCGCGCGTTCACAGGAAGTCTCGCGAGATGACGCGTATATGCGTGACTGTGCGCAGGGCTGCCACCTCCGGAACGCGATCCTGCGTTAGGCGGTCCGGAGGTGGTTAATGAGGGAGGGCTAGCCCCCCCCCCCCCATGCAATTTTCGGCTAAAATTAGATTCACTCTAATAGGCCTTCGTTAGATCCGGTAAGATCAAGTAGTTTTAACATTAGATCTCATATAATTACAGAGATATTATGGATATTTGGTATTATATAAGGGTTGGGCTAGCCCCCCCACATGCCATTTTGTGGTAAAATTTCATTCAGACTAATAGATCTGCATTAGATCCGGTAAGATCAAGTGGTTTCAATGTTAGATCGCATATAATTACAGAGATATTATGAATATTTGGTATTACATAAAGGGGGCTAGCCCACCGACATATAATTCTCGGGAAAAAATCCATTCAGGCTAATAGTCCTTCTTTAGTTCCGGTAAGATCAAGTGGTTTCAACGTTAGATCGCATATAATTACAGAGATATTTCACATGAAAACACAGATATTAGGTAGTATTAAATAGGGGGGCTAGCCCCCCCTTATATAATACCAAATATCCATAATATCTCTGTAATTATATGAGATCTAAAACCACTTGATCTTACCGGATCTAACGAAGGCCTATTAGAGTGAATCTAATTTTACCAGAAAATTGCATGTGGGGGGCTAGCCCCCCCTCATTAATCACTTAATAAGTCTGTAATTGTGTGAGATCTAACAAAACAACTAGTTGATCATACCGGATCTAACAAATATCTTCCAAAATAGCTAATTGTTTGGTCAATTTTTTGATAAGGGGGGCTGATGACGGGTTAGCCCCCCTGCCAATAACTGTTAATATCTCTACTTCTGTGTGAGATCTAACGCAAACAACAATTGATCTAACCTGATCTAACAAAGATCTAACCAACTGCATATGTTTTGTTCAAAAATTTTGATATGGGGGGGCTAACATGGCTGAGGTATCAAAGTCAGAATACAGGGTTGTAAAAAAATTTTTTTTTCAGAGAATGAAAGGTACACATAGGGACAAAATACATAAAACTGCGGCAGGACTGCGGTTTTTTCGCAGCTTCCCACTACTTTGTATGCCACATTAAATGGTGGCATCAGAAAGTACAACTTGCCCCGCAAAGAACAAGCCCTCATACGGCTATGTGAATGGAAACATAAAAAGTTAAGGAAGGGAAAAAAAACTCCAGTATCCAAGGGGTTAAATCTTATGCACGTTGCTGGTTCTGTAAAAGGCTGTGGATTTGGTGCCCAAAATTCTGCAAAGGCAAATCCCCTCCGTGTTCACCAGGTGTGAAGCTACTGCTAATGACTGGAGTAGTCTCTTAGTATTGTCGCAGCGTCCTGGCTGCTGTGTGTGAACGCTGCCCTGCAGCCCCAGTGCCGGCTTCTTCTTCCTCCTTCTCAGGATCGGCCTGGCAGCCATTCAGCGGCTCTCCCCTCCCTCCCCCGGTGTCTGACGCGTTGCATGCCGGTGCTCGGGGCTCTGGCCGCCCGGGAGATGCTGCTGGACGAGCGGCGGCGCCGAGACCCACACACCCGCTGCAGGTACCCGGAGACTGGGGAGAGGGAGGCGGGAAGTGCGGGAGACGGTACCGGAGGCCGGACTCTGAGAGCAACTCGGGCCTGGCGGGGAGAGGGGCAGGGCGGACACTTTGCTGGGAGAGCTCCCGGCTCCGGGTGAGGCCTACACCAGGATTCAGGTGCGAGTGGCAAAGGGTTACGTTACCTGTAGTGGAGCAATGGCTGCTAGTGACTGCAGTGTGTGTATATATATATCTATCTATCTGTCACTATATACACTGTGCTGTATGCTTCTACTAAACATAGATAATATATACTAGACTTCTACTGTACTATATACGTATAATCTATATATATACTTACATTATACTATATACACACACCTCGTATGCTTACACTGTAATATATATATATTATACTTATACTATATATACACCTTGTATGCTTACACTGTACTATATACTCATACTATATATAATAAGTATAAGGTCCTAGCCACCTGCACGTCCCCGGATATTTCTATCGCCCCCCCATGTACCTCAGACCATAAACCTTCCTGTTGCCACAAGATTCCTGCCAAGTTGTAATAAAAGGCTAGTTTTTTAACGATATCAGTTCCTAGGAGAGCTGGGTGCACACAATATGGCGGCATAGTCCAGACAGAGCGGTCACCGAGCTTTACCAGACCCAATGGTAAATCCCCAACTTGTCATTCAGGGCTCTAGAAAAGCTGGGTGACACCGGTCACGGGGGCCATACTGGTCCGATCAGGATGTGGCAATGTAGATATATTTATCATCTCGAGGACGACGTGGGGGCTGCCGATTACTGGGGATTTTTAGGAGGAAATACTCGGTAACTTGCAAAAATGTTTGAATCAGCCGAGGTTTTCTGCATTGTGTTCAGCGGTGGATCTCGTCTCCCGTGGCCTGTGTGATGGTTGTCAGGTCTGAGGTGTCGTCGACAGACCCTGTGCCTATTTGCTGCATATGGGACCGCACACACATGTCGGCCGTGTGCTTTATAAATCTGGTGCACGGGCTGGCGCCATTTTCTACTCTGTGTTTGGGTATTGCTGTGTTTGCGGCATGTCTAGGGGCCATGTTGGATGTATATACCAGTGTTTTACTCCTGGGATTACAACCACCACTGCTGCGCATGTGTGCCTATGTGCACTCCCACAGTCCTGGCCAGCAGAGGGGTCTGTGCCTTTTTCTATAGTGTGCAAGCACGACCACCAATGATGGACTGCAGGGTGGTCCTAACCCCTGGATATGAACAGTGTATAATGTGATGGAAAAATGAATCCAGCCAGCAAAGGAGGCAATATGGACAATCACAATACATTAGCTTTCTCTGCGTGATAAATGCCATTTCCTGAGGGGAGACAACCCCTTTAAGGAAAACTTCTTGTGGGCACTGGCTTCACCCCAGAAAGCTGGAACTCACCGGCCACGCCTCCAAACCAATAAACCACGCCCGCCTCTGTGAAACCACGCCCCACCTCAGTGAAGCCACATCCCACCGCCGGCCAGGAAAAAAACGGGGGGAGGAGAGGGAAGAAGTTTGTGAAAGGAAGGTGAGCTGGGGGCAGCCTGGGGCTTCTCTTCCCCTCAGTCATCCACAGGGAGCCAATTCTGCGGCTCTAGTGACTGACTGGGGGTGAGAGAAGCCTCAGTCCGTTGCTGCAGCTCACGCTCAGACAGCACAGTGCTGACGTTTATTATTTATTATTATATTATTATTATAATTATTTTATTTTTTTACACTTTCTGCATACGAAAACTTTAGGGGGCATTTAACATTACATTTTGTGTTGTTGTTTTTTCCTGTAGTAGGAGCCTGACATATCGGCCCCAGTTGCATGGGGGGCACAGCCTCCTGGGCCACACTACAGAGTGGATTTGGGTCTGCAAAGACCCAGCAACTCATGCACACATCTGGCCCACCGGCGATTACAAGGACCGCAGCAGGAAACAACATTGTCCCTGCCTGATCTGTATAGACCAGGGATGCCCAACCTGGGCCCTTCAGTTGTTGCAAAACTAAAACTCCCAGCATGCCTGGACAGCCTACAGCAGGGCATGCTGAGAGTTGTAGTTTAACAACAGCTGGAGGACCACAGGTTGAGCATCCCTGGTATAGACCATGCTCATTGAGTGCTGTGTATACAGTGATGGGGAAGGGTAAAATACCGGCCCTGCCTTCTCTATGGGGGGCTAGTGAGCCTAGAAACCTGTTGCCATTTTTTCTGTTGATGCTTATGGAAAGTCTAATACATGGTAACTGGATCCTGGAGCGGGCTGCCAGGTCCTAGGGTCCAAAGTGACTTTTGCTGTAAGGTTATCAAAGTTGTATCGTCACTAGAATATTTCTCTTTTAGGCACCTTTTGATATGATGACAAAGGGAAGAGGAACCCAACGTGGTTTACCACAGGTCTCTGTAGACCACATATTCTGGAGGTGGATCGATAGATGACATAATATTTTTAAAACCTGAAATACCATAGTTTTTGCATTTGAAATCTTACGTTCAAGGCTCCTTTTGATCATCCATTTAGACTAGTTCTCACTGCAAAAATCAGTAGGACCTGCTGAGTAAGCATCAAGAAGTTAACTTTCTTATACACAGTCTAAAGCCCCTTTCACACGAGCGAGTTTTCCGCGTGGGTGCGATGCGTGACGTGAACCCATAGCACTTTTTTTTTTTCCATGCATCATTTCTGCGTTGCGTGAGACCCCGACAGTGCTAGAACGGGGGCGGTGTTATACTGACGCTCCGAGTCCGGAGTCTACAACTCACTCGTGTGAGAGCAGCTTAAGGCCTCTTTCACACGAACGATACGGATTGTGTCAGGATCTGTTTAGGAAAAAACGGATGGTTTTGTATGCTAGTTCAGTCAATTTTGTCTGCAATTGTGTTCGATTTATTTTTATTATTATTTTTTTTCCGAACAAGTGCAATCAGTTTTGATGTGTTTTTCACGCACGTGAAAAAAAAAAACAAGAATAAAAATCTACTGGCAAACATCAGTGAAAGACACACTGCGTCCCGATGTAATGCGTTTTTCACACAGAGAAACTCAGAATATAGAACATGCTGCAGTTTTTCCTGAACGCAGAACTGATGCATTTGCTTCACGCATCACACCTAGACGGAAAACTCGCTTGTGTGAAAGAGGCCTTGGGGCTCATGCACACGACTGTATTTTGCATCCTTGTCCGCTCCGCATTCTTTTTTTGTTGCAGATTGCTCATGCAGCAAATTTCTGAGCCTGCAAAAAAAAAAAGACGTCAGCACACCACACGGATTGCATCCTCATCTGTATGTCCGCTCTGCAAATGATAGAACATGTCCTATTCTTGTCCATATTGCAAACGAGAATAGTTTTCTAGAGATGGGAGGGAGAAAACTGCGGTTTCTACACTTTTCCGACATGCTTGACAAAGGGGCAGGGCCTAACGGGAAATGGCCTTACAGGCACCATCTTTCCATTATACCTCTGAATCAGCTTCACTACTGGTTTAGGCCTCATGCACACGACCATTGGGCGCAAATGGCAAGTCAGCAATCCACGGCCGCCGGCTGTGTGCACCCCGCATCACGGATGCGGACCCATGCACTTGAATGGGTCCACAATTCCGGAGATGTGGAACGGAGTGCTTCTGTGGTGTTTCTTTCCGTGGTTCCACACCGCAAAAAATATGACCTGTCATATTTTTCGCGGTGCGGACATACCACGGACCCATTCAAGTTGAATGGGTCCGGCCCGCTAAACGGATGTTGCTCATGCATTGGGAACTGCAATTGCGGTCCCCAATGTACGGAACGGCCGCACAACGGCCGTGTGCATGAGGCCTTAGGCTCATAATGACTGGTGGAAATAACTGATCAAATAACTGAAGTGTGAACTCAGCCTAAGGCCTCATGATCGTGTGCTGGCCGGCCCCGTGCTGCGGACCGCAAATTGGGCCCCGCATGCGGATCGCGGACCCATTCACTTGAATGGGGTACACAATCTGCATCCAACTGTCCACACTTTTTTTTGCGGTGTGGAGGCATGGATAGAAAATCCACGGAAGCACTCCGTAGTGCTTTTGTGGCCTTCCGATCTGTGCCTCTGTCCACACCACACCGCATCTTCCGAATTGTAGACTATTCAAATGAATGGGTCTGCATTCGTGATGCGGGGTGCACACGGCCAGTGCACGTGTATTGCGGACCCGCTTTATGCAATGTGCCGTGTGCATGAGCCCTTAGGCCCCTTTCACACGAGTGAATTTTCCGCGCAGGTGCGATGCATGACGTGAACGCATAGAACCCGCACTGAATCCTGACCCATTCATTTCAATGGGTCTGTGTACATGAGCTTTTTTTTTCATGCATCAGTTCTGCGTTGCGTTAAAAACGCAGCATGTTGTATATTATGCGTTTTTCATGTAGCCCTGGCCCCATAGAAGTGAATGGGGCCTCAGTGAAAAACGCATTGCATCCGGAAGCAAGTCTGGATGCAATGCGTTTTTCACTGATGGTTGCTAAGAGATGTTGTTTGTAAACCTTTAGTTTTTTATTGTGAAAAACGCATCAAAACGCATTGCACCCGCGCGCAGCTGGACCTAATCCGCCACACTCATGTGAAAGAGGCCTTAGGGTTCATGCACAGTACCGTGGTTTTTGTCTGAATCTGGTCTGCATATTTTGCAGCTCAGATGCGGACCATTCACTTCAATGGGGCCACAAAAGATGCGGACAGCACATCATGTGAGTAAGGCTACAAGCACACGACTATATGTGTTTTGCGGTCCGCAAAAAAAGCGGATGACATCCGTATGCCATCTGTTGTTTTTTTTTTTTTGCGGATCCATTGTAACAATGCCTAAAACGTACAAGAATAGGACATGTTCTATTTTTTTTTTTTTTGCAGGGCTACAAAACGGACATACTGATGCAGACGGCACACTCTGTGCTGTCTGCATTTTTTGCGGACCCATTGAAAATAACGGAACAGACACGGAAACAACAACGTTCGTGTGCATGTAGCCTAAGTCTGTTCCACAGCCCCGCAAAAAAAGATCTCCTCTTCTTGTCCGTTTTGAGGACAAGGGCAGGACATTCCGTTCCGCAAAAGGCATGATCCCTAAATCTGGGCCATTGTATTTTTTATTTATTTATAAAAATTAAAAAAAGTATAACTTTTTTAAATTCCTCTAAATAGAATTCATATGGCCTCCACCTTTGTGGGACTGTTGGACCATCACATCCTGTGGCCAGACTTTGCATTGTGGAACAGCTCAAAGTGGCACCACAACAGCACTGTGAAAATTAGGGCACCTTCACGCCGCGGATATTGTTGCAGAATTTTCCACAACTGAAAATCAGTTCCGTTTGTTTGAATAGAGTGGCGAACACATGGATTTCTGTAAGCCCCATTCAGGTGAATGGATCAGATTTTCAGCTGCTGGAAAATTCTGCAACAAAATCCACAGCATGTGAAGGCAGCTTTAGGGTACTTTCACACTAGCAGCAAGGAACTCCGGCAGGCTGTTCCGGCGGGTGAACAGCCTGTCGGATCCGTTCTGCCACCAGTGCACACGTACCCCTGGACTATCGCTCCGTCCCCATTGACTATAATGGGGGCGGCCCAGAGTTCCGGCGGCAGCACGGCAAACATGCCGAGAGGCAGCCGGAATAAAACTACAACATGTCGTACTTCTAGATTACCACTATACTGCGTTTTAGTTCATGCACACGGATACCGTAATTTTGCGGCATGGAACGTCCTGCCCTCTAGAACTGTTCTATTCTTGTCCGTAGTACAGACAATAATAGGACATGTTTTTTGCATGGCCACGGAACTGAGTGCTGTCTGCATCTTTCGCGGCCCCATTGAAGTGAATGTGTCCGCGTCTGACCCTCAAAAAATCTGGATCAGATGCGGACAAAAAAACGCTGATTGTGTGCAAGAGCTCTGAGTCTCTATGTTTTCCATGATTGATTGGAAAAACAACATAGTACGGCCTCTTGCACACGGCCGTTGTTTGTTTCCATGTCCATTCCATATTTTTTGCGGATAGGATGCGGACCCATTAATTTAAATGGGTCCGCAAAAAATGCGGACAGCACACGGTGTACTGTCCGCATCAGTATGTCCGTTCCGTAGCCCCGCAAAAAAAAATAGAACATGTCCTATTCTTGTCCGTTTTAGGCATTGTTACAATGGATCCGCAAAAAAAAAAGGATGGCATACGGATGTCATCTGTTTTTTTTTTTGCGGATCCACCATTTGCGGACCGCAAAACACATACGTGTGCATGTGAGTAACAGGCAGTAAAAACACAGCGAAGTCACAGGCGGGTCGCATGTTACAAGTGACTACATTAAAGTCATTGGAGTAAAAGTCACGTGCAACCTGCGACACCAAATCCACAGGTCAGAGTTCATTTCTCTGCGGTGTGTGGAGCAGATTTCTAGAATCTCCTACATCCAACTCCCGTAAATGCTGCAGATTTTTTCCACCAAATTCTCATTAATGCCACATGTAGCCATCGCCTTTTGTTTTGTGTGAACAAGCCGAACCCCTTACGACTCACGCTGGCTCCATAATATGTTTTTTCTTTATTCATTTATTATTTTTTGTTTGGTTTTGTTTTTTTGTGTGCTGAATACAGATGCAGCTGGGGGGGAAACTGCCCTGTGTTTTGCTGCAAATTCATGACAAACTGAGTAGATTTTTCCCCAGATCTCACCCTATTCAGAATCTGCAGAATGCCCTAAAATCCAAAGAAAAAAAAATCAGCTACATGTGAATGGAGGTTTGACAGCCCATACCTCTCTCTTGTACTGTATTTGGTTTGGGTAACGTCAATGCAGAATCCACACCAAAAATCTGCAACAAATCTGCCCCATCTGAACATGGCCCGGACGATCTCTTTGTCGGAGCTCTTCGATCAGCATTGCGTTACGGATTTCCTCGTGCCCCTCCTACAGAATTGCTATTTAGATGTTTTTGTAAACCGTGGGAAGTTTTTTGCAGTCCGTCTCCAGCTCTCGTCTGAACCTGTGTCTATTAGGTTGTGTTTGGCCGGAGTGACGATGCTGTATAGAAATAAACATATTTAGAAGCTTTTTTTGTTTATTTTTTTTAGGTCAACGAGGCGTCATTTACCCTCATTCAATAGTGGTGTGAGCAGTAGAGATATAATCTGCATGCGCAGGGCCCCGGGACACGTCTGCCTGGAGATCACACACCTCCGGCAGGCCGCTTGTTTGCTCAGCCTGTGAGCAGGTTACACGTCTTTCTGCTTTTACTTCCTTTATGTTTCTCTTTGACCGAGATATAAGTAAATTGCAGAGTTATTTGCTTGCTAATCCTGCTAAAGCCCATAGATCTTGATTAGGCTGGGTGACCAATGGACGTGACGTCACTGGCCTAGGATGAGGCCTAAGCACTCTCTGAGCGCCCTGATCTCTTTGTACAGCTGAGTTGGACCCCCACCGATCTGATACTGATGGCCAATCCGGAGGACAGGCCGTCAAAATCCCAGAGGGCAGTCATCGCTGAGATGACGCACTTGCCTCCAAAAAATGCCTAGAATGGACCTGTCCTCTCTCCTGACATGTAATCTTATTCTCCATAATATAAAAATTCTGTAGCATCTTTTCCTAGAACTCTGCATTGTACCATTCCTCCACTATTCCTCTTAGAAATTCACCAGTAAGTTGACCACTGGGTGTTACCATTCCCTTTGTCCAAGGGTGTGTTCCTGCACGGTCAGCACTGATTGGACAGAGTTATGTAGGAACCCATCCCCCACCTGGTAACGCCCATTTTTGAATTTATCCATCCATTTCTTGTAGGAATAACAGAAGAACAGCACAATGCAGACTTCTCTTCTATTATGGGGAATACAGTAATTTAGTAAGACAGACATGTCAGGAGAGGTGACGGGTCCTGTAAGCAGCCTCTGGTGTATTCTTCTACGTCTCAGTGACCTCCCCACTAATTCATTAAACATGAAATCACTTAACTTGTTACTTTGCAGATTCTTAAGTGGTATCTTTAATAATTATCCCCGGCTTTTTAACGCTTCTGATAAATCTTTGCATGAACAGCCTAAGCTGCTAATAAGATTATGATAATAATCATTAGTTTATACAGGATCTTGTGGGGCATAATAAAGTGACAGTTAATTAGCAAATTATTGAAAATTGCCTGATTTGCTGTGGCTGTTGTCAAGGGTGAAACCTGTGGCACATCCCATGTGTTAGCGATTCAGCAAAAGCAGTTATTCTTTGTATGCAGAGAAGTTATATATTTTCTATATTATTTGGGGCTGTTTTTCACCAGCGAGTCTCTTGCGGGAATCACGCTCCGTGTGTGAGCGTGAACCTCCGTTCGTTCTGGACTTGCAGGAGCGCACGGCATTATACTGATTTATAATACTGTGTGTCTCTGCATGACCTTTTTGCTACAGAATCATACCGACAGCGTTATGTCAGTATCATCCTGTAGAAGTCGCTGGTTTAAAACAGCCTTAGGGCTTGTTCACATGACCGTGTGAAGCCCGTGCTGTGGACCGCAAATTGCAGTCCGCAATGCACGGGCACTGTCCGTGGGGCATGCGCATGGGGATCCCAGACCCATTGACTTGAATGGATCCGCGATCCTTCCGTTCCACTAAAAAATAGAGCAAGTTCTATCCTTTTGTGGTGCGGAAAGCACTCCGTAGTGTTCCGTTTCGCATCTCCAGATTTGCGGACCCATTGAAATGAATGGGTCTGCATCCGTGATGCGGAATGGCCACGGAACGGTGCCTGTGTATTGCGGTTCCGCAAATGCGGTCCGCAATACGGCAACGGGCAGCACACGTTTGTGTGAACGAGCCCTTACTTGCAGTTTTCAAGATCTCTGTTTGCAGTCATTGAGTAAGAGCCTTCATTGTTCATAGCAGACACTAGAAGTCTTTCCTGGTTATGTGATTGACACAAAGGTGCACAGCTTGTTGCGGTACAGGCGCCTTGGCTGACTTCACATCTGAAAGTAAACAATAGGAGCTCCTATTGAATGACTGCAAGCAGAGATCTTAAGATGCATTTACATGCACAGGTGAACAGCAGAGTTCCTTCCTGACAGTCAGCTGCTGGCTCAACGGAGGTGAAGCGATCGCTCGTCCTCATACCGCAGATCACCGTTTAGAGAGTATGATTTCCTACCCAGAAATTATGGGGCACATTTGTTAAGACCAGCGTTTTAGATGCCGGTCTTAATAAGGCCCTGCACTGGCAGCGGATCTGCTGGAGTCATAACTTCGGCTGATCCACCGCGGCCCAAAGACTTGTATGGAGCCTGTCTCGTGCAGCGAGAAGAGGGAGCGCAATATGCGTGCGCTTCTCTCCCCTCGTTTTAGAGATCGTGATGGTCTCGGCGCTCAGACTCCCACCAATGTAAATGTTTGATATGTCTCTATGACATATCAAAATTTTTTCAAAGTTTTTGTGACGCTTTAAATATTGATGGCCTATCCTCAAGATGGCTGAGCAATATCGATTGGAGGGGGCCCGACTCCTGGCACTCCTGCCAATCAGGGGGCGCAGATTACAGCGCTCCAGCTTCTTAGTCGTCCAAGCGCAGCACTGTACGTTATATGCAGGCTTTTCTTGGTATTGCAGCCCGGCCCCATTCACTTGAATGGGACTGAGCTACGCAGAGGCCATGTGACCGATGGCTGTGATGTCACAGGTCGAGGACATGGCTGCAGTGCTTGCCTGAGCACCAGGACCGCCTCCAGCAGCTGATTGACAGGGGTGCCGGCAGTCGGATCCCAGCAATCAGATATTGAGGACCTGTCCTGAGCTTATATCGGTCAATAGAACAAAGCGGCTAAGCACGCCTCGTACTAATTTTGGCACATCTGGGAATGTCCGTGTGCCAGAGTCTGAAATTCACCCCAGCTATACCAGTTATAATGCCTGGGGTGAAATCCATGACAAAGTCTCATGAAACGGCATCCCTAGTATCTATTCTTATGAATCTGTATCATGCTGTTCCAGTTTATGAATAAATTGACAACTGGTGTATCCTTACAAAATCTGGCACTGGCAGTATTGATTGGACAGTGCCAGGCTGTGTAGGGACGCCCCCCCCAGGTGGCAATATCTAGTTTAGGAGGAATAACAGAGGAACGGCAATTATAAGAAAAAAAATACTCCAGAATTATCTCATGGGGAATGCAATTCTTTATTGAGGGGATGGCTCCTCTTTAGGGCTCATGTACACAATCCTTTTGTGGTCCGCAAAACACGGCCGTGTGCGTTCCGCATTTTGCGGAACATAACGTCCAGGCCTTAATAGAACAGTCCTATCCTTGTCCGGACAACAATAGGAAATGTTCTATATTTTTGCTGATGCCACGGAATAGACATACGGATGCGGACAGCACACATTGTTCTGTCTGCGTGTTTTGCGTCCCTATTGAAGGGAAGTCCGCACCCGGTCCGTTCATGTGGATGAGCCCTTGAGGTGTTTTAATCAGATCGGTTGGTTACTATTTTACTGATGCCTATTAAATGTGTTAGTAAATGGCAGTGACACGTCTGCCAAGTCACCCTGTGGGCCACGTGCTTACGTTTTGTTCTACATTCCCATTTTCAATACACTCATCACTTTAATTAGTTGAGCACATTGCAACATTTCTCCCACTGATTATAACCAATTACAAGGACCGGAATCTTCTCTCCCTGTGTGACAGCTTCCTTGTTAGGCCAAGTTCACACATGACCATACACTTTAGGGAGCAGCCAGCCAAGCATTCCTCCCAACAACCCCATACACATGCATGCCCAGCTCAGCCTGCATATGTTCTCAGTAGGGAGGCTAAGAATAAGCCACTACCAGACCCCTCTGGGGCAAGATTATCTCCCTTGATAACCATAAGATTGGACATGTTGATATCCAGTAGGCCTGACCCTGCTTTTGGGGTTGGGACTTCACCATACACTTTAGATGGGTAGCTGGCTATGTAATGTGCTGGCCACCCGTAGTGTTTATCGTTAAAAGCCATAGAAAGTAAGTGGAGATCCACTTTACATGTCTTCCTGCTCGTCGCTCTCTTGCTGACGTTCTTTAATAGAATCTCATGCTTCCTTGCTTTTGGCCATGTAGCATGGAGACAAGGTTATTGCAGATAGGCTTTTCTGTAGTTACATGTACTCAAATGGTGGTCACCCAGGCAGGAAGTTAGAGGGGTTGTCCCATAAAAGCATTCTACATTTTTCAAACCAGCACCTGGGACCTAAACATTTTTGTAATTTCAGGTAATTGAAGATTTAGTATAGCCGCAGAGTTATTCAATAAAATGTATCTGTGTAGCGCCATCTGCAGCTTGTTTTTTTCCTTCTCTCTCCATCCACCTCACTGAGGTGGTCGCACACGCTCGGTTTAAATCCTCAACTGTCACCAGCCATATCTTCTGATAAAAGCTATCGCAGTTAGGCCTCATGCACACGACCATTTGCGGAACGGAACGGGCAGCCCATTGTAGAAATGCCTATTCTTGTCCGCAAAACGTACAAGAATAGGACATGTTTTGCGGGGCCACGGAACGGAGCAACGGAGGCGGACAGCACACTGAGTGCTGTCCGCATCTTTTGCGGCCCAATTGAAGTGAATGGGTCTTCACCCGAGCCGCAAAAACTGCGGCTCGGATGCGGACCAGAACTACGAGAGAGCTACAGCAGAAAGGACACTCCCCACTGAGCTGTGATAGGGAGAGAGCTACAGCAGAAAGGACACTCCCCACTGAGCTGTGATAGGGAGAGAGCTACAGCAGAAAGGGCACTCCCCACTGAGCTGTGATAGGGAGAGAGCTACAGTAGAAAGGACACTCCCCACTGAGCTGTGATAGGGAGAGAGCTACAGTAGAAAGGACACTCCCCACTGAGCTGTGATAGGGAGAGAGCTACAGCAGAAAGGACACTCCCCACTGAGCTGTGATAGGGAGAGAGCTACAGCAGAAAGGACACTCCCCACTGAGCTGTGATAGGGAGAGAGCTACAGCAGAAAGGACACTCCCCACTGAGCTGTGATAGGGAGAGAGCTACAGCAGAAAGGACACGCCCCTGAGTCTGAACTAAATCTAGCGGGCTCTCGAGTGGTTGGCGCAATTAATGGAGCAATCGCTGGCTCCATGGGAGGTACAGGGCTGGTTCTAGCTTTGTTGGAGATTGTCATGTACTATATGATGTTAGATTTTCATTTTTTTTACATCAATCATGGGATAACCCCTTTAACAGAGTATTGGCATCTTCAGTAATAACATATCCTCAAGATATACCATTAATACCTGATTCACCCAGACCCTAGTTAGGCCTCCTGAGCACGATCGTATTTTGTATCCGTGTCCGATCTGCATTTTTTTGTGGATTGCACACAAATGTGTTCATTTCAATGGGTCAGCGAAAAAACTAAACGGGACTACAATTGTATGTCATCCGCATGATGTCTGCATCCGTGTGTCCGTTATGCCAAAAGATAAAACCTGTCCTCTTCTTGGCCACCAAATGCGGACCATGAACCCATTGAAGTCAATGGGTCTACAAAAAAAATGGATGCAACATGGACGTCATCTGTGTTTTGTGCACTGCAAAACGGATACAGTGAGAGGCCTTGGGGAGAGCAGCGTGATCTGATTTACATCTTGCTGTTACTAAGAAGTGACCTGTATGACTGATTTGTGAGGACACCAGCTCCTACTGGTGTTGTCTGGGATCGGAGAATAAATAGGGCTGAGCTGTAATACCAGACCCAGCCCTTGTGCAAGAGTGGCGCTGAGAGTGGCCCCTGCTCTCCAGTGTCTGACAGCCCCCTAGAGGACATGAGATGTATTCACAGGGTACGCTATAAATGTCTGCTATGTTTGGGTCCCAGAAGTAAGACCCTCACCAATGTAAAAATCTGAGTTCCCCTGACCCCTGAGCAGGGGTTATATATTGATGACCTATCCTCAGGGGGGCTCCTGGCACCTCTGCTGATCAGCTGATCAGCGCTCATGTGAGTGCTGCTTCCTGTTCAGACCTACACTGTGCATAGTCACTCTAGTCTCGGTGCACATACAGGGCTCGTCCCATTCAAATCAATAGGATGAGTACTTGTGATCACACCGCGCTGTCAGCGAGACACTGCGCAGTGTAATCTTGAAGAGGAAGCAGCACTCACATGAGCGCATCTCCTCTTAAACAGCTGATCGGTCATCAATATAAAACCCCTGCACAACTCCTTTAACATTTTCGATATTCCAGCTGTCCCCACAGTCATACAGGCCACGTCTGCGTTATTATCATATGTATATTGGATCATTTTCTGCTCCAGAGTAATTTTCTGTACACAGAAGGACCTTTGTATTCATCTCTGCGATTTCTGACCTTTCTGCTGTCATTGGCTCTGACATTTCAGACTTTTGCAGATATTCACTTTAAAGGGAACCTGTCACCGGTTTTTAACCATAAGAATCATCGGCATCCTGAGATAGTTCTCCCCCACCCTAAACAGCCTAGGGGTTAATTTTATAATTTTTTTTTAAACACCTCCAAGTTCTTCTTTTAAAGTCCATTTTCGCTTTTTTCAAGTTATGTAAATGAAATGCTTACCTCATCACTTCCCATTCCTAACCCCACCACCCATTATAAGAGTGACAGAATCTAAAGATCATACCCTCCTCCCTCCGAACTCACGTCCCAAATCCCACGCATGTGCAGAACCAGTCATCTCACTCACTGATGGAAAAAAAAATCTAGAATATTCGCGATTACAAAGATATAGCACTATATTCTAGATCTTTGCGAATTCTCGAAGTGCTGATATTCACGATAAAAATTTGCGGTTAGAATATTCGCGATCAACACCACTACTGATCATATAATGTATACTGCGCAGCTGCGAGACTTGGCAGAGAAGGGGTGGAGACGAGCAATCGTAGAGGGTGTGTCTTATCCGTTTGTGGGCGTGGCTGCACTCATCTCTGAAGCATGGAGGAGACAGGACTCATCTAAGGCGCATTTACATATATGGCGGGAACATTTATTTTAGGTTTTTCTCTGAACTGATTGTTCAGAATTGATTTTAACCACCTCCGGACCGCCTAACGCAGGATCGCGTTCCGGAGGTGGCAGCCCTGCGCAGAGTCACGCATATATGCGTCATCTCGCGATGGCCGAGACTTCCTGTGAACGCGCGCACACAGGCGCGCGCGCGCTCACAGGAACGGAGGGTAAGAGAGTTGATCTCCAGCCTGCCAGCGGCGATCGTTCGCTGGCAGGCTGGAGATGTGTTTTTTTTAACCCCTAACAGGTATATTAGACGCTGTTTTGATAACAGCGTCTAATATACCTGCTACCTGGTCCTCTGGTGGTGGTCCCCTTTGTTTGGATCGACCACCAGAGGACACAGGTAGCTCAGTAAAGTAGCACCAAGCACCACTACACTACACTACACCCCCCCCCCCCGTCACTTATTAACCCCTTATTAGCCCCTGATCACCCCATATAGACTCCCTGATCACCCCCCTGTCATTGATTACCCCCCTGTCATTGATCACCCCCCTGTAAAGCTCCATTCAGATGTCCGCATGATTTTTACGGATCCACTGATAGATGGATCGGATCCGCAAAACGCATCCGGACGTCTGAATGAAGCCTTACAGGGGCATGATCAATGACTGTGGTGATCACCCCATATAGACTCCCTGATCACCCCCCTGTAAAGCTCCATTCAGATGTCTGCATGATTTTTACGGATGCACTGATAGATGGATCGGATCCGCAAAACGCATCCGGACGTCTGAATGAAGCCTTACAGGGGCATGATCAATGACTGTGGTGATCACCCCCCTGTCATTGATCAACCCCCTGTAAAGCTCCATTCAGATGTCCGCATGATTTTTACGGATGCACTGATAGATGGATCGCATCCGCAAAACGCATCCGGACGTCTGAATGAAGCCTTACAGGGGCGTGATCAATGACTGTGGTGATCACCCCATATAGACTCCCTGATCACCCCCCTGTCATTAATTACCCCCCTGTAAAGCTCCATTCAGATGTCCGCATGATTTTTACGGATGCACTGATAGATGGATCGGATCCGCAAAACGCATACGGACGTCTGAATGAAGCCTTACACGGGCGTGATCAATGACTGTGGTTATCACCCCATATAGACTCCCTGATCACCCCCCTGTCATTGATCACCCCCCCTGTCATTGATCACCCCCCCCCTGTCATTGATCACCCCCCCCCCTGTCATTGATCACCCCCCCCCCTGTCATTGATCACCCCCCCCCCCTGTCATTGATCACCCCCCCCCCTGTCATTGATCACCCCCCCCCCCCTGTCATTGATCACCCCTCTGTAAGGCTCCATTCAGACATTTTTTTGGCCCAAGTTAGCGGAATTTTTTTTTTTTTTTCTTACAAAGTCTCATATTCCACTAACTTGTGTCAAAAAATAAAATCTCACATGAACTCACCATACCCCTCACGGAATCCAAATGCGTAAAATTTTTTAGACATTTATATTCCAGACTTCTTCTCACGCTTTAGGGCCCCTAGAATGCCAGGGCAGTATAAATACCCCACATGTGACCCCATTTCGGAAAGAAGACACCCCCAGGTATTCCCAGAGGGGCATATTGAGTCCATGAAAGATTGAAATTTTTGTCCCAAGTTAGCGGAACGGGAGACTTTGTGAGAAAAAAATTAAAAATATCAATTTCCGCTAACTTGTGCAAAAAAAAAAAAATTTCGATGAACTCGCCATGCCCCTCATTGAATACCTTGGGGTGTCTTCTTTCCAAAATGGGGTCACATGTGGGGTATTTATACTGCCCTGGCATTCTAGGGGCCCCAAAGCGTGAGAAGAAGTCTGGTATCCAAATGTCTAAAAATGCCCTCCTAAAAGGAATTTGGGCACCTTTGCGCATCTAGGCTGCAAAAAAGTGTCACAGATCTGGTATCTCCGTACTCAGGAGAAGTTGGGGAATGTGTTTTGGGGTGTCTTTTTACATATACCCATGCTGGGTGAGAGAAATATCTTGGCAAAAGACAACTTTTCCCATTTTTTTTATACAAAGTTGGCATTTGACCAAGATATTTATCTCACCCAGCATGGGTATATGTAAAATGACACCCCAAAACACATTCCCCACCTTCTCCTGAGTACGGAGATACCAGATGTGTGACACTTTTTTGCAGCCTAGGTGGGCAAAGGGGCCCATATTCCAAAGAGCACCTTTCGGATTTCACAGGTCATTTTTTACAGAATTTGATTTCAAACTCCTTAATACACATTTGGGCCCCTAGAATGCCAGGGCAGTATAACTACCCCACAAGTGACCCCATTTTGGAAAGAAGAGACCCCAAGGTATTCGCTGATGGGCATAGTGAGTTCATGGAAGTTTTTATTTTTTGTCACAAGTTAGTGGAATATGAGACTTTGTATGGAAAAAAAAAAAAAAAAAAATCATCATTTTCCACTAACTTGTGACAAAAAAAAAAAAATTCTAGGAACTTGCCATGCCCCTCACGGAATACCTTGGGGTGTCTTCTTTCCAAAATGGGGTCACTTGTGGGGTAGTTATACTGCCCTGGCATTCTAGGGGCCCAAATGTGTGGTAAGGAGTTTGAAATCAAATTCTGTAAAAAATGACCTGTGAAATCCGAAAGGTGCTCTTTGGAATATGGGCCCCTTTGCCCACCTAGGCTGCAAAAAAAGTGTCACACATCTGGTATTGCCGTACTCAGGAGAAGGTGGGGAATGTGTTTTGGGGTGTCATTTTACATATACCCATGCTGGGTGAGAGAAATATCTTGGCAAAAGACAACTTTTCCCATTTTTTTATACAAAGTTGGCATTTGACCAAGATATTTATCTCACCCAGCATGGGTATATGTAAAAAGACACCCCAAAACACATTCCTCAACTTCTCCTGAATACAGAGATACCAGATGTGTGACACTTTTTTGCAGCCTAGGTGGGCAAAGGGGCCCATATTCCAAAGAGAACCTTTCGGATTTCACTCGTCATTTTTTACAGAATTTGATTACAAACTCCTTACCACACATTTGGGCCCCTAGAATGCCAGGGCAGTATAACTACCCCACAAGTGACCCCATTTTGGAAAGAAGAGACCCCAAGGTATTTCGTGATGGGCATAGTGAGTTCATAGAAGTTTTTATTTTTTGTCACAAGTTAGTGGAATATGAGACTTTGTAAGAAAAAAAAAAAAAAAAAATCATCATTTTCCGCTAACTTGTGACAAAAAATAAAAAGTTCTATGAACTCACTATGCCCATCAGCGAATACCTTAGGGTGTGTACTTTCCGAAATGGGGTCATTTGTGGGGTGTTTGTACTGTCTGGCCATTGTAAAACCTCAGGAAACATGACAGGTGCTCAGAAAGTCAGAGCTGCTTCAAAAAGCGGAAATTCACATTTTTGTACCATAGTTTGCAAACGCTATAACTTTTACCCAAAGCATTTTTTTTTTACCCAAACATTTTTTTTTTATCAAAGACATGTAGAACAATAAATTTAGAGCAAAATTTCTATATGGATCTCGTTTTTTTTGCAAAATTTTACAACTGAAAGTGAAAAATGTCATTTTTTTTGCAAAAAAATCGTTAAATTTCGATTAATAACAAAAAAAGTAAAAATGTCAGCAGCAATGAAATACCACCAAATGAAAGCTCTATTAGTGAGAAGAAAAGAAGGTAAAATTCATTTGGGTGGTAAGTTGCATGACCGATCAATAAATGGTGAAAGTAGTGTAGGTCAGAAGTGTAAAAAGTGGCCTGGTCTTTCAGGGTGTTTAAGCACTGGGGGCTGAAGTGGTTAATATCATTATTATTATTATTATTATAGAAAAGTGAGTGGATAAATAGGCTTAGAAAGTGATGACAGGTTTCCTTTTAAAGACTTTTTTTTTGCTTTAACGTTTTAAGGAAATCATACAGACATTGGTATTGAAGGGGTTCTCTGGGGTTAGCCATTGATGTCCTGTCCTGTATCGGAGCAGAGAGGGTCCAACACGTGTCACTCCACCAGTCAGCTGTTTCTGGAGCTAGAACTGCACAGGTTGACTCAGTTGGTTGCTGCCACATTACTCCCATGGTCCCATCCCAGACGTTAATGGCATATCGCTAGGATGTTCTATTAATGTCAGATAGGTGCGGATTCCCAAAGTGAAGGAGAGCGTACCACATAAGTGTGGCCACCCTCTATTCATCACTATGACAGATCTGGAAATAGTTGGGTGTGCTCGCTCAGCTATTTTTTGCCTCTCCTACAGCAGGCATGCTTAACCTGCGGCCCTCCAGCTGTTGCAAAACTACAACTCCCAGCATGTCCGAACAGCCTACAGCAGGGCATTGTGGGAGTTGTAGTTTTACAACAGCTGGAGGGCCGCAGGTTGAGCATCCCTGTCCTACAGCAGTGAATGGAGAGCACACTACACATGTGCAGTGCCCTCTCCTTCACTTCAGAAGCCCCGTTCTGGAGATAGATGCTGGTTACCTCTCTGGGACCTGCTCCTATCTGATATTTTTAGAGTATTCTAGCAACATGCCAAGATTGGTAGCCGCGCTGCATTTCCCAGCTCCATCCACTATACAGCACGGTAGGTGGAGCTGTGTAGTTCTGGTGCCGTAACTACTGCAAAACAGATCTGGTTGTGTGTGTGTGGGCATCTGTCATTATATTTTCTACCTAGGACACTGGCTGACCTGTTACATGTGCGCTTGGCAGCTGAACGACATCTGTGTTGGTCCCATGTTCATATGTGCCTCCATTGCTGAGAAAAATGATGTTTTAATATATGCAAATGAGCCTCTAGGAGCAACGGGGGCGTTGCTGTTACACCTAAAGGTTAGCTCTCTTTGCAACTGCCGTGTCCTCTGCACTTTGACAGGGCCAGGCACCTGGCCTTGTCAATCAAAGTGCAGAGAGAGCAGAGCCTTTGTGTGTAAAGGTAACGCCCCCATTGCTCCCAGAGGTTCATTTGCATATATTAAAGCATAATTTTTCTCAGCAATGTGGACACATATGTACATTGAACCAACACAGATGTCGTTCAGCTGCCAAGTGCACATGTAACTGGTCAGCCAGTGCCATAGGTACAAATCTGCTGACAGATGCCCTTTTTAAAGAGGTTGTTTGGGCTTTTAATATTGATGACCTATCCTCAGGATAGGTCATCAATATCAGATCGGCGGTGGTCTGACACCTAGCATCCCTGGCGATCAACTGCATCAGGATACGGCGCACGCAGTGCGCACGTACGGTCTCCTTTCTCTCTTCCTGTCCACTGCTGCTGTCTTTGATCTTTGCCATATACAGCAGCGGTAAACAGGAAGAGAGAAGGGAGACGGCAGTGATCCTAAACACACCTCAAAATCCACAATAGACTACCTCAAAAGGCACAAGCTAAAGGTTTTACCAAGGCCCTGCCAGTCCCCTGATCTGAACATGTATGAAAATCTGTGGATAGACCTCATAAGAGCAGTGCGTGCAAGACGGCCCAGGAATCTCACAGAACTGGAAGACTTTTGCAAGGAAAAATGGATGAAAATCGCTCAAACGAGAATTGAAAGGCTGGCTACAAAAAGCGTTTACAAACTGTGATACTTGCCAAAGGTGGTGCTACTAGGTACTTACCATGCAGGGTGCCCAAAGTTTTGCTTCAGGCCCTTTCCCTTTTTTTTTTTTTTTTAATGTAAAAGATGAAAATAAAAAAATATTTAAAGGGATGGTGTCATCTTTATGGCTTTTGGAGATAAATTCATCTTCAACTTGCTAACCAGTTCACAGTAGCAGTAATTTTGACATGGGGTGCCCAAACTTTTGCATGCCACTGTGTGTGTGTGTGTGTGTGTGTGTGTGTGTGTGTGTGTATGTATGTATATATATATATATATATTACACACACTGTTCAAAGCCCGTGCCTGCTTTCTGTGAGTGGAAAATAAAGCTTCCTTGGTGTGTTCTGTGGCCCTGGCACATGAATTATTCAGCTCCTGGTGTACAGTTACATGCTGCCTTAGTGATGACTTCATTGTCCATTGCATTAGGCTACATATAATATAAATGCATTCTCTCCAGGAGCCATGCCTATGTACAGTCCTTTATAGAACACTTAGCATTTACAATTTGAAGGCTCAGATGATATGCGTAACACTGATGTTGCAAATGTATATAGCTTTTGCCTGATGGAATCACAGATGCACAGAGGTCTCTCTGAACCAATTTAGCTCTAAATAGTCATATGTTGAACCCAGTCCAAATCTATTTTTTTTTGTTTGCACAGCTCCTCTAGATGTATACAATGGCATCCAGCCACAGCTCTTCGATAGTGCCTCAGTCAAACAGCAGCAAACCTTTGTATAGAAAAGGACTGGATCCTTCACAGCAGTTAGGACTGGTACGCTCACTTCCTGATGTTTGCCCCAAAGAGCCTACAGGTAAGTGTCCTAAGTGACAAATCGTTTTCATTTTTTTCACTGCTTTATATTGTAAGGATAAATACTGTGTTTAGTGTTGAGCGAATCGACGTATCCGAAACTGAATTTGATCCGAAGTTCAGGAAAAATTTAATTAGCTGGGAAGCTGAATTTCGTTGTGCTTCGGGGTAACGAATCAATTTTTCCTAAAATAGTGGCTGAAAATAAAAAATAAAAAATATACTTGCCTCATCCACTTGATCGTGGAGAGGCCATCCGCTTCTACTGGTCCTTTTAGCGGGTTTTCTTCAATCAAGACGGGAGCGGACGGCCTCTCCGTGATCAAGTGGATGAGGAGAATGTAATTTTTTTTTTAACCCCGGATTAATCCCCTGAGCACCTGAATGAGTATCAGATGCCGCGATCAGTGTTGAACGCGGAATCTGAGGGGTTAAATGGGGGGGGGGGGCGGGGGCGACGCGATTGCCGTTACCCGTTATTGCACCCGCTCCACACAGTAAAAAACTATTTGTGACAAATTAATTCAGAATGAATTGAATTCCTTGACGAAGGTCAGCGAAACTGCCAAATCGAGTTTTTGAAAACTTCTCTTATCTCTAACTGTGTTGTACAAAACGTCTCTTCCAAGCCTGTCGCTCAGTGTACAGGAAGCCTATAAATTCCTAGTGGTAACTAACAGTGTAGCTGTGAATCCAGTGCTGGGGTGAGATAGAAAATTTAGTAGAAGCAGCAACTTGGGGCCTCTTCCTCTCTCTAAGGCCTCTTTCACACGAAAGTATTTTCATTCCGTGACCGTCCCGTTTTTTTGGGGGTTTTTTTTGCGCACCGTATACGGAACCATTTATTTCAATGGGTCCGCAAAAATAACGGAAGGTACTCCGTATGCATTCAGTTTCCGTATTTCCGTTCCGCAAAAAAATACTGTCCTATTATTTTCTGCATTACGGACAAGGATAGGACAGTTCTATTAGGGGCCAGCTGTTCTGGACCGCAAAACACATATGGTCATGTGCAAGAGGCCTTACTCAGTAACTCGCACCTCCTACACACGTACTACTGTGGATAGCAAGGAAAGAGAAGTGGCTCATAAGTGGAGAAAGAGACATTTTTTTCCTTAGGTTCCTTATAATTCCCTGGCACTTTTATGCAGAGTTGGTTGAGAGTGCACTGTCTATTTAAAGGGCTTCTGTCACCCCCAAAACCCCCTTTTTTTTTTTTTGGGCTTGTTAACCCCTTAAGGACCTAGGACGTACCGGTACGCCCTATTTCCCGAGTCCTTAAGGACCTAGGACGTACCGGTACGCCCTATTTCCCGAGTCCTTAAGGACCGAGGACGTACCGGTACGTCCTGACTTAAAATCGGAACTCCGGCGCCGCAGGGGTTAATCGGAACGGGATTTCGGCTGAAATCATTCAGCCGGCATCCCGTAACAATGCAGGGGGGGGTCATTTGACCCCCCCGTATCGGCGATCGCAGAAAACCGCAGGTCAATTCAGACCTGCGGTTTTCTGCGTTTCCGGTCCATTCGGGTGTCCTGTGACCCGATGAACCGGAAAAAGACTGCGATCGGTGGCGTAATTATACACCACCTATCGCAGTCCGAGGATTTGGAGAGGCGGTGCTGGCCCTGGTGCTGAATGCCGCTGTCCAGGGTGCTGATTGGTGCAGGGGAGAGAGGCGCGAGATTCAAACTTCCTGCGCTCCTCTCTCCCCTCCTCTTCCTGTCCAGCACCCTGACCGTGCAGCACCGTCCAGAACGAGCTCCTGTGTCCCCCTAATCGGCATCCATCACCCTCCTGCACCCATCGCCACCCAGGTAGGTTAGGGTCAGTGAGGGAGAGGCACCGTTAGGCAGGGAAAGAAGGGAAAAGTAAGTTAGAAAAAAAAAAAAAAAAAGTACTTTTATTCCAAACTTCCAAACTTCCAAACTTCCATCTAACCCTAACCCAGACCCCTCCTGCCACTTGCCCCCCCACCCACCCCCCACCAGCCACTTCCCCCCCCCCCCCCACCCGCCCCCCCCCCCCCACCCACCCCCCACCAGCACCCCCCACCCCCCACTCACCACCACTTTTTTTTTTCTGCGTGCGCTGACTGGCCGGCACTTTTTAGCGTCCGTCCACTGTTAGCGCATCGCCCGCCCCACCACCCCACCGACCGCTGATCAGCGTTGTACCGCTGATCAGCAAGTTTTAACTTTTTTTTTTTCTAACACTTGCCCATTTTTTTGCCTGGACTTTTTAGTACGCGAACACCCGTTGCCCCCACACACACGCACATATAATAAAGTTTGCCACACACGCACACCTACACGCACACACACCCATGGCCCACCGGATGTTCTCGGCCGAGGAGGCATACGCCCAGATTGCCTCCGACTCTGAGAGCCCCAGTGAGGATGAGGATGACCCCACATTCCTTTTGTCATCCGCATCCTCCTCATCATCATCTGATGACGATGAGCCACCAAGGCGGCGGAGACGCCGCCAGGCGGAGCCAGGGGCCCCACATGCTAGGGATCCTGTGGCCCACCCTAGTACGAGCCGCCCTGGGGTTCGTACTGGTTTCCCGGCCCACCGGAGCCCCCTGCCGATGAACTTAGCTGGTGTCCCCCAGTGGACTTTGAGCCTGAGATTCCGGATTTTGCTGGCAATCCTGGAATCCAGATTCCCACAGTGGGGTTTACTGAAATAGACTATTTTAGTTTTTTTTTCAGTAACTCACTGGTGAATCTGATGGTGGAGCAGACGAATCTGTACGCCCAACAGTTCGTCGCTCAAAACCCAGGCTCAGTTTTGGCTAGACCCGGTGGCTGGACGCCGGTCAGTGCAGCCGAAATGAGGACATTTTGGGGCCTCGTGCTGCATATGGGTCTAGTCCAAAAACCCAGTGTCAGGCAATACTGGAGTGGGGACATACTCTACCAGACCCCACTGTACAGTATGGTCATGACACGTCACCGGTTTGAGGCCATCCGGAAATGTCTGCATTATTCCGATAATGCAGCATGTCCCCCCCGAAGTGATCCTGCCTATGACCGGCTGTATAAGATACGGCCGGTCATCGATCACTTTGGGGCCACATTTCAGCAGGCCTACGTACCTGGAAGGGAGGTCGCGGTTGATGAGTCTCTCGTTGCGTTCAAGGGGAGACTCAGTTTCCGCCAATACATTCCCACAAAGCGGGCGAGGTATGGCGTGAAGCTATACAAAATTTGTGAGAGTGCCTCAGGGTACACTTACAAATTTCGTGTGTACGAGGGGCGAGATTCCCGTATTGAACCCCCAGAATGTCCCCCCACTCTGGGTGTTAGCGGGAAACTCGTGTGGGACCTTATGTACCCACTGCTGGATAATGGTTACCACTTGTACGTGGATAACTTTTATACCAGCATTCCCTTGTTCAGGTCCCTTGCCGCCAGATCCACGTTCGCTTGTGGGACCGTGCGGAAAAATCAACGCGGCCTCCCTGCCTACCCCCTCCAGGTACCTATCCCCAGGGGTGAGACCCGTGCCCTTACCAGTGGAAACCTGTTGCTGGTCAGGTATAAGGACAAGAGGGATGTCCTTATGCTGTCCACAATCCACGGTAACGGCACCACCCCTGTCCCTGTGCGAGGTACCGCGGCAACGGTCCTCAAGCCCGATTGTATCGTCGACTACAATCGGTATATGGGAGGAGTTGATCTCTCTGATCAAGTCCTCACGCCATATAACGCCATGCGCAAAACCCGGGCATGGTACAAAAAAGTTGCGGTCTACTTGGTACAGGTTGCCATGTACAACTCTTTTGTACTATCCCGAAGCGCTGGCAGCACAGGGACATTCCTCCAGTTCTATGAGGCAGTCCTCAAAGACCTGATCTTTTCGGACCGGGAAAGAGCAGGCCGGAGTACCTCGGGAATTGGAGGCGCCCGGATCGTCCCTGGCCAACACTTTCCAGGTGTGGTCCCCCATACTGGAAAGAAGGGACGAACCCAAAAAAAGTGCAGAGTGTGTCACAAGAGGGGGATACGGAAGGACACCACTACTCAATGTGACACTTGCCCCGATCATCCGGGCCTCTGCATTATCAATTGCTTCAGGGAGTATCACACTTCCATGGAGTACTAAATTTTTATAATCCTCAACAGTCCACTAGAGAACATAAAACACTATGGCTCTCAGACTTTGGAGACACGGAAACAATTTTTCTTTCCCCAAAAAATATTAGTTTTAGAGCAGGCATCCTCAAACTGCGGCCCTCCAGATGTTGTAAAACTATAACTCCCAGCATGCCCAGACAACCTACAGCCATCAGCAGGGCATGGTGGGAATTGTAGTTTTACAATATCTGGAGGGCCGCAGTTTTAGGATGCCTGCTTAGTGTCTCCAAAGTCTGAGAGCCATACATATTGGGCATCGTCGCGTGCGTAAAAGTCGTCGCTATAAAAATAACTTTTGACCAAACGCCTCGGATGAACGGTGTTAAAAATATAAAATAAAAACTGTGCCAAAACACCAATTTTTGGGCAAAATTTCAATTTGAATCCATTTTGCCGGTAATAAAGCAAGGGTTAACAGCCAAACAAAACTAAATATTTATTGCCCCGATTCTGTAGTTTGCAGAAACACCCCATATGTGGTCGTAAATGGCTATATAGCCGCACGGCAGGGCATAGAACGAAGGGAACTCCATATGGTTTCTGGAAGGCAGATTTTGATGGACAGTTTTTTTTTTGACACCATGTCCCATTAGAAGCCCCCCCTGATGTAGCCTAGACTAGAAACTCCAAAAAAGTGACCCCATCTAAGAAACTACACCCCTCAAGGTATTCAAAAGTTACTTTACAAACTATGTTAACCCTTTAGGTGTTCCACAAAACCAAATAGTGAATGTAGAAACAATTTTAGAATTACATTTTTTTGTTACATTGCCTCAAAAAAGACTAATATAGAGCAACCAAAAATCAAATTTACCCCAAAAATAGTCCCAAAACAACAACCACCTTATCCCGTAGTTTCCTAGATGGGGTCACTTTTATGGAGTTTCTACTCTAGGGGTGCATCAGGGGGCTTGAAAGGGTACATGGTGTCAATAAACCAGTCCAGCAAAATCTGCCTTCCAAAAATGACGTTCCCCTTCTTCTATGTCCTGCCGTTTAGCCAAATAGTAGTTTACGACCACATATGGGGTGTTTTTGCAAACTACAGAATCAGGGCAACCCATTTTGAGTGTTGTTTGGCAGTTAACCCTTGTTTTACTCCTGGAAAAAATTGATTATATTGGAAAATTTTCCAAAAAATAGAAATTTCAAAATTGTTTCTCCATCTGCCATTAACTCTTGTGGAACACCTAAAGGGTTAACAAAGTTTGTAAACCCAGTTTTGAATACCTTGAGGGGTGTACTTTCTTAGATGGAGTCACTTTTTTGAAATTTCTATTCTAGGGGTGCAACAGGGGGCTTCAAATGGGACATGGTATAAACAAAACCAGTCCTGCCAAATCTGCCTTCCAAAACCCATATGGTGTTCCCCTCCTTCTATGTGCTACCGTTCGGCCAAACAGTAGTTTACGACCACATATGGGGTGTTTTTGCAAACTACAGAATCAGGGCAACCCATTTTGAGTGTTGTTTGGCAGTTAACCCTTGTTTTACTCCTGGAAAAAATTGATTATATTGGAAAATTTTCCAAAAAATAGAAATTTCAAAATTGTTTCTCCATCTGCCATTAACTCTTGTGGAACACCTAAAGGGTTAACAAAGTTTGTAAACCCAGTTTTGAATACCTTGAGGGGTGTACTTTCTTAGATGGAGTCACTTTTTTGAAATTTCTATTCTAGGGGTGCAACAGGGGGCTTCAAATGGGACATGGTATAAACAAAACCAGTCCTGCCAAATCTGCCTTCCAAAACCCATATGGTGTTCCCCTCCTTCTATGTGCTACCGTTCGGCCAAACAGTAGTTTACGACCACATATGGGGTGTTTTTGCAAACTACAGAATCAGGGCAACCCATTTTGAGTGTTGTTTGGCAGTTAACCCTTGTTTTACTCCTGGAAAAAATTGATTATATTGGAAAATTTTCCAAAAAATAGAAATTTCAAAATTGTTTCTCCATCTGCCATTAACTCTTGTGGAACACCTAAAGGGTTAACAAAGTTTGTAAACCCAGTTTTGAATACCTTGAGGGGTGTACTTTCTTAGATGGAGTCACTTTTTTGAAATTTCTATTCTAGGGGTGCAACAGGGGGCTTCAAATGGGACATGGTATAAACAAAACCAGTCCTGCCAAATCTGCCTTCCAAAACCCATATGGTGTTCCCCTCCTTCTATGTGCTACCGTTCGGCCAAACAGTAGTTTACGACCACATATGGGGTGTTTTTGCAAACTACAGAATCAGGGCAACCCATTTTGAGTGTTGTTTGGCAGTTAACCCTTGTTTTACTCCTGGAAAAAATTGATTATATTGGAAAATTTTCCAAAAAATAGAAATTTCAAAATTGTTTCTCCATCTGCCATTAACTCTTGTGGAACACCTAAAGGGTTAACAAAGTTTGTAAACCCAGTTTTGAATACCTTGAGGGGTGTACTTTCTTAGATGGAGTCACTTTTTTGAAATTTCTATTCTAGGGGTGCAACAGGGGGCTTCAAATGGGACATGGTATAAACAAAACCAGTCCTGCCAAATCTGCCTTCCAAAACCCATATGGTGTTCCCCTCCTTCTATGTGCTACCGTTCGGCCAAACAGTAGTTTACGACCACATATGGGGTGTTTTTGCAAACTACAGAATCAGGGCAACCCATTTTGAGTGTTGTTTGGCAGTTAACCCTTGTTTTACTCCTGGAAAAAATTGATTATATTGGAAAATTTTCCAAAAAATATAAATTTCAAAATTGTTTCTCCATCTGCCATTAACTCTTGTGGAACACCTAAAGGGTTAACAAAGTTTGAAAAAACAGTTTTGAATACCTTGAGGGGTGTAGTTTCTAGAATGGGGTCATTTTTGGGAGGTTTCTATTATCTAAGCCTCACAATATGACTTCAAACCTGAACTGGTCCATAAAAAGTGGGATTTTGAAGATTTCTGAAAATTTCAAAATTTGCTTCTAAACTTCTAAGCCTTGTAACATCCCCAAAAAATAAAATATCATTCCCAAAACAATTCAAGCATGAAGTAGACATATGGGGAATGTAAAGTCATCACAATTTTTGGGGGTATTACTATGTATTACAGAGGTAGAGAAACTGAAAATTTGAAATTTGCTAATTTTTCAAAATTTACGGTAAAAATTGTATTTTTTTATGCAAAAAAATTAACTTTTTTGACCCAATTTTAGCAGTGTCATGAAGTACAATATGTGACGAAAAAACAATCTCAGAACGGCCTGGGTAAGTCAAAGCGTTTTAAAGTTATGAGCACTTAAAGTGACACTGGTCAGATTTGCAAAAAATGGCCTGGTCCTTAAGGTGAAAATGAGCCTGGTCCTTAAGGTGAAAATGAGCCCGGTCCTTAAGGGGTTAAAATCCTTTTATAACAACTATTCCCTACATAGGGCTCTTACCTTTTGGCTGTGGCATCTTTTTCTTAAAAAAAGATCTTTTAAAATATGCAAATCACTTCACTATCAGCAAGTAGGGTGTCTACTTGCTGGTAGCCGCCGCAAAAAAACCGCCCCCTCGTCCTGTTGATTGACAGGGCCAGCGAGTGCTCTCCTCCTCTGGCTGGCCCTGTCAGCATTTCAAATCCCGCGCCTGTCTTCATTCGGCGCAGGCACTCTGAGAGAAGGAGGCTCGCCTCCTCAGTACTCCCTCAGTGCGCCTGCGCCGATGAAGTCACGGAAAGAGAAGACGTCATCGGCACAGGCGCACCAGGGAGTGCTGAGGAGGCGAGCCTCCTTTTCTCAGAGCGCCTGCGCCGAATGAAGACAGGCGCGGGATTTGAAATGCTGACAGGGCCAGCCGGAGGAGACGAGCGTTCGCTGGCCCTGTCAATCAACAGGACGAGGGGGCGTTTTTTTGCGGCGGCTACTAGCAAGTATACGCCCTACTTGCTGGTAGTGAAGTGATTTGCATATTTTAAAAGATCTTTTTTTAAGGAAAAGATGCCACAGCCAAAGGTAAGAGCCCTATGTAGGAAATAGTCGTTATAAAAGGATTTTAACAAGCCCAAAAAAAAGGGGGTTTTGGGGGTGACAGAAGCCCTTTAACAACAGGATTTAGAGCCTGACTTCCAGTATATATTATTGTAGGTTTATATTTGCAACTCCAAGTAACATGTTAATTATTCAAAATGCACACATTTTAAAGGGACTCTTCAGGCTTAAATAATGTCCTGTCCCAGCACCCCTGCCGATCAGCTGTTTAAAGGGACTGCAGCACTGGGATGATTGATGGTGCCTTTTCCTTGGCCTGTGACGTCACGTCCATCAGCCTCATTGCCTCAGATGTATTCAAGTGAGTCAAGCACATCAGCTATATAATGTGTGGGGCGGTGTTTGGTATACTATGCAGAGGCACCTTCAAACAGTTGATTGATGGGGTGCTGAGAGTCAGACCCCCACCTGTCTGAGAGTAGGTCAGCATTAATATTTAATTCCCAGAATACTAGAGCTACACTATGTGTCTTAGCCAGCTGTCTCTCCTGCTTCCTTCATGCCATTAATTAAAAACGACAACTGCATTCTTCTTGGGGTGCATTTACATGACCGTATCCATTTTTGCAGACCACAAATTGCAGATCCACAAGACATGGAAACATGCCGTCTGCATTACGCATTTTGTGGATCAGAACGTCCTGCCATTTGATAGAATTGCCTATTCTTGTCCACCAAACGAACATGTTCTATCTTTTTTGTGGGGCCGCGGAACTGACATGCAGATGTGCACACCATGTGCGCTGTCCGCAACTTTTGTGGCCCCATTGAAAGGAATGGGTCGCAACACGGTCGTGTGAATGGACCCTTACATGTACTATTTCACACTAGACAGATTTTAATGGTGACAGGACATAACTGAACATACACTGAGAACCTGCAGGCTGGAAGAGGGGACCTACAGTCTGCTGGAAGATGTCACCTTCCTCTGATGAGAGATATTTAAAGATTTTAGGAATTCACATGTATTACTGATTTATTCAGGCACGAGTATGATATATAAGATTTGTAAAAAAAAAAAAAAAAAAGGCATTGAATTACTATAGTAATGAACCATAAATATGCTTTATCTATTCTACATTGAATATAAAGTGTGCAGCGGTTCGTTGTCATTTACTGGAGGAACGTGTTGTAGGTAACGTGACTTACTTCATCCTTCTTCTCTTTCATGTAGGTGATTCTAACAGTTTGAGTAATGAGCCGTCTGTGGTCGCCGATCAGCACAAATGGACTATTTATCATTCCAAAGTGAACCTCCCAGCAGCATTAAATGACCCCCGGCTCGCAAAGCGGGAATCGGACTTCTTTACGAAGACATGGGGTCAGGACTTTGTGGAAATGGATGTCTTGCCCTCACCCTACCTCCCACCTATCAATAAGGAACACTTTTCGTCTTATATCCAGCAAACCAGCCTAGTAAGACAAACCATCTCTTCTAAGGTTTTCAGAAGCAGGCCATACACTAGAGATTTCAGGCGGCCATCTTCTGTTGCTGTTCATGGTACACCTGTAAACGTCATGCTGGATGACAGTCAAAATCACAAATAGCCAGTCGATCTCTACTTTGATCTGCCACCTGAACTGGGCTCGTTTTAAATGGCTTCTGTCACCAGTTTCCTAGCATTGGAAGAGGCTGACCTTAGACCTGTGCGCTGGTCAGCAGAATTGATCTGTCTTGGTCCCATCCCGATACGTGGTCGCATTTTGGTGAAAAAAAACTAAAACCGTTTTAATATATGCAAATGAGCCTCTAGGTGCAATGGGGGCGTTGCGGTTACTTCTAGAGGCCCAGTTCTCCCTCCTTCTGCGACCCCTGTATTTTGATTGACTGGGCCGAGCATTGTGAATGTCATCACATCTGGTCGTGACCTCAAAGTCTCCTGCTGATCCGTGTGGTTCAGCAACTGACGCAGGCATAGTATAGAAAAGAGGCTCGCTGGCAGTTCTCTTCTGTAGTGCACCTGCATTGGTTACTGAACCACACGGAGCAGATGAAAGACTTTGAGAAGTCAGGACCAGGTGCTATGACGTTCACAATGCCTGGCCCTGTCAATCAAAGTGCAGTGCAGCCACATATCGGGCACTCCCATAGAAATGAATGCACAGCAGCTGTGCATGCATGGTGCGCCCTCCTTCAGTTTGCGCGCTCCGTTGCACACCTATCGGACATTGAGGGCATATCCTAGCAACATTCCACCAATGTATGAGATGGGACAACCCCTTTAACATAATGCTACAAAACATTTTTGGCCTCTCCACAACACCCAGAGATGCTTAATGAATATGTTTCCTGCTCAATTTTTTCTTCAGAGAGAAAAAAATCACGAACGGTGGAAGTCGATATGTCCTCCAAAAGATGACTGTAGTAGGATAGCATTTTCACATGGTATGTCCTTATTGAGAACGTTGGACTGGTTATTATATACGCCTCTATATTCGTATTACGCATTCCTTTCATTCATTTTTTTAACTGTGATATTTGTCAGCAGATCCTGGTGATTTGGGGTGGGGGAGCGATTCCACAAGTTGTACTTTTGGTTTTTCAGTAGTTTTTCCACCATAGGGGACTTAGTCTCTCATCTTTTGCATCCCTATAGAATTAAACGGTTATTCCCATATCACTAGGGTTTGCCATTACATCGCCTGGGGGGTCCAACCTCTTTGACCATACCATCTCTGATGGCTTTAACGCTGCACCCTCTCCTATGTTTTCCCTGCACAGCGGAGCTCCCATCCAGTTGTACAGGGAACTGCTACCAGCCCTATGCAGAGAAGGCAGCTCTAAATCTGCGCTGTCAGGATCAGTGGTGGGTCCAGAGATCAGAGCCTCACCGCTCATCATCAAATGATGGCATATCCTTACAATATGCCATGATGAGAATACCCCTTTAATACGCTCAGCATAAGTAAACATGCATTGCTGTGAAAGACTTGGATCCATTTGTGTAACGTACTGCTACGCCTTGTTACTTAGTTATGTAAGGCCTCATAGCTGCATACTCCTGCTCATGGAGGTGTACAGTCAGACATTTCTTACAGATTGTACAATGTTATGCTTTATTTTTCTCCTTTTAAGTTCTGAAAGGATTTTGCTTCATAGATTTCAGTTTCTAGTTCAGTCATTTAGTGGTTCAGTTCTGCGTAGTGCAGGAAGTGAAACGCTTGAGGGCAGATGTTTTGTGCTCGTAACAATGACCCGGAGACCTCACAGTTAATAAGATTTAATCTCTTTTTCATATATATTTTTTTTTCTTCTCTTTTTGAACTTTTTTTTAAAATTTACTGTAAAAGGCCAACAGAATGCAGCGTAGATCCACCTATAATACGAGAAGATATGATGGTTACAAAAGCTTCTTAACAAAGACAGTCATCACATTTTGGGTGCTGCAGTCACACGATGCAAGCTTTTCAAACCTGGGGTTATTTAAAGGGAACCTGTCATCAACTTTATGCTGACTGTACTGAGGACAGTATAAAGTAGTGACAGAAATGCTGATCTCAGCGGTGTGTCGCTCATCAGCTACAAGTAAGTAGTTGCCGAGAACCAGCATCATAATCATTGCAGCCTGGGCCTGGAAAAGAGTCAAATCTATCTGAGAAGAGTCCTGGTTATTCATGAATTCCCGCCCACCTGCTGATGACTGACAGTCTTCTACCTAGTTTTCTCCCTTTCTCTCTAGTAGAGAACTGCCAATCATCAGCAGATGGGTGAGAGAGCAGGAGATTATGAATAACCAGGACTCTTCTCAGGTAGATTTGACTCTTTTCAAGGCCTGGGTTGCAATGATTATGATGCTGGTTCTCGGCAACCACTTACTATTAGCTCATGAGTGACACACCGCTGAAATCAGCATTTCTGTCACTACTTTATACTGCCCTCAGTGAGATCAGCATAAAGTTGATGTCTGGTTCCCTTTAAGCTCCCATAGTATTTAGCCCTGATGCATATGGTGGTTCATACTGTCCAGTAATAATAATAAATTTCCCCCCTCCCCATTTAGGGTCTATTCACACGTTCGCAAGTGTTTTGTGGTTCCCAAATTGCAGAGCCGCAAAACACGGACACTGGCCATGTGCGTTCCGCATTTTGCGGACCACACATGGCCGGCCCTGTGATAGAAATGCCTATTCTTGTCCATGGCTGCGGACAAGAATAGGACATGCTTTATCTTTTTTGCGGTCCACATCTTTTGCGGCCCCAATTGCGGACAAGAATAGGACATGTTCTATTTTTTTCGGGAACGGAAATGCGGACCTGGAAGTGCGGGTGCCCATTTCCGGAGCCGGGCCGCACATCGTGTGGCCCCATAGGAATGAATGGGTTCGCAATTCCGTTCTGCAAAATGTGGAACGAAATTGCGGACGTGTGAATGGGGCCTTAGAGTGGCAAGGTGCTCCAAGGGCTCCAGCTGGCCCCCTGGTGCTCAAACTTGCTCATTTGCACATACATAAAAGCACAGATATTTCTGCAGCTGTTTAACATACAGACAAAAGAAAGACCTCATTTGAATCAGCATGATCAACCCTGTCAGTCAGTATGCTTGCTTTAGGGCTGATCATGCTGACAGAGTCTCTTTAAATCTGGAGGAGCAGAAGGTTGAAGTGAGATAATCAATTATTTCACTAAAAATGAGGGTATCATATTTTTGGCAGCACTTTCCCTGGCATTTCAGTAATATCCTGTTTACTGTTGTATAACATCTGTTCTCGGTGGTAAAATCCTGCAGTGGCACTACATGAAGTGTGAACTTGGCTTTAACGTAGATCTTACACAAGAAGTGACAGCAGTCAGCGATCCTTGAGAACGTGCTTGTTGTTGATATGTACTGAATTGCTTTGTCTTCTCACCAAATTCTCTGAATTTTTCTTATATATTTCTAGGTAGTAAATCAAGGGCAGATCTGGATCAAGTACCTAAGGTAAATCAAGTGATGTTAGCGAAAATGAAATGTCTGCACATTTAGGCCTCATTCACATTTCCGTGTCCATGATGAGATCCTTGACAAGCTGGTGTTTCGTCCGTGAAGATGACCATGTGTCTATTTTTTGCCCTCCGTGTTTCCTCCATATTCCACATGCACCGCTAGGCTGACAATTGGTTTCCAGAACATCTCCTACCAATGGTTTGAGAAAAATTACTGGTTGAACATGGATGTCATCCGGTTTCTGTGTTTTTTCACAGACCCATAGACTTCAATAGCCTGTTCACATGTTGCAGTAGTGTCTGACTCACATCAGTGGAAAACCACTAAAGTGTGAATAAAACACTTAAAAAACAACAACAAACAATGGAGCTGTGTGATGTCCATGGAGAATACGGACAACACACGTCTGTGTTTCACTGAAGTGTGAACCAGGCCTCCTGTCGGTTTATCTTACTAGACAAGTCTTTTTTTTATTTTTATTTCCACTTTTTTAAAATATATAACAGTATATACCAATAATGTTGAGGTGTCCTGAAGTTACTTTTACAAGACTGCAGCTTTTTGTTTGTATCTGGCGGCTTCATTTTTTTTGTATTTAATGTAAATCCTTTCCACCTTTTTAAGGCTTATTTCACATGAGCGTGTTCGGCCTGGGAAACAGCTCTGTTTGACAGCCTCATTTAACAATGACTTTTGATACTGCAAGTTCCTGCCTGGCCGTGGACCTACTGTACCAGATATGCAGCATTATTCGAGTACAGTACAGCAGACCTGCGATCATGTAGGCGCTCACAGCATCATACACTGCCTGTCCAAAAATGGGGGGTTAAGGTCTGGACTCTGTGGTGGCCAATCCATGTGTAAAAATGAGGTCTCATGCTCCCTGAACCACTCTCTCACAATTTGAGCCCGATGAATCCTGGCATTGTCATCTTGGAATATGCCTGTGCCATCAGGGAAGAAAAAATCCATTAATGGATTAACCTGGTCCTTCAGTATGTTCAGGTAGTCCGCTGACCTCATTCTTGGAGCACATAGTGTTACTGAACCTAGACCTGACCAACTGCAGCAACCCCAGATCATAGCACTGCCCCCACAGGCTTGTACAGTAGGCACTAGGCATGAAGGGTCATCACTTCATCTGCCTCTCTTCTTACCCTGATGCGCCCATCACTCTGGAACAGGGTAAATCTGGACTTATCTGACCACATGACCTTCTTCCATTGCTCCACAGTCCAATCTTTATGCTCCCGAGCAAATTGAAACCTTTTTTCCTGGTTTGCCTCACACTGATTAGTGGTTTTCTTACTTTGCATTGTGTGTGTGGAAATGCTCTTACTTTCACTAATAAACATAGCCCTGAGTTCTAGTGTTGTTTTTCTTTGATTTGATTTCACCAAACGTTTAAGTGATCGCCGATCACGATCATTCAGGATTTTTTTTTTTGGACAGGCAGTGTAAAATCATTATGCTTCTGTGAGTTCAGGTCTGAAGAGCAGTATTCGGTCTGGGAAATGCGGCCGTCACACAGAGCTTGTTTCTGGGGCTGCATATACTTGTGTGCAATTAGCCAAAATCAGATGCTGATTCAGGACTATGGGAAAATTAGTTTAATAAGAAATAATATTTATATAGAAATATAGCATTTAGTTTGATTTCTGTTGCATTACACTGCTGCCGGACTTTTTGAGAGATACCCATGGGACAACATATGCCCATATGCTCTATTAGGACAGTAACCTAGTTTGTCTGAAAAAGGACATACAACCATCTAGTTTAGACTATTATCTGGCAAAGTTGGTTCAGAGGAAAGCATGAGGATGTAACTGTAACCATATTGTTCACTTGCGGTGGAAAACAGTCTCTCAACGGTCACAAAAATTAGCAGATGGTCGGATACACACACACAATGGTGGAACTTCTAGCAATGAAATGTTGGCTAAAGTGGGAGTGTGTTGCATAAGGAAAAGGAGTCAGAATTACATGAAAAAATTAAATTCTTATTACTTTCCAGATCTTCATGAAACCAGACTTTGCTTTGGATGACTCCTTAACATTTAATGCAGTTTTACCATGGTCCCATTTCAGTAGTGCAAGTGGTAAAGTGAGCAGAGATGCTGCATCGGCCAAACTGCTGCAGGAAAAGGTAACTTATATATATATAACAGCTGTGCTTCTTATTTACAGCAGTTTCCCACTGAATGCCATAATATAAAAAAAAGCATTCCTTGAAAATAATTTCTCGCCCAGTTTCCTTGGGGGACACAGAAGACCTTGGGGTATAGCTCATCTCCCTAGGAGGCGTGACACTAAGTGAAGACTGTTAAGCCCCTCCTCCACAGCTATACCCTCAGCCTGGAGAGAGAGACTGCCAGTTTTTGCTTAGTGTCCAAGGAGGCAAGACACTCCCTGCTCTGCAGGGCTGCTTTCTCCTTGTTTCAATTTTAGTTTTTTACTTTTTTATTTTATTTTTGTTCCAGATCATCAGGGATAACAGAGACGCACTAGACCTCTCTGTTCTCCCGGGGTTGAGCTGCGCCAGTGCCGGTCACCCGCACTGCTGCCTCCCCCACAGAAGGCAAGGTGGATCAGGGCAGCCTCGCTCCCCTACATCCCGCCAGCGCAAGGGTCGCCCGCACGCCAAGTCCCTCTCCCAGCGTCCTGCCACTACGGTGCCAGTAGCTGAAGGGGCGACCCTGCTGGAACGGACCGAGGGTGAAGACGACTATGGTGAGAGAGAGGCTTCTCCAGCCCTACGTCCCCCGTCCCCCCCCCGGTCTCCTGCGTGCCTGACCCTATACTGGGCCTATGGACCCTTCTGCCCATGCTAGACCTAGGCTGGCTCCTGGGCTGTCGCAGGGCGACATTCTGCTCCCTCTCTCCTGGCCTCCAGGACATTGGCACCCTTCTCCCTACAAGAAGAATGCCTAGGGAGCTGCGGAGGTCCGCAACTAGCTGCCCCTGATGGAGGGGTTATGCAGGCGTCCACCCTCACAGACCCGGTCTCAGGGTCCCCCTCCCTCTTACCGGCCACTACTTCAGGGCCAGAGGGCCCGCGCCTTGCTGCCACTGACCCTCCCTACTCTCACGGACACCGTTCCAGGGGAAAGGAGGTTGTAGCTGCCGGCCATATGGAGCGCTGTTCTAGGCAGGTGCCCGCTCCAGGGGTGAAATGGCTGCCGGGTGCAGGGTCCTCACTTCCGGACAGCTGGGTGGGCACCGTGGCCTGCAAAATGAGCGCTTCAACAGCCCCGGCCGACCGTCGGAACAAAACTTGTGTTCCACTTCAAGGCCGCGATCCCGCTCTATCCGGGTCCCCGGCTCGCGGGGTGGGCACCCGCGGCCGGTATGTGCCGCTCCGTAGGCCCGGCTGGTACTTTAAGTACTGTGCGGCCCCGGTCATCCGGGCGCCGCTAAAAATTTAGGCCCCGGCTCTTACGGCCCGCGGGGTGGGCACCCGCGGCCGGTATGTGCCGCTCCGTAGGCCGGCCGGTACTTTAAATACTGTGCGGCCCCGGTCAGCCGGGCGCCGCTAAAAATTTAGGCCCCAGCTTCACGCTACTAGGCCGCAAATTCAGGCCTCTGTTGGAGGGGGCTGGAACTTCTCCAGGCGCGAATTCTTCCCGCCTGGAGGTTCCCCCGCCCCCAGAGGATCGCAGTGCCGCCCCCCAGGCCGGATCCCTGTTAACCCTTTGGGTACAGGCCGGCTTCCGATGAGCCTGTATGGGTGGATCTGTGCCCTGTAGGTGGCCCCCCCCCCTTTTATTTTATTTTTTTCTGCCTCAGTGAGGCTGTGTGTTAAAAAAAAAAAAAAAAAAAAGAAAGTTTTTATTATATATATGACTTGTGGGCTGCGCAGGACGCTGCAGCCTCATCTCAGAGTGCTGCCTGTATACATGCCCCCCTTCCATAGGCGGCATGGTGTCGCGCTCCCCGGCTGCGGCGCTGCCAGGGTCTTTTTTCCCCTTCTAGGTGGTTTTCTTGCCCTTTCCGCGCTACGGCGCTGGTCAAGTGCATGCCTTTTCTGTAGGCAACATTCGTCACCCTCTCCAGTTATGGTGCCTGCCATGTGCAGGACCCCCCTCCTGGGCGGGATACTGCACTCTCCCTAACTGCGGGTTGGCCTTGTGCATGATCCCCCTTTCATTGGCGGCCTACTGCAGTTTCTCCGGATACAATGCTGGCCATGTGCACGACCCCCTTCCATAGGTGGAACACGGCACTCTCACTGGGTTCGCTGCTGGCCATGTGCGTGCCCCCCTTCCATAGGTGGAACACGGCACTCTCACTGGATTCGCTGCCTGCCATAGGCATGACTCCCTTCTGTGGACGGCATTCGGCACTCTCACTGGATTCACTGTCAGCCATGTGCATGACCACCTTACATAGGCGGTATGATGTACTCTCATTGGATTCACTGCCGGCCTTGGGTATGCCTCCTTCCCGGGTGGCGGCATACATACACTCCCTCGGTCGGTGGTTGTTCTCTCGCCGGTACATTGTTGGCCATGTGCATGACCCCTATACATAGCGGGGTGCTTGCACTCTCTCTGGATCCGCGGCCGGCCATATGCATGACCCCTCTTCTGTGGGCGGTGTACGCACTCTCACTGGATTCGCTGCCGGCCATGGGCATGCCTCCTTCGGTGGCATACACACTTTCTCACCGACTGCTCGCATTCTCCCTGGATGCGATGCTGGACATGTGCATGAACCCCCCCCCCTTCCTTTTCTGGGCGGCATACTACACTCTCACCAGATACGTTGCTGGCCTTGAGCATGGCCTCTAACATGGGTGGAACGCTTGCGCTTCCATTGGATACGGTGCTGGCCTTGTGCGTGACCACCCCTCATTCCATGGGTGGAATTTTGCACGCTCACAAGATTCAAGGCTGTCCTTGTATGTGCTGTACTGGACTTGCACATGTTCCCCTTCATTGGCGGAGTAGTTACACTCTCACGAAATTTCGGGTTGGGTGAATTGTTGCACACTCACTTAATGCTAAGATAGCCCTGTGCATGCCCCCCTTTTTCACTAGGTGGACCTCCTGCGTTCCTGCTGGATACTGTGTGGCCATGTGCATGGCGCCTTTCTGGGCGAAGTATGGTATGCCCTACTTCTCTGACGTAGGTACGGCCTTGGGCATCACCCCCTTTTTGGGGCAGGCCTTTGCATTCTTGCCCACTGCAGTTTGCCAGGTACATTTCCCCCCTTTTTCGGGGCGGTCAGTTTGCGTTCCATCGCATACCATACTAGTCTTGTGCATAACTCCTTTCAGTTTGCACTCCCGTAGATACTGTGGCACTCTGTGGCTGGCCCTCTTCGCTGAGTGATATATTTTTGCAGTGAGCGGACGTTCTTGTGCGTTGTTTCCTTCTCGTCCCGTAGGTGGGTTGGCCTTCTCACTGCTTACGGGGCTACTCGTACGTATGCCTCCTTTCCTCCTGCGACATACTTTTTCTCTTGGGATACGATGATTGCCGCAAGCCTTGCACTATTCTCTAAGGAGATCATTCTGTCCATCTGTGTAAGCCTAAGGTGTTGTCCAATAAACAACAAATGAATACCTTATATTTAAGTAGACGGGCTCTACTGTTCGCTACTGCACAGAGCTGGGTGGTACTCATTCATTTCGTTGGCCCATTTGTCCTTCCGCGGCATTGTTTCCCTGTGCTAGTGGTCACATGGTCGAGAGCGCTGTCTGCAGCGCCCTTCGCATTTTATGTTGGCTCTGGCGGGACTACGGTCCCCTCGCCTAATACCATTTCCTCCTCTTCGGGTGCAGTGTGGTATGATTCTTTCCGGATTGGCGCCCTCGGTGCTTCAGTCTGATCTGCTACCAGGTTCGGGCCGCTATTCTTGGGAAGGTCACCCAACTTCTCTTGGGTGCTCGCTTATACAGGTCTGGGGGACCTCCACCTTGGGTTCTTCAGGGTATTCGCCTTCTGCGAGGCGGTGAACCGGGCGTCTCTGTGTAGCGGTGTTCTGCTTTTGAGCTGTCCTATGGCCTCTCTGTTGCCCACTCCCCCTTTCGGTTGGAGGTTGTTATACCGGCCTCTGTCTCGCCTGCCTTTTCTCGCCGGCTCTGTTTGGCTCCCACTCGGTACAGATCATTCCGATGTGGCGTCTGTTCCGGCCACGCTTCAGAGGCTGTTCCTTCACTGCCCTTCCCTCTGGGGAAAGCATGGTTGTTCATGTGGATGGTTCTGGTGTTCCTTTTGAGTCTCCCTTGTCCACACTGGCTGTACTAGCTGTGTGCCTAGTTACCGGGTCTACCGTTTTCTGTCCTCCCGCTGGGTGCAGATTGCGTTTTTTCCATTTTAGGCAATGTTTCTGCTTTGGATTCACCTTCTCGGTAACTTGGGAGGACTACCATTTGGTCAGGATTGTCTTTTAAATCTCCCACACCGGAACTGTAGTCCGTCTTCCTGTGGTGGCTACATTGGCTTCGGCTTTAGCCTGTCTTGTCCTGGCGGTTGCTGGGCGGACCCTTCGGTTCCTGTCCGTTTGTCCTTCTGCTTCCCCACTCTGGGGGGATACGGGACAACCTTGCTCGGGGGCCGACGGGACCAGTTCTACCGACTGTTCTACCCGTGTTACGGGTCTGCGCCTGATCATTGGGTTTTCACCCGCTTGCCCAGGCAACTCTAGTGGGCTCGCTAGTGTTCGCTTCTAGCCGAGTTTTTCGTCCAGGATCTGTGGTAGGACTTAGGGTTTTACCTGGGGTTCTGTGGGAAGCTGGGCGTTCCCCCACTCTGCCTTTCTCCATGGTTCTGTCTTTCTCCAGTCCGGCCTGGACCTGGGGCTGGGACTCTGTTGCTTGAAGTATCAAGTGTCATTCCTGTCCTTCCTCTTTCAGCGTTCCCAGGCCCTCTGGGCCTGTCAGGAACTTCTTCCATGGAGCGGCTCTTGGGTTCCTTTGTACTGTCCTCCGGTACCGTCCTGGGAACTACATACTAGGCTCTTGGCGCTCCAATTTTTCCTTGGAGCCGTTACAGAAGTTCCCTCTACTAACAGTTGGGTTTCTGTAGCCATCGTGTCTCTGATGGGTGCCTGAGTGGCGGCCCTTCTTGTTCCGAGCCTTCTGTCTTCCCCCAGGACAGGGCTGTTCTCCATTCCGTCTCTTCCTTCCTTCTGAAGATGGTGTTTGTCTTTCATTTCATTGAGGCAGTCGTCCTCCCCTTCCCACCCCAGGGAACGTTGGAGATCTCCGACTCTTGTCGACATTCGGTCTCTTGTGTTTCCAGGAGGTCCGTGCAAAGGGTTGACGGCCTCCAGGGTGGCTTTCCTCCGCTTTCTCAGAGTGGCTCTTGTTGTGGTTGCCGCACCAAGGGCAGGGTTCTGCTTTTGGTGTCACCATTCATTTGGCCAGAGTTGTCGGTTTTTTCCTGGGCCGGAGGCATTAGGCTTCGGCCATGCATTTGTGCAAGGCGGTCACTGGTCTTCCTTGCACACCTTACCGAGTTCTACAGGGTGCATACTCGGGCTTCGGCGTATGCTGTTTCGGGCCGCCTGGTCTGCAGGCGGCGGGTTTTTTGATGCCTTCGGGTGCTTCGCCTTGGTGCTGTGGTCCCTCCCCCTTTGGACTGCTTTTGAACGTCCCAAGGTCTTCTGTGTCCCCCAAGGAAACTGGGCGAGAAAACGAGATTTTTGTATAACTTACCAGTAAAATCTCTTTCTCGCTCTTTCCTTGGGGGACACAGCACCCACCCATTCTTTGTTCTTCTCTGACTGTTTCCGAGTTTGTTTACCCTTTGGGTAGTTGGCTTGTTGGTTCCAATTTTTGGACTTTGCCTTTTCTCACTACTTGGACACGCAACTGGCAGTCTCTCTCTCCAGGCTGAGGGTATAGCTGTGGAGGAGGGGCTTAACAGTCTTCACTTAGTGTCACGCCTCCTAGGGAGATGAGCTATACCCCAAGGTCTTCTGTGTCCCCCAAGGAAAGAGCGAGAAAGAGATTTTACTGGTAAGTTATACAAAAATCTCGTTTTTGTCTAAATACCTGTTGTAAGGCCCAGACGGTCCTTGTTACTTCTTCTACCTGGCAGTTAAGGGCTCTTTCACACTTGCGTTGTCCGGATCCGGCGTGTACTCCATTTGCCGGAATTACACGCCGGATCCGGAAAAACGCAAGTGAACTGAAAGCATTTGAAGACGGATCCGTCTTCCAAATGCGTTCAGTGTTACTATGGCACCCAGGACGCTATTAAAGTCCTGGCTGCCATAGTAGTAGTGGGGAGTGGGGGAGCAGTATACTTACAGTCCGTGCGGCTCCCGGGGCGCTCCAGAATGACGTCAGAGCGCCCTATGGGCATGGATGACGTGATCCATGCGACACGTCATCCATGAGCGTGGGGCGCCCTGACGTCAATCTGGAGCGCCCGGGGAGCCGCACGGACGGTAAGTATACTGCTCCCCCGCTCCCCACTACACTTTACCATGGCTGACAGGACTTTAGCGTTTTGGCAGCCATGGTAACCATTCAGAAAAAGCTAAACGTCGGATCCGGCAATGCGCCGAAACGACGTTTAGCTTAAGGCCGGATCCGGATTAATGCCTTTCAATGGGCATTAATTCTGGATCCGGCCTTGCGGCAAGTGTTCAGGATTTTTGGCCGGAGCAAAAAGCGCAGCATGCTGCGGTATTTTCTCCAGCCAAAAAACGTTCCGTTCCGGAACTGAAGGCATCCTGATGCATCCTGAACGGATTTCTCTCCATTCAGAATGCATGTGGATAATCCTGATCAGGATTCTTCCGGCATAGAGCCCCGACGACGGAACTCTATGCCGGAAGAAAAGAACGCAAGTGTGAAAGAGCCCTAAATTGGGTGAGTTCTTACACACATAACCGACAGCAGCAGCCGCCCTACTACAAGCTCCAGGCTACTTGACTGCTTCTCGCTCAGTTGCATGGCTCTCGGGGAATGAACTTCACTATCTGCAGCCTTAGAGTACCGCCACACCTACCATAAAAGGTGCGGGATTGCGTGTGCTAAATCTGCAGATATTACTGTAGCAGCAAAGCAGATGAGATTGTTTGAAATCCCATCCACATGCTGCAGTCATTTTGTCAATAATGCAGTCTGCACATAACTTGATGCAGGGTCTGGATTTTAAGTACAAAGCATGTCAATTTATGTTGCAGATGCTATACAAAGTGTAAATATGCAGCAAATCTACAGAATTTTAGCAGTAAAAACTGCATTATTTGTTGCGGGTTTTGCAGCTGTGGATTTTGGCCAGATATGATATGGATTTTCCACTGCAGAAAATCCATAGCCGATCCACCATATGTTGCCATACCCTTACTTTCTGCTTGACCGTGCACAAGACATATGGCAGACCTGTACAAGGATTCTACGTTCTGTACATGCATGAAAAAAATGTGCACTCAGACTCCATTCATATCAAGAGAAAGCAGGGCTACATGTGTATTCATCATAAGTAGGAGTTTATCATATAAACCATTAAGAAGTTTCAATTCTATATTGTATAGTTTTTAGATTTCCATTGTCTAACATATGAGAAGGTATTTTTTCTGAGGGCTTTCGGGTCCATGCTGGATATTGCGGATCTCGGACCCATTCAAATCAATGGGTACGCACACAGAGTTCACACAGCCAGTGCCCATGCATTGCAGACCGCTATTTGGGGTCCGCAGCATGGGGGCCTTACGCTCATGGGCATGAGCACTAACTTTATGATTGTGGGAAGAAAGCCGAGGATTTGGGGTTCTTTAAATTCCCTGCAAATGACCTGCATGTGGTAGATAACAAATACCATACACCAGTGATGGCTAACCTTGGCACTCCAGCTGTGGTAAAACTACAACTCCCAAGATGCCCCCCTTGCTTGGCTGCTCTCAGAACTCTGTAGAAATAAATGGAGCATGCTGGGAGTCGTAGTTTCACCACAGCTGGAGTGCCAAGGTTAGCCATCACTGCCCTACACTGTGGTGTCCAGCAATATTTTCAGGGTCTTCTGGCTGTTTTTGTGTATCCCTCCAAAAGCAAAAATCAGATTGGTCCACTTATCACTCAGTGGATATCTACATGGATGTTAGCTGTAGGTCCGCACTGTTCTAGATGGTCACCACCTGCACATTTTTCTCTCTTGTTCCAGCTGAGCCACTATTTGGACATTATCGAGGTGAACATCGCCCATCAGATTTCCTTACGCTCTGAAGCCTTTTTTCACGCAATGACCTCCCAGCACGAGCTGCAGGACTACCTCAGGAAGACTTCCCAGGCTGTAAAGATGCTGCGGGACAAGATCTCTCAGATAGACAGAGTAATGTGTGAGGGATCTCTACGAATCCTACGGCAGGCCCTGACGAGAAATAACTGTATTAAAGTGTACAATAAGCTGAAATTAATGGCTACAGTGCACCAGACTCAGCCTACAGTTCAGCTCCTGCTTTCCACCTCTGAATATGTTGGGGCCCTGGACCTAATAGCAACAACTCAAGAAGTTTTGCAGCAGGAACTTCAGGGCATTCACAGTTTTCGGTAAGTGACTTATAATAACACTATTTGTTCTGTTTTACAAGGCACTCCTCTTGATAGTTACAGTGATGACCAGTGTCCCTCCTGTCTGCCTGACTACTACTAAGGCCACATTCACATAAGGCAGCGGTGATACAGCAGAGTCGCGCCATTACATCACCACGACCTTAACATATAGGTGGTCATTTATCAAACACGCCTAAATTAGCCGTATTTCTGGAGCAGATTTCGGCGCAAAGGTCCTTTTGTGCTGCAATCTGTGACTTCTCCCCACTCACGCCAGAGCTAAAAAAAGTGAGGGAGGTGTGAGAGGGGAAGGGGACCGGCCGGTAGGCCCGTCTAATTTACAATTTTCTACACCTGTTTTAGGCTTAGAAAATGGTCTAAATGTAAGACAGCTCAGAAGCTGTCTTACATTTAGAAGTGGTGGAGGATCCACTAAATTTATGTAGAACCTGGGCCCTGGGCTGTCTGACCATATTTCCTGTTATTAGGGCATTGTGATGACCCTAATAACTGCCTGTATACCATTAGTATATAGGTTAAGTCTACTTTCACAGGATCCTGATCAGTCAGAAAAATGCATTGAAATGCCAGATCCGTCTTTCCGGTGTCATCCGGCAAAACGGATCTGGCATTTATTTTTTATCACCTTTTTTTTCGCAGACCGGAAGGACAGATCCGGCATTTCAGTATTTTGAATGCCGTATCCGGCACTAATACATTCCTATGGAAAAAATTGCCTTCAAGACATCCTGATTCCTCTCCATTCAGAATGCATGGGGATAAAACTGATCAGTTCTTTTCCGGCATTGAGCCCTTTTGATGGAACTCAGTGCCGGAAAAGAAAACGCAAGTGTGAAAGTACCCTAAATAGACATTAAATATAAGTGGCAGTAGATTAAAAAAACAATTACTTGTATTACACCTTCATGAACATAACGACCTGTACAATAAATAGGATGGTCAGTGTATGCTGTTGTTAAATAATAAAGGCTGCGGCAGAAGGGGCTTTTTCTGCGCATTTGCAAATTATTAAAAGGAATAGAGAATACAGAGGCAGTAACGCCGCCCCTGGGCACTTGCCGAAGCTCATTAGCATAAGTTTAAAAAGTCGTTTTTTTTTTTTTTTTTTAAGATCTCGGCGAAGGACAGCACCAATAAATGTACCATTGTAATGAGGGCAAAGGAGTCTATAACCTGATCTGAGCGGTCTAAAAGGCTCAGATTAGGTGACCGACTTCCATTAATTAAGAGGACCTGTCACCACTTCTGTTCTACTAAAACAAGGATGCTCCACCTGCGGCCCTCCAGCTGTTGTAATTCCCATCATGCCCTGCTGTAGGCTGATAGCTGTAGGATGTCCGGGCATGCTGGGAGTTGTAGTTTTGCAACAGCGGGGGGGGCCTCAGGTTGGGCATCCCTGTAATAAACCATTTTATTTCCCGTTAGAGGTGAACAAATCATTTCATATCAGTCTAATTCATTGAGTTGAATTTGCAAGGAGCTGCTCCACTGCTCAAGAGACTCCCCCTTGATTCATAGGGACAGACATCTTGCCCAGCCTCTAGCTGCTTAGGAAATCTGACTTTTGAACTAATTTGATTCGTATAAATTGATTCGCTCATTTCTTTTCCCCATTTACGGTAATAGTCATTCTGGGTCATCTATTCTTCTGGACGTTGTTCTGTTCCTCAGTTATTGCTTCTGAAAGTTTATGAATAAAGGTAAAACTGGGTGTTACTAGTTGGGGGTGGGTGTCCCTGTACAGTCTGACTCTGGCAGTACTGATTGGTTAGTGCAGGGACATACCCCCAACTGGTAACTCCCAGTTGTACCTGTATTAATAAACTTCAAGTAGCAATAACTGAGGAATGGAACAACTTGCAGTTATAAGAAAAGATGATGACAGGTCCTCTTTGAAGTGTGTGTGTGTATGGCATTGAACAGGCTATATATTTTCTTCAGCGATGGCCGGAGCTTGCCTTACAGTCTGAAACCCACTTCTAAGCTGCTGCATTTCACTTTGGGAGACAAAAAGGCAAAAGTCACAAACTAGTTGAAAAAGTAGACTTTTGTTTGTGATAGAGATGTGAGCCGGAGGTCTGTCATCGTGCTGTCGGTGTGAAAAGCGATCTTGATCAGTGTACAACTTGGATGACCTGCTGTAATATCCGTATGTACCGCAGCCCTCCATTGCTACTAATGCAGTGTTACAGACTGATGTGTAGTCTCTTTTACCCTCGCTCTGTGAAGAAGCAGCGTTCCTTATTATTCCCTACAAGTAACATCACTTCTTGTTAAGAGCTGCTCTTCGGTAATCCGCAGATCTTGAATATCGAGGCGCGCACATAAATCCCAGCAGACGTTGGAGTACGTGATTTATGTGAAAGCTTCCTCTTGCTCTCATCGTGTCTGCTGCCTGTAATTTCAGTACATTGAAGAGTATTTTGAGAGAATAGGACAGGAATATTCAGAATGTGTGTCTCGAGTGTACAATAAGACCGCTACATTGTGATTATCTTGCCGTCTTCTACCTGCTGTTATTACTGTGGCTGCCAGCGGTACAGTCTCTTCTGTGAAAGAGGTTTTCCTATCGCAAAAAGTGAAGGCGGCATATCCCTACAATAGGTGGGAAGCTGACTGCCAGGACCCTGATCCTGCATCGGCAATGCCTAGTACTAAGAAAAGATGCTCCAGAGTCATTTTATGAGGTATCTAAGTATTTACTAAAACAGACATGTCAAGAAAGGTAACAGGGTTCTTTAAAGATGGTTGGCAATACTGGCAAGGAGGCACAATAGGGATATATTAAAAAAATATTATGAAAAATAGTCACGTCACTATTGTGAATCCTGATTTCATGGTGGACTTTGAAAGATGATGGTTTTCTTATTTCATTTGTTTTGTTTTGTCTCCACAGACATCTTGGGTCCCAACTTTGTGAACTGGAAAAGCTCATTGATAAAATGATCATTGCAGAGTTCACATCCTATGCTCGCACTGACCTGAACAGATCTTTGGAGGAGGAATGGCAAGTGATAGAGGAGGTGTGGGAATAGCTTTGTATACAGTACGAGACAAGTTTTAGTTCAATGTCCGTTATGTTTCTGCAGTTTTCCTGATAACTCCTCAATTTTTTTTTTGTCCGCAGGAGAGATTGGTGTCGTTGGTTTTTGGGTTATTAAAGCAGAGGAAGCTGGACTTTTTTGAAATCTACGCAGATGAAATGATGGCAACTGCAAAAAACATCATTAAGCAGGTACTGACCACTGATTCCTGTGGCTGGGCCCGTCAGATACTGGTGATCTGATCCCTATACTGAGAATCTTAGGGGGCAATTTTTTAAACCCTACACTCTGAAATTCTGGCATCAAAAAGTTGCAAAATATGGCTTTGCGACTTTTTGGGCTTATTTGCTGTACCTAAACCTTCAAATACACTCTATTAAAATCTATTCTAAAAGTGAGGGAAATTACATAACTGTGGCAGAGGTCTGCTCCTGTTTTTGACAGTTCTCTTTGATCTCCCTTTCCTTTCTTTTACCCTAAGTTCACACTTGCGCCTTTTACAGCGCGTTCGAACGCGCTGTAAAACGCATAACCGATGCAAACCAATGCTTTCCTATGGGACTGGTTCACATTTTTGCGTTTTACAGCGCGTTCGAACGCGCTGAAAAACGCCCGACGCATAAACAAGTTCTTGAGCTTCTTTGGGGCGTTTTGTCGCGCGTTTGCGGCCATAGGACACTGCTGTCAATCACACAAACGCGCGTAATACGCGCGTTGACTATGGACAAAAACGCGCACAAAAACGCGAGACTTAAACGCGCATATCAAATACGCTCAGGTCTGAACCCAGTGTTAGTGGTAGAGACAGCAGCAGGAGGCTGTACACAGCAGATCAGAGTGTGGAGAGGGAGGAAAGCGCACACGAGGGAGTCTGCAGGCTGTGCACAAGTGTAGAGAGAAAGCTGGGGAACCCAAACTCTGCAGGAGGAGGGAAATCACACTCTTCATCACCAGTGACTCTGTCAGCACAGAGACAACAGATCCCTCATGAGCTATTCAAGGGGAAATCGGTTCAGGAATGCGTGTACATAAGGGCTAGTGAAGGCTTCAGCATCCTAAAAACCCATACCTCACGTCCAGCATGTATTACTGGGAGGGACACATACACATGAACCAAGTCTGAAACTAGGCATAGGTTGCAAGTTAAATATCAGGGGGTCTGAAAATAAATGAGCTTGCATCCCTAAATGTAGTGCAACCTTTCAACTGAAGATAACCACTAACATGTGTGAAGCTCTTTTTTGCTTTGTCAAAGGTTTTTATAGTCTAGTCAAATTTTTGCTTTTGTTTGTGGGATTGACCATTTATGGGCAGCGCTTACATAAAAGCCACCTACGGTATGTTTGGCCTGGTACAGCCCAAATTTGCAGGGACTGTCTCTCAAAATTAAGGACAGTCTGTGCAAATTCGGGAGTGTTGCGCAATAAATCTCTCCCATGTCCATAGTTGCCAAGTGCACCAGAATAATGGAGTACATGCTTTGTGGCAAATATGTGTTTTGGGCACTCTGTTACCCCTATCTTGACAGTTTAAAAAAAGTATAAAATGTAAAACGGGTGGCTCTCCTAATACTATATGGAAAGGGTGCACTGACCTCTGTGATTCACCCTGCCACAAAATACAAAAATTGAAAAATATAGATTAAAAAGGGGGTCGGCACTCCTATTTCAGAATCACTCCAAGAATCTATTTATTTATGCTGAATACATCAATTAATTAAATATAAAAACAATTAAAATATGAAAGAGTATATCAATACAGTTAATAAAACGAAAATACGGGTGAACAGCACTCCTTAGTGATGATGCTGCGGGTGCTCGTCTCCAGGGGGGTGGTAAAAAACCCCCCAAAGAAACAACTCACGAATGTCGAGAAAAATAAAAAAATGGAGACAGCACATCCAAAAGGTGGAATTTTATTCCAGATGCAACGTTGTGATAGCCTTTTTCAAGCAAGTATTTTTCTTGACATTCTACAGTTAATAAAAATCAGTACTATACCATATGTAGTGTTATAACCATAAAATAGTCAGAACAATACTGTTTGCATGACTTCATCCAAATTACATAACGTCCACATTATATTTTATATATCTCTTTATACAGCACGGACTGGAGTTTTACAGCAATTTAAAATGACCTAATGTCACCTATTATAATAAATGTCCAGCATATAAATCGGTGGCTACAGAAAGCAGTTAGTGATGTAGTTGCTGAAGAAAAAGATGTTAGTAATATATTTTCTATTGCGACAGTATTAGAGTTGAGCGAACACCTGGATGTTCGGGTTCGAGAAGTTCGGCCGAACTTCCCGGAAATGTTCGGGTTCGGGATCCGAACCCGACCCCCATTGAAGTCAATGGGGACCCGAACTTTTGGGCACTAAAAAGGCTGTAAAACAGCCCAGGAAAGAGCTAGAGGGCTGCAAAAGGCAGCAACATGTAGGTAAATCCCCTGCAAACAAATGTGGATAGGGAAATGAATTAAAATAAAAATAAAAAAAATAAAAATGAACCAATATCAATTGGACAGAGGTCCCATAGCAGAGAATCTGGCTTCACGTCAGCAGAGAATCAGTCTCTTCATACCATAGCAAAGAATCTGGCTTCATGTCAGCAGAGAATCAGTCTCTTCATGCCATAGCAGAGAATCTGGCTTCATGTCACCCACCACTGGAACAGGCCACTGTCACATATTTAGGCCCCGGCACCCAGATAGAGGAGAGAGGTCCCGTAACAGAGAATCTGGCCTTATGTCAGCACAGAATCAGTCTTCATGTCATAGCAGAGAATCAGGCTTCACGTCACCCACCACTGGAACAGGCCACTGTCACATATTTAGGCCCCGGCACCCAGACAGAGGAGAGAGGTCCCGTAACAGAGAATCTGGTCTTATGTCAGCACAGAATCAGTCTTCATGTCATAGCAGAGAATCAGGCTTCACGTCACCCACCACTGGAACAGGCCACTGTCACACATTTAGGCCCCGGCATCCAGACAGAGGAGAGGTTCATTCAACTTTGGGTTGCCCCGCAATATAATGGTAAAATGAAATTAAAAATAGTATTGAATGAGGAAGTGCCCTGGAGTACAATAATATATGGTTAAGGGAGGTAGTTAATATCTAATCTGCACAAGGGATGGACAGGTCCTGTGGGATCCATGCCTGGTTCATTTTTATGAACGTCAGCTTGTCCACATTGGCTGTAGACAGGCGGCTGCGTTTGTCTGTAATGACGCCCCCTGCCGTGCTGAATACACGTTCAGACAAAACGCTGGCCGCCGGGCAGGCCAGCACCTCCAAGGCATAAAAGGCTAGCTCTGGCCACGTGGACAATTTGGAGACCCAGAAGTTGAATGGGGCCGAACCATCAGTCAGTACGTGGAGGGGTGTGCACAGGTACTGTTCCACCATGTTAGTGAAATGTTGCCTCCTGCTAACACGTTCCGTATCAGGTGGTGGTGCAGTTAGCTGTGGCGTGGTGACAAAAATTTTCCACATCTCTGCCATGCTAACCCTGCCCTCAGAGGAGCTGGCCGTGACACAGCTGCGTTGGCGACCTCTTGCTCCTCCTCTGCCTTCGCCTTGGGCTTCCACTGGTTCCCCTGTGACATTTGGGAATGCTCTCAGTAGCGCGTCTACCAACGCGCGCTTGTACTCGCGCATCTTCCTATCACACTCCAGTGTAGGAAGTAAGGTGGGCACATTGTCTTTGTACCGGGGATCCAGCAGGGTGGCAACCCAGTAGTCCTCACACGTTAAAATGTGGGCAACTCTGCTGTCGTTGCGCAGGCACTGCAGCATGTAGTCGCTCATGTGTGCCAGGCTGCCCAGAGGTAAGGACAAGCTATCCTCTGTGGGAGGCGTATCGTCATCGTCCTGTGTTTCCCCCCAGCCACGCACCAGTGATGGGCCCGAGCTGCTTTGGGTGCCACCCCGCTGTGAACATGCTTCATCCTCATCCTCCTCCACCTCCTCCTCATCCTCGTCCTCCTCGTCCTCCAGTAGTGGGCCCTGTCTGGCCACATTTGTACCTGGCCTCTGGTGTTGCAAAAAACCTCCCTCTGAGTCACTTCCAAGAGACTGGCCTGAAAGTGATAAAAATGACCCCTCTTCCTCCTGGGCCACCTCCTCCTCCATCATCGCCCTAAGTGTTTTCTCAAGGAGACATAGAAGTGGTATTGTAACGCTGATAACGGCGTCATCGCCACTGGCCATGTTGGTGGAGTACTCGAAACAACGCAACAGGGCACACAGGTCTCGCATGGAGGCCCAGTCATTGGTGGTGAAGTGGTGCTGTTCCGCAGTGCGACTGACCCGTGCGTGCTGCAGCTGAAACTCCACTATGGCCTGCTGCTGCTCGCACAGTCTGTCCAGCATATGCAAGGTGGAGTTCCACCTGGTGGGTACGTCGCATATGAGGCGGTGAGCGGGAAGGCCGAAGTTACGCTGTAGCGCAGACAGGCGAGCAGCGGCAGGGTGTGAACGCCGGAAGCGCGAACAGACGGCCCGCACTTTATGCAGCAGCTCTGACATGTCGGGGTAGTTGTGAATGAACTTCTGCACCACCAAATTCAGCACATGCGCCAGGCAAGGGATGTGCGTCAAAACGGCTAGTCCCAGAGCTGCAACGAGATTTCGCCCATTATCGCACACCACCAGGCCGGGCTTGAGGCTCACCGCCAGCAACCACTCGTCGGTCTGTTGTTCTATACCCCGCCACAACTCCTGTGCGGTGTGGGGCCTGTCCCCCAAACATATGAGTTTCAGAATGGCCTGCTGACGTTTACCCCGGGCTGTGCTGAAGTTGGTGGTGAAGGTGTGTGGCTGACTGGATGAGCAGGTGGAAGAAGAGGAGGAGGAAGCTGAGTAGGAGGAGGAGGAGACAGGAGGCAAAGAATGTTGCTCTGCGATCCTTGGCGGCGTAAGGACGTGCGCCAAACAGCTCTCCGCCTGGGGCCCAGCCGCCACTACATTTACCCAGTGTGCAGTTAGGGAGATATAGTGTCCCTGGCCGTGCTTACTGGTCCACGTATCTGTGGTTAGGTGGACCTTGCCACAGATGGCGTTGCGCAGTGCACACTTGATTTTATCGGACACTTGTTTGTGCAGGGAAGGCACGGCTCTCTTGGAGAAGTAGTGGCGGCTGGGAACAACATACTGTGGGACAGCAAGCGACATGAGCTGTTTGAAGCTGTGTGTGTCCACCAGCCTAAATGACAGCATTTCATAGGCCAGTAGTTTAGAAATGCTGGCATTCAGGGCCAGGGATCGAGGGTGGCTAGGTGGGAATTTACGCTTTCTCTCAAATGTTTGTGAGATGGAGAGCTGAACGCTGCCGTGTGACATGGTTGAGATGCTTGGTGACGCAGGTGGTGGTGTTGGTGGTACATCCCATGTTTGCTGGGCGGCAGGTGCCAACGTTCCTCCAGAGGCGGAGGAAGAGGCCGAGGCGGCGGCAGCAGCAGCAGAAGAGGCCGAGGCGGCAGCAGCAGAAGAGGTAGCAGGGGGAGCCTGAGTGACTTCCTTGTTTTTAAGGTGTTTACTCCACTGCAGTTCATGCTTTGCATGCAGGTGCCTGGTCATGCAGGTTGTTCTAAGGTTCAGAACGTTAATGCCTCGCTTCAGGCTCTGATGGCACAGCGTGGAAACCACTCGGGTCTTGTCGTCAGCACATTGTTTGAAGAAGTGCCATGCCAGGGAACTCCTTGAAGCTGCCTTTGGGGTGCTCGGTCCCAGATGGCGGCGGTCAGTAGCAGGCGGAGTCTCTTGGCGGCGGGTGTTCTGATTTTGCCCACTGCTCCCTCTTTTGCTACGCTGTTGGCTCGGTCTCACCACTGCCTCTTCCTCCGAACTCTGAAAGTCAGTGGCACGACCTTCATTCCATGTGGGGTCCCCCTGCATCGTCTTCCACCCAGTCTTGATCCCTGACCTCCTGTTCAGTCTGCACACTGCAGAAAGACGCAGCAGTTGGCACCTGTGTTTCGTCATCATCAGAGACGTGCTGAGGTGGTATTCCCATGTCCTCATCATCAGGAAAAATAAGTGGTTGTGCGTTAGTGCATTCTATCTCTTCCACCCCTAGGGAAGGGCTAGGTGGATGCCCTTGGGAAACCCTGGCAGCAGAGTCTTCAAACAGCATAAGAGACTGCTGCATAACTTGAGGCTCAGACAGTTTCCCTGATATGCATGGGGGTGATGTGACAGACTGATGGGCTTGGTTTTCATGCGCCATCTGTGCGCTTTCTGCAGAAGACTGGGTGGGAGATAATGTGAACGTGCTGGATCCACTGTCGGCCACCCAATTGACTAATGCCTGTACCTGCTCAGGCCTTACCATCCTTAGAACGGCATTGGGCCCCACCAAATATCCCTGTAAATTCTGCTGGCTACTGGGACCTGAGGTAGTTGGTTCACTAGGACGTGTGGCTGTGGCAGAACTGCCACGTCCTCTCCCAGCACCAGAGGGTCCACTAACACCACCACGACCATGTCCACGTCCGCGTCCCTTATTAGATGTTTTCCTCATTGTTCCCGTTCACCACAATTTTGAGAATGGCAAATTTGGGAATAGTTTTTCAACCCAGAACAAAAAATGTGCTTTTACGGTCACTACAAATAACTTGACCAGCTAAAACAGTACAAATTTGGTTGAATAGAAATGTCAGGTCTATTTTTTAGGCGCTGGGTGACAGGCTCAACTTGCCCCTGATGTAGTATATGGCCAAAAAATAACCACACTATTGATGGTTAAATGCACTTCGGTGACACAGGCTCAGCCTGCAGCTGATGTAGGATATAGCACAAAATAACCACACTATTGATGGTTAAATACACTTGGTGATAGCTTGTGCTGGCGCACCACAAGTCACAGAATGGCCGCCGATCACCCCAGAAAAAAGTGATCTAAAAACGCTCTGGGCAGCCTCAAAAAAGTGAGCAAGTCGATATTAGCACTTCAATGATCCACAGCTGCAGATCGATCACAGAATGAAGTGTTTTGGAGGAGTTAATCTGCCTAATCTCGCCCTAACGTCGCAGCAGCAACCTCTCCCTACACTTGTATCAGCAGAGTGACGTGCAGCGCTACGTGACCCAAGCTTATATAGAGGCTGGGTCACATGGTGCACTGGCCAATCACAGCCATGCCAATAGTAGGCAAGGCTGTGATGGCCTCTTGGGGCAAGTAGTATGACGCTTGTTGATTGGCTGCTTTGCAGCCTTTCAAAAAGCGCCAAGAAAGCGCCGAACACCGAACCCGGACTTTTACGAAAATGTTCGGGTCCGTGTCACGGAGACCCCAAAATTCGGTACGAACCCTAACTATACAGTTCGGGTTCGCTCATCCCTAGACAGTATCATACTTCCACGGAGTTTAAAAGCCACTTGTCGTATTTTTCAGGCATCCTTCCCATATATAATCCCATTTGTATTGTTCGAAAATGTCAGCCAGAAAAAAGGTAATAAATATTGCACTTGTTGGAGATGCTTGTACTAAGCTGTGTTGGTCAATTATTAGTACCTCCACACATTCATGTCTGAGTTAGTTTGGTCAGCTTACTCACGGTTATGTAGAACGGGAATCGGCGTCTGTGTGCCTGGCGTGGCGTCCCACGTGGTTATAGGCACTCCTGTCTTACCTCCGATGCTTCCTCCTGCTTGTAAGTCTCTCCGCTCCGGTGCTGCTCTTGCGCATGGACGGCTTTTGGTTTAGTCCAGCGAAGCTGTGGGCCTGTCACGTGGGAAAATCAGCTGACCGCTTTTCACTTTAGACAAAGTATGATACTGGAGCAGTCCTTTAAAAAAAGTTAAAGCTGGTGGTCCATTTTAAAGTTCATGCATATGGGGTAGTGGTACAACAGACACGTTTCGGAACATATACACTGTTCCTTCCTCAGTGGTTAAAATTTTAGAACAATACAAATGGGATTATATATGGGAAGGATGCCTGAAAAATATGACAAGTGGCTTTTAAACTCCGTGGAAGTATGATACTGTCGCAATAGAAAATATATTACTAACATCTTTTTCTTCAGCAACTACATCACTAACTGCTTTCTGTAGCCACTGATTTATATGCTGGACATTTATTATAATAGGTGACATTAGGTCATTTTAAATTGCCGTAAAACTCCAGTCCGTGCTGTATAAAGAGATATATAACATATAATGTGGATGTTATGGAAATTGGATGAAGTCATGCAAACAGTATTGTTCTGACTATTTTATGGTTATAACACTACATATGGTATAGTACTGATTTGTATTAACTGTATTGATATACTCTTTCATGTTTTTATTGTTTTTATATTTAATTGATGTCTTCAGCATAAATAAATAGATTCTTGGAGTGATTCTGAAATAGGAGTGCTGACCCCCTTTTTAATCTATAGTTTTTAAAAAGTGTCTAGAAAAAGAGACCTGCATAAGGTTACTAGTGAAATGCTTAAATTACTTTAATATTACTGTATTTTAATATTGCATAAGATGTAGTGGGAAGTTGGAAAAAATTCCAAAAGGGGTGGAATTGAAAAAAAAACAAAACACAATTCCGACACAGTTTTATAGGTTTACCTTTTATGGCATTCCCTATGCAGTAAAATTGACCAGTTCCCTTCATTCTCCGAGTGATCACGATGGGCAAAAGAAACGGAAATCGTTTGCATCTTAAGCTGGCCATACACATTAGATAAATGTCAACCATATGTATGAAGGCCTAAAAACTCACCCCCAGTGGTAGATGTTGGGGAGATAACGATTAGGTTGTTGGATTTCTACATGTTCAATTATTATATTTTCAGGCAAGCCATGCCCATTGATAGCAGCCATTGCCCCCATGATTGTGCCATAAAATTGAGCACCTGTTGGCAACCATAGGTGGTCATGGCTCGATTGTGTACTGCCAGCCACACAGTTTGCTCTCACCCTTAGATACTAGATGTTACTATTTATCCTACAGTACTTGTTCCCCTAAGTGTTTTAGACATAACTGAAGAAATCGGCTTATCCACGGCAAAACCAACCTGTTTTAAAGAGGAGCCTGTCACCTCTCCAGACATGTCTCTTTTAGTAATTGCTTGCATCCCCCATGCAATAACCATTCTGGAGCATCGATTCTTATGACTCTTATGTTGTGTCCCTCCTATATTATTCCTGCTAGAAGTTATGAATAAATTGCTAGCAGTTTGCAATGAAAGTCCAGATGGGTGTTACCATTTGGGGTGTGTCCCTGCACAATCTGACACTGTCCAATCAGTGCTGCCAGGGTCCGACTGTGCAGAGAGACACCCGTCCAACTGGTAACACCCAGCTGGACCTTCACTGCAGACTGCTAGCAATTCATTCATAACTTCTAGTAGGAATAATAAAGAAATGCAACAACATAGAGTCCTAAGAATAGATGCTCCAGAATTGTCATTACATGGGGAATGCAAGTAGTGGCTAAAACAGGAGTGGTGAAAGGTCCTCTTTGTAATTTTGTCACAAATTTTACCCTTCGAATTGCAACCTGCCCTCAAATTTGCTGCAGACAAATCTGTAAACGTGTAAATAAGACTTTGAAAACCCCATTCACGTCATGTACTGTACACTGTTTCCTCGCCTGAACGTCGCCTATCTGTTCTCATTTACGTATTACGCATATGTCAAGCATTATGAGTCCTTCACGTCTGTCTGATCTGCTTGGCTCCTTGTGTCGCTCAATTTATAATTTTCTATTCTCTTTTTTTTTGTTTTCTTCTCAGTGTGTGGTCAGCACAGTCTCCCAAATTGACGAGATAGACGCTGAGCTTGTCACTAAGTAAGTATGTGTTACCAGTGCTAGCAGACACCGCAGGTATATCCTACTGAGGAATTATAGCTGCTGTATACTGTTCCTTCCAGCATTTATCCCTGTGTATTGTTATTTGTAGACTAAGTTTGACCAGAGGTCCTGAGGAGCAGGCTGTTCTGCAGTCGCAGATTTCTTGCTGCAATTAAGTTAGTGAGTTTCTGGTAAGGGCTTGGAATAAGAAGAAAAACGGCCAGACCGCCGCAGTCCTTTATTATTATTATTATTATTATTATTATTATTATTATTATTATTTCTTCTAACTGTACTGTAGATCAGCAATGGCAACGTGAACATTAATTCACTGCGCCTTGTAGGGACAGAGTGTACAAAAACACTTGACATGCACAGTATGACACTGAAGAACTGTAGGGGCCGGTGCCACCATGACGTTCTCATGACTTCATTATGCAATCTTTCCAGTGAATATTGGTAATGGTCAGCCTGAAGATTTTTTAAACATGCTACTGTGTAATAATGGGGTAAATCAGTGGCTGCTGTATATCTTTGGCACAGCTTATCCAGGTGTTTACAATAGCATTACACAGGAAAAATGAAGGTACACATAATTCATAATTGGGACCTTTACCTGACTTTAAAGTGCAACTGAGTTTTAGAGTTTCTCACAAGTTAACTTCTGCCGTTGCTGGGGGCAGTGTAAGGATCCATTTCAGCTTCCCCCAGTGCTCTGGTCTGCTGCTTCATATTGACTTCTAGCTGCCCCAATGTGCTGCCCCTGCATCCAGCAGTTCTTCTCAAGCCTAGTAAGGGACCTTGCAAACGACCTTATGCCCTCCGAAACATACGGTCCGCGAGCGGGCCATATGTCCCGGAGCGGCATTGATCGTGCGCACAAGAGCACACAGCATCATAGATTACAGTGATGCTGTGCACATCAGGCCGCCCGCGGGGCTATTGTCCCACACTCAGAAGATCATATGAGTGCAGGACAATAGTCCCGCGGGTGACCCGAAGTGCACAGTAACATATGATGCTGTGCGCTCCCCTGCACACGATCAATGCCGCTCTGGGATATATGGTCCTGTGCAAGGGCCCTAAAAGTGAGAGGACAGCAAAACTGCTAGAAGGGAGACCCCTAGTGGCAGAGATTTCTGAATCAAAATGATGTGTAATTAAAATGATTTACAGATATGTTCAGGTTCACTTAAAGTAAACTTTGGGAAGAAGTTGTTTGAACAATTAGGGTACATTCACACGACCGTATTATTTTTTCCGCGTCCGATCCACATCCGTTCCACATTTTGCGGAATAGAAGCGGACCCATTCATTCCTATGAGTTAATAAAATGTGCAGACAACATTCAGTATGTTGTCCGCATTTCTATTCCGCAAAAATATGAAGCCTTTTCTACTATTGTCCGTACAGATCGGTCCGCAGCACCATTCAAGTCGATAGATCTGCAAATTGCAGATGATATATGGAATGGTTTCCGTATGTCATCCATTTTTTGCGGATCCGTTTCCGTTTTATTTATTTTTTTCTTCTCTTTTTTTTTTTTTTCCAGTTTTTTGCGGATCGTAAAAAACGGAAGACATACGGAAGTCATTTGTTGTTTGCGGACCGCAAATCGGAAAGGATTACACAGTCGTGTGAATGTACCCTTAGTGCCAAGGAAAAAGTCTATTATCCTAGAGTTTTTAAGACGTTCAGATAATTCTCTGCTCGCCTTCTCATGTACACTACCCAGTGATTATTGTCCACTTTGCCTTCTCATCAAATAAGGAAGAAAACTATATTGTGCCATCTCCAGGTAGGTAGTACAGAGATTGGCAATCTCCATAAGTCCGATAGACTTTGACTGGAGCGTTCGCAGGCATGCATTACCACCACTCTATTCAAACCCTTCCAGAACTTCGGGCTCTGGACCCTTCTTTTAGGGATCAGTGGGGACAGTCATACATTGGTCACCTATCTACGGGTACTTTCACACAAGCGTTAAAGGGTTCCGGCAGGCAATTCCGTTGCCGAAACTGCCTTCCGGATACGGAAATCCGTTTGCAAACAGATAGCATTTATTTCCGAATGCGGAGCCGGCTTACAAATGCATTGAAAGACCGTCATGCGCAGACCATGAAACCGGATCCGGTTTTCCGGAACACTTGGTACCGGATCCGGCTTTAACGCTAGTGTGAAAGTACCCTAAGGCCTCATGCACACAACTTTATTTTCAGGCAGAGTCTGAATTTTTTGCATAATCGCACGCGGAGCCATTCATTTCCATAGGGCCACAAAAAATGCAGACAGCACATGAATGTCATCTGTGTGCTGTCCACGTCCATGCAGCCGCTTCACAAATGATCAAACCTATCCTATTCTTGCAGGAATAAAGAGATGAATCCAGCATCGAAGTTAAACAACGTTGTAGGTTCCTTTATTCAAAATAGCACAGATCCATACAGTGACAGCATCACCTCAGTGTTCCAAAATATTGGCTACGCGTTTCAAACAAACATGTTCTTAATCATATCCTTTTCTTGTCTGTTTTGGGGACAAGAATAGACCTTTCTACAAAGAAGTTACAGCATGCACATGGTCGGTATCCATATTTTGCAGATCAGTGGTTTGCGGACCACAAAATGCATATGGTTATGTGCATGTAGCCTTAATAGATGTGTGATACGTTTGTCACAGGATAACCCTTATACAGTGGGGCAAAAAAGTGTTTAGTCAGCCACCAATTGTGCAAGTTCTCCCACTTAAAAAGATGAGAGGCCTGTAATTTCCATTATAGGTACACCTCAACTATGAGAGATTAATAATGAGAGAGAAAAATCCAGAAAATCACATTGTCTGATTTATTTATTTTTTTAAAGAGTTTATTTGCAAATTATGGTGGAAAATAAGAATTTGGTCAATAACAAAAGTTAATGTCAATACTTTGTTATATACCCTTTGTTGGCAATGACAGAGGTCAAGCGTTTTCTGTAAGCCTTCACAAGGTTTTCACACACTGTTGCTGGTATTTTGGCCCATTCCTCCATGCAGATCTCCTCTAGAGCAGTGATGTTTTGGGGCTGCCGCTGGGCAACACAGACTTTCAACTCCCTCCAAAGGTTTTCTATGGGGTTGAGATCTGGAGACTGGCTAGGCCACTCCAGGACCTTGAAATGCTTCTTACAAAGCCGCTCCTTCGTTGCCCGGGTGGTGTGTTTGTCATGCTGAAAGACCCAGCCACGTTTCATCTTCAATGCCCTTGCTGATGGAAGGAGGTTTTCACCCAAAATCTCACGATACATGGCCCCATTCATTCTTTCCTTTACACGGATCAGTCGTCCTGGTCCCTTTGCAGAAAAACAGCCCCAAAGCATGATGTTTCCACCCCCATGCTTCACAGTAGGTATGGTGTTCTTTGGATGCAACTCAGCATTCTTTCTCCTCCAAACACGACGAGTTGAGTTTTTGCCAAAAAGTTCTACTTTGGTTTCATCTGACCATATGACATTCCCAATCCTCTTCTGGATCATCCAAATGCTCTCTAGCAAACTTCAGACGGGCCCGGACATGTACTGGCTTAAGCAGGGGACACGTCTGGCACTGCAGGATTTGAGTCCCTGGCGGCGTAGTGTGTTACTGATGGTAGCCTTTGTTACTTTGGCCCCAGCTCTCTGCAGGTCATTCACTAGGTCCCCCCGTGTGGTTCTGGGATTTTTGCTCACCGTTCTTGTGATCATTTTGACCCCACGGGGTGAGATCTTGCGTGGAGCCCCAGATCGAGGTAGATTATCAGTGGTCTTGTATGTCTTCCATTTTCTAATAATTGCTCCCACCGTTGATTTCTTCACACCAAGCTGCTTGCCTATTGCAGATTCAGTCTTCCCAGCCTGGTGCAGGTCTACAATTTTGTTTCTGGTGTCCTCCGACAGCTCTTTGGTCTTGGCCATAGTGGAGTTTGGAGTGTGACTGTTTGAGGTTGTGGACAGGTGTCTTTTATACTGATAACAAGTTTAAACAGACGCCATTAATACAGGTAACGAGTGGAGGACAGAGGAGCCTCTTAAAGAAGAAGTTACAGGTCTGTGAGAGCCAGAAATCTTGCTTGTTTGCAGGTGACCAAATACTTATTTTACCGAGGAATTTGCCAATTAATTCGTTAGAAATCCTACAATGTGATTTCCTGTATTCTTTCCCCCCATTTTGTCTCTCATAGTTGAGGTATACCTATGATGAAAATTACAGGCCTCTCTCATCTTTTTAAGTGGGAGAACTTTCACAGTTGGTGGCTGACTAAATACTTTTTTGCCCCACTGTAGCTGCTGTAAACTGTAAGTACTTCTCCATAGAATATATCCAATGGAGATCCGTTTGGTGTTTTGCAATACTTCCATATTGCCAGTGTAACTCCTGCAGTGATACTGATTTCTGCATAGGACATTTCTTAAGAGCGTACTTTGGTAATGTGTGCAGACTATAATAGTGATGATATTTAGCCATGCACTTGTGAAGATGTTGGTAACGTATGCTGTTCTCCATAATACTGGGGCTACACAGTGATGCGGCATCAGCCAAATGTCAAAGTACCATTTTACTATAGTCTCTCTGTATCCCTAGCATTAAAGGGGTTGTCCGGGTTTAGGAGGACACTGAGCCACACATGGGATTTTCCTGCAAAAAAGAATTAAGCGTTTCTTACCTGACAGATCATATGCCGCCGTTCTGGTTTTCCCGGCCTTTGTTTACCTGGCTGCAGCAGTGACGTCATGTTGACAACACGTGACCGCTGCTGCCAATTATTGGCCTCCCTACCCAGTGGGACCTGTTGAGAAATCCATACTCATGTGGTCCCTGTAGCTGGATTGTGACTCCCTGACTGTCTTCGCTGGTCTTCACCTGACCCAACAGTGATGTGCCACTTGGGTACACGTCACCGCTGAGGCCAGTCATTGGCTGCAGTGACTCAGGTGACCCTGCTCATGTGGACGTTGACAGACCAGGACAGGAAGTTCAGTGAAGGCAGCCCAGGAGCCTGAACCAAGCACGAGAGACCAGATAAGTAGGGATGGATGAGACAACATTGCAAAATTTTCACTAAAGCAGATCTATCATTACAATATGATGTCCTAACATGACATGATGTTACACCAAATGGAAAAAAATATTGTGCCTTTTGAATAACAGTTGATAAGAAAGAATATGGCAGACTCGTAGTTATGAACCCAGTGCTCACCTGACGTGTACAGTCATATACAGTGGGACTGCGCTTATTTGTGGAGCAGTATGCAAAATCTGTTCAGTTGTACCCTGCAAGCAACACTGTAGATCTCCGCCTTTCAGACCTGATTTTTCTGGTTTTGGGTAACTTTATTATTGTGCATAGTAAATGATATTTCCAATAACCGTACCCTTATTTATTTAGCTGCTGGAATATCTGTATTGTGGGATGCATATTAATTGAAGTTTTGCTGCTCTAGGCTTGCTGATCAGATGCGGATGATGAATTTTTCCCACTGGTTCGATTTGCTGCAAAACATTTTTTCCAAGTTTACAGTTTTCCTTCAGAGAGTCAAGGTGAGAAGTCTGAATGAACAGTGTCCTTGGATTTTTAATAAAAATTCTTTGAAATATGGGGAACAGTGCAGTTAGGCGAGGTAAATACTGAGATATATTGATGTCATCTGGGTAAGGTTCTTATCAGATTCATCACTTCCAATGTGAAAGCTGTCTGTATGCCAGTACAGATAATTCATTAATAGTGTGATCATGAATACATGACGAGCCAGTAAAAAGAAATGAAAAGCCTCCTGGTTCTTTTATAACCATGGAATATTACCACTATTAGATAGAGAATATAATAAAGCAGGAAATGGCATTCTCCACTATACTCCGAATGAAGTCAGTGGCACAGTGCTTTCCAAGTTCTGCTGCCAATTCATTCTAGTGATCAGCAGGGGTCACAGTAGCCAAATCCTCACCAATGTCCTATCCCATGTCAGCACTCAGACTAGCAAGGGTTGTCTCACAAAAGCAATTCCTCATCAGCCTTTAAAGGGGTTATCCAGGACTATAAAAAGCTCCCCCATACGCCGGGCCCCTCACAATGAATATACTTACCTGGCTCCACGTTCCCTGAGCTGCTCCTGGTCCCCACACTGCTGCTGCTTCTCCCCGTGTGCGGATGAAAACATCTGTGTTGGGGGGGGGGGGGGGGAGCCAATGGCAGGCGATGACTGGGACCAGCCTCCCTAGCATCGCGGGTGAAGCTAGGAAGGCTCGTCCCTGCCTCCCATTGGCTGCTCCCCCCGGCACCAGATGTTTTCATCCGTGCTTGGGGAGAAGCTGCAGCGGCGGTGCCGGGACCAAGAGCGTCGTGCAGCAAGGTAAGTATATTTATTGTGAGGTGCCCTGCATATGGCGGAGCTTTTTAGAGTTTTGGATAACACCTTTAAAAGTATACTGTAGATTTGTGTGTTACTGAGTGTCCTTTCGATATGCTTTGGGTTTAAAGCGTACCGGATTTTTCCAAAAAAAGTTTGCATAATATCTGTGCTTCTTTGTACAATTATAACTGTGAAGGGGCAGTTCTTTATTGGGCTTCCATAATGTTTTTTTTTGTTATATTAATCTGTGTTTCAGCTGCACAGCTAGATGCAGTTCACTCAGAAGCAGGAGGTGTATCCCTCTGTAAAATCTGCCAGCACTGTACTTGTTGTGACGTCATTTACCTTACTTCCGACTGTTTTTTTCAGCTCTGGAGCTCACAGAACAGATAAGGAGTGGGAAATCACACTTGCAGAAAGGCAGTGTAGAAGCAGTTGGTTTATCAGGCTCAGGAGCTCGGCTTGCTCTGACACGCCCCCACTTCCTCTCTGCCATCTTCTGAATCTCTGTTACCAGAGATGGATCTTGCCTGACAATAGGCAGTAGAATGCAACTTAGGTGGAAGTGAGATTCGTAGTGGCCATAACGTTTATCTTTTAAATGAAATGATTTTTAAATTTGCAAGTTACACCATTCTCTATTAAATGAAATGAAATTGTGTTAAAGTGCAGTGACTCTTTAACTGTATTGGAAAGCTCAAGACTCTGTGCTTTCCTGTTTCTGGAAATCTATTATGCAGACCTAACTATACTTTATTTTTCATTCTATTTCCACGTAGGCCACAATAAACGTTATCCGCAGTGTTGTGCTCATGGTCTTGGATAAAAACCAGCGGATCAGAGAACTGGAGGTAATGGCAGCTCAGAAAGGCCTGACCAGAGAAAGCAAAGTGGAGAACGATCTGGCTTACTTGACTCACGAAGGCTTGTTTATAAGTGATGCATTCAGCGAAGGTGAGCACCCTCCTGCTGCTACCAACACTAACTTTCAGAGGAATGCATCACCCAGCGGTAGTGACCCGTCTGTCAGCGATTCTGTATCTGATCCTGAATGCACTACTGACTCATCCTCCAGCAAAGATCACACACTGCCTTCAGTTACCCCAGGGGGAGTAGAAATAATGTGAGTAAAATTAGACTTTGTAGAAATTTGCCTTGTGAAACCAGAATTGATGATCATGAGCATGTCGTTCAAAATGGCTGACCTGTGTTTGTATGCTGCCGGTCATCTAAGGCGTCATCTAAGGCTACTTTCACATTTGCGTTTTGTGCAGATCCGTCATGGCCGGATCCGTTCAGATAATACGACCGTCTGCATCCGTTCAGAACGGATCAGTTTGTATTATCTTTAACATAGCCAAGACGGATCCGTCTTGAACACCATTGAAAGTCAATGGAGGACGGATCCGTTTTCTATTGTGTCAGTGAAAATGGATCCATCCCCATTGACTTACATTGTGTGTCAGAACGGATCAGTTTGGCTCAGTTTCGTCAGACGGACACCAAAACGCTGCAAGCAGCGTTTTGGTGTCTGTCTCCAAAGCGGAATGGAGACTGAACTGATACATTCTTTTCCATTCAGAATGCATTAGAATGCAAACTGATCCGTTTTGGACCGCTTGTGGAGCCCTGAACTAATCTCGCAAACGGAAAGCCAAAACGCGAGTGTGAAAGTGGACTAAGGCTGACGTGGCAGATATAACATCTTCACCGTAATACATAAGTGTGTATTGCATTGTGCTGTAGAACCTCTCATGTATTTGCTGAAAGCTCATTGCATTTTTTAAATTTGATTTCCTTAAAGGTTTATTATGCTTTCTGCCAATAAAGCATACTCGTTGTTAAATTGAAAAGTTATTCAGCTTTCCAATATACCTTATAGCGATTTGCGGGCAGTCTCACTCAAGCCTATGGACAATGATTTGTCGTGTGATGGCTAGGATCACACCACAGAATGTTTAGATCTAGCCCTAGCATTAGCTTTTGATATAAACTGCACAGATCTAAAATTCTCCTTTGGCGTGTAGCAATAAGGCTAGGACTACATTGCAACTAATGATAGTGAATGTGGTCACATTGCAACCCACAAGTTAACGTGGCCATGATACGACATTGGGCAGAAGTCCAAATCTGCTGGGGGTCAGCGTGACCACATTCACTATAGTTAGCTGCAGTTCCAGCAGAATCTCCCTGAGGCTACTTTCACACTAGCGTTCAGAGCGGATCCGTCTGCTGTCTGCTGTCTGCACAGACGGATCCGCTCCTATAATGCAGACGCTTGGATCCGTTCAGAACGGATCCGTCTGCATTATAGTTTATAGAAAAAATTCTAAGTGTGAAAGTAGTTCAGACGGATCCGTCCAGACTTTACATTGAAAGTCAATGGGGACAGATCCGTTTGAAGATTGAGCCATATTGTGTCATCTTCAAACGGATCCGTCCCCATTGACTTACATTGTAAGTCTGGACGGATCCGTTTGCCTCCGCGCAGCCAGGCGGACACCCGAACGCTGCAAGTGTCCGCTTGCTGAGCGGAGGCTGAACGCTGCCAGACTGATGCATTCTGAGCGGATCCGCATCCACTCAGAATGCATTGGGGCAGTACGGATGCGTTCGGGGCCACTTGTGAGAGCCTTCAAACGGAGCTCGCAAGCGGAGCCCCGAACGCTAGTGTGAAAGTAGCCTGAGCTGGACCAACCTCTCTGGCTCTTGCACATGGCTATTTTGCAGCTCCAGTTTGTATGGAGCTGTGATTTGTCTGCTATAAAGGCACAGAGAGCCTTCATATGCTTCTAATACCGTACAGAGTACAAAGCGAACAGAAAATAAGTCGTGGCATGCTCCGTCAGACTCCATATGTAAGAAGCAGAGACCGTGCACAGCAAGGCTTTTTTTCGACAGAGTAGGCAAAACTTTAATGACCATTTTTTTCAAGAGATTTCCAAACGACATCCCATCAAGTGGTGATTAAAAAAATCTCAGAGAAATGACTTGACTGGAGCGATTTTGAAAGCATTTTCAGTCAATCCAATACTTTCATGTAGTATTCTGCCATCTTGAGGCCTGAAGGTGGAATTACATCATTTCCATGAAATTGGGTCCTGCATGAGCAACAAAACTGAACATTGCAATGTTAACGACGATGCTAGAATATCGCTCCTATTTCTTGTGGTTATTAGACAAAGAAAATATTAAAGCCTGCTGGTATGTGAGTGACTTTCTGATGGCACTGGTTAGTTTTATAATACAGCCACATGGTTGTACTGTATATTATACACTCAATGCAACCTGATAGAAATGACGGATTGCTGCAAAATGTGGCATGCATTTGTGTGTCGGGCAGATATGTAAAAAATTACAGGTCTGGTCTGATTAGGCACTATCAGATATACGTCAGTTTTCTGGCCTATATCTGTGGCAGGTTATTTGCGCTGCAATCTGCGACTTTTCCCCGCTCATGCCAGGTCTAAAAAACAGGGAGTGGTGTGGGCGGAGAAAGGGATGGGACGGTAGGCCCGTCTCATTTATCATTTTTTTACGCCTGTTTTAGGCATAGAAAGTGGTCTAAATTTAAGCCAGCAAGGAAGCTGGCTCAAATTTAGACCGCTGGAGGGTGCTCCGAACCTCTTCATAACTCTTCAGCACCTCTTCATAACTTTGTTGGATTCACCGCCAGAGCACAGGGTTTTAAGACCAGCGTCTAAAACACTGGGCTTGATAAATGACCCTCTGGTGCTTTTTCCACAAGAGGATGTAAAAAAAAAGCTCTCAGAGGCTACTTTTGGGTGGTGTACATCTTGGTGAGTGGGGGTGCATCATTAGACTGTGAGAAGCAGGGTGGTCTTTTCAACAAATTCCCCGCATGCTAACCCGTTTTGACCTAGCTGTTAGGAGGTGTTGGGAGCAGTGGTTATGTAGGGGTACACACACACAGCAAACAGGCTCTGGACGGTCCAGACAGGCCTACAGTAGAGAGGATCATTTGAGCAGCATCTACAGTTTCATTGTCCACCATCCACATACAGGTGGCACCTTCATTACACACCGTTGTCTCTGTCTGGACTATTTCCAGGTGCTTAGCAGGAGGAAATTTGTCATAGTGCCCATTACGTGTTCTGCCATTAAACAGCCAGCCACCATCGTCTTCATTTACCGCGTTGTCATGAACGAGAAACCTGGACTGCTACAGACTGCAACCGTATTGTCTTTAGTGACAAATCCGGCTTCTGGTCGGGATTCAATGATAGTCAGGTCTGAGTATGGAGGCCTGGTGGTGAGTGCTTCAGTCCTGCCTTTGCTGTGGAGCAACACACTGCTCCAGCTACTGGTGTGAAGATCTGGGGAGCCATCACATACGACAGTCGGTCACCCCTAGTAGTGAAACGAGGGACACTAACAGCATCCCCCGACCATGTGTGTTCCTCTCATGGTAGGGCTTCCAAATGGGGTTTTCCGTAGGATAATGCTCACCCACACACAGCAAGGGTTTCCCAGGAATGTCTCCACCAGATTACAGCACTTCCTTGTCTGCCCGGTCACCAGATCTATAGCAGCATTTGTAGGACCAGCTGGGACGCCAGCTTCAGCAACATACAAGTGTGCAGGATCTACAGGCCCAGCTATAACATCTCTGGGCAAATGTGCTGCAGAATAACATTCAGAACCTCCATGCCAACCATATCTCATCTAGAGGGGTCCTAGAGCCTCACAATTGTACAGTTTTCCCGATTAAATGCTCTAATATTGTAATCACTTCCATATATCTTCATTACATTCACACACATTCAGTTCCTACAGCTCCTCGTTGTTGTCAGCGAGTGTATATTCAGCCTAGCCACCACTCCTTAGGTCAGTGTGCAGATCTGCGCTATTCCTGCTCTGGGTGGATCCGGCTGTAGCAGTCCTCCTCATTTACCGCTGTGTCTTCTTGTAAACCATCGCTCCTCCGTTTCATACCAAAAACCTTACACAGCAGGCATCTGTTTTCCAGAATGACCCTTACATTGTACACGGCGCATCGATTCAGAATGAGTAAATCATTAATGGGGTCATTTCTAACTGCACTAAATGTCTATCCCCCTGCTGTTTTCTGCACAGTATCGTGCTCATTTATTATTAAAGATGGTTGCGTTGATGCCATTGTGTAATATTGTGACTTTTACCTCTCCTCGGCTGTAAAGGCCGAGAACTGAATTAATCCTTGTCTATTTTTTATTTTTTTTTAAAGAATGACCGAGGATATAAAATTAACAGACCTGGAACTTGGTAAAATTGCAAACAATATTCAGGAGCTTCTCTACAACGCCTCTGACATGTGTCACGACCGCTGCGTCAAGTTCCTGCTTTCAAGAGCCAAGGTACATGACATATTTCCAGTTGGTATGTGAATGACCTTGTATTAAGATAACGGCATAGATGTATCTAAATTACAGCGTACAGACTTGTTTCTATGGCTGCAATCCAGTCTGCTAAAAATCCAATCTCATTATTTCTCAGAGAGTTTCTGATGGCCCATAACTGCATATGTGTAAGCGAGCCCTGAGGATAAACTGTATTCGGACTTTGAAATTTCACATACACATAAGATCAGTGATGGTGGATCTTTTTTGACATGTGATGTGTATGAAGCAGATGCCAGTGGAAATGAGGATTGAATGTTTTAGACATCAACACAACCGAAGCTATGAAATACCCATCGAGACATAGACTCCACAAGACCTCTCAAAGGTGTCCTATAGTACCTGCCACCAAGACATGAGCTTTAGATCCTCTAAGACCTCTAAGGCCTCTTTCACACTTGCGTTGTCCGGATCCGGCGTGTACTCCACTTGCCGGAATTACACGCCGGATCCGGAAAAACGCAAGTGTACTGAAAGCATTTGAAGACGGAACCGTCTTCCAAATGCGTTCAGTGTTACTATGGCACCCAGGACGCTATTAAAGTCCTGGTTGCCATAGTAGGAGCGGGGAGCGGTATACTTACAGTCCGTGCGGCTCCCGGGGCGCTCCAGAACGACGTCAGAGCGCCCCATGCGCATGGATGACGTGATCCATGTGATCACATGATCCATGCGCTTGGGGCGCCCTGACGTCACTCTGGAGCGCCCGGGGAGCCGCACGGACGGTAAGTATACTGCTCCCCCGCTCCCCGCTACACTTTACCATGGCTGCCAGGACTTTAGCGTCCCGGCAGCCATGGTAACCACTCTGAAAAAGCTAAATGTCGGCTCCGGCAATGCGCCGAAACGACGTTTAGCTTAAGGCCGGATCCGGATCAATGCCTTTCAATGGGCATTAATTCCGGATCCGGCCTTGCGGCAAGTGTTCCGGATTTTTGGCCGGAGCAAAAAGCGCAGCATGCTGCGGTATTTTCTCCGGCCAAAAAACGTTCCGTTCCGGAACTGAAGACATCCTGATGCATCCTGAACGGATTTCTCTCCATTCAGAATGCATTAGGATAATCCTGATCAGGATTCTTCCGGCATAGAGCCCCGACGACGGAACTCTATGCCAGAAGACAAGAACGCAAATGTGAAAGAGCCCTAAGTAGTTAGGTGGGACCTCTAGGAATCAGTCTGTTTCCTGCACATCTCTAAGAAGCTCCATTAAATTGGAATCTAGAGAACTTAGAGGCAAAGTCAACACCTTGAACTCAGGTTTTTTCAAACCATTCCTGGGCAATTTTTGCAGTGTTACGGGAAGCATTGTCTAGCTGAAAGAGGACACTGCCATTGTGTTTAGGCAAAGTAACATCCACTCTTCTCATAGTCCATCCTGGTGGCATCTATTTTCCAGGTAATTGATGCACACACCGACCATTCACATGATTCCTTCTTCCATTGCCTCATGGTCCAGTTCTGGTACTCACATGATTGACGTAGATGACCATGGGATCCCTGACCGGTCTGTAGCTACAAAATTCCATAGACGGCAAACAATGATGGACTGGGTCTTTCAACACCCTTCTATCATTACTAGCAGTAACTTTTTGAGTAGTTTGTGCTACAGTAGCTCTTTTGTAGGATCACACCGGGCAGACTATCCTTCGTTCCCTACATGTATCAGTGATCCTTGGGAACCCATAACCCTGTCTTCTGTTCACTGGTTTTCCTTCCATGGACCACTTTTGGTAGGTGTTAACCACTACTTACCAGGAACACCACTCAAGACCTGTCATTTTGGAGATGCTCTGACCCAGTCATCTAGCCATTGCAATTTGTCTGTCAGACTTGTCCACATTCAAGTGCGTGCCTATTTTTCCTGCTTCCAACACATGAACTTCAAGAACTGACTGTTCACTTGCTGCCTGATATATCCCATGCCTCTAGAGATGCCATTCTTAGAAAATAATCAATGTTAATCGCTTCATCTGTCATCGGTGTCAGGCGAGGTTTCCATCCTCAGGTTTTTTGATGCGTTTTTTTTAAGCCAAATCCAGGAATGGATCATAAATGAAGGACACATTTAAAGTAAAGACAAAGGGGAACATATATTAAGGTTTCTGACACGTTCACCACTTCTGTAAAAAGTGGGCATGGGGTGGTAAGAGTTGGCTGGCCACCTGCATGCAGTCCGGATTTTGTGTCTCCGTTATTTGCATAGGCATAAATGGACAAGGATGTGTGCATGAGCCCTTATGTGTATGGTTGACATTTCTAATTAATAAGTCTAGAGAGCCTTTGCTTTGAATGGTGGCAATATTACAGTACATTAGTCCATTTCATTCTGTGTATGAAGGAGTTAAAGTAAAAGTGGTACTGAGGAAGGCGTTTGCCCATCTAAGCTCACGTGGAGCAGTCAGAGCTGCTGCTGTGCGACTTGTGGGCACTGCTCAGGAACAACCCGCGGTGTAACCAGTGTCTGACTCACTTGTGATTTGTCAGTCACTTTAAACCATTATTGCATTCTCCAGCAGCTTTCCATGTCAGTGTGTAGGATGTAAGCACAGCAGTACCAGAAATTGCTCTATCCCTGGGGCAGATTTAACATATTTTTAAGCAAATAGGTCCAAAATTTTGTGCTAATACATTTTATGATATACAGTATTTTTTGTTTTATAAGACGCACAGATTTTAGAGGAGGAAAATAAGAAAAAAATATTTTTCATCAGACTTTATATCAGATCAGACCCCCATAAATATCAGGACTTCACATCAGACCCCTATATCAGCCCTTCATGTCAGACCCCCAACAGACCTCAGAACATCCCTTTTTTTTTAGACCCCCATCAGACCTCAGATCAGCCCTTTTCTTTCAGACCCCCATCAGACTAAACTAAAAAACTTCCTTACCTCTCCTGCGCCGCAGCTCCACTACGGGACCGGCGTCACACTACCCTGTCTTCTCCGGCCCGCGCTACACTGTCACCTGACTGCGTGCAGTGTCAGGTCATAGTGTGCGCGCTACGTCCTGTCGCTGTACGGGGTCAGGACAGTGGAGGTTCGGGCCCTAGCAGGAAGACCAGAGAGGGTGAGTGCCGGAAGCGCTTGCAGTGCTTCTTCCCCGCTCCCAGCACCTAATGCATACTAGTGAGCTCTTCCATAATGGGAAGCGCTCACTAGTATTTGCTTTATAAGACGCACAGCCATTTACCCCTACTTTTAGGCTACTTTCACACTCGCGTTTTGGGCGGATCCGTCATTTATCTGCAGAAACGGATCTGTTACAATAATACAACCGCATGCATCTGTCATGAACGGATCCATTTGTATTATCTGTAACATAGCCAAGACGGATCCGTCATGAACTCCATTGAAAGTCTATGGGAGACGGATCCGTTTTCTATTGTGCCATATTGTGTCAGAGAAAACTGATCCATCCCCATTGACTTACATTGTGTCCCAGGACGGATCCGTTTGGCTCAGTTTCGTCAAGCGGACAGCAAAACGCTGCAGGCAGAGTTTTGGTGTTCACCTCCAAAGCGGAATGGAGACGGAACGGAGGCAAACTGATGCATTCTGAGCGGATCCTTATCCATTCAGAACGTATTAGGGCAAAACTGGTTCGTTTTGGACCGCTTGTGAGAACCCTGAACGAAGCTCACAAGCGGAAAGCCAAAACGTGAGTGTGAAAGTAGCCTTATAAAGTGAAAAATACGGTATCTTTTAAATTGACTGTTGTTTTCTGATACAGCGCAAGAGGTAATGATGTCTGCCTGCAGCTGCTGCTATGGGGGGGCTCATTCATATCTCTGAATTATTATAATTTTTTGGGCAAGATCTGTGACTTCTGATGTTAAACAAAACAGATAAGGGTTCTTAGCGTTGGGATGTAATGTCTTTAGGTTACCATGTGTCAGGCCAACTGCTCTGTAGATGAATGTGATTTCAGAATGAGAACATTTCTTTTCGGCAGCAGCGTAGGTAAACCATCTATTTTTTTTATTTTTTATAATTTATATTGTGTTTCTTCTTCCTTTTTTCTAGGACAACTTTCTGGAGAAACTAAACTCTTCAGAGTTTGTGTCCTTGTCCCGATCAGTTGAGGTGTTTGTCCAGGATACTGAGAAAATCTGTGGTAGAAAAAGCATGTCTCTCCGAGGGGCTCTCCAGAGCCAGGCCAATAAGTTTGTAAACCGCTTCCATGATGAAAGGAAAACTAAGCTCAGGTACAGGATAACATCTGTGGGATGCTGATGTCACCTCTCCTGATGTATCTACTTTAGTAATTACTTGCATTCCTCATGTAATAACAATTCTGGAGCATGTGTTCACATGACTCTATGATGTGCCATTCCTGTATTATTCCTGCTAGAAGTTATGAATCAGTTACTAGCAGTTTGCAGTGAATATCCACATGGGTGTTACCAGTCAGGGGAGTGTCCCTGCACAGCCTGACACTATCCAGTCATTGCTGCCAGTGTCTGACTGTGCAGGGCCACATGCCCAACTGGTAACACCCATCTGGACCTTCATTGAAAACTGCTAGTAATTAATTCATAAGCTCTACCAGGAATAATAAAGAAATGGCAATCATAGAGTCATAAGAAAAGATGCTCCAGAATTGTTATTACATGGGCAATGCAAGTAGTTACTAAAACAGACCTGTCAGGAGGGGTAAGGGGTCCTCTTTAAGGTGCTCCCTGACCTTTTGAAGTCCACAGACAACTTATAACAGAAGCCATAACACAGTGCCCAATCCTCCACATATTGGTCAGCACCACATATGTGAACATAGTCTTCAATATTGGCAGATTAATGTATTTAGAAAATAGAATGATAATTGCACCCGTCCCTTATACTCAGTGTTCACCTCTGGGAACCATAAATTTCAGCATACACTCGTTGACAAAAAAAACATAACGCATCAAGAAGGATTGAATGAAACTTTGTGTGAATGTAATGATGAGATATGTAAGCAATTATAATATTAGATGGAAAAGAGCAGTTTATTCAGAAAAACTGTAAAATATAAGGAGGCTCTAGGACCCTGTAGGACCACCTCTAGCCTGGATGTAAGATGAGATACGGTTAAACATGGAGGCATACAGGTTCTGTATGGTGTCCTGCGGCACATTTGTCCACAGATGTTACAGCTGGACCTGTAGATCCTCGTTGGTTGCTGAAGCTGGCGTCCCAGCTGGTCCCATAAATGCTCGATTGGAGATAAATCTGGTGACCGGGCAGCCAAGGAAGTGTTGTAATCTGGTGGAGACATTCCTGGGAAACCATTGCTGTGTGTGGCCGAGCATTATCCTGCTGAAAGATGCCAGTTAGAAACTCTGCTATAAGAGGAGCACATATGGCTGCAGGACGTCCTGCACATATCACTGAGCTGTTACTGTCCCCAGTATCACTACTAGAGGTGACGACTGTCATATGTGATGGCTCCCCAGATCATCACACCAGCAGTTGGGGCAGTGCGTCATGCTACAGCAAAGGCAGGATTGCAGTGCTCACCACCAGGCCTCCTTATTTAGACCCAGAAGAACCTGGATTCTTCACTAAAGATGATACAGTTCCAGTCCGTAGCAGTCCAGGTTTCTCGTTCACGACACCACTGCAAATGAAGGCACCGGTGGTGTGCTGTCAATGGACGCTGTAACACAAAATTTCCTTCCGCTAAGTGCCTGGAAATGGTCCAGACATAGATGGGTGTATAATGAAGGTGCTGATTGTATATGGATAGTGGACGAAGAAACTGTGGGAGATGTTCATGCTTGGCGGCGAATCCTCACGACTGGTGGTCTGTCCTGCCCATCTGGAGCCTGTTTGCCATGTGTGCATGCCCTCACATAACCTTCTAACAACCAGGTCAGAATGGCCAAGATGGCGTGCATTTCATTGATAACCATTCTGCGTCCAAAGTCTGTCAACTGGGCCCTCTAGTGCCAAGACTGTAATCATTTACATCTCTGCCTGAGACATAACTGCATGCCGAGTTTTGCAGCAATCAGAGATTAATATCTGGGTGCGTTATTTTTTATTATTTTTTTTTGTCAGTGAGTGTAAGTTTTAGACTGTGCGCACACTGCATTTGATCTTTTCTTGGCGGTACACTTAAAGGGTTTCTGTCACCAGAATTAACCCTCTTAAACTGTCTGTCTGACAGCGATGTGCTAATGTCAGCAGAATATAACTCTGCTATTTTTATGTTTATTGATGCCCCCCTTACGGCACAATTCTTACTTTTGTAATATGCAAATTATCCTCTAGGACAGGGATGTCCAACCTGCGGCTCTCCAGCTGTTGCAAAACTACAACTCCCAGCATGCCCACACAGCCTACAACTATTAGCTGTGAAAGCAAAAACTCCACCAATGAAGTGTTAAACTTGTTGAGTTTTATTAAGGAACGCAGCTGTACAGATCAAGTGTGGCGTTTCGGCCACATACGGCCTTTTTCAAACTGGTGCGGATGGAGGAAGGTAGAAGGACGTGCGCAACAGGAGAGGTGCAATCGCACTGTAGGGAAAGCGCTATTAGCCTACAGCAGGGCATGGTGGGAATTGTAGTTTTACAACAGCTGGAGAGCTGCAGGTTGGCCTTCCCTGCTCTAGGGGGGGGGGGGGGGGGGGGGGGGTTCGGCGTTGCTCATGCTCCTAGAGGCTCCGTTCTCCCACCTCATTCCACGCCCTGCCGTCCTTGATTGACAGGCCAGTGTTTGTCTTCTTCTGGCGGCCCTGTGTGCTGGTTAAACAGCACTGCGCAGGCGCAAGACTTACCCAGCACAAAGGGCCGGCAGAAGAAGACAAACACTGGCCTGTCAATCAAGGACGGCAGGGCGTGGAATGAGGTGGGAGAACGGAGCCTCTAGGAGCAACGCCCCCCCCCCCCTGCTCCTAGAGGCTAATTAGCATATTACAAAAGTAAGAATTGTGCCGTAAGGGGGGCATCAGTAAACCTAAAAATAACAGAGTTGGATTCTGCTGACATTAGCACATTGCTAATGTCAGACAGTTTAAGAGGGTTAATTCTGGTGACAGAAACCCTTTAAGTGAAGATTTCCTAACTTATGCCTTATACAAAAGTATACCACGTGGTATACATTTACCTTTGCGGTGGCAAAAGTAAATGTATGTCGACACCAACCAAAAGGACACACTCTCTTGGCCCCCGCCGGTTGAGTGGAGGTCTATTCTTACATTTGGCCTATGTGCCCAGAGCTGCTCCCAGTGTATATGCCAAACTTAGGGCTGTACATTGCCATATTAGATGCTGTATGTGGAAGCCATTTGGTTATTTTACGTCACACTGTTGTATCAGAGGGAAATGACATTGTATTGCTGATGGAGCGCACACAGTTGGATTGGTGAGTAGTCCACCGGATAACACCTCCTGAAATCCATTTTCTTCTCTGCAGCCTTCTGCTAGATAATGAGCGCTGGAAGCAAGCCGATGTCCCAGCTGAATTTCAGGACTTGGTTGATTCCATAACAGATGGCAAAATCATTTTACCTGAGAGGAAGTCTGGATGTGAGTTGGTATTCAATAATTCAGCGTGTGTCATACAATTAGCGTCCGAGCTGTTAATATTTGTTTAGGAGCAGCTGCGGCAGGGCGTAGATTACCGGTATTTAGAGGAGATTTGTAATTAGCTCTTTGGGCTTATTTCCCATATCTATAGACTATCATCAGACACCATGTTGCATTAAACCAGAGTTTCTAAATCTCTGGAAAATGTGTAGGTTGTGCTTTTGCTTTAAGTGAACTTTTATCCTTGAATGCCATATTTTTATTTTATTTTTTGTCTGAATAGTTCCAAATTTCAGTGCAAATTAATCTTATATTAGTTTTTTTTTATCAAAGTTCTGTTAAAGGGGTGGTCTCACTTCAGCAAATGGCATTTATCATGTAGAGAAAGTTAATACAAGGCTCTTACTAATGTATTGTGATTGTCCATATTGCCTCCTTTGCTGGCTTGATACATGTTTACATCACATTGTACACTGCTTGTTTCCATGGTTACGACCACCCCACAATCCTTCAGTGGTGGTCGTGCTTGCACACTGTAGGAAAAAAGCCTCGGCCTCTCTGGAGGCCAGAACCGTGGGCGTGCACATAGGTTAGTGATTTTTTTTTTTCTATTGCGTGCAAGTACGCCCACCGCGGCAGGATTGCAGGGTGGTCGTAACCATGGAAACAACTAGTGTATAATGTGATGGAAAAATGAATCAAGCCAGCAATATGGGCAATCACAATACATTAGGAAGTGCTTTGTATTAACGCTCTCTGCATGATAAATGCCATTTGCTGACGTGAGACAACCCCTTTAAAGGGAGTCTGTCCCCAGAAAATTCACTGATAAACCAGGTGCAGTGCCTTGTAGGACTAGCTCATCTGAATGTATTGATGCCTTTTACTTAGAGATGTGTAGCATCTTCCTGGAGAAAAAGTACTTTTAATCCATATGCAAATGACCACTTAAGTGCAACGAGGCCGAGCTCAAGTCACTCTGTGCACCCTTACTCCTGCTGCTTCCTCTGTCGGTATAGTCTCCAGTAAAAAAAAAAACTCCAAACTTTGCTTTTTTGACTGCAAGTTCGCCCTGTTGGAGGCGGCCAGGCAGCTCAGTCCTTCTTGGACTGATAGTATCTGCCGGGTGGATATCTAATCCTGCAGAGAGAAGGGAAAACTGAGGCTTGGAAACAGTGAACCTTAGATATTGATGAGCAACTTGTGTGTCAGGAGGGTATGAAACACATAAGATGATAGGAGAGACATCGGGATATTCCAATATAGGAGTCCACTTGGCCTTCATAGAGTCCATATAGGTCTTTGAGCCGCCACGATGCTGGATGCTTATTTTTTAGGGGAGGAAAATTTGCATCATTTGTTTAAAATTCTCTTATTTCATTTTCAGGTGTAGAAGAGCGGAAACCCTCTGACTTCCTCACAGTTGACGGCCAGAAGTATGCTGTAGTTGGGTAAGCTGCTTATTCCATTCATCTTTATGAGATTTTTTGATATTTTACATATCTTCATAAACTCTTGTTTTTTTACAGCACTGTGCTGATTTTAATCCGAATAATTCTGGAATATTGCAGTTGTGTGGACGACATCCCTTCCATAACCACAGACATGCTCACTCGTCTGTCTGAGCTATTGAAGGTAGTTATCTCATACCATTTGTGTGTGTATTATTTATATATATATATATAATATATCAAACGAATGATGAGGCAGCACTTCCAGTATAAGGTGAACGGGTGAGGACCCCAAACTTTATTCAAGCGACGTTTCGGCCTGCTCAATGAGGCCTTTCTCAAGCTACATAACAGTGCATATACACCCCCCAATCAATACAAATCAATTACAATCAGTGGTTAGGCGTGACTACAAACCAGTCACGTGATCATTAACCATTAAAACACATGACATAAGTGTATAGTAAACATTCTCATGTTGCGAGCATACAAACATTTCATAAGTGATCAGGATATCAAAAAATAATAATATATAGAGATAGATCTCTGTGTATCCATTACATTTAAATAGAATATACATCTCTCTCTATTTAATGCATGATTACCCATACCGGACACTGTGCAAAACGTGTTGGGTGCATACAGGGTTAAAAACATATGTTGCTGGTACAGCCGTACCTTATCACAAGTTAAAAACATCAGGACGGAGCTCACCACACTTGAGTTCTTGGAACCGGCCGGCATTGGCGTCCCCTCGCCAGTAATGCGCATGCGCCGAGCCCGACGTCATAGGCCACGCCCCCCCCGATACAGCCGCGCTCTCACGTGACAGCTCCATGGACCGCAGCGTCATCCCCTGGAGCGCACCGCAAGAAAAACAGCTGAAAGGGGAGGGAGGCCAAGACATGTGACTCAGCGTCAGACGCACAGCACGTGGGGGTGTGTTTTAGTGACCATGGTGATGTAAACAGTACGGAGACATGCGGGCATACGCACCATAACTAGGACGCAAATATATGCACATAATCCAGGTCACAGTACACCTATAGGTACATATAGTCGGCCCAGCGAGTAGGCGATCTAACTCTGCCAGCGCACCCAGAGCGACCGCCTAATTCACACTGGCCATCCCCAATGTACCCTATTAATGTGTGGTTACGATGGGACACACCTCCCATCTACCTACACCTATAGCACTGATGTGTGTAAAAAAACTCCACCAGCTCTCAATGTGTGGCTAGTGAAATCACACACTCCATCAGTACCAATAAAGGAACTATCAGATATCAATAGATAAAGTGTGCTTCATGCCGACAATCCAGGTCATCAGTCGCAGTCCCGCAAGTCTCCACACAATGGTCACTATCACGCTCTGGTATCCAAGGTCATTAGGCGGCTCCATCCAGTACATAGACAAAGGCTCATCAAGATCATCAAAAGTCATCTAGGATAAATGAAAAATGCATCAATATACATCGTTTATCTAATCAGACACATTAGCACTGTTATATGTCTCCCACACCAGACAGAGTGGTCAAGGACCCCCACGTCAGCGAGCGCTGCACCTATCCATCACCCACATAATTCCCATCTACATTCCGCATTAAGGCCGTCTGGCTTCAGTGTCCGTAGCCTATGTATCCACATAATCTCACGTTGCTTAAGTAATCTTTCCCTGTTACCTCCCCGTTTGAGTGGGGATATATGATCTATCACCCTGAACTTGAGATCTTTCCCACCGTGACCTGCCTCAATAAAGTGCTTAGGCACGGGAAGATCTCTCCTTTTTTGCCTAATCGAGTACCTGTGATAGTTTATTCTAGTCTTGACCTCACAAATGGTCTCCCCTACATAAAAGAGATTGCAGGGGCAAGACAAAAGATAAATCACGAATGAACTATCACAGGTCAAGAAATGCTGTATTTCAAATTCCTTCTTCAGTATCGGGTGTGTGAATTTCTCACCTTTTAGCATATAGCTGCAGTTTACGCAACCTAAACATGGGTAGCATCCGTATTTCTTGCGACCTATATAGGTCTGGATTGGGGTTTTACCCCCTGTCACCTCAGCTTTGACTAGCTTATCTCTCAGACTCGGTGCTCGCCTATAGGACATCAGGGGAGGTACGGAGAATTCTTTAACCTTTTTAAAGTTGCTGTACAGTATTGGCCAGTGCTTTTTGATAGCGTCTGCTACCTGATAGCTACCCTCCGTAAAATTAGAGATGAATGGCACTCTAATCTGTTTATTAATGTCTTTAGGGGTCCTAGATTCCAGTTCATCCAGTTGTCTATGAACTAGTCTTCTAGGATATCCCCTATTGACAAACTTGTCCGCCATTTGCGACAATCTCGTGTCTCGTGTCTTGGGATCTTTAACTATACGTTGCACGCGGAGAAACTGGCTCCGTGGTAAGGTTTTGACCATGGACCGTGGGCAGGGCCGCTGATAGAAATCATGGGGCCCCGTACAGCATACATGACGGGGCCCCCTTCAGCTCCACCCCCTGATCCCTCCTTCAGCCACACCCCTGGCCCCGCCCTTGGCCCCTCCCCAGACGCCACCTTGAAACAACATGCAGATTTGTCTACAAGTGATATTTATGGCGCTGGGGGGTCGTCTGTGAATGGCGCTGTTATGGAGGGGATCTGTGAATGGCACTGTTATGGAGGGGATCTGTGAATGGCACTTTTATGGAGGGGATCTGTGGATGGCACTGTTATGGAGGGGATCTGTGGATGGCACTGTTATGGAGAGGATCTGTGGATGGCACTGTTATGGGGGGATCTGTGGATGGCACTGTTATGGGGGGATCTGTGGATGGCACTGTTATAGAGGGGGATCTGTGGATGACACATACCGTATATAGCATCTTATGCTATGTGTCATCCACAGATACCCCTCCATAACAGTGCCATTCACAGATACCCTCCATAACAGTGCCATCCACAGATCCCCCCCATAACAGTCATCCACAGATCCCCCCCATAACAGTCATCCACAGATCCCCCCATAACAGTGTCATCCACAGATCCCCCCCATAACAGTGTCATCCACAGATCCCCCTCCATAATGGTGCCATCCACAGATTTCCCCCATAAGTGTCGTGAAATTTTTTTTCAGACAGCACATGGTGTGCTGGACTGACCCATCAACCGGCTATATACGGACGGACTGGTAATATCGTATATAGCCGATGTATGGGTCAGTCCAGCATTATTGCACACAAGGCTCACAGACACTGCCTACCCCAGGGCCAGTGCCCGTGCCTGGCGCACACACTGCTTGCCTGTGGCCTGCCCCCTGGCACACACACACTGTCATTAATTTAAGTGCCCAGCGCCAGTCAGCAACAGACAGTCACAGTGGGCATCACGTTGGGGGCCTGGGCCGCTGCCTGCAGCCTGCCCCTGGCAGGCTGGCACAGTGGCATGCACCCACACTTGCTTGCAGTGCACTGCCCCTGCCTGGTGCAGGCCCACACACTGCCTGCCTGCGGCCTGAGTCTGACCCTTGGGCCTGGCACACACTCCACACACACAGTAAGTAGTGTGCCCACTGCCCAGTAACCACTTCAGCCACAGAATTCAGAGTCCCAGTCCCACCACTCACTCCATGATCCCAACTTCCCAAGACCGTCCCAATCCCATTCCATTGCCAATCAATCCCATTCCCCATCATCAAGCTGGCCTGGGCCCTGCGCTGCCGCCGCCTGCCATGCTGCTTCAGTCAGAGACAGACAGTAGAGAGTGAGTGACACTGACACTGTAGTCAGTACTAGAGACTGCGCTGCCGCCGCCTGCCATGCTGCCACTCAGTCAGAGAGTGACACTGTACAGTTACAGTACTAGAGAGTGAGACACTGACAGTCTCAAAACTCACCTCGCCGCCAGCCACCGCACGTCCGCACTGCCACTGCCGCCTGCTTCTGAGTGTGACTTGTCTGACTGGGAGCCGGAGATGCGCGGTAACCAAGCCTCCGTCCGGCTCCTCCTCACTTAGTCAGACCCGACATAGACAGACAGCGCTGCGCCGTGCGCACTGCCCCCAGGGCGGGCCCTTAGCCGGGATTTTGAATAGGTGGCGGTGGGGGGGCAATTGCGACCGCTGCGACCCCTGTAGCTACGCCACTGCCGGGCCCCCCTGCCAGCCGGGCCCGGTACAACTGGGCCAGCTGTACTGGCCTATCAGCGGCCCTGACCGTGGGTGACAGCTCTCAAACTTCAACAGCTTGTTGCAGTCCGTCGGCTTGGTGTATAAGTCGGTCACAAGTACCATACCTTGTTTGATCACCATGGTATCCAAAAATTGGACCTGCTCGGTGGAGTACGTTAGAGTAAACTGTATTTCTGGGTCTATTACATTCAAAAAACTGTGGAAATCTGCCAACTCACTTTCAGTGCCGTCCCAGATGACAAAAACATCGTCTATGTATCTCCACCACCCCCGCACAAGGCTGAAGTGGTGGGACACATAGACGTGTTCAGCCTCCAGGCCCGACATGAAAATGTTGGCGTAAGTCGGCGCCATATTCGAACCCATTGCGGTTCCCCGCTGTTGTAAAAAATAACCATCCTGAAAAGCAAAATAATTGTACCTTAAAACTACACCGAGCAGGTCCAATATGAACTCGGTGTAGTTTTAAGGTACAATTATTTTGCTTTTCAGGATGGTTATTTTTTACAACAGCGGGGAACCGCAATGGGTTCGAATATGGCGCCGACTTACGCCAACATTTTCATGTCGGGCCTGGAGGCTGAACACGTCTATGTGTCCCACCACTTCAGCCTTGTGCGGGGGTGGTGGAGATACATAGACGATGTTTTTGTCATCTGGGACGGCACTGAAAGTGAGTTGGCAGATTTCCACAGTTTTTTGAATGTAATAGACCCAGAGATACAGTTTACTCTAACGTACTCCACCGAGCAGGTCCAATTTTTGGATACCATGGTGATCAAACAAGGTATGGTACTTGTGACCGACTTATACACCTAGCCGACGGACTGCAACAAGCTGTTGAAGTTTGAGAGCTGTCACCCACGGTCCATGGTCAAAACCTTACCACGGAGCCAGTTTCTCTGCGTGCAACGTATAGTTAAAGATCCCAAGACACGTGACACGAGATTGTCGCAAATGGCGGACAAGTTTGTCAATAGGGGATATCCTAGAAGACTAGTTCATAGACAACTGGATGAACTGGAATCTAGGACCCCTAAAGACATTAATAAACAGATTAGAGTGCCATTCATCTCTACTTTTACGGAGGGTAGCTATCAGGTAGCAGACGCTATCAAAAAGCACTGGCCAATACTGTACAGCAACTTTAAAAAGGTTAAAGAATTGTCCGTACCTCCCCTGATGTCCTATAGGCGAGCACCGAGTCTGAGAGATAAGCTAGTCAAAGCTGAGGTGACAGGGGGTAAAACCCCAATCCAGACCTATATAGGTCGCAAGAAATACGGATGCTACCCATGTTTAGGTTGCGTAAACTGCAGCTATATGCTAAAAGGTGAGAAATTCACACACCCGATACTGAAGAAGGAATTTGAAATACGGCATTTCTTGACCTGTGATAGTTCATTCGTGATTTATCTTTTGTCTTGCCCCTGCAATCTCTTTTATGTAGGGGAGACCATTTGTGAGGTTAAGACTAGAATAAACTATCACAGGTACTCGATTAGGCAAAAAAGGAGAGATCTTCCCGTGCCTAAGCACTTTATTGAGGCAGGTCACGGTGGGAAAGATCTCAAGTTCAGGGTGATAGATCATATTCCCCCACTCAAACGGGGAGGTAACAGGGAAAGATTACTTAAGCAACGTGAGATTATGTGGATACATAGGCTACGGACACTGAAGCCAGACGGCCTTAATGCGGAATGTAGATGGGAATTATGTGGGTGATGGATAGGTGCAGCGCTCGCCGACGTGGGGGTCCTTGACCACTCTGTCTGGTGTGGGAGACATATAACAGTGCTAATGTGTCTGATTAGATAAACAATGTATATTGATGCATTTTTCATTTATCCTAGATGACTTTTGATGATCTTGATGAGCCTTTGTCTATGTACTGGATGGAGCCGCCTAATGACCTTGGATACCAGAGCGTGATAGTGACCATTGTGTGGAGACTTGCGGGACTGTGACTGATGACTTGGATTGTCGGCAATGAAGCACACTTTATATATTGATATCTGATAGTTCCTTTATTGGTACTGATGGAGTGTGTGATTTCACTAGCCACACATTGAGAGCTGGTGGAGTTTTTTTACACACATCAGTGCTATAGGTGTAGGTAGATGGGAGGTGTGTCCCATCGTAACCACACATTAATAGGGTACATTGGGGATGGCCAGTGTGAATTAGGCGGTCGCTCTGTGTGCGCTGGCAGAGTTAGATCGCCTACTCGCTGGGCCGACTATATGTACCTATAGGTGTACTGTGACCTGGATTATGTGCATATATTTGCGTCCTAGTTATGGTGCGTATGCCCGCATGTCTCCGTACTGTTTACATCACCATGGTCACTAAAACACACCCCCAACGTGCTGTGCGTCTGACGCTGAGTCACATGTCTTGGCCTCCCTCCCCTTTCAGCTGTTTTTCTTGCGGTGCGCTCCAGGGGATGACGCTGCGGTCCATGGAGCTGTCACGTGAGAGCGCGGCTGTATCGGGGGGCGTGGCCTATGACGTCTGGCTCGGCGCAAGCGCATTACCGGCGAGGGGACGCCAATGCCGGCCGGTTCCAAGAACTCAAGTGTGGTGAGCTCCGTCCTGATGTTTTTAACTTGTGATATATGTTGCTGGTACAGCCGTACCTTGTTTTTAACCCTGTATGCACCCAACACGTTTTGCACAGTGTCCGGTATGGGTAATCATGCATTAAATAGAGAGAGATGTATATTCTATTTAAATGTAATGGATACACAGAGATCTCTCGATATATTATTATTTTTTGATATCACTGATCACTTATGAAATGTTTGTATGCTCGCAACATGAGAATGTTTACTATACACTTATGTCATGTGTTTTAATGGTTAATGATCACGTGACTGGTTTGTAGTCACGCCTAACCACTGATTGTAATTGATTTGTATTGATTGGGGGGTGTATATATACCCTGTCATATGCACTGTTATGTAGCATGAGAAAGGCCTCATTGAGCAGGCCGAAACGTCGCTTGAATAAAGTTTGGGGTCCTCACCCGTTCACCTTATACTGGAAGTGCTGCCTCATCATTCGTTTGATATATTTCGTGGAGGAAGAGCCGACCTCTGTGGGGAGTTTGCACCCGGTACATCTCATCTGACTGTGCTGCTGCACTATTTGTATTTTTATATATATATAAAAAATAATATGCTGCCTCTCCAAGTAAAACCTGTCACCACTGAACCTATCATACCATGTACCTTTTATGAAAAAAAACATAGCCGATTATACAGGTATTATTACAAATATTGGAAAGATCTGAGCATCAGTCCCAAAATTTTGACACCATGCGAGTGAGTTTAAAGGGTAAACTGAAAAGGAAAAAAAAATATTCTAAATTGTCAAACTTCAGGGTGTCTATAGCGCTTTAGAATCTGTACTCCATTAAACCGCTGACATGTGCCAGGTTTAGTGGGAGGGCACAGACGAGGGCTGTGATGTGTGCTCCTGCCAGTTCAGCGCTCACTGCGGCCCTTGTAGTTCAAGTAAATAGGAGCAGTGCTGCAGTAACAAGCCTGGTTCCGGTGCCGCACAGCTGATTGGTGGGGGTGCCCGGGGGTCTGACCTCTACCAATCTTATATTGATGACTTATTGTAAAGATGAGTCATCATTGTTTACATGACATAATGACATGATGGTCATTATTATTGACGTAATAGTACGTCACAGCAGGAAGTGACTTCGCCCAAATGGACGTACTATTACATCATGATGATCGGGGAGGGCCCAGGAGCTGTGTGGCCCCGATCAGTGTATCGCCGACATTGCTGTAAATGCCGATGCCGGCGGATTAACCCTTTTATATGTAACGATCAACGCTGATTGCGGCATATGAGAGGATCGACCCCCTCCCCACCCCTCACACTGACAGGGGGCCAATGGCTGCCATGGCAACCCAAACCCTTGGAAAGGCCACGGGTTCTGCCATTTATGGAAGCCTGTGAGGCACAGAGGCACACTGTCAGTGTATTACAATACAGCATGTATTGTACTACATTGAAACAGGGATAAGACCCTGAAATGTTGTAGTCCCTGTACTGGGACAAAAAAATTAAAGTTTACAGTAAAAAAAAAAAAAAAGGTGCCCCCTTTCCTTCATCGAGCGTTTTTTTTTTTTTTAAATTAAAACAATTAATAAAAATAGACATAATAGATATAGCCGCATCCGTAACAAGCAGCTGTATAAAAATATCACATGAACTACCCCCTCAGGTGAACGCCGTAAAAAATATAAAATAACTGTGCCAAAACCGCCATTTTTTTTGTCACATTGCCACAAAAAAGTATAATATCGAACGATTAAAAAGCCTTATGTACCCAAGAATGGTACCAATAAAAACATCAAATCTTCCTGCAAAAAAAAGGGCCCCTACACAAGACTATCAGAAAAATAAAACGTATGGTTTTCAGAAAATGGAGACTCAATAACATTATTTAAAAAAAAAAAATGCTTTATTATGTAAAACTGAATCCAAAAAAATAAAAATAGACTTATTTGGTATCAGCACGTCAGTAACAACCTGCTCTATAAAAACAAGATGAGCTATCCTGTCAGGGGAATGGTGTAAAAATATAAAAATGGTGCCAGAACAGCCATCTTTTTATTTACCTTGCCTCACAGAAAGCGTAATATCGAGCGATCAAAAATCATATGAACCCCAAAATAGCATCAATAAAAGAGTCTTCAAACTTAATGGCAGCTTAAAATTATCCCAGTGAAATCTGCCCTCCAAAATCCAAATGTTGCTCCTTCCCTTCTGCCCCCTGCCATTTCCCCATTCAGGGGTGTTTCTGTAAACTGCAGAATCAGGGTAATAAACGATGAGTTTTGTTTTGCTGTTAACCCTTGCTGCCTTACAGGAAAAAATTTATTCAAATAGAAAATCTGCAAAAAGAAGTGACATTTTTAAATTCCTCCTCTATTTTCCTTTAATTCTTCTGGAACACGTAAAGGGTTAACAATGTTTGTAAAATCATATTTGAATGACTTGAGGGGTGCAGTTTCCACAAGGGGTGGTTTCTATTATGTAAGTCCCACAAAGTGACTTCATAACTGATTTGGTCCTTTAACCTCTTAAGGACATAGGGCGTACAGGTACGCCCTTGTGCCCTGGTTCTTAAGGACACAGGGCGTACATGTACGCCCTGTGTATTTTCGATCACTGCCGTGCGGCTGGCAGTGATCGGAACCCGGTGCCTGCTCAAATCATTGAGCAGGCACCTAGGCTAAATGCGCGGGGGGGTCCCGTGACCCCCCCATGTCGGCGATCGCGGCAAAACGCAGGTCAATTCAGACCTGCGGTTTGCTGCGATTTCTGCATTTTCTGATCCGCGGGGATCAGAAACATTATATGCCTAAAATATAGTTTTATTCACCCCCCCCCCCGCACCCCAGAATGATTTTATGGTGGCGGGAGGTGCAGGTGGAGGGTTGCGGGCGGTGCGGCAGGCAGGATCGCGATCCCCCGCCCGCCTCCCCTTGAATAATCGTTGGCTTCTAGTGGGTATACCACATTGCTGGCACCCTGGTATAAACGGCTGACATCTGCGATGCGATGTCAGCCGTTTAACCCTTTCCATACAGTGGTCCGTACGGACCGCTGTATGGAAAAGGTTAACAGCTCAGGGAGCTCCCTCCCTCTCCCATCGGGGGGCTGCCCCCAGACAGCCCCCCTACAGATCCCCTCCTTACCCTTCCCCGTGAAAATAAAGTAAAAATAAAAAAACACATTTATCACTGATTAAAAATGAAAAAAATAAAATTCCCTACACGTTTGGTATCGCCGCGTCCGTAACGACCTGATCTATAAAACGGTCATGTTACTTTACCCGAACGGTGAACGCCATAAAAATAAAAAATAAAAAACTATGATGAAATTGAAATTTTGCCCACCTTACTTTCCAAAAAAGGTAATAAAAGTGATCAAAAAAGTCGCATGTACGCCAAAATTGTAACAATCAAACGTCATCTCATTCAGTAAAAATCATACCCTACCCAAGATAATCGCCCAAAAACTGAAAAAACTATGGCTCTTAGACTATGGAAACACTAAAACATGATTTTTTTTGTTTCAAAAATGAAATCATTGTGTAAAACTTACATAAATAAAAAAAGTATACATATTAGGTATCGCCGCGTCCGTATCGACCGGCTCTATAAAAATATCACATGATCTAACCCCTCAGATGACCACCGTAAAAAAATAAAAACGGTGTAAAAAAAGCCATTTTTTGTCATCTTACGTCACAAAAAGTGTAATAGCAAGCGATCAAAAAGTCATATGCACCCCAAAATAGATGCCAATCAAACCGTCATCTCATCCCGCAAAAAATGAGACCCTATTTAAGATAATCGCCCAAAAACAGGCTCTTAGACTATGGAGACACTAAAACATTTTTTTTTGTTTTAAAAATGAAATCATTGTGTAAAACTTACATAAATAAAAAAAATTGTATACATATTAGGTATCGCCGCGTTCGTGACAACCTGCTCTATAAAATTACCACATGATCTAACCTGTCAGATGAATGTTGTAAATAAGAAAAAAAAAAAAAACGGTGCCAAAAAAGCTATTTCTTGTTACCTTGCCGCACAAAAAGTGTAATATAGAGCAACCAAAAATCATATGTACCCTAAACTCGTACCAACAAAACTGCCAACCTATCCCGTAGTTTCTAAAATGGGGTCACTTTTTTGGAGTTTCTACTCTAGGGGTGCATCAGGGGGGCTTCAAATGGGACATGGTGTAAAAAAAAACTGTCCAGCAAAACCTGCCTTCCAAAAACCGTATGGCATTCCTTTCCTTCTGCGCCCTGCCGTGTGCCCGTACAGCGGTTTACAACCACATATGGGGTGTTTCTGTAAACTACAGAATCAGGGCCATAAATAATGAGTTTTGTTTGGCTGTTAACCCTTGCTTTGTAACTGGAAAAAAAATATTAAAATGGAAAATCTGCCAAAAAAGTGAAATTTTGAAATTGTATCTCTATTTTCCATTAAATCTTGTGCAACACCTAAAGGGTTAACAAAGTTTGTAAAATCAGTTTTGAATACCTTGAGGGGTGTAGTTTCTTAGATGGGGTCACTTTTATGGAGTTTATGATCTAGGGGTGCATCAGGGGGGCTTCAAATGGGACATGGTGTCAAAAAAACAGTCCAGCAAAATCAGCCCTCCAAAAACCAAACGGCGCACCTTTCACTCTACGCCCCCGCTGTGTGGCCGTACAGTAGTTTACGGCCACATATGGGGTGTTTCTGTAAACAGCAGAGTCAGGGCAATAAAGATAGTCTTGTTTGGCTGTTAACCCTTGCTTTGTTAGTGGAAAAAATGGGTTAAAATGGAAAATTAGGCAAAAAAATGAAATTCTCAAATTTCATCGCCATTTGCCAATAACTCTTGTGCAACACCTAAAGGGTTAACGATGTATGTAAAATCAGTTTTGAATACCTTGAGGGGTGTAGTTTCTTAGATGGGGTCACTTTTAGGGAGTTTCTACTCTAGGGGTGCATCAGGGGGCTTCAAATAGGACATGGTGTAAATAAACCAGTCCATAAAAATCAGCCTTCCAAAAACTAAATGGCGCACCTTTCACTCTACGCCCCGCTGTGTCGCCGTACAGTAGTTTACGGCCACATATTGGGTGTTTCTGTAAATGGCAGAGTCAGGGCAATAAAGATACAGTCTTGTTTGGCTGTTAACCCTTGCTTTGTTAGTGGGAAAAAATGGGTTAAAATGAAAAATTAGACAAAAAAAATGAAATTCTCAAATTTCCTCCCCATTTGCCAATAACTCTTGTGCAACACCTAAAGGGTTAACAACGTATGCAAAATCAGTTTTGAATACCTTGAGGGGTGTAGTTTCTTAGATGGGGTCATTTTTGGGTGGTTTCTATTATGTAAGCCTCGCAAAGTGACTTGAGACCTGAACTGGTCCCTAAAAATTGAGTTTTTGTAAATTTCTGAAAAATTTCAAGATTTGCTTCTAAACTTCTAAGCCTTATAACATCCCCAAAAAAATAAAATATCATTCCCAAAATAATTCAAACATGAAGTAGACATATGGGGAATGTAAAGTCATCACAATTTTTGGGGGTATTACTATGTATTACAGAAGTAGAGAAACTGAAACTTTGAAATTTGCTAATTTTTCCAAATTTTTGTTAAATTAGGTATTTTTTGGTGCAAAAAAAAAATTTTTTTTACTTCATTTTACCAGTGTCATGAAGTACAATATGTGACGAAAAACCAATCTCAGAACGGCCTGGATAAGTCAAAGCGTTTTAAAGTTATCAGCACTTAAAGTGACTCTGGTCAGATTTGCAGAAAATGGTCCTAAGGTGTAAAAAGGCTGTGTCCTTAAGGGGTTAAAAAGCGGGTTTTGGAAAATGTAAAAAAAAATTATATATGTACTTCATGACAATGGTAAATTTTAGTTGATTATATATATAATGTGTCATGAGAAAACTATCTCAGAATAGCTTGGATAAGTAAAAGTGTTCCACATAAAGTGACATGTCAGAGTTCCAAAATTTGGCCTGGTCCTTAAAGGGTTTCTATCACTTCGTATGCCATAATTAGCTCTCAGACACTAGCGATCCGCTAGTGTCTGCTCTGGCCAACCATCCTAATATAAGAGCTTTTTGGGCAGCCGTTTTGCTAAAAAAAGAACTTTTATAAATATGCTAATGAGCCTCTAGGTGCTATGTGGGCGTCATTAGCACCTAGAGGCTCCGTCTACCTTCATACACAGCCGCCGCCCAGCGCGTCCCTCCAGCCCGCCCATCTCCTGATGAATGCGATCCTCCGTGTGACGCAACGGACGAATTCTCGCGCATGCGCCGTGCGCGGCTGTATTCGGCACATGCGCAGAGAATGTCTGACCGCTTCCCTGCTCAGACATCTCCACTGCGCCTGTTCCTTGGAGCACTATGACGTCATCGGCGCAGGCGCAGTGGAGATGTCTGAGCAGGGAAGCGGTCAGACATTCTCTGCGCATGTGCCGAATACAGCCGCGCACGGCGCATGCGCGAGAATTCGTCCGTTGCGTCACACGGAGGATCGCATTCATCAGGAGATGGGCGGGCTGGAGGGACGCGCTGGGCGGCGGCTGTGTATGAAGGTAGACGGAGCCTCTAGGTGCTAATGACGCCCACATAGCACCTAGAGGCTCATTAGCATATTTATAAAAGTTATTTTTTTAGCAAAACGGCTGCCCCAAAAGCTCTTATATTAGGATGGTTGGCCAGAGCAGACACTAGCGGATCGCTAGTGTCTGAGAGCTAATTATGGCATACGAAGTGATAGAAACCCTTTAAGGTGAAAAATGGCTTGGTCCTGAAGTGGTTAATGTAACCAGTCAACCTTTTAACCTCTGTGACCCTTTTGTGTGGGTTATTTTTGCGTGTTTCTTATATTGAATTCCGAAAAAAAGCTAATAATCTTCAAGGGTTGATGTTCCTGGAGGGAAATGCCAAATGGAAAAGGATTTAGGAAAACTAGAAGAATGGTCAGAACTCTGGCAACTGAAATTTAATGTGGATAAGTGCAAGATAATGCACCTGGGGCGTAAAAACCCAAGGGCAGAATATAGAATATTTGACACAGTCCTGACCTCAGTATCTGAGGAAAGGGATTTAGGAGTAATTATTTCAGAAGACTTAAAGGTGGGAAGACAATTTAATAGGGCAGCACGAAATGCCAGCAGAATGCTTGGATGTATAGGGAGAGGTATAAGCAGTAGAAAGAGTGAAGTGCTTATGCCGCTGTACAGAACACTGGTGAGACCTCACTTGGAGTATTGTGCGCAGTACTGGAGGCCATATCTCCAGAAGGATATAGATACTCTAGAGAGAGTTCAGAGAAGAGCTACTGAACTAGTACATGGATTGCAGGATAAAACTTACCAGGAAAGGTTAAAGGACCTTAACATGTATAGCTTGGAAGAAGGAAGAGACAGAGGGGATATGATAGAAACTTTTAAATACATAAAGGGAATCAACTCGGTAAAGGAGGAGAGCATATTTAAAAGAAGAAAAACTACCACAAAAGGACACAGTTTTAAATTAGAGGGGCAAAGGTTTAAAAGTAATATAAGGAAGTATTACTTTACTGAGAGAGTAGTGGATGCATGGAATAGCCTTCCTGCAGAAGTGGCAGCTGCAAATACAGTGAAGGGGTTTAAGCGTGCATGGGATAGGCATATGGCTATCCTTCATATAAGATAGGGCCAGGGGCTATCCATAGTATTCAGATATATTGGGCAGACTAGATGGGCCAAATGGTTCTTATCTGCCGACACATTCTATGTTTCTATAAGATCTTGCCTGTGTCTATGATGATGACTGTTGAGCTGATGATCTTTTGATTTATTTTTATTTTATTTTTTTAGTACTTCAACTCCCGTAGTTGTCAACTGGTTCTGGGAGCTGGGGCTTTACAAGTTGTTGGATTGAAGACAATAACCACAAAAAACCTTGGTAAGTTGTTATTGAATTCCAATGTAGACAGTCAAGTCACATTATTATGACCAGCAGCTAATATCCAGAGTAACCGCCATGTGCAGCACAGACAGCTGCTAGACGGGCTTGGAGTGTTTCAGTAAGGTCCTGGTAGGTTGTCCTGGTAGGATCTGCAAGGATGGATTCATACCCTAATCGGTTGAGAGTGCCTTCCACATGGATGAGTAGGCCCAGAGAATGCTACGAAAAACATTCCCCAGACCTCCAACAATGGTTTCTCACATGACACGCCAACGTCCATCCATTCAATGAAGCAGAAAACGTGACTCATCGGAGAGGGCAACCCTTTGCCAATCAGTAAAGGTATAATTATGAAACTGCCGCAGAAATTGAAGCCTTTGCAGCTTAGTTATCAGAGGTGCAATGACCAGCCGTCTGCTTCGGAGCAGCATACACAGTAGGGTTTACTGAACTGTTGTTTTAGACACACGTCTGGTAGCCCCCTGGTTCATTTTGGCGTTGAGCTGCTCCACTGTTGCGTGTTGGTCCGCCCTTTGCTTACCTTCATAGCTGACATTCACCTCTCACATAGATGGCACATGGTGCACATTGTGATGACCAGCAGGTGAGAACCCACTGACCCACTTGACCAGCTCCCTCTGAGGACAATGTCTGAGCACACCTCTCGTTCTTCACACAATACCTCTGATGGTGAGGAGAGACTTTCTCGAGGAGAGTACCAGGTGCAACCTCAGAAGGGAATTGGAACACGAGGGAATTGGGACCAGAGTGTGAACCCACTGGACTGACCTCCAGGTGACACAATACATCCAGTGGTTGCTGGGAGGCCAGAGGCTGATCAGATGAAAGCGTAGTTAGGGTACAAAGACAGAAGTTGGGGCAGGCGGCAATGAGGCAAAGTCCGGTACACAGAATAACTACACTGCGTGCAGAATTATTAGGCAAATGAGTTTTTTGACCACATCATCCTCTTTATGCATGTTGTCTTACTCCAAGCTGTATAGGCTCGAAAGCCTACTACCAATTAAGCATATTAGGTGATGTGCATCTCTGTAATTAGAAGGGGTGTGGTCTAATGACATCAACACCCTAAATTAGGTGTGCATAATTATTAGGCAACTTCCTTTCCTTTGGCAAAATGGGTCAATAGAAGGACTTGACAGGCTCAGAAAAGTCAAAAATAGTGAGATATCTTGCAGAGGGATGCAGCACTCTTAAAATTGCAAAGCTTCTGAAGCGTGATCATCGAACAATCAAGCGTTTCATTCAAAATAGTCAACAGGGTCGCAAGAAGCGTGTGGAAAAACCAAGGCGCAAAATAACTGCCCATGAACTGAGAAAAGTCAAGCGTGCAGCTGCCAAGATGCCACTTGCCACCAGTTTGGCCATATTTCAGAGCTGCAACATCACTGGAGTGCCCAAAAGCACAAGGTGTGCAATACTCAGAGACATGGCCAAGGTAAGAAAGGCTGAAAGACGACCACCACTGAACAAGACACACAAGCTGAAACGTCAAGACTGGGCCAAGAAATATCTCAAGACTGATTTTTCTAAGGTTTTATGGACTGATGAAATGAGAGTGAGTCTTGATGGGCCAGATGGATGGGCCCGTGGCTGGATTGGTAAAGGGCAGAGAGCTCCAGTCCGACTCAGACGCCAGCAAGGTGGAGGTGGAGTACTGGTTTGGGCTGGTATCATCAAAGATGAGCTTGTGGGGCCTTTTCGGGTTGAGGATGGAGTCAAGCTCAACTCCCAGTCCTACTGCCAGTTTCTGGAAGACACCTTCTTCAAGCAGTGGTACAGGAAGAAGTCTGCATCCTTCAAGAAAAAGATGATTTTCATGCAGGACAATGCTCCATCACACGCGTCCAAGTACTCCACAGCGTGGCTGGCAAGAAAGGGTATAAAAGAAGAAAATCTAATGACATGGCCTCCTTGTTCACCTGATCTGAACCCCATTGAGAACCTGTGGTCCATCATCAAACGTGAGATTTACAAGGAGGGAAAACAGTACACCTCTCTGAACAGTGTCTGGGAGGCTGTGGTTGCTGCTGCACGCAATGTTGATGGTGAACAGATCAAAACACTGACAGAATCCATGGATGGCAGGCTTTTGAGTGTCCTTGCAAAGAAAGGTGGCTATATTGGTCACTGATATGTTTTTGTTTTGTTTTTGAATGTCAGAAATGTATATTTGTGAATGTTGAGATGTTATATTGGTTTCACTGGTAAAAATAAATAATTGAAATGGGTATATATTTGTTTTTTGTTAAGTTGCCTAATAATTATGCACAGTAATAGTCACCTGCACACACAGATATCCCCCTAAAATAGCTAAAACTAAAAACAAACTAAAAACTACTTCCAAAAATATTCAGCTTTGATATTAATGAGTTTTTTGGGTTCATTGAGAACATGGTTGTTGTTCAATAATAAAATTAATCCTCAAAAATACAACTTGCCTAATAATTCTGCACTCCCTGTAGAACCAACAGAACATCTTAGCACAAACCGGAAACTAGACTAGCTAGGAACCTAAGCTGCTCAGGTGCCTTCCTGTAGAAGGAGATGCCTTTAAATACCTCCTGCAGACCAGCTATAGGCAGGGATAAATAGAGGGCATGCACAGGCTGCCTCACAAAGGTAGGAGAGACACACCCGCACACATCCTAAATACACACAAAGAACTCTGAGCCAGAATGCAAGCTCTGCTCAGAGCCAGGAGGGAAACACTGGTGGCAGGAATGCAGACCACGACCAAGAACCCCGCTGCCCGCGCCTGTCAGCGCGGCGTGCAGCAGTGGCGAGGAGTGAAGAAGCCCGGGACAGAATCGCAGGTACGGGGAGCTGGGCTAACACACGTTGCTTATTTGAGGTGGTGCGATACTTTGACCACAGCAGCACAGGAACATTTCACAAACTGCACCCTTTCAGAAGTACTGCCACTCTTGGGCAAAAAGCCAGTAATCATCTTTTTTCCAATGTGATAAATTGCCCCTTTTACCCAAGACAGCAATATCGAAGGTAGGAAGTGGTCATTTTAATGTGACTCGACTGTGTGTAAATACAATATGCTGGCTTGCAGATGCAGGAGAACCTAGTGCTTTTTGTATTATAGAACCCTGCAATATTCAAATATGTACCTACTGTGGTTTTACATGGGGCTGCAGATAAACCTATTGCATTATCTTCCATGTTAAATAATATGTTTAGCACTGGTACCTCTGTAGTTCTTTGATCAGTCTTTGATTCAGAAGACTAAGTGTAAATTGTAGATTTTATTGATGTAAAAGTGAATTTTCAGATCACGTTTGAGCTCTGTATTTGAATTTTATAGTGGGAAAATTCCCAGCACACACACACCTAGGGGAAATTTATCATGAGGGTTATATCTGAAGTCAGTTTTGCTTTAGTCTGCGTTAGAGTACTTTTCAGTATGTTGTTTGTTAAATTTGCTGCAAAGTAAAGCCTTACTTTAGTCTAGAAATGCTACTTCAGTTTTCCTATTCCACTAAGCTACTGGAGTGAGTTTGTCACTTTTTTGAAACTTAAAGTCTCAGTTGAGAAATCTGGGAGAAATCTGAAACTAACGTGAACACCTTCTATGGTTGAACTTGATGGACATGTAACATCTAAACAACTGTAGCTCATTGGGATCCCTCCTATCCTAGAAGATATTGCCCATGTTCAATAAAAAGACACACTGCTCACTTAAAGTATAACTGTCGTATTTTTATTTTTTGGAGTATTGGATTGTGGGGATTAATATAACCTTGCTGGCCCTATTTAAATCTTTCCTGTGTATTCAATTACCCCTTAATTCCACAGTTTTGTTCCCTGTACTGCCTACTTTTACCTGTGCTTAAAATAAGGTTGCTAGGCATGGTCCGTCTATCTTTTGAAGGACGGAGGATGCAGTAGCACGCAGCGTGCAGGGTCACATTACTGACAGCCAGGGACTGTAAGTAAATGATTAAAGCCAGGTCCTCCCCAGCAGCTGATAACAGTGCCTGGGCTGTGTGCACTTCTCCCTGTCCCTGCGCTTGGCAGACGCTCCCTCACTCAGCAGAGCTGGAGAATGCAGAGTTGGAGCAGCGCACAACAGGGAAGGGAGATCTGCCGTCTGCTCAGTGTATAACTGAAAGCAACATGTGGTAAGAGGACCCCTTTGTGCTGCAGGAGATTAACCCTTTAGGGGGGAGGGCTCTGGTTACTGACAATTTTGGGGGGCTATTGTTACTGGCTATATGAGGGCAGGCGGGATTAGCCTCAGGGTGAGGGCAGTGGCGGCCATCTTAACTGAATAGTGAAATTGCAGTTTTATGCAGACTGGTTGCTAAGGGCTGAATCTTATTAAATATGGGGTAAGTCAGTCTAATAGTAACTGATCCTGGAATATCATGTTATTAGTAACTACATATATGAAAATTAAAATTGGGGTCTAAGTGTGATAGTTATCCTTTAAATAAAAGTAGGAGTTGCATGGGTGGGACCTCCTGCGGCAAGGCTAATTATACATTTTTGTCAGTTTTTCACATAAATTAAAATTCAAATATAAACCCACTGAGAGCCGGTGCATAGATGGCCAGAGATGGACTTGCTCCCCTTAGTAAATTAGGCAATCTCACTTCATTGTGGATAGATATGCCAATTTTGATAAATTCCCTCTTCTCCCCCCCCCCCCCCCCCCCCATTGTCTTAATTTACTTTACTTCTACACCACTCACTCCAATTTTGAAAAGTGTAGGGCTGTGCGTGTGTATAATGTCTGCATTGCAGAGCTGTGTGTGGGCACTGTACAGCTGTGTATGTATATCATGATCATAGAGAGTTAAAAAAAAAAATAATGAAGTGACCACATATGTGCCATTGCGATTTGCTACAATGGTCAGCAGATGGCACACTAAGGTTAACCACCAGGGAAGGTTAAATAAGTAGATTTGATCCAAGATGGCAGCAAACCCATAAGCCATTACCCAAAAGCAGTGATGGTCCGTTCGCAGTGTTTGCCAGCGAACACATGCGGGCTGCCATCTTTAGTAAGGTAGACTCACCCGTCCGGCGATGCACAGGTAAGCCCTTACCTGTGCCTGTGTCGGGAGCCGGTCTGAAATCAAACGCAGTCACAGGGAGCAGGCAGTTCCGAGATCAGCCGCCAGGGGCCTTCATCGGGCTGTTCTTGGAACTGCCTGCTCCCGGTGACTGCGTTTTGATTTCAAACCAGCTCCCGACACAGGCACAGGTAAGGGCTTACCTGTGCATCGCCGGACGGGTGAGTCTACCTGACTAAAAATGGCAGCCCACATGTGTTTGCTGGCGAACACTGCGAACTGACCATCACTGCCCAAGAGCTCTAAAACAGGAAAAAGGTATTTTCTGACTCCACATAGTGCTGAAACTGGATCAACTTATGTGTTGTATATATATACCAGTTACTCGCTTGACCCTTTAGCAATGTGTGAGCTTTATAATGTACTACTTTTTATGTAGAATGGAAGCAAGCATTGATAACTACAATAATTTTCTATTTGTTTTACAGCATTATCCTCCCGGTGCCTGCAGCTCATTGTACACTACATTCCTGTAATAAGGGCACATTTTGAGGCTCGAATGCAGCCTAAGCAGTACAGCATGCTTCGGCAGTTTGACCACATCACTAAGGTAATTGTTACCAGATACAGTCCACAGAAAAGTTGCTCGATAGCTATAGTCCCTTCTTCTAACAGCATGTAGATCCCTATTTTCTTGTCTGTAAATCTATGAACCTTCCTTGTCTCAAAAAACCTTATTATGGTAAATAGTTGACAGGGAGGAGGGGGATGCAACTGCAGTTTCTCTGTCTGTCTCTGAGAGTGTGTGCTGTGAGAGGGGAATACAAGTGGGGAGACATCTGATTGGCTCATAGTGGTCAGAGCTGTAGCAGGAAGCAGAAAAAAAGAACAAGGTAAACTCAGGTTAGCACCCAGTATCTGGCCACACGATATCCAGTAAATATCTGCTGCTGCTGCCTAAGGAGGGATTGTGATTTTTAGTAAACATATTACCAACCTGCAACATGTACAGATATGTATCTTTTTCTTTAACAGGACTATAATGATCACATAGCGGAAATTTCTGCCAAACTGGTTTCCATAATGGATTCTTTATTTGAGAAACTTCTGTCAAAGGTACCTGAAGATGATAAAAAGAACCATCTGTTTGGAAGCTTTTTCACCACACACCACCCATAACCGCTCAGGGAACCCATGGCCTTCTTCTCCGTCAGAGTGGGTCAGGAAATGCTGTTGGCACTAGTGTTATCTGCACTTCCACAAAACAGACAATGACCACACTGGATCTGCGCAATACTCTGCAGAACCAGAGTGGTCACCTTTGCAGGTTCTTTTTTTAAATCAAATTGTTTTTATTGTTTTTATGATATAATCATTTTCTGTAGACACTTATACATTTTACCATGGAACATACAAAAATAAAATACAAAATACAATAATAAATTGCATCTTCAGGCAAAATTCCAACTACAGCAGTGAGGAATAATCAATCATGGGTACCTGAAAATGTATACAATATACAGCATCAATACAAGATATATACCCAAACACTTTTTATGGCACAAAGCATATCCAATTAACGCTCCCCCCCCCCCCCCATGAAAAGGAGTAAGAAAACTTCTGTCATAATTTATAACACAATATGAGTATGAGACATCCAATCATTCCACAATTTCTCAAACTTCTGAGGACAACCTCTTTTAGCAAACACACTTTTTTCCATAATCAACATGTCATTTACCCTCCTTTCAAACTCTTCGATCGTTGGCGGACTCCCCTGGATCCACCTCTGCGCCACCAGTTTCCTGGCCACATATAAAAGTCTTCCCACCGACCTTTGCAGGTTCTTAGGTTGTCTCATAAACTATTTGCCTAGCTATGCCAGCATTTGCTGACTATGTTGATTGTTCACCATGGGAAACATGGTTTTCATAGTATGGAGGGAGGGGCATTGTTTTACTTGAAGGCTCGTATTATGGCTGAAAATCATTGTTATGATCGGGTTTAGTTAACTTTGCACCATTTGGCGTCTGCAACTTCTTTGTATCACTGTACATAGCAGGCTGCAGAATCACTTTCACAGTGAAATCCTGAGAGCTTGTTTGATGGTTCTCAACTTCGATCTTCTGAAATCTATCAGCTTAGTTGTCTGATGGGTTTCACTGTGAATGGCATCATGCAGCCTGCTATGTACTGTGATGCACCATTTTGCTTTTGAAGCATGTAACGTTTATAATTAAACCCTATTGCAAAAATGCTTTTCATCAAATACATGTATTTAAGTAAAAAATCCCTCAGGTGTCTGTAGTCATTAAAGCAGTTGTATAGTTTAACTTACTCCAGACTCTTCCAATACTGGAAACTTTCAGTTTCACATTCTAGACTTTCAGCCTAGTGCAGCAAGGAGCCTTTACAACTCTTGTCTCAGGGGCGTTTGATTATGGACATTCCCAAATGATACCAAAGCTAGAGAGCTCTGTTGCTCCTTTTTTGCCTAACGAGTTGGGATACAAGCCCTCCATTGTGACTTTTTAGCATAACACACCATAAGATACATAAAGATGAATTTGACATTTTCAGAAGAGGCAAAACAAGTCATCCCAAAGGCCCACTTTCAGAGTCTGGCTACTTGAAGGGATAGTCTCTCAAGGAATATGCAAAACATGAAATTTTTTTAGAGTAACTAAAATTACAGCTCCTGTGTCTAGATACTGCTGTTACATACTTGTTATGGTGCCCCCTGCTGTTCTTTTAATTATCTTCTCAAAATGTCTACCTCGTGTGTCCAGTGCTGGTAGGAAGGAGTTACTTCCCGTGCACTGTTTCTTATTGGCAGGAATCACTGACAACTTTTAAAGGGGGTTTCTAGCTCTTTAAAATTTATAGGCTATCCGTAGGATATGAATTTATTAGGTGGCGGTCCTTCTCTGCGCCCCTCATGCCAGTCAGCTGATTAATGTGACCGTAGTGCTCCAGCGAGTGTTGCGTCTCCCCATTCTTCACCAATGTGATCATTTGTATTCTAGTACGTGCTGCTTTGCGTATAATGTTTTGACATTTGTTTCTTTCTTGCAGTATGAGGTCAAAGCCCCCGTCCCTTCAATGTGCTTTAGAAATATCTGCAAACAAATGGCTAAAATGCATGAAGCTATTTATGATCTTCTCCCTGAGGAACAAACACAAGTAGGTTTTTTGAGCTTTCCCAATCCCATAAGTAGTAATAAAAAAAATATGGATGCTTTATTACTCCCGTATTATGGACCAAACACCTGAACCTCCTGCAGTTTATCAGAAAATGAGTTCATGCGCTGTAAATCTGGTTTTGATTAACGTAGTGAAGGTCTGGGTGTTGGATGCATCATATGGGCACAAAAAAGCATCTGAATACTTCTTTTTTTATAGGGACAGTGTAAAATGTAAACTTATTTGATACCTGTGTGTTTGGTGCAACTTATTTGGCGATATGTGATCTGGACGCTAGTAAATGTCATGATGTCAATAAATGGCCAAATTAAGTGCAAAGAGAGGAAGAGATGACTGGTCACCTTCACACTCCATTTCTGGGGGAAAAAGACTCTTGTATGTTAGTCAGAGAGCATGATATGGGAAAAGGGGGATTATTGCTATAAGAATTAACACGACGCGTTACAAACTGGTACAGAAGGAGAGAGGGCCCTGCCCGCCAGGGCTTACAACAGTTCAGTTAAAGCACTTAGAAATAGGGTCGAGAGTGAGAGCTGCAAGTATATGCAGCTTTCAATGAGACCCCCTTCTAAGGGCTGTAACTCGCGAATTCTCATGACTAGTGTCGCGATCCTGGTCTTGTTTCAAAACTTTAATTATCAGCTTTAACACAAGACCTGGCTTGAATCTCTAGTCGTTAAACAGTCTCAGATCCAACTTTCAGTAGCAAGGACGTATGAGATGCATCCTTGGCTACTGAATGGCACTATGTAATGGTGTATGAGATCGTCCTGAGCAGGAAAAGGGTTGATTGACTTTGGTTGGTTGAACAATCTGCATGAAAACCAGAAGGCAAACGTTTATTCCAAGATGAGTAGAGCGCAATAATAATTTTAAAAAAATCCACAAAGTTGTCCAAAACCCTTAAAGGGAAAAGATCTGCTTGGTTATTATGGGCAGCAGCTCTAGTTTCCCTTCACAGTTCATTGCGGATTCGTTCATTTACCCCATATATTTATTATGCTACCATGTTTAGTTTAAGTTTTATCTGAGCAGTTTCTAATTAAGGATCTAATGTAATAATTAAAAGTTTTCGAAAATGCTCTTGCTTGTTCTAATCTGCTCATTTAGTCTCTTCAGCAGGATATTGATGATGTTATTTTGTTGCTTTTATGCAGAGTCTTTTCCTCCGAATAAATACAAGCTGCAGACGTCACCTAAAAAGTCAGCTGTGTCTCCTAAATGTCATAAATGACGGAGGCCCACAGCATGGGTGAGTATTCTCTCTGTAATGCACACGAGCACTAATATATATATATATATTACAGTACAAAGTTATGAGACATCTGACATTTTTATCATAACACTCTCACTTATTAAGGAGGGAGTTCTATTAATATTATATTAATATAACTTCTGTTCTGGTGGGTGTACAGCCTGACATTGAATTGCTTTCTCTCTGCAGAATGGTGGCGGCAGATATTGCTTTTTACACTGGAAATGTCCAAGCTCTAAAGGGTCTTAAAGATTTGGACCTAAATATGGGTGAAATTTGGGAGCAGAAAAGGTGATGCCAAACCAAAGGAGAGAAAAAAGACTCTGATCTCCTGAGTAACTTATATGTGTACGACTGGAAGTTAAATGTTAAATTCCTAAGTGCAAGTCAGGGGCCCAGGGGTGTTGGTTTCCGGTAACTGGATCCAGCCTGGCTGTCAGGGATTACCCCAAACAACTGATGAACTCTTCACAAGAAAACTTATTTTTTTTCTTTTTCATTGGAAGTGGCCTCCAGGTTTTTTTTCGTTTTGTTTTTGGGACCAAATCCAAACAAGCGCATGGCTGTAACTCAGCTTCCCTGCATTAATAAGAAACAGGATCCCCTTTCTGCAGAAGACTTTCCGATTCTTTTCTTGTCATGTATAATAATGGTACAGATTCCCTGTCACAAATTCAGAACACTATGAATCGAAAGAGCAGTCACTGTAATTTATGGTTTCTCTATTTAATACCACGTTGGCCGTGTATATAGAAAAGCTGAGCATTTTAGCAGTGAAGAAATCAGATGGAATAAGCTTTAATGGTGTTTGGCTGCGGGAGTAGGTGAAAGTCCTTTCTTCACCTTGGTTCATTATTTGTCCTCGAACTGGATACTGCGTTTCCTATTTCAGAGACCCTATTACATGCCTGCTAAGCACAATGGAGTAATTGATCCCAGATGCACAGGGCAGGCTTCTCTGTGCAAGACTCTTGATCAAGCTCAAGAAAGAGGGATGGCGTGGAGCTGAGGAGCCACGGGTTGCCAGATCTCCCCGATATCTTGCACTGCTCCAGTAAAATAACTCCGTAGCAATGGTGCTTTGATTAGCCGGTAACCTTTGGATAGCTTGGGGGACAATGCTATAAATTGCTGGTATTTTCAATCAGTATTTTTGTACAATATTTTTTTTTTTTTAAATTAAGGTATTTTTGCTCTTCCCTTACTTGGTGAGGGGCGAAAGTATTTATTTGCAGTATCTGCTATTGATGTGGATATTTTCTGATTGCATTTTTAAGTAAATTTCAATCAATTAAGAATTATGCTCGTTTTTTGTTCTTGTTTTTGTTCTTGTTAAGATAGGCAGAACAGGAGTGTGTATTCAGAGTTATGTTCACCAGTAAATATTACACATGCGAGCCCTGAGAGTCTTATATAAAACTTCAACATGCCTATCTGCCAGGTAAAAGTATTGTTGGACTTTATGTTGTTTTAAACAGTACACGTAGTCCTATGTTCAGAATATGATTTTAGCATTGATGCTAGGGCTTATTTACAGTGGATATAAAAAAAAAAAGTCTACACACCCCTGTTAAAATGTCAGGTTTCTGTGGAAAAAAATATGAGACAAAGATAAATCCTTTCAGAACTTTTTCCACCTTTAATGTGACCTATAAACTGTACAACTCCACTGAAAAACAAACTGAAATCTTTTAGGTAGAGGGAAGAAAAAAATATAAAAATAAAATTAATATGGTTGCATAAGTGTGCACACCCTTAAACTAATACTTTGTTGAAGCACCTTTTGATTTTATTACAGCACTCAGACTCATACCCAAAAAGACTATCAGCATGGCACATTTTGACTTGGCAAGATTTGCCCACTCTTCTTTGCAAAAACACTCCAAATCTGTCAGATTGCGAGGGCATCTCCTGTGCACAGCCCTCTTCAGATCATCCCACAGATTTTCAATAGGATTCAGGTCTGGGCTCTGGCTGGGCCATTCCAAAACTTTCATCTTCTTCTGGTGAAGCCATTTCTTTGTTGATTTGGATGTATGCTTTGGGTCGTTGTCATGCTGAAAGATGAAGTTCCTCTTCATGTTCAGCTTTCTAGCAGAAGCCTGAAGGTTTTGTGCCAATATTGACTGGTATTTGGAACTGTTCATAATTCCCTCTAGCTCAACTAAGGCCCCAGTTCCAGCTGAAGAAAAACCGTCCCGAAGCATGATGCTGCCACCACCATGCTTCACTGTGGGTATGGTGTTCTTTTGGTGATGTGCAGTGTTGTTTTTGCGGCAAACATATCTTTTGAAATTATGGCCAAAAAGTTAAACCTTGGTTTCATCAGACCATAACACCTTTTCCCACATGCTTTTGAGAGACTTCGGATGTGTTTTTGCAAAATGTAGCCTGGCTTGGATGTTTTTTTTCGTAAGAAAAGGCTTTAGTCTTGCCACTCTACCCCATAGCCCAGACATATGAAGAATACGGGAGATTGTTGTCACATGTACCACACAGCCAGTACTTGCCAGATATTCCTGCAGCTCCTTTAATGTTGCTGTAGGCCTCTTGGTAGCCTCCCAGACCAGTTTTCTTTTCATCAATTTTGGAGGGACGTCCAGTTCTTGGTAATGTCACTGTGGTGCCATATTTTCTCCACTTGATGATGACTGTCTTCACTGTGTTCCATGGTATATCTAATGCCTTGGAAATTCTTTTGTACCCTTCTCCTGACTGATACCATTTAACAATGAGATCCCTCTGATGCTTTGGAAGCTCTCTGTGGACCATGGCTTTTGCTGTGGGATGTGACTAAGAAAATTTCAGGAAAGACCAACTAGAGCAGCTGAACTTTATTTGGGGTTAATCAGAGACACTTTAAAGAGGACCTTTCACTAGAATAGAAAATCTAAACTAACTATACAGACATGGAGAGCGGCGCCCAGGGATCTCCCTGCACTTACTGTTATACCTGGGCGCCGCTCCGTTCTCCCGGTATAGGCTCCGGTATCTTCATATGTTCGGCTCCACCCAGTTGAGCCTGCCGGCGTCTCCTTCTCCCATGCTGTAGCGCTGGTTAATCGCAGCGCTCAGCTCATAGCCTGAGAGTTGTTTTTTTTCTCTCAGGCTATGAGCTGAGCGCTGCGATTGGCCAGCGCTACAGCCTGGGAGAAAGAGACGCCGGCAGGCGTACCGGAGCCTATACCGGGAGAACGGAGCGGCGCCCAGGTATAACAGTAAGTGCAGGGGGATCCCTGGGCGCCGCTCTCCATGTCTGTATGCCTAGTTTAGATTTTCTATTCTAGTGAAAGGTCCTCTTTAAATGATGGCAGGTGTATGCTGACTCCTATTTAACATGATTTTGAATGTGATTGCTTAATTCTGAACACAGCTACATCCCCAGTTAGAAGAGGGTGTGTATACTTATGCAACCACATTATTTTATTTTTATTTTTTTCTTCCCTCCACCTAAAAGATTTCAGTTTGTTTTTCAATTGAGTGGTACAGTTTATAGGTCACATTAAAGGTGGAAAAAGTTCTGAAATGATTTATCTTTGTCTCTTTTTTTACAGCACAGAAACCTGACATTTTAACAGGGGTGTGTAGACTTTTTATATCCACTGTATATGAGGACACTGGCGTTGTATTAGCACTCCTACATTTAACTCTTTCCCTGCCTAGGATATATCTCATAAATCCTCGGTGGATGTACGAGATTCATCCTATCTACTAATGGCTCTAGCTCAGCCTGTATAGCAGCTAGAGATATGAGATAAGGAGAGGTCATTAAAATCTACCTATATCCCAGAAAATTGGATATTGGGTAATCCTTTTTTTTTATTAGGAGTGTCCTCTGGCTATCACCCGATCACAGAGATTTCTGCTACTGGGAGCCCCAGTCATCAGCTGTAATCTTTGTGGGAACCAGGTGACAAGTGTTCCATTTCTCTGCAGGACCACCACATGGAAAATGATGCATTAAAAAAGTTCCCATTAAAATGCGTATGCTATGTAATGTACAGCCGTGGCTAATCTATGAGGATACTGAACAGGAGACACCCCCCACAGAACCAGACAACTCATTTAAGTGCCTGAATGTGATTCTTCACCAGACAAAGTTATATGAGTGCCTACTCTTCTGTCTTAAATGGGGTCTTTAGTAATTCGGCAGGGAACACCCCAAGTCTCAATAATGTTTATATGTAGTGCCTGTGTATAGTACATAGGGTCTTATAAGTGTTTGTTCATAAGATATATTGACATAGTCAAACAATAAGAAATAAAGGATGTAAAAAAATATTAGGGGGCTGAAACTACAGCAGAAAATTTTGCTGCATTTTTTCCACTGTTCCGCTGCAAAGACCTCAACAAAAACCACATGTATAATATGCTCCATTGCAAAGGGTGAAATCCACGGGGCAGATCCACCACGGGTCAGTTGGCGCTGCATTTTTTGTACGCAGCATGTGAAGATTTCTTAAAATCTCAGCCATTTTGCTGATGCTGTACGACGCACAGATTTGCCACATGAAAATCCATGATAGCAAATCTGCAGCTGTTCAGTCAAATGAGGACGTAGCTTAACCTCTTCACTACCGAGCCACTTTTCACCTTAAATCCTAGGCCGATTTTTGCAAATCTAACATGTCACTTTATGTGGTAACAACACTTTTACTTATCCAGGGCATTCTGAGATTGTTTTCTCGTCACATATTGTACTACAGTGGTAAAATTGAGTCAAGAAATTTCATTTTTATTTATAAAAAATACCAAATATACCAAAAATTTAGAAAAAATTCCATTTCTCTACTTTTATAATAGATAGCAATAACTCCAAAAATAGTTATTACTTTACATTCCCCATTATGTCTACATTTTATGAATGCCGTTTTATTTTTTGGGGAGCTTTTTAAGGACCAGTTCAGGTCTGAAGTCACTTTGTGAGGCTTACATAATAGAAACCACCCAAAAATGACCCCATTTTAGAAACTACACCCTCAAGGTATTCAAAACTGATTTTACAAACTTTAACCCTTTGTGTTCCACAAGAATTAATGGAAAATGGAGAGGAAATTTCAGAATTTCACTTTTTTGGCAGATTTTCCATTTCAATACTTTTTGCCCTGATTCTGTTGTTTTCAGAAACACCCCGTATGTGGTCATAAACTGCTGTATGGGCACACGGCAGGGGCGCAGAAGGAAAGGAACCGCCATATGGTTTTTGGAAGGCAGATTTTCCTGGACTGGTTTTTTTACACAGTGTCCCATTTGAAGACCCCCTGATGCACCCCTCGAGTAGAAACTCCAAAAAAAAGACCCCATTTTGGAAACAACAGGATAAGGTGGCAGTTTTCTTGGTATTATTTTAGGGTACATATGATTTTTGGTTGCTCTATATTACACTTTTTGTGAGGCAAGGTAACAAAAATAGCTGATTTGGCACCGTTTTTATTTTTTGTTATTTACAGTGTTCATCTGACAGGTTACATAATGTGGTATTTTTATAGAGCAGGTTGTTATGGACGCGACAATACCAAATCTGACTTGTTTGTTTCAGTTTTACATAATAAAGCATTTTTGAAAAAAAATAAATTGTTGTCTCCATATTCTGAAAGCCATATTTTTTTATTTCTTTTTTGAGTGACTCTCTTATATAGGGGCTCTTTTTTTTTCCGTATGAGATGACTGTTTGGTACTATTTTAGGGTGCATATGACTTTTTGATCACTTGGTATTACACTTTGTTATGTAAGGTACCAAAAAATGGCTTTTTTGACACTATTATTATTATTTTTTTATGGTGTTCACCTGAGTGGTTAGGTAATGTGATATTTTTATAGAGCAGGTTATTACGGACGCGGTAATACCTAATATGTATACTTTTTTTAAATGTATTTATTTATTTCACTTTAGCACAATAATAGCAGTTTTGAAGCAAAAAAATAATCATATTTTTTAAAAAAATTTTTTTTTTTTGACCGATTTGTCTTAAGTACGGTCTTATTTTTTTGCGGGATAAGGTGATGGTTTGATTTGTACTGTTTTGGGGGGCATACGCCTTTTTGATCGCTTGGTGTTGCAATTTTTGTGATGTAAGGTTACAAAAAATTGCTTTTTTGGCACAGTTTTTTTTATTTTTTATGGTGTTCATCTGAGGGGTTAGGTCATGTGATATTTTTATAGAGCAGGTTGTTACGGACATGGCGATACCTAATATAAATACTTTTTTTTTAAATTTAATTAAGTTTTTTACACATCATTTAAAAATAAAATAAAAACATGTTTTAGTGTCTCCATAGTCTGAGAGCCATAGTTTATTTTTATTTTTTGGGCGATTGTCTTAGGTAGGGTATAATTTTTGCGGGATGACATGACTGTTTGGTACTATTTTGGGGTGCATATTACTTTCTGATCGCTTGCTATTGCACTTTTTGTGATGTAAGGTGTCAAAAAATGACTTTTACACCATTTTTTTTACGGTTTTCACCTGAGGGGTTAGGTCATGTTATATTTTTATATAAAAATAATCAGCAGGCACTCACCATCTGTATTTCACACATATATAACACATTTATTATTATTTAAAATATTAAAATAAATAAAAAAAGAGAAAATAGATAACAATATACCTTAATATACCTTAATTGTGCACACAGTATAGAAAGTTAATAACCATATGTTAATATATAATATAGAATGGATAAATGTGGTAGAGTCAATTTATTAAAAAATCGATTAAATATTCCAATAAAAAAGATAGATTATATAGTCAGATAAAAAAAATCGGATAAGTGGTCGAATAAATAGCAGAGAAGTGTCTTTAGATTATTTCATATAAAATTTTCGGATATTATATGAATATAATTTTGAAAATTCGCTAAGTAAACTTGTCTTCTTATTCTTATGAGTAATCCAACATATTACAGTGTTAAATTAGTTGCAGAATGTTCATAATATATTATAAGTTGATCAATTTTCATACATTTCCTTAATTTATACCATGGAAGATCTGATATTCACAATAGAGCACTGCAGCTATATAGTTTATCAGTGGGTGATTTTCGAATTAATAGTTTAGTATAGATAGTCTTGTTATAAAATTCGATTGTGCTTGCTGTGGAGGCGTCCCTCTCACAGTTAAGCTTACTCACCCAGGTCTAGAGCGCTTGTCTATGTGATGTGTTGATTTCGTTCAGCTGTCAGCATCTCACATGGCATTGAATGGAAAAAAGATGAAGTTGTTGGAAATCTTGTATGATCCTTACTTTTTCGATTCTTTGATCTTTAATCCTGCAGGATGATTTGGTCTGTAGTTTGGTTCCTTTAATCCGCCAGACGCGTTTCGAGGTGACCTCACCTCTTCCTCAGTGGCTTAAGCAATTTAAGTATACTATATTTTTATAGAGCTGGTTGTTATGGACACGGCGATACTTAATATTTCTACTTTTTAAATTTTTCTTTACATTTAACACCATAAAAGCATATTTGAAACAAAAAAAATAATGTTTTAGTGTCGCCATAGTCTGAGAGCCATAGTTTTTTTATTTTTTGGGCAATTGTCTTAAGTAGGGACTCATTTTTTGCGGGATGAGGTGACTGTTAGATTGGTTCTATTTTGGGGGGCATCCCCCTTTTTGATCGCTTGGTGTTGCACTTTGTGATGTAAGGTGACAAAAAAATGTTTTGTTTTGTTTTTTACAGTTTTTATTTTTTATTTTTTGACGGTGTTCACCTGAGGGGTTAGGTCATGATATTTTTATAGAGCCGGTGGATACGGATGCGGCAATACCCAATATGTCTACTTTTCTTTTTTTCCCTATTTTTTCACAATTTATTTTACTTCATTTTTCTTAAAATATTTTATTTTTGAGGGGAAAACCTTAATTTTTTTAAAACTTTTTTTTTTCACTTTCTTTTTTGTTCCACTCTGGGACTTCAAATTTTGGGCGTCTGATCCCCTTTACAATGCATTACAATACTTCTGTACTGTAATGCATTGGCTGTAAGTGTATTACCACTGTAATACACTTACAGCATGCTTGCCTGTGAGATCCAGGGGGCTGGATCTCACAGGCTTTCCCGGAAGGCAGCCACTATGCCTAAGGAAGGCATTGGGCTGCCTTCCTTGCCATGGAGTCCCTGACACCGTAGCGCAGGGACCCTATGGACACCGGCACCCGTGAGGATACTGCACGTGCTGCGGTCAGCGCTGACAGCGACCGTGCAAGGGTTAATGCGCCATCAGTGATTTCACCAATGCCGGCGCATACAACAGGGGTCCGGCTATCAGTGACAGCCGGACCTCTGATCGGGCGGGCACAGCTCCTGCACCCGCCCGATCAGTGCGCCGTTCCTGTACTGCGCTGGGATTTCTGTCCCGCATTACTGCGCCATACATGTATGGCGCTGGTATCCTAAGGATTGAAGGTTGCTCTGAAAGTTGTTTTTTTTTTTGTTTTGTTTTTTATTATCCTTTCATAGTCCAAATCGGGTCTGTGTACAGAACCATGGGGTACAATTCAGCAAAGTTCCTAATGTAGATCCCATTCTTTTAATGTCTGAGTTTCAAAGAAACGTCATGGCCATTGTTCTGGTATTATATGTACTGTATCAGGGTATCATGGCCAATCCATGTAAAATGAAACTAAATACTAATACTGCCGTAATGTAAATCTAATAAAACCCACCCAGCATGCTTTTTTATTTATTTTTTATTTATTTTTTCATACCAATAGGGGCTTTTTGTTATGTAAATGGATAGACAACCCTTTTTAATTATCCACTGATCTGTTCCTTTTTTGACTAGGGATGAACTCAGGGGCCTAAAGGGGTTATCCAAGACCTATAATATCCCCCATATGCCCGGGCCTCTTACACAGATTGTACTTACATTGCTTCTAATGCCCACACGGCCACCGCTGCATCCCGCCCCTCGAAACCGGATGTTTTCATCAGGGTGATGAGGAGAAGCAAAGCGGGTGCCCGGGAGTTAGGCAAGTGCAACCTCTGTGAGAGGCCTGGGCATATGGGTGGCATTATAGGCCATGGATAACCCCTTTAACAGTTATTGTGTACCACTGCATAGAGGAGAGGCTCATGCTGCAGCCAGTTGTCTTACAGCGAGACACAAGATAATGCGGAGACGGGACACACAGAGAAGATTTCTTTATATGGTTTCTCAGTTTTAATTGTGATATGAGACTAACTAGGATCAAAAGGAATTAGGAGGACATAAAGGGAGAAGCACTGAATACTTTTATTTTTTGGTGCATTTTCAGTTTTTAGTGTTTTTTAATGACACACAAATAATGCATCCTCCTGGGTGTAGACAGCCAATAAAATATCAGCAAAGGTTTGTTCAGAGTTCAAGATGTGTAAAAACCCATCTAAAGGGAAATCTGTCATAGTTTGACCGTGCCGTATCTGTGAACAGCATAAACTGGTGATCAAGACCCTTGATGAAAACGCTGGGTCACTCTTATATTTACCCAGTCATTTTCTTAAAGTTCCTAGCTGAGCATCTCCAGAGCTCAAAAAAGTACACAAACTCAGGAGTCCTGATAATTATTGTCACAGATTTGTTACAGATTTTCCCCATTGAGGTCAATGGGGAAGTCAAAAAACAACAACATTTCTTGTGGATTTTACGTAATTACCACACCAGAATCCACAGGTGAAAATGGTTTACAAAGGAATCCGCCATTTACTGGTACTGGGCTCTAACTGAATACCCATCCCCCAACAAGTTTGGGAGAACAGTGCAGTGGATATGGCCGGGAGTCTTCTGAAAACCCCCCAAAAAAATATCTGAAAATTGTTTACAACAGAAAGAGGTAGGAAAAGGTAACGTATTGAATTCCAGGTTGTATTGTAACCCTAAGCCTTATATATGCTCACATTAAGGTTTTTTTTAGCTCAGGAAGTTTGTTATGCAATTGGAGAATGACGATCTGTTTATCAGTACCATATACTAGAAGATATATACAGTATGGCGTCTCATGAGCAATGCAATAGAGCAGACTGTAGTAAATAAGTTGTGCCCTTCAAGACCGGTGCCACCATTTGTAAGACCTTAGTGGTACCCTCTCACTTATTACCAATTCATGATTATTCATTTGTATTTGATCATCTTGAATTAGACTGACTCGAGATGTTTGAAGTCACCACGTGGTAAGGTCTGATCTGTCTCAAATAATTGAAACTCTAAATCAGTGCACACTACATTGTAATAAAGGGCGAGGAGATGTTTTCAGTTTGTTTACTGTTCCTTTACATCCAGATAATAAAAGTTAAGGTTAATTGTAACACTGATTTCTACCTTATCGTTCTTTCAAGGGACACTAAACTTTAAAGTGAATATCAACATATGAATCCATTTGTAATTATATCTAAATAATTCTGTGCTGATTATTTGATTAATATATATTTATCCAGTGGTCCCTCAGAATACAATAGTTTGAACATACAATGGTCTTTCCTGGGCCATTGTAAGTTAAATCTAGACTCAACATACAATGCCATAGACTCAGACCCAACCAATCAACATGGTCATTTCTCTGGTAAAGCACCTGTATTGGCTGTCTAGTGGCGCCTCTTTACAGTACAGTGCGGTACTACATGTCCTGTATCCTCTACTGCAGTGGTCCAAAATCTTTTTCGCACCAAGGACCAGTTTCATGCCATGCAAGATAATTTTCCATATTGGGGGGGGGGGGGGGGGCGAGGGGGGGGGGTTTTTTCACATACTGTAACAAAACACAAAGTGCATATTAAAAATTAAAATATATAACACTATAATTTTTACATTTGAAATGTATTGTAAAGGCTTGTTTCACGCTACCGGCATACAGTAGTTCTGTCAAACTGTTCTAGGAGAGAACAGACTGCTGGAGCTTTTTAGATCCAACTTGGTGTTTTCCTGAAAAACTTGAATAAAAAACTATTGATTTAAAAAAATACCTCCCAGGTTTCAAGGAAAGAGACAACCGGGGGATAGAGATCAGTTTCCCAGACCAAGGGGGTCAGGCGGTAGAGGCTTCATGTTTGGAAGTTCCTCCTCCTCCCAGAAGGACAAGCTGTCGAAAAAATGACGCCAGACTACAGGTAGGAGGGAGACTAAAATTCTTTCCCTCCGCCTGGAGAGAAATTGCAGGAAAATGGGTGACTGGAATCGTAACAGAGGGTTTAAAACTGCAGTTCAGAGGACATTGTCCTCAAAGATTTGTGGTTACAAAAAAATCCAGAAAATTGTCAAAGGAGGTGGATCAGCTGATAGAGAAACAAGTGTTAGTACCGGTACCAAGGGCAGAACACGGGGAGGGCTTCTACTCTACTCTGTTCTTAGTCAAAAAACCAGACTGCTCCTACCGAACAATTATAAATTTAAAACAACTAAACAAAAATCTGGTGATAAAAAGATTCAAGATGGAAACCATAAAGTCTGCAATTCATTTAGTTTTTCAGGGATGTTTCATGGCGGTGTTAGATTTGAAAGATGCATATCTACATATCCCGATGCATCCCCGCTTCCAGAAATTTCTGAGGGTAGTGATTGTAGAAAACAAGGGAACCAGACACCTACAGTTTCAGGACCTGCCCTTTGGCCTATCAACGGCTCCGAAAACCTTTACCAAGGTGATGGCAGAGGTGGCATCCTTTATTCGGAAGGAAGATATTCTGTTTCTACCCTATCTAGACGACTTCTTGATTATAGCAAAAACACGAGAAAAATGTCGGAATTCTGTTCAGACGGTAATTCAGATCCTAGAGCATCTGGGCTGGATAATCAACTTAAAGAAATCCAAGTTAGAGCCCAGCACAAGCCAGACATTCTTGGGATTACAGCTGGACTCTGTGCAACAAAGGACGCTTCTTCCTTCAGAAAAGATAGCCAGAATCCAGAACGAGGCCCGGAGAGCTCAGGAGAATCAGAGTATGTCAGTCCGAAAGGCAATGTCCCTACTAGGATTAATGACTGCCTGCATCCCAGCAGTACGATGGGCACAGTTTCATTCGAGAGTATTACAGGGGGAAATATTGAATACAACAAGACTAAGGGAAATAACCCTGGACTCCCAGATGTATCTCAGCCAGAAAACCCTTATCTCCCTCAACTGGTGGTTGGATGTCGAAAACTTAGACCAGGGTATCCCATGGAATTACCCCGATCCAGTAGTGATTACAACAGACGCCAGCCCATGGGGGTGGGGCGCACATTTCCGGGGTCAGTTGAGGCAGGGAATCTGGTCCCCGTTACAGAAGCAGTTCTCTTCCAACAGGAAAGAATTGAGAGCAGTATTAGCCTTAAGGACGGCTCTTCCAGAATTGCAGCACCAGCATGTCAGGATCATGTCGGACAACAGAACGGTGGTGTCATACCTAAACCGTCAGGGAGGTACCAAATCCCGATCTTTGATGAGGGAAACAGAGATGATATTCTCAGTGATAGAAGGGGATTTAGCTCACATATCCGCTCTGCATATAAAAGGTAAGGAGAATGTCCAGGCCGACATTTTAAGCCGTCATCGTTTGAAACAGGGAGAATGGTCCCTGGACCCATCAGTGTTTGTAAAAATCTTGGATCTATGGGGGGTACCAGAAATAGATCTTTTTGCCACCAGGGAGAACAGACAGGTAGCAAGGTTTTGCTCCCTCAACCCTTACGAATCCCCATTTGGGGTGGATGCCTTCCTCCTAGAATGGAAATTTCATCTGGGATATGCCTTTCCCCCTCTTCAACTCCTTCCCAGAGTCCTCAAAAAAATAAGGGAAGAAAAATCGGACATGATAGTGATCGCCCCCTTTTGGCCAAGGAGGGCATGGTTCTCTCTTCTCAGGTCCATGTCGGTAGCAGAACCATGGGTTCTGCCCGAGATTCCGAATCTCCTGAGGCAGGGCCCAGTAATGCACCCAGAGGTAGAATCCTTACATCTTACGGCATGGAGATTGAGAGGGCACACTTAATTAAGGAGGGATTCTCAGAAGCACTAATTTCTACTATTCTTAGAAGCAGGAAAAAAGTGACTAACACTATTTATGCCAGAATATGGAAGAGATTCCTATCCTTTGCAGGTCTTGACACCAGTATTTGGCCAGAGAGGATTTTGACCAGACAGGTCTTAGAATTTTTACAGAGAGGGCTATCTGTAGGATTAGCAAAAAGTACCCTGAAGGTTCAGGTTTCGGCCCTCTCAGGTTTAAGCGGTAGGAGCCTGGCCATGGATCCCTGGATAGTCAGGTTCTTCAAGGCAGTGGATAGGGTTGCACCAGTCAAGGGACCCAGATTTCCCCCCTGGGACTTGAACTTGGTTTTAAAAGCTTTGACCACTAGTCCTTTTGAGCCCATGGAAGATTGCTCGATTAAAAATCTCACATTAAAGTTGGTTATGTTGATAGCTCTTATTTCAGGACGTAGAGTTAGCGAGATTCAGGCCCTATCTATTAATCCCCCGTTTATGACAATACGCGAGGATAGGGTGATACTTAGACCAGATCCAAAGTTTATTCCTAAAGTACCTTCTAAAACAGGTTGCAGGAGATAGTTCTCAGAGTCTTTTTTCCAGAGCCAAAATCTGAGGATGAAGAAAGATGGCACTTATTAGACGTACGAAGGTGCCTGATCCAGTACCTAGGGAGATCTAAGGACTGGAGAAAATCCTCGTCCTTGTTAGTCTTGTACGCTGGGGCTAGAAAAGTACCATCGCCCGGTGGATTCGGGAGCTAATTTCTTTAGCCTACTCCTGTTCTGGTCTTTTTCTCCTCCACTATCTTTGAAGGCTCACTCTACAAGGGCGGTGTCTACCTCCTGGGCAGAAAGGTCTAGCGTTTCTATTGACCAAATCTGCAGGGCGGCCACGTGGGCTTCTCCCTCTACCTTCTATAAACACTATAGACTTCAACTTGACTCCATCTCTGACCTACTTTTTGGTATTAAGGTATTAGAGGTTGTCACCCACCCTTGAATTCTACGTAATCTCTCTCAGTGGTGCTTTCGTGGGGGAGGGGAAAAATGATGATTACACTTACCGGTAATCGGATTTTCCTGACCCCACGACAGCACCCGTCTAATTCCCTCCCTAAGGTGGTGGTTGGTGTTAAATTTCACATGGTGAGATGCAAAAAAATAAATAAAAAAAAGATATAGATATTGTATTAACCAAAAGGGGAGTCCCTCTCATACTCTGTAAACCCACTGAGGTGGGAGAGTGGCTCCACCTTTTTTTATGCTACAGGTTTCCTGTCCATGGAGGCGGAGCCATCTCTCAGTGGTGCTGTCGTGGGGTCAGGAAAATCTGATTACCGGTAAGTGTAATCATCATTTTCTCTTGTATTTGGATGACATTTGGGACTTTGGAACCAGTTTACAGTTTTCCATTATGGTCTCACGTTACAATGGTTTCAACATACTAAGGTTGTCTCAGAACCAATTGATATTGTAACCTGAGGGACCACTGTTGTGCTCCAAACTCTAATTTTCTAATACACAGAGCCTTAAATCTCCTGCATGTTTTAACACAAAATGCTAACTCACGCCAATGTTCTGGAAATATCTTTTATTACATCCTAGCTCAGTTGCATCTATGTTTTGAACTGTTTCATTATGGGTACCTGGACTACCAGTCCAGAGCATGCTCTCCTGTGTGACTGACGTCCTATGAACTACAGGATTATATCAAACCCCTCCTGGCAGCTCTCTGACCCTTACCCTATTAGGAGGGCAGTGAAATAATAGGGGAGTCCATACAATGACTAGCTGGAGAGTTAGAAATCGTTCCTGACTCACTGTGTCATTGAGCCATCACTGGCTGCCCTTAATGTCATGAGTCTCCTTCCCTCTCTCTCTGCAAGCTATAGGCATCATGGAAATGTAGCCTGATAAAGGGAATCATTAAGCGAAAGAAAGAATCAAGATAGCAGACAATCCATACAAGGCACCTCTAAAACAGGTATACATATGGCATAAGCAAGGACCTCCTCATCATTCTTTAACCGCCTCCGGACCGCCTAACGCAGGATCGCGTTCCGGAGGCGGCAGCCCTGCGCAGAGTCACGCATATATGCGTCATCTTGCGAGACGCGAGATTTCCTGTGAACGCGCGCACACAGGATCGGAAGGTAAGCGAGTGGATCTCCAGCCTGCCAGCAGCGGCTGGAGATGCAATTTTTTTAACCCCTAACAGGTATATTAGACGCTGTTTTGACAACAGCGTCTAATATACCTGCTACCTGGTCCTCTGGTGGTCCCTTTTGTTTGGATCGACCATCAGAGGACACAGGCATCTCAGTAATATGTAGCACCAAGCACTACACTACACCGCCACTGTCACTTATTAACCCCTTATTAACCCCTGATCACCCCATATAGACTCCCTGATCACCCCCCTGTCATTGATTACCCCCCTGTCATTGATCACCCTTCTGTAAGGCTGCATTCAGATGTCCGTATGTTTTTTACGGATCCACGGATACATGGATCGGATCCGCAAAACACATACGGACATCTGAATGGAGCCTTATAGGGGGGTGATCAATGACAGGGGGGTGATCACCCCATATAGACTCCCTGATCACCCCCCTGTCATTGATCACCCCCCTCTAAGGCTCCATTCAGACATTTTTTGGGCCCAAGTTAGCAGAATTTTTTTTTTTTTTTTTCTTACAAAGTCTCATATTCCACTAACTTGTGTCAAAAAATAAAATCTCACATGAACTCACCATACTCCTCACGGAATCCAAATGCGTAAAAATTTTTAGACATTTATATTCCAGACTTCTTCTCACGCTTTAGGGCCCCTAGAATGCCAGGGCAGTATAAATACCCCACATGTGACCCCATTTCGGAAAGAAGACACCCCAAGGTATTCGCTGAGGGGCATATTGAGTCCATGAAAGATTGAAATTTTTGTCCCAAGTTAGCGGAAAGGTAGACTTTGTGAGAAAAAAAATATATATATCAATTTCCGCTAACTTGTGCCAAAAAAAAATATTCTATGAACTCTCCATGCCCCTCATTGAATACCTTGGGGTGTCTTCTTTCTAAAATGGGGTCACATGTGGGGTATTTATACTTCCCTGGCATTTTAGGGGCCCTAAAGCGTGAGAAGAAGTCTGGGATCCAAATGTCTAAAAATGCCCTCATAAAAGGAATGTGGGCCCCTTTGCGCATCTAGGCTGTTCCGTGAGGGGCATGGCGAGTTCCTACAAATTTATTTTTTTTTGTCACAAATTAGCGGAAAATGATGATGATGATATATATTTTTTTTTTTTTCTTACAAAGTCTCATATTCCACTAACTTGTGACAAAAAATAAAAACTTTCATGAACTCACTATGCCCATCACGAAATACCTGGGGGTGTCTTCTTTCCAAAATGAGGTCACTTGTGGGGTAGTTATACTGCCCTGGCATTTTAGGGGCCCGAATGCGTGAGAAGTGGTTTAAAATCAAAATCTGTAAAAAAATGGCCGGGGAAATCCAAAAGGTGCTCTTTGGAATGTGGGCCCCTTCGCCCACCTAGACTGCAAAAAAGTGTCACACATCTGGTATCACCGTACTCAGGAGAAGTTGGGCAATGTGTTTTGTGGTGTCATTTTACATATACCCATGCTGGGTGAGATAAATATCTTGGTCAAATACCAACTTTGTATAAAAAAATGGGAAAAGTTGTCTTTTGCCAACATATTTCTCTCACCCAGCATGGGTATATGTAAAATGACACCCCAAAACACATTGCCCAACTTCTCCTGAGTACGGTGATACCAGATGTGTGACACTTTTTTGCAGCCTAGGTGGGCAAAGGGGCCCACATTCCAAAGAGCACCTTTCGGATTTCACCGGCCATTTTTTACACATTTTGATTTCAAACTACTTCGCACGCATTTGGGCCCCTAAAATGCCAGGGCAGTATAACTACCCCACAAGTGACCCCATTTTGGAAAGAAGACACCCCCAGGTATTTCGTGATGGGCATAGTGAGTTCATGAAAGTTTTTATTTTTTGTCACAAGTTAGTGGAATATGAGACTTTGTAAGAAAAAAAAAAGAAAAAATCATTTTCCGCTAACTTGTGACAAAAAATAAAAAGTTCTATGAACTCACTATGCCCATCAGCCAATACCTTAGGGTGTCTACTTTCCGAAATGGGGTCATTTGTGGGGTTTTTCTACTGTCTGGGCATTGTAGAACCTCAAGAAACATGACAGGTGCTCAGAAAGTCAGAGCTGCTTCAAAAATCGGAAATTCACATTTTTGTACCATAGTTTGTAAACGCTATAACTTTTACCCAAACCATTTTTTTTTTTTACCCAAACATTTTTTTTTTATCAAAGACATGTAGAACAATAAATTTAGAGAAAAATTTATATATGGATTTCGTTTTTTTTGCAAAATTTTACAACTGAAAGTGAAAAATGTCATTTTTTTGCAAAGAAATCGTTAAATTTCGATTAATAACAAAAAAAGTTAAAATGTCAGCAGCAATGAAATACCACCAAATAAAAGCTCTATTAGTGAGAAGAAAAGGAGGTAAAATTCATTTGGGTGGTAAGTTGCATGACCGAGCAATAAACGGTGAAAGTAGTGTAGGTCAGAAGTGTAAAAAGTGGCCTGGTCATTAAGGGTGTTTTAAGCTAGGGGGGCTAAAGTGGTTAATAGCAGCCTTTGCTACACTATATAGGCAAAAGAAATAGCTGACGTGCTTCTTTAATCGATTGAACGCTGACTGCCTGCAGCTACCACTAGAGGGGGCTTTGTAGCTTACTGCTAGGCCTGATGGATTTGACCTTCGGATCATAGATTTGAAGTTGAATCGTTCAAAGACATACTATAAAAATGTCCCCCAGATACCGGGTGAATATACTTACCCTGCTCCCTGCGTCGCTCCTGGTCCCTGCACAGCCTCTGCTGCTTCTCCCCGTGTGTGGATGAAAACATCCGGTGGCGGGAAGGGGGGGTCTGGCAGCCAATGGCAGACTGGGACGAACCTCCCTAGCATCGCAGGTGACGCTAGGGTGGCTCGTCCCCATAAGTCCCTGCCATTGGCTGCTCCACCCAGGGAGAAGCAACAGCGGCAATGCGGGGACCAGGAGCGGCGCCGGGGTAAGTATATTCACTGTGAGGGGCCTGGCATATGGGTGGCATTTTTATAGTATTGGATAACCCCTTTAATGCTGTTTCTGTACAGCATTAAAATGTATTGGCTACATGGAGACAAACTTCATCTCACAAGACTTTAGTGAATTGCAACGGCATTCCTATCTGCGCATTTAAAAACATTTTAAATAGGAATCCGAAGTCTGGTTTGGTAGCGAGGTGCCAGCCAGTACCAAACCCGAATTCCTATTTTAAAATGTTTTTAAATACGCAGGTATGAATACAGTAGTAATTCACCAAAGTCTTGCGTGACTTTGGGTGATACGAAGTTTGGCTCCACGGAGCCATTGCATTTCAATGCTACAATCCAACGGTCGATTCGCTCAAGACTACTACTGCATACTGCTTATACAGCCAACTCAATAATAAAACGGTGTGTAGTAAGCTCTCTCTAGTGACAGTTGCAGGTAGTCAGCAAGATATTTTTAAAGGGGTGGCCAACACTGGAATTTTTTTTTTTTAAATACCACTTTCACCCTGCCAGACCTGTAAATGGTAAAATACTTACCTGCTCCCTACTGCTTGGTTCCAACTCCATGGGTCCATTTCTGTCTTCACTGCACTTTGGTTCCTGCATGGAAACTTCCAGCATGGACTGGGTCACGTGTCACTGCAGCCAGTGACTGGCCTCAGCGGTGACTTTTCCCCAAGTGGCACAAAACTGCTGGGTCACATACCACTATAGGACCCCAACAATCACCAGAACAGTTGTCCCTGTTTAAATGTATCGGTGGTGACACGTGGGGCTGATAGCAGGGCTGACCACCCTGCTAACCACTGAGCCACCTTCAATACATATGTCTAATGAGATTAGAAGCTGTTTGTTCTTATCAGGTGTATGCTTTAAGGCCCCTTTACACTGACAGATGAGGCTGATGATTGTAGCCTGCTCGTCAATGGAGGAGACCAGCAGATTTTACCAATGAATTCTTCCCCACTTCCGAGCAATAATTTAGGAAGTAAAAAAACATGAATGACTTAAACCAAAAGAGGAACAGCGGCTCATCCTCTTGTTGCTCTGGATATGATGCTCTTGTCAATTTGACTCACCCCGTCAAAATATTCAATTAACTAAATATACCTAAGACAGGCACTATACATCTGAAACCATTCAGAGGGATTATATCCTAAATAAATAATAATTCCCCACTACATTCATAAATAAAACCAGTTCATAAACACAATTAAAACATCAATGGTTAAAGTATATATAAGATGCTTGAATAAGTATTACAGCAGTTCACCCTCTTGTCAGTTTGGCAATGGTGCTCTGTCAAGTTGACTCACCGCTTCCAATATGGCAATTAGCTATATATAGCTGGGGCAAAGGCTCTGCATTTGAAACCAACCAATAAAGGGTATCTTTATGTGTTATGTGGGGGTATTGTTACCTTACTCACGGTGGGGTTTTTATTACAGCCTCTGTAGCTGATGCGATGCTTGGCGTCCCAAGGTTGCCCGCTTCTTTTCAAGTTAAGAGACGGTATCTGTGGATTGCTCCACGACTCTTTTGATGAAACAGTATATATTTTTTTACATATCCATAGATATTTAGTAGGTGGATGCTGGATCCTAAGTGTATGCCAATTCACGCCAGACCTGTTTTGGAGTTTAGACTAACTCCTTCCTCAGTGGCAACGAGAAACACAGAGGCGGAGGTGAGTTTGTAAACCACCACGTGAGATACCACGGGGGGCATACATCAGCCGCTAACAGTGAGTATCCATTACCTACCACTGTTGGAGACATTGATATAAATAATTAGCGCTAGTACAGGCCAAATGGAACTATAAATGAAAGGTTGAAACAATATAAATAAGACACATTTGAATGTATCGCTTTACTATTTTTGCTGCATTGAACAAACCAATAGACTTATTATAGTAACAGCCTTACTAAGTGCAAGTAGTGCGGACTAGTCCTCTTTAAAAACAGAATTCCTGCACATTGTTTAAAAACAGAATCTTCGCTTGCTTATATGAACAAACGGAAAGAAACAAAGCTACCATTTATACCTTACTGTAGCAATATGCAAATGTGAGATTCGTCATGGGATGCAACTGTGGCTGTACGTGCAATAGATGCTAATCACATATGTATTAGACGGCTGCTGTATGAATTTCTGCTGCTCAATTAATGATCAGTAGATCTATTGCACACACAACCTATTGCAGGGTATTGCCATTGATTGTGCTCATTTTCATTTGTTTTTAATTTTTCCTCCCTTTTCTATTTTTATGGCTTTTTATTTTTATGTTTTTTAATATATTTTCTCTGAAGAGATTTTATGCAAATAGAAAATGAAATTGTGTCATAATAAATGTCTATATAAAGAGAGATACCCTTTATTGGTTGGTTTCACATTCAGAGCGTTTGCCCCAGCTATATATAGCTAATTGCCATATTGGAAGCGGTGAGTCACCTTGACAGAGCACCATTGCCAAACTGACAAGAGGGTGAACTGCTGTTATACCTATTCAACCATCTCATATGTACTTTAACCATTGATGTTTTAATTTTATTATGAATGTAGTGGGGAATTATTATTTATTTAGGATATAATCCCTTCTGAATGGTTTCAGATGTAGAGTGCCTGTCTTAGGTATATTTAGTTAATTTAAAAAAACATGAAGCCGAACTTCAGTAACAGAGCAATGTGTCACTGATGTAATAGATACAACATACCGTACAACAAGATTTCAGTAGTTTCTCTGTGTGACGCCATCGTGTTGATTGCTGCTTTAGTATTCCTATCTGAAATACTGGAAAACCAAGAAGAAAAAGACAGATATTTTCAAGGGAATGTACAACCTGATTTATAAAACTCTGTAATAAAACATTTTTATTTTTCTAACCTGCTTTTAATTTCTGATTTTATATTATTTTTTGTTCTTTTCGTGATTATGGCGGTGACAGTCTTGCCTGAGCTCTTTAATAGTAGTTTCAGAGATTTGCTTTACTGCCGCCATCTGACCACGGTCAGAAAATTACCCATTGACTTCTATGAGAGGCCTGCTCAGTGACATGTGTGAAAGTCAGTGAGGACAGAGATGAGCTACCCCCATTGTCTTTTATCATCAATGTGATTCTACGTTATCTGTCTCTAGCTTTATAAAAGGGGCATTTTATTGTAAACCTTCCTGTGATAATAATGATGTGACTGCTGAGAAGGGATCTCTACAGAACAGGAAGTGTCTGCCCATTCAGAGGCTCAGTGACCAGAGTGAAAACTGCAGAATTTCATATAGATATTGACATGGAAAATGTAACAAATCACTAAATTATATTAACTATATTTTATATAAACAGTTGATTGAAACGTTAAATTTCTGACAATCATTTCCCTGCACTCAATAAAAAAATAAAAAAAATGTAGTTGTCTTCCAGAAGGAGAAAAATGGCTCATTTTGTAGGTCAATATTTCACTCTAAAGTAACCTTGGGACATGACTGTATCTCCAGTTACATAATACAGGAGTCAAGTCCTAAAATTCCTTCTTGAGTGATACTTTACACTGATTTAAAGTGGTTGTCGAGGATTTTGATATTCATGGCCTATTCTTAGGATAAACCATCAATATCAAATAGTCAGGGGTCTGACACCCCACACCACCACCGATCGGCTGTTTTTTTTTTTTTACGCCAAAACTGCACAGCTCTGTCCATTGTGTAGTGGAAGGATCTCGTACCTGCAGTGCTCCTCCCATTCATGTGACTTCGAGCAATGCTGCACTTGCAAGTTCTGTCCACTGCACAGTGGATGGCGCTGTTTTGTGGCAGCTCTGACTAACTGTACTGGAGCAACTCTAAAACATCTGATGTGTGTGTAGGACCCCCGTTGATGATAAATTATGACCTATCCTGAGCAATGTTAAAGGCCATCTGTCAGCAGATTTGTACCTATGAAACTGGCTGACCTGTTACATGTGCGCTTGGCAGCAGAAGGCATCTGTGTTGGTCCCATGTTCATATGTGTCCGCATTGCTGAGACAAATGATGTTTTAATATATGCAAATGAGCCTCTAGGAGCAACGGGGGTGTTGCCGTTACTCCCTCTGTACTGCGCCTGTGCCACATACTGAAGCACATGGGGCAGAAGTGAGAGTTTAGGAGTAGTCACGACCAGGAGTGATCACTTTTACCCCTGCAAGTTGCAGAAAGTGCACAGAGTCTCTAGGTATTAAGTTAGAACCAACTCTGTACCTCACATGGGTCCAGAGATCTCCACATTCTCCGCTCCAATTGCTCTGCTAGATTATCTTCAGCCTGGTAGCTCAGTGGGCACGTCCTTTCTGCTGCAGCTAAGGAAAACAACATACAACAGGTGGTGCTATACAGATACATTTTACTGGCTATACTACATTTTTTATTACATGCGATTACAAAAGTATTCAGATCGAGGTGCTGGTTTGAAAAATGTAGAATATGTTTCGTGACACAACCCCTTTAAAGAGTCTGTTCTGAGGAGCTATTTACAGATTCCTAGATATAAAATTAGACACTTTGTGGGTGTTTCGGAGGGCAATGAAGCAGAGCACTCATTCATTCTTCAAATAAGTGGTATTTTCTCAAGTTGGTTTAGTTGCTAACTTGTGTTTAAGGTATTTGACTTTAATTTTCTAACTTGATTTGTTACCTACATTAAAATGCTGCCTATGAATGATGCCAATCTTACATTATGGCTGCACGATCATAGGTGATCTTTTGAACCTCGGACAACTAGGAGGTGTTTATATGAATATCATAGTTAATTCTTGCATTAAAGGGATTCTGTCACCAAGTTTTTGGTTATAGAGATGCGGACATGCACGGCTAGATCGCCGCTAGCATGTCCGCAATGTACCTGTCCTATAGGGCTGTGTGCTTTTATTTTCCTTAAAAAAGGATTTTAGAGATATGTAAATTAGTCTTGTAGGTGCCCAAGGGGCTGTACTAACCTTCCTGGTGCCCAGCCACGCCCGCCTGCGAAGGAGCCCAGCACCGCCTATGTCCTCCTGAATCTCCTCCTATACCGGCACTGCGCATGCGCGAGCTCGTGAATCGCGAGATTACGGCAATCTATCGGTGATGAAAGGAGGAGATTCGGAGGACATAGGCGGTGCTGGGCTCCTTCGCAGGCGGGCGTGGGTGGGCACCAGGAAGGTTAGTACAGCCCCTTGGGCATCTATAAGACTAATTTACATATCTCTAAAATCCTTTTTTAAAGTAAATAAAAGCACACAGCCCTATAGGACAGGTATATTGCGGACATGCTAGCGGCGATCTAGCCGTGCATGTCCGCATCTCTATAGCCCAAAACTTGGTGACAGAATCCCTTTAAAAGATTTAGAATTAAGTGGATAATTTCTTAAGACCAACTTTTTAGACACCAGTCTTAATAAGCCCATGCACTGGCGATGGATCTGCCAAAGTTATGTGTAGGTGCTGGCCTCTCCATAACTTTGGCGTATCCAGCGTCGATCTAAATGCTAGGAAGCTGGCTTACATTTACACCATTTTCTATGCCTAAAACCTGCTGGCCCATCCCCTTTCCCACCCACACCTCGCCCTCTTTTTTTTGACCTGGTATGAGTGTCAAAAAGTTGCAGAGGCCTAAGGCTACTTTCACATCAGCGTTTTTCCTTTACGGTATTAAGATCAGTCATAGAATCTCAATACCGGTGAAAAACGCTTCACTGTCAATGGGGACAAAACTGAACTGAATGCACCAGAATGCATTCCGTTCCGTTCCCATAATGGGGCATGGGATGCGGAGCAAGATCCGGCATGAAACACAATGTTAAGTCAATGGTGCTGGATCTATTTTCTCGGAATCTAAGAAAAAGGGATCCAGCGCCCATTCTCTTACAATGGTTTTAGAGACTGATCCGTCATGGCCATTTTTGAGATAACACAACCGGATTCGTTCATAACGGATGCAGCCAGTTGTATTACAAACTGCAAATTGGCGTGGTATTAAAAAGCAGGAAGTGCTCAACCCCATATGCAGTGGTGCATCTATACCGGGGGGCAGATTCTGCACTTGTGGTCCGCTGCTAATGGCAATCCCCAGAAAAAATGCATACAATGGAGGATGCCTGCAGCGGACCACAAGTACCACAATGGACATCCTACACAGTATCGAAAATGTGTGGATGTGATAAACAGTATATATAATATAACAAAGACAGGAGCACTCTGTGGTCTTACTAAGCCCTCAAACTGGTGTTAAAATTGAGAGATTAGCCAACATATCCTGCTTGGAGGACATGTCTGAGCCCGAGCACCGCGCCAAGGTTTCTCAAGTAGCTTGGGACCTAACGTTAAACCTACCTGGGCCATATGGGCAATACCAGGAGCCAGTGGGCGAACTACAGGAGCGCAAGGTCCAACTCGAAGCAATCTCCCAGTAACCTCCAGCATGTGACCATGTGTACAGTGGGAGGAGGGAGAGAGCTCTGAGCCCCACCCAAGACTCGTCCTCATGTAGGACATGTTGGCTAATCTCTAAATTTTAACACCAGTTTGAGGGTTTAGTAAGACCGCAGAGTGCACCTGTCCTTGTTTTTGTTATATTACCATCACTGTATTAGTCTAAGGCCTCATGCACACGGCCGTTGTTTGGGTCCCCATTCGAGCTGCCGTTTTGGCTCTTCAGATGTGGACCCATTCACTTCAATGGGGCCGCAAAAGATGCGGACAGCACTCTGTGTGCTGTCCGCATCCGTGGCTCCGTTCCGCGGCCCCATTAAAAAAATATAACATGTCCTATTCTTACAAACGGAAAATGCAAATGTGATCGCACACTACATCCAGCACTCTGCCCTCCATGCTGGATGAGACATTGGTGTACATTTTGGCCAAAGCGTATTAAGCCACTCACCGCGTCAAGGTCGTCTCATTTGAGTGGTCCCTAACTCTTGTTCATACCTGTTTATGGGCCATGACAGCCACATAAAGTCCAGGGAATGCAGGTCAGCATGCAAGCCAAGTACACTCTGCTTTTAACCCCGTCCGGTGCCATTACAGCTTTCATCGGATCCAGGGATGCAAGTACCAACATGCACGCTGAGCCCACCATATACTTCTCCTGGAGCCAAATGGCTAATGGTAGGTTCTTTATAAGCAGACTCAGTTTTATACTGACTTTAAAACCAGCCTCCAGGACAGATTGACTGGTCAGGTGTGCTTGACTCAAAGGAGATCGCCACGCCTCCAATATATGCTACAAAGAAAAAATGTGGGGGGTTGAGCCCGCATTTGGCTCCAGGAGAAGTATATGGTGGGCTCAGCATGCATGTTGGTACTTGCATCCCTGGATCCGATGAAAGCTGTAATGGCATCGGACGGGGTTAAAAGCAGAGTGTACTTGGCTTGCATGCTGACCTGCATTCCCTGGACTTTATGTGGCTGTCATGGCCCATAAACAGGTAGGAACAAGAGTTAGGGACCACTCAAATGAGACGACCTTGACGCGGTGAGTGGCTTAATACGCTTTGGCCAAAATGTACACCAATGTCTCATCCAGCATGGAGGGCAGAGTGCTGGATGTAGTGTGCGATCACATTTGCATTTTCCGTTTGTATATGTATTTCGCCATAGTGATCTGCACCTACAGGCAGGTTGTGCGGGCTCAACCCCCCACATGTCCTATTCTTGTCTGCGCTTTGCGGACAAGAATAGGCATTTACATTGCCAGCGCCCCCTCCCGTTCCGCAAATTGCGGAAGGCAACACAGGCGGCTTCCGTTTTTTGCGGATCCGCGGTTTGCGGACTGCAAAAAACTGCTCAGCCGTGTGCATGAGGCCTAATGGAAGCGTTTTTTGCTGATCCATGAAGGATCCAGCAAAAACGCAGATAAGAGCTATAACTTTTGCTTGTTTATAACTTTTACTATATTGTGTGGGTGAGTTATACGTTAACCTGGCACCATTATGAAGCTTGTTTAAGTTATTGATTTACTTTTACGTATTTTAGGACTGGGGGCATTTATTATATCTAAGATACCAAATGTGTATGGTTTTATTACTTTTACACAATAAAACTTTTCATATAAGGCGACTTTCACATCTGCGTTGGGGCTTGGCTCTGTGTAAAAGAGCCCTAAGGATTCTGGGCGCAGTAGGGTCCCAGCCTGATCTTCAGCAGTAAGAAGAACTTTGCACTCCAGTAGAAATTGCTTGAAGCAGACCTTTCACCGATTATTACACTATGAACTAAGTATACAGACATGGAGAGCGGCGCCTGAGGATCTCACTGCACTTACTATTATCCCCGGGCTCCGCTCCGTTCTCCCGCTATGCCCTCCGGTATCTCCGCTCACTAAGTTATGGTTGGCGGAGTCTGCCCTTGTTCTTCTGTAGCGCTGGCCAATCGCATTGCAGAGCTCACAGCCTGGGAGAAAATAACCTCCCAGGCTGTGAGCTCTGCGCTGTGATTGGCCAGCGCTAGAGCAGAACAAGGGCAGACTCCGCCTACCATAACTTAGTGATTGGAATCTCCGCCTACTATAACTTAGTGAGCGGAGATACCGGAGGGCATAGCGGGAGAACGGAGCGGCGCCCAGGGATAATAGTAAGTGCAGTGAGATCCCCGGGCGCCGCTCTCCATGTCTGTATAGTTAGTTCATAGTGTAATAATCGGTGAAAGGTCCTCTTTAAACAAGGTTTTTATTAGGCAAACCAAACGTGTTGACTTTCTTCAGATAGGACTACTATGCTGTACACAAGCGCGGTACGTCCACCCTGCACCTGTTCTGTTACTACTGCAGCAATCATATATGAAACGTCATATGTTTAGAGTGCCTTATACAAAACCTTAAAGGGGTTATCTCATGATTAATGTAAAAAAAAAAAGAATATCAGACGTCATATAGTACATGCCAACCTCTTTCTAACAAAGCTTGAACCTGTCTCGACCTCACATGTATCCAGAGATCTCCCCATTCATTGTTCTAACTGTTCTGCTAGACTTATTCCAAGCTTTCAGTTTAGAGTGTGTGTCCTTCCTGCCGCAGCTGAAGGATGGAACTAAGGCTCCATTCACACGTCCGTGGTGTGTTGCGGATCCGCAACACACCCGCCCGGCACCCCTATAGAACTGCCTATTCTTGTCCGCAGCTTGCTCTATCTGTTCTATCTTTTGCGGACCTGAAGATCGGGGCCGCGCTCCGCAAATGCGGATGCTGACAGCACACTGTGTGCTGTCCGCATCCATTCCGTCCCCATAGAAAATGAATGGGTCCGCACCCGTTCCGCAAAATTGCGGAACGAATGCGGACCCATTTGCGGACGTGTGAATGGAGCCTAAACATATGCGTCCTTCTCAGTAAACAGGATAGAGAATTTAGAAAAAGAGCAAACAGGCGGCACTATACAGGTAGATTTACTTGACTAAAGCCTCATTCACACGTCAGTGTTTTGGTCAGTGATTGTGAGCCTAAACCAGGATTGGAGCCTATAAAGACATAAGGCATAAGGGAAAGATCTGCACCTGGTTTTGGTTCAAAATCACTGATAAAAAACACTGACGTGTGAATGAGGCATAACTCAGTAGCTATAATACATTTTAAATGGAGCAAAGACAAAGTAAGATATCCACAGTTAAAGGTTACTGATTAGTTTAAATATACTGCTGTGAGCGTCGGAGAGGGGGATCTGTGGATGGCACTGTAGGGGGATCTGTGGATGGCACTGTAGGGGGAATCTGTGGATGGCACTGTAGGGGGAATCTGTGGATGGCACTGTAGTGGTACTGTGGATGGCAGTGCCATCCACAGATCCCCCTATAGTGCCATCCACAGATCCCCCCTCCCCTAAACAGTGCCATCATGGCACTGTTTAGGGGAGGGGGGATCTGTGGATGGCACTGTTTAGGGGGGAGATCTGTGGATGGCTCCCTGTATTTAATGCAGCGTGTGTGTGTATATAATGCACACACTCTGCATTAAATACAGGGAGTCACCCTCTTGCAGATGTGTGTATATAATGTAGAGTGTGTGCATTATATACACATACACTCTGCATTATAGCTGCATTTCCCACCCTAGTCTTATACTCGAGTCAATAATTTTTTACATGAAAATTGCAAAAGTTTTCAGATCCAGGTGCTGATTTGAAAAATGAAGACTATAATAAGCATTATCTACTAGAATGCTAAATTCTTCTTATTTCTAAGGCCTTATTCACACAGTCCGTGTTTGGCCAGTTATTTCCATCAGTGATTATGAGCCAAAACCAGGTACGGCTCTAAGCACAGAACAGATGCAGATCCTTCCCTTATATCTGATCTCTTTTTTTAGCCTCAACTTTTTCATTTTCACAAGGGGTAACAGGAGAAAAGGCACCTCACAATTTTTTATGCATTTTTCCTGAATACAACACCCCATATGTTGTCATGCTTGGGGACACAGCAGCGTTCAGAAGGGAAAGGAGCGGCATCTGGATTTTCTAACATGGAATTTGCTGAAGTTGTTTTTAGGGGACATAACTTTTGAATTTTTTTTATTGACTTAGCTATGTGAGAACTTGTTTGTTGCGGGACAAGCAGTAGACTTTTCTGATTTGCTTTTTATACCATTTTAGGAGGTGAGGTGGGCAAACCTGTCAGTGTTTTTTATTTTTATTTTTTATGGGGTTCGGCCTGCGGTATATATGGTATGATACTTATTTTCTGTGGGTCTATAAGACTATGGTGATACCAAACCTTTTTTTATTTTTTATGTTCTACTACTTTTGCATCATAAAATCCTCTTTCTTTTAATTAAATCAGTTATAGTTTGCATTGCCATATACTAACTTCCATAACATTTTTATTTTTCCTCCAACACAGCTGTCTGAGAGACTCTTCTTTTGTTTAACGGGCTATAGATTTTATTGGTACCATGTTGGGGTGCATATTTATTTTTTTATCGATTTCTTTTAAAACCATATTTTCAGAGGTAAGATGACAAAAACAGCAATTCTGTCAATTTTTTTTATTTTATTTTTATGACATTTGCCTAACTGCATAACTGATGCACAGGATCCTTTTTTTTTATATACAATAATGGTGATGTGAATTCCCCTGTACACCTAAACCTGATCAGGGCCTGTCAGGCTAAGGCTACTTTCACACTTGCGTTCGGGGTTCCGCTTGTGAGCTCTGTTTGAAGGCTCTCACAAGAGGTCTCGAACGGATCCGTACAGCCCCAATGCTCAGAATGCTTCAGTCTGGCTCTGTTTCGCCTCCGTTCCGCTCAGCAGGCGGACACCCGAACGCTGCTTGCAGCCTGGCCGTGCGGAGCCAAACGGATCCGTCCAGACTTACAATGTAAGTCAATGGGGACGGATCCGTTTGACGTTGACACAATATGGTGCAATTTCAAACTGATCCGTCCCCCATTGACTTTCAATGCAAAGTCAGGACGGATCCGTCTGACTAACAATTAGACTTAGATTTTTTTCTGAAATATAATGCAGACGGATACGTTCTGAACGGATACCATCGTTTGCATTATGGGAGCGGATCCGTCTGTGCAGACAGCAGACGGATCCGCTCCGAACGCAAGTGAGAAAGTAGCCTAGATACATGGCAAAAGGGCCCAATGGTAGAGAGGCAGCTCTGTCCCTCTGTTAACCCCATGGATGCCGCAGTGGCTACTTACCACGGCATCTAAGGGTTTAAACGTCCGGGGTCAGTGCCAGCACCGATGTCAGCCGCTACAGCAGAGTGTCACCTGTATGTTACAGCTGACACCCGTTGCTGATGGTGGCGGTTCCGTTACTGGGCCACCGCCATCATAGAACTCACTGAGGGGGCACAAATCACAGCATTGATGGGGCACAGTAGGGGCACTTCCATTATTTAGGCTGTGATCTCCACCGTCATGAAAGGTGGAGATCAGAGCCCGAAACCAGCTTTTTCAAGTCACTACACTCTGATCGGTTAGTCTGTACGGCTAAGCAGAGCGATAGTTCGCAAGGAGCAACTCTAAATGATCCCTTGCTGGCTTCTATGGTGTCTCTGCTCTCACGGAGAGCAGAGACTCCGATGTTGTGACACTTTATAGGGCCTCAACACCCGTTAACAGTTTGGGAGTAACTGTACGCCCAGTTGCATTAAGTTACATGCAATCTGGACGTACAGTTCTGTCCAAATGCAGGAAGGAGTTAAATCACTGATTCCGCTACCAACTTTCCCTTTGTGACCACAGTGACCTGAAAATAATGGTACAAAAGTACATGTCCTGTAGAACTAAATGACAAAGGGTCTACCTAATTACAGCTGGATTTTGTGTAAAGGTAAGGCTGAGGCTAGAGCTAAACTTGTTTTAACAGTACAAAAAAAAATCACTCTGCAATTGCTTTCCATAAGGAGTGCATTTAGTAGCTTGAAACTCAATTCCAAATTGCTGCAGCCATGTGAGTACTGCTGGAGTGATTTAATGGCTAGAGATAAAACACGGTGAAATCGCTGCAGAGGACTGAGTATTCCCAGAGTGAGATAAAACACTGTGAAATTGCTGCTGACAAGAGAGCAGAGAGATTTTTATTTGTACGTGCTGGGATTTTAAAGCGATTTCCAAGGTACTTTTTTTCGTGCGTAGGGTAAGGGTACTTTCACACTAGCGTTTTTGTTTTCCGGTATTGAGTTCCATCACAGGAGCTCAATACCGGAAAAAAATTGATCAGTTTTATCCTAATGCATCCTGAATAGAGAGCATTCTGTTCAGGATGCATCAGTTCAGCCCCTCTTATGTTTTTTGGATGGAGAAAATACCACAGCATGCTGCAGTTTTCTCTCCGGCCAAAAATACTGAACACTTGCCGGATCCGGCATCAATTTACATTGAAGTGTATTAGTGCCGGATCCAGCATTAAGTGTTTCGGCAAAACAGATCCTGCTTTCCAGTCTGCGCATGCGCAGATCTTTAAAAATTCTAAAAAAAAATGTATACTGGATCCGTTTTTCCGAATGACACCGGAAAGAAGGATCCGGTATTTCAATGCATTTGTCAGACGGATCCGTCTGACAAATGCCATCCGTTTGCGTCCAGATTGCTGGATCCGGCAGGCAGTTTCGGCGACTGAACTGTCTGCTGGAATCCTCTGCCGCAAGTGTTAAAGTACCCTAAGGCTAGTTTCACATGAGCGTTGTGACTGGATCTAGTATTACTGGAAGCCACTGCACTGCCATCCGGCCCTATTAACTATAATGGGGACCAACGGAGATCCAGCCGCAACCCTGCAAATATGCCGAAATTGGCCGGACAAATACCACTGTGCTTGGGATGCACCGTACTAGCCACAACTGCATCACATTAACCACTTCAGCCCCCAGTGCTTAAACACCCTGAAAGACCAGGCCACTTTTTACACTTCTGACCTACACTACTTTCACCGTTTATTGCTCGGTCATGCAACTTACCACCCAAATGAATTTTACCTCCTTTTCTTCTCACTAATAGAGCTTTCATTTGGTGGTATTTCATTGCTGCTGACATTTTTACTTTTTTTGTTATTAATCGAAATTTAACGATTTTTTTGCAAAAAAATGACATTTTTCACTTTCAGTTGTAAAATTTTGCAAAAAAAACGACATCCATATAGAAATTTTGCTCTAAATTTATAGTTCTACATGTCTTTGATAAAAAAAAAATGTTTGGGTAAAAAAAAAATGGTTTGGGTAAAAGTTATAGCGTTTACAAACTATGGTACAAAAATGTGAATTTCCGCTTTTTGAAGCAGCTCTGACTTTCTGAGCACCTGTCATGTTTCCTGAGGTTCTACAATGCCCAGACAGTACAAACACCCCACAAATGACTCCATTTCTGAAAGTACACACCCTAAGGTATTCGCTGATGGGCATAGTGAGTTCATAGAACTTTTTATTTTTTGTCACAAGTTAGCGGAAAATTATGATTTTTCTTTATTTTATTTTTTTTTTCTTACAAAGTCTCATATTCCACTAACTTGTGACAAAAAATAAAAAGTTCTATGAACTCACTATGCCCATCAGCGAATACCTTGGGGTCTCTTCTTTCCAAAATGGGGTCACTTGTGGGGTAGTTATACTGCCCTGGCATTCTAGGGGCCCAAATGTGTGGTAAGGAGTTTGAAATCAAATTCTGTAAAAAATGACCTGTGAAATCCGAAAGGTGCTCTTTGGAATATGGGCCCCTTTGCCCACCTAGGCTGCAAAAAAGTGTCACACATCTGGTATCTCCGTACTCAGGAGAAGGTGGGGAATGTGTTTTGGGGTGTCATTTTATATATACCCATGCTGGGTGAGAGAAATATCTTGGCAAAAGACAACTTTTCCCATTTTTTTATACAAAGTTGTCATTTGACCAATATATTTATCTCACCCAGCATGGGTATATGTAAAAAGACACCCCAAAACACATTCCTCAACTTCTCCTGAGTACGGGGATACCAGATGTGTGACACTTTTTTGCAGCCTAGGTGGGCAAAGGGGCCCATATTCCAAAGAGCACCTTTCGGATTTCACTCCTCATTTTTTCCTGAATTTGATTTCAAACTCCTTACCACACATTTGGGCCCCTAGAATACCAGGGCAGTATAACTACCCCACAAGTGACCCCATTTTGGAAAGAAGACACCCCAAGGTATTCCGTGAGGGGCATGGCGAGTTCCTACAATTTTTTATTTTTTGTCACAAGTTAGTGGAAAATGATGATTTTTTTTTTATTTTATTTTTTCATACAAAGTCTCATATTCCACAAACTTGTGACAAAAAATAAAAACTTCCATGAACTCACTATGCCCATCAGCGAATACCTTGGGGTCTCTTCTGTCCAAAATGGGGTCACTTGTGGGGTAGTTATACTGCCCTGGCATTCTAGGGGCCCAAATGTGTGGTAAGTAGGTAAATGACCTGTGAAATCCGAAAGGTGCTCTTTGGAATGTGGGCCCCTTTGCCCACCTAGGCTGCAAAAAAGTGTCACACATCTGGTATCTCTGTATTCAGGAGAAGTTGAGGAATGTGTTTTGGGGTGTCTTTTTACATATACCCATGCTGGGTGAGATAAATATCTTGGTCAAATGCCAACTTTGTATAAAAAAATGGGAAAAGTTGTCTTTTGCCAAGATATTTCTCTCACCCAGCATGGGTATATGTAAAATGACACCCCAAAACACATTCCCCAACTTCTCCCGATTACGGAGATACCAGATGTGTGACACTTTTTTGCAGCCTAGGTGGGCAAAGGGGCCCATATTCAAAAGAGCACCTTTCGGATTTCACAGGTCATTTTTTACAGAATTTGATTTCAAACTCCTTACCACACATTTGGGCCCCTAGAATGCCAGGGCAGTATAACTACCCCACAAGTGACCCCATTTTGGAAAGAAGAGACCCCAAGGTATTCGCTGATGGGCATAGTGAGTTCATGGAACTTTTTATTTTTTGTCACAAGTTAGTGGAATATGAGACTTTGTATGAAAAAAAAAAAAAAAAATAAGCATTTTCCACTAACTTGTGACAAAAAATAAAAAATTCTAGGAACTCGCCATGCCCCTCACGGAATACCTTGGGGTGTCTTCTTTCCAAAATGGGGTCACTTGTGGGGTAGTTATACTGCCCTGGCATTTTCCAGGGGCCCTAATGTGTGGTAAGTAGGTAAATGACCTGTGAAATCCTAAAGGTGCTCTTTGGAATATGGGCCCCTTTGCCCACCTAGGCTGCAAAAAAGTGTCACACATGTGGTATCGCCGTATTCAGGAGAAGTTGGGGAATGTGTTTTGGGGTGTCATTTTACATATACCCATGCTGGGTGAGAGAAATATCTTGGCAAAAGACAACTTTTCCCATTTTTTTTATACAAAGTTGGCATTTGACCAAGATATTTCTCTCACCCAGCATGGGTATATGTAAAATGACACCCCAAAACACATTCCCCAACTTCTCCTGAGTACGGCGATACCAGATGTATGACACTTTTTTGCAGCCTAGATGCGCAAAGGTGCCCAAATTCCTTTTAGGAGGGCATTTTTAGACATTTGGATACCAGACTTCTTCTCACGCTTTGGGGCCCCTAGAATGCCAGGGCAGTATAAATACCCCACATGTGACCCCATTTTGGAAAGAAGACACCCCAAGGTATTCAATGAGGGGCATGGCGAGTTCATAGAAATTTTTTTTTTTTGGCACAAGTTAGCGGAAATTGATATTTTTTATTTTTTTCTCACAAAGTCTCCCGTTCCGCTAACTTGGGACAAAAATTTCAATCTTTCATGGACTCAATATGCCCCTCACGGAATACCTGGGGGTGTCTTCTTTCCGAAATGGGGTCACATGTGGGGTATTTATACTGCCCTGGCATTCTAGGGGCCCTAAAGCGTGAGAAGAAGTCTGGAATATAAATGTCTAAAAAATTTTACGCATTTGGATTCCGTGAGGGGTATGGTGAGTTCATGTGAGATTTTATTTTTTGACACAAGTTAGTGGAATATGAGACTTTGCAAGAAAAAAAAAAAAAATTCCGCTAACTTGGGCCAAAAAAATATCTGAATGGAGCCTTACAGAGGGGTGATCAATGACAGGGGGGTGATCAATGAGAGGGGGGTGATCAATGACAGGGGGGTTGATCAATGACAGGGGGGTGATCAGGGAGTCTATATGGGGTGATCACCACAGTCATTGATCACGCCCCTGTAAGGCTTCATTCAGACGTCCGGATGCGTTTTGCGGATCCGATCCATCTATCAGTGGATCCGTAAAAATCATGCGGACGTCTGAATGGAGCTTTACAGGGGGGTAATCAATGACAGGGGGGTAATCAATGACAGGGGGGTGATCAGGGAGTCTATATGGGGTGATCACCACAGTCATTGATCATGCCCCTGTAAGGCTTCATTCAGACGTCCGGATGCGTTTTGCGGATCGGATCCATCTATCAGTGCATCCGTAAAAATCATGCGGACATCTGAATGGAGCTTTACAGGGGGGTGATCAGGGAGTCTATATGGGGTGATCACCACAGTCATTGATCATGCCCCTGTAAGGCTTCATTCAGACGTCCGGATGCGTTTTGCGGATCGGATCCATCTATCAGTGCATCCGTAAAAATCATGCGGACATCTGAATGGAGCTTTACAGGGGGGTGATCAGGGAGTCTATATGGGGTGATCACCACAGTCATTGATCATGCCCCTGTAAGGCTTCATTCAGACGTCCGGATGCGTTTTGCGGATCGGATCCATCTATCAGTGCATCCGTAAAAATCATGCGGACATCTGAATGGAGCTTTACAGGGGGGTGATCAGGGAGTCTATATGGGGTGATCACCACAGTCATTGATCATGCCCCTGTAAGGCTTCATTCAGACGTCCGGATGCGTTTTGCGGATCGGATCCATCTATCAGTGCATCCGTAAAAATCATGCGGACATCTGAATGGAGCTTTACAGGGGGGTGATCAGGGAGTCTATATAGGGTGATCACCACAGTCATTGATCACGCCCCTGTAAGGCTTCATTCAGACGTCCGGATGCGTTTTGCGGATCCGATCCATCTATCAGTGGATCCGTAAAAATCATGCGGACGTCTGAATGGAGCTTTACAGGGGGTTGATCAATGACAGGGGTGTAATCAATGACAGGGGGGGTGATCAGGGAGTCTATATGGGGTGATAACCACAGTCATTGATCACGCCCCTGTAAGGCTTCATTCAGACGTCCGGATGCGTTTTGCGGATCCGATCCATCTATCAGTGGATCCGTAAAAATCATGCGGACATCTGAATGGAGCTTTACAGGGGGGTAATCAATGACAGGGGGGTGATCAATGACAGGGGGGTGATCAGGGAGTCTATATGGGGTGATCAGGGGTGATCAGGGGCTAATAAGGGGTTAATAAGTGACGGGGGGGGGGGGTGTAGTGTAGTGTAGTGGTGCTTGGTGGGACTTTACTGAGCTACCTGTGTCCTCTGGTGGTCGATCCAAACAAAAGGGACCACCAGAGGACCAGGTAGCAGGTATATTAGACGCTGTTATCAAAACAGCGTCTAATATACCTGTTAGGGGTTAAAAAAAAACACATCTCCAGCCTGCCAGCGAACGATCGCCGCTGGCAGGCTGGAGATCAACTCTCTTACCTTCCGTTCCTGTGAGCGCGCGCGCCTGTGTGCGCGCGTTCACAGGAAATCTCGGCCATCGCGAGATGACGCATATATGCGTGACTCTGCGCAGGGCTGCCACCTCCGGAACGCGATCCTGCGTTAGGCGGTCCGGAGGTGGTTAATTACAATCTCACTGTTTCTTCTGTCTATATTGGTAATAGCTGTGCCTCCTTACTAGTAAGGACAAAAGACACAGGTGGGCAAATTTATCAAGCTCAACTGTTTTTGGCCATAAAACTAGACCGTTGTATTTCATTCGGCTGTCTTTGTTTTACTGATTATTTATATAAGTCGCACAGGAGTTGATGATTTAGACTAGGCCAACCTTCCAACCATCCGGGACCCTGCGGGACAGTCCCGGAGTCCCGGTACGGGGAGGTATGTCCCCCTTTCTGGCAGCTGTCACTGCTTCCATATGAAGCAGAGACAGTTGCCTGTAATGGCGAAGCTAGAGCCGTCCGTCTGCTCTCTGCTTCATCATTCCTCCCCCCGCCGGCGCTCCGTACTGCAGGTCTGGGCAGAGGGTGGGTCCGGCCGGGAGCTCCGTGTGTCATGCTGCTGCTGGGGAACAAGGTAAGTATGCAGAGTTTTATATTTTTTTTTTTTACTGCCCGTGAACGGGGAACTTTACTGGGCATATTACTATCAGGGGGCACTTTATGGGCATATTACTATCAGGGGGCACTTTACTGGACATATTACTGTCAGGGGGAACTTTACTGAACATATTACTATCAGGAGACACATAACTGGGCATAACTACTATGAGGTGGTACATATCTGGCCATAACTACTGTCGGGGCACCTATCTGGGCATCGCTACTGTAAAGGACACATATCCGATCATAACTACTGTGAGGGGCACCTATCTTTCCATAACTACTATGAGGAGGGCACATATCTGGGCATCACTAATGTGAGGGGGCACATATCTGGTCATAACTACTGTGAAGGGGGCACAATGCTGGCATAACTACTGTCTGGTGGCATAAAGGGGAAATGATTACTATGTGGGGGCATTTAGGGGACTGGGTGGGATTAGGTGTTTAGTTATGTTTTGGGTGGAGTTAGAGGTGTGGCCTAGTGCGGAAAAAATATGCGCACCGCACATACTGTCCCTCTTCCTTCTTTTGAAAAGTTGGTAGGGATGCCCAACCTGCGGCCCTCCAGCTGTTGCAAAACTACAACTCCCAACACTGCCTGATATCTGTAGGCTGTCCAGGCATACTGGGAATTGTAGTTTTGCAACAGCTGGAGGGCAGCAGGTTGGGCATCCCTGGACTAAGGCATATTGCTATTATTCTGACCTCTGGTGGTTCTTTTTCAGTATGACAGGTTTATATGCACTTAGACTTGTCTAATTTATTTGTGCGTGCATGACTTTTAATGCAAAAAAATGTCCCACTTCATCACTGAAAACAGACGAAGAAAAGTACGCCAGCCCTGGGGTGGAGTATAAATTGAAGCGCAAAATAAAGGCACACCTACTTAAATAGGTTGGAAAAAAGGCGCAAAAGTTAGAAAACGTCTGAATTAGTCTAAAAAAAAATCGATATTGTGGGCGCAATTTCAGTAGTAAATGCAACTACAAAAGTAAAACGGTCTACAGCTGAGTTCATAATTCAGTTATTTTGATCAGTTATTGTGAGCCAAAACCAGTAGTGAGGCCTATTCAGAGATAAGGTGTTATGTAAAGATTTCCTCCTTTTCTGCATTTTTGACCCACACCTGGGGGTCGAAATAACTAAGCAAAAAACTGAAGTGTGAACTCCGCCTTAGAGCTCATGCTGGTGGACCGATAAAACACAGATACCGGGCGTGTGCATTTTGTGGAACGGAACATCCAGGACTTAATAGAACAGTCCTGTCCTCGTCTGTAAAGCGGACAAGAATAGGACATTTTGTATATTTTTGCGGAGGTCATGGAACGGACATATGGATGCGGACAGCACATGGTGTGCTTCCCGCATCTTTTGCAGCCCCATTGAAGTGAATGGGTAAAATGCAGATCTGATGTGGACTAAAAATACGCTCGTGTGCATAAGCCCTTAAACGGCATTTAAAATAAAATAAAAACAGGTGCAACACTTTAGTAAATGTTCCCCAGTGAGGTTGTAATTGGTTAATTCAATGCAGATGCAGCTCATTCCGTCGCGCAGTTACCCGGCTGCAGACGGCCGCTCCGTGTGCTCATACACTAAAAGATAAAGCAATAGTTAATTATGATTGGACTTAAAGCATAGACTTGTGCATGGCTACTGCTGCCAGCTCCAAGGACAGACAGCCCGAGGACAGTGAGTGGGCAGAAGGTTGTAGATTACCTGGGATTTGTACTAGGTTATTATATTATTACCAGCTAGAATATCTGGAGCACTGCTGCTCGTACCTTCTCCTGTTTCTGTACAATTAGAGGTGATCAGACATGATGTCCCACTCCTGACCTCTCGAAGACGTCTTTGTCCTTCAGCTATTCCGTTTCTCCTCATGCTCCAGTAGTACATTTAGTTTCTCACACTGGTAGGGTGACTGCAGCAAGAAGTGAAGTTATCTATATACATGTGTGTGCTTGCTAGAAAATGTTATAATAGCTGACTGATATTTATTTGTAAGGAAAGTCCATTAGGATTCTACCATGGCGTAATTTGTGTCAAATTTATTACACATCTCTCATTGATTAGTACATTTGCTGCATCTTTAAAGATAACACTTTTGTCTAGAGATAGGCCCCTTTCAGATGAGCGGGTTCCATACTACAGACTGAGTATGCAGCAGCTCCCGTCCTGACCTCCCAGCACTGACTGGGTCGCATAGCATTAGGGCTCTTTCACACGAGCGTGGTGGATTGGTTCCGGATGTGTTCAGGGTATGTTCAGTGAAAATTGCACCATTTTGCAAGCAAGTTCAGTCAGTTTTGTCTGCGATTGCGTTCAGTTTTTTTTTTCCGGGTGCAATGCGCTTTGATGCATTTTTCACGTGCGTGATAAAAATCTGAAGGTTTACAAACAGCATCTCTTAGCAACCATCAGTATAAAATGCATTGCACCCAGACTTGATTTCGGATGCGATGCGTTTTTCACTGAAGCCCCATTCACTTCTATGGGGCCAGGGCTGCGTGAAAAACACAGAATATAGAACAACTATAGAACTGAGAACTGATGCAAGAAAAAAAAAACACTCATGTACACAGACCAATTGAAATGAATGGGTCAGGCTTCAATGTGGGTGCTATGCGTTTACGTCACGCATTGCATCCGCGCGGAAAACTCACTCGTGTGAAAGGGGCCTTATATGGATTTATGATGCCATGTAATCCTTAGGCCCCTTTCACACGGGGGAGTATTCCGCGCGGATGCGATGCGTGAGGTGAACGCATTGCACCCGCACTGAATACCGACCCATTCATTTCTATGAGGCTGTTCAGATGAGCGGTGATTTTCACGCATCACTTGTGCGTTGCGTGAAAATCGCAGCATGCTCTATATTCTGCGTTTTTCACGCAACGCAGGCCCCATAGAAGTGAATGGGGTTGCGTGAAAATCGCAAGCATCCACAAGCAAGTGCGGATGCGGTGCGATTTTCACGCATGGTTGCTAGGAGACGATCGGGATGGAGACCCGATCATTATTATTTTCCCTTATAACATGGTTATAAGGGAAAATAATAGCATTCTGAATACAGAATGCATAGTAAAACAGCGCTGGAGGGGTTAAAAAGAAATAAAAAATAATTTAACTCACCTTAATCCACTTGATCGCGTAGCCCGGCATCTCCTTCTGTCTCCTTTGTTGAACAGGACCTGTGGTGAGCATTCTTTACAGGTCAAGGACCTTTGATGACGTCACTCCGGTCATCACATGATCTTTTACCATGGTGATGGATCATGTGATGACCGGAGTGACGTCATCAAAGGTCCTTGACCTGTAATGGACGCTCACCAGAGGTCCTGTTCAGTAAAGGAGACAGAAGGAGATGCCGGCATCGCGATCAAGTGGACTAAGGTGAGTTAAATTATTATTTTTTTTTATTTAACCCCTCCAGCGCTGTTTTACTAAGCATTCTGTATTCAGAATGCTATTATTTTCCCTTATAACCATGTTATAGGGGAAAATAATACAATCTACAGAACACCGATCCCAAGCCCGAACTTCTGTGAAGAAGTTCGGGTTTGGGTACCAAACATGCGCGATTTTTCTCACGCGAGTGAAAAAACGCATTACACGCATTATGATCGACCATGTGACGGACCATGTGATGAGCGCAGTGATGTCATCAAAGGTCCTTTTCCTCCCAGGTCATCAAAGAAGAAGAAGAAAGAAGAGAAGGTGGGCTGTGCAAACAAGTGGATGAGGTGAGTTTTATTTATTTATTTTATTTTTTTAACCCCTCCATCCCTATTTTTCTAAGCATTCTGTATTAAGAATGCTATAATTTTCCCTTATAACCATGTTATAAGGGAAAATAATAAAATCTACACAACACCTAACCCAAACCCGAACTTCTGTGAAGAAGTCTGGGTTTGGGTCTGGGTACCAAACATGCCGATTTTTCTCATACGCGTGCAAAACGCATTAAAACGCTTTGCACTTGCGCAGAAAAATCTTGCATTTTCCCGCGACGCACCCACCTCCTATCCGGCCCTCACACAGGACGCCCGTGTGAAAGAGGCCTTACAGTGAAATACCACTTCAAAACTTGGAATCAAACTATGCTTCGGTTCCGAGTGGTACCTTGGAACCAAAGCCGAGTTTGGTTCCATGGTTTTTCACTGTAATAATCAATTACCGAATTTATTCATCAAAGTCACGTGCACCTTCGTGAATAACGGACTTCGGCTTATCGGAGCCCATGCATTCTAATACTGTACGGAGACGAATCTCCGTACAGTATTATAACAAATTTTTTAGTGGAGCAACATCTCTACCACTCACCCATTGATTAACTTTAATGTGTGTATTCACACATCAGTGGTTTACCGTGGACCGTGACACCATGGTAGCATGTATACTTTATCTCATATGCATATGCATTATAGTGCATGGTTTTCACGGATCGTTGCCAGGAGATGCTGTGAAAACTCATTTTCAGTCTAGCACTGTCTGTTGAAATACAGATGACATATGGAGGGCAAAAAACAGACACATCTTCACGGATGAAACATTGACCTTTGTAGTAGTAACAAATGTCATCGTGGACATGTATATGTGAATGAGGTCTTAGACCACAGGGCAGATTTAACAAGACTGTCTCTTCAGTGGCGTGCCTAGGGTGTTTGGCACCCGAGACGGGTCCTTTTTCTGGCCCCGCCCCCTCCCCAATATTTTACAAAAATTTTACCCCCTTACAGTAGTATTGCCCTTATTGTATAACCTTCACAGTTTTGTCCAGATATGTGCCCCCTCACGGTAGTTATGCCCATATTGTGCCCCCTCATGAAGGTTATGCCCACACTGTGCCCCCTCACATTATTTATGCCCTCATTGTACAACTTTCACAGTAGTTATCCCCACATTGTGCCCTCCCTCACAGTAGTTATGTCCTCTCTTCGCCCCTTTCACAGTAGTAATGCCCACTCTGTGCCCCCCTTCACAGTTGTAATTCCATCTCTGTGCCCCTTCAGAGTAGTTATGCCCTCACTGTGCCCCATAACAGTAATAATGCCCTCTGTACTCCTTCACAGCAGTAATGCACATTGTGCCCCCTCCACAGTAGTAATGCCCATTGTGCCCCCTTCATAGTGATAATGCCCTTTGTACCCCCTTCATAGTAGTAATACCCATTGGCCCCCCTTTGTAGTAGTGATGCCCTCTGTGCCCCCTTTGTAGTAGTGATGCCCTCTGTGCCCCCTTTGTAGTAGTGATGCCCTCTGTGCCCCCTTTGTAGTAGTGATGCCCTCTGTGCCCCCTTTGTAGTAGTGATGCCCTCTGTGCCCCCTTTGTAGTAGTATTGCCCTCTGTGCCCCCTTTGCAGTAGTAAAGCCCTCTGTGCCCCATTTGTAGTAGTATTGTCCTCTGTGCCCCCTTTGTCGTAGTATTGCCCTCTGTGCCCCCTTTGTCGTAGTATTGCCCTCTGTGCCCCCTTTGTAGTAGTAATGCCCTCTGTGTCCCCTTTGTAGTAGTATTGCCCTCTGTGCCCCTTTGTAGTAGTATTGCCCTCTGTGCCCACTTTGTAATAATGTCCTGTGTCCCTTCCATGATAGAAATGCCTTCTTTGCCCCTTCCATGATAGAAATGCCCTCTGTGCCCCCTCCATGGCAGAAATGCCCACTCTGCCCCCTCCATGGTAGTAATGACCAGTGATGGCCAGTTCGCATTGTTCGCCCACGAACAAATGCGGGCTGCCATCTTTTTTCACAAGTCTGGTGAGGCACAGGAAAGCCCTTGCCTGTGCCGTGAGTCGGTCTGAAAACAAATGCGGTCACCGGGAGCAGGCAGTTCCGAGAACAGCCTTAAAAACACAGTACTTACTCATCTTGTCTAGTTCCTGAAGCTCTATGCCTGTAGGCTGAATGGTGGAGCAGGGAGAAGTCTTCCTGCTTCACCATTCAGTGTGCTGCCGGCCAGAGGGAGGGGAGGAGCGCTGGGAACTGAGCGGTGAGTGACAGGACCAAGCCCCCTGCGCTCCAGCAATGAGCGCTTCCATCTGTATTGATGGAAGTGCTCATTGCTTCTGTGTTGGGGCACCTCCTGAGAGCGGCTCCCGGGGCGGACCTTTCCCACTCTCCCCCTTTAGCACGCCACTGTGTCTGTTTCTGCTCCAGTCTTGATATCCCCTGCGCTTCCAGAGCATGTTTCTAATTTATGACAAGGTGCATGCCTAGTCATAAATTAGGCGGATCCTCCTGCAGTCCAAGCACCTTAAAGGGGTATTCCCATCTCAGACAATTGGAGCATATCGCTGGGACCTGCACCTACAACGAGAACGAAGCGGGGAGCGCTGTGGCTGGAGGACCCCTGATTTCCCGGGGTCCGTCCACCACCAAGTGCTGCTCTCATAGAAGTGAATGGGAGAACACCGCGCATGCCCGGCCCACGCTCCCATTCATTTCTATGGGGCAGACGGCAATAGCCAAGCCAGCACTCGGCTATTTTTGGTGGCCCCATAGAAATGAATGTAGGGCCCTCCGTTCATTTCCCGGCTCCGTTCTCATTGTAGGTGCGGGTCCCAGCGGTGTGACCCGCACCTATCAGACAATGCAGCTCAGAGCTGCTGTATATTTCTGGCTTCATTTTCACCAGAAAACTGGTGTAAAAATGAAGATAAATGTGTCTTGGATGTTGACCCCCTCCCTTACCAGTCCCCCATTTGGAAAAGTGGCCAGGGCGGCATAAAAAGAGTCACTTGCAACTTTTTTTAAAAATAAATAAAGTCGCAAACACACACCTTGCAACTTTTTAAAGCCACATTTCTGCCACAAGGGAAATTATAAATCTCCCCCTATATCTTTATTTTTTTGCAAAACAGTTGAATAAGTCTGGTGCACACCTAATTAACATGACTAACTGCGCACACGCCAACACTTTCCAAAAGTGGTGAGGGAGTGTAAAATCACAAAATTTTGCTCAAAAAAGTAATATGGCAAAATTTGTGGCTTTTTTTCTGCAACAAGGATACATTTCCCCCGTTGTTTTCAAGACAGCAAGTCTTACACATGTATGTAGTCCTGGGTAGTCGGCGCTTTCTAGGGCTCTGCTTGATAAGAGTCACTTCTTGTTGCATTATGATACGACAAAAGGCCCTGGTGCAAGAGTTCAGCTTGGCCCCCCCCCCCCTTCCCTCAGTGCTTTGTGGCTAGGGGAAGGGAAGCACATACTCTTCATGCTGCCTGAGGAACAAATTAAAATGGCGTCCCCCCCCCCCCCTACCGTGGCAAATTCTTGCCATAACCCCTTCTCTCTAGCCAGAGGTGTAAGGTGATTGGATGAAGGGATAGGAGTTATAGGGGCTATGAATTTGGGGTCTGATCTGAGGTCTGATTTAAGGAATGGAACGGTGGGGGTTATAGGGAGTCACATTCATTTGTGGCTAGTCTGGAGTCTGTATTAATTTTGGGGTATGGTCTGGGGTTTGATGCCTAAAGTTTGCATTGGGTCCCATCATTTTCTAATTCTGTAGCTGCGCCATTTGGCACTTTTATTTTGGCAGTACAGTATTTTCGAGGCAGCAGCGGGCACAGTATTGGTGGAAGCTACAGTATGGCAGTTTTAAAGGGGCAGCTGGATAGGGGTGGGGTTCTTTGCTATAGAGGGAGGGGATGGACTGCAGAAACAATGAGTAAAGTCAGAAGTGTAACCTAATCTCCTGGGCGCTAATGTAAAATCTGTAATAGTCCCATCTGTACCGTGCCATTTATTAATCTTGGTGTCCTCTTATATAGCAAAGGGGGTGGTACACCTGTGACCAAAGATGTCTGCGTATGATGGTCTGGACCAAATGGAGAAGAAAAGGAAAGTGAACAACTGAAATCCGTGGAGACGTCACCCCTGTAAGTTACAAAGTCGAGGGGTGGGGGTTTCAGAGGCGGGGGTGTACTATGTCTTCTTTTTTTAAAACCAAAATATGATCACCCTATGGAAAGGAACCTGTACAGTGACATTGGTAGGGGTCCAATAAAAGTGGATTATGATTTAGATTAAGAAAGAACAAGAATAGAATCCAGCGGCAGACTGACCATGGACTCTACAGGGAAATTTCCCAGTGCGCCAATACCAAGGGAGCAGCCTAAGCCCTCCTCACTGGCACTGGCTGGGTACATAATAATCTGATGTTCTCAGCAATCAACTTATGCACCTGGCTGGCGGCTGCAGATGCCCTCCTGAATTCTGTTATACTGCTGTCCTCAGGACGGTGATACAGTTGAATACTGCAGCGGGGCATTGTGCCCTGCTGTTCACCCTCATAGGCCCAAGCCAATATATGAGGAGATTTGCTCCGGATGTGTCCCGGGTGCTTTGCGGAAAACCCGCTCGAGTGCGCACACAATTTCAGTCAGTTTTGACTGCGATTGTGTTGCGTTGTTCAGTTTTTATCGTGCGGGTGCAATGCGTTTTGCATGCGCGTGATAAAAAACTGAATGTGGTACCCAGACCCGAACTTCTTCACTGAAGTTCGGGTTCGGTGTTGTGTAGATGTTATTATTTTCCCTTATAACATGGTTATAAGGGAAAATAACAGCATTCTTTATACAGAATGCTTAGTAAAATGTTGCTTGAGGGGTTAAAAAAATAATTATTAACTCACCTCATCCACTTGATCGCGCAGCAGGCATCGTCTTCTTTCTTTTTCTTTCAGGACCTGCAAAAGGACCTTTGATGACGTAATCACCCCCCCCCCCCCAATATCACTGAGGAGATGGAAGATCAACTGTATGTGCAAATGGAGCGGGCGGCGCAGGCTGGCACAGTAGTGATTATGGGAGATTTTAACTATCCAAACATAGATTGAGCTGTAGCCTTTAAAAAGTATAAAGAACTGGGGGGCGTGGCCTGAGAGCGCATGGAGTAGGTCGCACCGCACTGAGCTCCTGTAGACATCCTGATTTTAGAGTGGTAGCAACCCCTTATATCGCAGATCCTTGCCTACCTGGTGGTTGAGAGGAGACAGGAGAGTGTGGTGCTGATCTTTTGAGTCCCGACATGCCTAGAAAGTCCGGTAAAGGGCCGCGCTGTGACAGGCCAGAGGAGAGTCGGCATGGCGCCGAGGAAGAAGAGGGGCCGGCCTTACAGCCCAAGACGAGACAGACGGCTGCCGCAAAGCTGAGCAGGTTTGCTCGCACGGAGAGTGCTGGGGGAGACTGGGCTGAGGAGAAGGAGATGGACGCTCAGGTTTCCTCTGGACAAGAGGATGAATCCACCGACGGGGAGACCCTGGACGCGGTAAATTGGCCGCCATTAACCCCTGCACGGCCGGCAAAAGACGCGGTAGGCCCTAAAGTTGTGGATGGAGCAGAGCCTACTCTAAAAGATATTATGGCCGCTGTGGCCAGTTGTAACAGCACACTGAAGGTGCTTACAGTACAGGTTGGCAGTCTGAGGTCAGACGTGTCTTTAATTAGGCATGACTTACATAAAATCACAGAACGCACCTCTGAATTGGAGAAGAGGGTGTCCACTATTGAGGACGTTATCCAGCCTATGCAAATGGCGGCAAAATCATCTGCTAAAGATATAGCGGCGTTATACGCCAAAACAGATGACCTGGAGAACAGGTCCAGAAGGAATAACCTGCGGATTGTGGGTGTGCCAGAGAAGACGGAGGGGGATAATGCCACCGAATTTGTGGAAAAATGGCTGCACCAATTATTTCATGAAAAAGGTCTATCCTCATTATATGCGGTGGAGCGGGCGCACAGAGTCCCCATGCGGCCGCTTCCGCCTGGCAGACCTCCCCGTCCCATACTGGCGAAGATACTCCATTTTAAAGACCGGGACACTATCCTGCGACAATCTAGGGACAATGAGGAGATGGTCCTGAATGGGGTGAAAGTATCCATATTTCCGGATTATTCCAACGAAGTGCAGCGGAGGAGAAGCAGATTTATGGATATAAAGAAAAGGCTGAGAGCTCTACAAGTCCAGTACGCTATGCTGTTTCCTGCTAAACTGCGTGTGGTGGCATTGGGATCCACCAGATTTTTTGAAGATCCGGAGGAGGCGACGCAGTGGCTGGACGTCCACGAGCGACAATTGAGAAGTGGGGCCCTGGACACTTGAAGGAGGCAGATATACGTTTCTTATGTTCAAGTTATATATGCATTTACACTCTAGGATTGCTTTAAATGTTGCACCAGTTAGGGAGTGTACTATGTAATGCTACCAAATGGTAGTTCCTGAGGAGGGAGCAGGCGGTAATGATAGTAAAATGTATTTCTCAGTTGTGGGGAGGATTCTCTACCTGAGGAAAAGTGTTCTAAATTGTTATGCTTATTGTAGGTTGAAGGGCATGTTGCTCTCGGATTGCCCTGTTTTAATGTGGGAAGTGGATAAGGAGGGGAAAGGTTTCCCCAGCTACAGTAACCTGAGTACGAGAGGGAGGGAGGGGGGTGGGGGGGTAGGGAAAAGGTTGGGGGGGAAGGTTAAGGTCTTGAACTATGAGCGAGTGTTATATGAATGGGGTGTGAGATTCAAATATGGTTTAAAGTTTTACCATGTCACAGGCGATTAGAATCTTAAGCTGGAATGTGAGAGGGATGGCTGAAGCACGTAAAAGACAGTGTATTTTTCAGTATCTGGGGCGGTTTCAGCCGGCTATATGTTGTCTTCAGGAAACGCATTTGACAGGAGAAAATTTACACTGGATGAATAAAAATTGGGTGATCCATGCGTTACATTCAACTCATTCCTCTCATTCTAGAGGTGTAAGTATGATTGTGCATAGGAGTATCAGGTATGAACATATGCAGGAGTGTGTGGACGCTGAGGGCAGGTATGTGTGTGTGGTGTGTAAGGTGGATGGAATACAGTTGGTGCTGGTGTCTGTGTATGTGCCTCCACCGTTTGCTTCCCCATTAATAAGAGAGATCATGGGCTTTGTGGCGGACTTCCCTGGGCTGCCGTGGCTGTTGGTTGGGGACTTTAATTGCACGATGAATGACTCCCTAGATAGATGCCGGGTGGAGGGAGCAGGTGGTTCACCGGGGAGTGCGGCTCTCAGGAATATTTTGGGTGAGGTAGGAGTACAAGATGTATGGAGATGGCGTAACCCGGATAAGCGTGAATATTCATGTAGATCCGCCACGCACCATTCACTATCGCGTATAGATCTGGCCCTTGTTAACGACATAATGCTACCACTAGTTAGGGATGTTGTTTATCATCCTCGGTCGTTGTCTGACCATTCTCTGGTGCAGATTGACTTGTGCCTGGGGGTGCTCAGACAGGGACCGAGGCTGTGGAAGTGTAATCCTCATTGGTTGAATGTGTTGGGTGACCTATCTGGGATTTCTATGGAAATTAAGGAATTTTTTGATATCAATACAGGGTCGGCTTCGATACCAGGTGTATGGGACGCCATGAAAGCATTTCTGAGGGGAGTTCTGATGAAAGAAATCAACAAACATAAATCCAGGACCAGAGAGGCGGATGTCAAGGCGCATGTACTAGTGGCCGAGGCTGAGAGAGAGTTTAGTAGATCCCCCACCATGGTTAGTAGTGAGGCGCTGGAGGTTGCTCAGGAGCAGCTGAGATGTCATCTGGTACAGGCCGCAGATAGAAAGAGAAGCTTTTACCGTCAGAGATCTTTTGAGGAAGGAGAGAAGGTGGGTCATTTGTTGTCAGTGGTCTCGCAGGCTCAGAGAGGCTCCTCTTGTATTCAGGAGTTGAGAGATGACAGGGGGAACAGTTGTCAGGACACAAAAGGAATATTAGGAATTTTAAAAAGCTTCTATGTATCTCTATATACTTCCACTGGATCTAGTTCTGATGAGGCCCTGAAGGATTTCCTAGAGGAGGCGCAGTTATCGGTGCTGTCAGAAGAAGATAGAGAGAGGCTAGAGGAGCCGATTACACTCGAGGAACTGGAAGCTGCACTTGGGGACATGGCAAGTGGTAAGGCCCCTGGAGCTGATGGTCTCCCAGTAGAGATATACAAAAAGCTACAGGGGATATTACTCCCTGAATTACTTAAGGTGTTTGAGCACTCATTGGAGGCAGGTTCGTTACCACATTCGATGCAGGAAGCCATAATTGTGGTTCTGCCTAAGCCTGGGAAGGATCCTAAAATACCGGATTCCTACAGGCCAATTTCACTTCTCACGGCTGATGTTAAGCTACTGGCGAAGGTGTTGGCGAACAGGCTGTCCAAGGTAATTCTGACCATAGTACATCCGGACCAGACGGGATTTATGCCAGGAAAATCGACGGCTATTAACCTTCGTAGGCTGTACACTAGTTTAAATATTCCGGCGGACAATGGTGGTGACAGGGCCTTGCTTGCGCTTGACGCCGCTAAGGCGTTTGATAGTGTGGAATGGAGGTATTTGTGGGGGGTCCTGAGAATTATGGGCTTTGGTGAACGGTTCATTCAGTGGGTACAGGTTCTGTATTCTAGCCCTAAGGCGAGAATTAGAGCTAATGGAGGATTATCAGACTGTTTTCCCCTCGCCAGGGGTTCCAGACAGGGATGCCCACTGTCGCCCTTATTGTTTGCTCTTGCAATAGAGCCGTTGGCGGCGCATATTCGCTTATCTACAAGTATAGAGGGGTTTAGATATGGTGAACTGCATAATAAAGTGGCTATGTACGCTGATGATACCCTACTGTTCTTGGGCGATACTGGTGCGTCCCTGGATGCGGCCATGGCATTGATTGACAGATTTGGTAGCTTTTCCGGACTACGGATAAACTGGCAGAAATCCTCTTTGATGCCAATTGACGGGCAGGCCCTGGTAGGCAGACAAGTAGATAGTTTGGTGCCCTGGGTGGATAAATTTAAATATCTGGGATTACATATAACACCGAGACTAGCAGATTTTGAAGAACTAAATCTATCCCCTTTGCTAGCTACTTTTAGGCTTAAAGTGAGGTCATGGTGTAGGCTCTTTCTTTCGGTGGTAGGTAGAGTTAACCTTTTAAAAATGGTTATGATGCCCCAACTGTTATATATACTGAATAATGCTCCAGTTTGGATCCCTCTGGATAGATTTAAGAAAATTCACTCTATATTTAGAGATCTTACTTGGAAGTATGGACAGGCTAGGATCAAACTGGAGACATTGCAGTATTCTAAGTCGGAAGGGGGCTTAGCTGTCCCTAACGCATGGATTTATTTTTTGGCTTCCCAATGTCAGCATTTTAAGGGATGGATGGATCTACAAGCACCGGATATGACTGGGCAGATATTGCAGCATTGGCTGGGCAGTCGTGACCTCATGGGCATTCTGGAAGGTTTAGGAATGCATGCAGGGAGGGAAAAACTTCCTCTGATTGAACTCATGAAAAAAGTTTGGGCAAAAGTGAAGCTGCTAAGAGGAGTGGGAGGTATTCGTGAACTTTCCCCTATTGGAAAGAACCACTTGTTGCCAGAACTATTGGTCATACCAGGACTTAGGAACTGGGAAACTTATGGAGTGACGAGAATTGGACAATTAATTAAGGACAAGACATGTAAGTCATTTCAAAACCTGCAGCAGGAATTTAATATCCCCAAGGAGTGGTTTTATAAATATCTTCAAATAAGGCATGCCCTTGAGGTCACGATGCGGAAGGGATGTGTGGTAGCTCAAATGGAGGTGGTCCATAAGCTTGTTCTTCCGTCGGGAGGGGGAAAAAGAGGGTTAATATCACAGGTGTACGCTCTTCTAATGGAAAAATTCTTAGAGGGATATCCGCTTTCAAGAATGAAAAAGTGGGAGGCTGATGTGGGGGATATGTCTAAGGATATGTGGGAAGATATTTTAGAAGCAGTCCCCAAGGTGTCTCTAAGTGAACAGGGCAAACTGTCCCAACTATTTATTATACACAGAGTGTACAAAACACCGGTGTTCCTGAAAAAGATAGGAGTAAGAGGTGATGACAAGTGCCCAAAGTGTATGGAAGATGGTGCAGACTTGTTACATATGTTGTGGTCTTGTCCAGTAGTTGGTAATTATTGGGAGGAAGTTGTAGAGATGATTAATAGTAAATTGACATTAAGAATTCAAAAAGATCCTAAGGTGTGTATTCTGGGGTATGTGTCTGAAATTGGAGGGAATGAACCGGTTAGGGTAGCTGCGGGGAGATTGCTATATGTGGCCAGGAAACTGATCGCTATGAGGTGGATCCAGGGGAGTCCGCCCACACTGAGTGAGTTTGAACGGAAGGTGCATGACATGCTGGTACTCGAAAAAGGGGTGTTTGTGAAGAGAGGGTGCCCTCAGAAGTTTGAAAAAATGTGGACTGAATGGTTATCTCATACCCATGTGGTTATATAGTCATGTGATGGTCAAGACCAATGTTAGGGTTGGGGGGTTAGGGTAGGGTAAGGGGGGGAGGGAGTTTGGAAAGGTCAAGTTTCTGGTAATTTTTTTTTGCCCATAATATGTTTTAGCAAAGGTATATGTATTGTATGGATTCATGATAATACTGAGTGGTGATATACTTATGAGTATTGTTGTTCACTGAATCTGCATCGTGGATAATGTAAAGAAAGAAAAAGTCAACATATTGTATTATGTTATAATATGTATTTATTGTTTAATAAAAACGATTTGATTCAAAAAAAATAAAAAGTATAAAGAACTAAATAAATTATGTAAGGGAGTAATAAAATCTGCTAAAATACACAATGAAATACAGGTTGCTAAAGAAAGTAAGAACAACCCCAAAACATTCTTCAAATACATAAATGCAAAAAAACCAAGGTCAGAACATGTAGGGCCCCTAAATGATGGTAACGGGGTGTTGGTCACTAGGGATTAAGAGAAGGCAGAGCTCCTAAATGGGTTTTTTAGCTCTGTATATACAAAAGAAGAGAGGGCATCTCATAAATGTGGTGCCACTGGTGTAAATACCTCAAATAACATACTTACCTGGCTGACTGTAGATATGGTCCTTAATATGCTTAAAAAATGTAAAGTGAAGAAGGCCCCAGGTCCAGATGGATTACACCCTAGAGTTCTAAAGGAGCTCAGTTCAGTTATTGCTTTGCCTCTGTTCATAGTATCTACTAGAGATGAGCAAATTTCCAGTTATGAAATTCGTTTGCGATTTGTATACTGGTAAAAGGTGAATTGCGTTATGGATTCCATTAACACGGACCATAACGCAATTCTATGACGGAATGCATAACGGAATGCCTTTAGAGTCACTTGTTGAGATCTGGGTATATTAGTAGATCATAGACTAAATAACAGCATGCAATTCCAGTCAGCTGCCTATAAGGCCAACAGAATTTTGTCTCATATTAAAAGAGGTATGGACTCGCAGGACAGGGATGTAATATTGCCACTATACAAAGTGTTGGTGCGGCCTCAAGTGGAATACGCCGTTCAGTTCTGGGCACCAGTCCATAAAAAGGATGCCCTGAAGTTAGAAAAAGTACAGAGGAGAGCACCTAAACTCATAAAGGGCCTGGAAGATCGTAGTTATGAGCAAAGATTAAATGAACTGAAATTGTTTAGCCTTGAAAAAAGACGTCTAAGGGGGAACATGATTAACCTGTAAGATGGCTTCAAAAAAGGTTTAGATGACTTTTTAATTCAAAATAACATTAAGGCTTATGACAATGTATACACACCCTTTTTAAAAGGAAGATGGACATTGATCCAGGGATTTGTTCCATGGATCGATATATCAGGATTACAGGTTGGACTTGAAGGACTTTTGTCTTTTTCCGACCTTAACAACTATATAACTATGTAATTATATAAGGGGTTGGGTCAGCACAACCTGCCTGTAGGTGCAGATCACTATGGCGAAATACATATATAAACGGAAAATGCAAATGTGATCGCACACTACATCCAGCACTCTGCCCTCCATGCTGGATGAGACATTGGTTTATATTTTGGCCAAAGCATAGTAAGCCACTCACCGCGTCAAGGTCGTCTCATGAGTGGTCCCTAACTCTTGTTTCTACCTGTTCATGGGCCATGACAGCCACATAAAATCCAGGGAATGCAGGTCAGCATGCAAGCCAAGTACACTTTGCTTGTAACCCCGTCCGGTGCCATTACAGCTTTCATCGGATCCAGGGATGCAAGTACCAACATGCATGCTGAACCCACCATATACTTCTCCTGGAGCCAGATGGCTAATGGTAGGTTCTATACAAGCAGACTCAGTTTTATACTGACTTCAAAACCAGCCTCAAGGACAGATTAACTGGTCAGGTGTGCAATGACTCCAAGGAGATCGCCACACCTCCAATATATACTGCAAAGAAAAAAATAAGGGGTTGGGTCAGCACAACCTGCCTGTAGGTGCAGATCACTATGGCGAAATACATATATAAACGGAAAATGCAAATGTGATCGCACACTACATCCAGCACTCTGCCCTCCATGCTGGATGAGACATTGGTTTATATTTTGGCCAAAGCATAGTAAGCCACTCACCGCGTCAAGGTCGTCTCATGAGTGGTCCCTAACTCTTGTTCCTACCTGTTCATGGGCCATGACAGCCACATAAAATCCAGGGAATGCAGGTCAGCATGCAAGCCAAGTACACTTTGGCTTGCATGCTGTGAGTGGCTTACTATGCTTTGGCCAAAATATAAACCAATGTCTCATCCAGCATGGAGGGCAGAGTGCTGGATGTAGTGTGCGATCACATTTGCATTTTCCGTTTATATATGTATTTCGCCATAGTGATCTGCACCTACAGGCAGGTTGTGCTGACCCAACCCCTTATTTTTTTCTTTGTAGTATATATTGGAGGCGTGGCGATCTCCTTGGAGTCATTGCACACCTGACCAGTTAATCTGTCCTTGAGGCTGGTTTTAAAGTCAGTATAAAACGGAGTCTGCTTGTATAGAACCTACCATTAGCCATCTGGCTCCAGGAGAAGTATATGGTGGGTTCAGCATGCATGTTGGTACTTGCATCCCTGGATCCGATGAAAGCTGTAATGGCACCGGACGGGGTTACAAGCAAAGTGTACTTGGCTTGCATGCTGACCTGCATTCCCTGGATTTTATGTGGCTGTCATGGCCCATGAACAGGTAGGAACAAGAGTTAGGGACCACTCATGAGACGACCTTGACGCGGTGAGTGGCTTACTATGCTTTGGCCAAAATATAAACCAATGTCTCATCCAGCATGGAGGGCAGAGTGCTGGATGTAGTGTGCGATCACATTTGCATTTTCCGTTTATATATGTAATTATATATGGCCATTGATATACTGTACTGTGCATTGTCTGGTGTTTTACTGCAGTGAAGCTTGTGTGGATCCAACTACAGAAGTGAAACACTTAAACATGCTCACTGACATTCAGGGACACAATGCGCTTAAGTGTACCATATAGATGACTTGGTACCTACAGGTCAGGAAGGAGATCCACAAAGCACACAGTGTTGCTGAAACCTCGATATAGGTCTGAAAATATTTGCTTTTGTATAATGAAACTAAAATGTGTAGAACTGTACGGTCTATGGAAGATGTCCATAAACTACGAGCTGGCTTGAACACTCTGAGTGGGCATCAACTTGGCAAATGAGGTTTAATGTGGACAAATGTAAAGTTATGCGTCTTGGTAGTAATAATCTCTGTGCTTCATATGTCCTAGGTGATGTAGCGCTGGCAGAGTCACTTATAGAGAAAGATTTGGGTGTCCTTGTGGATGGTAGATTAAATTATAGTATACAATGTCAATCAGCTGCTTCTAAGGCCACCAGGATATTGTCATGCATTAAACAAGGCATGGACTCGCGGGGCAGTGATGTAATATTACCACTTTACAAAGCGCTGGTGCGGCCTCATCTGGAATACGCAGTCCAGTTCTGGTCACCAGCCCATAGAAAGGTTGCCCTGGAACTGGAAAAAGTACAAAGGACAGCGACTAAAATGATAAGAGGCATGGAGGGTCTTAGTTATGAAGAAAGATTAAAATAATTGAATTTATTTAGTCTTGAGAAGAGACGTCTAAGGGGGGACATGATTAACCTGTACAAGTATATAAATGGGCTATACAAAAAGTACGGTGAAAATCTGTTCCATGTAAAATGTGCTCAAAAGACAAGGGGCACTGCCTCCGATAGAAGAAGAAAAAGTTCAGTCTCCAGAAGCGTCAAAGCTTCTTAACTGTGAGAACGGTGAAGCTGTGGAATAGACTTGCTCAGGACATGGTCGCAGAAGGGGACAGTTTCAAAAAGGGTTTAGACAAATTCTTAAAAGTAAAAAAACATAAATGCTTATGAAAACGTGTAGAAATCTGAGTCTCGCTTCCTTCTGGGATTCGCGTCCCCACCTATCCCTTGGTTGAACTTGATGGACGTTTGTCTTTTTTCAACCGTATTAACTATGTAACTCTGTAAATGTCAGGCTGCAGCTCCCGCAATGACAAGGGTCTCTGAACTGAAGAACTCTGTAATCCTGCGCTCTTCTGCCCAACAATAGGTTGTCTGTGCTCCTACGTGAATGTACAGATGCAGCCAAGCCAAACTTGATGGTTAGGTTAAGTTAATATTGGCGTAAAAAGGTTAACTGAGGCTATTGTTTGAAACCACTCGGAGAGAATATTCCCTTAAACAAGCATTTGATGTAATACTACTATACTCACAGTAGATAAGTATTTGATATTACACATCCACATTCACAATAAATAAAAATCTGTTCTAGAACATGATTGAATACAAAATTGAACACAAAGACAAAAATTATATAATAAAAATAGAAAAAAGTGTGTAACATATAGTGGCAATGTTGTTCTAGGAGCCGTATGTATGGTAGGTCCACTAGTATCCTTCAATTGTTGGTTAGTATAGTTATATACTAGCTTCCTATTGTTTGTATCATTGGTAACTATCATTCACACAGCTACAAAAAGTTGCCACAACAGTTATCACATTTCCATATGATGATATTAGATTATAACTGATAACACATTTGTATATAATAAATGAGAAAACGAGAGTAGGGGACGGCTCACCTCTGATTTTAGGATGGCACGGTGCTCCAAACAGATGTTGTACCCAATCACCAGAAAACAATAGTAATAAAAATAGAATGGGCACTCATATACCTGGTACACTAGGTAGGCAATGCGACTCAAACAATGTAATAATAATATATTAATTTATTGATAGTGATTGTGTATATCAATATACAATTAATACCCTAATAGTTATACCCTCTAAATAAACCTAAATGGTTAAAATACACATAAAACTAATTGATAAAATGAGCATAAATCTATCCACTGTTATAGCTAATGGAAAGTCGGTCCAGCGTTAATAGAAGGCACACACTAGTAGATCTTCCGTTATCTACAGCAGTGGCTGACAGCAAATGTGACTTCAGTGAAAATATAAAATGTGGATTATATAAATAAATAAATAAAAATTCAAGAGTGAAATTACGTGGTATAGCACAGTGACTTGAAATGTCCAATAGATAAAATGTGACAATCTACTGGATCAGCATAATATAGTGCAAATGGTTAATAAAATAGTGAATATATAAATATATAAGTGTATAAATAACTCTAAGAAATCAATACAATCGCTGTCTCCCACTGGTAGTTCTATTCCTAAAATAGTCCTTCTTAATATTAGAACGTGTGACCTGGATTACGGCTTCATCCACATATTTGTCCGCAGGTAAGCTCAGTTTGAGCTGATAGGTTGTGTAATTGAACAGCCGCAACAAATACGGCAAAATGCTTGCACAGTAGTATTGAAGTGTCCAATGATGTTGCAATGCAATCAAACAATAGTGCCAATGTAGCAAACAGTGTATCAGAATAGTTAAGCAGCAATGAACATATGTCCAGCAATATTAGGCCGATTCACATATATCGGAGCTGATAGCTCTTACTTACATATACTCCCACCGTGGCGTCCCACGTGGTGTAAGTTTCAAGCAAACTTGCCTTTCTGTAGCGCAGCTGAGCTGTCTGTTACGATGCTGTATCCTCCCGACTGTGAACTGGAATACTGGCTGTGTCACGCTGCAGGTGCACGTCCGGTTTCTTTTGGATATTTCACCTGTTTGGGTCAGTACTAATGCTGAAATCTTTAACCCATCAGTCTCTGTATTGTATCCGAGGAGACCAGCAGTTCAATAGTCCTTAGAACCGCAATTTTTGGGCTCCTTTAGAAAACCTTTAGAAAGCGCTTTCTCAATCCAGCATAGTATAGAGTTGTTGCCGGTATATTGTCAGATCCAATTATTCCTCACCAGACGCGTTTCAAAGGCTACCTGCCTTCTTCCTCAGTGGCTAATTTGGAACTGACTATGCCGGCTTTTTATCCTCCATAAGGCTCTTGATTAAACCTGAAATGGGCCTGAAGGATCTGGGTTTCACAAGTACAATTGTTTTATATTGCGGTAATGTTGCGGTATGTTTGCGGTTTTTCTATATACCCATGCGTTTTTCTATATTATATATTCCTAGGTCCACCAGAATCCTTATGCATATAAGATTTTTGTTATACCTGGTAAAAATCCAAACTTATATCGATAATATCATCCTATCTCATGGATTGTTAAAAACACATTATTCTTACTAAAATGCTATATATAGAGAAAAGCTTATAAACCTTTATTATATTAAAAAACATATTAAATAGTAGAGAGCTTCTATATTAGGACTAAAAAATATATATATTTTATATAAAAAAATCTAGAAATATAAATATAAAAATAAAATTAAAAATATTATTTTGGTATTATATGCATATATAAATATTCATAAATACACAGCAGACTGTATCTAATGGGGCTCATCCCCTCAATGGTTCGGGCAGAGTGTATATTCATATTCATTAATACACAGCAGACTGTATCTAATGGGGCTCATCCCCTCAATGGTTCGGGCAGAGTGTATAGGGTATAGATGTTTTTTAATATAATAAAGGTTTATAAGCTTTTCTCTATATATAGCATTTTAGTAAGAATAATGTGTTTTTAACAATACTGGATTGAGAAAGCGCTTTCTAAAGGTTTCTAAAAGTTTTCTAAAGGAGCCCAAAAATTGCGGTTCTAAGGACTATTGAACTGCTGGTCTCCTCGGAGGATACAATACAGAGACTGATGGGTTAAAGATTTCAGCATTAGTACTGACCCAAACAGGTGAAATATCCAAAAGAAACCGGACGTGCACCTGCAGCGTGACACAGCCAGTATTCCAGTTTACAGTCGGGAGGATACAGCATCGTAACAGACAGCTCAGCTGCGCTACAGAAAGGCAAGTTTGCTTGAAACTTACACCACGTGGGACGCCACGGTGGGAGTATATGTAAGTAAGAGCTATCAGCTCCGATATATGTGAATCGGCCTAATATTGCTGGACATATGTTCATTGCTGCTTAACTATTCTGATACACTGTTTGCTACATTGGCACTATTGTTTGATTGCATTGCAACATCATTGGACACTTCAATTCTACTGTGCAAGCATTTTGCCGTATTTGTTGCGGCTGTTCAATTACACAACCTATCAGCTCAAACTGAGCTTACCTGCGGACAAATATGTGGATGAAGCCGTAATCCAGGTCACACGTTCTAATATTAAGAAGGACTATTTTAGGAATAGAACTACCAGTGGGAGACAGCGATTGTATTGATTTCTTAGAGTTATTTATACACTTATATATTTATATATTCACTATTTTATTAACCATTTGCACTATATTATGCTGATCCAGTAGATTGTCACATTTTATCTATTGGACATTTCAAGTCACTGTGCTATACCACGTAATTTCACTCTTGAATTTTTATTTATTTATTTATATAATCCACATTTTATATTTTCACTGAAGTCACATTTGCTGTCAGCCACTGCTGTAGATAACGGAAGATCTACTAGTGTGTGCCTTCTATTAACGCTGGACCGACTTTCCATTAGCTATAACAGTGGATAGATTTATGCTCATTTTATCAATTAGTTTTATGTGTATTTTAACCATTTAGGTTTATTTAGAGGGTATAACTATTAGGGTATTAATTGTATATTGATATACACAATCACTATCAATAAATTAATATATTATTATTACATTGTTTGAATCGCATTGCCTACCTAGTGTACCAGGTATATGAGTGCCCATTCTATTTTTATTACATTTGTATATAGTTATGGTATGTAGTTAAAAATAATAATAACACAATTAGTTTCTGATTAGACCCACAACAGTTCTGTCTCCTTTAGATGTGCTGCTTCCTTTAAAAATAGTCCATCAATGGTAATACTTATAAGTCTGTTGGTTAGTTCATCATATTAGATACAGGAATGATACATTTGAACGTCTCCTATTTTATATTGTTTCCATTGTATAATTATGTCTCCAGTTTATATAATTCAGTTATGTTGGTAAAGGTACTGTCCTAACAGTGATCAGCGTTGAATACTCACTGTTAGTCGATATTGTATTACCAGACGTGGCGTCCCACGTGGTAATCAGCACATTGGCCTCTGCCTCCACCTCCCTGTGGCTGGTTCGGGTAGTGTCACCTTTGCTGTCGGCTGTGTTCTCCGCCATTTCCCAAGTTAATACTTGGCGTCCCACGTGTCTCAGTGTGCCGATGCTTGGTGTCCTATGTGTCTTAGTGTGCCGGTCTCAGACTTCCCAAACCTCTTGGCGAGATGGAGGATTATGGAAGGAGGATTGAGCTGTCCGTGAAGCGCTTCACATAGCTTAATAATAAAGAGATGATTTTCTCATAAATCCATTGATTTTAGCAAGTGGGTCTCGGAACTTGCAAATGTATCAGAACACGCCAGACGCGATTCGGAGTTTAAACTAACTCCTTCATCAGTGGCTGCATCCACTGATGAATGAGATAGTCTGAACTCCGAATCGCGTAGCTGTGTGAATGAGAGTTACCAATGATACAAACAATAGGAAGCTAGTATATAACGATACTAACGAACAATTGAAGGATACTAGTGGACCTACCATACATACGGCTCCTAGAACAACGTTGCCACTATATGTTACACACTTTTTCCTGTTTTTATTATATCATTTTTGTTTTTGTGTTCAATTTTGTATTCAATCATGTTCTAGAACAGATTTTTATTTATTGTGAATGTGGATGTGTAATATCAAATACTTATCTACTGTAAGTATAGTAGTATAACATTAAATGCATGTTTAAGGGAATATTCTCTCCGGGTGGTTTCAAGTGTAGAGCGCCTGTCTTAAACATACACAACTTATTAATCGTTTTGACAGGGTGAGTCAAATTGACAAGAGCACCATATCCATAGCAACAAGAGGGTGAGCCCCTATACCCTTTCTAATCCATTCTATTTTCACACTAGCATTAGGATTGTCCGGCAGGCTGTTCCGGCAGGGGAATAGCCTGCCGGATCCGTACTAACGCTTCCACACGTGTGCTGCCGGAAGCCCGGCCCAGCCCTATTCACTATAATGGGACGGGACGGGACGGAGTTCCCGCCGCAGCACGTCAAACAGGCCGAGAGGCGGCCAGACAAATACCGCATCATGCCAGACAAACCTGACGCTAGTGTGAAAGTAGCCTAACTCTTTCAATGTATTTCAATAGCTTTTGTCACAAGATAGCATGGAATAACACTGTGCCATGTGTTATCAGAGTCATTTTTAGCTAAGCTATATCTGTATATAACTATACTGTGGTATTCTGAAGTATACAAAAGGTAAAAAAAGAAAGAATAAATCCTCCAGATTAATTAAAAATGAGTACAGGGATTATTATATAATAAAATATAGTGTTAGTGTATGTGTATTATTGTAATAGTGAATGAGTATTATTGCAGGGGTACAGTTATAATATTATCAGTGTATGATCAATACTATGGGAGATTTATTGTATCAATCCCCGTATTTAATGTTATGCAGCTCCAAAGACTGAAACGTTGTTACTGTTATTCAGTTCTTTTGTTATATAGTACAACTCCTACACCGACTGAACCAATAACCCCTAATAGTAATGAAAAGGTGCTCGCATATATTGTAAAGCGAAAATCTTTATTGATAGTAAAAATATTAAACAAGGTGAAAACATAAGGGAGAAGGTGGCCATAAGACCCCCTCACCCCAAAACCCCTGGTAGTGGAGACCACACTGGACCAACTCAGGTTGTCAGCCCAATAGAATAATAGTAATAATATCCACCAGTAATGTATGTGCATGTAGTCCAAGTAATACACAATTAGAACATGATAGAGCAATTGTTAAATAGAAGAACAAAGATATGCTGCATACATATGATGTGTAAGGGCCAAATAATCCCAGAACAAAGTCCGGTCACCAATAACACGAAATAGCGTGATGGTGGGTCCGCACCCCAAAGTGTGTATGCAAGAACTACATGACACTACAACATATAGCTGAAAATGACAGAGATCAATTACCCATAATGGACTGTATAACCGAGGCTCTCAGAGTGCTGCTGCCCCAACGCGCGTTTCGCCAACCCTCTGGCCTAGTCAGGAGACTTAAGCAAGTGATTTAAAAGCGGGTATTTATCTTAAAAATCGCACCTGAAGCCAATCCATGACGCATATCCAGCATGATTAGTTGGGCCTCCTCATCATAGCGCGCCACCCATCTCTCCTCAGCCGACACGGCGCGTTTTCACGTGACCTCGTTGTTTTACGCCTCGCGTCACCCAGTACGGGATGACGTGAGACATAAAACACGCCCACCTTGGCCGCCAGGGAGATGAGCTAATCGGAGCACCACATGACGCGCCCACACCAGCGCATGCGTGGAATGCGTACACCCCGGGTACAAGAAAAAAAGAGATGGCATAGCTGCGGAGGCAAAATGTACTGGTCCACATTACAATCCAAAAAGTGCAGGAAATAATAATGATGCAGCGGACAACTCATTACTGTGGTGAATATATTCTATATGAAAGTGCGTGCGCAAATATAATACAAATATGTATAACATGATTGAACCAATAGTGAGTATTGTCATAAAACTATTATAACATATTTTCTGTTCCCAAAAATCACAGAAAATAAAGTGCCAAATGCCTGATCAGATAAATTCATATCTCATACCAATATATAAAATAGAAAATTAATTAAACCTAATTATCAAATATAAGGTGCAACTATTAATACATAGAAGTGGTCCCAAGACCAAATCATTCATAGGAATAAAGTGACAGGTGCAAATAGAGGAGCAGAATTTCCACATGCGGCTGCATGTTGAAAGGGCCTATTGCATCTTGCTGGGAAGAAATGACATCAAAGGTGCTAAAAGTAAGAGAAACAGAGAAAAAAAGGTAAGTTAAAATTACAAATACGGCATACCCACACTAGATCTTTAACCAAAATCGAGAAAATGAAATTAAAAAAGCGCAATCATAAAAAGGACCTGAAACTAACTGCTTCATTTAATCCCAAGGGGATCTCCGTTTTAAGCATGACTATCCATTTGGTCTCTCTCTGTAATAGTGCTTCTTTGTAATCCCCACCTCGACAGCCCAGAGACACCTTATCAATACCTCTGGCTCGCAAACCCCTAGGGTCACAATTATGTTTGTCCTTGAAGTGCAGGACTATGGGTTGCAATTTATTCAACTCCTCCGTCCTCATTGTACCTGCCCTTCGGATTTTGCTTGCATGCTCCTGAATTCTCACTCTGAGCTCCCTGGTGGTCATGCCCACATACAGGACGTTGCAGGGGCATTCTAGGAGATACATTACTGCTATTGATTTGCAGTTAATGTGGTGTACTATCTGGTATTCCTTACTCCCACTGGAGTCTTTGAAGGAGGTCAGTCTTGACATGTACCCACATGCCTGACAATTGCCACACGGGAATGACCCCCAGGTGGGGATCCTGCTACCAAAGGGGTTACGTACACCAGGTGGAACATAGTGGCTTCTTGTAAGCAAGTCTCCCAAATTCTTAGACCTCTTCCATGTAATAAGAGGATAATCAGAGAGTGACCCCCTGAGGTCACTGTCCGATAATAGGATGGGCTATGATGTCCCGAATCTTTCCCCAATGTGTGTTAAATGGTGTGATAAATCGTGGTTTAATATCACTGTTCTTCTTTTTACTTACCAGCAGGGAGTCTCTGGAGGAGGATTTGGCTCTTAGATAGCCTTTCCTAATATCCTGTTGGTTATAGCCCCTATTACGAAATCTGGTAGACAGATCTTTAGACTGGGTCCAGTGGCGTATTTATCACGAGGCAAATAAGGCATTTGCCTAGGGCGGCACTTGCCAATGGGGCGGCAAAATGCCTTGTTTGCCCCTTGTCCCATCCTTCTTATATGCCGGTATACTCAGAAGATCCGATGGTATAATCTAACCCCCAGGTGTTCCCATGGTGACGGGGACGCCTTCCTGGGGGTTAGAATATACCATCGGATCTGAGTTTTCATGATCTCAGTGAGATCGTGAAAACTCAAATCCGATGGTATATTCTAACCCCCAGGCGTTCCCATGGTGACAGGGACGCTTGCCTGGGGGTTAGAATATACAGGGCCACGCCGCTCACAGGAGTACATTTATAAACTGTAATCAGTAACTTTAACTTTAATCATTGCTGATCTCTTTACTTGGATACCTTACTCTGTCTTAGCTCCTCCCACTAGGTGGCGCAGGCGCGTGACGTCAGTGAGTGAGCGCCACCCCGCCCGCACTGCCTGCTGTTACTGGAGCTAAGACAGAGTAAGGTATCCAAGTAAAGAGATCAGCAATGATTAAAGTTACTGATTACAGTTTATAAATGTACTCCTGTGAGCGTCGGGGAGGGGGATCTGTGGATGTCACAGTTTAGGGGAGGGGGATCTGTGGATGGCACTGTTTAGGGGGGGATCTGTGGATGGCACTGTTTAGGGGGGGATCTGTGGATGGCACTGTTTAGGGGGGGATCTGTGGATGGCACTGTTTAGGGGGGATCTGTGGATGGCACTGTTTAGGGGGGATCTGTGGATGGCACTGTTTAGGGGGGGATCTGTGGATGGCACTGTTTAGGGGGGGATCTGTGGATGGCACTGTTTAGGGGGGGATCTGTGGATGGCACTGTTTAGGGGGGGATCTGTGGATGGCACTGTTTAGGGGGGATCTGTGGATGGCACTGTTTAGGGGGGATCTGCGGATGGCACTGTTTAGGGGAGGGGGATCTGTGAATAGCAATGTTTAGGGGGGGATCTGTGGATGGCACATAGGAAGGGGTGGGGTTTAGAGAGGAAGGGGTTTGGCCTTGACAGGAAGGGGTGGGTCAAATTTATATTAGGGGGGTGCCCGAGTTTAGTCTCGCCTAGGGCAGCACAAAACCAAGATACACCACTGACTGGGTCTCAAAGCGTTCGTCACTGGAGCAGATCTGACGTAGTCTTAAGTTAAGTCTAATTTATTCCTTGGGGTTGTGGGAAAGAGAGATTGTCCAGAATTTACCTGGTTTCGGCTCAGTGGTCTAGGTATATCGATGACATTCTTTTCATATGGCAGGGTCCTCTGGTGGAGCTTAAGGGCTTTATTGCAAAACTTAACGTCAATGACCTAAATATCAAACTTACATGGAAACCTAGCCAAGAGTATATTGAGTTCTTGGATATCTTGTTACGCAGAGAATCGGATGGCAGGGTCTCCACGGACCTCTTCAGGAAACCTACAGCAACGAATGCTTTATTACATGCTAATTCCTCTCACTATCTGCAGACGATTAAAGCTATACCTACTGGCCAATTTTTAAGACTACGTCGGATCTGCTCCAGTGGCAAACATTTTCCAGTGGGAGTAAGGAATACCAGATAGTACACCACATTAACTGCAAATCAATAGCAGTCATTTATCTCCTAGAATGCTCCTGCAACCTCCTGTATGTGGGCATGATCACCAGGGATCTCCGAGTGAGAATTCTGAAGCATGCAAGCAAAATCCGAAGGGCAGGTACAATGAGGACGGAGGAGTTGAATAAGGCTACTTTCACACTAGCGTTCGGGTGTCCGCTTGTGAGCTCCGTTTGAAGGGGCTCACAAGCGGCCCCGAACGCATCCGTACTGCCCTAATGCATTCTGAATGGACGCGGATCCGCTCAGAATGCATCAGTCTGGCGGCGTTCAGCCTCCGCTAAGCAAGTGCGGATGCGGTGCGATTTTCATGCATGGTTGCTAAGATGAAAGTCTATTCACTGTATTATTTTCCCTTATAACATTGTTATAAGGGAAAATAATAGAATTCTTTAATACAGAATGCTAAGTAGAAGTTCAATTGAGGGTTAAATTTTTTTTAGAAAAATTAACTCGCCTCCTACAATTGATCGCGCAGCTGCCGGTCTCCTGTTCTTTCTTCAGGATCTGTCAAAGGACCTGTGGTGACATCACTGTGCTCATCACATGATATATCACATGATCCATCACCATGGTGATGGACCATGTGATGAGCTCAGTGACGTCACCACAGGTCCTGAAGAAAGAACAGGAGACCGACAGCTGCGCGATCAATTGGAGGAGGTAAGTTAATTTTTATTTATTTTTTTAACCCTCAATTGAACTTCTACTTTGCATTCTGTATTCAGAATGCTATTATTTTCCCTTCTATCCATGTTATAAGGGAAAATAATAACATCTACACAACCTTGAACCCAAACCTGAACTTCAGTGAAGAAGTTCGGGTCTGGGTACCACATTCAGTTTTTTATCACGCGCGTTCAAAACGCATTGTACCCGCGTGATAAAAACTGAACAACGGAACGCAATCGCAGTCAAAACTGAGTGCAATTGCGTACCTACTCACGCGGGTTTGCCGCAATGCACCCGGGACGCATCCTTAGCCAAAACGTGACGCTTGTGTGAACCCAGCCTTACAGAGGGAGACTGTCAGTCGTTACCTTTGACTGTGACCTTCCGTTCTTGCTCGTTCGGCGCTCCTCGCTGAAGTTCTGTTTCTGTGTGTCATTTGTGGTTCTTTATGGGTTAACTCCCCTGTGTGCCTATTAGGAGTTAATCCTCTGTCTGCTCCATGGGTGTGGTCTCTCTGCTGCACCCATGGAACCTGTATAAAAGGCTGAGGTTTCCTCAGTTCTGTTTCAGCTCTCCTGGTGTGTGTTGTCTGTCCTGCTCCTGGTTTGTACTCTCTCCCATGCTGCTGACCCATGGGATATGTGAGTTTCCCTACTTGTTCATTTACGTCCTTTCCCGTCTTCTTTCCTGTCTTTCTGTTATCTGTTCTGCTAGTTATGTTTTAGTTACTTTGTGTTTATTCTGATGTCTGTGTTCAGCAAGCCTTTGCAGCAGAGTGGCATGACAAGGCCATGCAGTTTACTACTGGTGGAGCAAGTCCTTCTCTGCTCATTGCCACTCCTGCTCCCTTGCATGAACTCCTGCTTGTGTTATTATTTGCCCTGGTTTGTATTTGCCTGTATGTTATGTATGCCAATGTGCCGTCGGTACCTTCTGGTACCTGTTGTCCATTCGCTCCTGCTGTCACTGTCTAGTTCACGCTCCAGAGTGGACCCTGGCAACTTCCTGCGGCTAAGTCTAACCCTACCATCTAGGGCTCTAGTGAAAACCAGGAGTTGCTTAGTCACGCCCCTCTGGAGTATTACTAGACAGTGGCGCAGTGGGGGTTTTCTCCCACTGTGCTGACGGTACATAGAGCTCATGATTTATCTGTGCTGCTTTCCATGTTTCTGTTTGTGCAATAAACTCTTATGTGTCTGTACCTGATTTCCGTTTATTGCTTGACGACGTGGTGGTCTCACCTGGGACCTCCAACTCGTGACAGAATGAACAAGTGAACTTTCACAGAGTTTTTTTTGTTCTGTTTTCTGCTTATCTGTAATGTGTGTGCTTTCTGTATTTCCCTCTCTATGCTGCCTTTAGGTATCGGATTTGGTTGCCTTGGTGTACTGGCTGCGGTGTTTTCCGTGTATGCTGGTTGCCAGGGGCGACGTCCGGTGTAACCTTTTTTGCTTGCAGTTCTGCTTACGGCCGTGTTTTCCGTTATCTGCGCAGGTATCTGCTCCTGGGCCTCCGGAAGGGGGTGTCAGCATGTCTGACCAATCAGTTCTTGGCAGATATGCCATTCTCCGGAGGGAGAGTGAAGGGGGAGGTGTTAGCACACTGCAGTTCACCATGACTTTTGTGGCCGTGTAGGCTGATTGCATTCCTCTTGGCGTACTGGCTGCGTTTACCGTGTAGGCTGGTTGCTAGGGGCTGTGTGCTGGCTGCGGTCGTCTTATGTGTTCTGCTTGTGTACCTCTGTACCCCTTTGATTCTGAATTTTCTTTGTATTCCTGTCTGGTTCCTGTTTCTGGTCCCAAGCCTCCGGAAGGGGGTGTCAGCATGTCTGACCAATTAGTTCTTGGCAGACATGCCATTTTCCAGAGGGAGAGTGGAGGGGGAGGTGTTAGCACACTGCAGTTCACCATGACTTTTGTGGCCGTGTAGGCTGGCTGCATTCCTCTTGGCGTACTGGCTGCGTTTACCGTGTAGGCTGGTTGCTAGGGGCTGCGTGCTGGCTGCGGTCGTCTTATGTGTTCTGCTTGTGTACCTCAGTACCCCTTTGATTCAGATTTTCTTTGTATTCCTGTCTGGTTCCTGTTCCTGGTCCCAATCCTCCGGAAGGGGGTGTCTGCATGTCTGGCCAATTAGTTCTTGGCAGACATGTCATTCTCCAGAGGGAGAGTGGAGGGGGAGGTAATTTCTTGGTGCGGTTCACTTGACGTGTATGCCGTGTTGGCTGGCTATCTTCCCCTGGCGTACTGGCTGCGGATCCTCCGTGTAGGCTGGTTTTCAGGGGTTGGGCTGGTTGCGGTTGTCGTATGTGTTCCTGCCCTTGTACCTCGTCACCCCTTTGATTTCTGTCCCCTTGCCTGGTTCTGTTTGGTTTGTTGCCCCCACTTCTTCTTCCTCTTTCTGTTTGGGAGGAGAGGGGGGGGCTTTGAGGGGTGGGAGTGTCGCAGTCGTTACCTTTGACTGTGACCTTCCGTTCTTGCTCGTTCGGCGCTCCTCGCTGAAGTTCTGTTTCTGTGTGTCATTTGTGGTTCTTTATGGGTTAACTCCCCTGTGTGCCTATTAGGAGTTAATCCTCTGTCTGCTCCATGGGTGTGGTCTCTCTGCTGCACCCATGGAACCTGTATAAAAGACTGAGGTTTCCTCAGTTCTGTTTCAGCTCTCCTGGTGTGTGTTGTCTGTCCTGCTCCTGGTTTGTACTCTCTCCCATGCTGCTGACCCATGGGATCTGTGTCTGTCTGTCTGTGCTCTGTGAGTTTCCCTACTTGTTCATTTACGTCCTTTCCCTTCTTTTCTGTCTTTCTGTTATCTGTTCTGCTAGTTATGTTTTAGTTACTTTGTGTTTATTCTGATGTCTGTGTTCAGCAAGCCTTTGCAGCAGAGTGGCATGACAAGGCCATGCAGTTTACTACTGGTGGAGCAAGTCCTTCTCTGCTCATTGCCACTCCTGCTCCCTTGCATGAACTCCTGCTTGTGTTATTATTTGCCCTGTTTTGTATTTGCCTGTATGTTATGTAGGGATGTCCCGATACCATTTTTTTAAGACTGAGTACGAGTACCGATACTTTTATTTAAGTACTCACCGATACCAATTACCGATACTAATTTTAACAATAAAATACACACACATGTATTTTCTGACCACTGACCAACCAAAAGGCCCAAAAACAGAACTATAACATTCCAAGGAGACATTACACTTAATGGGGGCCACAAGGAGACGTTATACTGTATGGGGCAGCCACAAGGAGACGTTACACTGTATGGGGCAGCCACAAGGAGACATTATACTGAATGGGGCCAGCCACAAGGAGACATTATACTGTATGGGGCAGCCACAAGGAGACGTTATACTGTATGGGGCAGCCACAAGGAGACGTTATACTGTATGGGGGCAGCCACAAGGAGACGTTATACTGTATGGGGCAGCCACAAGGAGACGTTATACTGTATGGGGCAGCCACAAGGAGACGTTATACTGTATGGGGCAGCCACAAGGAGACGTTATACTGTATGGGGGCAGCCACAAGGAGACGTTATACTGTATGGGGGCAGCCACAAGGAGACGTTATACTGTATGGGGGCAGCCACAAGGAGACGTTATACTGTATGGGGGCAGCCACAAGGAGACGTTATACTGTATGGGGGCACAAGGAGACGTTATACTGTATGGGGGCAGCCACAAGGAGACGTTATACTGTATGGGGGCAGCCACAAGGAGACGTTATACTGTATGGGGGCAGCCACAAGGAGACGTTATACTGTATGGGGGCAGCCACAAGGAGACGTTATACTGTATGGGGGCAGCCACAAGGAGACGTTATACTGTATGGGGGCAGCCACAAGGAGACGTTATACTGTATGGGGGCAGCTACAAGGAGACGTTATACTGTATGGGGGCAGCTACAAGGAGACGTTATACTGTATGGGGGCAGCTACAAGGAGACGTTACACTGTATGGGGGCAGCTACAAGGAGACGTTATACTGTATGGGGCGGCCACAAGGAGATGTTATACTGTATGAGGGCCACAAGGAGACGCTACTGTAAGGAGTCAGGACAACAATTTTTGAAGCCCTCCCTCCTCAGTATAATAGTCTTGTGGCCATCATGCAGTAATGTATATTTCTTCTTGCCCTAATGCCTGCTTTTAGAGATCAATGTGCAGCTTGCAGGCAGGAAGGGAAGGACCAGGGCCATAGAAGACAGACACTATCACTTTTAGAGGGACTCGCTCCTGGCAAACACAGCTCTGCTGCAGTGAATGCAGTGGAGCAGACTCTGATGTAATTATAGTTATTGCAGGGACTCAGAGAATCGTCTGAGAGTTTATTAGTTAAAACGAATCGAATGAGTCAGAGACTGTGTCACCCCAGGCTTCCTGCTCTGCTACATGCACCCTGTACACACACAGCTCCACTACATGCTATGCTAAAAATGACCCCTTCCCCCCCGGACGGACTTACAGGGAGCCGCAGAGCAGGAGGCCTGGTAGGGACTCGGTGACAGTCTGTGACTCATTCCATTCTTTTAACTAATAAACTGTCAGGCGATTCTCTGAGTCCCTGCACTGTGAGTCAGTGCTGGTTGCCTCTGATTGGTTGGAGGGCGGGGAGGGGCGGGCCTAGCTTCCACTCTAGGCTCCAATTACACTGCCTGCAGCTGCCTGTGAAGCTGTATCAGCTGTGCTAGATGCAGGGGCCGCGGACGGACACATAGAAGCGGTGCACAGGTATCGGCAGTGGTATCGGGGACATTTGCACGAGTACATGTACTCGTGCAAATGCCCGGTATCGATACCGATACTGGTATCGGGACATCCCTAATGTTATGTATGCCTATGTGCCGTCGGTACCTTCTGGTACCTGTTGTCCATTCGCTCCTGCTTTCACTGTCTAGTTCACGCTCCAGAGTGGACCCTGGCAACTTCCTGCGGCTAAGTCTAACCCTACCATCTAGGGCTCTAGTGAAAACCAGGAGTTGCTTAGTTACGCCCCTCTGGAGTATTACTAGACAGTGGCGCAGTGGGGGTTTTCTCCCACTGTGCTGACGGTACATAGAGCTCATGTTTTATCTGTGCTGCTTTCCATGTTTCTGTTTGTGCAATAAACTCTTATGTGTCTGTACCTGATTTCCGTTTATTGCTTGACGACGTGGTGGTCTCTCCTGGGACCTCCAACTCGTGACAGAATGAACAAGTGAACTTTCAGAGTTTTTTTTTGTTCTGTTTTCTGCTTATCTGTAATGTGTGTGCTTTCTGTATTTCCCTCTCTATGCTGCCTTTAGGTATCGGATTTGGTTGCCTTGGTGTACTGGCTGCGGTGTTTTCCGTGTATGCTGGTTGCCAGGGGCGACGTCCGGTGTAACCTTTTTTGCTTGCAGTTCTGCTTACGGCCGTGTTTTCCGTTATCTGCGCAGGTATCTGCTCCTGGGCCTCCGGAAGGGGGTGTCAGCATGTCTGACCAATCAGTTCTTGGCAGATATGCCATTCTCCGGAGGGAGAGTGAAGGGGGAGGTGTTAGCACACTGCAGTTCACCATGACTTTTGTGGCCGTGTAGGCTGATTGCATTCCTCTTGGCGTACTGGCTGCGTTTACCGTGTAGGCTGGTTGCTAGGGGCTGTGTGCTGGCTGCGGTCGTCTTATGTGTTCTGCTTGTGTACCTCTGTACCCCTTTGATTCTGAATTTTCTTTGTATTCCTGTCTGGTTCCTGTTTCTGGTCCCAAGCCTCCGGAAGGGGGTGTCAGCATGTCTGACCAATTAGTTCTTGGCAGACATGCCATTTTCCAGAGGGAGAGTGGAGGGGGAGGTGTTAGCACACTGCAGTTCACCATGACTTTTGTGGCCGTGTAGGCTGGCTGCATTCCTCTTGGCGTACTGGCTGCGTTTACCGTGTAGGCTGGTTGCTAGGGGCTGTGTGCTGGCTGCGGTCGTCTTATGTGTTCTGCTTGTGTACCTCTGTACCCCTTTGATTCATATTTTCTTTGTATTCCTGTCTGGTTCCTGTTCCTGGTCCCAATCCTCCGGAAGGGGGTGTCTGCATGTCTGGCCAATTAGTTCTTGGCAGACTTGTCATTCTCCAGAGGGAGAGTGGAGGGGGAGGTAATTTCTTGGTGCGGTTCACTTGACGTGTATGCCGTGTTGGCTGGCTATCTTCCCCTGGCGTACTGGCTGCGGATCCTCCGTGTAGGCTGGTTTTCAGGGGTTGGGCTGGTTGCGGTTGTCGTATGTGTTCCTGCCCTTGTACCTCGTCACCCCTTTGATTTCTGTCCCCTTGCCTGGTTCTGTTTGGTTTGTTGCCCCCACTTCTTCTTCCTCTTTCTGTTTGGGAGGAGAGGGGGGGGGCTTTGAGGGGTGGGAGTGTCACAGTCGTTACCTTTGACTGTGACCTTCCGTTCTTGCTCGTTTGGCACTCCTCGCTGAAGTTCTGTTTCTGTGTGTCATTTGTGGTTCTTTATGGGTTAACTCCCCTGTGTGCCTATTAGGAGTTAATCCTCTGTCTGCTCCATGGGTGTGGTCTCTCTGCTGCACCCATGGAACCTGTATAAAAGACTGAGGTTTCCTCAGTTCTGTTTCAGCTCTCCTGGTGTGTGTTGTCTGTCCTGCTCCTGGTTTGTACTCTCTCCCATGCTGCTGACCCATGGGATCTGTGTCTGTCTGTCTGTGCTCTGTGAGTTTCCCTACTTGTTCATTTACGTCCTTTCCCGTCTTTCCTGTCTTTCTGTTATCTGTTCTGCTAGTTATGTTTTAGTTACTTTGTGTTTATTCTGATGTCTGTGTTCAGCAAGCCTTTGCAGCAGAGTGGCATGACAAGGCCATGCAGTTTACTACTGGTGGAGCAAGTCCTTCTCTGCTCATTGCCACTCCTGCTTCCTTGCGTGAACTCCTGCTCGTATTATTAGTTGCCCTGTTTTGTATTTGCCTGTATGTTATGTATGCCTATGTGCTGTCGGTACCTTCTTGTACCTGTTGTCCATTCGCTCCTGCTGTCACTGTCTAGTTCACGCTCCAGAGTGGACCCTGGCAACTTCCTGCGACTTAGTCTAACCCTACCATCTAGGGCTCTAGTGAAAACCAGGAGTTGCTTAGTTACGCCCCTCTGGAGTATTACTAGACAGTGGCGCAGTGGAGGTTTTCTCCCACTGTGCTGACGGTACATAGAGCTCATGTTTTATCTGTGCTGCTTTCCATGTTTCTGTTTGTGCAATAAACTCTTATGTGTCTGTACCTGATTTACGTTTATTGCTTGACGACGCGGTGGTCTCTCCTGGGACCTCCAACTCGTGACAGAGACCAAATGGATAGTCATGCTTAAAACTGAGGTGAAAACAAGGCCAAATGACTCAACTTTGCATGAAAACATAGGAACTGAGGCGCAGAAAGATGGCAGCAGGTGCTCGCGACTGATGGGTCAACATTTAAAATATTTGGCTGTAACAGAAGGCAGGTTATTCACCGAAGGGCTGGAGAGCGGTACAATAATGAGTGTCTGCACATAACAGTGAAGGATGGTGGAGGTTCCTTGCAAGTTTGGAGCCGCATTTCAGCAAATGAAGTGGGGATTTGGTAAGAATTAATGGTTTCCTCAAAGCAATACCATCAGGGAGGCTCTAAATGTATTCTGCAGCAGGACATCGACGCTAAACATACAGCCAATGTCATTTAGTGCTAACTTCAGTGTAAAGAAGAATAAAGAGACCTGGAAGTGATGATATGGTCCCCACAGAGCCCTGATCTCAACAATATTGAGTCTGTCTGGGATTACATGAAGAGAAAGAAGTATTTGATCAAGTCTACATCCTCAGAAGATCTGTGGTTAGTTCTCCAAGATGTTTGGAACAGTCTCCCTGCCGAATTCCTTCAAAAACTGTGTGTGAGAATAGTCCTAGAAGAACTGATGCTGTTCTGGAAGGTCACAGCAAATATTGATTTGATTAAGGTTTCTCTTTTCTTCATTCATTTTGCATTTTGTCAACTGGTAAAAATAAACTAACGCTTATTTTTTTTAAAGCATTTTTACTTTGCAGCATTTTTCTGAACTGAACTGAGCATGCTGGGAGTTTAACAGCTGGATGCCAAAGGTTGCTGACCCCTGCAGTAGCCTCTGTTTATACAGGAGTCCATCTTCAGTGTGGGGGAAAGCACAGAAGGTAAATCTACTGATACAAAATAGAGCTAAAATCAGGATGGGCTCTCGTATTAAATCTAGATAGTGCAGGTTTGCATGCCCTTGATTTTGACTAATAACTGCAAAAAAGGGGGATGCTAAAAAAAACTAAACAAAGAAACTTTATTGAACGATTATTAAATAAAATAACTACCAAAGGTGAATAGAACCAGTGCCGTTCGCACCAAATTGTGAAACTTCTGCAATAGTATAAATCACATCTAGAGGGACCAAGAAATTGGAGCTCAGGGGCTATGTCTAACTGCCCCTGTAAGAACCTGTCCCTAGGTTAAATAGGTAAAATAAGGTGTAGTGGTTCTGGCATGCGAGGATAGACCACAATAGGGGTTAGTTGTGTTCAAAACCCAAAAGCCCATAAACATTGCCCAGACAAACACAGTTCTTAATGAAGACTGCTGCTAATTCCTAAAAAACGTGCCAACACCTCTCTAGTCAATGGTGTGAACCCAGGCTAAAACACCACTCCCGCCGCTATTCGTGCAGCTGGATAACAGCCAGCCCAGTCTCTCTTTAAAAGAGGAAAAAGAGACCGCTTGTTACAAAAGTTGCCCTTACTGCTCCACAAAGTTACACATCTTTAATAAATCACAGGCTCGACACGTGTTTCCACACTTCATCATGCCTCATCAGGAGCCACAGGAGAAATCCACGGCACACCATATGTACTTCATAAATTAGTGTTTTTTAATTCATAGTGATTTATACATCATTTCTTGTTCCATCCAGAGCAATTATTTGAGCAATACATTTAGTTTAGCAGTACAACCCCCAACGTTTCGGTCAACGATTTAGGCAACTGATTACTCAAAAATAAATCAGAGCATATTGTCGTTATATCATGACTAAACTTCTAAGACATCACCCATCAGGATTAACGTCCGATAGCTTGGTGTGCCTTGCACTGTAGCTTGCCATGCACAGCGCTGTAATGACCAGGACTTTGTTACATATTACACGTAAATTGTGGAGAATGACACCCCTCATTACTATTAGCAGCGTTAATCCACGTGATGCTTCCATATCATATATATATATATAGATATATATTTGCAAGTGTTCTCCAATACGCCTCCTGAACTGCCTCACTGTTTTACCCACATACTGTAAACCACATTTGCACGTGGCTAGGTATACAAGACCCATAGATCTGCAACTTATGAAGGATCTAATATTATATGTACACCCAGTGGTAGTGCTAGAAAATGATCTCTAAACTCGCTGGAGGGTTGCGAGACAGGCTTGTGGAAGCTGTGCACCAGTCGGTCCCTGATATTTCTTCCCCTCTGATAGTAATGGCGGGGGTGCTTTCCCACTAGATGCCCTATATCCGGGTCTGCTTGCAGAATACCCCAAAATTGTAACAATGTTTCTAATGGGGCCATGGACTTCATCATAGTCCCCAATGATCCGGATCTGATCAGTCCCTTCTGGGTGCGTACGTGGGTTCAGAAGGACCTCCCTGTCACAGCTCAGGGCATGATTGTATGCCTGATTTAAGAAATGTACAGGGTGCCCCCGGCATTGGAATCTCTGTCTGAGGTCATTTGCAGCCACACAGAAATCCCACAAGGTTGAGTAATTGCGGCGAAGGTGTAAATATTAGCCCTTGGGGATACCCCGTTTCAAAGCCCCGGGGTGACAGCTCCCCCACTCGAGTAGGCTGTTGTAGCTGTCTTTTTCTAAAAAGACGAGTGCCTATGCTGCCGTTTGTGTTTTCAAAGGTGAGATCCAGAAATGTAACACCAGAGAGATCGATCTCCGATGTGAAATAGAGTCCCCAATTGTTGGCATTGAGGCGTTGAACAAAAGCCGCAAAGGTGTCTTTGTCACCTTTCCAAAAAAAATCTGTATATCAATGATATACCTAAGCCACAAGATAATCGATGATGCAAAGTCACTCATCTCATCACTGAACACCACCTTCCTTTTCCAGCCACCCAAGTAAAGATTTGCGTAGGTGGGGGCACAATGGCTCCCCATCGCTACACCCTTTACTTAGTGGTAGATTTTATTATTAAACAGGAAAGTGTTGTGTTCAAGAATGAATTGCACCAGTCGAAGAACAAAGTCATTGTGAGGTCATAGATGGGTACCTCTTTCTCGGAAAAATGAGGCCACCACAGAGCACCCCTTATTATGCGGTATGGAATGATACAGCGCCTCCACATCCAAACTTGTATATTTATATTAACAAAACGTCCTGCTCAACATGGAGGCCATCTACTTTGACCTTGATGGAGTCCCGAACATAAGAGTAGAGGGAGGTCACAAACGGCCTAAGGGTTTGATCGTTAGTCAGACTGTTGGTTCTGGACACAATGGGTCTCCCCTTTAATGGCTCTAGGCCCTTGTGGATCTTAGGGAGACCATAGAAGCATGCCATTTTTGGGAATGGTGGTAAAAGAAACCCAAATTCGGAATTGCTTATAAGTCTAGAATGGAGGGCTTGAGTTGGATTTTTGGGGAGAATATCATAGCAGGTCCTATCATCCAGAACCTTCAGACACGTATTGATCATAATCCATAATGACCATGTTCCCCCCTTTATCCGAAGTTTTAATGACAATTGACTTATCAGTTTCCAGGGCAATCTGACCATTCATCTCGGCCTGTGTCAGGTTGTTATATCCAAACTTGTGTCCCTCTAACGTGGTCAGATGGTCAATGACCACCCTGAGGAACACATTCATTGGTGTGTGATCAACAATTGGTGGAATTTTGGAGGATGGGGATCTCAGTTTAATAAACTGTCCCTCACCTGGATCCCTATTACCCTCCTCCGATAATTCAGCCAGAATTTGGATATCGGCCAAATTCTCCACATCAATCCCCAAACTGAGCACACTGCCTTCTGTTGTGCGTGGCAAAGAATTTTCTCCACTTCAGCCTACACACGAACAGATGGAGATCTTTGACCCACCCAAAAAGGTGAAATTTGTTTGTTGGTACGAACGACGTGCCCTTTTTTCAGTGCCATAATTTCATCCAAACTGAGTGACCTGTGAGACAGATTGATGAACTGAAAGTCTGGGGTGGGTGTTCTGGGGTTATTTTCTCTATCCGAGTAGATAATCGTAGAGCGGAGGACCCTTGCCTAACAAATTACCCCTCAGGTATGCTCCTCTCACCTCCTTCCTCTACCGCTAAAATCAGGACAGACATAAATATAGATAAAGCCTTAGTTGGTCACAATGTAATTGATGTTTTCCAGTTTCTTGCAATTTTCTAGTATCATTATTTTTTTCATCTTCTCCTCTCTTTTATAGAGTAATGTGTCTGTAAATGGAATTTGCGGTTACTGCTAGTTGTACCTGATCTGCTCTTTCTTTTATTTTACTTGACACTTTCTAATTTCCTTTTATTAAACATGTCGGCCTCTTTTATAAAAATGCCCAAACGGTAATAATGCACCGTAGGAGCTGCCAGAATTGTTAGGACTGAAGTTCTGTATTGTATGTTTCTAGAAAATGTACTGACAGCTTTGATAAATGACCCCAGCTGGTACATTGTGTGTGGTCACTGCCAGCTATGGGCTCACATTGATGAAAAGGTTAATATTTTAATTAAAGTCATTATCATACTTTTATGTGTGTCCAGCTAATAAACTCAGCAAACGAGGCTCCAGCTGCTCTCACATAATAGCGCTCTCTGCTGATACTTCACCGTTTCACACAAGAATTAAAGGGAACCTGTCACCAGTTTTATGGTGTCCTAACTAAGGGCAACATAAATAAGTGATTGATTCTCTTAGCACAATGCTGGGTCACTTTCTTTAATTGACCCAGTCAATCTGCCAACATCTTGTATTGAAAAGCTCCAGCTGATAATGATGAGTCATGAATATTCATGAGCTCCTGACTCTCCCCGCCCACCTGCTGCTGAATGACAGTTTGTTTCCATATGAACCAGCAGCAGGTGGGCAGGGGAGTGGCTATAGCTCTGAATTAAATATACGCTGGACTCAATGACATGACGCTGGACTCAAATCAGCTCATTAGCATGCGGCATCTTTGTGTGTATATTATGAGGTAACCATCTGTCACACCAGTAAGTGAATACATCTAAGGTACTTTTTAGTAGTTAATGATTGTATATAAGTTTGATTATAATCAAATATCCACATGACAGGTTCCCTTTAAAGGAATGAGTCTAATATTCTAGGGTTGGTACAGTTACTCAATGCTTTCCGTGAGCTACAGCAGTGGTGGCCAATCGAGCAATTAAGATGTGGCCATTGAATCCATCTGTGGGCTATACATTACGTTACATTCAGTGTCCACACACATACCTATTGTTCGTTCTGGTGTGACTTCTGTCCGACTGCGATCAGTGGACACAGACCCCTGGAATTGCACAGGGGTGCACCACCAATGAGGCCAGGTGAGGCGATCACCTCAGGAAGCTGGAGTGCCAGAGGTTGACTGATAACAGTATTTTCATTGACCTTGTTGAGATTTCCAGTAATTATTATATTTTTTTTTATGGTTTGCCATTTTTATTCAGACCCTAAGGTCACCTGCACACGTTGCAGAAAACGTGTCGTTTTTCTGCACGGATTCCTGTGTTTAAAAACCACAGCATAGCACAGTACCAGCAGAGTATATGAGATTACACAAATCTCATGTACACTTTGCAGATTTTTTCCATGTGGAAATTGACCTGCCGAGCAGATTTCAAAGTAAATAGGAGGTCAATTATGTTTGCGGTTTTAATGAAAGGGTGATATCTGCGGAAAAACTGCATCATATCTGCACCAAAATCCGCAATTAGACATTGTTTTGGTGTGGATATGCTGCAGAAACTCGCATAAATCTGGACGGAAATTCGTGCAGATCTTATGTGTGTTCACCCGCACCTGTGTGCAGGTAGCCTAAAGATGGATGCACACGGTGTGGATTACACTCTTTTTTCCTTCCGGATTTCGGGTAGAAAAAACGCAATACAGTACTAGTAAACTGTATGAGATAAGACAAAATCCTCAGGGCAGGTCAATTTCCGCACCTATGAAAAAAAGCAAAGTGTACATGAGATTTGTCTAATCTCATACAGTTTGCTGATACTGTATTTTTTTTATATTTTTTTTATTCTACTTAAAAGAAACCTGTTACATTGAACATGATGTCTGAGCCTCAGGAAGAATGTTATAGAGCAGGAGGAGCTGAGCAGATTGATGTATCATTTTTGTGGGAAAAGATTCAGTATAACCTTTATTTTATTAATTTTAAAGGGGTTATCCAACATCATACAACAGCCCCCCCATGTGCCGGGGCCCTCAGAGGGAATATACTTACCCCGCTCCCGGCGCCGCTCCTGGTCCCTGCACCGCCACTGCTGCTTCTCCCTGTACATGGATGAAAACATCCGGTGTCGGGAAGAGCAGCCAATGGCAGATGGGGACGAGCCTCCCTAGCATCGCTGGTGACGCTAGGGAGGCTCCCCCCCCCCCCCAAATCGGATGTTTTTATCCAGGCACGGGGAAAATCAGCGGTGGTGCGGGGACCAGGAGTGGCGCCGGGAGCGGGGTAAATATATTCCCTCTGAGTTGCCCGACACATGAGGGGGGGGGGGGGGCTGTTGTATGATTTAGGATAACCCCTTTACATTCTGGGCTTTGAAGTCATGCTGCTGGCATATCACACTGCATTTTCATGGTGTAAGATTCCCATTAAATAATTATATAGAAATTGACAATTTACAATGTACTGCGGTTCACATGACAGGTAATGCATAAAGTGTGCCAATGTGCTCACACCAAGTGTTGGGTCTCTCTTTCTTCAGAGAGACAATTCCTTCATTGTCATAAGGTCTCTACCTCCAAAAGGGGAAAGAGTACCATTATATTTTAGGAGAAATAATACACAAATCTCTCACGGACGAGCCGTTTACAGTACAATGCAAGCGAAAGAGGTTTTATAAAAACCCACGTGGATTTCCTGCAAATTTTAATCATGGATTTCACCCACTTTTAATGCAAAAAAGTCAAATTGCAGATGAAATTTGCAACACAATGTGAACCAAAACACTCACACCATGTTTTATGGGCAAAAAGCACCGTGCTATAGCATCCTGTCTACTGCCAAGCACTATGGGCATCATATACTAAGATTGGTGTCTCACATGGCCAGTCTGCTACTTTCACATCAGCGTTTTTCCTTTCCAGTATTGAGATCCGTCATAGGATCTCAATACCGGAGGAAAATGCTTCAGTTTTGTCCCCATTCATTGTCAATGATAACAAAACTGAACAGAACAGAATGCACCAGAATGCATTCCATTCTGTTTGGTTCCGTTCCCATGAAACACACAAAAGCGATGCAAGCAGAATTTTTGAGTGCGTCAAAGCAAGACGCGAAAGAAAACAGATCCGTCCCCCATTGACGTACAATATTTTAGTGCCGGATCCATCAAGGCTATTTTAGAGATAATACAACTGGATGTGTTCATAACAGATACAGACGATTCAGGGGCGTACATAGAAATCACTGGGCCCCATGGCAAGAATCTGAATTGGGCCCCCTTGTGAGTGACCCCTAGCCCCCATTAGGGTACGTGCACATCTACTGCAGAGAGCAGAAGCCTCCGTTGCAGATTCTGGCAAAACAAAGGGCAAAACTATTTGAATGACCCCATCATTGTAAATGGGATCCGGCAGGTGACGGCAGTGTTTGGCATATGCTGGATCTGGCGATTCTGGAATTCTGCTGGTGGCTGGAACAGAATACCAAAATCTGATGGCAAGTGATTACCTGGCCTTACCCAATGAACTGTGCCTGCTGCTGCTGCTTTTAATATAGTGTTTCATACTTCCCCCAAGGACTGTGCCTGCTGCTGCTTCACCTCCTCCCCCCCAATGCTGACTTACTGTTTGTGCTGCTGGCAGAGTGCGGTCAGGGCCTGGGGCAGATCTTCACCGAGCTGGACTAGAGACGCTGCTGGATCTGGTCAGTCAGGTTACAGTGCGACGAATGCCGGCAGAAGAACAGAACAAGGACATTTTACAAAGTGCAGACACAGAAAACTAAAGGATTTAATCCAGTCACAACTGATGTTTCTCTGACTGCTACAGAACCTCCTAATACACACCTCAGCTGCTGCACCACATCATAGTACACACCTTAGCTGCTGCAGAACATCATAGTACACACCTCAGCTGCTGCAGAACATCACAGTTCACACTTCAGCTGCTGCAGAACATCATAATACACACCTCAGCTGCTGCAGAACATCATAATACACACCTCAGCTGCTGCAGAACCTCCTAATACACAACTCAGCTTCTGCAGAACCTCCTAGTACACACCTCAGCTTCTGCAGAGCCTCCTAATACACACCTCAGCTGCTTGAGAACCTCATAATACACACATCAGCTGCTGCAGAACCTCCTAATACACACCTCAGCTGCTGCAGAACCTCCTAATACACAACTCAGCTTCTGCAGAACCTCCTAGTACACACCTCAGCTTCTGCAGAGCCTCCTAATACACACCTCAGCTGCTTGAGAACCTCCTAGTACACACCTTAGCGCTGCAGAACCTCATAATACACCTCAGCTGCTGCAGAACCTCCTAATACACACCTCAGCTGTTGCAAAACCTCCTAATACACACCATAGCTGCTTCAGAACCTCATAATACACCTTAGCTGCTGCAGAACCTCCTAATACACACCTCAGCTGCTGCAGAACCTCCTTACACACCTCAGCTGCTGCAGAACATCCTAATACACACCTCAGTTTCTGCAGAACATCATAATCTGATGCTAGAACATGTAAGGCTTTGATCACATCTGTGTTGGGCTTCATTCACAGATCAGGTCATAAATGCTGGACACAATTTTATAGCCTGGCAGATGGAACCCATCAGATCTCATCATGGTCGGCAGATCCGTCGGTAGTTGTCGTCCTTGAAGTGCCAGATCCGTAGCTACGGTGATTTTCGTTGATTTGCTCCTATGACGGCAGAACAGCGAATGTCACCAGCACAGATGTGAACAAAGCCTAATACACACCTCAGAATCTGCAGAACATCACAATAGTGACAAGGGAACTACAAGTCTCATCATCACCAGATTGTTATTATTGGAAATTAGGGAGCAACACAGGGAAAGGTAAAATGGAGAGAACTACGACTCCCAGCATGTCCCGGCTGTTATTATCGGATACAAGTGGATAATACACAAAGAGAGTATAAGGCAGGGTTCACATCTCCGTACGTCTGATCGGTCAGAAGAACAGAAAAAACGGATCCTGTATTTCAAGCATCAGTTCTGCACATTTGGCATCTGTTTATGCCATTTGATTAGTTAATTTAGATGGAATAAAGTCCTGCAAACTAAACGGTGATGTGAATCCAGCCTAAGAAGAAAAAACTACAACTCCCAGCATTATCAAATTATTATAGGGCATTATCCAGTTGTACTAGGTGATACAAAAAACGAAATAACTGTAACCCCCAGCATGGCCAGACTTATTATGGGGCATCAGTATATATTACAGAGAGGAGGTACAAGAGGAGAGAACTACAACTCCCAGCATGTCCAGATTATTATAGGACATCATCTAGTTGTATTAGGTGATACAAAAAACAAAGTTCTCGGGCAGCACAGCAACAATGATGTGTGGACGGAGTGCCAGCGGATGTAGAGGCGATCCACCAACCATAAAATAATAGAAAATGAGCTCCACAGCAGTTCCCAAAAAAATATGCCGTTTATTCACCAGTTAGCTATACACCCGGCCAGCACCCCCATAGAAATGCCTATTCTTGTCCGCGGACAAAAATAGGACATGCTCTATTTTCTTGCTGAGCTGCGGACCGGAAGATTGGGGCAGCGCTCCGGAAATGCGATTGTGGAGAGCACATAGTGTGCTCTCCGCATCCATTCCGTCCCCATAGAGAATGAATGGGTCTGCACCCGTTCCGCACAATTGCGGAACGGATGCGGACCACACTTGCAAACGTGTGAATGGAGCCTTAACTGCATATTTTTTTGGAAGTGCTGTGGAGCTCATTTTTTATTGTATTAGGTGATAGCTTTAAAAGGAAATAACTGTAATCCCCAGCATGGCCAGACTTATTATAGGGCATCACTATACATTACAGAGAGGAGATATAAAAGGAGAAAACTACAACTCCCAGCATTACCAAACTGTACTAGGGCAAAAGTTGAAATTACATGGAAAGGCAAACAATAGGCCAGAAGAACTACAACTCCCAGAATTACCAGACTGTACTAAGGCATATGTTTAAATTAAATGGAGAGGGATATGATAGGACAGAACTACAACTCCCAGCTTTTCTAGTATGTTATGGCACCACACAGAAGCTCCGCCCCCTCACAGAGATATTCCACAGATCTTTCACCAGTCCTCTGCACTGGTCACATGATGATGACATCACCAAAGGTCCTTTAGACTTCTGCTGCTCTGCTATTCCTTGGCTTCCTGCACTGGTCACATGGTTGATGACATCACCAAAGGTCCTTCTCCACTTCTTACATTCTCAGGTAGCCATACAAGTGTAATTAGTGGGAGGGCCTATCCTCCACTGCGGGTCCCCTTCCCCCAGGGGCCCCATAGCAGCTGCGTGGTTTGCCTCTATTGGAGGTAGGCCACTGAGACCATTATATTATCCTAACTGAGGCGTTTTTGCTGATCCATGACGGATCCAGCAAAAACGCTAGTGTGAAAGTAAAACCTCGCTGGAGAAAGATCTGAATAATTTAGTATTTTCCCTTGTCTCGTCCCAAGGCTTGTTAAAAAGTTGAGTTTTGACTCATAGGGTGCCACTTCCACAAGGTCACACTAGTTGTTTCTTTTTTTCTCAGGAGATACCTCTTTGTTCATGGTGCCATATGAGCATAGATCGTATCTAAAACTTAACCTAAAATAATGACCAATACCCGTAATATCACCATATCACCAAAATGGCCGTGGTCCTTTATTAAGGGTTAATTCAAAACAAACTTAAATCATAAATAATTAATCAATTCATAAATTAATCAATAACCATTAAAACCTCAGTAAAACCACAAATGTCCCCCCGGCGCAGCTGGGTGACTAACCCCAAGTCGTTCCCCCCAGCATGAATAATTAGCACATCTGGCCGGAGGTACGAATGTAGCTCAGCTCTCAAGATTGGAAGGATTTGTTTCCATCTTAGGCCCCTAAAACCTAACCGAAAAATTGAAATAAATAGTGAACCAATACCCATGCTCAGGGGCGGACTGAGAACCCTCAGGGCCCCCGGGCAAAATAAATCAAGGGCCCCCTTACAGGCCCCACCCATGTTCTGCTGCAAGCCCCACCCTTGTCCCGCCTACATGCCCCGCCTTCAGCCACACCCTACACAATCTTTAATAAGATTTCAAAGTTAAAGCGACACAAAAGGCACCCAGACCACTTCAGCTCATTGATGTGGTCTGGGTACAGTGTCCCTTTTGCAAATCGAGCTGCAATGTTCTAGAGAAACTGCATTGTTTACGTTCCAGCAATAAGTCAGCCTCTAGCGGCTGGCAGCCACCTGAGGGCTTCCTGGATTAAAACAGACCTTTGGTCCGGTATCTGACGCTGGACGTCCTCACACCCTGCATGATGACCTCCAGGGTCAAATTTTTCCCCATAGGAAAGCATTGATTCAATGCTTTCGTATGGGGTGATCTAATCTCAGCGTCCATTAGTGAGCCTCTGTTAGAAGCAATGTGGGCATAACTACTGTGAAGGGGGCACATATCTGGGCATAACTACTGTGAAGGGGGCACATATCTGGGCATAACTACTGTGAAAGGGGGGGAGGCCCTTCACAGTAGTTATTAATCCCTTTCAGCAGTCCCCCCTTCCGTGAATGGGGGACTGCTGAAAGGGGTTAATAACTACTGTGAAGGGCCTAGCCGTCTTGGCAACCCCACAGATCATCCCCCCACCCACCTTGTACTTGTTCCACTGATCCGCTACTTGCGGGCTACATAGGCATGGGTTCAGTCACTTCGGTGCGCAATCCCATCCTGCGGCGCGTGATCCCGCGAGACCCGTGACCTACAGCGGCGGGTCTTACGGGATCACGCGCTGCAGGACGGGATTTCCCACCGAAGTGACTGAACTCATTCCCACGCAGCCCACAAGTAGCGGAACAATTACAAGAGGGGTGGGGAATAGCCAAATTAAAAAATATTTTGAACCAAAAGGTGTTATGGGGGCTCTGTGGATGAAACTGTTATGGGGGCTCTGTGGATGAAACTGTTATGGGGGCTCTGTGGATGGCACTGTTATGGGGGCTCTGTGGATGGCACTGTTGTGGGGGCTCTGTGGATGGCACTGTTATGGGGGCTCTGTGGATGGCACTGTTATGGGGGCTTTGTGGATGGCACTGTTGTGGGGGCTCTGTGGATGACACTGTTGTGGGGGGGGGAAGATCTGTGGGTGACACATATATAGCACCTTTTGCTATATATGTGTCATCCACAGATCCCCCCATAAGTGTCCCTGTGAGTGAATGACCCCCAATACAGGGTCTGGGGGCCGGTACAGTCACTGTATTCTATTACACCGGGCCCCGCTCACTGTAATACTAATATTCATATGTGAACAACTTGAAATCCTCTGCGATCCTCTCCCTCTGAGCTCTCTGTACTCACAAACTCAGTAGCAGGCCGGGCGGCAGTACTTTATGAATGAAGCAGGCGGAGCAGGCGTGTGACGTCAGTGAGTTGCGCTGCCGCCCGGCCTGCTACTGAGTTTGTGAGTACAGAGAGGGAGAGGATCGCAGAGGATTTCAAGTTGTTCACATATGAATATTAGTATTACAGTGAGCGGGGCTCGGTGTAATAGAATACAGTGACTGCATCGGGCCCTGCTGCCATTACCAGGCCAGCATAACATTCGGAATCGGGGTGCTGGGCATAACATTAACACATAATGTTATTCTGCGGCGGGCCCCCATCCCGGCCGGTCAGTCCGGTCCGAAGTGCCCGACCGGTCAGTCCGCCCCTGCCCATACTTTGAGAATAATTACGCTCCGCAGCCCTTCTTTCAGCCCAAAAGATGAAAGAATGACCCAGAATCCAAACGGGCAACTGCTTTGAACCTAAAAGAGATTGATTTAAACTTATAAAACTAAATTAGGCCGAACATAAATTTTATATCTATTTGATTCCCACCGCTCAATCTTTTTAATTATTCCCTCAATCAAACCCAAACTGGCTGTGACAGTAGCCGCCCCAATAGGAAACGAATGAGACGAGTTCTGATCCGCAGCCAAATCTAAGCATAATAAACATCTCTTCAATATTGCATTAAATTGGTAAATTGTCATTCCTGAACCATCTAACTTCCACAAAATCCTTAACTGTCCTAACCGGACACAATGATGATTCCCCTAAAGCCGCTAACTTAATCCATGTCCCTTTCGCCAGCTGATCCATTTTTGATTTTCTAATAAAAATGGATACTGCATTATTGCTCAAATTAACATCCTCCAACCTCAGCGGTACAATTGACCTCTTATTGCTCCGAGAAATGCAATTACAAATGCCACTTTAAACAACATTGCTTCGTAAACTGAATATGTAGCACATTTTAGCACTGACACTGTGTTGCCCAACAAATCAAACGTAATTGGCTGTCTCCTATCAACTCGGCTAATGGATCTCCTGATGCACTTCAGAAATTGTTTCACCACAAACTGATTTGAAAAAGATTAATAACCTGCTAATTTAAAAAAGAAAGAGACACCTGCAACCGTTTTAGCCAATACCGAATAACCAAACCCTGCCTCTAATAATGAACACAAGAATTGAATTTTTTTTTTTATATCAAACAGAACGTCAGTGGTAGATGTGAGAAATAAACCCAGACTGACTTATTAGAGGAGCAGGTTTAGTTCATTCATCACATCGTTTTTTTTTACGCAGTCAGACAACTGGTTCAAGTATGAAGTGTGCCTCCGGTGAAAAATAAGAACTACACAAAACCCTTAGATCCACATGTTCCGAATCTTTTGTGTAGCTTTTCTCTTCAAACCTCAGTGGTTTGTGCGACAGGCCATCCCTTCCTGATTCACTAATTATCAATATCTCTCACGTTACAGATACAGTGGAGTGAACTTGCTAGCTAACACTACACATGTTAAGGCGGGTTTACACGGCCTAATGGAGCAGGTGATTCTCTGGATGGAAGCGTTTCTTCCCGACAATTGTCTGCTCGTCAGATCCTCTCCACTGTATGGAAATAAGCAATGGCTACTGCCATTACTTGCCTCCATACAGATTCATTGTTTCTGGGTCGCAGAGTGCTGTTTGAATGGCACAACCTGCTGCCCAGAAACGAAGATTTAAGTGTCGGCACAAACAATCATTTCACCCAATAACCGAGTGTTTCGCTCGTTCATCAGGTGATCTGTGGCACCTTTGCACAGGCTGATTATCTGGAACGAGCGTTCATATGAACATTTGTTCCAGAGAATCTGCCTCAACACATCGCCTTTACTCTTCTGTAATCCACTGATGCACACTGCTTTCAACAGTGCAGAGGCTGCTGTAATCACAGAACCTTATTAGTTTCATTCACTTGTAGGCTGCAGATAATGGGGGTCATGTATTAAAACAGGTGTTTTACGCCAGTATTTGTTATCCCCTGCACTGCCAGAAAATGTGCCTGATTTATGACAAGCTGCATGCATCCTCTACCAGTTTGTGCAGCTAGATTGAAATCTAGATTTAAATCAATCATTTACCCCAATCTCCTGGTGTAAATGTTAGTGAATTTGCCTGGGCTAATGGCCCTACCTTTACAATTCACCAGTGGGGAGGATGGAGTAAAAATGTCACGTGTACCTAAATTTAGGTCCACAGATGGTCAAAAATCGGCTAAACGTACCTGTGTGAGTTTTTCCCGAGTTTCTAGCTTACAATACAAAGACCATAACTCTAGCTGGTAGCAAACCAGAGATATGTGCAGTTAAAGCATCCCCCCCTGACAGTGTGGAGGAGAATGAGGGAGCAGCTGACAGGCTACAGGAGGAGAGAAAAAACTGTAGAAATATATAGAAATGTGACATTATCATCATTGTAGTGACCCAGATAATAAAATTATGTTATTTTTACCACACAGTGAATGCCGTACAAAAAATTCAACAAAATAATGTAAAAAAAAAGCTATTTTTTTTATCTTTCCCCCTAAAAATAAAAGTTATTTAATACAAAATATATACTCCCAAATGGTTCCTAAAAAAACAACTAATCCCACAATTTAAAAAAAAAAATTGAAGAAAAAATTAAAAAATTATGACTGCTAGAACACAAAGAGGGAAAATATTATTAGTTCTTAAGGCTAAAATGAATGATGTCGCTAAGGGGTCAAAAATGCAATAGTGCCCCCTGAGTTGTCCGCCAACAAGATTTACTGCAGACACGCATTAAAAATCTACAATAAAAAAAGTGACATTTTTGGGAGGATTTTTCCAATTTTAACATGACTGTTAGGAGGTTAAGTCCAAGTTTCAAATTTGTACAAAAAGTCTGAGAATTGTTTTAGCCCTGAACAGTATGCGCAAAAATGTCTCACAACACATGAGGAAAGTCACTCATGGGACGTTTTACAACATTACACTTGTCAAAAATGGTTCTTTAAATGTGTTGCACATGGAACATGAGCATAAAAGTAAAGACAGACGCAAGGTTAGATTTGTCCCTTTATTTTTAACAATTAAGGACAGTATTGCACATTACCAGGGTATAGCTTTTTTATTACATTACTAAATATTTTATTTATTGCTTACAAATATTAGCTGGGCTTTTCTTCTTAAATAAAGACTACAGTGAACACAGACACCTACAATACTGACAGAAGAGCGGAGACTGCAGAGTTCACATCAGAGTTATTAATATGTTCTGTACATCATGTGTAAAAAGACTTGTGTGCAGACAGGGGCTCAGTGATCCAGGATCCGAAGGTTTCCAGACACTATTTTGTTTTCTAATACTGCTCCAGGGGGGATGTCAATCCGGTCACCGTGGTTTGCAATGATTATTACTGTGCCCTATGAGAAAAGGAAAGAAAAAGTGAATTACTGGCTCAGTTTTAGTATAACATTTTTTGCAATGTATGAGGTTCAGTCCAGTACAGCTTATAGCATCATATCTCTCAGTGAACAGCCATGACAAAACTTTATTCCTTTTCTGAGGTCTTGGCACGTAGAGATGTCCCGAACTATTCGCCGGCGAACATCGCTTGTTCGCGTTCGCTGCGGCGGGCGAACATATGCGATGTTCGGTCCGCCCCCTATACGTCATCATTGAGCAAACTTTGACCCTGTACCTCACAGTCAGCAGACACATTCCAGCCAATCAGCATACCCTCCCTCCCAGATCCTCCCACCTCCTATCAAAAAGGAAGGACAGCATCCATCTTAGATTCATTCTGAAGCTGCAGTGTTACTTAGAGCAGGGAGAGTGCTGCTGCTGCTGAATTAATAGGGAAATCGTTAGCTAGGCCAGTGTTCTGGGTCCACTCCAGTCCTCAAAGACTCATCTGCTGTAAGGACAGCGTCCTGACAGCACCCCAAAAAGCCCTTTTTAGGGCTGGTACATCAGTCTGCTTTTATTTTTATTTTTTTATATATTTATATTGCAGTTGCCTGCCCGTATGTGAGAGGCCACAGGCCCACAGACTGTACTGTGCGCACACCACTCATATCGGGTGGCACAGCACCTTGCAGATAAAAAAGTCATTTCATTTTTACCCTTTAATATTATTGCAGTTGCCTGCCAGTGAGTGTCAGGCCCACAGACTGTACTGTGCCCACTGCCCACCACTCATATCAGGTGGCACAGTACCTTGCAGATAAAAAAAGTCATAAAATTTTTTCTCTGTAATATAATTGCAGTTGCCTGCCAGTGTGTGTCAGGCCCACTGACTGTACTGTGCCCACTGCCAGTGCCCACCACTCATATCGGGTGGCACAGTACCTTCCAGATAAAAAAAAGTCATTTAAATTTTTTCTCTGTAATATAATTGCAGTTGCCTGCCAGTGAGTGTCAGGCCCACAGACTGTACTGTGCCCACTGCCCACCACTCATATCGGGTGGCACAGTACGTTGCACGCATAGTACCACTAATCTAAAAAAAAAATGACAGGCAGAGGCAGGCCACCCCACAGGGTCCGTCGTGGTGCTGTGATTTCCTTTGGCCCTAGAATAATGCCCAGTGTTCAGAGGCCGTGTACCCGTGTACATAGTTGACTGGCTTACACAGGACACCTAATCTTCTACAGTTTCCGCTCGGAACCTTGACGCACCATCCTCCTCCAGCTCAGCTTCGGGCACCTCTCAAGTTACCACTCGCCCGCCTGCCGCCACCACCAACACTAGCACCACAGCCGCTTCACTTGATCTGTCAGAGTAGTTATTTGCACATCAGTTGGAAGAAATGAGTGATGCGCAACCATTATTGCCAGAGGATGTAGATAACAGGAATATGTCTCAGTCAGGCAGCATTACACACATGGACGTATGGTGTGATGATGATGATGTTGTACCCGCTGCTGCTTCCTTTGCTGAGTTGTCAGATACAAGTGAAGCGGTTGATGATGACGATGTGTCCGTGGATGTCACGTGGGTGCCCGCTTGAAGAGAAGAAGAACAGGGGGAAAGTTTAGATGGGGAGACAGAGAGGAGGAGGAGACGAGTTGGAAGCAGTGGGAGGTCGTCGGAAGGAGCTAGTGGCACAGTCAGACAGCATGTATCGGCACCCGGGGTCAGCCAGACAGCACGCCAATCAACGCATGCTGTTGCCACTACCAGAATGCCGTCATTGCAAAGCTTAGCAGTGTGGCATTTTTTTTGTCTGTCTGCCTCTGATAACAGCGATGCCATTTGCAACCTGTGCCAAAAGAAACGGAGTCGTGGGAAGTACAACAAGTCACCTAGGTACAACTGCTTTGCGAAGGCACATGATCTCACATCACAAACGCCTATGGGATCAACACATGATGAGTACAAGCAGCACAGAAACTCAAAGCCACCATCCTCCTCCTGGTCCAGCATCTTCAGCCACGTCAACCACTGTTGTACTCCTTTCCCCCTCTCAACCATCCGCCTCTCACCTTCAGCAGTTCCTGCTCATCTGCCCACAGTCAGGTGTCTTTCAAGGAAATGTTTGAGCGTAAGAAGCCAATGTCACAGAGTCACCCCCTTGCCCGGCGTCTGACAGCTGGCTTGTCGGAACTCTTAGCCCGCCGGCTTTTACCATACAAGCTGGTGGAGTCTGAGGCCTTTAAAAAATTTGTAGCTATTGGGACACCGCAGTGGAAGGTACCTGGCCGAAATTTCTTTTCACAAAAGGCAATCCCCAACCTGTACTCTTTTTTTTATTTTATATTCTCTTTATTGAAATGAGAGGTTCCATACAATACATATGCAGATATTAAATCATAAAAGACATATTTGTAGCAAACATCATTTTACAGACAGATGTCATTGCATGGTTCCCAAATCACATTTTCATAATTTTTTGTCCCAAAATCCTTCATCACCCTCCTCCCTCTTCCAAAACCCTCCCTCCCAAATACAACCCAACTCATGAACACTAATCTGAGACAGCATCGGTTACAGTACTTAACCTGTACATGTATACATCATTCATTAAGCTTGGATATTCTTGCATCAAACTATGCCTCCAACTTCCCCAATCTATTCGCCAGTTGCGATTCCAGGTACCATTTAGTCAGTTTGAAGGGGGCCATAAGTTCCTGAATTTCGCTACTGGACAACAGCTTCTCTACGAATCCCCTCAATTTTTTTTATGAATTTCTCAATCAACCGCTCCTTGTCTTGCTCTACCTCTAGTCTTTCCAGATATAGAACATTCTTCATAGTCCCAATTATCTCATCCCAGGACGGTACCTCGACTTCCAACCAGTGACGTAAGAGAGACTTCTTAACGGACATCAACAAAAGATGTACTCCTCCCTTCGTAACCACAACCCCCAATTCCTCTTCCTGGTTTTTAGGTATATATTGGAAAATGCATTGCTGCGGCGTTAATCCCACTATCTCTCCCCAGACCTCCTCTATTGTCTCCACTGACCGTTGCCACAGCGATTGCACTTTTGGGCATTCCCATAAAGCATGCAGCAATCCAGCTTTTGGGAGATCACACTTGGGGCACTTTTGTAGGTAATGGGCTGGATCATCGCGATACGACAAATTAAAGGCGTAAGTTGCTCTATGCATAAGCCTTAGTTGTGTGTCTCTCCACTGTTCATTATAAGTCGCTCGCCGTACCAAATCGAGACCTACTCTCATTTTTTTTTGCTATGTTCTGGTCAGACAGTTCCCTTTCCCAGGGTTTAAAGGCTCCCTTTACCAAGCCTATCGTCTGAATGTTATGGAGCTTTTGATGCAAGTCTGAGAGGGACATGTGAGTACCATCTCTGCCCAGCAAAGCCGCAAACCACGCCAGCCTTTCCGGGTCACCTAAAGAACCTGCCTGTGCTTTACAATAACTCTTAATTTGCTGGAAAGGGAGATAGTGTGCGTCAGGTAGGTCATATTTTTCCTTCACCTGTTCCCATGACAGCCATTGAAGGCTATTAGTATGTAGCAAATCCCTGAGCCTCATAATGTTTTTATTCTTCCATACTTGGAATAAAATGTTCTCCCTGCCCTGAGGAAACGCCGGCAACGACCACAGTGGCATCATGGGCGATAAATAGTAAGGGAGCCCATAAATTTTCCTAATCGCCTTCCACGCCATTATGGTGTCTTTTAATAAGATGGACTGCCTGATTGACACTGGGATATCTCTTAGTTTTGAGTGTAATAAAGCCTCTAGGTTCTCCAGGCCGGCCAGTTCCTGCTCGATCTTTTTTTTTTTGAATCAGATCTTTTTTAGTAAACATTTTACAGTGTAGATACACGTTTTAACACATTACAAACAAGGATGACATAGAGACATACTGTCCATAAGGCTAACAAAAAGGATATCAGCCTATGTGTAGTAATTAAGTACCAAACCGACCCACCCACCCCTCCCTCCCACCCTAACCTGCAAAGTACAAAGGCACATTGTTAAACATTTCTATTCAGACGTCGAAACGACAGCCATGAATCCCACAGTTTTTCAAATTTCGCTGGGCATCCACGCTTCTGATATACCATCCGTTCATAACTCAGCATCGTGTCAACCGCACTTAGGAATTCGCCTAGGATTGGCGGAGCTGTCTGTATCCAATGTAAGGCGATTAACTTTCTAGCAACATATAACATTCTACCTATAGCTATTTTATGTACCTGACCTGTGGCCAGTTCAGAGACATATCCTAACACACACACTTTAGGGTCAGAGGGTATTCGTACCTTGTAAACGTCCTGTATTGTTTGGAGTACCAACTCCCAGTATCTCCCTAACCTCTCGCACGTCCACATCATATGCAACAAATCTGCAGAAATCATAGAGCATCTTGGACATTCATCCGTGGGCCTAAACCCAATACGGAACAAAAAAAACGGAGTTTTGTAGACTCTATGGACAATAAACAGCTGCGAGAGTTTACGTCCTTCACTCAGGGAAGAGAGAGGTATCGCCTCCAGTATGTCAGACCATTGGTCATCAGTTAATTTGCCAACATCTTTTTCCCATTTACTTTTAGCCACAAGTGGATGGGACATTAGAAACTTATCAAGCAACAGCTTGTATATACAGGAAATCATACCTCTCCTCGCCCCTCTAGACAAAATCTGGTGCAGTGCAGCATCTCTCCCTGCCACCTCATTCGTACCTTTAAATGTAGCGTTGTATGCGTGTCTCACCTGAAGGTACTTATAAAAGTGAGTTCTAGGCAGTTCATACTTCTCCTGAAATCTGGTAAATGACATGAACTTCTTTTCCTCCAAAAGGTGGCCCAACCTCAGAATCTGCTCGATCTTTATTGCCGAATAATGACCAGTACCCCACACCCAATCCCTTACATGTCTAAATAAGGACGCCAGATTATAATGCCGGACATTTGGCATTTGTAACCCACCTTCTCCCTTCAACATTGTCCATTTTGCATATGCAATACAGGGCCTTTTAGTTTTCCATAGGAAGCGATTAAACGTTCTCTGCATCCTCGTAACAACTGCGTGTTTTAGTAGTAACGGAATTGTTTGAAGTGGATAAAGTAACTTCGGGAAGCTTACCATTTTGATTAAGTGCGCTCTACTGCACAAGGACAAGGGCAGCTCTTGCCATTTTTCTAATTCGTTCTCTATTTTTAGGAAGAGAGGGGGGTAGTTCAGTGTATAGATTGACTTCAGGGTACGTCCTACTTTAATGCCCAGGTAAGTTAGATAATCCTTCCGGACCTCTACCCTAGTTTGCATGTGACTCTCAAGGTGGGACCTTTGTCCTAAGAGCAGCAGCTGACTCTTGTCCATGTTAATCTTATACCCTGTTACCTTCCCAAAAGCGATTAAAGCCTCCAGTACCCGGTCTAAATGGAGCTCTGGGGCTCTAAGGTATAACAGGATGTCGTCCGCAAAACAACTCACTTTCAACTCCTTATTACCTACTTTGATTCCCTCAAAGGTATCAGATTTTACCAACCATCTCGCTAGGGGTTCCATAGCCAGGTTAAAGAGCAATGGAGACAAGGGGCATCCCTGCCACGTGCCTTTGCTGAGTATTTACTCTTGCCTGAGGATTTTCATAGAGCGCCTTTAAGTAATTTCTAAAATGCCCCTTGATATTGACTCTATCCAGCACCATGTCCAACCATTGCCAGCTGATGTTATCGAAAGCCTTCTCGGCATCAATTGCTAGTAGCGCTGGATTGTACTTGCTTTTACTATCCCTGCCAGTGCTTAGGATTGTTAGGACCTTACGTATATTGGTCACCGCCGACCTACCCTTCATGAATCCCACTTGGTGCGGGCCTATTAGCTCAGGCACACAGTTGGCCAACCTATTAGCTAAAATTTTGGATAGAATCTTGATATCCTGATTAATTAAGGATATCGGTCTATATGCACCTGGCTGGGTTAGATCCCTTCCCGGTTTCGGAAGAATCTTAATATAGGCCACCTTGCCGGTGTCTGGCAAACCCTCCCCCCCAATCATGATGTTATTAAACAGCCTAGTCAAAGTCGGGGACAATTCCTGGCACATCGCTTTGTAAAATTCCGCGGGGAACCCATCGGGCCCCGGCGCTTTACAGTTCGCTAGGGTTTTTATGGTTGCCACTAACTCCTCCTCACTTACATCTCGGTTCAGCGTTTCTAACACATCTATCGAAAGTTGTGGCATTTCCAGCTTATCCAGAAGATCCCTTGCTTTCTGGGGATCAAAGGGGTCATTAGAATACAGTGTCTGAAAAAATTCACCCGGTATTTCTACTAAATCCTTCGGCTGGGTACACAACCTTCCTGACTCATCTTTTAAGGGGTGCAAAGTTGACTGTTTGACAAAGGGGCGCGTTAAATTGGCCAATAAGCGACCTGCTTTATTGCCCAGACGAAAAAACTTTGCCCTTTGGTAGTCTCCGAACCATTTTTCCTGCCTTTCCTGGCAGTAATCGAAATTATGCTTATCAGTGACCCAGAGTGTTTTATTGGAGTCAGTGGGGTGTTGTAGAAAATTGGTATATGCTTCCCGTACCCGCATAGTAGCCTCCTCATACTTTTTCCTTGCCTCTTTTTTTTTCCCCTATCGTATGCGACATTATACGACCTCTCAGTACTGCTTTGGCCGCATCCCAGTATAGAGCCTGATTGGTCACATGTTGCGCATTATCTTGTAAGTATTCCCACCACCACCAACCTTTTAACTTGTCTATGAATTCCTTGTCCTTGGACAAGTGCTGAGGCATTCTCCATGTAAAATCCTGTCCCCTGGGAACAGTATCCATGATCTCCATAACCACTGGGGCATGGTCTGAGATTAACAAATCAGAAATTTCCACCATTTTGACTCTGGACAACAATCTCGATGATGTTAAAAAATAGTCAATCCTAGACCATGACTCCTGGGCATGCGAGAAATGGGTAAACTCACGGGCCACTAGGTGGTGGTACCGCCATGCATCAAACAATCCCGTGTTCTGAATTAAAGGGAGTAAAGTCTGGGCTCGACTCTGTTGAGTAATGGTACCTGGGACCCCGCGTCTCCTATCTTCCTGTTCACTATGCACCCTATTGAAATCTCCCGCCATCAATACCATTTGTGAATCTTCTTTCAGAATATCCCTCTCTAAACTCCTGTAAAAGTCTGCCTGGGAAGTGTTGGGGGCATAGACATTGTGTATAACTATCTGGCCTACGGAAGAATCTATACACACACGCATCCATCTCCCTTGCTCGTCCGTTGATGCGGACTTAATATCATATTGTAGACGTTTATGCAACAGGACAATGATTCCCGCCTTTTTACCCACCGAAGACGATCCCATCACCTGTCCCACCCATAATCTCTGCATCCTACAAAAATCCGCCTCTTCCAAATGGGTCTCCTGCAGAAATGCAACGTCAATCTTAAGTTTTTTAAGATGGCGTAAAACCGCCATACGTTTAGCAGGGAATCGGAGGCCTTTAACATTCCATGTGGCAACTCTCATAGTTTTTTCCTTATTCTATAGATCTCTGCAGGAGAAGTCACTTGGAATAGACAGCCCCAGTATCTCACATAATATCGCCGAAGCATCATAACCCTAATCAGTCCCAGCTTAGTGTTCAAACCCTCCCTACCCTCCCCCCCAAACTAAACCCTCCTATCCAAACCCACAACATTAACATCCATTTTGTTGACTTTTTTCGCACATCTTATAGTGTAGCTGTTGTCACTACAAACATTTAACTGTCTCATTGACAATCTTCCACTTCGTCAAGCCCTCCAGCCCATACTAATAGGTATAACAAATAACTATATATTCTAATATGAATGAACTATAAGTCCATTGTGATCTCACGTGTCCCTTCAGGGAGTCTCTGTAAGATTCTGCCAACACGCAGTGTTGTCCGCCCTCATCCAGAATCGGCTTCCTGCTCCTCCGGTCCCATGGGTCTGGACGCCGATTTCCCTAGCTTCTGTCTGGACCCTCTTCCTCTGATCGAAGCTGTGGATCTTTGGGAAAGTGGGAGGACCATTTCCGAATATAATGGATAAGACTCCAGTGCCTCCCTCGCCTCTCCTGGAGAATGAAAGGTGTCGATTGTCCCATCCTGGCGAAAAATCCGCAGCGTTGCAGGGTATAATAAAGCAAACTTGACTTTATTTCTTGCCAATGAGGAACAAATCTGGGTGAACTCCCTCCTGCGCTTCGCCACATCAGCGGAATAATCGCTGAACAATAAGATTTTGCTGCCCCGAACTATTAGGGGTTGTGCGCTGCACCTGAATTTTGCTAGTATGGCTTCCTTTTCAGCATAGTTCAGGTATTTCACTATTGCGGCTCTAGGCCGTGCGTTATTGGAGCGCCCTCCCGCCGACACCGGCGGTCCCAGGCGGTGCGCCCTCTCCACTGTGCATGTGCCTCTCAGCCCCAGAGCTTGCGGTATCTCTACCTCGCAAATGTCCGCCAACTGGTTCGGGGGGATCGATTCTGGCAGTCCGATTATTCTTAAGTTGCTTTTTCTGGAGCGATTCTCCAAGTCGTCGATCTTCTCCTTCAGATACTGGTTATTGCGTAGGAGGTCGCTGATGTTGCTTTGAGCCTTTTCCAGCTCTTCCTCAACCAGCATCACCCTCTGCTGCACATCGGTGATCTGGGAGGTATGTTGTGCCACTTCAGATTGCAGCTGCTGTAAGGCCGTTGAAACTGTGGCCTCCAGCGAAGCTTTTATATCCGGAGCCAGGAATTTGGCCACTTCTATGGCCATCGTTTTACACAAAGCCGTTAACTCCTCTTTCGGGTTGGGACCGCAGTCCACCTCCTCGTCTTCTGAGCCTGAGGCCTTAGTGCTCCTCTGCGTTGACTGAGAGGTCGAGCGGGTAAGCCTGTGATGTTTCTCGGCTACCGACGCCATCTTGCCCCTGGTTTTCAGCTCCTCTCCTGTCGGGAGTGATGTCTGGAACTCCTTCTGAGAACCGCCTCTGACCACGAATTTTTCCATGGGTGGCCCCCTGCTCTCTTAGGGGGGTCTGAGGGTACTTTGCAGTCCCGATGAGCGGCGGTTCCACGAATTTCGGGCCGGTCGAGCGGAGCGCCTCTCACTAGCGGCTATCCATGCGCGCGCCGGAATGGAAGTCTTCTCCCCAACCTGTACTCTATTGTGGAAAAGTAAGTCATGGCATGTCTGGCACACAGTGTTGGGGCAAGGGTCCATCTGACCACTGATACCTGGTCTGAAAAGCACGGTCAGGGCAGGTATATCACGTACACTGCGCATTGGGTAAACCTGTTGACGGCTGCCAAGCATGGAATGCGTGGCTCTGCAGAGGAGTTGGTGACACCGCCACGACTTGCAGGCAGGCCTGCTGCCACCTCCTCTACTCCCTCTACTCCATCCTCTTCGCTAACCTTCTCGGCTGAGTCCTCTTCTGCTGCTGCGTCTTGCTCCACATCAACTGCACCCCCCCAGCTCCCCAGGGGCTATTCCACATCCCGTATACGACAGTGTCATGCTCTTTTGGGGTTGACTTGCCTGAAAGCAGAGAGTCACACCGGACCAGCACTCCTGCCCGCCCTGAACGCACAGGTGGATCAGTGACTGACCCCACACCAACTGGAGATCGGCAAAAGTGGTGTGTGACAACGGAAGCAATTTGTTGGCGGCATTGAATTTGGGCAAGTTGACACATGTGCCGTGCATGGCACATGTGTTGAATCTGATCGTACAACGCTTTGTGCATAAGTACCCAGGCTTACAGGATGTCCTCAAGCAGGCCAGGAAGGTGTGTGGCCATTACAGGCGTTCCTACACGGCCATGGCGCACTTATCAGATATTCAGCGGCGAAACAACATGCCAGTGAGGCGCTTGATTTGCGACAGCCCGACACGTTGGAATTCAACACTTCTACTGTTCGACCGCCTGCTCCAACAAGAAAAAGTCGTCAACGAGTATTTGTATGACCGGGGTGCTAGGACAGCCTCTGCAGAGCTGGGTATTTTTTTGCCACGTTACTGGACGCTCATGCGCAATGCCTGTAGGCTCATGCGTCCTTTTGAGGAGGTGACAAACCTAGTCAACCGCACCGAAGGCACCATCAGCGACATCATCCCATTTGTTTTCTTCCTGGAGCGTTCCCTGCGAAGAGTGCTGGATCAGGCCGTAGATGAACGTGAACAGGAAGAGTTGTGGTCACCATCACCACCAGAAACAGCCTTATCATCATCGCTTGCTGGACCTGCGGCAACGCTGGAAGAGGAGTCTGAGGAAGAGGAGTCAGAGAAGGAATGTGGCTTTGAGGAGGAGGAAGACCAACCACAGCAGGCATCCCAGGGTGCTCGTTGTCACCTATCTGGTACCCGTGGTGTTGTATGTGGCTGGGGGGAAAAACAGACCTTCAATGAGATCAGTGAGGATGAGGAACGGGACATGAGTAGCTCGGCATCCAACCTTGTGCAAATGGGGTCTTTCATGCTGTCATGCCTGTTGAGGGACACTCATATAAAAAGCCTGAAGGAGAACGACCTGTACTGGGTGGCCATGCTACTAGATCCCCGGTATAAGCAGAAAGTGGCTGAAATGTTACCGAATTACCGGAAGTCGGAAAGGATGCAGCAGTTCCAAAACAAGTTAAAAAGTATGCTTTACACAGCGTATAAGGGTGATGTCACAGCACAACGGGAATCTAACAGGGGAAGAGGTGAAAGTAATCCTCCTCCTACTACGCCGGCAAGGACAGGACGCTTTACAGACGTGTTGTTGATGGAGGACATGCGGAGCTTTTTAAGTCCTACGCATCGCCACAGCCCTTCGGGGTCCACCCACAGAGAACGACTCGACCGACAGGTAGCAGACTACCTCGCCTTAACTGCAGATATCGACACTCTGAGGAGCGATGAACCCCTTGATTACTGGGTGTGCAGGCTTGACCTGTGGCCTGAGCTATCCCAAATTGCGATAGAACTTCTGGCCTGCCCCGCTTCAAGTGTCCTGTCAGAAAGGACCTTCAGCGCAGCAGGAGGTATTGTCACTGAGAAGAGAAGTCGCCTAGGTCAAAAAAGTCTAGATTACCTCACCTTTATTAAGATGAATGAGGCATGGATCCCGAAGGGACTGACAGTGGGGGATGCATTTGACTAAAAAAGGCCTGATAAGATACCTTGGGCTAAAAACTGTCCACACGCTGCTGTATTTAATCTCTGCATGCCGGATGACTTGCGTGACTTCTCCGCCACCAACTAGGGTTCAAGCGCAATGTTTTAGTGCACCTTCTGCCTGGAAAATATAAATTTTTTCTGGCCGCTGCTACAATACCAAATTTTTCAGGCATGTGTACAGGCCTAATTTTTCTGGCCTCTGGTGCTGCACTGTGGCTGCAAAAACAAAACGGCACATACATGTGTCAATTCCCCTTTATGATCATTACCTTGTTGTGGTGAAGGGGCTTGCGTATCACAATGAAGCGATCACCTCTATGAGTGTGTTGGCAATGTTGGCACATCCAAGATGATAAGGTCGTTGCTTCATTGTGAACAGGCCAAAAGCGATTGGCTGGATAATTTTGCATAGAAAAAACATTAATTTTCTTTGTGATCATCTAAGGTGATCATTAAAGCCTACTAGGCCAACAATGGGCCCACACTGCAGAATCATTGTTTTCTGGGTCACTTAACTGTCACTGAACTACCTCAGCACAACCATAGACTTTGAAAAACCGTCATCGCCTGCAATCTCCCAAACGTGAGCACGAGCACAGTCATCAATACACCAAGATTGACGCATAGAGGAATAAAATTTATGTCATGAGTGTGTCAACTATTGAACACTCTTTGCGGTTGTCTAAAATCAATTCGATACACGTCCCCTGATAGGGGACGTAACAGGGATTAAACTGATAAGAATAGTACTACTTAACACACCACTCATATAGGGTGGCACAGAACATTGCACGGCGCACGCGCAGTGCCCCAAATTGGAAGTAAGAGGACCGACCAACCATCTTTTTCCATCTCCCGGTTCCTAAAATCTATTCCATACACCGGCCCCTGATAAGGGACGTAACAGGGATTAAACTGATAGGAATAGTACTACTTAACACACCACTCATATAGGGTGGTACAGTACATTGCACGGTGCACGCGCAGTGCCCCAAATTGGAAGTAAGAGGACCGACCAACCATCTTTTTCCATCTCCCGGTTCCCAAAATCTATTCCATACACCGGCCCATGATAGGGGACAAAACAGAGATTAAACTGGTAAGAACATTTTTTTTTTTTATTAAAAAAATCTGAGGACAGCCTCTGCGGAGCTGGGTATTTTTTGGCCACGTTACTGAACGCTCATGCACAATGGCTGTAGGCTCATGCGTCCTTTTGCGGAGGTGACACACCTAGTCAGTCAAACCCAAGGCAACATCATCGACCTCATCCCATATTCGTTTTTTCTGGAGCGTGCCCTGCGAAGAGTGCTGGATCAGGCCGTAGATGAGCATGAAGAGGAAGAGTTGTGGTCACCATCACCACCAGAAGCAGCCTTGTCGTCGTTGATTGCTGGACCTGCGGCAACGCAGAGAGAGGAGTCTGAAGAAGAGGAGTCAGAGGAGGAAGGTGGCTTTGAGGAGGTGGAAGATCAACCACAGCAGGCATCCCAGGCGGCTTGTTGTCACCTTTCGGGGACCCTTGGTGTTGTACGTGGCTGGGTGGAGGAAGAGACCTTCAATGACGTCAGTGAGGACAAGGAACGGGACATGGCTAGCTTGGTATCCAACCTTGTGCAAATGGGGAGTTTGCGGTTGTGCAAATGGACTGTTTGCGGTGCGTTAAACGGGGAGTTTGGTCTGTCACTGTGAAGAGGGCGTAACCCTTACACTACCTGATCGATACAACATCATACCTGATGTTTTAAAGCACGTTATTCCAAACAATTTAGGAATGTTAGGTGATTTATGCCCTTTATGGATTAAAACCCGACTCTGCGTCAACTACGTAATTTTCCATGGGAGTTTTGCCATGGATCCCCCTCCGGCATGCCACAGTCCAGGTGTTAGTCCTCTTGAAACAACTTTTCCATCACTATTGTGGCCAGAAAGAGTCCCTGTGGGTTTTAAAATTCGCCTGCCTATTGAAGTCTATGGCGGTTCGCCCATTCGCTAACATTTGTGTTCGCTGTTCGCGAACTGAAAATTTTATGTTCGCGACATCTCTATTGGCACGTGGCCATAAAAACAGAATGCACCACTAGCGCCAGGCATAGTTGCTGTGTTCAGACATGGTTAGGACAAGCCAAGACCAAGGTGGTCAGCAATGCCTGCTCTCCATTATGAACCATCATCCAGTCAGGGCTGCAAGCTCGGATACTGCCATTTCCCCTGATCTAGCTTGATAGAGAGACAGATTTATATTGACGACACCCGGGACCCCCTGCAAATCAGCTGTTTCAGAACACACTGGCCTTCTCGCAGCTCTCCAAGCACAGCGCTATACATTGTATAGTGGCTGTGCTTGTTATAGCAGCTCAGTCCAATTCACTTAAATCGGGCTGAGTTGCTCCTAGGCCATGTGACCAATGAAAGTGACATCACATGTCTTAGACCTAGATTAAGCTGCAAGAAGGTCACGGCACTACTGCAAGCGTGGATGCCTTCTTAAACAGCTGATCGGCGGGGATCCTAGGTGTCAGACTCCCACTGATTAGATACAGATGATCTATCTAGAGGATGGGTTATCAATAGAAAAGTCTCAGAAAACCCCTTTAAATGCAGGGCATGGAGCATGACATGGTGTTAGGTCTGGGAAACACATCCCTTTCATGGCTGCATTTCCCGGACCGAACACTGCTCCTCTGATCGAACTCACAGCATCATAATGACTTATGTATGACGAATTCCTGCTTGACTGCGGGTCCGCTGTACTGTACTTGTTTTGCAAAACTACAACTCCCAACATGCCCTGATAGCTATAGGCTGTCCGGGCATGCTGGGAGTTGTAGTTTTGCAATGGCTGGAGGGCATTACTGATGTAGAACACAGGAGCAGTTTTAGCTTGAGTGTTCTGAAAGTTCAACCCCCCTAAAATATGTCTCTTATGGTATAAAAAGAACGACATATTCTATTGTCAGCGTAAAAATGTCTTTTCATACTGGATCAACTGGTATCTTTTCAGGTTAAGCAGCTTTTCATGTACCCGTACTGGACATGAAAAATGTATGAGTTACATTCCACATAAAGTGTTACCCATCACCTGTACTAATCACATAAGAAGAGAATGTAGACGCATGAGAGCAGAGTACATAATGGAACGAGAAACTCCACCTGCACAAGAAACCAGCCAGTTTGTGACTTTTTAAACACCACTGCACCTAACGTTAGGGAGGGGGCTGATGCGGACGGGGCCATGCACTATCATTTACTCCAGTTTACTGGTGCAAGTGGCAACTGAAATCAACGCCAGCTACAAGTTTCATTTTGGTAGAATCTGAATTTTTTCAGATTCGTCTGGGTAGGATCAGATGGAGATTTGCATTTGTTTTTCCCAGAAACCCAGCAGAGTGTTGTCTGGCCAATAAGACTCCTCACACCAGGTGCTACTGTGCTCTCCATAAGGAGAAATAGTACCTGCCAGATCCTGACCAAGGCCTCTCAGCAAGCTAATCCAGTTCTCTAGCTTATTCATGAGCTCCCGCTAAACCTGCTGAATAAGCCAGACTCTTCTCTGGCAGTACATGACACTTCTATGAAATTTGCTGCAAGGGTTAAATAATATGTTTTCTGCAACCTCCTAACTTTAGCGGGCGAGTGATAGACAACTGAAATCAACATCTGTGTGACAACTTTCTGCTGCCTTCTGTGAGGACAAAGATGTTGAGAGATTCCCTTTAAATATGTCAATTCCTGGAGAACAAGACAGCCACTAGGGGTCGCAATCTGAAGACAGATATATACAGTTCAATATTAGCTGCATAAATCAGTTCTCAGGTTGGGTTTGCTCTGTGCCAGGGCTGTGGAGTCGGTAGATAAATGGTCCGACTCAGACTCCTCAGTTTTTGGTACTTCCGACTCCGACTCCCCGACTCCTCTGTATTTAATATGTAAATGTATTTTATACATTCCTTAAAGGAAAGAAAGGCAACATACATGTCATTACCACAGAACTACTGGCTAGGAAGCCGCTGCCTTCTCCTTTGTGTGCTGATCTTCTGCTGAAGATCGGGCAGTGGGAGGATCCAGGAAGGGGCAGGGGAAGGGGCATTTATTGTAAAACCTGATTTCCCTAGTAGAATCCCATAGTCATGTTTAAAGTTTAAGCTAACAATCTGAGTTTACAAGTTTTTATAGCCTTAGCTGAATGACAGCAGTTTTTCAAATGGTTTACAGCTTCAGTCTTGAGCTATTGACTATCCATTCCCGTCACTTATACAAGTGTCTAGTCCTGCAAAAAACATATTTACTTAATCAGTTGTCAGTGAGAGGCTAGGTTAACCATGGGCGTTGCATTCCCTGTAACAGCGGAACACAACACAATGGAAAGTATAAGTATTGCCGCTCCTTAACTGTGCGTTGCGTGCCATATAGTGAAGCATATGAAAAGCATGCTTCTTCATGGTCACTTAACGTGACGCGTGTTCGTTTTGCGGTAACGTGACGCACTGCATGCATTGGCCTTTATTCTTACAGTAGAGAAGTACCGTATTTTTCGCAAAAGTGGGGGAAAAATAGCAGTGCGTCTTATGGGGCGAATGCTGCGACCGTCCGGTGAATAGGCTGAGAGGGAGGAGGGGCTGGGGGCCGGCATCTGTTTCTGAAATGGCAGCGGGGTCCGGTGCAGTCACTGTATTCTACTACACCGGGCCCCGCTCGCTGTAGTATACGGTAATCATATCTAACTTGTGGGTATTGTTAAAGTATTCCAATCATCTTAAATCTGTACTACTTACTACTAACTTATTGGCAGTCAGGAGGCCGGGTGGGCGCTCGTAGCGTAGCTCACTACGTCACGCGCCTGCTCCGCCCACTTTATGAATGAAGCAGGCACCGGGCCCCGCTGCCATTACAGAAACAGATGCCGGCCCCCATTCACTACACAGGGACACTGTTATAGGGGGGATCTGCGGATGACACATAAGATAAGATGCTATATATATGTGTCATCCACAGATGCCCCCACAATGATCCCCCATAACAGTGCCACCCACAGATGCCCCCATAACTGTGCCACCCACAGATGCCCCCATAACAGTGCCACCCACAGAGGCCCCCATAACAGTGCCACCCACATATGCCCCCATAACTGTGCCACCCACAGATGCCCCCATAACTGTGCCACCCACAGATGCCCCCATAACTGTGCCACCCACAGATGCCCCCATAACTGTGCCACCCACAGATGCCCCCATAACTGTGCCACCCACAGATGCCCCCATAACTGTGCCACCCACATATGCCTCCATAACAGTGCCACCCACAGAGGCCCCCATAACAGTGCCACCCACATATGCCCCCATAACAGTGCCACCCACAGATGCCCCCATAACAGTGCCACCCACAGATGCGCCCATAACAGTGCCACCCACAGATGCCCCCATAACAGTGCCACCCACAGATGCCCCCATAACCGTGCCACCCACAGATGCCCCCATACCCGTGCCACCCACAGATGCCCCCATACCAGTGCCACCCACAGATGCCCCCATACCAGTGCCACCCACAGATGCCCCCATACCAGTGCCACCCACAGATGCCCCCATAACAGTGCCACCCACAGATGCCCCCATAACAGTGCCACCCACAGATGCCCCCATAACAGTGCCACCCACAGATGCCCCCATAACAGTGCCACCCACAGATGCCCCCATAACAGTGCCACCCACAGATGCCCCCATAACAGTGCCACCCACAGATGCCCCCATAACAGTGCCATCCACAGATGCCCCCAAAACAGTGCCATCCACAGATGCCCCCATAACAGTGCCATCCACAGACCACGATTAGTTCAAAACCCACCAAAAGCACATCTTTTGGTTCAAAATATTTTTTTTCTTATTTTCCTCCTCAAAAACCTAGGTGCGTCTTATGGGCAGGTGCATCTTTTATAGGGCGAAAAATACGGTAATTAATTATAACTTTTTGTGAATTGGGACATTTAAACTTGCTTATTTTTTTTTTTTCAATTTAAATCCAGACAGATGCAAGCTCTGCATTAGGGTCAAATCACTCATGTTGGAAGGATTTCTCTATGTATACCTGAGATGGATACCTCCAGTGTACGCCTAAGTATAGACATAGTGATTCAACCATCGCATACAGCTGAGTGTGGTTTACAGTTATAATAGGATTGTTTAATTCTCATTACTGCACTGCCCTTTATAATACAGCGGATCTGTGCCTCCTCGGGCAGCAGTGCCAGGGTTTGACTACAGCCTCCTGCTATGACGTTCAAGTTACCTACAGAATAGGAGGATATAATATTTAGTGTCACACTGTAATGAATTAGTCATGTTCTGCATGTAAAGCTTTCCTGGTGTGAAAAATAGTCCGATGATGTGTCATAAGAGAGCAGCTGTGACACTGCCCCATTACAACAATGCCGATCCCTAAACAATCACTTTTTGTTTGCTTTTCAGATTCTCATTATGATTCTATTGTCCTTGAAGGACAACGTGACAAATTCTGAAAGGTGCATGATGCAACAATAGCACCTGACACAGCGATGAAAGCCTGAGCACAGAAAGAGCGGCTCAATACACACCTTCAGTCCCACGTTCTTCCCAAAGGTCACGTCTCCTGACACTGTGAGATGATCCAGCTCCAGCATATCTGGTATGTTCTCAAACCTCGTCAAGTAGTCCTGTACCTAAAAATACACAAAGAAGTGAAGTCACTCCATACAAATGTCACAAGACTGGTGGAAAGAATATGTTCATTTCACGGCGAAAAGCATGGTTACAATGGAAGGGAAAGATTAGCCCTCATGGGATACAAGTGACAACCTGACCCATGTAATGAAGGAAGGGCGTTGGCTGATATAGAAAGACACTGATGGCTGAAAGCTGCCCACAGACATTGTTGTCCTGCTGATCTAATGTTTATGAGGCCAGACCGGCTCGGCAGGAGCATCATGAACCGGACAAGTAGGATTTTACCTTATTGTTTCACCTGAAATATGAGATGGCAGAATTGTCAGCTGCTGATCTCTCTTAAAGACTATGGACACCTTCGGGGATTTTTTTTTTTTATGATGGTATTTTACTCACGTCAGGCTACAAATCATTTTTTCAGTTGGTCTTTATTGAAAATGTTCAGCCATTTTTTAGATACAAGGTTTAAAAACAAACAAACAATTTGTTAGCAGAGTAGCACTTCTCAATCCCCTCAGCTGGCGGCTCATGTGGAGTCTTATTTCTGATCTTCTGACCTCATAAATACTCATTATAGCTAAACTCTTATTAAACTGATAAAAATGACAGTTTATGAATTGACCTGAAGGTGTCCACAGTTTTTAAGGCCCCATACACATTAGTGTATAGTCGGCCAACCCTGCTGAGATTGACAAGTTCAGCTGACACTCTAATGTGTATGGGGAGCTCCCGACTCTACCCCGATTGGCCCAACAGCTTTTGAATGTGTATGTCCAGCTTTACTTATTGAAATAAGCCTAAGAGTTCATGCACACAAAACATATTTTTTGTCCACATCTGATCCGCACTTTTTGCGGGTCGGATGCGGACCCTTTCACTTCAATGGGGCCAAAAAAGATTTGGACGCAATACCGCGCTGTCCACATATGTTTGTCTGTTCTGTGGCACCCACAAAAATATAGAACATGTCCTAGAACGGGACTGTTCTATTATGGGCTGGATGTTCCGTTCCACAAAATCCAGAACGCACACGGCAGGTATCCATCTTTTGCGGATCTGCAATTTGTGGACTGCAAAAATGGCTACGGCCGTGTGCATGAGCCCTTATGCTGTACATTGAACATATCAATGCGCACTGGGACAGCCAAGTCCCATATGTGTCATAGACAGCCGAAAGCAGATCTAAAACAAAATAGGGCTGGCATTCACACCTAGTATTTTTGCAGTTTTCTGCAGCAGACGCTGTAAGTCTGTGGGGATTGATCTAATGCAGTATAAACATGCAGGGCTTTTTTAGTGCCGGTTTTTTTTTTAGGGTCAATGGGCACATTTTTTAAACCCCAGCATGTTCTGGAGTTTTTGCACCATAGACAACCAATGTTTGTTTGTTTTTTGTTTTATAGATATCTAAATTTAAAGTGACATCAGAGGGGGTACATGGCTTCCTGTTTAAAAATACAAGGTTTGCAAAACATTACACAAAAAAAACCTGCATGTACTAAAACATTACCTAAAAAAAAAAAAGGAACAAAAACACCCCAAACACGACCATAAAAACACAACATAAAAGACTTTAGACTAAAAAAAACAATACAATACAATAATCTGGGATAAGTCAGCTTAATTTACCGGTTCAAATGTGTGTCAATAACCTAGGCTTCATAGTCATTCCTATGTGTGAACCTCATTTAGTATTTGCCTCAAAGAAGTAAAATGTATAAAACAAACGTCCCCCGTGATATATACTGATAACATGTCACATTGCGTAAATCATGTATTTCTTTAGCCCTTCATCAAGAATTAGAAGTTTGGTGGCTGGACCTGGCCAACCCCCATCTGCACTTAGGCTACATTCAAACGACTGTAGTCTCGGTCCACATCTTTTGCGGGTCAGATGTGGACCCATTCATTTCAATGGAAAAGATGCGGACAGCACTCCGCATCTATATGTTTGTTCCATGGCCCTGCAGAAAAGATAGAACATGTCTTATTCTTGTCCGTTTTACGGTCAAGAAAAAGCATTGTTACAATGAGTCGGCAAAAAAAACAAAAAAACAACAGATGAAACACAAAAAGCACACAGATATCATCCGTATTTTTTTGTGGACCGATTAATGCAGACAGTCGTGTGAATGCACCCTTAATGTAGCACTTAAATGCATCTATAAGATGTCTATGGACAGGTACGCCATAAAACACTCAGCACTGCTGCTTGAAGGACAGACACTATGTAATGCCTCATTCACATGTCAGTGTTCGGTCAGTGATTTCCATCAGTGATTGTGAGGCAAAGCCAGGATTGGAGCCTATAAAGACATAAGGTATAAGGGAAAGATCTGCCTCTGTTCTGTGTTTAGAGGCGCACCTGGTTTTGATGGAAATCAGTGACCGACGTGTGAATGAGGCATGACATGGCAGCTTAGTTTTGCAAGGAAACAACAAATTGTCCTCAAAACCGTTTACACGAGTGTGCAAACGTAACATACACGGTGGAAAATGGTGCATTTCTAATGCCATAAGGTCGAGTTCCTTGCTTACCTTGGTGAATGAGCTTCCCAGTTTGACGAGGGGCACGGTGGGGAATTCCCTCTTCTCGCTCATGGTCAGTGAACCAGCATTAAGGCTGTACAGGTTGGACATGACCAGAAGCAGATCAGATGTGGTTTTCACAGGCAGGAAACGGCTTCGAGGAACATTGATGCCCAACGAATTCTCAAAACTCTTAATAGCAGCTCCCACAGCGGTCTCCAGCTGGATGACATTCAAACCTCCATCCAGGGTCTGTAAGGACAATGGCACCAGATGATTATTCCATACACACAACGCTCTCAGGACTGCACCACACCAGCATTGAAATGGCTGATTATTTCTAATAAAGCATCCAAAGTTTACCTTGGGATTAACTATGATCTCCATGTCAATGGAGTTGGCTTCTTGTAGTCTCTTGATTGCAGGCAAGGATATCCATAAATTATTTGTGTTGAAGATCTTAAATTTTGACACAGATTTAAACTCGTCCACGTGCGGCTTGGGCACCTGAGCAATTTCCACCAGTCGCAGCTTCCCTTCATACTGAGTGAGCGTACCACCCTAAAGGTGCGTAAAAAAGGAGAACATATGCTTAAGGTCAGTACCGCAATATACAGAGATGATAATAACTCTACAAAAATACTAACTCCATTATCTAATGCAAAAAGAAAGGTAACATCACAGGCAGCACCAATTTACACTAGTGTCCCCATATAACTAATCATATGCCAGCTTTCTGCTGAGGACCAAAACATCTGTCCACAGATGGAGACTTCATCTGTGGTCGTGTTTCGATGAGATGACTTCAGAAAATAGATTTAGCGGTTGTATGTTGTTTTTTTTTTAAACTTTTTGCAGTATCGTCCCATTCAATGTAATGTTATTGTACAGAAACTAACTGGGAGAAGTGCTGAAGGGACAATGGTTGATTTACTTGGGATGGATTGGGACCCAGTGGCTGGACCTCCACTGATCAGTTTTCCTAGCACATATGCCACCAGTCAAGAGTTTTCCGAGATTTATCTTTCCACTGGATAGGTCATCAGTAGCTGATCGGTGGGGGTCCGACACCCAGGACCCCAGCCGATCAGCTGTTTGAGAAGGCAGCGGTGCTCCTTTGACCTTCTCGCAGCACCATACATTGTATAGTGGCTGTGCTTGGTATTGCAGCTCAGCCCCATTCACTTAAATGGTGCTGAGCTGTGCCTAGGCCATGTGATCAACGAATGTGTCGTCACTCGGCCTAGGAAAAGCAAACAGCTGATCCGCGGGGGTCCTGGTGTTGGACACCCACCGATCACATCTCGAAAAAGTCCTTTAAATATGTTGGCAGGGCCCAACTCTCAACACTGCTCTTTACGCGATAACTGCAGCCTTTTTGATCTGCAGAGAACTGTACTTTTACAGTCAGTCCCCCACTGACATAATATTGCTGGTCTAGCCCAGGGTTTCTCAACCTGTGGTATGCATACACCAAGGGGTACATAAGACGGCCATAGCATCCAGCAATAATTTGGATGGCGATACTGGGCGGAGCATGGGAGCTGTTGTCTCCTTGGCCTGAAACTACCCATCATAGAGTACCCCTGCGCCACTATAGGGGACATTTTTACTACTGGGTCACTATAGGGAGGTATTATAACTATTTGGGACATTATGGTGAGTTTATTACTACTGGGGCACAATAGCGGGGTCATTTCTATTGGAGCATTATGGTGAACTTTACTACTACTGGCGAAATTATAAGGGGAATTATTACTAATGTGGGCACTATTGTGGGTTTTATTACTACTGGAGTGGTATAGGGGGAATTATTACTGGGGGACTTTTGGGAACATTATTATTACGGGCACTATGGCAGCATTATTACTACTGGGTGCACTATGGGAGGAATAATTATTGGGCACACTAAGGGGAGCACTTATACCAATGGTGGCACACTAGGGGCACTATTACTGATGAGGGAACTTTGGGAGAGAATTATTAGTATTGGAGGGGGGGGACACTGGCACAAATTTTTGGGGAGCACTATGTTTATGGGACTAATACTGTCAGGGGCACTTTTTGCTAGGCACAACTATTTGTTGAAGTGGGCACTATTTCTGCAGTACTAGTATTTTGTGTTTCTGTTGTAAAGTATTAGGCGGCATCAGGAAGCAGAGTGGGCACAGTATTGGGACGGCAGCAGGTTGATACTGTGGTGCACCAGGATGCAGAGTTTGTGTTGAGAAAGTTGGGAGGATGATGGAAAAGTGAGGAACCCAAGACATCTGCGTAACAAACTCTGCAGAGATGAGATGTGGCTGTAATTCATCATGGTGTACTGGGCCGGATGGAGAAAAGAAAAGGGAATGTCTACAATCAGAGAAGACATGACTGGATTTTAAAAGATATGTAGTGCTGAATAAAATTTAAAAAAAGAATAGCCATCTATCATGGGTCCTAATGTAGTATCTGTCATTTTGACAGGAAGATTAGTGCTGCATGCTATCCTATTCTTTCTATCAAATCTGAAAAAACTGCTGACGGAGGCTCGGAACAGAGCTTATAACAGAGCTGTGAGAATAGCCTTAATTTGATAACATCCATCACTGATCGCTTCCTTGTGGGTACTGTGTTGGAACTTCTTGCCACAGGAAGGTACTTGCCATGAAAGGGTTGAGAAGCCATGCTCTAGCCTAAGGACAAGCCAACAATTCTAAAAGTCTGGATAACCCCTTTAAGGGTTTCCCCAGAAGAACAAGCTATGAGTTTTGTAGTGTGCATAGAATAGTTATAGAGGTTCAGTGGGAAAGTACATACATTTGCGACGGTTCCCATATTATAACGATGTTGGAAATTTCTGGTATGTTCGCTAGTTTTTTACGTTCCCATTTCCTACTCTCTAATCATTATCAAGCTCGATAGCACTTAGCACAAACAGATAAGAAAGTGAAGAGGAACGGCTTGTAATTCAACCCCATGGAACTATAAATCTACCCACAGCTAATATCGCTGAAATGAGAGCACACTGGAACTAATTAGACAGGTAGAAAACCAGCGTCTTAAGGCTGATTAGTGAGCTACATACAGCTACAAAGCCAATTACATTTTATATGACTTATTTATAACGAACACTCGAGAAACCTTCTGCAGCTACATCTAAAGCAAACAGCCAAGTGGGTGATCTGACTGATAAAGTGCTCTGAAGTGCATTCATTATAGCAATATTTATCCTTAAATGACCTGCACAGATATTTTTACAATACTAAACAATTTCCCCATAGAAAATCTTTTGGAGCATAGGATAATTCCGTAGCAATAAATGGATGCATCACTCCATCGGGGAATTTATCAGAGCTGCTGTTATCTATGAACATTGAGATAACACAAAGCAAGAAAGATTATAAAGCATATATGATGAGGTTCTGATCTGGACAAAAAAAAGTAATGCCAAATTGTAAGGCAAGTATAGGGGGTGCTGACACTGCAGTCACACCTGTGCCCTAGAGCCTCAGAGAGCCCAAAAGACACCTTTGAGAATACCACAGGTTATGGGCCTACTGTGCATTATCCATAGACTGCGACATCACTGTGTCTAATATCTCTCAGCCTTACTGCCATGTGTATTACTGCAAAGTTGTGACATAATACACACTGCAATGCTCTACTTATTATACATGTGCTGTGACATTACTATGTGCTTTAGGGTCCATTCACACATCCGTGTGTGTTTTGCGGATCCGCAAAACACGGACAGCGGCAATGTGTGTTCCGCATTTTGCGAACCGCACATTGCCGGCACTAATAGAATATGCCCATTCTTGTCCGCTGTTGCGGACAAGAATAGGACATGTTCTATTTTTTTCAGGATCGGAATTGCGGACCCGGAAGTGCGGGTCTGCAATTCCGGATCGGGGCAGCACGTCGTCGGCCCTATAGAAATGAATGGGTCCGCGATTCCGTTCCGCAAAATGCGGAATGGAATTGCGGATGTGTGAATGGAGCCTTATTCTTATACTGTGATACCGCTGTGTGCAGTAGCCCTTTTCTATTATCACTATACTGTGACATCACTGTATTTATTATCCTTGTACTGTGACATCACTGTGTGTATTATAGCAGTCCTGTGACATCACTGTATTCATTATCACTGTACTGTGACATCGCTGTGTGCAGTAGCCCTTTTCTATTATCACTGTACTATGACATCACTGTATTTATTATTCTTGTACTGTGACATCACTGTGTGTATTATACCAGTCCTGTGACATCACTGTATTCATTATCACTGTACTGTGACATCACTATGTTTATGATCCAGGTCCTGTGACATCACTGTATTCATTTTCCCTGTACTGTGACATCAAGGTGTGCATTATACCTGTCCTGTGACATCACTGTATTCATTATCCCTGTACTGTGACATCACTGTATTTATTATCCTTGTACTGTGACATCACTGTGTGTATTATAGCAGTCCTGTGACATCACTGTATTCATTATCACTGTACTGTGACATCGCTGTGTGCAGTAGCCCTTTTCTATTATCACTGTACTATGACATCACTGTATTTATTATTCTTGTACTGTGACATCACTGTGTGTATTATACCAGTCCTGTGACATCACTGTATTCATTTTCCCTGTACTGTGACATCACTGTGTGCATTATACCTGTCCTGTGACATCACTGTATTCATTATCCCTCTAGTGTGACATCACTGTGTGTATTATACCTGTCCTGTGACATCACTGTGTTTATTATCCCTGTACTTACACATATTTTCTGATAAACATGTATATGAGGTGCAGAGGTTGATACTGCTGTGTGCAGTAGCCCTTTTCTATTATCACTGTACTGTGACATCACTGTATTTATTATCCTTGTACTGTGACATCACTGTGTGTATTATAAAAGTCCTGTGACATCACTGTATTCATTATCACTGTACTGTGACATCACTGTGTGTATTATACCTGTCCTGTGACATCACTGTGTGTATTATACCTGTCCTGTGACATCACTGTGTGTATTATACCTGTCCATATAAAAGTGTGCCCATGTTCACAGGCCTGAGCAGAAAATAGTTTAACATCACTTATCTGAACAAGTTACAATGAGGAGCTTTACTACTTTATTGTCAGTGTGTGGATTATGGAATGATCTGATCAATGACAGGCAGAGAAATCCTGTCTGCTAGTTGGCATTGTACGTAAGGGTTACATATTGGCTTCACCTTTCTCCTTATCTTACTGATCTGATGTCTCCTTATCACTTACTTTTGTTAACTGCAGCACCAAGTTAGGAAATTTAACCCTTACACTGCCTTCAGTAAGAGATTACTGTTACATTAGCTGTAGGTAAGAAGTGTGAGGGTTAACTCTCCTGACTTCTAGCTGCATCATATAGAATCATTAGTTTTCTCTCTCGTCCCTGACACCCTAGGCATGTGCCCTTGTGTGCCTTGTTGTAAGTTCGGCCTTGGCTACCTCATGTTCTATTTCCCAGGTACAAGTGCAACCTCTGCACCTCATATACATGTTTACCAGAAAATATGTGTAAGTACAGGGATAATAAACACCACTCACAGATGATGTCCGCGCCGTTTGTCTTGCAGACCCACTCACTTACGTGAATGGATCTTGAGGGAAAATTAGAGCTGGATGGTGCATGCTATGATGTTTCTAATCATAGCATACACCATCCATTGATGGAGATGCCTTTGGACTTGTGCATTGTTTGCTGTGTAAGTGTATATTTAGATGAGATGTTTGTTATATGTGATGCTATTATTTGCCATGAGTTTTTTACAGATTCAAAATTTGACAGAAATGTATTTCACTTGTATAAATTGGCCAATAACCACAAAGAAAAAAAGACAATTCAGCAGCACTCTGCCAACACAAATAAAGTACAATAATGCCATAATTATAGAAAACATTCTGGTGCTAATGCTACGCTTATTTTGCTAATTTGAGATTCTTGGCAAATACATTTTGTACAAAATTATTTGGGCCCGTCTGCCAAACGTCAAGGCGATCTCTATAAGACGGGAACCTAACACTAAATTCTACCTATTATGTGCCATAACGGCCACCATAAAATTCAGGGAGTGCAGGTTCCACATGCATGCTGGGTACACTTACCATTTTTGGTGCCATGTGGAACCTGCATTCCCTGAATTTTATGGTGGCAGTTATGGCACATAGCAGGTAGTATTTAGTGCTAGGTTCCCGTCTTACAGAGATCGCCTTGACGTTTGGCAGACGGGCCCAAATTATTTTGTACAAAATGTATTTGCCAAGAATCTCACATTTGCAAAATAAGTGTAGCATTAACACCAGAATGTTTTCTATAATTATGGCATACACTTTTTTTGGTTTGCAGAGTGCTGTTGCATTGTCTTTTTTTCTGTGTGTTTTTAGCCATGGCAGCGTGCACCGCACATTGGGATGTGCTAACTGACCCCCTTTTTCTGGCCAATAACCACATCACTAAACCACAGCAATCACGGCAAAACCAAGTACACTTTCAACATCGTATTGATGGTCAAAATCATTTTATGTAGCTACTGTATTCCCTCAAGTCAATAGGCAGCTTTAGCTGAACTAAAAGGGGGGTGAGCACTAAACATGCCTAGGGTAGCATAAACTCTAAATATAGTTCTGGAGGAGCCCACATACATGTGCAGATACCAGAATAACACTACTGTAAACCGAATGTAAAGTTGAGGGGGGAGTCTGGTGCAATACAGGGGAACAGAAACAGATTTTCACAGTGTTTTAAATTGTAGGTGGCACGAATGCACCCATTTCTCCCTCGATCAAGAATTTTCTTTGTGTGTATTTTAGTTGTCATAGATGTATTAGTAGATGGTAGATTAAAATGCATTTTACACACAAAGTACATACAAAAAAATAAAGGTTAATTCTAGAACATTCACCTTGACATCTGCCCTGGTCTTGTCTGTAACCTCCATGACAAACTCACAGCGTTTTCCATTTGGAGGATTAGTAAGGTGGTTGAGGATGTAGAGGTCTACTGTAGCACCAAGATTATCAATATTAGAGACAAAAATGTATTCTTTTCCTTCATCTATGAGTGTGTTCAACAGTCCTGAATTGTAAAAGCTGGCATAGATATCACCGTGACCAGGAGGGTACCAGGCTTCAGCATTCTCCACTGAATAGGACAAGTCCTTGGCTATCGGTAATAAGGATTCCTTATTTACTCTTGGGTACCTATAGAAGAAAGTAGATGCTGGTTAGAAAACCACTACCTTCCCTGTTATGTAAAAATCTATAGAACACACATAGTACAAAGCCATTTATTGAAAGACGTGAGTACAGCATTGTCTAATCAGACGTTTTGGAGGATAATCACTTTCATTCAAAATTCCAAAAAAACATAAAGTTTAGATCTGATTTTAGAAGTGAGGGCAGTGAAGGCCCTGCAAATCATTCTTCTCACACACTACCGTGCCACTATGGATTCAGAAACCCTTGCGAATAGCGCACATTCAGTGGTAATTACAGAGCTATTTATTCCATTTTGTTAAGGAAACCACGGTCCTAAGAGAAACCCAAAACAGCTGAATAGCAGATGTAATAAATAGCCCTGCATACTGTACGTGCTATACATATAGCAGTAGTAATATCAGACATTTCAGTGATTAACAAGATCCTCATGACCCCCACCTATTGAAAAAAAAAAACTTAAAGGGTATAGGTCATTAAAAAATGAATAACATATTTTTTTTTAATTTGTGATTTTTTTTTTAATTTTTCCATGTCACCATCTATATTTTCAAAAAATTGTATATAATCCTGCAGTTTTCACACTGGCCACTAGGCCTAAAATATATTAAAGAGGTTCCGCAGTTTTTTTTATCCTCTTGATAGATCATCATCATCATCTGATCGGTGGGGGTCCAACACCCGGGACCCCTGCCGATCAGCTGTTTGAGAAGGCAGCTGGGGCTGGCAGTAGTGCCGTGGCATTCTCGCTGTTTACAGCTGGCCCAGTGACGTCACGACTAGTATCAATGGCCTGGACGAGGCTAAGCTCCATTCAAGTGAACAATATTAAAATCTGGGACATCCTATTTATTTCTGTTTGTTCTGACTTTTAGCTTGGCAAACAGACTTGATTTTCTCAGTCAGACCATTCACTCTGACCAAAGAAGGAAGGAGAATGAGTGACTTAATGAGAGCATCACACATTACAATGCTGTGCACTGCTCTTCTGAGAGCATAGGCCTATCAAGAGCGTCATACTGTTATCCCAACTCTACACTTAGTATTAATAATCAGGAGTAACTTGCAGATAACATCTTCCTCTCACAGCAGCAGTAAAGTGATGATGGGTTAGCTATCTTTATAGGAGTTCTTCTCTGTATGCACTGACTGCTATGGAAGGACATTATTTTGTATTAAGTTTTCAATGGCAAAACACTGCCGAAATGAAATTTGAGGTTTTTTTTTTATAAATGAAAGCGCCCATTTAAACTCTCCATGAATTAAAAATTCTGGAGGCTGTTTTCTTAGAACTTGTTGTGCCATTACTCTATTACTCCATGCACTGCTGAAAGAAATGAAGTTTTAATATATGCCAATGAGCCGCTAAGAGCAACGGGGGCGTTGCCATGACACCTAGAGACTCTTCCTCCTCACGCTCTCGGCACTTTGATTGACAGGTCCAGGTGTGATGACGTTTCCACTGTCTGGCCCTATAAATGAAAGTGCAGATGGCGCAGAGCCACTAGGTGTAACAGCAACGCCCCCGTTGCTCCTAGAGGCTCATTTGCATTTATTAATACATCATTTTTCCCAGCAATGCGGGCACATATGAACATGGGACCAACACAGATGCCTTCAGCTGCCAAGTGCACATGTGGACGGCCTTTAAAGAGTCAAGTGATGAAGAAATATTTCGCTGCATTACACATTTTGACATATTTGCTTAATTTGCAGAAGGAAATCCCCTTGAAGTCCTTCTCATGACCGAGGCACAAGAAATATGAAACAGAATTATTTCATGGACTCTGATTTTTTTTTTTAAATCTTAGGAAATGGACAGAAAACCTGAGATCAGCTTCCTTGCAATATAAACAGCACTATCTTTTCTAAAACACCATACTGGTTAGACTGGTGTAAGACGATCTACACATCCCGGGATCCGATCTTAATGTTCTTCTTTGAGGTTTCTAGGAAAATATTCAGGACACGGGTCAATGATCTCTCCATGAATAATGAATACACTATGTCCCAAGGCCTCAAAGCTGGAAGCGGCACAACACGCAGGTCCTGAATCTCCAGATGGACAAGGGGAGGGAAGGTCATATGAAGGACGCATTTGCTGCAGCCTTGTACATCCACATCAAAAAAGGGGGAATCTCAACTGGGACATCTTAATGCTATGATCCATGTTTTAATATGCGTACAATGCACTTCTCTTTCTACTTTATATCTGCAAATGAGACGACTGCAACGTAACGTGTCACCATACATTGCTTCATCCCTCAGGACCTATTAATATGTATTGTCCTTCTGTCAGTCTTGCGGTCATCCTCATTAGCCTCTACAACGTTTAGATGCAGCTCAGGAACTCAACAGGGTGAGAAATTCTGTGATGCACTTAAAAACCTCTTAGGATATGGGGCTGCATGAGCGGACCCAAAAGGGAACTAGAATATCTTACGGGGGACTTGTGTGGCCAATGTCGCCGACTCTAGGAACTGCGTATTAAACTTTGCCGCAAAACTGAAAAAAATGCGCGCGCTGGAGAAAGCATCCACAATGAAATCCCCATATAACTTGAGGTGAGGATTTTTAATTTTCCACATGCCAATTTACGTAGGCAGATATCTGCTTTGGATTTCACCCTTTGCAGTACAGAGGCTGAAATCCGCAATAAATAGTCCGAGTATCTCCACCACCAAGGTTAGGTCATCAATATCTAGAACCCAGGAAACCTCTTCAAAAAGGATGTTCACCCCTTGCCGTTTCTGGTGTCTTTAGTTATGATGATGTGTATACTGTATATATTCAATGAATTTAAAAACTGGAAAAACACCTGGAAAGTATCATTAAAACCTTGTTAGGGCCTCCATACTTTTGTGGGGTATTTCCCTTTAAAGATCTGCTGTAATGTCTCATCATAATTAAAGGGTTTTTTCATCCCTGGGCACCTTTTGTACAACCACCCCCCCATGGCCAAACCCTTGGTGGTAAACATACTTACCTGATCCCCACTGCTGGATTCAGGCTATCTCTGCCTCACCAGTTCTGCAGGTCCCAGGTGTTCGCGCGTCAAACCCGTGTAGTGCCGACTGTCCGCAGCGGTGATGTCACGTGACCCCGTGACATGAAGTCACCACTGCGACCAGTCACTGGCTGTACAGTTCATATGACCTGGCATCAAACCGCATGGTGATGAGGGGAGACCCAGGACCTGCTGAGCCGATGGGGACGCGATGGAGTCGGAACCCAGATAAGTATGATTACCACTGAAGGTTTGAAGGGGTCTGTAGAAAAGGTGCCAGGGGTGAAAAAGCCCTTTAGTTGAGACTTTTCAGTAGATCTTTGAAAGGAGATATCCTATAAAAGTTATGTACATGAGGACCTAAAGAGCAACAAGGTTTTAATGATACTTTCCAGGTGTTTTTCCAGTTTTTACATTCAGGGAACATATACGGTATACACATCATCCTAACTAAAGACACCAGAAATGTCTGGGCTATGAACGGCAGGCGCATAATTAGATTGCCTTTTATGTACCAGATCCCAAAGGTAGACAAAGCAGCAGAATGAGGACGAAGCAAGATGTTTTCTGCACAATGGAAATAATCAGCACAGCTTTATAGACAGCAATTAAAAGCCTTAAACCAAGGAATGCTGGAATGTAAATCTTTAACTATGTACAGGTTTGCATTTGCAAACTTACTGAATACACTTTCAAGTGGGTTATAAAGGTAAAAAAAAAAAGAAAGAAAAAAAGATGAACGCCTATCATCTGAATGACAGAACCACATTACTCCACCTGCTCTGATTGAAAGTGTAGATCTTCACCCGACAGTGGCTGTACTTCTGCACGATTTTATTGGTGTCCTCATCAGTATTGAAGGAATTCATCAACACAAGAGGGACATTGGTGTTGTAAGTTTTGTTCAAGTGCTGAAAGGGCAATCAAAATCATCAAAATGTAAAAAGCAGCAACAAAGAACAAAGTACATAATGAATGCACTGACATCCCAGCCCAGAGCTCGTCTCCGCTCCCCGGCACACAGCATTCAGCATTTATATTTAATGGATGCACTGGGAAAGCTCCTGACATATGTCAAACGTATCCGTTAAGCCACCATTTAACTGGCAGCGGACAAGGGTGTTCTTAGGCCTCCATCAGGTCGGGATACATCAGTATACCTTTTTACGCTGTATAGAACAGCATAGTAGATGACGTTACTCTATACAGAGGCATCAAGTACAAAATAAAAGGTATAAGGCTGGTACTCTTTTGTTTCCTAACATGGGAGCCTGTGGTATGGCACTGTATTTCTATAAGGGTTCGTTCACATGTCCGTATGTGTTTTGCGGTCTGCAAAATGCGGATCTACAAAAAATACAGATCATGTCCATGTAGCATCTGATTTTTTTGGCGGACCCATTGTAACAATGCCTATTTTTGGAAAAGAATAGGACATGCTCTATCTTTTTGCGGGGTGCTGTCCACATTTTTTGCGGACACATTGAAATGAATAGGTCCGCATCCATTCCGCAAAAAGTGCGGATTGGAAGGGGAGCAAAGATATGGTCGTGTGAATGGGGCCTAACAGTCATGGGATCCATTGGAGGCATATGTTGGGAAAGCCTTCTGATGTATCTCTCTGAAAAGTACAAAGCAAACGCAGTGTGAATGCACCCCGACCCATACAAGAATATTACATTTCTACTACTGAAGCCAGTTTGCATCTTCCATCATTTATTGAAAATGTTGCGGTCGGCACTCTGGTAGTAGCGGATGCTCTGTGGTCGGGTAGCATCCCTGGACATATAAGAAAAGCCACAGCACTCCAAGAATGGCTTCAATTCAATGTAGATGTTTTTATTGAGAAATCCAGCACAATGCCAATAGGTATGATCCCGTAATAGTAGACATCGTATCGGCCCTACCAGGACCTTGGTCACGGCTCGAATGTAGGCAAGTGGAGACCAGCACTGGAGCAGCTGGATGCTGAATGAACATTGTGGCAGGAGATGGCTACTAGAGCTTCTAAGTCACAAATCCAACTCTACCCTCCTTTTTTTTTTCAATCAAATCGTTTTTATTATTCAAATAAAATTGGCATATTACAAGACAGTTTGTGTCTACAATTTTCTGTTATTTTCCCCCCTCCACGACTCCTATACAAAGAATTGTATAAAACATTATCACATATCCATATACTTGATACATCTCCCAAACTCTACCCTCCTTTTAACTTACATGCCATGATGTATGCATTAAATGGATGCCATACAGTGTTAGTTACCCACAGGGTTCCATTGTACGATAAAAACAGAATGAAATGATTTGCAAATCTCATAGACCCAAATTTTATTCACACTAGATCATAGAAAACATGCCAGATCTTAAAAGTGAGACATTTTATAATTTCATGAAAAAAATGAACTAATTTTGAACTTGATGGCAGCAACGCATCTCGAAAAAGTTGGAACCGGGACAATAAAAGACTGGAAAAGTATATGGTACTTCTGGAGGAGCAATTTACAGCTAAGTCACATTAATAGCTATAAAAGGAGCATGTTAGAGAGGCAGAGTCTCTCAGAAGCAAAAATGGGCAGAGGTTCACCATAGTAACATAGTATAAAAGGCCGTCCAGTTCGGCCTGTTATCCTGCAAGTTGATCCAGAGGAAGGCAAAAAAAAAAAACTGAGGTAGAAGCTAATCTAAAAAAAAACTGCTTCTAAAAATTGTGCAACAATTTCCGAAAAATGTTCCTCAGTGTAAAATTGCAAAGACTCTGAATATCCCACCATCTTCAGTACATAATATTATGAAAAGATCCAGAGAATCTGGAGAAATCCAAGTGCGCAACAGACAAGGCCGACAGTCAATATTGGATGCTTGTGATCTACGGGCCCCTCAGGCAGCACCGCATTAAAAACAGTCATGATTCTGCACTGGAAATGACACACGTTCAGAAATCATAGTCTGAGAACACAGTTCACAGTGCAATCCACTAATGTAAGTTAAAGCGGTATCATGCAAAGAAGAAGCCATATGTCAACAGGATCCACAGGAACGCCTTCGTCTTCTTTGGACTAAAGCTCATTTAAAATGGACTGAGACAAAATAGAAAACTGCTCTGTGGTCAGGGAATCAAAATTTGATACTCTTGTTGGAAACTATGGATGCAGTGTGCTGTGGACTCAAAAGGAGAGGGACCATCCAGCCTATCATCAGCACCAGTTCAAAAGCCTGCATCTTTGATAGTCTGGGGTTGCATTAGTGCCTATAGCGTGGGCAGCTTACAAATCTGGAAAGGCGCTATCAATGCTGAACAGTATATAGAGGTTTTAGAACAGCATATGCTCCCATACAATGTCTCTTTCAGAGAAGGTCTGGCATATTTCATAAAGACAAATGCTAAACCACATACTGCATCCACCATTGCATCCATCACAACAGCATGGCTTTGCAGAAGAAGAGTCCGGGTGCTGAACTGGCCGCCTGCAGACCAGACCTTTCACCAATAGAAAACAATTACCGTAGTGAATCATGAAATAAAAAATCCAGCACAGAAGACCCAGAGCAGCTACAAACCTACAACAGACAAAGAATGGGACAACATTCCTCTCCAGCAATTGGTCTCCTCACTTCCTAGGTGTTTACAGACTGTTGTTAGAAGAGGGGATGCTACACAATGGTAGACATGGCCCTGTCCCAACTTTTTTGAGATTTGTTGCTGCCAAAATCTAAATGAGTAAATTTTTTTTATGAAATGGTAAAATGTCTCAACATCTGATATGTTTTCTACTGTGAATAAAATATGGGTCTATGAGATTTGCAAATCATCTCATTCTGTTTTCGGTCACTGAGTCCGAGGTAGGGAAATGACATTTTCAGGTCTACCCTAGAAAGAGAGTGATGAGAATACATGACATACAGCAGGTGCTCACCTCTATTTGTTTCACAGTGAGATCGAGGAAGGTGTTCTCATTCCGAACTCCTATCAGACTTTTCGGGCCCTTACAGCCCATGCTGGTTCCCAAACCTCCATTAAGCTTGACGACGACCAGCTTGTTGAGGACAGATGAGATGTTATCTGGTAGGCCTCTGGCCTTTATCTTCTCGTATGGCTGAATCTTTAAAAAAAAAATGGAAAAGGACAATTTATAGAATAGCCACTTCCTGTTCATACAAACATATGAATAGTAACACATATATAATTATCCAATGAGAGGTTGGGGCGAATGGACCGTTTGTACCCACACCTCAAGTCTAATTGAAAAATTCTATCCCCTATTTACAGACCCAGCAACTGATGGGGCCAATCAGCCAAGGAAGGCAAAACATTTAATGGGAACCTGTCACCGTGAAAATGCAATATAAGCTACAGGCAGCATGTTATAGAGCAGGAGGAGCAGAGCAGATTGATATATAGTCAGTATAACTTGTATTTTATACATTTATATTCCTGCTGATTCTGGGCTGTGAAGTCCAGGAGGCGGTCCTATCAGTGATTGACAGCTCTCTCTGTATACACAGTCATAGAAGGAAGGCTGTCAATCACTGATAGGACCGCCTCCTGAACTTCAAAGACCAGAATGAGCAGGAATATAAATGAATAAAACAATAAATCTTTATATCAATCTGCTCAGCTCCTCCTGCTCTATAACATGATACCTGCAGCTCTGACACCATGTTCAATGTGACAGGTTCACTTTAAAGAGGACCTTTCATGTTTTTTTTTATTCTAGATAAATACCTTTACTTGGGCGGGTACCCCCTGCTGATGCTGCCACCCTGCCTGTTTTTTTTAAAATATCGCTCCTGCTCCCCGCTGTGTTCCATCGTAGTTTTCCCACTCAGTATGTTATTACTGAGCATCGGTACAGGGAGGAGGAGACACCAGGGTTTCTCAGTGGGTCCAATCACAGCCAGGGAGGAAAAAAAAAGCTCACCTTCTCCCTGGCTGTGACGCCCAAGTAATCCCCCAAGTAAAGGTATTTATCGCAATTAATACCAAACCATGAAAGGTCCTCTTTAAGTGCCATACATCCAAGTTAATTCTGATGCTGACCAATAGGTGGTGCTGTGACAAGCTGTACATGACGCTAAAGCTGTAGCTCCGCCTATACAGTTTTTTCATCACTACTTTAGCGGCATGACGCTGTGTATGTATATGGTTACAAAGTATCTATGTGAATGCAAAGCCTCTGTGTGTACGTATGCATACTCTTATGTAAATGTGTATTTTTCTGTTCGCGTGCACATGTGCAGAATGTAATGTGTCTCTCTAAGCATAGCCAAGGAATGCCACTCTGAAACAGCTGATCAGTAAAGGTGCAGGATGTCGGACCCCCGCCAGTCAGATATTGATGGCCTATCCTGACAAAAGGCCGTTAAAAGTAACACCTTGGGATACCACTTTAAAGATGTTGTCTGGTTTAGGAAACCCATTTACAAAGACCTTATTAGGAAATTCTAAGTTGACAGAAGGGGATCCCCTATTCATGACCCCCTCTCTATTAGCCAGAAATGGAGAGGAGGTGCATATATGGTTTCTCCAGCAGATCTATTGATCGTAAGGACAATCCATTGATTCAAGTATAAACTGTTTAATGCTTCATTTTCCCCCGTGAACACTTGCTGACAGGTTCACAGATCACAAATGACCATTATGACACTCAGCGGTGAGACAACCTGGAAACTTAAAGGGCATCTCAGCAGATTTGTACCTATGAAACTAGCTGACCTGTTACATCTGCGCTTGGCAGCTGTGGCAAATGATGTTTGAGTATACGCAGATAAGCCTCTAGGAGCAATGGGGGCGTTGCCGTTACACCTAGAGGTTCTGCTCTCTCTGCGACTGCTGCGCCCTCTCCACTTTGATTGACAGGACCAGGCAATGAAAACTTCATCACTCCTGACCCCGTCAATTAAAGTGGAGAGGGCGCAGCAGTCGCAGAAAGAGCAGAACCTCTAGGTGTAACGGCAACGCCCCCATTGCTCCTCGAGGTCATTTGCATATATAAAAAAAAAATTCTCAGCAATGCGGGCACACATGAACATGGGACCAACACAGATGTCTTCAGCTGCCAAGTGCACATGTAACGGGTCAGCCAGTGTTATAGGTACAAATCTTCTGACAGATGCCCTTTAAAGGGCAGACCTCACAGCGTAGCAGGACCTGCGGAGGGAACCACACTTACCTGATCCCCACCGCTTGGTTCCAGCTCTTTTTCTCCCTCCGCCGCTACTGTAGCACATCAACATCTTGCACACGACCGTATGGCTTCTTCAGTATTTTGCGGTCCACAAAAAATGGATCCGCAAAAAATACGGATGACATCTGTGTGCATTAAGTTTTTTTGGGCGGAACGGAACAGCTGGCCCCAGATAGAACAATACTATCCTTGTCCGTTATGCGGAACGGAAATACGGAAATGGAAGGAATACGAAGTACCTTCTGTTTTTTTTTTTTTTTGCAGATCCGTATACGGAACGCAAAAAACGGAACGTAAACAGAAAAGTTTGTGTGCAAGAGGCCTAAGTCTTACAGAAATTAGAGAGGTGTAGGCTGCTACGGGTCATTGTAATCAATAGAGAATTTATTTCCCTCACGAATAAGATAGGGGAACAGCAAGGTTGAAAAAAATCATGTTTCCATTCACTTTTCCTACAGAGCAATTGCTCAGTCAGACGGAAATTCGAGCAGATGCACACAGCTTGATCAGTCTTCTGGTGCAGCCCATATCTGTGGGGCTCAGTATTACTGGAGGTAAGTGAGTAGAGCTGTGCTATACAGAGTGATATCCTCTCCATGGGGTAACTGCCTATCGCACAAGATCAGTATGTACGCACACTCTCCTCTTACTTCAAAGACCTATTGCTGTCACACCCTGCTAACTTGATTTTTGAGAGAATATTTCCCAATTACACAAAGACGACAAATCTATGAGTCAGTAAAAAAAAATGAGGAAATGGAGCAGAGAAAATAAAGTGTAAATGTTCCCTGCAGACAGGGAGTAAGTGAGAAAACCTGATCCAACTGTTCCATTACTCAGCAGATACCGTAACCCAAGCCCCAACCCTATTAACCAAAACCTTGATCATTACCACCAGGTTTCTTCTAGACGTACTAGAAAACTTAAATTCTAAAGAGAACTATTGCACAATCCAACCAATTCCTGTGTACTTAAAGGGGTTTTGGCACTTCAGCAAGTGGCATTTATCATGTAGAGAAAGTTAAAGGGGTATTCCCATCCCAGACAATGGGGGGATATCGCTAGGATGGCTTGGCTCCAGGCGGGCAGACAATATCTCGCGGTATTTAAAGACAAAGCTGACCGAAAATTATTTTTCCTGACACCAACAGCTTTTGAATTAGGCAACCAATCAGCTAAGGCCTCTTTCACACTTGCGTTGTCCGGATCCATCGTGTACTCCATTTGCCGGAGGTGCCCGCCGGATCCGTAACACCGCAAGTGAACTGAAAGCATTTGAAGACGTCCGTGCGGCTCCCAGGGCGCTCCAGAATGACGTCAGAGCGCCCCATGCGCATGGATGACGTGATCCATGCGACACGTCATCCATGCGCGTGGGGCGCCCTGACGTCACTCTGAAGCGCCCCGGGAGCCGCACGGACGGAAAGTATACTGCTCCCCTGCTCCCCACTACACTTTACCATGGCAAACAGGACTTTAGCGTCCTGGCAGCCATGGTAACCATTCAGAAAAAGCTAAACGTCGGATCCGGTAATGCGCCGAAACGACGTTTAGCTTAAGGCCGGATCCGGATTAATGCCTTTCAATGGGCATTAATTCCGGATCCGGCCTTGCGGCAAGTGTTCAGGATTTTTGACCGGAGCAAAAAGCGCAGCATGCTGCGGTATTTTCTCCGGCCAAAAAACGTTCCGGTCCGGAACTGAAGACATCCTGATGCATCCTGAACGGATTTCTCTCCATTCAGAATGCATTGGGATAATCCTGATCAGGATTCTTCCGGCATAGAGCCCCGACGACGGAACTCTATGCCGGAACACAACAACGCAAGTGTGAAAGAGCCCTAAGCTACTTGCTCAACTGATCAGACATGACTCTCCCTCCTCAGCGATTCTAGCAATTAGAGACCATATGGGCAGGAATCCAATACTCAGGAGGCAATTGTTCGAATCTTCACACATTTCTACCAAAATCTATACAGATCCAGCATAACAGTATCTGAATCAGAGATAGATTCATACTTAGACGGCATCCCATTCCCTAAATTTACTGCAACACAAAGGGACCAACTAGATCATCCTATTAGCTTAGCCTTAGAAGAAGTGTTACAAGCCATAACAGACCTTAACAAGGGGAAATCTCCAGGCCCAGACGGGCTTCCTAAGGAGGTTTATGCCAGATATGGCAGAGGTATTGGCTTCCCAATTGTTGGCCACATATAATTCGGCCCTGAGGACGGGGAAACTACCGGACTCTTTTATGGAGGCCACTGTAATTGTATTACTCAAACCTGATAAAGATCCCCTTGAGTGTGGATCTTATCGGCCCATAGCTCTGTTAAACGTAGATGATAAAATCCAGACCAGAATATTGGTGACTCGCCTTAACCAGGTAATCCTGTCATTAGTTCATCAAGACCAAACAGGTTTTATCCACCACTGAGAATAATAAGAAGGGTCCAGGTGGTCACACAGATGGGCTACTCCATGAATGTGGACTGGGCCTTGGCATCACTTGATGCTGCTAAGGCATTTGACTCAGTAGAGTGGCCATACTTAATTGGATGCTTACGGGGATTTGGCCCACAATTCCTTAGGTGGATTAGTATCCTTCATAGCAATCCGGTAAGCAGGCTACTAATAAACAGAGAATTGTCAGAAAGCTTCCCTCTGTTATAGAGGGACAAGACAGGGATGTCCCCTGTCACCACTCTTATTTGCCCTGGCAGTTGAGACTCTGGCCATTAGAGTGAGAAATATAGTAATGCTATACATGGAGTGACCATGGGAGAGAGGGAAGTCCGGATTTGACTATATGCAGATGACATGATCCTATACAGGTGGACCTGATTGATGAGTTTGGGGACTATTCAGGTCTGAGAATCAACTGTGAAAAATCTGTTTACATGCCTCTAGGTAAGTCAGATTGGAAAGGTCCGTCCCATGTTGCCCAATTAAAAGTAGTTGACACAATTAAATACTTAGGAGTCAAGATCACTAAACAATACTCTCTATATCACTCAATATCTGCCCCTTAATTGATCAAATACGGAATAAATTTAAAAGTTGGAAACCGCTACCCATATCAGTGGCAGGACCCATCAACCTAATTAAAATGATAATACTCCGTAAAGTCCTGTATGCAGTTCAGCACTCAGAAACACACATATCCAAATCGATATTCAAAGAAGTAGACTATGACTGGAACCTTCACTTGGGGCAGGTCACGGGCTAAACTCAGTTTGGATACACTGAAACGTCCCTAAACGGAAGGAGGTATGGCTTTACCAGACTTTTTTATATATTATTTAGCTGGTCAGTTAAAGCTTATTAATACATGGTATACAACAGAAGACCTGCCTACCTCCGAGTACTTTTTATCACTATACCTAAACTGTAGCACTTTCTGGTCGGTTTTGGAGAGGTCCCTAAAATTCCAGAGACCATTGTTGCCTATACACAAACTGGGCCAGACGGTGTTGGAAGGAGGCTAAAACATTGGCCAACTTCACTGAAGTAGTTTTGGACATACCTTTATGGGATAATCCATCTTTACCCCAGGTACAGGTGGTAATGGGAGCAGATAGATGGAAAACAGCGGGGGCAAATACCCTTGGAGATGTATATGATTTTCTTTTCATATTTACAACTTAGGGCAGCCTTGCAGAGTAAGTACCCAACCAACAGCACTAGAATCTCCAAATATCTACTTATAGGAGTTGTCAAAATCCAGGGTCCCAGGGGATTAGTATCGGCAATCTACTCACATCTAGTATGCGCAAAAATCAAGACAAATCCCCTTCCAGAGATAGATAAATGGAAAGGATTGATCCCCACACTCACAGAAGAGTCCATATCGACTGTATTAGAATCACACTTACATGTATTAACAACAAAATAACCCAACTTTATATCATGCATCCGACATATTTAACACCAACTAGGATGTTTAGAATGGGTAGAGCCGCATCCACGGCATGCCCGCGATGTGGTGAACTGGAAGCAGATTTCTGGCATATGATGTGGAGCTGCAACCAGATAACTACATTTTGTAAGGAAGTTACTGATTTTCTTCTTTGTTGCCGGCAAGGGGGGATTGTATCCCTGAGATCTGCCTGCTAGGGATATTGAACAAAGAGAATTGGGATCACTATATGACCATATTTTCAACGGAGGCACTGTTTAAGGCAAGGAAATGTATTGCTTTGAGGTGGTATAGTCCCAAATCACAAACTCTGACCATGTGGAAATCGCAAATTAACCAGATCTTACCATATTTAGTACTAGTGTTTAAACACCGTAATAAGCCACAAAATTTTTATAGAGTCTGGGGTCTTTGGTGCGAGTCACTATGTACACAACCTCGAGAATGCGACAAGGCTCGGGGTACCTTGGGTCTGATGGATTAGAGGGGCTGTCTGATTATACTACCTGATACCACGCTAGACAGAGAACTTAGGGGTTAGGGAAAATGCATTGGCTGATTGGAAATAATTGTAAAATGTATCTGTTTTAAGTTTATTATGTACTAATGAACAAAAGAAACTGAGAAAATGGAAATGGAATGCAAGATTACACTGTATTTGATAATACGAGGATGTGATATCATTGTTAATTTTACTTTTGTCAATAAAAAAGTAAAATAAATAAATAAATGCAAACATTGTGCCTTTATCCAGTAATACAAAACCTCAAGCCTAAGTGAATGCAGAAGGATTTCATATCCTGATTCAATACCAAACATTTCACGGAATTATCTCCAGTGACTTCTGACATAGCGGTTTAATAAAAAATAAAAAATAAAGAAATTTATTTGAGCTAGCATAGCGATACACATTGCCATGTGAGCCGGCACCGACGGAGGAGCCTCATAACTTCAAAGAGTCTATTTGTCTGTGCATAAGATGCGAAATCACAGCAGAGGGCCTTTCTGTATGTTCTGCCTTCTCAGAAAACAAATTAGAGACGGAGAAAACTAAATTAGGTTGGTTTAACATCTTTTGCTGGTGGTAGAATTACTTGCTCGAAGCAGACACGAGCCTAAAGATTGGGGAACCTAAAAGGTAAAACCCATAAGAAATAATTAACAAAGTGAAAACACCAGTCAGATTATCCCCTTTTCAGCCCTATTGGACTGCAGAGCAGGAGACGGGTGACTGTCCATGGAATCAATGCTGGACCATAGCGTAGTTGTCCATCAAGCCTCTATTGGAATATTTAAGCCTCCATGATCAAACATTTAGGTCTACTGGGTCTTACTTTTACGTCTGGAAGTCTTATAGCATGGAAATTGTGATAGTTTTATACATGGAACGAACTGAAGCACAACGTGGACACTCAGAAGGCCAGAAGGTGGAGCAGATATATCAGATGACTGAGCAAGAAAACAAAGTGATGGCTACAAAATTGCATGACAGCATTTTATAGTGAGCTGATCTCCTGTAGACTCTTGTATGACTATATGATATTTGGTCAGCACAATCCTTGTCCGTATTTTATGCCTTATGGATATGGATCTACTCTCAATCTAGTAGATTTGACCCTTCCATGTAATGCCTTCATCTGAATGGCCACCTAATGCTACAAATTTCCAAAGTGGTCGCTGCGTGGAAAAGATCAACAGTAAGCAATGTTACCTGCAAAATCAGGAGGTCTCATATTAAAAGGCTTTGTCTGTGATGACACCAGATTAAAAGGAATTATACCAAGCTATTACACAATGTATAAAGTGTAGGCAGGTTTACCTCATGTGCCAACGTTTTATCTCTCCTGGTGATCCAAAATAAATATTTTATCCATCACTTTTTATGTTGACCCTGAACAATTATTAACAGAGTAAACCTTGACTATCGCCCACATAGGAACATCGTGAAAACTTTACTGAATCTAGGACACAGCAAGTATTAAGTAACAGTATGGAAATCTGAGATTTTGTAATAATTACACCGAATACTTTCCAAAATCCAATTCACTAATGAGAAGGAAATCACTGTGAAAATCTGCGATTGATCCTGTAACAACGAAATTTCGGCAAAATCACATACTCACAGCTACTTCACACATACAATTACCCTTTTACACGGCTTAGGCTACTTTCACACCAGTGTTTTTGCTGGATCCGTCATGGATAAGGAAAAACGCTTCCATTCTGATAATACAACCGCCTGCATCTGTTATGAACGGATCCGGTTGTATTATCTTTAAAATAGCCAAGACGGATCCGTCATGAACACCATTGAAAGTCAATGGGGGACGGATCCGTTTTCTATTGTGCTTGCAGCATTATTCTGTCCGCGATGGGGACGCAACCAAACGGAACAGAATCCATTCTGGTGCACTCCGTTTAGTTCAGTTCAGTTTGGTCCCCACTGACAATGAATGGGGACAAAAAGGAAGCGTTTTCCACCGCTATTGAGATCCTATGACTGATCTCAATAGTGGAAATGGAAAGGGCTAGTGTGAAAGTAGCATTATTTGTAATTTAAAGACATTCATTAATACAGGAAGTGGAGTCAGAGACTAATGTAAAGATGACGTAAAATGGAGACAAATAAGGCATATACTGCTCACTCTGATTAGTTATACCAGTGAGAGTGCTCATACTTATTGGTTATTATACTAGATAGAGTGCTCACTCTTATTAGTTATACCAGTTAGAGTGTTCACTCTTACTAGTTATTATAACAGAGTGCTCACTCTTACTAGTTATTATACCAGTTAGAGTGCTTACTCTTACTAGTTATTATACCAGTTAGAGTGCTCCCTCTTACTAGTTATTATACCAGTTAGAGTGCTCCCTCTTACTAGTTATTATACCAGTTAGAGTGCTCCCTCTTACTAGTTATTATACCAGTTAGAGTGCTCCCTCTTACTAGTTATTATACCAGTTAGAGTGCTCACTCTTACTAGTTATTATACCAGTTAGAGTGCTCACTCTTACTAGTTATTATACCAGTTAGAGTGCTCACTCTTACTAGTTATTATACCAGTTAAGAGTGCTCACTCTTACTAGTTATTATACCAGTTAGGGTGCTCACTCTTACTAGTTATTATACCAGTTCGAATGCTCACTCTTACTAGTTATTATACAAGTTCGAGTGCTCACTCTTACTAGTTATAACAGAGTGCTCACACTTACTAGTTATTATACCAGTTAGAGTGCTCACTCTTACTAGTTATTATACCAGTTAGAGTGCTCCCTCTTACTAGTTATTATACCAGTTAGAGTGCTCACTCTTACTAGTTATTATACCAGTAAGAGTGCTCCCTCTTACTAGTTATTATACCAGTTAGAGTGCTCACTCTTACTAGTTATTATACCAGTTAGAGTGCTCACTATTGTTAATCATACCAGCTAAAATTTGTTTGAATACAGCTGTAGATTATGAATACCTGCAATGTACACACAGGAGGCTCTGCAAACAATGTACACTATATAGGCTACACTTACACAAGGCTTTGGTGTGTTCACAGAGAACCCTGTATAAGTGGGTATCATGCAAACAAAACCTCTATTAGATATTTTCATCTACATACAATAGGCAAGTAAGACAGATAAGGAAGATATACAGAATAGATAGATAAAAGCATATCAGATAGAAATATATAGATATAAGAGAAGGAAACAAAAATAGATAGACAGACAAGAGGCATTTCCACTGGCCAAGAATCTGCGAGATAATCGCTAACAAGTGTTCTTAGGAATGCTCCTTAGTAATTATCTAGTGGTATAAAAGTGCTGCCAAATTCCAGAAGAACGAGTAAAACGCTAGTTCATCGGGTAATGGATCAAAAACTGTTGTTTGCCGGCAGCAGATCATGCTGTCTAAACAAGTTCTGCTCCTGGCAAATAATGAGTCTCTATGGGGACAAGCGATGGCATGACAATCGCTCCTCCCCATACCGTGGAGAAGATCGCTGCATGTAAACGCTTCCCTCCTGACAATCGCCTGCTCTATAGTCCTGTCTACAGGGACCTTAAGACAGATAGATAAGCAAGATATACAGATAGATAGGATATACAGACAGATAGACAAGACACTCATAAGCAAAACCTATAGATAAGCAAGACGGACAGACAAACAGATGATATGAGACAGACAAATGAGGCAGATTCTACTACAGTCCAAATGCAACAAGTACCTCAACCACTGAACGCACGACTAACTAAACTAGATCCCATGATACTTCTAGGAAAAATTGGGGACATCCAAGACCCGTAGGTCTTCCTAGCCTTTTTTAAGTCATAAAGCATGTGCCTACTGGGAAAGGTTCACACTTCCTTATATCTTCTAAACTACTTGTTTGACTGCTTCAAAAGACACCCGTCATATAATCAGACAAGAAACATCAACATGTCCTTCCCCACTGATGAAGGAGATAACAGGGAAGACCCAGAGCAATTCAGAAGACACATCCACCTTCTTTATCTCACTTTCATTATATTGAAGCCTTTAAATGGATCTATGAACCATTGTAAATCTCCTCCAGCTATATTCACACCAGTATAAGAAGCTTAGATACTGGCTGCTGGGTGCAGCCACTGCCCGAGTCCTACCACAATTACTGGAAATCCTTTAACTGATTAGATCTCAACTATCCACACCATATGGACAAAAGTACTGGGACACCTGCACATTATACATACACAAGCTTTTAAAGGGGTGCCATTCTAAATCAATAGACATTAAAGGGGTTGTCTCATCATGGACAATGGGGGCATATCGCTAGGAATGGATATGCCCCCACTGTCTTATAGGTGCGGGTGAACGGAGCCCCGAAAGTGAAGGAGGGCACACTGCGCATGCGCAGCAGGCTTCCATTCATTTTCAATGGGGCCAGCGAAAATAGCCGAGCGCTGGCTCGGCTATTTCCATTGGCCTCATAGAAATGAATGGGAGCGGTGGCCGCGCATGCGCGGTACGCTCCCATTCACTTCTATGGGGAGCTGGCTTGGTGGTGGCTGGACCGTAGACCTCCAGCCCCCACCATGCGGGGCTCCATTCTCAATATGGGTACGGGTCCCGCACCTATAAGACAATGGGGGCATATTGTAGCGATATGCCCCCATTGTCCATGATGAGACAACCCCTTTAAGGTTAAATGGAACCTGTCACCTCTGCTCTGCTGCCCTAGCTGAGGGCTGATTATAGCAGGCTGTCACTTCTGAGATGGTATTTAGTACTTTTACAGTACTAACCGACCGATCCTCGCAGTGCTGCGGGGGAGATGAGTCCAATGAGACTCATGGCTCCAGCCTCCCCTGCCTATGCTGGCAGGTTTCTTTCATGTTGGACGGAAGAGCCTAATTTGCAGTCACTAGTTAATTTCAAAGGGGTTGGATGGGGTGGAGATCATGGCAATGTGCAAATCACTCAAGTTTTTGCACATCAAAGTCCCCCAACCATGTCTTTGTGAACCTCACTTTGTGCACCAGGTCACAGTCATGCAGGAACAGGAAAGGGCCTTCCCCAAATGGATTTGCAGAAAGTTGGAAGCATACAATTGGTCAAAACGTCTTGGTAGGCTTAAAGAGGTTGGCCGGGGTTGGAGACTGTCACCTGTCTGCGGTCCCATCGCTGCTCTGTTCTCAACTGCTTCCGGTCCCCTGCAGGACCAAGAAGCCGTCTGCTCCTGTCATCGCTGCAGCCAATCACAGGCCTCAGTGGTTGCATCAGATTGAATGATACATTTGCAAAGCATGTTTCCACCGTTCAAGAGTCCAGTGGTGACGTGCTTTACACCACTCCATCTGACACTTGGCATTGTGCTTGGTGATGCATGGCTTGCCTTGCATGCAGATGATCATCCATGGAAACCCATACCATGAAGTTCCTGGTACAGCACAGTTTTTGCGCTGATGTTAATTCCAGGGGAGGTTTGGAAAGCTGCAGTTGAGTTAGCAGAGTGTCAACCCTCACTCAGAGCAGTTATCTATAGTATCTACCTGCGCTATCTATGCACAATATCTGAGTGCATGCACTTACCTGCATGCCGAATCATGGAAATGACTGCTGCATACAGGATTAGCAGGCTTTTCTGGCCATAGGGTGCGTCACTAGGACACACGTTTACCTACAAAGACACCCACAGACATACCTCTAGATAAACCTACTTTTGCATTTTTTTCCAGGAACCTACCAAGTCAGCAGACAAAGAGAATCATTTTCATTATTGTTTATGAAAAAGATAAAATGATGTATCACCTTTACATTGAACCTGTATTCAAAGTCTTGTACTGTTTCTTTCTTATGTGGTGAAACAAATAAAACAATTGTTGGAAAATTTGGTTCAATGCTTACATTTTTTTTCCGTTCAGCTTAAATTGATCGTTATGACCTGTGCATATCCATGCTGTGTGCTGACCCCAGCACTGTCACTGATGGTAGGACACTGGCCCCCTCTGGGGGCTCTGGCATCTCATTCTTGTGATCAGTGGTGGTACCAGTGGCTGGACCTTCACTGATCAAATACTCGGCCTCTATCCTGTGGACAGAGGAAAAGGTCTTATGGTGGGACAACCCTTTTCACACTCTTAGAAGTCCACTATATGGGACAGGAAGTATGTAAGGTTAAAAAGGACTTTATGAGGGTCAATCAGGGAAGAAACTCATCGCAATTCTGCTCTGGAACCAAGATGAATGTCAGACTCTGTGAATTGGATTGTACAATAAGATGTAAGTGACAGAGAGTATTCTCGCTGATGTCAGCTTCCCGAGTCCTCTCAGGTGGAACAAGGCTTACGGTGGCCTCCAGAGGCATGTTATTATTCTGCCCTCTTTCTTTATTTAGTCCTTGATTTGTGACAATTGCTGATTACTGCAGAAACAACGGAGCAGTGAGGCATGGATACAGGAAGGTATACACCACAAATTAATTTCCGCTCGGGAGATCGTAAACCAGCCCTAATTCCAGGCAGAACCAGCACGCAAGGAGCTTTAACCTACATATGTAAGCAATTTAAAAGTTAATAGACACTTGATTGTAGGAGCAGTACAGAGTGGAAAATACGTTATGACCAGGGAACGCTTCCTTCAGATCCACAAGATTTAGTTTTAGGCTACTTTCACACTAGCGTTTTAGTTTTCCGGCATTGAGATCCGTCATAGGGGCTCAATACCAGAAAAAAAACGCTTCAGTTTTGTCCCCATTCATTGTCAATGGGGACAAAACTGAACTGAACAGGACGGAATGCTCCAAAATGCATTCCGTTCCGTTTATTTGCGTTCCCAGACCGGAGAGCAAACCGCAACATGTTGTATTTTGCTTTCCATCCTGGGATGCGGATCAAGATGGATTCGGCATGACCCCCAATGCAAGTCAATGGGGACGGATCCATTTTCTCTGCCACAATCGAAAACGGATCCGTCCCCCATCGACTTTCAATGGAGTTAATGACGGATCCATCTTGGGCATGTTACAGATAATACAACCGGATCCGTTAATAACAGATGCAGATGGTTGTATTATCAGTAACTGAAGCGTTTTTGCTGAACCGTGCCGGATCCAGTAACAACGCTAGTGTGAAAGTAGCCTAATAACCAGGGTAAGGAAGATTCCGATCTTGCAATCTAAATGTAAGGGAGTATGGATTAGTTCAAAGCAAAAGTCATGTGCATGCATGATACTATACAGCTAAGGCCTCATGCACACGACCGTTGTTTTGGTCCGCATCCGAGCTGCTCCGTTCCGTGGCCCCGCAAAAAAAAAAAAAGTCCTATTCTTGTCCCTTTTGCGGACAATAGGCATTTCTACAATGGGCCTCCTGTTCCGTTCCTCAAACTGCGGAAGGCACACTTCTGTGTTTTGCGGACCGCAAAAAACGGAACGATCGTGTGCATGAGGCCTAAATGTGAGTAACATAAAGTAAAAAATTAAATACAGCACCACAAAATGATAAAGTCACAAATAAAAAAGTAAAGGAAGCAGTCTTCCCTAATACTCTTCAACGTCTGTTACTGCAGAATACTGAATTACATTTCAATTACAAATTACAATGCCGAACCGGCACAAATCAGTTAATCATTATTAACTGTCCATCAAAGTCTTAAAAATTCCCCAAAATATATAGATTTTTTCACTCTTAAAGGGAACCTGTCACCGGGATTTTGGGTATAGAGCTGAGGACATGGGTTGCTAGATGGCCGCTAGCACATCCACAATACCCAGTCCCCATAGCTCTGTGTGCTTTTATTGTGTAAAAAAACCGATTTGATACATATGCAAATTAACCTGACTCCTCTCACGTACAGGACTCATCTCAGGTTAATTTGCATATGTATCAAATCGTTTTTTTTACACAATAAAAGCACACAGAGCTATGGGGACTGGGTATTGCGGATGTGCTAGTGGCCATCTAGCAGCCCATGGCCTCAGCTCTATACCCAAAATCCTGGTGACAGGTTCCCTTTAAGGTACGGCCACACGTTTAGGTTTTTGCATGCAGTTTTGGAAGCCAAAGAGAGAACCTATAAAGGACAGATACGGCAGCTCAGTAAGTGGGTCCTTTTTGTTGCAGCTCTCTCCCCATCACAGCTCGCGCGGGGGGGGGGGGGGGGGGGATAGTGGGGGGGGGGGAGGAAGATGGAACTGAGCATGTGCAACCACCTCTGGACCTGCACGTTACTATACAGTTTAGAGACCAGGGGGTGGCATTGTAATGAAGTAAAGAGAGTATCCCACAAGTGGAACATTTTTCTTTAACAAATTCAATTTCAAAAGTAACTTTTTTTTTTATGCTGAACTATATAAAAATGACAGTTAATGATGGCACAACATCTGTAGATGCTGAGGGCAAATTGCTCTCACTTTTGACAAATGTTATTTATATGATTATCACTTTCACATTTAGAATTGGCACTTATCTGATAAGTGATATTATGAATGTGCAAAAACTTCTACCCTTTACTGCATGACGGAAAGATCCAGATTGATTTCATCCTTTAAATTAGGACAGCCTTTGAAGTTAGCGCAGTGCAAATGAAGAATGTTGTATACAGAAATCAGGTTCCGAGTCCCTCAGTGAGCCCTAGGGCAGTACTTCCCAAAACACAACAAACAGACATATTTCTAAGGCTACTTTCACACTAGCGTTTTTTGCGGATCCGTCATGGATCTGCAAAAACGCTTCCATTACAATAATACAACCGCATGCATCCGTCATGAACGGATCCGGTTGTATTATGTCTTCTATAGCCATGACGGATCATTCTTGGACACCATTCAAAGTCAATGTGGGACGGATCAGTTTTCTATTGTGTCAGAGAAAACGGATCCATCCCCATAGACTTACATTGTGTGCCAGGACGGATCCGTTTGGCTCCGCTTCGTCAGGCGGACAGCAAAAGGCAGGCAGCCTGAACGGATCTCACAAACGGAAAGCCAAAACGCCAGTGTGAAAGTGGACTAATGTGATGTCCTCTTCTTGAATCCTTCCTGTTATGGCATCCGTGTCCTCGGAGGTCTACTCATGACATATTCTAAGGCTTTGGATGCATGAACATGACTTAATTTAAAGGGATCTGCATGATGACCTATTCCCCCTTCACTCCTATAGATTAATAAATGGCAAGCGGTTGTAAAAGAGAAAGAACAGGAGATAAACCTTGATCTCTACAAAGACTGCAATGTACTAGAAGTATGGACTTTCTACATACCAAAAGTTTAACTTGTGTTTTCCGAGTTGAAATATACGTCAATTTAAATAAATACTTGGTAGGTGTGAATCTACTCTGTGTGACCACCTATTGGGAGAAAGACAGCCCTATGACCTCCACTAGCGTGTATAGGAGTGACAGAAAGAGACGCGCTCTGCTCGAGGTGGGACCTGCACCCAGTGGACATTTATGTAATAGTGTCTGGTATATTTTATAAACCGAACGATTTACAACCTAAGTGAAACCAAACATTACACCAGTACAGTTATCGCAGTGCATGCGCTGTAGACTCGTCTCCTCTACCAGCCTCTCCTGAATGAGAAAACTCGTTTTCACCATACGGTAATTCAGAGGTATTCAATGCATCTACATGGCGTCCATATAAAAGGTTAATAAAACGAGCAGCAGCAAAGAAAAAAGAAAAAACATACTAACCCCTAAAACAATAGACCTTCTCATGATCATGCTTACGTAATATGAGACCATCTGCAAGGGAGCAATGGTTAATAAGACGGGGGTTGCACTGACCACCTAAATCAGGGGTCTCCAAACTTTTCAACAGGAGGGCCACATTGAAGATTTTACAAGTATTCGGGGGCCGGAAAAAAAAATCAGTTATGTATTAAATTAAATGTATATATTTTACATGGATCGTTTTTGTAATCAGCATGATATGACTGAGAACAAAAGAGAAAAAACTTTAGCAAAACAACGCAAAGACACCCGTGTCCCTATCAGCGGTGTCCCCATCAGCACAAAAATGTCCCCATCAGCACAGCAATGTCCCCATCAGCACAGCAATGTCCCCATCAGCACAGCAATGTCCCCATCAGCACAGCAATGTCCCCATCAGCACAGCAATGTCCCCATCAGCACAGCAATGTCCCCATCAGCACAGCAATGTCAGCATCAGCACAGCAATGTCAGCATCAGCACAGCAATGTCAGCATCAGCACAGCAATGTCAGCATCAGCACAACAATGTCCCCATCAGCACAGCAATGTCCCCATCAGCACAGCAATGTCCCCATCAGCACAGCAATGTCCCCATCAGCACAGCAATGTCCCCATCAGCACAGCAATGTCAGCATCAGCACAACAATGTCCCCATCAGCACAGCAATGTCCCCATCGGCACAGCAATGTCCCCATCGGCACAGCAATGTCAGCATCAGCACAGCAATGTCAGCATCAGCACAGCAATGTCAGCATCAGCACAACAATGTCCCCATCAGCACAGCAATGTCCCCATCAGCACAGCAATGTCCCCATCAGCACAGCAATGTCCCCATCAGCACAGCAATGTCCCCATCAGCACAGCAATGTCAGCATCAGCACAGCAATGTCAGCATCAGCACAGCAATGTCAGCATCAGCACAACAATGTCCCCATCAGCACAGCAATGTCCCCATCAGCACAGCAATGTCCCCATCAGCACAGCAATGTCCCCATCAGCACAGCAATGTCCCCATCAGCACAGCAATGTCAGCATCAGCACAACAATGTCCCCATCAGCACAGCAATGTCCCCATCGGCACAGCAATGTCCCCATCGGCACAGCAATGTCAGCATCAGCACAGCAATGTCAGCATCAGCACAACAATGTCCCCATCAGCACAGCAATGTCCCCATCAGCACAGCAATGTCCCCATCAGCACAGCAATGTCCCCATCAGCACAGCAATGTCCCCATCAGCACAGCAATGTCCCCATCAGCACAGCAATGTCCCCATCAGCACAGCAATGTCCCCATCAGCACAGCAATGTCCCCATCAGCACAGCAATGTCAGCATTAGCACAACAATGTCCCCATCAGCACAGCAATGTCCCCATCAGCACAGCAATGTCAGCATCAGCACAGCAATGTCAGCATCAGCACAGCAATGTCAGCATCAGCACAACAATGTCCCCATCAGCCGTGTCACCCTTAAGCACAGCAATGTCCCCATCAACGATGTCCCCATCAGAACAGCAATGTCCCCATCAGCGGAGTCCCCATTAGCAGCTGATAGGGGCCACCACTGATGGGGACACTGCTGTTGGGGACGCGGCTGATGGGGACACCATTGATGGGGACACCCGTGTCCCTATCAGCGGTGTCCCCATCAGAACAGCAATGGCCAAATCAGAACAGCAATGTCCCCATCAGAAAAGCAATATTCCCATCAAAAAAAAAATATTCCCATCAAAAAAACAATATTCCCATCAGAAAAACAATATTCCCATCATGGGGACACCCACTGATGGGGACGCTGCTGTTGGGGACATTGCTGTGCTGATGGGGACACCACTGATGGGGACGCTGCTGTTGGGGACATTGCTGTGCTGATGGGGACACCACTGATGGGGACACCATTGATGGGGACACCCGTGTCCCTATCAGCGTTGTCCCCATCAGCACAGCAATGTCCCCATCAGCGGTGTCCCCATCAGCACAGCAATGTCCCCATCAGAACAACAATGTCAGCATCAGCACAGCAATGTCCCCATTAATGATGTCCCCATCAGAACAGCAATGTCCCCATCAGCGGAGTCCCCATTAGCAGCTGATGGGGACACCACTGATGGGGACACTGCCTTTGGGGACGCGGTTGATGGGGACACCCGTGTCCCTATCAGTGGTGTCCCCATCAGAACAGCAATGTCCCCATCAGAATGGGGACGCTGATGGGGACATTGCTGTACTGATGGGGACACCATTGATGGGGACACCTTTGTCCCCATCAGCAGTGTGCCAATCAGCGGTGTCCTCAGCAATGTCCCCATCAGCACAGCAATGTTCACATCAGCAGTTTCCACATTAGCAGCGTCCCCATCATTGCTGATGGGGACGCCGCTGTGCTGATGTGGAAACCGATGATGGGTCACCGCTGATGGGGATACCCATGTCCCCATCAGCGGTGTCCCCAGCAATGTCCCATCAGAACAGCAATGTCCCCATCAGCAGTGTCCACCGCAACATCCCCATCAGCACAGCAATGTCCCTGTCAGCGGTGTCCCCAGCAGCATGTGTCCCCATCACCGCTGATGGGGACACCTCTGATGGGGACATTGCTGTGCTGATGGGGACATCGATTATGGGGTTACCGCTGATGGGGACATTGCTATCCTGATGGGGACACCATTGATGTGGACACCCATGTCCCCATCAGCAGTGTGCCAAACAGCGGTGTCCCCAGCAATGTCCCCATCAGAACAGAATTGTCCCCATCAGCAGTGTGCCCATCATCGCTGATGGGGACACCTCTGATGGGGACATTGCTGTGCTGATGGGGACACCATTGATGGGGACACCAGTGTCCTCATCAACGGTGTCCCCATCAGAACAGCAATGTCCCCATCAGCACAGCAAAGTCCCCATCAGCAGTGTCCCCAGCAGCACAGCAATATCCCCATCAGTATGTGTCCTCAGCAGCTTGTGTCCCCATCAGCGCAGCACAGCAATGTCAGCGTTCCCCATTGTGTCCCCATCAGCGTTGTGCAACACTTGCCTCCGCTGTAGCCGGCTTCTGCTCCTCTTCTTTTTTTTTTCTTCTTGGACTCCTGAGTCCCGACTCCCGCCCGCTGCTACACACATGGATTTGTTATTTCAAACAGCGGGCGGGAAGAGGGGAGGTGCCGCACCTGTGACGTCACTGGTTGCCGGGACATCGGCGGTCCCAGCAGCCAATCAAAAAGCACAGCGTGACAGCATGGGCGGTTGTGCGGCTTTCGTTCCTGCAACCTGTCAGCTGCGGGCGGGCGCGGAATCGAACACACAACACAAGCGTGACAGCATGGGCGGTTGTGCGGATTTGGTTCCTGCAACCTGTCAGCTGCGGGCGGGCGCGGAATCGAACACACAACACAAGCGTGACAGCATGGGCGGTTGTGCGGATTTGGTTCCTGCAACCTGCCAGCTGCGGGCGGGCCGGATCGAACGCACAAGCGGGCCGGTTGTGGCCCGCGGGCCGGGGTTTGGAGACCCCTGACCTAAATGAACGAGGAAGGAATCCAAGAGCAGCGGCCGTTACAGAATAAAGCTGTACAAATGCCAAATTCACTTCTAGTAACAGATAAAACAAAAGGGAATTATAACCACCAAAAGCAGATCCTGATGAGCGTGCCATGGTTAGGGATAAACCACCACCATATCATGTTCCAGGCAGGTTTGGTCACACCAAGCAGTGGGCTTCCAGTTCGATGTGCAGAAATAGAAACTGCAATCCTTGTATGATAAAAAGCATCCGACTTCCTAATCTCCTGCTCTGTATGCAGCCATCGAAGACCTGAAAACCCATCTAGAACTATTCGTTTTCACAGCTGAGGGAAGGAGTAGCCAGGGGATATGCTGGTGACCGGAAAATCTTTATTTTGTGGCATAATAAAGAAGCATTGCCCACTGAAAGATTCATACTTCCATTCTTACTGATTTCCGCCACTTCAGGACTGTGCGCTGGCTCCCATTCCTCTATCTGACAGTCCCTACCTTGTTTTCTTTCAGCTGGAACATGGACATGGTCACCCATGCCAATGATTGGCTTCAGCAGTGACATGTCCCTAAGCGTATATCCATATATTACACAGATATAATGGCCACTGTGTACTGTAATTCCCCTGTAATTTCCCCTGAGGGGGCGCTGCAGGAGAACGGAACACTTGCTCGCCTTGTTCACTTGCAGATTTAAGGTGGAGATACATATTAGATAAATGTCAATTTTGGAGAGACCAGACGACCTTCTAATGTGTATGAAGGCGCCATGTCTTTAAAGGGGTTGCCTCACCTCAGACATCGGGGGCATATCGCTAGGATATGCCCCCAATGTCTGATAAGGGCCCACAAAATGAAGGAGGGCACACCGCACATGCACGGCCGCCCTCTATTCATTCCTATGGGAGTGCCAAAAATAGCCAAGCGCTGGCTTAGCTATATCCGCCAGCCCTATAGAAGTGAATGAAGTAGTGGACGAGCTCGCGGGGAGGGCTTCCCATTCATTTCAATGGGACTGCCAAAAATAACTGAATGGGCCTTCACTTTGCGGGCTCCGTTCTAAAGATGGGTGCGGGTTCCAGTGGTAGGACCTGCACCTATCAGACATTGGGGGCACAAACTAGCGATATTCCCAAGATGTCTGAGGTGAGACAACCACTAACGGGTTGTCTCACCATGGACAATGGGGGCATATCGCTAGGATGTGCCCCCATTGTCTTATAGGTGCGGGTCCTGCTGGAACCCGCACCTATATCGAGAACGGAGCCCCGCAAGTAAAGGAGGGTGCACTGCGCATGCGCAGCCGCCCTCCATTCATTTTCTATGGGTCCGGCGAAAATAGGACTCCGGTCCGGCCACCACCAAGCCAGCTCCCCATAGAAGTGAATAAGAGCGTACCGCGCATGCGTGGCCCCCGCTCCGATTCATTTCTATGGGGCCAACGGAAATAGTCACTATTTTCGCCGGCCGCATAGAAAATGAATGGAGGGCGGCTGCTCATGCGCAGTGCACCCTCCTTCACTTGCGGGGCTCTGTTCTCTATATATGTGCGGGGACCCACACCTATAAGACAATGCGGGCATATCCTAGCAATATGCCCCCATTGTCCATGATAAGACAACTTTCACACTGTCGACAGGAATTCACACCACCTGCCAGAGCTCTCTGGATTTGGCATTGGCTGATGGTACCAGAATGCCAGTCGGCCTCACTGACTATAATGGGATCCAGCAGAAATCCAGTCACTAGCTGGCAAATATGCTGGGATTCAGCCGGACAAATACCACTGCATGCAGCATTTTTTGTCTGGCCGATTCCTGGCATTGCCTGCTGGACAGAACACCTGGCCGCAGGCCTGAAAGATGCCGAACTTGATGTAAGGGGAGATTAGGATCAGACAGATAGATTTCAGCTGCCCAATCCTTCTCAGGGAGATAACAGTCTGCCAAAGGTGCCTGACCTTTTCCCAAATAAGACAAATGCATTTCTTGGTCAAGTGTGCATTTGTATGGAAAGTCAAGAGAGATACTTGTTGGGCAAACGAATGGTCAGACGACGGCTATCTAATATATGTGGTGAGCCACACACTGACCATCGAGGGACCCAGCAGAAAACATCTCTGATCAGCTATTAGTCTAAAAAAGCCACTGTTTAAAGCAGACAAACCCTGTTAAGACTGGGTGGCTACAAACCCCCATCCCAGAGGAGTATTGGCATCCAAGATGAGGAACACAATTTCCTTATAATAAACCTGATTAGAGAATGAACACGCGGACACCTACAGACACTGTGCAGACATTGGTACGGTACAGTGAGCTACGCACTAGTTCACCTGGTAGTTCTCCTTGAGGATTTCTAATACCACCACCATAAGGCTGACTGAGTGCTAACGACACATGAATGGAAAAGTGGACATTACGTTTCTCAGAAAAATTATTTTCCTATTTAACGTTCTAGGGAAATTACGCTTTAAGCCTCACAAGACGAAATACGACACGCAATATCTGGCCCGTTTAGTGAACTTTTATTTTCATGCTTTGCTTAGTAAATCTCCCATGCATGGCTTATACACAGAAACGAACTCACAAACTGAGCAGCGTTAGGATAGTCCACGATTCTTAAAAACAGGACAGATTTTTTAGGAAAAAAACTGTGCTACTCCTGTCCATTGCTTCTGACTGATATTACACCTGCAGACGGGGGTGGTGCTGGTTTTTTAGAACGACAGAAGCCCTGCTTTCAAAATCCTGGACAACCCCATCATACACACTAGAGCAGTGTCAGCCGCAGGCAGGACCAATAGGCTATCTTGGGTGAATGTAGTAGGTGTCCGTGAGAAAGAGGGATTGAGCATGTTGGATTTCAGCATGTCTGATCCTTTGTTCACACAGCAAAAACCTGCCGCGTAAAAAAAACTGTGCCAGATAAGTCAGCTGTGAGAAACGCTGCCAAAAACGTGCAAAAGCCGCATCGTGTGCACAGGGTGGCGTCTCTGCCATTGAAGTCAATGGAAAGCTGTTGCTGGTGTTGTGATTGTGGCTTATGCTGCAGAAAATGGAATCCAACGCAGATTTTTGTCGTGTGAACATACCCTTAAACTGCCACCATAGGTGTCTTACACCAAGCACAGAGAACTTGTGCATCTTAGGAATAATAGCAGCTGCTAGCTATTGAATGTGAATGGGAGCACCATCAGTTTGAGGGGCTTAGGGTACTTTCACACTAGCGGTATTCTTTTCCGGTATTGAAATCCGGTAAAGGGTCTCAATACCGGAAAAAAACTATTCTGTTTTGTTCTAATGCATTCTGAATGGAAAGCAAGCCGTTCAGTATGCATCAGGATGTCTTCCATTCTGTACCTTGTACGGTATCTGAACGGACAAAATACTTCAGCTTGCTGCGGTATTTTTTCCGGCCAAAATTCTCGATCACTATCGCACATTGAAATGTATTAATGCCGGATCTGGTACCAAGTGTTCCGGAAATTGACGCATCGCCAGATCCGTTTTTTCCGGTCTGCGCGTGCGCAGTTCTTTCTAGCTTTGAATTTTTTTTTTATACCGGATCTGTTATTCCGGAAAGACGGATCCGGTATTTCAATGAATAAGTCTAACGGATCTGTATCCGGGTCTGGAAAAAAAAGATATCCGTTTGCATACGGATTTCCGGATCCGGCAGGCAGTTCCACAACACTAGTGTGAAAGTACCCTTATTCACACAAGGGCATTCCGGACATCAGTATCACCCACTCCTCACAGGACGATCATGGGTTTACCTGACCATAACTGATTGTATTATAGATGCCCATGATGCTGTGGGTTCGGGTCACTTGCACCTGCATTCAGGTCCATGACAGGTGCACAAAATACGGACAGATAATACATCCCTCATATTCCCACGTGTTACTAAGATGGAAGCTTTTCTAAAGGTTATCTTTGAAAGTCTCTGCCTCAGGCACATGGCAGTCACATAACTGGAGCCTTACTTTCTGTAATTGTCAGTAATTGGGATAGGAAATAATCGTGGATGACACGGGTGTGCCTGCATGTAATTGCATGTGAATGAATGGCCGACATCACCATGTGTCATGGAAATATGAAGCAATGGGAGAGTCTGCTGTCAAAAGTGATTGCGTACCGCAGAAAAAGAACTTGGTGTAAAGTCAAATGATGACGTATAGTAACTGAAATAGTAAAACATATGACTAGAGAAAGTGCAGAGAATTCACTCTCCAAGCCATTCAAGTCATTAACCTGTACCATTCATACTAATTACTGCCCTCTGACTAAACGTTGGGCCTCATGCACGATTGTGTCCGTATTTCGGTCTGCAAACCACAGACATGCAAAATATGGATACCTTCCGTGTGCAATCCGCATTTTTCTCAATCCCATCACTGGAAATGCATTTTCTCGTTGCCAATAAAGAAAAGCACAGGACATTTTCTATCATTATTAGAACACACACACGTATGCGGACGGTACACAGATGACATCCATATGCTGTCCGATATTTTTTATTTTTGTGGACCCATAGCATTGAATGGGTCCATATGTTATCTGTAAAAAATGAAGATCAAACACATTTGTCATGAAAAGGGTATTTTTTATATATTTTTTTTAATTAATTTTTTTATTTTTTTTGCCACTTTATAAATTAAATAGAATTATTACACTTCAGAAATAGGAGTCAGCACAAATAGTAGAGTAAACTAATCTCAGAGAGAAGCACTCCTGTGCAGGGTAGTCTCATGATAATAGTAGGCAGAGGACTGGAGTGACGAAATTACCATTCTATTACTTTCTTCAGGGGCTATATATATATATATATATATATACACACACATACACACACACACACACAGCCAGGTCCATAAATATTGGGACAGCGACACAATTCTAACATTTTTGGCTCTATACACCACCACAATGGATTTGAAATGAAACTAACAAGATGCGCTTTAACTGCAGACTGTCAGCTTTAATTTGAGGGTATTTACATCCAAATCAGGTGAACGGTGTAGGAATTACAACAGTTTGCATATGTGCCTCCCACTTGTTAAGGAACCAAAAGTAATGGGACAGAATAATAATCATAAATCAAACTTTCACTTTTTAATACTTGGTTGCAAATCCTTTGCAGTCAATTACAGCCTGAAGTCTGGAACGCATAGACATCACCAGACGCTGGGTTTCATCCCTGGTGATGCTCTGCCAGGCCTCTACTGCAACTGTCTTCAGTTCCTGCTTGTTCTTGGGGCATTTTCCCTTCAGTTTTGTCTTCAGCAAGTGAAATGCATGCTCAATCGGATTTAGGTCAGGGGATTGACTTGGCCATTGCATAACATTCCACTTCTTTCCCTTAGGCTCAGTTCAGACCTGAGCGTTCTGAAAGGAGCGCTCTGTATGCGCGATTGTACGGGCGTTTACAATCGCGCATACAGAGACAAGCGTACACACAGTGTCGCGTGTTCCCAAAAGTCTATGTACGGGAAAGCGCGACAAGCGCCCAAAAAAACGCTCCTGTACTTGTTTGAGCGTCGGGCGTTTTACAGTGCGATCGTACGCGCTGTAAAACGCCCAGGTGAGAACCATTCCCATAGGGAAGCATTGGTTTCTCCTTGTTGAGCGTTTTACAGCGCGTAGGAACGCGCTGTAAAACGCTCAGGTCTGAACTGAGCCTTAAAAAACTCTTTGGTTGCTTTTGCAGTATGCTTTGGGTCATTGTCTATCTGCACTGTGAAGCGCCATCCAATGAGTTCTGAAGCATTTGGCTGAATATGAGCAGATAATATTGCCCGAAACACTTCAGAATTCATCCTGCTGCTTTTGTCAGCAGTCACATCATCAATAAATACAAGAGAACCAGTTCCATTGGCAGCCATACATGCCCACGCCATGACACTACTAACACCATGCTACACTGATGAGGTGGCAGTGGCGTACCGCCAATATAGGCAGACCACGCCGTTGCTTTGGGGCCCGTGGCACAGGGGGGCCCGGAGTGCACGGAAGGCCCCGCCCCCTCTGTTTGCTCTGCAGTCTGAACACTTAGTTAGTTAATTAGTTAATATGCGGCGCACGGGCGCAGTGGCACTTGTATGTTCTTCCGAACCACACCCCCCCCCCTGTCTGAGCCACTGGCCAATCACTGACCTGAAGGAGCGAGACTCCGGGCTGCATTTCACACTGGCCAATAAGCGCAAAGAGGCTGCTGCTGATTGGCCAATGTATTGCTGGCACAGGCAGCCATACATAGAGTCCAGTGAGGCGATGCGGCGTATGATCCTCTGGAGTCCCTGCGCGCCGCTCACATGTGCTGCCCGCCTGAAGTTCTGTGGCAGACACCCCCCTCCCTTCCTGGACTGAAGGACCGCTCCTGACCGGACCTGGGGCCGGTCTATATGGTTGGTTCATCATGTAGTATGCATCAAGGACTCATAGGGAGGAGGGAGCAGGGAGGTGGAGGGGGGTTCTCATAAAGGACAGTGTGCCTTCCTCCTACTTCCCTATCCCCTGGGCATTTTGGGGGGCATTAGGGGGGATCAAATATATGTACAGATGGTAATAGCTGTACATATATAATTATATACAGGAGATGCCCAGGTTACACAAGCATGGCCCATATCACTATATACAATAATATGTATACGGTATAACATCTTCTTGTATATAGTGATATGGAGCATGGTGGTATAACATGGGGATCTGCTGTATATAATGATATATGTACATATTGTAACGTATATGGTATAAGTTACACATCTTCTGGTATATTATATACCAGAAGATGTATAACTTATACCAGCTGTACATATATAATTATATATAGGAGATGCCCAGGTATACATGAAGATGCAATACAGTATACATCTTCTTGTATATAGTGATATGGAGCATGCTGGTATAACCTGGGTATCTCCTCCTGTATATAATTATATATGTACAGCTGGTATAAGTATTGCCCAGGCCAATGCACTGCAGCCTTTCCCGCACTGGCTGCTCTATTGCACCCCCATCTGCCTGCAGTTCTTCATCCTGTGTCTCCTCAACCTCTATTTTTCACAGGGGCGTCTGACTGCTGACTTTTATGATCCGGGGAAATGCTGTTCTGCTTGTGGCCGTCAGGGGGCGATGTTGTTGTCTTCCCCCTTCCTGTGATTCCAGTTTTCAGAAACGTTCTTGTTTTGCAGAAAGAGGTGACGTCACTGCTTTAACTCTTTATTCTCTGGGGCTGTGTGTAAGCTTGTACTCCCTGTGGCCTGCGTGCTGAACGTGGGGCACAGGGATGGGCCAAGGGTTGGCTAGTGGGCGGAGTTAGGGGGCCCAATTCCGATTCTTGCTATGGGGCCCAATGATTTCTATGTACGCCCCTGTGAGGTGGCATACTTAGGATCATGAGCAGTTCCTTTCCTTCTCCATGCCCTTCTCTTCCCATCACTCTGGCACAAGTTGATCTTGGTCTCATCTGTCCATAGGATGTTGTTCCAGAACTGTGAAGGCTTTTTTAGATGTCGTTTGGCAAACTCTAATTTGGCCTTTCTGTTTTTGAGGCTCACCAATGGTTTACATCTTGTGGTGAACCCTCTGTATTCACTCTGGTGAAGTCTTCTCTTGATTGTTGACTTTGACACACATACACCTACCTCCTGGAGAGTGTTCTTGATCTGGCCAACTGTTGTGAAGGGTGTTTTCTTCACCAGGGAAAGAATTCTTCGGTCATCCACCACAGTTGTTTTCCGTGGTCTTCCGGGTCTTTTGGTGTTGCTGACCTCACTGGGGCGTTGCTTCTTTTTATGAATGTTCCGAACAGTTGTTTTGGCCACGCCTAATGTTTTTGCTATCTCTCTGATGGGTTTGTTGTGTTTTTTCAGCCTAATGATGGCTTGCTTCACTGATAGTGACAGCTCTTTGGATCTCATCTTGAGAGTTGACAGCAACAGATTCCAAATGCAAATAGCACACTTGAAATGAACTCTGGACCTTTTATCTTCTCATTGTAATTGGGATAATGAGGGAATAACACACACCTGGCCATGGAACAGCTGAGAAGCCAATTGTCCCATTACTTTTGGTTCCTTAACAAGTGGGAGGCACATATGCAGATCTCAAGAAGGAAAAGTTGTAGAATTATGGAAATCACAGGACTGAAATAAAGAAAAAGGAAACAAAATATTCAAAACACCAATTTATTAAGTATCAAGTATGAGAGCCATGCGCAGAAATACACACCCTTACATGCCTTCGCATGCTATCAATGAGGTTATTAATGGATGTCTGAGGAATGTTCTGCCATGCTGAATGCACTTGGGCACTTAAATCATAAAGATTCGCTGCTGGTAGATCCCTTTGCAATTGCCGACCAATGAAGCCCCACATGTGCTTGATGAGAGACAAGTCCAGAGATGCTGCAGGCCAATGCAGCACGTTTATGTCATGCAGACTGCTCACAGAAACACAAGCTACATGCGACATGGCATTGCGGTGTTGAAAAGCATCTCCTGGGAAACTTTGGAGAAATGGCCGCACCACTGGTTCCACGAATAAATCAATGTAATAGTGAACTGTTGTTCTACTAGAAATTAAGACTAGAGGGGTCAGGCTACTTTACATTATGTCACCGCACACCATAATCCCAGAGTGACGTTCCCTTATAAAGGACTCTCCATAGTGTTGCACATGTGGTGTTTAGACCAATCTTTGGCTATCATTGCATCCAAGACAAAAACAAGATTCATGGCTGAAGAGGATAGACCTCTATTCCAGCCTTCATTGTGGTCTTGTCTTGAACCATGATAGCCTTTGAGAGCAGCGGTGTGAGGTCAGTGGAACACCTGTAACTGGACTTCTGGCTCGTAGCCCAGTGACTGGCAAACACCTTCTAATGGTTTGCGCAGACCCTGTTTGCTGCCCTAGTCTTATAATGTGACATCCAATTTCGCTTGCAGTACACTGAAATTGGAAGAAGATCCGTCCATGCAGGGGTTCACCTCTTGCTGCCATTCCAGTTCGTCATAGTTCTCCCAACCACTGGGACATGCAGCGTTGACCAGTGCTGACGTCTTGGCCTAGATGGATAGCGATCTGCCTGAGTAATAAACCAAGGTCTCTCAGTTCAATGATTCTGTCCCCTCTCAGTTTGTGACAAGTGGTGATAACTGGCTTGTTGATGAACAGAAGGCATCACACAATCATCCATAAGGACTTGTTCTGATTTTTGAAGCTTCATGAGGCTAAAAAACTTTGCTTTTAATCTGGCTTTTATGCCCCTCTCACATGCCACAGATTGGAGCTAGGTGCTTGAAATATTTGCTCATCTGTAGATTTTAGCAACACCTGCTAGCTCCTCAATTTGCATAACCTTGGCATTGCAATTTAAACGTTGAGGAGCGTATCCATCTATATACACACACACACACACACACACACTGTAAATAGACTGGTTCAGCAATATATTTAAGACCAGGGGGGGATCAGAAATAAAATACTGTAGGTTCCTCCACGGCACTGAATCCAGCAATTAAGTTTTGTCACTAGCATACACTGCTGTATCCATAACTTCTATCCCCGGGGCCTCCTTGAATACCTTCTCAATTTAACTGAAATAGGAATGTTAAGCTAAAGCAGATGTCAAACCAGATGCACAGAAATCTCTAGTGTTCCAAGTCATGAATTTAAAGGGGCATTCCAATCTTTTATGACAGACCAGCAGAGATAATAAAGAATATGTGCTTAGTGTTGTCACAGGATAGATAACGTGCACAGTGACGTGACAGCATAAAGATGGCAGACACAGTACCAACAAAGGAACAACAAATTCAATGAAGTTACAAGCACAGGAAACATGCACAGAATGATGTCACACAGTGATGTCACAGTACAGGGACAACAGACACAGTGATGTCACAGTACAGGGACAACAGACACAGTGATGTCACAGTACAGGGACAACAGACACAGTGATGTCACAGTACAGGGATAACAGACACAGTGATGTCACAGTACAGGGATAACAGACACAGTGATGTCACAGTACAGGGATAACAGACACAGTGATGTCACAGTACAGGCATAACAGACACAGTGATGTCACAGTACAGGGATAACAGACACAGTGATGTCACAGTACAGGCATAACAGACACAGTGATGTCACAGTACAGGGATAACAGACACAGTGATGTCACAGTACAGGGATAACAGAAACAGTGATGTCACAGTACAGGGATAACAGACACAGTGATGTCACAGTACAGGTATAACAGACACAGTGATGTCACAGTACATGGATAATATAAAGACCAGTTGCCCAGAAGCAGAAAAAAGAGAGGCGTGCTGCACTAGGATATTCCAAATTATTCTTTAATTTAAAACAATAAAAATAAGATAAAAGCAAGAACTAACATAGAAACAGGAGCGACGCGTTTCGGTGAGGGTCCATCACCTTCCTCAGGCTAATAAGGGATTGCAGGTCACGGTACTAGATATTCTGGTGGAAACCGCAAATTACAATCAAGCAGCAGCAATCCATGAACTTCCGACATTTGTATAATACACAAGAATAAAATGAAGGGGGTCATTTACTAACAGAAATATGTCTATATTAGCCGGATTTCTGGCGCAGATTTTGGTGCAAAGTTTCTTAGGAGCGTCACTAAGCAGTGCACTAAAAAGAAGCGTCACTCCTGATCCCTGCCACACGGATCAAAACATCCGGCGACGGGGGGAGCAGCCAATTGCAGGCCTCAACGGGGACGAGCCTCCCTAGCGTCACCCGCGATGCTTGTTCACATGTGACAGATCTCATCTCAGAAGCCTAATATTAATAAGACCTCAGATCAGACCTCCAGTATTAATAATTCCTCCAATCAGACCTCAGATCTGACTCCCAATGTTAATAAGACCTCAGACCTCAGATCAGACCTCCAATGTTAGGACCCCTATTCAGACCTCAGATCAGACCAGCATGTTAATAAGACCCTTATTCAGACACTCGGATCAGACCCCCAGTGTTAAGACCCCCATTCAGACCACAGATCAGACAAAATAAATCAACTTACCTATTCTGCTCCGGACGCCACCACTCAGGGGATCGAGCTCCTGCTCTTCCGGCTTTTCCTGCCGCATGCTGTGCTGTTACCCGAAGGGCACAGTGTACCGACGACCTCACGCTGTGTGCAGTCACAGCACACCAAGCGGCTGAGGAAGACTAGGAAGCGGTAAATACAGAGCCTGAGCAGCGCTGCATTCACCGCTTCCCGGCCCTCCTGGGATTTTGTGCATAGAGCTGGGGACATGGGCTGCTAGATGGCCGCTAGCACATCTGTAATACCCAGTCCCCATAGCTCTGTGTGCTTTTATTGTGTTAAAAAAAACGTTTTGATCCATATGCAAATGACCTGATATGAGTCCTGTGTCCGGAGATGAGTCCAGCGGAAAGGAGCCCAGCACCGCCCCGCTTCCTCCGAATCTCCTCCTTGCTGGCTGACGTCACAGAGCTGGAGCACCAAAACCTCGCGATGCGCGAGCTGGCGCATGCGTAGTTCGTTCCCTGTGCTGATGCCAGCACAGGGAATGAACATGATGCCGACACTGCGCATGCGTTAGCTCGCGCATCGCGAGATTTCGGCGCTCTAGCTCTGTGACGTCAGCCAGGAAGGAGGAGATTCGGAGGACGCGGGGCGGTGCTGCGCTCAGAAAATTAGACTCATCTCCGGACACAGGACTCATATCAGGTTCATTTGCATATGGAACAAAACGTTTTTTAAGACAATAAAAGCGCAGAGAGCTATGGGGACTGGGTATTGCGGATGTGCTAGCGGCCATCTAGCAGCCCATGTCCCCAGCTCTATGCGCAAAATCCTGGTGACAGGTTCCCTTTAATGAGAGCTTCCATAATGGAAGTGCTCATTAGTATTCGCCCCATAAGACGCACTGTGATTCTACTCACTTTGGGAGAGGGAAAAAGTGCATCTTATAGGTCAAAAACATACACCGCGATGTCACAGTACGTGGAAAATATACACAGTGATGTCACAGTACGTGGATAATATACACAGTGATGTCACAGTACGTGGATAATATACACAGTGATGTCACAGTACGTGGATAATATACACAGTGATGTCACAGTACGTGGATAATATACACAGTGATGTCCCAGTACGTGGATAATATACACAGTGATGTCACAGTACACCTCTTGACCACACCGTATTACACTGCGATGCAGTATATAAAAAGCTGCCTGCATTTTCCCTGTGTGTGGGAGTAATATGGGAATATTTGGTGACATTTAAAGACGTTTTTCTTAAATATGTTTTCCTTAAAACTTGCTAAAACTAGTAAATTATTACTGTGATGTTTTAACGGGAATAAAATTGCAACAAAAAAATATAGCCGTGACAGTCAATTATTTTAGGGAGTTTCACTTTGCAAACAAGTCTTTCTGCATAAGATAACCAACCTGAGAGACTGAGGGTCACTGATGGAGACCCCCATCCCATAATACTGAAATGCCATGCTCATGTTCACATCCTTTTTTTTTTTCATTATAGCAATGCATTCAAAAGAGGAAAATGAATCAACTTTGCAAAAGGTCTTGATTTAAAAACGCCCTAACATTTTTTGTTTACAGCTCAGACGGACTTATGTGGCTCCTTGGTAACAGAGAACAGAGAACATTAATATGAATGAAGGATCAGACTACACATGGTTTATTTGTAGTCTGTTACCGTGGAGACTCACAGATCTGCACAGGAGTCATAGGCACAAAACACTAGGACATTTGTAATCAAGAATATTTGCAAAGTTGCTTAATTTTTCATTTTAGAGGTGTTTGAGCAAGTATGAAAAACTACCACCCTCATCTTCCACCCTGTGGCAGATCTGTTTTTATTTTTAAGTTGCCTCATTGGGAAGAACAAGGGGCGTGGTTAGTATCACGTGATCTGCTGATGTCAGGGCACTAATGCATAATAGGACAGCGGTCACATGACAAACCGGGAAGTTAGATTCAAACCTGGGGGATAAGAGAAAACTGCAAATAAAGTATATAATAGATCCGGCTATAAGGAGGATGTTTATAGGCCCAAATAGACCGAAAGATCTCATTTTGCAGAGGTTTGAGAGCAAACACAAACAGATTAGGAAAAAGTAACTGCGTTCTAGAAGACAAGAGGTATTGTTTTACAAAATCCTGCAGGCAAACCGCCTGAGCAACTTTTTTTCTTCTTTATTGTTATCCTTACTTTATTTAAAGGGTTTAGTTTATTCCTTGTTTACAATATTCTATAAATCCCTTTAAGAATGTTTAAATGACTAAAGTATTTTCCCATATCCAGAACGTTTTAGTGATTCTCATACTAGGCGAGCACACGACTATGCCAACCTCAGTACACGATTACCCATGTTCCGTGTTGTTTTATAGCACTGCTACTATTTACTTGAGCATGTTTAATTATGCAAGCTTACGAGTAACTGGCATGGCTGATGCCTGCCTGCCATCTATACAGTTTGTGGAGGAGTATATTTTATGGTTAGATTAAAGGGGTTTTCCAGGATTTTAACATTAATGACCTATCCTCAGGATACTTGCATCCCTGGATCCGATGAAAGCTGTAATGGCACCGGACGGGGTTAAAAGCAGAGTGTACTTGGCTTGCACGCTGACCTGCATTCCCTGGACTTTGTGTGGCTGTCATGGCCCATAAACAGGTAGGAACTAGTGTTAGGGACCACTCAATAGAGGCGACCTTGACGTGGTGAGTGGCTTATTACGCTTTGGCCAAAATGTACACCAATGCCTCATCCAGCATGGAGGCAGGGCAGAATGCTGGATGCAGAGTGCTATCACATTTGTATTATCCTCAGGATAGGTCATCAATATCAGATCGTCGGAGGTCCAACACCCAGAACCCCCACCGATCAGCAGGTTGAAGAGAAGGCCGCGCTCTAGCCTTCTCTGCAATGTTTACCTGCTCGCCGTCGACATCGCAGCAGGGAGCAGTGTAATTACAAGATGCTGTCCCATTCACTTCTATGGGACGGCTCTGTATATACACTTGAATAGGAAGGAGCTGTCCCATTGAAATGAATAGTACGGCTTGTAATTACACCTGCTCACCGCTGCGATGTCAATGGCAAGCAGGTAAACAATGAACGGAAGGATGGGCTGGCACGGAGCGTGGCCTTCCCTTCAACCAGCTGATCGGGAGGAGTGCCAGGTGTCGGACCCCCGCTGATCTGATATCGATTACCTTTAACATTGCCAAGATGGATCCGTCATGAACTCCATTGAAAGTCAATGGCGGACGGATCCATTTTCTATTGTGGCAGAGAAAATGGATCCGTCCTCATGGACTTGCATTGGGGGTCATGCCGGATCCGTCTTGCTCCGTATCCCAGGATGGAAAGCAAACTACAACATGTTGCGGTTTTCTCTCCGGTATGGGAACGCAACTAAATGGAACGTAATGCATTTTGGAGCACTCCGTTCTGTTCAGTTTTGTCCCCATTTTTCCGGTATTGAGCCCCTATGACGGATCTCAATACCGGGAAAATTAAACGCTAGTGTGAAAGTAGCCTTAAAGTAGCACTTCCACAAAAATCTTGTATTCTCTGACCTGTTAGAAAGGTGCATGATGTAAACTGTAGTGAATATAATCTTCTCATCAGTGACCGTATTTGTGAGTTATCCCCTCCCTACTGATCCTCAGCTGTGTCATGTGACCAACTCTCTGATCTCCATCTGAGACAGGACAGGAAGTCATTTACGTCTCTACTCATTCCTATGAGACCGACATTGAGGCCCCATAGGAATACATAGAGAAACTGATTTCCTATCGACATATAAGATTCCGTGTTATTTGAAAAGTCTGATTGCTGGTCACATGACACAGCTGAGGATTAGAAGGGAGGGGATAGCTCACAAATACAGACCATGGTAAGAAGATTAAATTCACTACAGATTACATCACGTACCTTCCTAACAGGTCAGAGAATAAAATTTTTGGAGGGCTTCTTTAATAACAATCGGTCACTGATATGGCTCGAGTATTTCAAGAACGAGAAGCAGGCTTAATTGATGGCGAGATGTTAAATTACAGCCTTTGAACAGAGTGTATTAAGAGATGTCTATTACAAGTGGCTTCCAGCAATAATTACTTACCCGGACACTACAGGATAAATCCATAACTACAAGGCGTACAACAAATGACAAGTAATTACGGTGCTATATGATAATCTTGTAATTACAGTTCTCTGATTCACACATCAACAAATGACATGCCGTCATCAAGCTGTGGGGGTTTGCTGTGCTCTAGGCCGTGACCACGCATCTAGTCTCAGATGTTCCAAATCTTAATTTTACTTCTATTTCTGAGAAAGAATCCTTCTATTTCTTAAAGGCCAATGGCAGGCGGGGAGGAGCCTCCCTAGCATCGTGGGTGACGTGAGAAGCAGCAGTGGCGGTGCGGGGTCCAAGAGCGGCGCAGGGAGCGAGGTAAGTATATTCAACGCCACGGCATATGGGATCGCATTACGCACAACTCCCATAGGCTTAAAGGGCATCTATCAGCAGATTTTTACCTATGACGCTGGCTGACCTGTTACATGTGCACTTGGCAGCTGAAGACATCTGTGTTGGTCCCATTGTCATATGTGTCCGCGTTGTGAAGGTGAATCCACTGGTGGGCCCTTAGCAGCTCAGCTCCCATTCAAGTGTTCGGGAGCTAACATGCAGTACACTGGTGCCAGAAACAACTGGTGGGTAGGGTGCTGGGTGTCAGACCCCCATAGATCTGATGACAAATCCTGAGGAAAGGTCATCAATATTTAAGCTCTGGAAAACCCTTTAACAAACTACCCAGTGTGTTATCATAGATGCATTGGATGGCTTAGATGACGTCTAGGCACGACGGCAGGCCAGCTAGTATTCCCCGGTGACCTGCCTTCTCGACATCGTTGCCGGAGGCCCATCATCAATCATCTTGCTGCTGCCTGCCGCTGTGTGAGCATGTGTTCCTGGCTAACAAGGCTAAGAGGACCTAAATCCAAGGCAAGAGCCAGCCTGTAGGATACTGACAAAATAGCCTGAGACACACGCTTGGCAGCAAGTTACTAAGAAAAAAAAGGGCGTTTTAGGGACTTGTGACTGAGGGTCAGGTAATATTTTTACGCAGCTGTACAGTGGACCCCCAGAATGAATTTTACTGGTGGGTCCTAGGCACCCCACTCCGACACTGGCTTCTGCCCCCTAGATTTAGTGATTTAACCTAAATACGTAAAAAGTCCTACATGTCGCTATTACACATCAAAAGCTAGGCAAACTTTAAGAGATCCTACCTTCAAAAAACATCCTGCAGCACACACATTAGATGGCGCTGAATTTTAAAGAGATATCAAGACACAAGAACATTTTTACTCTCCTTGAATCTCCACCCAAGATCAGCACTTCCTAAATATTCCGGATTACGCAGAAAGTTTTTGACAGATTCTGGACCAAAAAGGATTGATGTTCATCACATGTGCCCAAGTAAAAAAAAAAAACTTAATGCAAATGACACCCTATGCTAACAAAAAGAACATACGTGCATTATAAATGAGAGAGTTGAATAAAGGACGCAAGAACGAAATTAATATTCCATAAAGTAAAAAAAATATCACCCCAGATAAACCCGGCCCTATAAACATGGTTCAGAAGACAGCTCTGGGCATAAAGCTCACTTGTACCCTGTAAAAAGAGCCTCAGTGTTTTCCATCAGACTGACTCTGCCAGCGCTGGCCCTTTTCCACTTTAACAGAGACACATCCAAGTCAAAGTATAACGAGGGGACTCATAGCACGCTGCAAAGCCTCCTCTTTTTAGGGAAATCTCTGCTCCTTTCATCAGTACATGGTGGGAAGACTCGTCTAGCTTATACAGAGTTGGTCAGACGTGTATTCAGTATATGTGTGCCGCACTGTATGTATGTAACAAACCGGCTCAGGCTCAGACTTGAGCAAAGACCAACTTTCTTCGGAGATACCTGTAGTATCACTGAACAGCCTAGATAGCATCAAATGCTGCAGGAAAATAATGTGTGCTCCAAATTGTTGAAGTAATAAAAGTGCCGCAATTATTTTGTCCATCTGCTATGAAGGCCTTAGCCAAAAGTTATCCAAACCCACCAACTTCAGCTGGCTACCCTATACTGTATGTAAGGGGCCTCGCACCAACCCCCCAACATCATCTGAGTTTAAACACTTAGGGGGTCATTTATAAGTTTAAACACTTAGGGGGTCATTTATTTTAGTTTTTACACCACTTTTTGTTGCAGATTTTGTTGCAGATTTTGTTGCATGGGTTTTGCGTCAAAATTTGCATTTTTTCCCCGCTCATGCCACTTTTCCGAGGTGGTGGAAGAAGGTGGCGCGGTGTTGGCGGAGAAGAGAGCGGGCCGCCCCGTCTCATTCTATGCCAGTTTATGGACTGGATAATGGTCTTAAACTACGCTAGCAAAGGAGCTGGCGTAGTTTAAACCATGTTGTATGGCCAGCGGCACTAAGCGTAAAATTTATTCTACAAAACTTTAGCGCATTCACCGCCAGCGCAGGGATATTAAGACCGGCGTCTATATGGCCAGTCTTAATAAATGACCCCCCCTCCTCCCTTGGAGGATAAGCCGGTAGAGCTATCTGGCAGCCGCTATGAGAACACCAACATGTTCGTTCGCGCTCAGCATGCATGTGTACGGAGAGGTTTATTTATTTTACTCACTTACTGTATATAACACTGACATATATCACTCACTGTTCCCAATGGGCTAATAATCTAAGTTCCCTATCAGTATGTCTTTGGAGTATACTTACGTCGCTCCCAGCGCCGCTCCCGGTCCCCGCACCGCCGCTTCTCCCTTTACACGGATGAAAACATCTGGTGTCAGAGGGGAGCAGCCAATGGCAGGCAGGGATGGAGACGAGCCTCCCTCGCATCGGGGGTGACGCTAGGGAGGCTCGTCTCCGTCCCTGCCTGCCATTGGCTGCTCTCCCCCCGACACCGGATGTTTTCATCTGTGTACAGGGAGAAGCAGCAGGACCAGGAGGGGCGCAGGGAGCGAGGAGCCCAGTATATTCCCTGTGAGGAGCCCGGCACATGTGGGGGCTTTTTATGATATTGGATAACCCCTTTAAGAGGAATAACTGCTGGCCAAACGAACATTCAGTACAACAGCTAGCGAAGGTGGACGGGCATTTTCAACCTAAAACTGCAGGTTCACAGTTTGGGAAGTTCCATAAACATTGAAAAATTGTTTGAAACTAAAGATCAGCCATAAAGGGGTGGCGCAGTTTGATGATATTGATGAGCTATCCTTAGGATAGGACATCAATATCAGATTGGCAGGGGTCCGACTCCCAGGGCCGGCCCCCCCCCCCCCCCCTCCTCCAATCAGCTGTTTGAAGGGGTTGCGGTGCTCATGCAGGTGTTGCTTGTAGTGGCGGTGCAATGTCACGGCAGTGGCTCATCCCATTCAAGTAAATGGGACGAGCAGTTGCAGCTACAATCTAAACGGCATACAGCTAAACAGTGAAGAGGACGCAGCACTTGCACGAGCACCGCGACCCCTTCAAACAGCTGACCGGCGGGGGTGTCGGGAGTTGGTTATCATTTTATTCCCGGATTACCTATCCTGTAAAAATGTTGCTGAATGACCAACTCAAAATTCTTTATTTTAAGTAAAAATTCCAAAACAGATGTTTTAGCTACTCAGCACCCAAACTCTCTCATTACATTTCTGCCGCCCTCTGTACTATTCCGCAGAATGTGTGTCTGATACTTGAAAATATGAATGACTGAACCTCCTGTGGTTTGTTAGAATTTACTTAGGCTAGGGCTGAACGGGAATTTTTTTCTCATGTAATTTCAGAATTTCCCCATAGAGAAAAAAAGTAATGTTACCCGATAGGGAATAATAGTAAAAAGCAATAAATAATTGCTGCTTCCTTCTCTGTATACAATGAGTTTCCTCATCTACACTTAAGACTCATAAAGCTTCACAGGACAAGCCATTCTTTAAAACTATCCTCCCAAGAAAGCTGCCAACATCTAAGGCTACTTTCACACTAGCGTTTTTTGTGGATCCGTCATGGATCTGCAAAAACGGTTCCATTACAATAATACAACCGCATGCATACATGAACGGATCTGGTTTTATTATGTCTTACACAGCCAAGATGGAGCCGACATGAACTCCATTGAAAGTCAATGGAGGACGGATCCGTTTTCTATTGTGTCAGATTGCGGCAGAGAAAACGGATCCGTCCCCATTGACTTACATTGTGTGTCAGGATGGATCCGTATCGCTCCGCATCCCAGGACGGACAGAAAAACGCTGCAGTCAGCGTTTTGGTGTCCACCTCCAGAGCGGAATGGAGACTGATCGGAGGCAAACTGATGCATTCTGAGCGGATCCTTTTCCATTCAGAGTGCATTGGGGCAAAACTGATCAGTTTTGGACCGCTTGTGAGAGCCCTGAACGGATCTCAGAAATGGAAAGCCAAAACGCGAGTGTGAAAGTAGACTAAAACACTACAAGGTGGTGTACAAGAGGACAAAGGAATGCCTCAATGCAAATGTCCAACATCCGGCACCTGACATCCATATAGCACGGCGCTGTAATTAGTAACATAATACAGTAACTTACTGAATCCTCTGGGGGTCTCTGGATCTTTCCCCAATCAACAGAAGGGCCTTTCTCTTGCAGGAACCGATGAAACAACTTCTGGAAGCCTTCCAAGTCTTTCTTGGTATGCTGAAGGATAGAAAACATATGCTTATCACCTGAGCCATGTATACAGCGGCTGAAGCATAAAGAGAATAAAAGGTGGCCCTATTACTATTTAGATCAAACTTCCCCTGCAGATGAAGTACAGAACTCTAACACAATTCCTCAATTCCCCCTGTAAATATACAGTAGGCCCTAAAGTGGTCATTGTCCTTCTGGGTGACAACCAACAGTCCGTTTCTTTAGTCCTAACCAGCAGATGGGTCTAGTTATATATTGAGGGGATACATAATAGCATGACTGGTCAAGGTTACCACTCAAATTGGGCGATAACCTATGGGTGAGCTAAAATAGAAGCCATATTGGTACATAGCGGTAGCCAACCAGCTTTTGAAGAAAGAGATACAATGTAACAGTGGGAAAACATTTCTTAAAGGGGTTGTCTAAATTTTCTATAATTTTTTTCAGAAACTGCTTACAATGGTATAAAAGGAGTAATACAGACCTTATGAATCCCCTGCCTCTAGCCATTTACTACGCGGACATGTTATGTCCATGATTGACTGCCAATCACTGACTCACTGCTATTCTTTCCAACAAAATGTTGGACGCCACAGATGAACCAGAAGGAATCCATTATAAGTCAATAGGGCCTGTCGGGCAATGCCAGGCTTGAGTGGAGACGGCGCAGGCAGGAGCAGCGTTGTGCTATGCAGAGCTCCTGCCTGCGCCTCCTCCACATCAGTGCGGGAGACGATCTACTGATGTGCTATGCAGAGCTCCTGCCTGCGCCTCCTCCACATCAGTGCGGGAGACGATCTACTGATGTGCTATGCAGAGCTTTTAGCAAACCGAGCAGGCAGGAGCTCTGCACAGCACATCGCTGCTCCTGCCGGTGCCAACTCCGCTCAAGGCTGGCATAGCACATCCAACGTGTATGTCTGGCACAGGTATGAGCAGCGATGTCTGCTCCTGCCTATACATCGCTCACTGCAGCCCCACAGTGGAATTCGTACACCACTGACATGCCAGTGGTGCCTTAGGGTACGGATTCCAAAGCACTATAGACGCCTAAACGTCAGGTGCCCATTGCATAAGTAAAAGGTGAAAAAATAAATACTACAAAAATGTATTTTATGGTATTTAGAATAGTTTTCAATAATGTTATACTTTAATGGGGTACGATGAGGTTCCAGCACTTTTGACGGCAGGAAAAACACAACGACAGAGCAATAGTGCACAGTTCTTACCATCAAAAAATCTGAAGGAAACCAGACGTGCTCCTTAAAAGGGAACGTGTCATCAGGCAGCATGAAATCCGGACAAATTCATGACAGAGAGCTATGCTTTATTCTGAAACGCTGAAAGTCTGGACTTAGACTTTAAAAAAAAAACGATGGTTTTCTCTGAAATGCTGCAGTGTTTGATCTAGCTGGCGGAAAGGTGAATGAAGCAATGCAGACAAGAAAGCTATGCGACGTAAAAGTCCACTAAAGTGTCTGAAGTTAAAGATTAACCAGGAAGCTGATGACCACGAGAACAGTGCTTTCACTACGCTTGAACTCATTTTTATTCATTGCCTCAATCATGTTTGCTCGGGTAAGTAAAACTTATCTGCAATCCATTATGAATGATAAGAGATGACAGCTGGTTACATCATTACTATACATTGTATAATAAAGCGATGGCGCTATAAGGGAAGTTCTACGCATTACATTGATGACTGCTATAAAACATCAATTAGGAGAAGAAATACATTTTATTAAAGTCACAAAATGCATCATTTCCTGTCCTCTTTTTCTTTTTTGCAATCTCTCTCACACTGGGCAGAGTTTAGTTTCCCTATGACTATGGATGTTATAGTTCTAAAAAAGCATGTGGAGCTGGGATATACTAGTTGGAAGGGAATTTATAGATTTGCATAAAAACTTGTAAAAATATCTCTCACCACATACCTTGAAATTAAACTTTCCCCATATTCAGATGTTTGCTTGTCAGCATATTTCAATGCTGTTGGTTCCATCTTCATTTGTGCCCCCCATCCGGAGAAGAAAGCTTTTTAAAGGGCATCTGTCAGCAGATTTGTACTTATGACACTGGCTGACCTGTTACATGTGCACTTGGCAGCTGAAGACATCTGTATTGGTCTCATGTTCATATGTGCCCGCATTGTTGAGAAAAACAATGTTTTAGTATATGCAAATTAGCCTTTTGGAGCAACGGGGGCGTTGCTGTTACACCTAGAGGCTCTGTTGTCTCTGCAACTGACGTGCCCTCTGCAATTTGACAGGGTCAGGCAGTAAAAACATCATCAAACTTGCCTCTGCCAATCAAAGTGGAGAGGGCACGTCAGTTGCAGAGAGAGCAGAGCCTCTTGGTGTAACGGCGACGCCCCCGTTGCTCCTAGAAGCTCATTTCCATATAATAAAACATAATTTTTCTCAGCAATGCAGGCACATATGAACATGGGACCAACACAGTTGCCTTCAGCTGCCAAGCGCACATGTAACAGGTCAGCCAGTGTCATAGATATAAATCTGCTGATAGATGCCCTTTAAGTTTATGGCGTTGCACGAGACTCCATCATTCACGGCCACGCCCCCACCGCTTTGACCGACGGGGCCAGGCAGCAAAAAGTACTCATGTCTGGCCCAGAAGACTCAAGGGAGTGAGTTCAGCGCGCACACACAGTACATGACTGGAGATCGCCAGGTGTAATGTCAAGGTATGTGGTGACACATGACATATTTGAATGGGCTAATTTTGTCAGGGAGCGCAAGGATTCCCATTCAGATGAACAAGACAGTTGCAGATTTCTGCAAAAAATCTGATACATAATAAAAAGGAACTTTGCAAAATCATTAAAATGATGTGCAAATGGCTTACCTGCAGTAAGTCTAAACACTTACTGATATATTGTCTGTACCAGAGATGCCCCGGGAAGCCATGATCATATTCCTGTTGTGTAACCTCTCATACATTGAACATGTGGTTATTTCTCATCTACAATCCCTGAGATACATGATCATCGCAGATCACATGCCTCGTATCTCCACGGGTCCCACCCCCAATCTCCCTGTCTTTGGAGATCACATTTCTCATACTGGGCAGCAGAACTGTTTCTCAGTAGCAGATCTGTGTTCAGTGTGGTGACAGATAGTAATTACAGCACTATCTTATGCCGTATAATAAATACATGCAGGTAGCTGTAATTATAGACAGCGCATGTAAGAGGAATCATGGGAACTGAAGTCGTTTACATGGTTTTCCATCTCGTAATGCCCATTTTTGGCTAATAAACCTGCTCTACACACCTGTTACCTAAAGAGGGAAAAACAAGTTTTTGCTGGAGGATAAGTACCTCTAATTCCGACTCAGGTGCCGTAGACAGGATTTTCTCCAGGTCCACCTTCATGGCTTCCTCCAGCTCCAGTCTGATGGCTTCTTGGAACTGAGCCATCCCTCCACCAGACATTGCTTTGCTTATATCTGAAATAAAAAAAAATATATATCAGTTGTTGCAGAAGGAAAAGCCTCAGTGATAAAGTGTGTTTGTAGCACTTGACAATCTCTAAAACAATAGCTGCCTAGGGGACAATAGACCTTTCCATTACCCACCAATTAGCTGCTAGGCTCCGGTGAACATATACCAAGTGTGTTTACAAAGGCTAAAGTCCTGGTTTACTCTGTTTACTACAGTTTGTCCCTGCAAAACTGCTGACAGTGCTAGGTAGGGGCCAAGGACCGCAGGACAAACATACCTTTTGCCACTTTGGCGTCAGCAACAAGCTTTGCGCCGTGCCAGATCCATTGCACGACTGACACCAGAGGCGCCAGATGAAACCCTCCGACTTATAACGGGGTCTGTTGGGTTCCGCTGAAATGTCTCTCTGTTTTAATGGGAATTTTTTTTTGCTGAACGTAGCGCAGAATCTGTCTCCGACGCCAACGTGAACGTAGCCTCACCAGAAATGAGCAGACAACTAACAATATTAGAAGGCTGAAGTAATACTGCTCTATTTTAGGGTTTGCACTGAATTAAACGGGTTGTCCAAGTTCAGAGCTGAACCCGGACATATCCCCTTCTTCCTCCACTCAGCCCCTCTGACATGAGCATCGGAGCACGAATTGCCCTGTGCTGTATCGCGCAGGGCAAGGGATTTTTCCGGAGATCTGGTGACAGACCGGGCTCTCCATGGGTAAGCTAGCAGTGAGCCCGGTGACGTCACCGGCACTAATGGGCAAGGCTTTAGCGCTGCCCTAGCCTGTAAAATGGCTAGGGCAGCACTAAAGCCCGCCCATTAGTGCCGGTGATGTCACCAGGAACACTGCTACTGTGGAAGCCTCCACCTAGCAGTGAAAATGTAAACAAAAAGGCCCTTTTCCTGCGCGATACAGCGCACGGCAAGGGGGAGCATCGGAGCATGAAATGCTCCAATGCTCATGGCAGAGGGGCTGAGTGGGGAAAGAAGGGGATATGTCCGGGATCAGCTCTGAACCCAGACCACCCCTTTAAGATGGTATCTGCATCCAGCTATAGATTGATTCAGTTTAAGATCTTACACAGGTTATACTATACACCGCAAATGCAGGCTAAGTTTGCTAACAACAGAGGTCGTGAATTTTTCTGTCAAAAGTGCGGTAGTCTCAATGTTGGATTATTCATCTTTTATGGGAATGTAGTGTGATAAAGCGCTTTTGGGAGCAGGTATTTACAGCATTGCAGGGGGATCTCCCCCAATCTTGTGCACCGGATATGATCTCCGTAATTTTGGGTTTCTTTATACCAGAAAATCCTAACTCTTCTACACATCAATTGAGCTGGCTGAAGTGCTGCCTGATCGCTAAGGCTTTGATAGTTAAGAGATGGGGATCCCCCATTTCTCCGGTATTTGAGGCAAGGTGGACTGACTATGTCGGTTTGACGGGCGGACCATCAGAACGGGTACGGGGGGGGAGGGGGGTATGGGGTTCGGGCTACCAGCGACAGCAACTAAGGGAAGGGAAGGGGAGGGAATGGATGGGCTCAAAGGTATTAGGTTTGAGTCTACAGAGATGGATTTAATGGTATTGTTTGTAATGATGTTGAAATTATAATACCGTATATACTCGAGTATAAGACGAGTTTTTTGGCACATATTTTTGTGCTCAAAAAGCCCCCTCGTCTTATACTCAAGTCTAGGTCTTAGCTCCGGTAATAGCAGGCAGTGCGGGGGGTGGCGCTCACTCACTGACGTCACGCGCCTGCGCCGCCTAGTGGGAGCAGGCGCGTGACGTCAGTGAGTGAGCGCCGCTCCCCGCACTGCCTGCTATTACCGGAGCAAAGACAAAGTAAGATATCCAAAGTTAAAGGTTACTGATTAGTTTAAATATACTGCTGTGAGCGTCGGGGAGGGGGATCTGTGGATGGCACTGTAGGGGGATCTGTGGATGGCACTGTAGGGGGATCTGTGGATGGCACTGTAGGGGGATCTGTGGATGGCACTGTAGGGGGATCTGTGGATGGCAGTGCCATCCACAGATCCCCCCTCCCCTAAACAGTGCCATCATGGCACTGTTTAGGGGAGGGGATCTGTGGATGGCACTGTTTAGGGGGGATCTGTGGATGGCACTGTTTAGGGGGGATCTGTGGATGGCACTGTTTAGGGGGGAGATCTGTGGATGACACTGTTTAGGGGGGAGATCTGTGGATGGCACTGTTTAGGGGGGAGATCTGTGGATGGCTCCCTGTATTTAATGCAGAGTGTGTGTGTATATAATGCACACACTCTGCATTAAATACAGGGAGTCACCCTCTTGCAGATGTGTGTATATAATGTAGAGTGTGTGCATTATATACACATACACTCTGCATTATAGCTGCATTTCCCACCCTAGTCTTATACTCGAGTCAATAATTTTTCCCATTTTTTTGGGGTAAAATTAGGGGCCTCGGCTTATACTCGGGTCGGCTTATACTCGAGTATATATACGGTATGTTTTTTATATGTGTATAAGCCTTCTTTGGTATCTTTTTGTTCCCGGCTCTGTTGAAAAGTTTTTGTAATCACCATTGAAGAAAATAAAATGTTTAATAATTTTAAAAAAAAAGAAAGCAGAAAAAAAAAAAAAAAGATGGTATTTTGGCTATGCTGTGTTCTTTACAACACTTGACAGGTCCTCTAAGGAGAATCCACAGCAGCAAAATCTCCACCAAATGATGCACAATTTGTTGCAGGACTCATAACACATACCCTGCAGGTTCACCACAGATTTCACCCTCTGCATTAGAAAAGGGTAACATTTACAGCATAAACCAACATTCTGCGGATATCAACTCTGCGCCACATTCCAAGTCATGTGCGGATTCTGTCATGGAAAATTTCTGCAGCATGTAGATGAGATTTCTTTTAAAGGGGTCAGACCATCTCGCTAGGATATGCCATTGCCACCAACGTCAGATATGTGCAGGTTCCACCTCTGGGGACCACAGCTATCTGTAGAATAAAAGTTCACCGCATAAGGGCGGCCACTCTCCATTCACTTCTAAGTCAAGCTCTTTCTGAACTCCCATAGAGGTGAATGGAGAGGATTGCTGCGCTTGCGCGGTGCACTCTCCATTTTTATGGGATTTCTGGAAACAGTACAGTGTGAACGCTTGGTTCCTTTTGAAACTCTAATAGAAGTGAATAGAGAGCACAGTGCACATGCGCAGGCTCCTTCACTTTGGCGGCCCTGTTCTAGAGATATCTGACATTGGTGGCATGTCCTAGCGATATGCCATCAACGTGTGAGATGGGCCAAACCCTCTAAATGTCATTCACTTTGCTGCTATTGTAAAATACTGCAGATTTGCCCCACACAATTCTGCTATGGAAAATCCGCAACGTATCTGTCCCATTAGGACTCATCCTAAAATTAAGGTATAATACATGTTTTTATATGTACAGTCTACATTCTTTGCATTCTATATGCACACCATGTCCACATTACTGATTCATGAGTAGCATGAAGGATTACTTTGACATATTTTTCTACTAGTGCTACACATACACTACTGTAAAGGCAGATCAGAATCCAATTAACCTAAATGAGCAGAACAAACTGGCACCTTGATGTGGCATCCCTGTCGGCCAACACTGCCAGGCAGCAATGCTTACCACTGTGCCACTTACAGACTGGTATTAGGTGATTTTTAGGTATTAGTAATACAATGCATTTTATTCATTCTGTATTCTTCCATGTTGCGGCTCCGTGGGTCCCGGGCTGTCATTACTGCACTTCCACTTCCCGATTGCAAACTTCCTGCACAGATAGAGTTACGTGCGCCGCCATAGCCAATGACTGGCCTCAGCGATGACGTGTCACTGCTGAAGACAGTCATTGGCTGTAGCAGCACGCATGACCTCCTCCATGGAGAAAGTTTACATGCAGGGACCGGAATTGCAATGGCGACAGCCAGGGACTTGAGCGGCGGGGGGGGGGGGGATATATAGTTATTTACTGCTCGCTTTAGGCCATGTTCTCATCTGCGGCAAGCTGATTTGGTACAAATGCCGGCTGTTCGCCTCACCAAAAACCTTTGCATGCAACGGTTTTTGCCTGGCCAAAACCCAGCATTTATGCCGGAAAGCCGCTGAATCACTGCCGGATCCCATTATAGTCAACAGGGTTCCAGTGGTGATTGGTAGAATCTGGTGATGCCGGATCCAGCGAACTTCTCTTCCAGAAAAACCTGCCGGTTGGCCTTACAGATCCTGGTCGGAAGGGATAGAATTTAAAAAAATCATTGACAACTCCTTTAAAGGGAACCTGTCACCTGGAAAACACATATTAAACCAACCACAGTACCTTAAAGTATCCCCCAGTGTGCTGCTAATCATGATTTTCTTTCCTCATTCTGTCTCCTCATATTTGTTAAAATCGCAGTTTTAATGTCTGTTGGCATCTTCTAGCAGTCAGGCTTGAAGTGAAGGGGGCAGCGGGCTCCTTGCTTCAAGGCACGATAAGCCCGCCCCTTACCCCTCCTCTCTACATTGTGATGGACATCTTGCCGTGATGCAGGGACCGCACTCGTCTCCCGCATGCGCCGTGCGCTGCCTGTTACAGCGCGATCCTGGCTCCCCTGATCCCTGGCTTGTGTTCTCCAGCACCCGAAGCCAGTGATCACGCTCACGCTAAAGACGAGAAGCGACGGCCGGGCGCGAGCACGATGGAACTGAACGGTGCATGCGCAGTCTGCAAAATGAAGGCGGTGAGTGAGGGAGCCAGGATCGCGCTGTAACAGGCAGCGCACGGCGCATGCGCGAGAAGAGCGCGGTCCCGGCATCACAGCAAGATGTCCATCACAATGTAGAGAGGAGGGGTAAGGGGCGGGCTTATCGTGCCTTGAAGCAAGGAGCCCGCTGCCCCCTTCACTTCAAGCCTGACGTGGAGAAGGAGCCAACAGACATTAAAACTGCGATTTTAACAAATATGAGGAGACAGAATGAGGAAAGAAAATCATGATTATCAGCACACTGGGGGATACTTTAAGGTACTGTGGTTGGTTTAATATGTGTTTTCCAGGTGACAGGTTCCCTTTAAGCTGTAAGTTTCACCATTTTCTAGCTTTAACCTTAAATTTGTCAGACTAATGGACCGCGTCCACGTCCACAACCATGCGCGCTTTTAAAAACTAGCGAGGGGTGAGAAAATTTATCCTGCGCAAATATGGAGGACCATCATTTTTATTAAGCTACAAAACTGTCATAAAACGCTTCATGAATTCTTCCCAACGTGCACAGTAAGAGAAGAATTATCATATATGTCTCAGGAGACGTTCATGTTGTCTTGCCCTTCTCACGGCTCTAACATCAGACTGATCTCTGGCCAGGAAACAACGGAAAACTAAAGATGTCTCAAGAGATGCTTCCTATTGACAACTACAGAAGGTGCTACACGAGCCTGCCACTTCACAGCCAAGAACAGCACATGCTGCAGGTTACTAAAATGCACAGTGCACTACCATTGTGTGGACGGGAACTCACCAAGCCCCGGGCTGGTTATCTTAAACGGTTTCTACCACCACATTTTGACCTAATTAGCTGTCAGACACTAGCGATCTGCTAGTAGTGTCTGCTCTACCTAACCATGCTATTGTAATTCCTTTCTCTGCAGCGGTTACCCTAAAAAACGTAGTTTTATTGCTATGCAGATGAGCCTCTAGGTGCTATGGGGGCGTCTTTTCAGCACCTAGAGGCTCCGTCCACTCACCATTTCTGCCGCCCAGTGCGCTCCAGTCCGCCCCTCTCCTCTAGATTGACAGCCCACTCGGGCCTGCGCCGTGTGCTTCTGCATTCGGCGCAGGCGCAGTGACTGTTGGACTGCTCCCTGCGCCGTAATCGGCGCAGGCGCAGTAAAGATGCCGGCGCAGGGAGACAGTCACTGCGCCTGCGCCGAATACAGAAGCGCAGGCGCGAGAATTCGGCCGAGATGGAGAGAAGTAGTCTATCAATCTAGAGGAGAGGGGTGGGCTGGAGCGCGCTGGGCGGCAGAAATAGTGAGTAGACGGAGCCTCTAGGTGCTGAAAAGACGCCCCCATAGCAACTAGAGGCTCATTTGCATAGCAATAAAACTATGTTTTTTAGGGTAACCGCTGCAGAGAAAGGAATTACAATAGCATGGTTAGGTAGAGCAGACACTAGCAGATCGCTAGTGTCTGACAGCTAATTAGGTCAAAATGTGGTGGTAGAAACCCTTTAAAAGACAAATCCACCCAAGACATTACGGCTCGCCTTTAGTAATGTGAGTGCACCTAGTGGCAAAGTGTGGTGTAATTTGGTGCATGTAGGTTTAGAGAAATTATCTGCACCCAGGGGCAGGGCTTAAAGGGGTTGTCCCACGAAAAATATCCTGCAGTTTTCAAACCAGCACCTGGATCTGAATCATTTTGTAATTGCATGTAATTAAACATTTTGTATAGCCAGTGAGCGCCACCTGCAGTTTGTTCTCTTGCTTATTTCTCTGTCCATCTCGCTGAGGTCGACACACATGCTCAGTTCTATCCTTCAATTGCCTTCTGAGCTAAAACAGGGAGACAGCTGCAGCAAAAAAAAAACACCCCTTGTGCTGCCAGCTTAACCCCTTCACGACTGCTATCTGTGAACATACGTGCCTATGCCCTGTGTAGTTAGCACGTATATACACATGCAATATAGCAGGAGCAGGTTGGGTACCCGGCTGCCCTCTCCTGTGCTGGGTGCATAGATACTGGAAGTGGCCGCGCCGGCGGTGGTGTGACCGCCGGGTGTCTCAGGGTCAAAGCAGAGCAGACCCTTATCAGCTCTAACAGTGTGCGATGCTCCCATGGGGGGCTGTTTTCCACTGTAACTGGGGCTGCTGTGGATGTCCGAGTTACAGTGAAATAGTGCAAAATACTAAAAAAAATAAGGGTCAGTGCCCCCCAGAGGTGTTGTAATGACTTATTGGAGGACCATATTATGTGCCAGAAATAAACAAAAAAATGTGGGGGGAAAAATATAAAGAAAAATGCTAATAAATAATTTAAGTAAAAAAAAAATATATATATATATATTCCCTTTAAAGTAAGTCTGATGGCCATGCAAACCCACCTTCGTAGCCTCCCAATCACTGATAAGGTGGCAAATTTTAAAAAAATTTCGTATACAGGGACAGAACAATTAGTGCACAATGGGGATAGGAACCTATTCCGGCCAATGCATCATGTTTATAGTAAATGGTCATAAGACTGAGACAAGTCATAGCTGGGTCACACATGAGCTGATGTGAAAAACAGGAAATCTACCCTCTCCAGCCATGTAGAATAATAGTGCTCTTCAGGTTGCACTTATAAACATGATATACCATTCTATACAGCCTGAGAAACAAATGAGAAACACGTACATGATGATTGGCATTGACCGAGCATTGACTACAGGGGATTCTGCGTGTGTGAGGTGGGGGGCGGGGGGGGAGCTCATGGTCTTTTCATTATAAAACAGTTCTAGTGAATTTTCCAAGAAGGGCTTGTAACAGAAAACCACATGTGCAGAGCTATGTGGTTTTGTTATAAAAAAAAAATGCCACAAGTAGTCATGTAGTGATTGCACAGAAAAACCCTCAGTCACGTCATTGTAAATTTGATATGGTGAGGGGTCATAGTTCACAACAGATCCCAGGGGAGAAGTCTGATCTTAGTTCAGATTTCCAGGATGAAAAGGCTTAGGCCTCATGCACACGACCGGGTTTTTTTAGGGGCCGCAAAAACGGGGTCCGTAGGTCCGTGATCCGTAGCTGTTTTTTCGTCCGTGAGTCTTCCTTGATTTTTGGAGGATCCACGGACATGAAAAAAAAGTCGTTTTGGTGTCAGCCTGGCCGTGCGGAGCCAAACGGATCCGTCCTGAATTACAATGCAAGTCAATGGGGACGGATCCGTTTGACGTTGACACAATATGGTGCAATTGCAAACGGATCCGTCCCCCAATGACTTTCAATGTAAAGTCAGGAGTCCCTATTATACCATCGGATCAGAGTTTTCTCCAATCCAATGGTATATTTTAACTTTTCAGCGTCCCCATCACCATGGGAACGCCTCTATGTTAGAATATACCATCGGATTTGAGTTAGATCGTGAAACTCAGATCCGACAGTATATTCTAACACAGAGGCGTTCCCATGGTGATGGGGACGCTTCAGGTTAGAATATACTAAAAGAACTGTGTACATGACTGCCCCCTGCTGCCTGGCAGGTGCTGCCAGGCATCAGGGGGCAGACCCCCCCCTCCCCCCGTATTTAACTCATTGTGGCCAGTGCGGCCGGCCCCCCCTCCCTCCCCTGTAGTTAACACATTGGTGGCCAGTGCGGCCGGCCCCCCTCCCTCCCCTGTAGTTAACACATTGGTGGCCCCCCCCTCCCCCCCTCCAAATTAAAATCTCCCCCCCCTATCATTGGTGGCAGCGGAGAGTACCGATCGGAGTCCCAGTTTAATTGCTGGGGCTCCGATTGGTAACCATGGCAACCAGGATGCATTGCTTATAGCACAGACCTGTCACTTACCAGTAGGAGGAGCGCCCGGCCGGTCACAGATATCGCAGCTCGCAGGTAAGTATAATGCTTCTAAAAACTGCAGTAGCGTCCTGGTTGCCATGGTTACCGATCGGAGCCCCAGCAATTAAACTGGGACTCCGATCGGTACTCTCCGCTGCCACCAATGATAGGGGGGGAGATTTTAATTAGGAGGGGGAGGCCCACTGGCCACCAATGAATCTACAGTACTACAGGGGAGGGAGGGGGAGCCGGCCGCACTGGCCACCAATGTGTTAACTACAGGGGAGGGAGGGGGGGGGCCGCACTGGCCACCAATCTGTTAACTACAGGGGAGGGAGGGGGGCTGGCCGCACTGGCCACCAATGTGTTAAATACAAGGGAGGGAGGGGGGGCCCCACTGGCCACCAATGAATTTAAAACTGGGGAGGGAGGGGGGTGTGCCCCCTCCTGCCTGGCAGCACATGATCTCTTACAGGGGGCTATGATACGCACAATTAACCCCTCAGGTGCTGCACCTGAGGGGTTAATTGTGCGGATCACAGCCCCATGTAAGAGATCGGGTGCTGCCAGGCAGCAGGGGGCAGTCATGTACACAGTTCAAAGTATATTCTAACTAGAAGCGTCCCCATCACTATGGGAACGCCTCTGTGTTAGAATATACTGTCGGATCTGAGTTTTCACAAAGTGAAAACTCAGCTCTGAAAAAGCTTTTATGCAGATGGATCTGCGGATCCGTCTGTGTGAAAGTAGCCTACGGCCACGGACGCGGATGCCAATCTTGTGTGCATCCGTGTTTTTTTTTTCACGGACCCATTGACTTGAATGGGTCCGTGAACCGTTGTCCGTCCAAAAAAATAGGACAGGTCCTATTTTTTGGACGGACAGGAAACACGGATCACGGATGCGGCTGCAAAACGGTGCATTTTCCGATTTTTCCACGGACCCATTGAAAGTCAATGGTTCCGCGAAAAAAAAACGGAAAACGAAACAACGGCTGCGGATGCACACAACGGTCGTGTGCATGAGGCCTTAAAGGAAAGCTGTCACCGGGATTTTGTGTATAGAGCTTAGGACATGGCTTGCTAGTTGGCCGCTAGCACATCCGCAATACCCAGTCCCCATAGCTCTATGTGCTTTTATTGTGTAAAAAAAAAACGATTTGATACATATGCAAATTAACTTGAGATGAGTCCTGTACATGAGATGAGTCAGGGACAGGACTCATCTCAGGTTAATTTGCATATGTATGAAATCTGTGTTTTTTTACACAATAAAAGCACACAGAGCTATGGGGACTGGATATTACAGACGTGCTAGCGGCCATCTAGCAACCCATGTCCTCAGCTCTATACACAAAATCCCGGTGACAGGTTCCTTAAAGGCATTTCAGAAACAGCGCCACATCTTTCCAAGGGTTGTATCTGGTATTACAATTTATCTATCTCCTTCAAGAGCCTGGGGCAGAGTTACAATACCGCACACAGCCCATAGACCGGTTTGGCCCTATTTTTGAAAGAAAGTAGCCATGTTTTACCAATCCTGTATAACGCCGCTCCTTTAAAAGAGTGCTCAAGCCCCTCACAGATTCCAAATCTGACAAAACTTCAGGCCATTGTCATTACTGACAGTACCTATGAAACATCACAAGATCACTTGAACTCCGCTGTTTTGGCCAGCCGCCATTACTAAACTCCCGACCCCAGCATAGCCTTCTGCTTCCAGCTCTGTAAAATGAATAGCTTCCGGGGCCAGATTGCGAGTCAATGGAGCTGCTCAGCCATTCATAGCTACATCAAGTATTAACCACTGTACGTGTAGCATATGCTTCCTGAATGGTGGGCAGGGCTGGAAAGCATGTGGATCGAGGTTGTTCGTTGCCTCAAGGGATTCTTCAAATTTGGAAGGCATGCTTGGCTCCTCTTCCTCTTTGTTGCAGACAGAGAACATTGGGACTCGCTTAGGAGCCAAGTCCTTGGGGCAAAGAACAACCTCAATCCACACGCATTCCAGCCCCGTGCATCACTCAGGAGGCGCATGCTACATATCAAACTCCCCCCCGTTCTTTCTTCAGTAATCTGACTGCAGAATTTAAAGCCAGTCTGATGGTTGCATCTTGCCAGCAGCTCTTGCAACCCTTCAGGGACTAGAGGGTTTCATAGTAAGGGTTTTTTATTAATGAATAAACTTGTTTAGTTATGACATAATAGAAGCCGCTTGGTAATAAGAACCCGATTTCTGCTGTGCATTGCTTTCCAGCTCTCTGAATCAAGACAACAATGGGAGCAACATCATGATGTTTATATTCTGGATGCCAGGGATACGTCCAAGGACACGTGGATTCAATTATTACGCTCTCACATTCAACAAGTGTTTTACAAGGGACCAGATCCCTCACTTTAATTGCTTTCAGGGCCTCTTCACTTCTTGGTCCCATCCTATGCACAGTCCTCAAGCAGCACACAAATGTGAAGAGGAGAAGGAAGCGAGGAACCATAAGTGGTGCCAGCGGTGGACAGGTAACAGCCGCGCTACACTATGGCCATTATGTGCCAGTTAAAGGGTTTGTCTGAGACCTAAACTGTATGGTCCCTTTCACACGGGCGAGTATTCCGTGCGGGTGCGATGCGTGAGCTGAACGCATTGCCCCCGCACTGAATCCCGACCCATTCATTTCTATGGGGCTGTTCACATGAGCGGTGATTTTCACGCATCACTTGTGCGTTGCGTGAAAATCGCAGCATGCTCTATATTACACGTAACGCAGGCCCCATAGAAGTGAATGGGGTTGCGTGAAAATCGCAAGCATCCGCAAGCAAGTGCGGATGCGGTGCGATTTTCACGCACGGTTGCTAGGAGACGATCGGGATGGAGACCCGATCATTATTATTTTCCCTTATAACATGGTTATAAGGGAAAATAATAGCATTCTGAATACAGAATGCATAGTAAAATAGTGCTGGAGGGGTTAAAAAAAATAAATGTAACTCACCTTAATCCACTTGATCGCGGAGGCCGGCAATGGATCATGTGATGACCGGAGTGACGTCACCACAGGTCATTTTCCTGTAATGAATGCTCACCACAGGTCCTGTACAGCAAAGGAGACAGAAGGAGATGCCGGCCTCCGCGATCAAGTGGACTAAGGTGAGTTAAAAATTTTCTTTAATTTTTTTAGACCCCTCCAGCCCTACTGTACTATGCATTCTGTATTCAGAATGCTATTATTTCCCCTTATAACCATGTTATAAGGGAAAATAATACAATCTACAGAACACTGATCCCAAGCCCGAACTTCTGTGAAGAAGTTCGGGTACCAAACATGCGTGATTTTTCTCACGCGAGTGCAAAACGCATTACAATGTTTTGCACTCGCGCAGAAAAATCGCTGGTGTTCCCATGACGCACCCGCACATTTTCCCGCAACGCCCGTCTGAAAGAGGCCTATAGGTCATCAATATATGTTATTCCCAACTCCCAGCACCTCCACTGATCAGCCACTGGAAGTGGTCGTGGCATTCAGGCAGGAGCTACAGCCTTCTCCTCAGCTGTTGACATCACATCCATTGAATGGGACTGAGCTGCAATACCAAGCAAGGCTGTTATACAATGTACAGGACTGTGCTTGATATAATATGAAGAGGTCGCACTACTTGTACGAGCCATGGCCCCTTCAAACATCTGACTGGGAGGGTTGCTGGGAGTTGGCTCCCCACCGAACAGATATTGATGACCTATCCTCATCAGTGTCTGTACAAACGTTTGTTTCCAGTGACTGGACCAACCATTGGCCAGTGTTAAAGGGCCTATAGATGCAGCTCGGGGGCATATGCCCCGTTAGAGATATACGTCTAAGGCAGGGATGCTCAACCTGCGGCCCTCCAGCTGTTGTAAAACTACGACTCCCATCATGCCCTTCTGTAGGCTGTCCGGGCATGATGGGAGCTGTAGTTTTGCAACAGCTGGAGGGCTGGAGGTTGGGCATCCCTGGTCTAAGGCGTCTCATCCAGCCAATCACTATCTTGCTCTGTACCGATGAGGGGCAAGGGCCCAAAAAGAGGGCTGTCTAGAGAGGCATGTATCCGATTTGAGAGGTGTAAGTCGACTTGCTGACATCTTGTCCCTTAGAAGCATTGTTTTTAGAGGATAATTACAAAGCATGTACTGGACACAAAGCGCCTACTGGTCCATGACAACGCCTCAGATCGAGAGGATTGTCGACAAGATCTTTTGTTTCGTTATGCATTTGCACAGTTCTGAAATATAGCATAATATAGCATGCGATCTATAAGTGCGCCATCATTCATTTCAATCCAGAAGTCTTTTACTTCCACATAAACCAGATACAAGGGAACGCGTGATCGCTATCTATTAGCGCTGTCATCAGTCTCAGCCCACAGATAACATAGCATCTGCAGAATTACCACAAACCTAGCCCTTTAGGCTGATCGGGCCGGCAGACCTAGTCTAACCACTTTTCTTGGGAATTCCTGTGACATTCACCAGTAGGGAATTACAACATTTCTAGCCAATATCAGCACATGACAAACATCCAGTCGAGGCGGAGGATCTGCCGGCTGGAACACTATGTAAGTGTAATGCACATGTGTCTGCTTCAGGACGGTAAAGCCCCCGCAGTGGCGAGAGGCCCAGAATGTAACAAGAGATGGGCTATGTGCACTTCTACGCAGACACGGCTTATTTGACTTTGCAGCAGTTTAATGGAGAACAGATATATTCTGTGCTTGAGAGATGGCGGAGAGAGGAGAAACCAGACAGACAACCACAAGATAATAAAAAGAACTGAAAACAATGGATAGGAGTTTCCTAGTTCTAAACAGCATATAGTAAAAGGAATTCACTGAAGCAGAGCAAAGCCATAGCTCACTACATCCTACCGACGACTAAGATAACAGTGAAGCCATAACTTACTGGTCAATAACCCTCAACTGACAGGTACCTACCTATACTTCTAATCTCTGGTTAAGGCCTCATTCAGACGGCTGTATGCTGTCCGCAAAAATGCGGATCCGTTTTTTGCGGACAGTTCAGCATGCAAACACATTCTGTTTTTTTGCTGACCCATAGACGTCAATAGGGCCATGTCCTGATTTTCACTGACAAGTATAGGACATGTTTCATTTTTTTTTGCTGAGCCGTGCAATGGAAGAAAAGGGACCCATAGAAGTGAATGGGACAGCATCTAATCCACAAAAAAAAAAACGGATCCGCATTTTTGCGGACAGCTTACAGCCGTCTGAATGAGCCCTTAGCAGTTATCATGTTCCAGATTTAAGGTCGTTATTTACTACTATAGGGGTACAAGGCTTTTCAAGCTTACCGTCTGCGCCCATACCCGTGTTTGGTTTGATTTTGTGCATAGCCTCAAGATAAGCCATCAGTGTCTGATCGGCAGGGTTCGGACCCCCCACGTCGCTACCAATCGGCTGTTCAGAGTTGTGTTGGTGCTGGAACCACGTGACTCCATCCATTTTGTAGTGCACGGACCTGGTGACTGCAGAGCGCTCCTATTCACGTCAAGTAATCGACTCTGACCACTACACAGTTCAGATGGTGGAGCTGCTGCAGAACAGCTGATCAGGGGGGTGTCGGATCCCTGCCAATCAGACAGGACAGGCCATCACGTGTACAGTCCTGGACAAGAATTACAGCAATATAGGAAGCTGCTCCACAGACCTGCCTGTCCAGCCAAACAAGCAATTATCTATGGAGGCCGGGCGTTCACTACTTGTCTTGGAGAAACAAAGGATTAGCCAGAGATAGCCATCGCATCCAACAGGGTGTGCTCAGCCTGAGACTGAGACTGGGAATGCCTTGCTCTAGGGGCCGGCGGGTCCAACCACCATTTATTGATAGGAAATCCTTTTAAATCATGATCGCCCCTTTTGGAGCTTTTCAGCCACTTCTCTTACCATATGCTGTATGTTGTAGACTACTAGCAACTGGAGAGTGCTGGCCTCATTATTCCATATTTTACTATATATTTTTTATCTATTTTTTACATTCTATTTCTATTACAGCTTTTATAACCCAGCGCAAAAGATTAAAAAAAAAAAAAAAAAAAAACATTGCCGTACATTGTTTCTCTCTCGTCTGGATGCTGTTATCTAAGCTGCCAACAATTTAGTACTTTTTCTCAAACTATTTTCTTCCTATGAAAGAGACACACATTCACCCAGCCGGAGACAGACAGCTGTTATTGATGCAGCTCTGGTGTAATAATGTCAGCGTCTGCTCTTACAAGCTTTTAGTACCTGACTTTTTTTATTATTATTATTATTCCATATTGTAAGATGCAAAAATAAGTCTAAGAGACAGGCCTACTGATCCTACTCTCCATAATAAGCTAGGTGATCCAGTACCATGCCGCAGGCCACAAGCCCCCAACCATTCATAGGTTGTGAGCCACATTCAACCTGAAGCAGAAATATGAAAACATTTGCTGATAAATATTTCAGTCTGACATTTAACACTAGTAGTATACCATCAAAACTGGCACCATTTGGTGGTAAATTTGGGATAAGGGCTCATGCACACAAACGTATTTTCTTCCCGTGTCCATTTTTTTCTTTTTTTTTGCGGACTGTATACGGAACCATTTATTTCAATGGGTCTGCAAAAAAAAACGGAAGTTACTCCGTGTGCATTCCGTTTCCGTATGTCCATATTTCCGTTTCGCAAAAAAATAGAACATGTCCTATTATTGTCCGCATTACGGACAAGGATAGTACTGTTCTTTTAGGGGCCAGCTGTTCCGTTCCGCAAAATACACAGACACATCCGTATTTTTTTGCGGACCGCAAAATACATACGGTCATGCGCATGAGCCCTAAGTCTACAACACTGTCAATTGCCAGTACATATGGTCATAGCTCAGGACTCCATGGTGAGTCACACAGCAAGGCACGGGTTGGGGACCACTGCTGTAGGGTAATGAGCCATTCATTCTTTCGGCCGCTCATGCTCAACCGGCAGTCCACTGCCCAATGACTGACAGGTGTTACCCTACAGCAGTGATGCTCAACCTGCAGCCCTCCAGCTGTTGCAAAACTACAACTCCCAGCATGGCTGGACAGCTTACAGCTATTAGGGCATGCTGGGAGTTGTAGTTTTGCAACAGCTGGAGGGCGGCAAGTTGAGCATCCCTGCCCTACAGAAACAGTAAGACCTGAATGCTAGCACTGTGGGCCTGTGTCTTCTGCTGTCAATCAAGCCTCTTGGAGGAGAGACCTTAGGCTGGATTTCCAACATGTTTCTGACACATACGCACAGCATCATTGATGCCCATCATGCTGTGAGTTCAGGTCAGTAAACCTGCAGTTGGCCAAGACACAACATACATCCGGCCTTAGCGTGAGCGTCAAAGGGGTTGTCTATTTTAGAAACAAAATTAGAGATTTCTGAGTTTTCGAAGGGGCTCTCATGTTGAGGATCCTCTTGGCTAGAGTGGAGGGAGGTTTTAGAGGACCTGTCCAGCGCAAACAGACAACCTTTGATTTAAATGGGCACAGTGTAATGCTTACTTAAGGCTACTCACGAGAGGCCCCGAACGCATCCGTCTGGCCCTGATGCATTCTCTATGGAGGCGGATCCACTGAGAATGCATCCGCCTGCCAGCGCTCAGCCTCCGCTCCGCTCAGTGAGCGGACACCTGAACGCTCGGGTGTCCGCCTGGCCGTGCGGAGGCGAGCGGATCCGTCCAGACTTATAATGTAAGTCAATGGGGACGGATCCGCTTGAAGATGACACCATATGGCTCAATCTTCAAGCGGATCCGTTCCCCATTGACTTACAATGTAAAGTCTGAACGGATCCGCTCAGGCTACTTTCAGACTTAGAAAATTTTCGAAGTAATAATGCAGACGGATCCGTTCTGAACGGATGCGAACGTCTGCATTATCGGAGCGGATCAGTCTGATGAAACATCAGACGGATCCGCTCCGAACGCTAGTGTGAAAGTAGCAGAAGAGCTGCTTTTGAGCGTGTAGAGTACAAATCGCATATACAGTACTTTCTATGGACCTGTACTTCACACCCACAAAAAAGCAGAAGGGGCAGGACACTCTGAGAAATTTACTGACCCCTTCCTGGTTTTATGGGTTTTTTTTGTTTTATAAAGACTTAGTTCCCCATGTATTCAGGCTTTGTTACTGCACCTAATCATTTTCTGAACCCAATTTATAGAATTATAAGATGCAAATCACAACCTCGCACAAGTACGGCCCCTTTCACATGGTTATAAGGGGAAATAATAGCATTCTGAATACAGAATGCATAGTACAATAGGGCTGGAGGGGTTAAAAAAAATATAATAATAATTAAACCCACCTTAATCCACTTGCTCGCACAGCCCGGCTTCTCTTCTGTCTCCTTCTTTGCTGATTGCAGGAAAAGGACCTGTGGTGAGGTCACTCCGGTCATCACATGATCCATCACCATGGTAAAAGATCATGTGATGGACCATGTGATGACCAGAGTGACGTCACCACAGGTCCTTTTCCTGCAATCAACAAAGAAGGAGACAGAAGAGAAGCCGGGCTGGGCGAGCAAGTGGATTAAGGCAGTGTTTCCCAACCAATGTGCCTCCAGCTGTTGCAAAACTACAACTTCCAGCATGCCCGCATAGCCAAAGGCTTTCCGGGCATGCTGGGAGTTGTAGTTTTGCAACAGCTGGAGGCACACTGGTTGGGAAACACTGGATTAAGGGGAGTTTAATTATTTTTTATTTATTTTTTAACCCCTCCAGCCCTACTGTACTATGCATTCTGTATTCAGAATGCTATTATTTTCCCTTATAGAAAATAATACAATGTACAGAACACCGATCCCAAGCCCGAACGTCTGTGAAGAAGTTCGGGTTTGGGTACCAAACATGCGCAATTATTCTCACATGAGTGCAAAACGCATTACAATGTTTTGCACTCGCGCGGAAAAATCATGCATGTTTCCGCAACGCCCGTGTGAAAGAGGCCTAACAGGACAGTGAACCCCCACCACATCTACTTTCTAACTACTTGACTCTATTACATACACCTTTGATAGACAACAAACATACTTCTGAGGGACCTCAAAAACGATCCATAGTCCAAGCAAGCAGCCAGACAATTTGGCTGCAAGGAAGTTATATTGGAGAAATGTTTTGCAATCCAAACACATGGGTAATGCATGATGTAAGCAAATGAACTGCTCTCATAAATCAGAAATGCTAGGAAAGAAAGACCACTCAAAGAAGGACCCTTTGTGTCAGGAAAGACAGAAATTTCCATGGAATTATCTAGCTATTATATAACACCTTTATATGACTTTCCATTTTTAAACATATCCCTTGTCAAAGGAAAAATCTCACAATGGAAGGAAGTCGGGTATGGATAGCCACAGGGAGAAGAGGGAAAACGTGAGCAATTTTTTTGCTTTAGCCTTTTGTCTTCTGCCAGGAACCATTCCGATTTTAATACTACAAAATACACACAAAACAAAACAGAGATTAAAAAGCTAAGCGTTCGCCTCCTTTCACATAAGAGACCTTGCCACTGATAACAACACTACATTATGGCATATCGGTTTTCAAAGAGATCCCATGGAATTCTGATGGATCACATTGACTTAAAAGTAGGGTCAAAAGTACAGAAACACCAATGGAAACCTGAGGGTCAGCTCCTTCAAGGTTAATGGGATTCATTTGAAGATGGATCCTTCAGGGTGCTGCCACACTAGGTTTTTTACCAGCGTTTTTCTGACTTGTAAAAAATACCAGCTTTTAGGAAGTATTTTTAGTTGTGACTTTATTTTTAGTTACACATACCTGTCTACAACTATAAAACACCACACCGTGAGCATGTTGTGATTTCAAAAATGTCAAGGGAGCTGTTGTGTTTTGCTTAAAAAGATGTAGTGTGAAACCACCATTATAGCTGACATGCCTTCTCATGCAATGGAAGCCATTACACTAGTGTGAACAAAGCCTAAAGTTGTCCATACACATTATGCTTCTGCGGACCGAAACCGCCAAGAACAGGAGGTTTGACTAACACACTAATGTGTGTTTGGGTCAGCTACCAACTCTCCCCCGACAGATGATGTCAGGGGAGACAAGGATTGGGAGAAATGAATATTTTCACCGGATCCTTTTGTTCTCCAGTGAGATAAGCTTCCACCAGAACGGTCTGGCAGAGGCTTTCTCCGCTCTCCTCATAGCCTACACAGACACATTCAGCCAGGAGGGAGACAGGAGAGATAGCTGCCAATCAAACGTCCGTTCGGCCAACAGCTAGTGAATGTGTATGAGCAGCTTAAAGGGGTTGTGAAAGAATGGGGGGTGGCCAATCTCCCCACTTGGCCAGACATGTAAAGGAAAGATGACTTACCTGCTTCTCGGCGCTGGCTCCCTGCTCCTTCTCCTCCAGGCCTGCAGTGCTCCACTGGGCTCCCCAAATGTCAACATCCGGTTTGACTAGACCAATATGTCATGTGACCATATATCATAACATAAGTGGAGTCAGTCACCACCATGGCCAGTGATTGGCTGCGGCAATGTCAAACCGGATCTTGACATCCAGAGAGCCCCAGCAGAGTATCGGAGGCCTGGAGCAGAAGGAGCTGGCGCCGGGAACGGGTAAATCATCTTTCCTTTATAGCTCCAGCCAAGTGGGGGCGGGTTGCAATAAAAAATAAAAAAAATCTTGCAAAAACCCTTTAAAGGCTTATTTACACCAGACATTATTAATGGCTAAAACAAAAAAAACTAAGTAGGCTTTATTAACTCATGTGGCCATGATTGTTGGCCACATTTTTAGTTCATTCCCTCCCCTGACACCATACTTTAGTGCTATTTTATATTACATTGGCTGCCGTCTGTAAAAAAAAATTACATAAACTGAAAAAATGAAGGTTGTGGAAATTTTACATCATCATCATTTCACATAAAAACATTCCATTTCCACATCGTACCTCCGAAATCTATAGCTTCATCTTGGTTACTCTAACTAATTAACAAGTTGTACTAATCAGTATATCCATAATGATACAGGATCATCATGACTATACTGTATGCTAGATTCTTCTGGACACAAAGCTGCAAGCTATAAGTATAAATCTAGAGTAATATAGGAACCCAACAACGCTGAGCTGAGGGATGTCTTGAAAATCTTTGATAGAGAAGCTGGAAGCGTCAGTGTTCCAGAGCTTCTTTACAGGAATTAGGAAATTCTGCATATTAAAGACTTCTCCTACTATGACAAATATAAGCCAAAGAAGAGTCTGATCCCAACTTCAGATGGGCAAACACATTGGTTTCATCAATACTTTCTCGGTAGACTTCATCATTTTGAAACTAAAGCGGTTATGTCTGATCTTGGGAACTCCAGCCCTTGCAGAATTACAACTTCCAGCATTGATATGGTATTTCGGAGCTAGTAGTTTCACAACAGCTAAAGAACCACAGGATGGAGACCACTGGTCTAAAGAAATTTCCGGATACCAGTTGGTGTGATTTCACGAAATAGTTGTGCCATGTTTTCAATGATATTGCTAGACTGTGCAATCTCAGGGTTCATTGCTTTGATCGCTTTAGATGCCCAATACTCAAATTGTACAAAATGTGGAAATTAATTTTACCTTTCCCAGGTTCACACAGATTTTTTTTGGAGGAGGCTTTGAGGCAGATTTTACTGTGGGCGTTTTTTAGCCAAAGCCAGAAGTGTTTTAGAAGGGAAGAGGAAATATAAAAGAAGGAATTGCCATACACTTCTCTTTTCTCTAGGATCCATTTCTGGCTTTGGCAAAAACCTACCATCAGGATGTGACATTTTGGCGTGTCCGACAGGCAGTTCGTTAATTGAGAAAATGGAAATAAAGCAACTGGTTTTAGAGAATTTCTGCAGCTTCCCTGCCTCACCGTGTATTCAAATACAATTGATGTGATGCATGTGAACTGCACTTTCAAGTGGGTTAGCAAGCGTTATACATGAGCCTCATTAATTCAGCTATGCAATGCATCTTCATGTTTTTGCTTTTAATGTGAGAGGTCTACAGTCTCAGGACAGCAGAAGAACAAAATGCTCCAACCACTGCCTGGGAAAAACAAACCCTTTATTGCTTCACTTCAAAATCCAGATAGATGAACTCAAAGGCAATAGGAGTCGTTGCCAGTGGCCTGTGTCCTCGGAGTCCGTCCAGTGGCTGGAGCGTTTCGTTCTTCTACTGATTTTGTGTTCCCTGCACAGTCTGTGCCCTGGACTTTCCAGGTCGAAGCTGGCTTTTTTTTTTTTTAGTACAGTCTTTGGACCAACAGTTTTACAAACGTCCTTGACTATCTAGCTCCTGGTGTGACTAGAACTCATTTTACTATGCTTTCGGCCTCTCCAGAAGGTAAACAAAGTCTGTATTTGCATGTAACCTATGCCTTCAATTTTAATTGTAGACGTGCTAATTAGGGATTCCATTTGTAGGGACCCTTTTTCAGAATACTAATTAAAAACATTTACAGCAACGCGTGAGAAGTGATTCACACCCTCTTCGCAGGGTTTTATTGGTTGCAAAGTAATCAAATCATTTTTTCTTCATTTCGGCTTTGTTAATTACAACCCATTAGACGTGTATTCCCATAGTAACCAGGCAGTGATATTTTAAGCCACCACCTGATGTCAGTAAAACAAAGCATGATTCTAGGCCAAGTTAACAGTGTATTATTGAAGGAGAAGTGCGAATTCTAATCTTCATAAATCATCATTTCAGTATAAAAAAAAATGGTTTAACTATATTCTTCTAACCACAAATTACACCGAAGTGGAGAAAGGTCTAAACAACTAATGGAGATAAGCAAGAGATGCACAGTTATCTCTGTAAATCTGATAGAGATGTGCTGAGGACCTGTCCGATCCATGACCACCACTCCATTCAAACAAGGAAGCGTGTGACCCCCATTTTCACGACCAGTGGGTGACTGAGGAGTCAGATCCCCAGCAGGCCTACATTAATCAATGTGGATGTTTGTGATCCAATCCCTTTTAAGCTGGCCATACACATCCAATAGAAGTTTGTTGATGGTTGAATAGCAGTTGAGCAATCATCTGGTGAACCACCGTTTGCAGACACGGCCATACACAGTCCATATTGGCCATTACAGTTGTTCAGACTGCCCATACGTTCAAAGGCGAAAGATGAAAGATCTTTTTGGCAAGTCTTTAAAGAAAGAGCTTTCATTCACAATCCTTTTTTGAATGAAAGATCTTTCGTCCGACTATAGAACAAAAATTTCAAACATGGTCGACTTCATTTCAGATGATTTCCTTTCATCGGTCAGCTAAAATGAAGATCCAATATTTCTTCCCCCCCAAATTTTTAAAAAATGTAATTCAGGTTACAGATTGGGATGAATTCTGTTCCTATTTAACCCTAAATGGGGATGGTGCCCTGGACCTTATAAAAGCCAGCAGCTGTGCCTGTATAAGATGCATTGGTTACCATACACAATCTAAGCATATTGTAGGGGCACAGCTGGAGCGAGGACCACTGTTCTACCCAGGAACTGTTGCCAACTATTGCCCCATTTTCAATTTTGGGAGCATTTACAATCCCAGAGAATTAGCCCTTTGAATGGATGTCAATACCCTGATGAGCAAAACACGAAACACAAAATGTGCACGTTGGGATGGACAGCCAGGGCTATATAGCGCAATTTTAAAATAGGGGCAGGTTCCAAACGGGGTCACCCTTGTCAGGGCTGAAGCTCCCTGTATAGGCTTTAAAAAGAGCAAGTGTAGCACCCCCATTTAGCTTTTAATAGGGACAGAAATAATCCCAATCTCTAACCTGAATTACATTGATGTTACAACGATCCTTTCCAGTGTAAAGTAGATACTCCACCACTGCAATGGATAGGGTAGGACCAAAAGGTTGCCAAGTTGTGTGGGTACCACCGAGAACCCCAATAGTTTGTTGAATAAGTAAGATATCAGATTTTTTTGAAGGGGAAAGAAATATCGCATCTTCATTTTAGCAGATTTTTTTAATAAAGGTTAAAGGGGTTATCCAAGAGTACAAATACACCCCCCAATGCCCGAGCTCCTCCTATAGACGTATAGCGGCCTGCAAGTGGTGGATCCCCCCGTCGCCGCATGTTTTGATCCGTGCAAAGGGGAGATGCAACGGCGGGTTCAGGTGTCGGGGACCGGGTAAGTATCATCTATAGGAGGGGCCCGGTCATTGTGGGGTGTACTTGTGCTATTACAAAAAAGGATATATGGACATTTTAAGAGGGTTCTCCTTTTAAGGCACCTCTTTGTTAGCAAGAGTGGAGAGCCAGACACACAGTAGATTTTGTTCTGGCAGACTTGTGCTGTTCATGTTGTAGGTGGCTCTTCTCAAGGTTAACAATGGTCTAAGTTACCTTCTATCTGCTTCTGGTCCAGAAGTGCATAGCCTAAGCCACAAAGAAACAAATCTCAGTCTTTCACTTGCATTTAGCCAGTTTTCATAGTGATTTCTACTGAGCAGGGGGGTAGCTATATGGAGTGCAGAAGTAGCAGTCGCTAACGGGCCCAGGAGCCTGAGGGGGCCCAAAGACCCTTGTGCCATATAAGAAGACACCGGTATTACAGAAAGTGCATGTTGGTCAAGTTACACCTCTGGCAGGAGGGAAGGGGTTAGGTCAAGAATTTGGCAGGGGGGGAGGGGGGTGATGTTTCAATTTTTGCCTCAGGCAGCAGGAAAGCTATGTGCTCCCCTGCCCCCGGCCACAAAGCACTGAGGGAAGGGGGGCCCAAGCTGAACTCTTGCACCAGGGCCCATGAGTCTGTAGCTACGTCCCTGATACTGAGCATTATGGCCCTTGAGAGGTCAATCTCAACTCTCCTTTTGCAGATGGCATTTAAAATGGTCTATGTGATAATCTACCCAAGAATGACAGTGTTTATGGGGATATAGTAGATATCATACCATAAAATGGGCTATATAATGCTTCCTTTCTTTACAGGGGTGCAAAAATAGAAGCCGTCCTGGAGTAGGGTTGTTTCGATACCAAAAATGTGCTGCTGAGGAGAATACGGAGCACGCTGAGAGCAGATACTAGACTGCGCAATAGCGAATAGTATCGAAAAAAAGGCAAATCCGGGTATCGAGGTCGATACCAGACAAAAGTATCAATTGGGTATCGAAAATTCATTACCCGAAACAACTCTATCCTGGAGAAGTCAAATTTTGAGAATGCATGCCAATTTTATATTCAATCACGTAGGGATGTCCCGATACCGGACATTTGCACAAGTACTTGTACTCGTGCAAATGTCGCCGATACCGCTGCTGATACCCGATGGCCGTGCAACGGCGGGTCCCGTGTCCCAGATGATCATCCCATATGACATCTTGCCGTGATTCCGGCTCCCTCACTCACCGCCTTCATTTTGCAGACTGCGCATGTGCCGTTCAGTTCCATCGTGCTCGCGCCCGGCCGTCACTTCTTGTCTTTAGCGTGAGCATGGTCACTGGCTTCAGGCGCTGAAGAACGCAAGCCAGTGATCGCGCTCACGCTAAAGACGAGAAGCGACGGCTGGGCGCGAGCACGATGGACTGAACGGCGCATGCGCAGTCTGCAAAATGAAGGCAGTGAGTGAGGGAGCCGGGATCACGCTGTAACAGGCAGCGCACGGCGCATGCGCGAGAAGAGCGCGGTCCCGGCATCACGGCAAGATGTCCATCACAATGTAGAAAGGAGGGGTAAGGGGCGGGCTTATCGTGCCTTGAAGCAAGGAGCCCGCTGCCCCCTTCACTTCAAGCCTGACGTGGAGAAGGAGCCAACAGACATTAAAACTGCGATTTTAACAAATATGAGGAGACAGAATGAGGAAAGAAAATCATGATTAGCAGCACACTGGGGGATACTTTAAGGTACTGTGGTTGGTTTAATATGTGTTTTCCAGGTGACAGGTTCCCTTTAAAGCCACTTCCTCCCAGTATCTGGTGCATCCGCATGGGAAGGATTACAGCCGGCCAGGTGGGTACGGTGCATGAAATGGAGGAGAAATTCAGTTAATTTATCTCCATTTCATGTTCAAACAGTGAATATAAAATAAGGTGGGGGGGGGGATATAACAGCGATTCCCAACCAGTGTGCCTGGTGTCCTGGCATGCTGGGAGTTGTAGTTTTGCAACAGCTGGAGGCACGCTGGTTGGGAAACACTGTTATATGCCCATTCACTCCCTTCATGTGCCCATTCCCCTCCTTATATGCCAGTGTTTCCCAACCAGTGTGCCTCCAGCTGTTGCAAAACTACAACTCCCAGCATGCTCGCACAGCCAAAGGCTGTTATATGCCCATTTATTAACCCTTGTACAAAGGAAAAGTAAAGCAGTTGTCCATAGCAACCAAATTCCAGCTTTAATTTTTTTCATTGCTATCAGCAACTGCGCCGCGGTTATAATTGGTATCGGTGAAAACTTAAATAAAAGTATCGGTACTCGGTCTTAAAAAAAATGGCATCCCTACAATCAAGTCACTTGAACTGCATGAGGCCAACAAATGTGCTTATGTTATTTCCAACCCCCCCCCCCCCCCCCCCCAACTATTATAATATATATGTAAATGAGCACCACATACGTGTAAGATGCAAAGACCTCTACATGAAGTATGTGAGAAGATACTGGGAACATTAGCCATGCAATAAAGAACAATGTGTAATATCCTCAAGGGGACATATTGTACATTTATACCGTAACACTACTCCTCTAGAAAGAAATACCAGAGGTCGCGGCACCATTTGTTACACATGCCGTCTTGCAGTTATTCAACTGTATTTTTAAACTGAGGGTATCTGTGGATTGAAGAAAAGGTCATGCAAAAAAATGTTAGCAAAAACTATTGGGAGAGGTTAGACATAGGTCATTACTAGAAGTGACGCCATCTTATGGATTAGTGTTGCATGCACGTGTATGACGGTGCTCATAGCTTGCGTTACCGTAAGCAACAAATGTCAGGATATACCATTACATGTCGTAATATGGAGGCCATGTCCTATAAGCGGTTATGTTAACTACACCAGGATTTAAAGGGGATTTCAATTGTCTCAGGATAAGTCTTCTCTAAGTGCCCTACCATGGCAAATGGACATCATAGAGAGCGGTCAACCACTTTGAAGGGGTTATCTGGAGATTAATGGCAATCAATGGCCGCAGCGCTGACCTGTCACCCATGCGGCATGTCACTAGGTCAAGTGCCACGTGGGTGACCGGTCACTGCATCCACTGAGGTGAACGGGAACAGCACTGCAGCAATCAGCTCTGTCCACTACACAACGGACAGAGCTGTGTAGTTCCAGTGCCGGAGCTACTCCCGAGCAGCTGATTGGTGCAGGTGTCAGACTTTAAAGGGGTATTCTGGTTATTTCAAGCAATCCTCTCTCCTACCACTGAGACCTCCATCGATCACAAGAATGGGGGTCCTGTGCCCCACTGAGCACCCCAAAATGAACGCTATCTCTGGCAGTCCTGTAGAAATAAAAAGACTGTAGTGTTCATGCCCAACATAACGTTCCCCTCATTACAAGGACCCTGTTCTCATGATCTATGGGGTACCCAGTGGTAGAACCGTCACCAATCTAATAGTTATCGCTCATCTTTCAGAAAAAGGATAACTTGAGATAACCAGAATACCCCTTTAATGACACTTTTTTTTGTGATTTAGCAAACGTGGTAGTTTAACAGTCCTAACTTTGAAAATTGCTGGGCTACAAAAAAAAAAATTTGTAACTTTTCTTCTTACATGGCACACAGGGCGTTTTACTATGTTTTTTTATAGAATTTTTTTCTTTTTAGTTTTATCTAAGAAAACGGAAAACTATAACTCCTTATTCTATAAATATGCAAATTGAGAACAAAATAAATTACAATTGGTTCCCTTTTTTGTGTTGTTTTGATATATAATAAGTACAGTTTCATGTGAAAAGCGAGACTATGGCATCAGTTTATGTTGACATGGGCTTTTTTTCTTTTTCTTTTTTCTCTTACTTCTCAAGAGGTCATTAAAAGACTTCTAGGGGACATTTACACTTTTATTCTGCAGTTTTCCACTGTAACTAAGGTTACGGGGGAAAAACAGCCCCCTAAGTGTGTGAGGGGGGGCCTTTAAACATGCAGAGCTCATCTGGGTATGCTAAGACCCTGGGAACCATTATCTGGTCCCAGGCTGTTACCATACCTTGTGATCATGGCTACACACCTCACAATCTACTAACTACCACCAACATAGCATTTAACACTCTAAATTCAGTGCATATATCCAACGCCAATTTCTACTCAATAACTTTCCAACATTCATAAAATAATTTTGTCACAAAAAGGAAAGACAAAAATATATAGACTGACAACATTAAAAACATAGTATAAGGGTCCATTCACACGTTCGCAAATGGGTCCGCATCCGTTCCGCAATATCGGGAACGGGTGCGGACCCATTCATTCTCTATGGGGCCGGAAGAGATGCGGAGAGCACACTATGTGCTCTCCGCATCCGCATTTCCGGAGCGCGGCCCCGAACTTCCGGGCTTTGGCCCCGTGGCCCTGCAAAAAAATAGAACATGTCCAATTCTTGTCCGCAATTGCGGACAAGAATAGACAGTTCTATGGGGGGTGCCGGCCGGGTGTATTGCGGATCCGTGTGAATGGACCCTAAAAGTACAAAACCGTATCTTGAATACAATTATATATATATATAGCAACTCCAGGAATACCGCATTATATGAACAGCCTCCTGGACCCTGGTCTGAACAGAGACCAATTAATGCTGTTCTCCTGACAGGTGCTATAATATTAAATGACTACGTTTTCAATGCGTATATATGTAGATCTTATAAAACAGATGACCCTTGCTGACAATACTCCTCCTCCTGTTAATGTATGTAAAGCAGAGACAAGTGTACTCGGCATTTCATGTATGTGAGAAACTATTGGTATAAGTACATCAATTGCCTTTTCAGGTTGAGTCCTAGAGGAAAGCGGGTCCCTAATCTAAATATCCAAAAAGCTTCCCGCAATAATATCTTTTTCTTTAAGTTGCCGCCCCTAGAAGGGAGTGACACTTTATGGCGTGTGCCCGAAAGCTATCCACGTTTCTATTGTGTCTATTAATAAAGTGGTTTGCTGCTCTTCATATTCCTATGGCTCGGGGATTGGCTATATAATTTAAATGTTCACGTATCCTCGTTCCCGCTACTGCCCACGTACATCAAATCGCAACATGTATTACCCCTGTAGAATTACAGTTCAGATATATTTTTTTAAAAGCTTTCCGCATGTAGAGCATTATCAAAGGTCGTAGTACATTGTACAACATTGCAAGTCTTACACGGGTGTCCCCCACATTTTGTAAACCCCATGGTATTTCAACCAGGTATTATTAGTTTGTTTTATTTTTGTAAATAGTGAAGGGGACAACATGTTGGCAAGTGTACGGGACCGACGTGAAACAATCCCACATCCTTCTTTAAGGGTATCGTACAAAATGTTATCCTCAAAGAGGATTGGAAGGCACCGGTGTACTGCTTGTTTTATGAGAGTAAACTGTCGAAATGTAGGTATGCCAGCTGCCATCACCATGAAGTTACAGCATGTTAAGGTGTGCCAACTACCTGCGTAGAAGAGGGTGTGGTGTACAGTGATGGCAGTAAATGATATGACACATAGCCATACTCATGTCCCAGGGGTTGTTGCAACTGGGTGCTTTCCATTAAGTGGGGTCAGCAGTTTTGGACTGGGAAAAAAAACACATTGATAGTAACCATGAATACGCTTACTAAACTTTATAGGAAGAGAAGGATAAAACTCATAGGTCTTCCAGACAGCTATTAACTCCTTCCTGCTGCTCATGTACTTCCAGGACCAGGCTCCTTCACAATCTATGAAACCTCCCCCCCAAAACTGCTAAGATTATGTGCCATGGGGGATGTGGCTAGCCAGGGATGTGAGCGGCCGCTTGTCTGCTCAGCTCCTGTGCACTCTCGGCTGTTTATCCTTAAATTTCCAAATCCCCCCTGCTGCAAAAGTACTTACCTTGCTCCTGACCTCTTAAGGATCCGTCTGGTACCTGGCAGGAACAATACCTCCCCGCCATGACTAAGAAAAAGGATCCAAGATGGCGCTGGAGCGGAAACTCCTGGGCCGCGCAGTGGAGGTGCAACGGGAAACCGCGGTAAAGTTAGAAAAAACATGCCCGCTCAACTTCAACACTAGCTGCAAAAGGAGCTCACAAGAAGCAGCTGCCTCCACAAGATGAGTCAGGCCTGGACTCAGATAATGAGGCAGTCGGCGCTAGAGCAGAGGCCATATGTAACCCCAATAGATACAGCGTCTTGCAGACACGTGGCACAGAAGTGGATTCAGGGGCCCAGGAATCGGATTCAGAGGAGCCAACCCTTAAAGGGATTATGTCACCTCTTTTCACCCTATAGAGATGCGGACATGCATGGCTAGATCGCCGCTAGCATGTCCGCAATATACCTGTCCCATATCTCTGAGTTGTTTTATTGAGTGTAAATAATGATTTTAAATATATGTAAATCAGCCTGGTAAGAAGCCCAAGGGGCTGCACTAACCCTTATGGAGCCCAGCCACACACCCCTGTGAAGGAGCCCAGCACCGCCTGTAACCAGGAATCTCCTTCTTGCTCATGAAGTCAGATCGCCGCGATCTCGCGCAGTGTCGGCATAGTGTTCCTCCCCTGTGCTGGCATCAGCCTCAGGGAAGAAACTGTGCATCGAGAGATTACGGCGATCTGACTTTGTGAGCAAGGAGGAGATTCCTGGATACAGGCGGTGCTGGGCTCCTTCACAGGGGGCATGGCTGGGCTCCATAAGGGTTAGTGCAGCCCCTTGGGCTCCTTACCAGGCTGATTTACATATATTTAAAATAATTTTTTACACACAATAAAACCACCTTTAAAGATGTAATGCTTGCTGTTGCCAAATATGGCAAATCGTAGAACACTCTTACAGTACAGGAGGGAGCAATGAAAGAGGACATTACCATTGTTAGACACAACTTAAAAGAAACTCGCTGAATGCACAACCGTCCTGGAAAATCATATGTGGAGGACGCCATACAACCACTCAAAAGAGATGTAGTGGAACATGCATGAAGGTTGGACTCAGTGGCAGCCAAGCAAGATGACTTAGAAAACCGGCCACGGCGAAACAATGTGCGGATAGTAGGGGTGCCCAAGAAGGTAGAGGGGGCGAACCCCATGGAATTCTTTGAAGCATGGCTGAAGAAAAAGTTTGACCCCACTATTTTCTGTTGAAAGAGCCCACAGAGTACCAACTCGCCCATTACCACCGGGCACGCCACCATGGCCTGTGCTAATGAAGATATTACACTATAGAGATCGAGACATTATTCTTAGGCTACTTTCACACTAGCGTTGTTTGAATCCAACGTTCAATTCCATCACCGGAACTGCCCGCCGGATCCGGAAAAACGTGTGAAAACGGATTACATTTGAATCCTGATCAGGATTTTGATCACAATGAAAAAATGCATTGGAAAAAACGGATCCGCCATTTATGGACTTTAACTTTTTTTTTCACATTTTTCGGGCCTAATCCAGTTTGACGGAACACATGTCGTCGGATCCGGCGTTAATGCAAGTCAATGGGAAAAAGGCCGGATCCGGCGTTCAGTCAAAGTGTTCCGGATTTTTGGCCGGAGGTAAAAATACAACATGCTACGGTTTTCTGAAAAGCCTGATCAGTCAAAAAGACCGAACTGAAGACATCCTGAACGGATTACTCTCCATTCAGAATGCATGGGGATAAAACTGATCAGTTCTTTTCCGGATTTGAGCCCCTAGGACGGAACTCAGCGCCGGAAAAGAAAAACGCTAGTGTGAAAGTACCCTTAGAAAAGCTAGAGACTTGCCTGAACTCTCTATCAATGGTCACAAGGTGTCGCTCTTTCCAGATTATTCCCTAGAGGTCCAGAAGAGAAGAGCAAGATTTCTGAACGGAAAGCATCGCTTGAGGGCGCTCAACATCCCATATTCCATGCTGTACCCAGCAAAACTTAGGGTGGTTGCCCTAGGTTCCACCAGCTTTTTTGAAGAATCGAAAGAGGCGATGAGATGGCTGGATCGGCATGAAAGGCAGTTGAGAGAAGACCGGAATCGGGAGTATTAAATAAAAAGACTCACATCCAAGTGCAAGTACCATGATCACACACAATGAGACGGAGTGTATGCGGGCATGATTGCGCGGGAGGCTAGTTGTGTAGGGTTTACATGGTATGCTGACAGGGTCATGTAAAGGGAGAGTATGGATATAACAGACTGCAGCGGGGAGTACCTAGGAATTGATGGCCTTGTTCAAAGGCTTGCCGTGAGATATGCAGGGAGCCGAGGAGTAGACGGCGTCATTAATCGTGGTTATATATAAGCGTTGTTCTGTTTTTAATACTGTTTTGTAGACATCTGTATAAGGAGCGCCACCCTCTTACTGGTGGGCTAGCTAACCAGTCTTAGCGAAGTCTGCCAGCAGGTACTATTTGGTCCCACAGACCTACAACTAGGTGCCTTAGTGGGGGCATGCTGGGAAGATCAACACTTTAAATTGCCTTTCTAGAGGCACAGTTTAGGGACATTATGGGTTTACAACCCGTGGGACTGCAACTATGAGATATGAGGTTTTGAGATGTAGCATAAGAGTTCGTGCTATAATTCAAGAGCACAACGTATACCTGCCACTGACTCTGTGGAGATACATGAGCGGTTCATCTATGTTACTATGGGATGTACACTCACCTAAAGAATTATTAGGAACACCTGTTCTATTTCTCATTAATGCAATTATCTAGTCAACCAATCACATGGCAGTTGCTTCAATGCATTTAGGGGGGTGGTCCTGGTCAAGACAATCTCCTGAACTCCAAACTGAATGTCAGAATGGGAAAGAAAGGTGATTTAAGCAATTTTGAGCGTGGCATGGTTGTTGGTGCCAGACGGGCCGGTCTGAGTATTTCACAATCTGCTCAGTTACTGAGATTTTCACGCACAACCATTTCTAGGGTTTACAAAGAATGGTGTGAAAAGGGAAAAAGATCCAGTATGTGGCAGTCCTGTGGGCAAAAATGCCTTGTGGGTGCTAGAGGTCAGAGGAGAATGGGCCGACTGATTCAAGCTGATAGAAGAGCAACGTTGACTGAAATAACCACTCGTTACAACCGAGGTCTGCAGCAAAGCATTTGTGAAGCCACAACACGCACAACCTTGAGGCGGATGGGCTACAACAGCAGAAGACCCCACCGGGTACCACTCATCTCCACTACAAATAGGAAAAAGAGGCTACAATTTGCACGAGCTCACCAAAATTGGACTGTTGAAGACTGGAAAAATGTTGCCTGGTCTGATGAGTCTCGATTTCTGTTGAGACATTCAAATGGTAGAGTCCGAATTTGGCATAAACAGAATGAGAATATGTATCCATCCTCTGATGGCTACTTCCAGCAGGATAATGCACCATGTCACAAAGCTCGAATCATTTCAAATTGGTTTCTTGAACATGACAATGAGTTCACTTTACTAAAATGGCCCCCGCAGTCACCAGATCTCAACCCAATAGAGCATCTTTGGGATGTGGTGGAACGGGAGCTTCGTGCCCTGGATGTGCATCCCTCAAATCTCCATCAACTGCAAGATGCTATCCTATCAATATGGGCCAACATTTCTAAAGAATGCTATCAGCACCTTGTTGAATCAATGCCACGTAGAATTAAGGCAGTTCTGAAGGCAAAAGGGGGTCCAACACCATATTAGTATGGTGTTCCTAATAATTCTTTAGGTGAGTGTATATGGCTAGTTAGCTGAGGCTTTTGAGCTGGAATGTCAGGGGGTTAAAGGAAGCCAATAAAAGGAGGGCTATTATGGATAGTATGAAACAATACCAACCTCTGATATGTTGCCTTCAAGAAACAGACTTAACGGAGGACCAGACCCACTTACTCGCTCCCCAGTGGGCAGGGCACTGCTATCATGCCAACTACTCTGCCTATTCAAGAGGAGTAAGTGTCCTTATCCATAGGAACATAGTATTTGAATATATATCTAAAAAGATAGACGAGGAGGGGCGATACATAAATCTGCAAGGCAAAATATTTACGATCCCCTGTATTATAGTAGGCATCTATATCCCAGCGCCATATTCACCACTGGTAATATTACTTGCTTTAGATAGATTCTGTCTTAATATCCAACCAACACCTGGTGAAATTACCCCATTTGGGAGATTATTGCAGGAGGCCCTCCTGCTGGATTATTGGGAGGTTGAGGAACCCGAGGATAAAACAATACTCCTGCTACTCTAGTACTTGGCTCACTATCCAGGATAGACTTAATAATGAGCAACAACGCGATGGGACAACTAATTCAGGACATACAATATCTTCCCCGTAGAATATCAGACCATTCCCTTGTGCTTGTCACGGCCAGCTTCCTTCCTCCTGTATTGCAGGAATGCATGGTGTGGAGATTTAACCCATACTGGCTTAAGTGTGCTGGCGGATGTGGCAGGTATAGGAGACAAACTGAAGGAGCTCTTTATGCATAATCTCCCCTCTGCACCCCAGCTTGTAGTTTGGGACACTATGAAGGCTTTCCTAAGGGGGGGTGTATTAATTGCAGAGGTAAACAAAAAAATAAACGAGACTAGGGCCAAAGTAAAAGGCCTCTTACTAGATGTAGAGAGGGCTGAAGCCAGGTATATTGTAAACCCATCTATTGAACAAGAGGAAGAATGGCGAGGAGCACAACAGAGGGTGAATGAACGCTGGCTACTTAATGCAAGAAATAAACGTTTCTTTCAGAAACAGACATATTATGAGGAAGGAGAAAGGCGGGTAGATTACTGGCTACGATTTCTAGGGCTCAGCAACAATCAGCCTATATAGCTGCTCTCCACAACCCTGAAGGAGAACTCTGTACAGCTCCTGAAAAGGTGCTTGTTTTATTCCTCCCTGTATGAATCTAAAACTTCTGCATCTGAAGTAGAGACCTAGGCGTTTCTCGACCCACTGAGACTTCATACCCTTACTACGGAACAGAGAAATATGCTAGATGCCCCTATTAATCTAAAAGAAATGAAGGAGGCGGTGGGTAGTATGTCTAATAATAAGGCCCCGGGGAGATGGATTGCCAACGGACATACAGTACAGACCAAAAGTTTGGACACATCTTCTCATTCAAAGAGTTTTCTTTATTTTCATGACTATGAAGGCATCAAAACTATGAATTAACACATGTGAAATTATATACATAAGAAACAAGTGTGAAACAACTGGAACTATGTCATATTCTAGGTTCTTCAAAGTAGCCACCTTTTGCTTTGATTACTGCTTTGCACACTCTTGGCATTCTCTTGATGAGCTTCAAGCGGTAGTCCCCTGAAATGGTCTTCCAACAGTCTTGAAGGAGTTCCCAGAGATGCTTAGAACTTGTTGGCCCTTTTGCCTTCACTCTGCGGTCCAGCTCACCCCAAACCATCTCGATTGGGTTCAGGTCCGGTGACTGTGGAGGCCAGGTCATCTGGCACAGCACCCCATCACTCTCCTTCATGGTCAAATAGCCCTTACTTTCAAAGTTTTCCCAATTTTTCGGCTGACTGACTGACCTTCATTTCTTAAAGTAATGATGGCCACTCGTTTTTCTTTACTTAGCTGCTTTTTTCTTGCCATAATACAAATTCTAACAGTCTATTCAGTAGGACTATCAGCTGTGTATCCACCTGACTTCTCCTCAACGCAACTGATGGTCCCAACCCCATTTATAAGGCAAGAAATCCCACTTATTAAACCTGACAGGGCACACCTGTGAAGTGAAAACCATTTCAGGGGACTACCTCTTGAAGCTCATCAAGAGAATGCCAAGAGTGTGCAAAGCAGTAATCAAAGCAAAAGGTGGCTACTTTGAAGAACCTAGAATATGACATATTTTCAGTTGTTTCACACTTGTTTGTTATGTATATAATTCCACATGTGTTAATTCATAGTTTTGATGCCTTCAGTGTGAATCTACAATTTTCATAGTCATGAAAATAAAGAAAACTCTTTGAATGAGAAGGTGTGTCCAAACTTTTGGTCTGTACTGTATATAAAACCTAAATCCTTTTACCCCATTTACTAGAGGTTTATAATGAGGCCAAAAAGCAGGGTGGATTACAAAACTCCATGAATTAAGCCATAGTGGTGGTCCTAGCAGCAGAGTCCTATAGACCCATATCCCTACTCCAGGTAGATGTTAAAATATTAGCGAAAGTACTGGCAAATCGCTTAAACTCAGTAGTAACGTAACTTATTCACACTGATCAGGCAGGCTTTATGCCGAATATGTCCACAGCAATAAATATCCGGCGATTATATTTAAATATTCAGGCTAGCCAGGTCCACGCCTTGAATGTGGAGGTTGCATCCCTTGATGCGGCCAAAGCATTCGACAGCGTTGAATGGCGATACCTGTGGACAGTGATGGGAAAGATGGGTTTTGGACCTGAGTTTATTAAATGGATACAAGTACTCTATGCCTGTCTCACGGCCCGAATGCGGGTGACAGGGCTGTCCTCCGTCACCGCTACTATTTGCGGTGGCACCTTTAGCAGCAGTGCTTAGAACAGCAGGAGCATTAAGAAGGTCCTTATCTGAAAAGGTTGCTTTAGACGCAGATTATCTACTACTGTTTTTGGATGAATGGGCTTCTTCTCTTCCAGAGGCCATGTCGATAATAAACCACTTTGGTAAGCTGTCTGGCTTGGTCATTAACTGGACAAAGTCGGTATTGATGCCATTGTCTAATAGTACAAACAGTGACGTTAACCCCACCGCAGGGCTACAGGTAGTCACATCTTTTAAATACCTGGGAATTCAGGTGTCAGCCAGGACCCAGGACTTTAGGGAGTTGAATCTTGTCCCTTTGCTAGATAAATTCAGACGCAAGGCACAGGCCTGGACCCGATTGCCCCTCACTAGTCGGCGGCACAAATCTATTAAAAATGATTCTCATGCCCCAGCTTCTCTATGTATTGCATAATGCCCCGATTTGGATACCACTCCAATTTTTCTATAAAATAAATGCGATCTTCAGGGATCTTATCTGGAAGAGGGAAATCCCGCATATAAAACTCACAGCGCTGCACAGGCTGAAAAAGCAGTGGGGACTTACGGTACCGGAACCATGGATATATTATTTGGCGGCCCAACTCCAACACCTTAGGGCAGTGATGGCGAACCTATGGCACGGGTGCCAGAGGCGGCACTCAGAGCCCTCTCTGTGGGCACCCGCGCCTTGGAAAAAGTCTATGGCGTACCAATATGCTTTAGACTTTTCCTGCCATTCATCAGCACAGGACGCACTATGAACAGCACAAGCACCACAGTGAATGTAGGCTATTAAGCTATTATAGCTAAATGATAAAGTACATGGAAGATATACTATATTGGTATTCAGGTTAAATTGCCGTGTTGGCACTTTGCGATAAATAAGTGGGGTATTTGGTTGCAGTTTGGGCACTCGGTCTCTAAAAGGTTCACCATCACTGCCTTAGGGGATGGGGAGATGGGGATAAGGTCAACATGAATGGACGGATTGCACGACATCTCCTCTATGGCAAATGGAGGATGGAACTTTCTATACACGGGGTAGTCTATATCAGCTATTGCGCACCATACATGGAGTATAGTGGAAGGCTAGAGAACTAGCTGGAATTACAGGGTATACAGAACATACCCCAATATGGCCTAACCGTATGTATCGGGAACTAGATAAAGTGTCAAATGTGCAGGCATGGGAGGTATACGGGCTCAGACGTATCACCCAACTATTTGCTAATGGTAATCTCAAGGTATTTACTCTGCTACAACAGGAATTTAGCCTACCTAAGACATTCTTTCATTTATAACTGCTAGTAAGACATGCCATACAGTCCCAAGAGAAACAGGCTGCTATAACACGTGCGGCGAAACACACCATCATAGACCTCACTGCCACGGGTGGGGTAATCTCACTCCATTATAGAACCCTTATGGAAATGCAATATAAGAAACATCCCATGCAGCTATAGGAGAAATGGAAGCTAGACGTTGCAGACTTGACCGAGCAGATGTGGGAGGAAACGTTCCAGGATTTCCCTGAGGTGGCAGTGAGTGAGGCTCACAGGGTCTCTCAATTATATTTCCTCCATAGAGAATATAGAACCCTGGTAGTGATGAAGACCATGGGATATCGAGAAGATGACTTGTGTCCGAGATGTGGGGTGCCAAATGCTGAGTTAATACACCTCATGGGGAACTGTCCACGGCTAAAGACGCTACTGGACAGACGTTGAGGGAGTATTGACCACAGTGTAGATCCGTCAGCACTGATATGTATTATGGGTTGTGTGAAGACGCTGCCCGTGACACCAGGGAGGAAAGTAGCTATTATACGTTTTCTATACCTGGCAAGGAAACTTATCGCATACTATTGGATTGCTTCAAACCCCCCAAAAGGTGCAGGGACTTGTAGATAAGGTCCTTCATTTGATACGATTGGAGAGATTCATATAACAGAAGAGAGGCACTATTGAAAGATTTGAGGAGCTATGGAACTCATGGATGACCCATTACAATATTACTTAACACCCTTTCGGTTTAATAGGGCAATCGGTAACAGGAGACATGTCTGCAGGGTGAGGGGGTTAAAAAGTGAGACTCTGACAGGGCCTGTAGTCTAGAGATGATGGGGGTTGTAGTAGAAATGTCGAGCAAAGGTGGAAGCTAAGCAGGAATGGATGAGAGATAGGGGATGGTCTGCTAGCCGAAAATAGTACACGATGAGTGCATGGGAATGTGATGAGAGTCTAATTGTGTGTGACACCGATGAACAGCAGAAGACACGATCGAAGAACCACACAGAGGCAAGAAATAGGATATGAATCCGAACTTTAATGGAGAACCCTTAATAGAAACAATACTATGGACAATCTCTATGCTGCAGACCTGCAGTGGGGATGGGAGCGGGAGCGGTTGGGACAGGGGTCCGATTGCTTTTATTCCGTTGTTTTTCAAGAAAAATGTTTAATAAAAATTATCTGATTTAAAAAAAAAACATTATATGACACATAGCCATACTCATGTCCCAGGGGCTGGTTGCAACCGGGTGATTTGTATTTAGTGGGTTCAGCAGTTTTGGAGGACTGGGAAAACAAACTGATTGATCGTAACCATGAATACGCTTACTAAACTTTATAGGAGGAGAAGGGTAAAACTCATAGGTCTCCCAGACAGCTATTAACTCTTTCCTGCTGCTCATGTACTTCCAGGATCTATGAAACCTCCGCCCCCCCCCCAAAACTGCTAAGATTATGTGCCACATGGTATGCATCTGTCCGCTAAAATGCCCATGTCTCGCCATTCTTTTCATACCGCTATGTCCCAAATAATCATCTGCCCAAATTGCTATTGAACCCAAACAGCAGGAGAATCAACCCCCTCAGATATCACCGTCAACGAACTACATTTCCCAGTATTTCTGGTTTTCAGACAGTAGATTATCAAGAAGAGGGGCGAGCAGGGTTTATTTGTAGTCTAAAGCCTTAGAAACCCTTAGGCCTCCTACACACGACCAGTTTTTTTTTTCCCGTTTACGGACCATTTTTTGCGTTCCGTATTCGGAACCATTCATTTCAAAGGTTCCGCAAAAAAAAAGGAATGTACTCCATATTCATTCCATTTCTGTATTTCCATTTTTCCGTTCAAAGATAGAAACATAGAATGTGTCGGCAGATAAGAACCATTTGGCCCATCTAGTCTGCCCAATATACTGAATACTATGGATAGCCCCTGGCCCTATCTTATATGAAGGATGGCCTTATGCCTATCCCATGCATGCTTAAACTCCTTCACTGTATTTGCAGCTGCCACTTCTGCAGGAAGGCTATTCCATGCATCCACTACTCTCTCAGTAAAGTAATACTTCCTGATATTACTTTTAAACCTTTGCCCCTCTAATTTAAAACTATGTCCTCTTGTAGCAGTTTTTCTTCTTTTAAATATTCTCTCCTCTTTTAGGCTACTTTCACACTAGCGCTTGATCGGATCCGTTCTGAACGGATCCGATCATATTAATGCAGACGGAGGCTCCGTTCAGTACGGATCCGTCTGCATTAATAACTTAGAAAAATTTCTAAGTGCGAAAGTAGCCTGAGCGGATCCGTTCAGACTTTCAATGTAAAGTCAATGGGGGACGGATCCGCTTGAAGATTGAGCCATATGGTGTCATCTTCAAGCGGATCCGTTCCCATTGACTTACATTGTAAGTCTGGACGGATCCGCACGCCTCCGCACGGCCAGGCGGACACCCGAACGCTGCAAGCAGCGTTCAGCTGTCCGCCTGGCCGTGCGGAGGCGAGCGGAGCGGAGGCTGAACGCCGCCAGACTGATGCAGTCTGAGCGGATCCGCATCCATTCAGACTGCATCAGGGCTGGACGGAAGCGTTCTGCTCCGCTCGTGAGCCCCTTCAAACGGAGCTCACGAGCGGACAGCAGAACGCTAGTGTGAAAGTAGCCTAACCTTGTTGATTTCCTTTATGTATTTAAAAGTTTCTATCATATCCCGTCTGTCTCTTCTTTCTTCCAAGCTATACATGTTAAGGTCCTTTAATCTTTCCTGGTAAGTTTTATCCTGCAATCCATGTACCAGTTTAGTAGCTCTTCTCTGAACTCTCTCCAAAGTATCAATATCCTTCTGGAGATATGGTCTCCAGTACTGCGCACAATACTCCAAATGAGGTCTCACTAGTGCTCTGTAGAGCGGCATGAGCACCTCCCTCTTTCTACTGGTAATGCCTCTCCCTATACATCCAAGCATTCTGCTAGCATTTCCTGCTGCTCTATGACATTGTCTGCCTACCTTTAAGTCTTCTGAAATAATGACCCATAAATCCCGTTCATCAGATACTGAGGTTAGGACTGTATCACTGATTTTATATTCTGCTCTTAGGTTTTTACGCCCCAGGTGCATTATCTTGCACTTATCAACATTAAATTTTAGTTGCCAGATTTTTGACCATTCCTCTAGTTTTCCTAAATCCTTTTCCATTTGGTGTATCCCTCCAGGAACATCAACCCTGTTACAAATCTTTGTGTCATCAGCAAAAAGACACACCTTACCATCGAGGCCTTCTGCAATTTCGCTGATAAAGATATTAAACAATATGGGTCCCAGAACAGACCCCTGAGGTACCCCACTGGTAACAAGACCATGGTCTGAATATACTCCATTGACTACAACCCTCTGTTGCCTGTCACTCAGCCACTGCCTAATCCATTCAACAATATGGGAGTCCAAGCACAAAGACTGCAATTTATTGATAAGTCTTCTATGTGGGACGGTATCAAAAGCCTTACTAAAGTCTAGATAAGCGATGTCTACTGCACCTCCGCCAACTATTATTTTAGTCACCCAATCAAAAAAAAATCAGTGTCCGTTCCTTTTTTTTTTGCGCACCGTATACGGAACCATTCATTTCAATGGGTCCGCAAAAAAACGGAAGTTACTCCATGCGCATTCTGTTTCTGTATATCCGTATTTCCATTCCGCAAAAAAAAATAGAACATGTCCTATTATCCGCATTAGGGGCCAGCTGTTCCGTTCCGCAAAATACGGGATGCTCACAGACGACATCTGTGTTTTTTGTGGACCACAAAATACATAGGGTTCTGTGCATGAGCCCTTAGTGTGGCATAAGACAGACCTAGGTCATCAATATCTGATCAGTGGGGGACCCCCGCCAATCAGCTGTTTGAGAAGGCACTGGTGAAGCCTTCTTTCAGCCCACCAAGCACAGCGCCATACATTATATAGTGGTTGTGCTTGGTGTTGCGCTCAGCCCCTCTACAGGGCTGAGCTGCGCCTAAGCCACGTGACCGATGAACGTGCCGTCACCGGCCCAAGAGAGCTGTGCAAGGCGCAGCGCTACTGTGAGCGCCACTGCCTTTTCAAACAGCTGATGAGCGGGTTTGAAAAGTTCATCAATATTAAAATCACGGAAAACCCCTTTAAGGTACGACAATACGGTGCGGTCATGGTGGTGAAGTGGCCATTCCGCGCTCAGGTACCAAGTGGCCGAAAGAGAAATGTCTACTATGCTGGTGAGTGTGTATATTCGGACATGGAGGAAAGAAAAAAATAATCAACTCAAGTTACAAAGTGACAAAGTACTGAAAGCAGACCTGTCACCATGAAAATGCCAACTGCAGGCAGCATGTTATAGAGCAGGAGGAGCTGAGCAGATTGATATATAGCGTTTTGGAAAAAGATTCAGTAAAACGTATAATTTATCTAAATCCCTGCTCATTCTGGGCTTTGGAGTCAAGTGGGCGGTCCTCTCAGTGAGTGTCCTTCCCTGAACCAGTATACGTACAGAGATAGCTGTCAGTCACAGAGTAAGACCTCCCACCGGACTCCTAAGTGCAGAATGAGCAGGGATTTACATGGATCAATGTGACAGGTTTGCTTAAAATTGATGAAAAAGGAGTAGTAAATTAAAAAAAAGAAGGCTGAAAAAAGAAAACAAGCACCTTAAGGTCTATACCATAGGCATGATTCCAACAGCAGATCCTAGAGACGGCTCCGTACTGCAAAAATAGCACATAACTTGCCTGTTCCTACACACTTCCATAAAGAGTAATGTACTACAGATCTATAACCTGCAGCCCATAGCCTGTCACGTCTGTGATAGTACACCGTGGCTTTCCCCCCCTAAATCAATTGGGAAAACGTGGCACGCAGTACGACCCTAGAAGTGTTGTTTGTAGGTAATATGGTGTATGGTACTTCCCATATGGCAACACAAACCGTGCCTCTGGGTTTGAAGGACAGATCCACAGAGACTAGTTTGCCCCCCGTATAGGATCCATGACACGTCTTTTCCCTGAGCTCATAGTCAACTGTAAAGCTTCGCCCATGCAAATAATGGAAATCATCCCATCCAAGCAAAATATGACAACGCCTTTTCCTCATGATGTAGCCTTCTCCGTTTACATGATGATATCTGGGATAATGGCTGATGGATCAGGTTACTAGGCGATTCCCAATTTGACAGACCTAAATGGGTTCTCAACTAGTGTTGAGCGAACTTCTGTTTTAAGTTTGGCGTCTAAAGTTCGGCTTCCGGTTAGCGGAGAATCAATAATGGCCGATTATTGATTCCGCTACCACGGACCACAACGGAATTCGGAATCCATATCGGGATTCTTCGCTAACCGGAAGCCGAACTTTAGACGCCGAACTTAAAACAGAAGTTTGCTCAACACTATTCTCAACCCTTGTCCATCAGAGACGCCACAGGGGTTCCTGCTCAGGTTCTCTCTTCATCAAGAAAGAGTGGCACCCACTCTAGCCGAATCCTATGGACAGTTGTCAAATGGCTGTCCATTCATCTAGGTGGAAGCTACTCAAGGCAAGTCCAAGGGGTTGTCTCTCATATCCGACCATTGCCACAATCATGCAGTTTTAAGGCTCATGCACATAAATGTGTGCGGCCCATGCTTTGGCCTGCAAACAGCGCGACCGCAATATAGGGCTGTGTGCGCTTCGTATCACAGATGTAGACCCCTTTTTGCGGATGCAAACCCACTTAAACCCATGTTCATAAACTAATCAGATTATACTAAAACTGCACAAATATAATGGTATCACGTCTTCCAACAGAAGTCACGTTATCTACGTTACTGCTCTGACAACTTCCGCCTCTCAGATACTATCATGTCAACCTATCGCTGTACACAGGCCGCATAGCCACATATAAAACCGTTAGCTGGTGGCAAGTGAATTGGATTGCCCTGTAAATCTAGCTTTGTTAATTTCTTCTCCAGAAAGAATCCGGATATTCTGTCGTTTGCCTCCGGTTACTAAGAGGCTTATGTTAGGCAGTGAAACACCAGCAGATTTCGTCATAAAATTGCAGTATTAACAGGATTATTGCTTAATGGAAAATTGTACTCCTAAAAGTAGAAATCTACACTGTACCGCATACGTGATCACCACCGTCATATATGTCATGTAGATAGGCTGGCCATACAGCCACCACACGCCTGAACAGAGAGAGCAGTAACCCACTGACACACGGCTCTGGGATCGGCAAATCAAAAGTATAGGGCATACTGAAAGCCAACTGCCTGATCCCTCTCTTCCCTGACATCTGCGGGTGGGGGAGTTAGGAGGCCACCATATGCATTAGATGGCTACCCGTTCCTGACAAAATGGGAAGGCTTGGCCAACATGCATCTAATGTGTATGGTCAGATTTAGAAGAGACCACAGACATAACCTTCCTATGCAAACCTTTCTTAAAGGGGGTTCCGGCTTTTAAAGGGGTTTTCCAGTAATAGTTGTTTGTTTTTTTTTAGAACGTGGTCTCAACCTGCCCCCTTAAACAGAAGATTCCCACTTGCTCTACACCGCTTGGGTCCTTGGCGCTTTCTCCATCTTCCGATCCCCGCACTGTTCACCAGCCGCAGTGCATGGTCACCCGTCCAGCCAACGATTGGCTTCAGCGGGGACGTGCTGCTTGACGGCAGCTGTTCCTTCCATTCATTTCTATGGGAGTTCCGGAGACATCTCAGAACTCCTATTCATTTCGGGGGCTCCAAAGGGTACAGGGTTCTCATTCTAACGGTAAACCTCCAGCACTCTAATAGTTATCACCTAACCTGTAGATAGGGGGTAACTTCATATAACCGGAATAGCCCTTTAAACTTAATTCACAAGAATGTGCTATACATTTTAGGGTAAATCCAAATTAAATGAAGGCATGGGGAATTCCTTTAAGAACAGTAGTGAAGTTCTCTAGCCATACACAGCTACTTTTAGCCACAGGATGCTATGAGGCGACCACGATACCGTACAGCAGGGGCGCGTGGTGCTCTATTCATATTTCTACTTCCAGCCTCAATGTCATGGGGGGGGGGGGGACTACTGGGACTATGGATAAACATAGCACAAGGACACATTTCGATAATTGTACCCTGCGGCTCACGTGACATCACGGCTTAACACTTTATCCACAGTTGCAATATCACTACTACATCTGTAACTATTTGCATACATATACTGCACTGGTGTATATATATATATATATATATATATATATATGTCTTTTTCCATAGGAATTACAAGGTTTTCACTCTACATTCCCCTCCTGATCCTGCCCAGTATTAGCACAGAACATACGGTAGGTAAAGACGGCATCAGACACCTGAAGCGGGCATCCAGAAGATGCCCCCGGTGTCAGCCCAGCTGTGTGCCTGTATACTAACATGCATGATCACACATTACAGCAATGCAGCAGTCATCTATGCTCCAGCTGTGACCTCCACATCCCGAGGACTGGGTTCCTGCTTTTTTCGCAAGCCAGGAATCAGGCATCCAGACCACGTCCACAGCTCATCATCAGCTGCACCACGACAGGTTAATGGCTCCAACCAAATACATTATTAAACCCTATGCAACACATCCAGCCAACATGCCGCCGCCGTCAGATCTCCCTGCCTGACTACTAAGCCAGCAGCATCCAGGCTGCTGCCAGCACACATACCGATAGCCGACCGGCTGATAGGCAGCCATCCAAAGGTTACCTGGCATGTTCTGTTAACCCTTCACCCACCTCAGGGCAGCTATGCCATGCTCCTTTACGTAGAGAGAGAGTCCACTTACCATTTGCGCGAGAAGACATGGCTGCAAGGATCTCTGGCGACGGACGGTCACTGTTAGGGCTAATGTGGTGACACTCGAGTCAATTAGGAAGTGGCATCAATCAGCAGGCGAGGAGGAGGCAAGGCAAACAAATTCCTGTAGTGGGGAGAGGGGAGGTGTTCTCCTCCCCCTCAGATGGGGTGCAGGCAGGGAAAGTTGACTGGCACTGGTGCCCCCTCTGTGTGTACAGCAGCAGCTCCTGGGATGATGCACTGTGCAGGGCTGAGCGCTCGACATGCATATTTCATCAATGGGAGTGGGAGTGCCTGACATGGCATGTGACAGCCCAGAGGACCATAGACTAATGGTGCACGTATTCTTCCTCCTCCTCCTCCTCCACCTCCTATGAGAAATGTATGTTCTGTATACTGTGCAGCCCAGCAGAGGACACTCACATCCTGGGAACCGCTTTAGCCTACCCCGGTGGTATACGCACACTAGCCTCCATTACTAGCAGTATACCAGTGCATCCCAGTATGCAGAGGGGAGTGTACTCCGTCTACTGCTGACTGCCACCCACTACAAAGCAGCCAACCACAGACACACACATGCCAGAGCAGGCCACCAGGGCTCACTGGATCTGCTCGCAGCAACATTGCAGAGCACACATCAGCCTAGAAGACGGTGACCGTAAGTGTCCTTCAGCCGACCCACAGATAGATCTATCTGCTCCAGGAAAAGCTGGGTGACAACCAAAATGGCACCCCCTACAGCCCCAGCATTGATTGTCCCCCAGAGTCCTGAAATCTGTCAGGGCCATGCAAGGCAACTTTGACATTCAGAAGCTTGGAAAAGCTGGGTGAAGAGCCCTGCGGGAGCGGTGACGAGGGATTTCTGGGGATCACCCAACTCTTCAAGAATCGAACAAAAGTAAGCAGTGGCTAAAAGGACACAGAACTCAAGGACAGACTTCGTGCCCTATATAGAAACGATGGCAGCATCACAAGCAATTGAGGGGGAAAATGACACTTTTGGAAAAAAGAGAGGAATTTCTGAAACGAGGTACAAATAAATGTATGATTTACCATGAGTTAGTCTTTTTTTTTTTTTTTAATCATAGAAGTCAATGAAAATTTGGAATCACCCCTGCAACCACACAACAGCCCTGCAGGCAGACGTTGTCCCCAACTCCAGCAAAAGGGGGCGCTCCCATCTCAGAACAGGGTGCTGAGGGAGACAAGGGGCTCAAATCCAGGCAAGCGGACACAAAATCAAGCTGAGTAAGCATCATTCACACGTGCATAGAAAAATATGGATCAAATATACATTTACAATACAGATTTTTTTTGTTCCATTTTTGTTTCTGTATTGTGTTCACAGTTATCCATTTTTCATCCATTTTTGTTCTCTTTTCAAATGTTTTTAATTCAGTTTAGTGATAATTATTATTTTTGTTATTAATGTTGAGGACATAAAGATACAAAAAATGGAACAAATACGCACAGGTGAATGTTGCGAATACAGAACATGCGTTTTAAATTTCAACTTCTATGGGCTAAAACTGGAACCAGTACCGCTCTACCGGAAACAAAAATGACAAGTGCCACATGGCGCGGTCGAGACAGGCTGCAGCGGGAGCCAATCAACTCATTAGAACTGCACTGTTTAGTCGGTCTGCATTGATAAAGGGGTATTCCGGTTCTAACAAGTAATGCCCTTGATATCAGATGGGCGGGGGTCCCAGCGGTAGGAGGGCTGCCCTTGGCTATTTCCGGCGCTCCCATAGAAATGAATGGAGCATTTCAAGGGAGCTCCACATGGTACAGGCTCCTATTCTCGTGATCGGTGGGGGTTTCAGCGGTAGGACCCCCACCAATCGGATCTAACTTGTTATAACCCGGAATACCCCTTTAACAATGCAGTAAACAGTGCGGTCCTAATAATGCTGCGGCTCGTACGGCTGCGGTGTGATCATAGCCTTGCACATACAGAAGCCAACAGCGGACAGAGCTATTTTAAAGGGGTTGTCCGAGTGTTTAATACTAATGTCCTATCCTCAGAATAGGTTATCGCTATGTGATCGGTGGGGGTACAACGCCCAGCACTACTCATCGATCATCTTTCCATTGTACAGCAGGCTCAGCCCCATTCACTTGAATGGGACTGAGCTGCGCCTAGGCCACGTGACCAATGAAAACGACGTCACGTGGCCGAGGAAGAGGCCACGGCGTGCCATGGTCTCTTCAAACTGCTGATCCGGGACCTCCCCACTGATCATATACTGCTGACCGATCCTGAGGATAGATCATCTGTGTTAAACATTTGGAAAACCCCTTTAAAGCGCCCATAAACCTTCAATAGATGTCGGCCAAATCCTAGATCAGCTGACAGCGCTCTCTCCTGACTCCCCGCACACATACAGCACACTCTTGTTATATGTTTAAGGGGAGAGAGCTGCTGCATCTCTGGTGGCCGCTTATGTCCTGGAAGAACAAAAGGATCAGGCATTAAAATTCTGAGTGCCTGATCCCCCATCGTCACCTGTCAGGGGAAAGTCGGGTACTTCCCATACCCATTAGATTATCATCTGGTCTCGCTAAAAATGGTGGGTTCAGCCAACAACTGTATAATGTGTAAAGAGGACCTGTCCCCAAGAAATGCAATGCAGTCTGCAGGCAGCATGTTATAGAGCAGGAGGAGCTGAGCAGATTGATATATAGTTTTATGGGGGAAACATATTTAGTAAAACTTGTAATTTATACATTTAAACCTCTGTTATTTCTGACTTCAGTTGTACATGGGGGAGGTGTTATCAGTGATTGATAGTATTCTCTGTGTAAGTGTGTATACAGAGATATCTGTCAGTCATTGATATCTGTACACGGGGAGGTGTTATCAGTGATTGATAGTATTCTCTGTGTAAGTGTGTATACAAAGATAGCTGTCAGTCACTGATATCTGTACACGGAGAAGGTCTTATAAGTGATTGATAGCATTGTATGTGTAAGTGTGTATACAGAGATATCTGTCAGTCATTGATATCTGTACACGGGGAGGAGTTATCAGTGATTGATAGAATTCTCTGTGTAAGTGTGTATACAGAGATAGCTGTCAGTCATTGATATCTGTACACGGGGAGGTGTTATCAGTGATTGATAGTATTCTCTGTGTAAGTGTGTATACAGAGATAGCTGTCAGTCATTGATATCTGTACACGGGGAGGTGTTATCAGTGATTGATAGTATTCTCTGTGTAAGTGTGTATACAGAGATAGCTGTCAGTCACTGATAGCTGTACACGGGGAGGGGTTATCAGTGATTGATAGAATTCTCTGTGTAAGTGATTGTACAGATTGTAAAATAATGGTCGGCACCCTGGCAATAAGTAGGGAGGTGGTCAGCGGTAGGAATTCATCCGTATGCACATACAGAAAGTAACCACGGCATGGATACTTTCAGTAAGCGCACAGAGATAGCCGTCAGTCACTGATGACATCTCCCCGTGTACCACGAAATCTGAAAAACTGAGATTCTAATGTATAAATTACAAGTGTTATTGAATCTTTTCCAACAAAACTATATCTATCACTCTGCTCAGCTCCTCCTGCTCTATAACATGCCACCTGCAGATTGTACTGCATTTTGTGGTGACAGGCCCTCTTTAACATGCATCCCCTATCCAGTGGACAGATGATACAATGCTAACAGTCCCCTATAAGCTCTCATCCACAGACAGCACACATAACCATTTATTTCAATGTGTCCGTTCACAGATCAGTACTGACGGTGGGTCAGCGGGAAAAGAAGTCACGGAGACATGCGCTACCTTGGTCCGTGATGCTGACTAAACACGCTCATTGAAGTCTATGGGCCCGTGAAAATCACAGACAAAACATGGATGTTTTTCACTCACCACTGATAGGAGATGCTCCGGAAACTTTCAGCTGAGCAATGTCCGTGGAATACAGATGACACACGGAGGGCAAAAAACAGACACGCGGACATTTTCTGGGATGTAACATGGAGTGATTTTTTCATGGACACAGAAATGTTAAGGGGCCTGATGGTTGTGCATTCACTGTAGGTTACACCTAGCTCTAGGGATCCGCAACCTCCAGCTGTTCTGATACTACAACTCCCAGAATCCTCCTTTCACTTCTATGGGAATTACAAGAACAGATGAGCAAATGTGCATGCTGAGAGTTGTAGTTTCACAGTAGCTGGCGTGCCAAAGGTTCCTGACCAATGAAAAGACACAGAGTAACCCTCGGCAAAAAAAAATGACAAGGTGGCCGCTGATGTGACAGATAACTCGTCCCCGAGGCATACGGGTTTAACGAGTCCTGCGGCAGAGGATCAAGCATCAAAGTGCAGGTTTATTTTAGGAAAGTCACGGAGCGATCTGTCAGTGTGATTACTGGCTCCTGGCAGAAGCAGCGTCCTACAATGACCTTCACCAGGAGGACACATGACACAAGTGTGACGGCTGCATGAAGGGCATACCCCCCCCAAAATCATCCTCAAATAGAAATCCCTGGGGGGTCCTGTTGTGTGAGGTTGTTACACACCCTTTATATCTGTTTCAGGGAAAGTTGGGTGATGCTATGGTGGCCAATGGCATTACTACTACAACCACAGCGAGTCCAATTATGTAGTAAAGCACGGATGACAACACCTGTATGCCGGCTGAAATCGCAGACATGTCTGCTACCCAGCTTTCCCAGAAACAGAAGAGTTAGAACTTGAAATGTTGATTTTTCAGGGGATTTAGGGGAAATTCTTAACCCTTTCTAGGTCATCCCTATTAGGAAAACGTATGGGGCATATTTGACATTTCTGTTCATGGTGACCTGTATTCAGCAGCCTGGGACTACATCCAAAAGCCAACCAAACACATCGGACCAGCTCCCATTCATGTGTGCGGCGACATATCATTGGGACGATGACCACCATGCTTTACCTGACCATAAACATAAAAGGGGATCTACAAGCACTAGAAGTACTACAAGTCCCAGCAGACACTGATCAAGAAAGTGAATGATTGCTTGACTACAATATTTCAGCCACTATGGTGCATGCATGTAGCATCCCTGCTTCCATGGTTACATGCAGACCCCGCACTGTGACATCTGCAGGTCACCAGCAGCTCTAGGCCTCACATGCAGCAGGGGAGCCTGAGCCGCTGATACGCACCTGATAAGAACAGCTATGGACGTGCCAGGGCGCCCTGCAATTGAGTATCTGCAACACTTCCGAGACCCCCCCTCTGACATCACTCAGCATTTCCTCCCCCAGACTAGTGTCTATTGCCGAATATGTCTCCAATACACCAGACATTTTCTGGGAGCTAATCGCCATAATGCGGTGAATTAAACTACGACAAAATGGCGCCGCTGTGTACGTGCTAGCCTATTTGTCGAAACACGGTTGGTTTAAAGTGTGTCAGGTGACCGAACACTAATGGGAGGAGCTTACGTGATACTTCCGCAGTGCCACTGCTGACCAATTGGAAAGAGAGATCCTAACGCACCCTCTTATAACGACCAATAGTAATGAGTATGCAAAACAGCCTGTCTCTGGCGTTGGAGATGACGGCTGTGGACACAGAGCTGACACTGGCATATGTAAATGAGAGTCCCTGTCGCCCGAGCGGCTAATCAGCCTGATGGTTGAGCTTTGCTGCATTCCATTACCATGTCTGTCAACCGATCCTCACCTGTTGCTTAGCAACAAAGCGCAAACACTTACTAGGAGTCCCTTAACCCCTTCAGGACCCGCAATTTTCCGTTTTTGTGTTTTCGTTTTTTACTTTCTGCTTTCCCAGAGCCATAACTTTTTTATTTTTCCATTGACATATCCCTATGAGGGCGTGTTTTTTGAAGGACAAGTTGCACTTTCTAACTGCACCATTTAATATTGCATATGATGTATTGGGGAGCTGGAAAAAAAAAATCCAAATGGGGTGGAGATGGAAAAAAAAAAAGCAATTCCACCACAGTTTTATGGATTTCGTTTTTATGGTGTTCCTCATGTGGTAAAGCCGAACTGTTACCTTCATTCACTTACGACGATGCCACATTTGTATGTTTTTGTGTGTTTTAATACTAAAAATAAAAACTTTGCACAAAAATAAATTTTTCTTTTTATTACCATATTCTAAACCCTATAACTTTTTTTTATATTTATGTCTATAGAGCTGTGTGAGGGCTCACTTTTATACGGGATGATCTGTACTTTTCAGTGATCCCATTTTGGTGTGTGTGTGACTTTTTGATCACTTTTTATAAAAATTTTGGGGGGCGAGATGAAGTGACAGCAAAGTGACAAAAATTTGAATTTTTTTCCATTACGCTATTAACCATATAGGATAAATATAGTTATATTTTAATAGTATTGGCATTTTCAGACATGGCAATGCCTATGATGTTTTTTATTTAATTGCGTTTTTTGTTTTTTTTTGAGAAACGGAGTGATTTGAACTTTTAAATATTTTTTTGTAATTTTTTATATTTTTAACGTTTTTCAACCCAGATGACTATAACCAGCAATAATTAGATTGCTCATTGGATTATGTGATGTATATTTATGCATCACAGAACACAGCATTCACTATATCCCAGTATAGTGCTGCCACCTGCAGGCCTGTTTTGGAATATAAAAGTGAAACGTCTTGGAGCCTCAGGCCGAATGCATACGGCCGTGAGCGGTCCGTGGTATCCCGACCTGGCATCCTGCTGAGAGCAGGAGCGCAAGGCGTCATTGGTTGCTATGACGCCGTGTGCTTCATGCCGCCGCTGCACTACAGTAATACACTCGTATGATCTGTGTGCATTAGGCCTCAAGCAGGCTCTGGGCTATCACTGTAATGTAACAGCTTCCCTAATCTCAGCCAGGGGAGGCTATTATGGGTGCAGAGGCACGCAGTTCCCACATCTTCATCTCTCAGATGCTGTGGTCACATTTGACCACAGTGTCTGAGGGGTTAAATGTCTGTGATTGGCCTTATGGGCGATCGCAGATGTTAGCTCCGAACCTTTGCTGTTTGAAACAGTAGAAACCCGGCACTATCTTTAAGGCTACTTTCACACTAGCGTTTTTGCTGGATCTGTCATGGATCGGCAAAAACACTTTCGACCGTCTCTAAAACCATTGTAATGGGACACGCGCACCGCCACTCTATTTCCTGCAGTGCCGATCGATATATTGTATACATAAAACCATTGTAATTAAATGGGGGACGGATCCGTTTATTTTGTGTCCGAGAAAATGGATCCGACCACCATGGACTTACATTGTGATTCAAGACGGATCCATCTTGCTCCGAACCACATCCCAGACAGAAAAACGCTGCTTGGGACGCAACCAAACGGAACAGAAAGCATTCTGGTGCACTCCTTTTCGTTCAGTTAAGTTTTGTCCCCATTGACAATGAATGAGGACAAAACGGAAGCGTTTTCTCCCGCTATTGAGATCCTATGACGGATCTCAATAGCTGAAAGGGAAAGCACAGATGTGAAAGTACCCTAAAGTGATGACTTCCACCGTTCATGTACAGCGGAGGTCATCAAGGGGTTAACACAGGTAGATTTCCCGCCAATCAACGATATAGCATGTCTATTGGTGCTCAGCTCATACAGCACCATTTACATGGAGCAATAAGTCTGAGCACACTCATTTAATGCTCTAGTGTGTTAACAAAAATGTAAAAAAACTCACAATTTAAAGCAGTCTCCATTCCAGCGGTGTGGCTCCTGACAGTCCTTGCTGGACCAAAAGTGACGGGGACCCATTCTTGGTCAGGAAACTTCTGCAGCCACTCACTGGCTGCAGAGATTACGTGTGACCTGCCGTTCTTACACATGTGACCTCTGAGGCCATGACTGGCTGCATTTTAAAAGGTGATGGAGGGGTTATAATTATTTTGCGCTATAATTATTCCAATTTCTGGTATAAATTTTTGTAGATCTGTCGGTTCACTGGAGGCCATGCCCTACCTGCTAAACTCTTCCTACTTGTCAATTTTAAAAAGTGATAAGAACGGCACTAAACAGCGAAAAGTCACAATTTTGCGTACAAAATGAGGCTCACACAAAAATCTGCAACTTTTATACGCCAGGAGATTGGCACACATGGGTTAATAAATGCCCCCCCCCCATGGAATTTTTGTTTTGCAATCCTTTTATTAAATAAAATTGAAAATTAATATATTTTATTTTTAAAAATCTAACCATCACTCTTTTTACATTTCATTTTTACAAACCTTTGTTCATTTTCTTAGTTTTCATCCCATATAGGGTCTTCACTGACTTTTTTGTAATATATATATATTTACATCATCTTGTGTATAGTAAGGGTAGCTTCACATTTGCATTTAATGAATCCGGCAGGCAGTTTTGGCAGAAAACAGCTTGCCGAAGTTCACTGGATACTGCTGTTCACCGCCGGACCCTCATTGACTAGTCATTGGCATTTAAAGAAGCACTCCTACAAAAAAAAATATTCTCTGACCTGTTAGAAAAGTTCATAATATAAACTGTAGTAAAGGTAATCTTCTTAGTGGTGGCTGTATTTGTGAGTTATAACCTCCCTTCTGATCCTCAGCTGTGTCATGTGACCAACACTCAACGCGGGACAGGAAGTCAGTTACTTCTCTCTTCATTCCTATGAGACTGACATTGAGGCTCCCATAGGAATACATAGAGAAACTGGCTTCCTGTCCACATATAAGATGCTGTGTTATTTGGAAAGTCAGAGTGCTGGTCACATGACACAGCTGAGGATCAGAAGGGAGGTTATAACTAGAGATGGGACGGGGGATTCGTCGAATCCATGAATCCCTCGAATCTTGCTGGATTCGTGGGATTCGTGGACTCGAATCCCGACGTAATTTGCCTGAAACGAATCCGACGAATCCGGTGGGAGGGACTGGGAGGCGGAGCTGGGGGCCGGTGCGTTCACTGTGCTCCGGCCCCTCCGCTCCAGTAGTTATAAAATGTGTAATTGTGATTAATAATCATGCTGCCCCCTCTGTCTGTAGTATTACATTCAATACATCTTACTTACAGGGCTACTGCTATCGTAACAGGCCGGCCGGGCAGACGAGCGGCAGCGTCACTGACTGACGTCACCTGCCTGAGCCGCCTGCTTCATTCATAAAGCAGGCGGCTCAGGCAGGTGACGTCAGTCAGTGACGCTGCCGCTCGTCTGCCCGGCCGGCCTGTTACGATAGCAGTAGCCCTGTAAGTAAGATTTATTGAATGTAATACTACAGACAGCATGATTATTAATCAGAATTACACATTTTATAACTACTGGAGCGGCAATGGGGGGGGGGTCTGTGGATGACACTGTTAAGGGGTGGGGGGTGGGTCTGTGGATGGCACTGTTATACGGTGGGGGGGTCTGTGGATGGCACTGTTATAGGGTGGGGGGGGGTGTCTGTGGATGGCACTGTTATGGGGTAAGGGGGTCTGTGGATGGCACTGTTATAGGGTGGGGGGGGTCTGTGGATGGCACTGTTATAGGATGGGGGGGTCTGTAGATGGCACTGTTATAGGGTGGGGGGGTCTGTGGATGGCACTGTTATAGGGTGGGGGGGTCTGTGGATGGCACTGTTATAGGGTGGGGGGGGTCTGTGGATGGCACTGTTATAGGATGGGGGGGGTCTGTGGATGGCACTGTTATGGGGTGGGGGGGGGGGTCTGTGGATGGCACTGTTATAGGGTGGGGGGGTCTGTGGATGGCACTGTTATAGGATGGGGGGGTCTGTGGATGGCACTGTTATAGGATGGGGGGGTCTGTGGATGGCACTGTTATAGGGTGGGGGGGGGGTCTGTGGATGGCACTGTTATAGGGTGGGGGGGTCTGTGGATGGCACTGTTATAGGATGGGGGGGTCTGTGGATGGCACTGTTATGGGGTGGGGGGGTCTGTGGATGGCACTGTTATAGGATGGGGAGGGTCTGTGGATGGCACTGTTATGGGGTGGGGGGGTCTGTGGATGGCACTGTTATGGGGTGGGGGGGTCTGTGAATGGCACTGTTATGGGGTGGGGGGGTCTGTGGATGGCACTGTTATGGGGTGGGGGGGGTCTGTGAATGCCAGGGGGAGAGGTGAGAGGCACTATGATAATACTGGCACATTGGGGGGAGGCACTATGATACGAGCACATTATGGGGGGAGATGGCACTATGATACGGGCACATTATGGGGGGAGATGGCGCTATGATACAGGCACATTATGGGGGGAGGTGGCACTATGATACGGGCACATTATGGGGGGAGGTGGCACTATGATACGGGCACATTATGGGGGGAGGTGGCACTATGATACGGGCACATTATGGGGGGAGGTGGCACTATGATACGGGCACATTATGGGGGGAGGTGGCACTATGATACGGGCACATTATGGGGGGAGGTGGCACTATGATACGGGCACATTGGGGGGGAGATGGCACTATGATACCGGCACATGGGGGGAGGAGAGAGGCACTCCGCACTTGATACTGGCACATGATTAGGGGGGCATCTATGGGGACACTTACTGGCACATTATTGGGTGGCACTGTGGGCCACTTCTTATTGGCACATTATTGGGGGGCACTATGGGGGCATCTACTGAGGCCACAAAGAAGGGGTATTTTATATGGGGGGCTCTGTGTGGTACTAGTATTATCAGGGGGTTTATCTGTTTCTGCAGTATAGTATTGGGGAGCACAGCGGAACAATATTGGGGGTGTTAGGATGATTTGTCCAGAAGATGGGAGGATGATGGAAAAGTAGTAAACTAAGATTTTTTTTTTTTTGTCAAGCTGCAGAGACGAAAAATGGCTGAAAACTGGTGGTCCGGTCTGAAGGTCTGAAAGGAGAAGATGAGGAAAGAGAACATCTACAAGAGACGTCACTGGATGTAAGAGGTATGTGGCTGTATTACCCTGTGTGTTCTGTAGTGATAGGAGCAGGGGTCATAGCAGGGGTCATCGCGGTCATATAGGGTGCGACCGTGACTGGGAGGTGGAGGTTCAGACAAACTGACGCGGTCTGACTTTGTTTCTTACACCGTTCACACAATTATGTACAGGATTCGTAGGATTCGAGATTCGAAAGATTCGATATATTCGAGAACCTTTTCGGATTCGGATTCGGATTCGGATTCGAAAAAAATTGGATTCGTCCCACCTCTAGTTATAACTAACAAATACAGTCACTGGTAAGAAAATGACCTTCACTACAGTTTACATCATGTACCTTTCTAAACAGGTCAGAGAATAAAATATTTTGTGGGAGATCTTCTTTAAAGTATAACTGTGGTATTCTTTTTTTTTTGGAGTTTTGGATTATGGTGATTAATATAACCTTGCTGGCCCTATTTCAACTTTTCACTGTGTATCCAATTACCCCTTAATTCCACATTTTTGTTCCCTGTACTGCCTACTTTTACCTGTGCTTAAAATAGGGTTGCTAGGCATGGTCCGTCTATCTGTTGAAGGACGGAGGACACAGAAGCACGCAGCGTGCAGGGTCACATTACTGACAGCCAGGGACTGTAAGTAAATGATTAAAGCCAGGTCCTCCCCAGCAGCTGATAACAGTGCCTGGGCTGTGTGCACTTCTCCCTGTCCCTGCGCTTGGCAGACGCTCCCTCACTCAGCAGAGCTGGAGAATGCAGAGTTGGAGCAGCGCAGACCAGGGAAGGGAGATCTGCCTTCTGCTCAGTGTATAAATGAAAGCAACATGTGGTAAGAGGACCCCTTTGTGCTGCAGGAGATTAACCCTTTAGGGGGAAGGGCTCTGGTTACTGACACTTTTGGGGGGCTATTGTTACTGGCTAGTGAGGGCATGCGGGATTAGCCTCAGGGTGGGGGCAGTGGCGGCCATCTTAACTGAATAGTGAGATTGCAGTTTTATGCAGACTGGTTGCTAAGGGCTGAATTTTATTAAATATGGGGTAAGTCAGTCTAATAGTAACTGATCCTGGAATATCATGTTATTAGTAACTACATATATGAAATTTAAAATTAGGGTCTAAATGTGACAGTTATCCTTTAAGAAAAATGAAAAACAGTAACCTGAGTCCGTTCATTTAGGGCCCAAGCAGATACACAAGGCAATGATTGGGAACAAACCTTTTATTCCCAATCATTGCCCTGCTCATTTTGCTGTATTTACATGCAGCAGTCATCTTCTCTGTATGGGTATGAATAATCGCTGCGATGGTCATTCATCCCCATACAAATGAATTGCTTGTTGGCAGCACATCTGTATTTACACAGGGCGATGTGCTGCCAACAAACTGTTTTATCTGCCATATAAGAGATTTGCTCGTTTGTTGGTGCGCATTTACACAGCCTGATAATCTGCCTATGTAAATGGGCCCTTGGACATGACAGTAAACTGCACAAAAGTCAGGAGAATGTTTTTTTTTGGGTGGCTAGAAAAACTGAGGGCAACAATCTGATAGACATTTTTATCTGTACAATCCTTGCAGACGTCCCCACGGGTGATTTGCATCATTTCGTTTACTGATCAGGCAGCTAATTTTTTTCAGGTCGATTCAGTTGATGAAGATCGGAAATAAAATGGCCAATTACTCTTACAATCTCTCTGAGACAAGCGGATCATGGTAATGATCACTGTTAGGCCTCATGCACACGACAGTGGTGTGTTTTGTGGTCCGCAAATCGTGGATCCGCAAAACACGGATGGCGTCCGTGCGCGTTTCTGCATTTTGGGGAACGGCACGGACAGCCTTCAATATAAATGCCTATTCTTGTCCGCAAAGCACGGACAAGAACAGGACATGTTATATTTTTTAAGCGGGGCCACGGAACGGAGCAACGGATGCGGACAGCACACGGAGTGCTGTCCGCATCTTTTGCGGCCCCATTGAAGTGAATGGATCCGCATCCGAGCCGCCAAAACGGCGGCTCAGATGCAGACCCAAACATCGGTCGTGTGCATGAGGCATAAATCTGTCAATGGTTAGCTTTAGGGACTTTGTCTAGTCTAGTTCCACAATGGCCAGAAAGGTATTGGGGCAGATTTACGAAAACTGTCTTAAAGGGGTTGTCCACTTTTTTTTTTTAATCCCTGCCTACTGTACCTGCTAGAAAAACATACTCATCTTCTGCACGCTGCTCCATACCAGCTCCCTGGATCCCCATCCTGTAAACTTCCAGATTCACAGGGTCAGTCACATGCAGGTAGGGGGCAATTCACTGCTGAAGGCATTTTTTGGCTGCAGCAGTACACGTGACCCCCCCCCATCAGTTCTAAAGTTTACAGAATGCAGAAGCACGTACAGCATGTGCGATTTTTTTCAATGCGTAAAGCAGGCTAAGCTGGAAAGTCCCTTTAAGAAAAATGTCAGTATTCATATCTGGAGGCTGGTACTGGTACAGCAGGGGTATTATACTGTATGGGAGCTACAGCAGGGGTATTACACTGTATGGGAGCTACAGCAGGGGTATTACATTGTATGGGAGCTACAGCAGGGGTATTATACTGTATGGGAGCTACAGCAGGGGTATTATATTGTATGGGAGCTACAGCAGGGGTATTATACTGTATGGGAGCTACAGCAGGGGTATTATATTGTATGGGAGCTACAGCAGGGGTATTATACTGTATGGGAGCTACAGCAGGGGTATTATATTGTATGGGAGCTACAGCAGGGGTATTATACTGTATGGGAGCTACAGCAGGGGTATTATACTGTATGGGAGCTACAGCAGGGGTATTATATTGTATGGGAGCTACAGCAGGGGTATTATACTGTATGGGAGCTACAGCAGGGGTATTATACTGTATGGGAGCTACAGCAGGGGTATTATATTGTATGGGAGCTACAGCAGGGGTATTATACTGTATGGGAGCTACAGCAGGGGTATTATATTGTATGGGAGCTACAGCAGGGGTATTATACTGTATGGGAGCTACAGCAGGGGTATTATACTGTATGGGAGCTACAGCAGGGGTATTATACTGTATGGGAGCTACAGCAGGGGTATTATACTGTATGGGAGCTACAGCAGGGGTATTATACTGTATGGGAGCTACAGCAGGGGTATTATACTGTATGGGAGCTACAGCAGGGGTATTATACTGTATGGGAGCTACAGCAGGGGTATTATACTGTATGGGAGCTACAGCAGGGGTATTATATTGTATGGGAGCTACAGCAAGGGTATTATACTGTATGGGAGCTACAGCAGGGGTATTATATTGTATGGGAGCTACAGCAGGGGTATTATACTGTATGGGAGCTACAGCAGGGGTATTATACTGTATGGGAGCTACAGCAGGGGTATTATACTGTATGGGAGCTACAGCAGGGGTATTATATTGTATGGGAGCTACAGCAAGGGTATTATACTGTATGGGAGCTACAGCAGGGGTATTATACTGTATGGGAGCTACAGCAGGGGTATTATACTGTATGGGAGCTACAGCAGGGGTATTATATTGTATGGGAGCTACAGCAGGGGTATTACACTGTATGGGAGCTACAGCAGGGGTATTATATTGTATGGGAGCTACAGCAGGGGTATTATACTGTATGGGAGCTACAGCAGGGGTATTATACTGTATGGGAGCTACAGCAGGGGTATTATATTGTATGGGAGCTACAGCAGGGGTATTATACTGTATGGGAGCTACAGCAGGGGTATTATACTGTATGGGAGCTACAGCAGGGGTATTATATTGTATGGGAGCTACAGCAGGGGTATTATACTGTATGGGAGCTACAGCAGGGGTATTATACTGTATGGGAGCTACAGCAGGGGTATTATACTGTATGGGAGCTACAGCAGGGGTATTATACTGTATGGGAGCTACAGCAGGGGTATTATACTGTATGGGAGCTACAGCAGGGGTATTATACTGTATGGGAGCTACAGCAGGGGTATTATACTGTATGGGAGCTACAGCAGGGGTATTATACTGTATGGGAGCTACAGCAGGGGTATTATATTGTATGGGAGCTACAGCAGGGGTATTATACTGTATGGGAGCTACAGCAGGGGTATTATATTGTATGGGAGCTACAGCAAGGGTATTATACTGTATGGGAGCTACAGCAGGGGTATTATATTGTATGGGAGCTACAGCAGGGGTATTATACTGTATGGGAGCTACAGCAGGGGTATTATACTGTATGGGAGCTACAGCAGGGGTATTATACTGTATGGGAGCTACAGCAGGGGTATTATATTGTATGGGAGCTACAGCAAGGGTATTATACTGTATGGGAGCTACAGCAGGGGTATTATATTGTATGGGAGCTACAGCAGGGGTATTATACTGTATGGGAGCTACAGCAGGGGTATTATACTGTATGGGAGCTACAGCAGGGGTATTATACTGTATGGGAGCTACAGCAGGGGTATTATATTGTATGGGAGCTACAGCAGGGGTATTATACTGTATGGGAGCTACAGCAGGGGTATTATATTGTATGGGAGCTACAGCAAGGGTATTATACTGTATGGGAGCTACAGCAGGGGTATTATATTGTATGGGAGCTACAGCAGGGGTATTATACTGTATGGGAGCTACAGCAGGGGTATTATACTGTATGGGAGCTACAGCAGGGGTATTATACTATGTGTGTGAGCTACATAGGTCATGATTCTGTGTGGGATCTACAGAGGGTATGATACTATGTGTGAATTATACAATTTTGGAAATGCATAAGGGAGGCATGATACTTATTAAGGCCTCTTTCACACTTGCGTTGTCCGGATCCGGCGTGTACTCCATTTGCCGGAATTACACGCCGGATCCGGAAAAACGCAAGTGAACTGAAAGCATTTGAAGATGGATCCGTCTTCAAAATGCGTTCAGCGTTACTATGGCACCCAGGACGCTATTAAAGTCCTGGTTTCCATAGTAGTAGTGGGGAGCGGGGGAGCAGTATACTTACAGTCCGTGCAGCTCCCGGGGCGCTCCAGAATGACGTCAGAGCGCCCCATGCGATCACGTCATCCATGAGCGTGGGGCGCCCTGACGTCACTCTGGAGCGCCCGGGGAGCCGCACGGACGGTAAGTATACTGCTCCCCCGCTCCCCACTACACTTTACCATGGCTGACAGGACTTTAGCGTCCCGGCAGCCATGGTAACCATTCAGAAAAAGCTGAACGTCGGATCCGGCAATGCGCCGAAACGACGTTTAGCTTAAGGCCGGATCCGGATTAATGCCTTTCAATGGGCATTAATTCCGGATCCGGCCTTGCGGCAAGTGTTCCGGATTTTTGTCCGGAGCAAAAAGCGCAGCATGCTGCGGTATTTTCTCCGGCCAAAAAACGTTCCGTTCCGGAACTGAAGGCATCCTGATGCATCCTGAACGGATTTCTCTCCATTCAGAATGCATGGGGATAATCCTGATCAGGATTCTTCCGGCATAGAGCCCCGGCGACGACGGAACTCTATGCCGGAAGAAAAGAACGCAAGTGTGAAAGAGCCCTAATCCTGCTTGTTGTTATAAGAATAACATCCTATAGAGAAAAAATATGGTACCTTCTGGTTGTCACCTTTTACATTGCATAGACAAAATATTTAAAAAATCTGATGGACGGGAATATTGTGCATCTAAAGATAAGTAGTGCAGACACCGAGGCACCAGCAGATCCCTTTCAAACCACCGGAGATTACAATCATTTTAATGTTTTTCCAATTTCCAAACTGGTACTAATGAAGGACCAGGATGAAGCTGAAATAACAAGGATGCCTATTTTTCCAATGTATGAAACATACAATGCTGCAGCATGGCAGAATTAGCTGCTTAAAGGGGTAATGTCATTTTAGACAATTATATCCACAGGACATACACTGACAAGCAAAAGGGTAACAGTGTTTTGAACTTTTGACTTTCAGGCTCCATATCTCACCATCCACTACAGCTCCGAACATGAGACTACCATCATTTTATAGGCAATCATCTTGGCTATCTCATACATAAATTGGACTTGCAACTATTTAGCATATGATTAGTTATGCAGATTCTTGTCATGTAACTGCATTGTTACTGTTTTGCTCCTGGTGGTGGAACAATCTTTGTCTTCGTGTTTACTACAAATTACAACCTGTTCTCACATTCCCTAATAGCTCAGTGTGTTATTAGGTGATTCCTAAGCAAAAGGTCACTGGTTTAAATCAAGGAGCAGACAGAAGATTTCCCAAGAAAAGAGAAACAGCATCATTCAGCTCATCGATAGCGGTATATCGGCCAAGAAAATTGCCAAACTGCATCATGTGAGTGCCCTGACAGTTGGAAGAATTTGAAAAAAAGACTGTCCATCCATTCCAAAGCCAAGAGGTGGACATCCAGGCAAAATATCGGAGTTAATAAGTTGGCTCATCACAAAGTCTATCAGCTCTGGCGCGAAAAACACAGCAGTGGAGGTGGCTCGTGTGCTTCATAATAGTGAGATCACAGACGTCCATGCAAGCACCGTGCAATGCGCATTACACAAGTCTAGAATGGTGGCCCGAAATAGGTTGAAGAAGCCTCGACTCGAGTTTGCAAAAAAGTACAAATAATGGACAGTAGAAGATTGGAAATGGGTGATTTGGAGTGATGAGACGAAAGTCAATGGTGGGGCTCTGATGGGTGCAAATGGATCTGGGGGAAAAAAAGGGAAAAGGGGGCTAACAGATCGAGAAATTGAAGGAACTGTCAACTTTGGTGGAGGAAGACTGGTGATGTGGGGTTGTTTCACAGCCAAAGGTGCTGGATACTTGACCAGGTGGTCTCAATGCTGAGATATATGTGAGTATCCCACAAGACAAGTTACTTCATACACTTGAGTACTATGGGTATGAAAAGGGTGACATAGTGTTCCAGCAGGACAATGACCTGAAGCATACGTCGAGATTGGGGAAGAAATGGTTCAATGACAATGAAATAGAGGTGCTGGATTGGCCCCCACAGTCCCCAGACCTCAACCCCATCGAACACTTGTAGAGTTGAAGAAAAACTGTATTCGTACCCAAGTGAGTCGACTAGTATGCACCAATATTGGGAACGTGTAGAAAAGACCTGGGAACAGATTTCGGTCGAGATGTGCTTGAATCTGATAGGGAGCATGCCCAGAAGGATTCAGTGTTGAAAGCCGAAGGTGGATTTACAGAATGATTGTCTATAAAATGATGGTAGTTTCAAGCTGTAGTGGATGGTGAGATATGGAGCCTGAAAGTCAAAAGTGCAACTATGGTCCCGACTCTGGGACCCTGATCTGTCTTCAGAACAGGGGTCCCAACCCCCTTCCTGCCTGGTGTGATGACATATGTGAACAGAGGTTTGGTTCCACATACTTCTCTCCATTCACTTCTATGGTTAAACAATTAAAGGATAACTGTCATATTTTCATAAAAAAATACATATGCTGCTGCAGCAGCATTATGCATAAAGCAATCTTTAGTTTCTTCACTTACCACTGTTTTCCTCTAGTTTTCCACTTAGTTATGGCTGTTTTGTATCCTACATTATGAGGATCTTCTCAAGATGGCTCCTCTGCCAGTTCTCTGAGGCCAAAACTGCATTCCCTCAGGACACATACAAACTTGCTGTACCCAGCAGCTTCCTGCCAGCCAATCAGATTGGATTACTGAGAGACACGCCTCCTCACTCTGAAGCCTAATGCAGGCATGCAGTGTGAAGGACCGCCCCTCTGTCTTCCTAGCCAGAGACAGATGAGCCATAGCAACGGTCTTATAAGGGAGCAGTGGAAAGGGACAGGAGACATGAATCAAAGCTGTTATTATAAGGTAATTACAGATCTTTTGGCAATCATTGACAGACTAACTCAGGTATACATGACTAGCTCTAATAAACTAGCAAATAACAAAAAAATATGACAGTTATCCTTTAAAGAGGTTCACCCATCTCAACATTTATGACATATCCTAGCTTATGCCATAAATGCTGAGATGGGTGAACCTCTTTGACAGGAGCTGGCAATGACCCTCTTGTACAGTGCCAAGACCCAGTTTGATCATGGTATTAGAAAAGTTTACTGTCGGGATGTAAGTTTTCTTTGATACCGGCAGTTTTGGCCACACAAACAAATGAGGACACCATAGCATGATCACAGTGTCCAAGTTAAAAAATGCTCAATAAAGTTAATTCATAGCATGTGGTAAAGCACATGCATGCAAGTCACAAAACGGTATCACATGAGACCAAATGCTAACCTATACCCACTGCACCACATATCTGCAAATGTTTGAAATGTATTGTCATGTTATATATTTTAATGTGTTTATGCCTTTATTTCAGCAGAGAAGGGATGGTTGGCAGGAACACGGCTAACCACCCTGTTTCTTCCCTCTTAGTAGGTCCTGCTTCCTGCCAGGAGGGGGAGTTACAGTCTAGTGAAACAGGCAAAGGAGAGGAGAGAAGAGAGTTCCTGTTCGGATAGTGGGGGAGTGAGAAAGCGCATGCAGAGCTCCCACTCCCAGGAATTGTATCTTATTGCCCTGTGAGGGAAACTCAGGAACCAGATATTTTTCTCCTGTGAGAACAACTTAATCCCGCCACAAGAAAATGCTTGAGAAACAAGACAGCAGAATGATCAGTGAAATACAGCTTTATAGACACTGCTGCAAGGTGAGGGACAACAGACCAGACACCACCACCTACCTACCTTAGGCCAGACTAACATCAAGCCTGTAACACCGTGCACACCTGTATAAGTGCATGCTAGTGTCAACCTATTGCCATCCAACCTACCACCATGCCTCCTCATCTGGTGCCAGAGAAACTGTACTTTGTATTTATTGCTGCTGGACGTGCCACAAGTTATTTTTTGCACAAGTAAAGTGCGACTGCTATACGTTCACTTCTGGCTTTACTCTTTAAACTACATTTCCACTGTATCACTATTGAGCCTGTGATATCAATAAAGTATTTACCAGAAGTACCAGATGTGGAACTGCCGTTCTTCCTAAGATACTACGAGCGATCCAGGCGAAGGAGGGTCGCTTTGTGGGTGTGGTGAGCTTATCCCACAAAACACCTCCCTGGTGAAGTGAGTCCTTGGTTCACAATTTTTATTACAGTGATTTTAATACTTTTAACATTTTATTGGATTTTAGGTGGTCACACTTCTCTTTTAATATATAATCTATGGCATATTTAGTCATATTTATATCACTATTGTCTGTCCCCACCTTCTTTTTTAAATATTGTACGTATAAGTGGGTTGGCGCCTACACCGTGGCTTTTTTTCTCTTTTTCCTCTGATATTGCCATCCAACCTGCCACCATACCTCCTCATCTGGTGCCAGAGAAACTGTACTTTGTATTTATTGCTGCTGGACGTGTCACAAGTTAGATATATTGCACAAGTAAAGAGAGACTGCTATACGTTCACTTTTGGCTTTACTCTTTAAACTACATTTCCACGCACCAAACCCCAGGGATCGACGGTCTGAGGGAGTACACCATGACACATCATCTCATCAGGGCCACTACCACTCTCATCCTCTGCACTGGCTCCTCAGAGGCTCTCTGCACCACTGCAAATTGCCCTTTTTGGTGGAAAAGCCATTGTCTAGGGAAAATGCTATGTTGTACTACTGCTTAAAGGGAACCTGTCAGGTTGAACATAGTGTCTGATCTGCAGGCTAGTAATTCCAAGCCTCTACAGGTTAAAGTTCCAAATTCCCCAGTGCCAAATTCTCAATCCAACCCCTCTCCCTATTGTTAAAGACAAATTTGGGTGGACATTACATACAGCATCATATACCTTTTATATCAAGTGGTGTCTCTTCTGATGTAGACTGTCTCTTTCATAATCTTCTCCATTCAGAGATCAGAGCACCTGGATGACACCTTTCACCTGTGTCTCTTCTCTGCAGAGTTTGGCACACAGACATTTTAGGTCCCACTTTCCATCATTCCCCTTCCCTCCTGGTGACCCAACAGTGTCATCCTGCTGCTATCCCCAAAACTGTGCCCACTGTGCTCCCCAATGCCCCCCTAACACTATACTGAAAAAATGATAGTGCTATACAGATATTCCCACCCCCAGTAGTAGTGCTCCCCAAAGTCCCACCAGTAGTAATAGGTCTCTCCCAGAGTGCCATCATTAATAATGTAATAAAGTAATAGTGCCGCTTACTGTACCACCAATAGCGACAATGCTCCCCAAGAGTGCCCCCATTAGTAGCAATGCCCTTCATATTGTGCCCAATAGTAATGCCCCCAATGTAGTGTCCTCAGTAGATAAAAAGTCCCCCCATACTGCTTCCAGCAATAACAAGGCCCCTCTGTAAGGCGCCTCTATAGAGCCTTCAGTAGTAATAAGGCCCCATATAGTGCCTCAGTAGTTATAATAAGCCTTATAATGGCCCCAGTATTTATAATGCCCCCTGTAGTAGCCCCAGTACTTATAATGCCCTCTGTAGTTCCCCCAGTGTTTATAATACCCACTTGCAGTTCTAACACACCTGTAGTCGCTCCCGTGTTATAATGCCTCCTGTAGTGCTAATATATATAATGCCACTTTTTTAATGCCCCACATAGTGTCCCTTGTATTATTATGCTCCCCAGTGCCCTCTGTATTAGAATACCCCCTATAGTGCTCCCTGTATTATAATGCCTCCCTGTAGTGCTCTCGCCTATAATGCCCCCTATTGTGCTCCAGCCTCTAATGCCTTCCTGTGGTGGTTCAGCTTGTAATCCCCCCCTGTAATGTTCCAGCCTATAATGCCTGTCTGTTGTGTTCCAGCCTATAATGCCTGTCTGTTGTGTTCCAACCTATAATGCCTGTCTGTTGTGTTCCAGCCTATAATGCCTCCTCTGTAGCGCTCCAGTGTATAATTTCGCCCCTTATATTGTTTCAGCCTATAATGCCTCCCTGTAGTGCTCCCGCCTGTATTATCCCCACGTAGTGCTCCAGCCTGTAATGCCCCTCCAGCTGTAGTGCCCCAGTCTATAATGCCCCCCTTGTTTTGCTCCAGCCTATAGTGCCCCCATATATTAAACAAAAAAATTAAAGTACCATCCGCAATGCCATGTCCCGAGCAGGCAGTCGCAATTACCCTGACTCAGTACCTCAATCGAGGAATGAGCAGCAACTGAGGCAGACACAGCATTCAAAGCAACAGAACTTTACTCCAGTTGGGGCAGCAAGTGTAATGGTTAATAGTGGCAGAGCTTGGTGGTTACAGTTACTATTAGGTAAACAGTCTGGCAGTTACAAAGACTGGCGCACAGCTTGATGGTTACAGTCTCTGTTGTGCACATAGTCTTTACTGGGCTTCATGGTCATAAATAATGGCACAGAGCGTGGCAGTTAAGAGTTTCTAATTGGCATACAGACTGGGACCTGGCAAGTGTTAGACCTTCAGAACCACTGACAGTACAACTCCATGCATGGCCTCTACTGTGTCAGTCTATGGTTATACTTTATGGCTGGGGCCGCGCAGCCACCACCCGAATCTGAACTTGAACATCATGCACAGTACACAGGACCTTCTGTACACCATTCTTGAAGGGCTCTCCTTGGCAGACCCACATAACGGCAAGAGTTCAGTAGGGTCAGGTTACTGGAAGCGGTCTGCAACCACTCAACAGGTTTTCAGAGTCTCCACCTCTTCACCGATGTATGCTACACTGTCAGTCCTGTGTACAGTAGTGTACCTACAATGAGGGCAGACCAAACAACTGCTATGGGGCCCAGGACGAGCTCAGCTCTGAACTGGTTCTTCTAATCCCAACATAGTTTTATGCAATTTCCTGCAGCCCCCACAAATGGGAGCACAGTGCATAGAAATTTTACAGCTTCCATTGTGGGCAATGTGTGATGTTAAATTCCTGTTCATTGAGCTCGCCCTAGTGGTGGCTCCAAGCAGCTAATTTAGCAGTATATTATGTGAGAGGAAGCAGTGATTTACAGCTATATGGGGGAGAGTTAGAAATGTATTTTTGCCAGTTGTCTGGTGTGAATCAATTACGGCTAGTTTCACACTAGCGTTTACAGATCTATAATGGGGTCCGGCAGAGATCCGGCCACAACCCCGCAAATATGTCTAGAATTGGACGGAAAAATACCGCTTTTTCTGCCATAGAAGTCAGGTAAGGTGGGTCAGATGGAGGGCGTTTTTTTTTTTATTTTAATAAAAAATTCCTACAAATGTAAATTTATCAGGCATTTCATTGTGTGTGTGTTTGAGGGGGGGGGGGGGTAAGTTGCTGTGGGGCTCTATGAGATTCAAGTACACCCACTGCCTGTGCACAATGCTTTGTCGTTGGGCCTTCTGTACAACACTCTACACACACTAGTGGCTCAGTATTTCAGTCCAAAATACTTCACTATATACTCAGGCTCCACCGAGTCAAGGAGCCGGTGCGGAGGCCCGTTCCTGAATCCACACACATGGCCAAGGAATGTTGCTACCGACTGTGCAAAACACGTGCACAGCACCTGTTAAAAAAGATAAGTTTACAGAACATAATAGAACTTTGCAATATAACAGGGATCAGCAACCTTCGGCACTCCAGCTGCTGTGAAACTACAATTCCCAGCATTCTTGGCTGTGATTCTATCTCCTATAGAAGTTAATAGAGCACTCTGGGAGCTGTAGTTTCAGAACAGCTGGAGTGCCGGAGGTTGCTGATCCCTGCAATATAACATAAGTGTCCAGTTAGCTTCCTAGCATCTTCAGTTCAGGTGTACAACTCGAGTCGTCTGTTCAAGCGCATGTCTATTACTTACATGTCTATGACATAATGAACAGCATGGTGCTGGAATTCATTTGTACGAGTAAAGGCTATTTTAACGTGGATCTGACAGGTCTCCTATGTAAAGGACCTGTGACACAGGGTGATAATCTGCCCAACAATAATTTGCATGAACAGTTGCCCAGATCCCCATCATTACCCAGTGTAAAAGTGCCCAGAGATAAAATGATAAAACACCAGTTTGTGTTCAATTTGCAATATCATCAAATGGCGCTAGTTATGGGCAGTTTATCTGCCTGTGTGTAGTGACACTTATACGAGAAATTCTTGGAAATTTGCAGTATAGCTTTCTATTACCGATATCTGATTTAGTATATGTTTTTCATGTGTATATGCTGCCAGTACTCATGGAGGAAGCCTGTGAGTCCTGCTCCCCTCCACACACACAGTGATTGACAGGTATCTATATGCACAAACGCATAAATGAAATCCTGTCAATCACTATAAGGCCAGATTCCTGGACTTGGTGGACAGTTACGAGCAGAGATTGTTCCAGATATCATTGCTGGAAACCAGTATACAGCCAATCAACAGGAGTGGAAGTGTTTTAACTTTTTTTTCTAATCCTGGACAACCCCTTTAACTCTTTCTATAAGGGTGCCTTCCACGGCAGATTTTGTGGAAGAAAATTCAGCGACTGAAAATAAGTAAATAACATTTTTTGGGTAACATAGATACACAATGCATTCGGAAAGTCTTCAGGCCCTTTCACTGTTGTCACATTTTCTTATGTTACGGCCTTGTGCTAAAACAAAAAAAAATCAAGTTTTTCAATTCTGCACTCAATAACCCATAATGACAAATTGAAAACAGAATGTTAGAAATATTTACTAATTTATTGAAAAGGAAAAACGAAAAAATCTTGCATTGACATAAGTATTCAGACCCTTTATTCAGGACTTAGTAGAAGCACCTTCGGCAGAGATTACAGCCTCCAGTCTTCTTGGGTATGATGCCACAAGGTTTGCACACCTGGATTTCGGCAATTTCTGCCATTCTTCTTAGCAGATCCTCTAAAAATGCTCTGTCAGTTTGGATGGGGACTGTAGGTGGACAGCCATTTTCAGGTCTCTCCAGAGATGTTCAATTGGGTTCAAGTCAAAACTGTGTCTGGCCAACTCAAGGACATTCACAGAGTTGTGCCTAAGCCACTATGTGTTGTCTTGACTGTGTGCTTAGGGTTATTGTCTTAATGGAAAGTGAACCTTCAGCCCAGTCTGAAGTTCAGAGCACACTGGATCTGGTTTCCATTAAGAATATATCTACAGCTCCATTCAGCTTTCCCTCCACCCTGACCAGTCTCCCTGTCCCAAGCACTTAAAAACAGCATGATGCTGCCACCACCAGGCATCACTGTAGTGATGGTATTAGGCAGGTGACGAGGACTGCCTGGTTTCCTCCAGACATGGCATTTAGAATTTAGGCCAAAAAATGTAATCTTGGTTTCATCAGACCAGAGAATCTTGTTTCGGCCAGTATGAGAGTCCTCCAGGCAGGCTTTTATGTATCTTTTACTGAGGAGAGTCTTCTTTCTGACCTCTCTACCATAAAGCCCAGATTGGTGGAGTGCTGTAGCAATGGTTGACCTTCTGGAAGTTTCTCCCATCTGCACACAGGATTTTTTCGAGCTCAGCCAGAGTTACCATTGGGTTCTTGTCATCTCTCTTCCCAAGGCCAGTTCTCCCCTGATTACTTACTGTAGCTTGGTGGGGCAGCCAGCTCTAGGAAGGTTTCTGGTTGTTCCAAACTTCTTAAATTTAAGAATTATGGAGGCCACCGTGCTCTTGGGAACTTTCAGTGCAGCCGAATTTTTTTTTTCTTTTTACCCTTCTCCAGATCTGTGCCTTCACACAATCCTCTTTCTGAGCTCTATAGTCAGTTCTTTCCTCCTCATGGCTTGGTCTTTGCTCTGATATGCATTGTTACCTTATATAGACAAGGTTGCACAGGCCACAAACAGTGGGAGTGAACAGTGAGGATTTCTAACATTGAAAAGTATACTCCACTCTATCGATGATGTACCATGTCAACTTGTGACTGTGGCGACCATGCACTGGCCCCAGTGGTGACATGTCATTGTAAACAAAGAGAGCTATTATCCTTAGAGATTAAGTGGATTTGAAAGGAGTTTTTATTAATATATTTTTTGTATTTAGTTTATTTAAAGAATATAAAACTATTAGAAAACCCCTTTAAACTGTAAAGTTGCCCCTAAACTTTAATAGGAAGAAAAGTGGGACATTTGTGTTCTGCCTTCTGTAGTGATATAGTAAGATGTTCATGTTACATGTAGAGATCGGATATAAACCTGTGCATTCCTTGTGCAGCTCATGACATGAATTCATACAAAATGTATCCGTGGGAAACGTTGCCCCTTCCTCACCTCGGGTCCATTTCTTACAGTTTAGGTTCTCATAATGCCATGCTTTACAATGCTGTCCTTTGTGAGACATCCCAGTAGTACAGTGCCTCTCTCATGACATGCAGGTCTTTGAAACACAGCTTGACTGAAGTTATGGAGAAGATAATTGTCTTTAATGAAAATCTTGCCTTCAGTTGTCTGGAGGTTTTCATTGCTGACAGGAGATCTGGTCTAATCTGTCACTGGAGATTAGTTATAATAGATCCTATAGAACTTGTTACGACATATCACTATAATACAATGGATGTGCCCTATTTAGAGCGGCTTAAAGCACTATGACATTGACTGACCGTAGAAGCAAAATAATACCTCAGACCCAGTGGTCAAACTAAAAATTTTATTTTCAAATTGGACTAAGCTACAGTGTCAGGTCCTCAATTTAAGATTGATAATATATAAATGTATGGTTCTGCCTAGATTTTGATGTTTTTATACCTGTAATCTAATGATTTTTTTGGATTGTATCGCCTCCCTGAATTCAATTCCATAACCAGTTTATGAACTAATTTGAGGGTTAGTATGAGCAAGGGACACGGTCTATTTTGGCACCTAAAGGCTAAATACACCTTCAGGCCGTTTTTTATTATTGCATTTTACTCATTTTGGGCTTTATTTTTTTTAACTTGGTTAAAAAATGTTCAGCGATTTCTGAGATACAAGGGTTAAAAAAATCAGTCTGCAAGCTGTGACTTTCTGTCCTCTTTAAATACCGTCAGCTGACAGCTCTTATCTATGATCTTATGACCTCATAAACGCTCATTATAGCTCAATTCTTATCAAACTGTTAGGCATTGTATTGTCTTCCTGAATTCAATTCCATAACCAGTTTATTAACTAATTTGAGAGTTAGGATGAGTAAAGTAAACCCGTCAGGGATACATTCCATTTTGGTAGTTAAAGGCTATGTACACCTTCAGGGGCATCTTTTTTTAAGATTGCATTTCATTCATTTTGGGCTAACAATCATTTTTTCAATTGGTCTTTATGAAAAATGTTCAGCCGTTCCTGAGATATAAGGGGTAAATAAATTGGTTTGTTTGCAAGCTTTGACTTTTTCTTTAAATTCTCATCACCTGACAGCTCATGTGTAACTCTTATCCCTGTTCTCCTAACCACATAAACACTCATTTAAACCATATTTATTATTCCATACCTAATACTCAGCAATCCGCTCTTTCTCTCTGTCTAACCAGAGGGTGCTGCAGTTGTTATTGACTGTGGCATCTGAGGGGTTAAACTGCTCGGACTGGAGTTACGCCAATTCCAGCAGTGAGAACAGGGCGCAAGCTGTATAATACAGCAGGCACTTGTAAGCGATGTATTGGTAATTGATGTACTATTATGGCACACAGAGGGAACAGCAGTACTGACACGGCGTAAAGGTACGCCACAGAGTGTTAAAGGGTTAAAGGTGTTTTCTCACTAGTTTTGATCTCCCCATTGTGTCTGGTTTATCAGTGAATTTCCTGGTGATAGAATCTGAATTAAGCTTCAAGTCAAAGTTTACTGCAATTCTTATCCCTAAATTATATGATTAAATGATACAAAAATCCTACATGATAACTGAAATGAGTTGATTCCATCATGATTGGAAACACACGTCAAGTTTCATAAATTGTAATATGGTTTGTTGGCTGCTACACCAGTTGTTATTTTTATTGTTTTGCCTGAAATGATCACAAAAAAATAAATAAATAAACCAATGGAGCTGTGTAATATATTGTGTATGACATAGGGTGTCAAAACTGATACCCCCTGTGACAGCTGCTATTATAAGTAGAACTACAGAATCAGTAGAGAAGCTGGAAAACCATACCATATTCAAGTGAATTTACCCTTTAGATATCCGTCAATGAGCGATTCCATCAGTCAAACTAATCAAAATGTTAAATTGATCACAGCAGGATGTTATGATGCAAGATCATATTACTATATTACTGCCAATCCACATGGCTGCTTCATACATGGATCTGAGCAAGGATGGAAATTATCTTCCCCAAGTCGCTTCCTGCAGAATCTATGTCTGGTAATCTCACTTTTGTAATCATGCTTGTAATTCGCCCCCGAGGTGTACAGGTTTCAGAGATACGACCAGGCAAGTTGTGTCCAAGTGTGAAGAGTGTCTTAACAGTATTCCCCTCACTGCAGAAGGTCTGAATAGCTGTAGTAGCAAGTTACCTTACTGACTCCAATGCTCAGCCATGAAGATTTATGAACCTTCTTGTCTTTCTCTCCCTTTCTTCCTTTCTGTAGATTATCCAGAGATCAGTGAGTCTTTGAAGCTTTAGTCCATAGAGCAAACAGAGTTGCTTCTTCACTTTTTTTTTACCTCTTGGAACCTTCTAGACTCAGCTGGGGGTGACAGTGCCAGATCTCATTAATTCTATCATTTCCATCCATAACCGTACTGGGAATACAGAGCATAAAATGATGTTAAATAACATGACAAGCATACAAAAAAAAGAAAACAATTTGCACGTACTCCCTGCTCTGGGGTAAAGCATCTTTAGGAAAGGCCATCCATATTAGATTAGCGGGGGCCTGACTTTCAACACCCCCACTGATTAGCTGTTTAAAAGGAACATGACGCTCTTTTAGCGCTAGAATACAATGGAAACCATTTTAGAATAACCATAGGGATCAAAGACAAAGGGGATATAAGGGGTCCAAATTGAAAATGACTCAGGAATGTTATATAAAGATGGTTTCAGCAGTTAATATGTATTTAATTCCCTGAATGGATATATCACAGCTTGGAAAATGCTGAAAAGTTGATATGAAAACCTCACTCGGAAATTACTGGTTTTCATTTATATTCTCGGAAGAAATGCAGCTTCCCACGGTGGCACATTATTGTATATTCTAAAAGTGTGCCCACACCGACAATACAGTGCTGCCTACTGAATCTGGCTTTGTGGAGGCACGTGAAACGGAAGAAAGTTGTTAAAGTACCAAGGTGACTATGGGCTGCATACAAAGGGAAGTTATAATAGTTTTTCCACAAAGTTAATGACCATTGTATATAATAGCTTTGCTCTCAGACGTGCTGTGCTCTCAGACATGCATTCCTATACTTTCAATAAAAACTCGAGCCTGGTAAGAGTTGGAGGCATTGAATGCTCTTCCCACCCAGAACTTGTCACTGTATATGCCAATACTCCCCCAGAGCAACAATATGCCATCACAGACTACCTGCAACATTGCCTACCATCAGACAGCTATGTTCAGGGCCTCTGCACACAGGGTGTGTTTCCCTCCTAGTACAGTAAATATGCGTGTGGTTCCCCATCGTTTCCTCAACGTTGTAAGGTCCACATGGCACATATGTAGTACATCACTGTTCCAAAATGCTGTATCAACATTATTGCAAATGCATGTGCTGGAAGATACATAACAGCATGCAACAGCATAACATCACATATTGGTATATCAGTCATACATTAGTCCAACACCTCTAACTCAGTGGATTGTCCATCGTGACAGGGTCAACCACATACCAACATTTCTATTGGAAATTTGGGACATTTACATCCTGTTCCCAGGCATGCTCCAAACTCACCCGGAAATGGTCACTTATGGGTAGGGTTTACATAAGTCCTGCCCATTCTTGGACCAGGACAAGCTGAATTTGCAGGGATTATCTCTGAAAATTCTGGAAAATCCTGGCAGGCTCGAGATTATTTGTCAACTATGGTCAATGGTAACCATAATAACAATGCTAAACTTAAAAGATACAGTTTTTAATTGTAAGAGAGGGTGCACTTTGTTTCAACACTCTTACATCCAGCTTCCTAACTGTACACCCATAGCACCAATCTCCAGCACCGTCATGGTCTTCCTCTCCTATTTTTTCTAAATACGCAAACCAGCCCGTCACATACAGAGGCATTATCATACTGCTTGAGCGTACCCCTTTCTCGCTGCTGGTGGGAAAAACAGCCTATTTATTTTCACACTTTGGGGCCCTATCAATTAAGGCATCTGTGACCTTATCGCTGCAGTGCCATCGTGGAAAGTGTACAACTAAATAAACAGTAGTACAGGAGAACCACCATACTTTGCATATACAGTACATAGTACACTTAACAGTGTCAATACCACATGAAGGCACCATATTAAAGGAAACCTGTTATTGTTTCATTGAGGGCAGCCGAAAGTGGAAAGCACATTCTGATTTCATTAGTCTGTCATTTATCTGTTATTGTAAAGCAGTTGTGGAGGAATAAGCGGGACTGCTCTTCATCAGACCGTGACTCTTCTCTGGTGTGCTGACAGCATTATACAGTAAAATTTCCATAACCACTCTTGCATTTCTGCTTCCTGGCAGTCCAGGCCCACATGTTCTTATCTGGCTGCCGATAGTGGCCCTGGCTGCAGGTGTTCCATGTGCTCCCCTTCTCACATGTTGAATGCCTGCTTGTCTTCTAGGCCCTCTTTAGTGAGACCAATGAAATAAGTGTTTCTGTTACTACTGTATGCTGCCCTCAGTCTTAAAGTGGTTGTCCAGCTTCTAGCCACTCCATTCCAGAGCTGGGGGTCTGTTCCTGCTGTCACACTTCGGTGTGGGAGGGAAACACCACACCAAGCATAGGAAAAAGGGAGGAACAGGGAACCAGGCCTTAGAACTAAGGAAATGGACACCTCCTAGTGAAAATCCTAACTAAAATCCTGACTGACTATCAGTATGAACAGACCCCAAAGGTAGGTGAGTTCATACGCAGGAATACCTAGAGTCCTATCAAGCCCTATAGGATCCTGGGACTAATGGTAGGACGAGACCTACCTGTTTCTCCAAAAGGAAGGACAAACAGGAGTCTCTTCAGGCTTAATACAAACAATAGGGAAATGCAACACACATAACGCAAACAAAATACAATGGGGAAAGAAAACACTTAACTTCAAAGGAGCAATGGAAGCACCAGGAACTCAGCCGAGATCCAACCACAATCTATCCAAAGGTCCAAGCAGAAGCTATAAACCACACAGCATTGTGGGAGAAGCAACTATAAATAGAAAAGGTTAAATGACCCTAATAGCCACACCTGGAGAAAGGAGGTGTGCAAAGCACTAGAAACAACACAGGACGTCATTGATCCAAACTGAAACATGTCAGATCAAACCACGTGTTGCCAGTCTCACCGATCTCCTTCCACCTGTCGCAGGAACATCCGTGACAGTACCTCCCCTTCTACGGGTGACCTCCGAACACCCAGGACCAACCTTATCTGTGTGAGACCGGTGAAAAGCTTTCACCAAACAACTGGCATTCACGTCAGATGCCAGTACCCACATCCTCTCCTCTGGTCCATAACCCTTCCAGTGAACAATATGCTGAAGAGATCTACAGAGAACTCAAGAGTCAATTATCTTGCCGATCTGAATTTCCAAACTATACCGTCTCACCATGACAGGAGCCTTTGCCACACTCTCTCTCTCTGTCTCTCCTACTCTCTCACGGCCAGTCTTTCAGGGACAGAAAGGTTATACAAGCTAGATGTTGGGCAACTGTAGCTTGCGGGAATAAGGTTGAGAGGACTATGCAGACTCCGGATGCGGAGGTAAATCCTGGCATCCACTCTCAGAAAATACATTGGCGAAATCAGATATAAAAGAGGGGGTAATGTCGTAGTAGTTAAAACAGAATAATAGTATTCAGACAATTGTCAATGCAATAATCAACCCCGATCCAGAATCTGTCTAGCTTGCCAATCATTGTTGGATTGTGCATGCTAAACCAAGGTAAACCCAGAACCATTGGAGCAGGGGAGACCCTCCAAACACAAAACACAAGATAAATTCTTGATGAAAGTCAATCCACATCTTAACCCTGATATCATTGCACCACTTGAGATAAACACTCTGAGTTAGAGGTGCAGAATCAACAATAGCAAAAAAAAAGAAATGTATTTTTACTAATGCACTCTGGTGACAACACTTGCATACAGACGAACTGAGCATCAATCAGTTTCCCCCAGCCCCCGCTGCCGATAAACACCTCAATCCCACAGTTTTTTACTCTAGCGCCACCTCAGCAGTCAGGAGAAATCGGGTACTACCAGTTAAAGACAAATGCAAATTTTTTGACTCTCCTGTCACCCCTCCAAGAGTCAGATGGGAATTAAATGTCCCTCTTTTTTCTTTTTGCCATTGAATGTATGGACATACTCTGATAAAATGTCCCCTCTGTCCGCAGAAAAAACACACTCCCTTCCTATTACCAGTATGCTTAAAAGCGTATCCAGGAGTAGCTCCCCCTAATTGCATAGGTTCGTCCCCAGACATAAACCCAGGAGTAGCTTCACCCAAAGTGTTAGAGGAGGACAATACAACATGTGATAGTACATCCTGAGAGTGGGGGCCCCTAGATCTCTCTCTCTCTCAGGCGTCTATCAATGCGTATAGCAAGAGACATAGCAGCCTCTAGAGACACTGGGGTTTCATGAAAGGCCAAAGCGTCCTTCAGCCTCTCTGATAACCCTTGACAAAACTGACTACGGAGGGCAGGATCATTCCACTCTGTATCTGTAGCCCACCTCCTAAACTCAGAGCAATAAATCTCAGTGGAACGATCACCCTGACGAAGGCCATGCAGCTTAGTTTCGGCTAGAGAAGTCCGATCCGGATCATCATAGATAAGACCCAAAGCTTAGAAAAATTAATCTACTGACAGGAAAAACTGCGATCCGGTCGGCAGAAAAAAAGCCCATGACTGCGCATCCTCCTTAAGCAAGAAAATAACCACACCGACTCACTGTTTCTCATCCCCAGATGAGTGTGGACGTAGCCTGAAATACAGTTTGCACACCTCCTTAAACAAAATTAAATTATCATGTCCCCTAGAGAATCTGTCTGGGGGGGCAACTTTAGGCTCCAGATAGGCCTGGTCTCCACCACTACCACCAGGACCAACAGCCTGTGATCTCTGCATCTGCGAGACGGTCGTGCGGAGGTCAGCTACGTTCAAAGATAGCCCTTGCAGTTGACCTGCCAGTGCAGCAATAGGATCCATGGCTGCACACAAACAAACAAAAAATGACAGTTTTGGCGGTTTATAATGTCATGCTTCGGTGTGGGAGGAAAACACTACACCAAGCATAGGAGAGAAGAGGGGAAACAGGGAATCAGGCCTGAGAACTAGGGAAGGAAATGGACATCTCCTAGTGAAAACCCTAACCAAAATCCTGACTGACTACCAGTATGAACAGACCCCAAAGGTAAGTGAGTTCATACGCAGGAATGCCTAGAGTCCTATCAAGCCCTATAGGACCCTAGTACTAATGGTAGGGAAGAGACTACCTGTTCCTCCAAAAGGAAGGACGAACAGTAGTCTCCTTCAGGCCTAATACAAACAATAGGGAAATGCAACACACAGAACCCAAACAAAATACAAAAGGGAAAGGAAAGACTTAACTTCAAAGGAGCAATGGAAGCACCAGGAACTCAGCCGAGATCCAACCACAATCTATCCAAGGATCCAAACAGAAGCTATAAACCGCACAGCATTGTGGGAGAAGCAACTATAAATAGAGAATGTTAAATGACCCTAATAGTCACACCTGGGGAAAGAAGGTGTGGCAAGCACCAGAAACAACACAGACCTAATTTGATCCAAACGGAAAACATGTCAGATAAAACCATGTGTTGCCAGTCTCACTGATCTCCTGCCACCTGTCATGGGAACGTCCATGACACCTGCTTCTTCTGGTCCCCAGCATGTAAACTTCCAGACAGGGTCATATATTTGCTTCTGCAGCAAATTACTGGCCACAGTAGTGATATGTTTCTAAGCAGCCCATGACTGAGTAGCAATGTGCCACATGGGGACAGGTCACTGCTGAGGCCGGTGATTGGCCACATGTCACCGCCAGTTCTGTGAGAAGGTCTGGCAGACGTCCTTCTCTACCTCTTGCATGATGTTCTTTGTTTTGGTTTCACTTTGTCATCTCCTTTCCTTCTCCCAGGTGTCACCTATTTAGACTAATCGTCTCCTTTTATATTCCCTCCCATACTGCCTAACTTGGCAGTTTATACTACTTCCTGGATGAAGTGTTCACTGCTGGAGGCTGCTGCTGCTGTTTACTCAGAAAAGTCTTTTCATGTATTGTGTTTCCTTGCTGGCTTGATTCTAGCTGACCCTCACTCCGTCCGTATTAAGTGCAGGGAGCCGGTGGTCGTGTCCCCTCACTATTATAGGGGTGTTTCAGGTGTCACACATTCTTAGGTACGTGGGGGCATGCAAACGTCTACCATGGAGACCCTTGCATGGGCATAGCAGACAGGGAGAGCTCTTAGGGGTTTTATAGGGGCTCACCTATATGCTCCTTAGTTTGGGATCAAGCCAGTTGGACGTTTATTCCATAAGTTACAGCTATCTGCAACTCTATCCCGTGACATTATAAACCGCCGGAACCGTCTTAAGCATGGATCCGGTTTCAGCCTTGATTGACCGCATGCAAGGTCTTTCGCTGGAGGTAGCAGATCTCCGTAAAACTGTGTCTCAGTTTCAGGTGACCGGTTCTGCTGGTGTTCATGGAGTTTGTTCCGAGCATAAGATCTCGCTTCTGGATACGTTCTCTGGGGGTAGTGAGAATTTTGTTCGCTTTAGAGAGGCTTGCGAAATCCATTTTCGCCTACTTCCCAATTCCTCTGGTGATGAGGAGCAGAGGGTGGGAATCATCATCTCGCTGCTCAGGGATAACGCTCAGTCTTGGGCCTTTTCGCTGCCGGTGGGGGCACGACCCCTCCGATCGGTGGATGAATTTTTTGGTAGCCCTGGGGCAGATGTATGAGTGACCCGGATCGTATTGCTCTGGCCTGAATCTAAACCTGCGTCTTTTATGCCAGGGAAAACAGTCCGCAGAGATATATTGTTCTGAATTTCGGAGATGGGCAGCTGATACTGGTGGAATGACGCTGCACACCGAGGTCAATTTTGCCATGGTCTTTCGGAAAGATTGAAAGATGCAATTGCTTTTCATGAGAGACCAGCCTCGTTAGAATCTGCCATGTCTCTAGCTGTTCGTATTAGAGCCTACAATAACCCAAAAACCGAACCTCACTCCTCAACCTACTGCAACTTGTACAACAAAGAGCAAGGATTTAACAAGGTAAAAAAATCTCATTTTATTCAATATAAGTCACATAATCATTACAGGTGAGACTCAAAAGGGACAGAACATGGAGACTGGGCCACAAAAGGGCTCTGCAATGTGGAGAATCACAATGGGGGATGATGTGACCATATACAGCAGGTAACAAACATTTAACAGAAGCTGTGAATATTGGAGTAGTTGCGGGTGCAATTGCTGTCCCCTAGTGTTGAACAACTACCTAGCTCTTATTCACAGCATCCAAGTAATGGATGCTGTAGGGTATAATTGGACGGTGCAATACTACTCATAAAAATGGCATATAACAATAACTGTAAGCCACTAGTCCCACCCTAATCCAGATACCATGTTACCTACCCATGTTACTGCTGAAAAATGGTGACACGGTTCTCCCACTGCTTCAACCTCAACACGTGTTTCGCCACGTAGGATTTGTCAGGAGGTCCTCTGTTAAATGTTTGTTACCTGCTGTATATGGTCACATCATCCCCCATTGTGATTCTCCACATTGCAGAGCCCTTTTGTGGCCCAGTCTCCATGTTCTGTCCCTTTTGAGTCTCACCTGTAATGATTATGTGATTTATATTGAATAAAATGAGATTTTTTTACCTTGTTAAATCCTTGCTCTTTTTTTGTACATCTAGCTGTTCGTATTGACAGGCGTCTTAGAGAGAGGGAGACTATTCCTTCCTGTCATATTCAGCCCAAGGACAGTCTCATTCAGTGCGCAGGGGTCTCAGTCTCTCTCAATCCCCTTTGAGTAGGAGGCCATGCAGCTGGGTTTGCTTGCCTCTGATAGTAGAGGATTCAGCTCTCAGAGGAGGGTTTGTTTCTGTTGTGGGGGTATAAATCATTTGGCTAATGTTTGCCCCTCTAGAAGATTCATGGAGTTTTCTGAGGGTAATAAAAAAAAAAGAAAAAGAAAAAAGCCCTCTAAAAACTTTCAATTTACTACTATTGGCAAGGTTGATGCGGAAATTGAAGGTTTGCCGTTTGCTTGTAGTTCCCGTTTTCTCCTACCTGCCAGGGTGGCGCTAGACAGTAAGAACATTGTTTGTGAGATTTTTGTAGATAGTGGAGCAGCTGTCATCTCATTGATAATCAATTTGCAATAACGCATGGTTTCCAGGTATGCACTTTGGAAAAGGATATACCTGTTTTTGCTATCGATTCTCAAAGATCGTTAAAGGCATAGTTCACAATATCCGTTTGACTGTGGGTGACGCTCATGTTGAGGAAATGTCATGTTTCGTCCTAAGCGGATTACCTACTCCTCTAGTGTTGGGGGCTAACCCTGGCTCACTAAAACTTAACCCCACTATTGATGGCAAGCAAGGCAAATAAATGGTTGGAGTGAGTTTTGCAGATAGAATTGCCTCACGGCGTCTCTTTCAGAGGTTTCTACCAAGACTGTACTATCTTTCTCTCTGAATTTTCGGATGTGTTTTCCGAGAGTGGTGTCCAGGAGTTGCCCCCTCACCGGGAGTACGACTGCCCTATTAATCTCATCCCAGACGCCAAGCTGAGGCCCGGCCAAAATCACGTTATACAATCTCTAACCAACCTGAAAGAGTCGCTATGCGTACTTATATCTCTGAGAGCCTGAGAAAGGGGACACATCCGACCTCTCGAAGTCACCTGTTGCCACTGGTTTTTTTTTGTTAAGAAAAAAGATGGTTCTTTAAGACCTTCTTTCAGGGAGCTGAACTGTATCACAATTCGTGACCCATATCTGCTTCCTCTGATCCCGGACCTGTTTAACCAGATTGTTGGGACTAAAAGAAATTCTAAGTTGGATTTAAGAGGGCATACAACCCCATTCAGGGTCAGGGAAGGGGACGAATGGAAGACGGCCTTCAATACCCCTGAGGGTCATTTCGAGAATTTGGTTTATGCCCCTTTGGTTTGATGAATGCTCCGGCCGTCTCCAACATTTTTGTGAACAGCATTTTTTTATCATTTAATGGGGAAATTTGTTCTGGTGTATCTCAATGACATTTTGATTTTTTTCTCCGTATTCAAGACTCATCGGGACCACCTACGTCAGGTCCTTGCTGATTCTGCGGAGAATAAATTGTAGGCTAAACTGGAAAAAATGTGTGTTTGCGGTTCCGGAGATTCAATTTCTTGGTTTTCTTCTTTCCGCTTCTGGTTTTCGCATGGACCCTGAGAAGGTCCGCGCTGTGCTTGATTGGAGCTTCCTGAGAATCAGAAGGCACTGATGCGGTTTTTGCCAATTATTACAGAAAGTTCATTTTTAAATATTCCTCTGTTGTTAAGCCACTCACTGATATGACTAAAAAGGGTGTAGATTTTTCCATGTGGTCGGTAGATGCGCTTAAAGCCTTTTTCTAGTATCAAGAGAGTTTTGCTTCCGCTCCCATTTTGGTACAACCTGATGTCTCTCTATACCCTTTTATTTGTTGAGGTGGACGCTGTCTGAGGTGGGTGTGGGTGCGGTCTTATCTCAGGGTCCCTCTCCTGCCAAATGGCGACCGTGTGCCCTTTTTCTCAAGGAAACTCTCCTCTGCAGAGAGAAATTACGATGTGGGAGATAGGGTTGTTGGCCATCAAATTAGCTTTTGAGGGAATGGCGCCATTGGTTAGAGGGAGCCAGACACCCTATTACCGTGTTTACCGACCATAAGAATCTGCCTACTTGAAACGGCCAAGCGTGCTGAACCGAGACAGGCCAGATGGTCTTTGTTCTTTCTAGGGTTTAATTTTGTTGTCACGTTTCCGCCCTGGGGTTAAAAATGTGAAGGCAGATGCCCTGTCACGTTGTTTTCTGGGAGGGGGGAACTTTGAAGACCCGGGTCCCATTTTGGCTGAAGGGGTGGTCGTCTCTGCTCTTTATCCTGATTTGGAGGCAGAGGTTCAGGCAGCCCCAGGCAGAGGCTCCTGATCTTTGTCCTCCTGGGAGGTTGTTTGTGCCTCTCGCTTTACAACACAAGGTTTTTAAGGAGCACCACGATACTGTCCTTGCTGGGCACCCGGGGAGTAGAGTCACAATGGATCTCATTGCTCAGAGATTCTGGTGGCCGGGTCTTCGTAAGACGGTTGAGGGTTTTGTGGCAGCCTGCTAGACCTGCGCTCGTGCCAAGGTCCCTCATTCACGGCATCGGGTTCTCTCCTCCTGTTACCCATTCCCTTCCCGTCCTTGGACGCATCTGTCCATGGACTTCATTACGACCTGCCTCGTTCCTCGGGAAGACTGTGATTCTGGTGGTAGTGGACCGTTTTAGCAAAATGGCGCATTTCATTCCCTTTCCTGGGTTACCCCATGCTAAGACGTTGGCACAAGCGTTTGTTGATCACATTGTTAAATTGCATGGCATTCCTTCAGACATCGTTTCTGATAGGGGCACGCAATTTGTTTCCAGATTCTGGAAGGCCTTCTGTTCTCGCCTGGGGATTCGGTTGTCGTTCTCTTCTGCTTTTCACCCGCAGTCGAATGGTCAGACCGAACGCGTCAATCAGAATCTGGAGACATATCTGCGCTGTTTTGTGGCGGAGAATCAGGAGGATTGGTATTCTTTTTGTCCCTTGCTGAGTTTGCTTAAATAACCGTCGCCAGGAGTCCTCTGATAAGTCACCATATGGGTTGCATATGGGTTTCATCCGCAGTTTGGGACATTCTCTGGAGAGAGGTCTTTTGGTTTACCTGATGAGGAGAGATTTTCCTCGTTTTTGTCATTTATTTGGCAAAAGATTCAGGGTAATCTGAAGAGGATAAGTGAGAGATATAAGCGTGTGGCGGATAAGAGACGTGTGCCTGGTCCGGACCTGAAGTGTGGGGTGATCTGGTGTGGTTGTCTACAAAGAATATCAAACTGAAGGTTCCCTCCTGGAAGTTGGGTCCTAAGTTTATTGGGCCTTACAAGATCTTGTCCGTCATCAATCCCGTTGCCTTCCGTCTTGATCTTCCTTAGACTTGGAAGATCCATAATGTTTTTCACAGGTCCCTATTAAAACCTTATGTCCAACCCACTGTACCCTCCTCTTTGCCTCCTCCTCCGATTGTTGTTGATGGTAATCTTGAATTTCAGGTCTCTAGGATTGTGGATTCTCGCATTATCCGCGGTTCTCTCCAGTACCTTGTTCATTGGGTGTCACGGCGGGGCGTGAGGGAAACCCCTCGCCGTGCAATGACGGTGGCTGCTAGCCAGGTAGCAGGGAACAGGGAGCAAGTCACCTCCTAATGTAACCCTAGGTTCTCCCTAGACTACTAGTGCATGAGCCGCCTCAGATGGTAAGGGGGCTCATGCTCACCGACCTAGGACCTTGGGAATCCCTGCTGTGCCCTAATCCTGAAGACAGGGCAGATAGCACCCATTCATCCTTCACCACGGATAAATGGTGTCTCCTGAAGCCCAGCAACTGACCACCAACTAGACAGGGCCACAGCCGAACGACAGGTAAGTACATAAGACAACAGACAACAAAAGTTATCTGGAATTACCTGTCGCCAATGAGATGGACCGGAAACTCACAGTCTAGCTGTTTGCTTAAACCCCTCAAGGAAAGCAAGCCCCATTAGGAGCACACACACCAGCAAACAAGGCCCACACCATACAATATACACCACAGGTGGGGAAGGGTAAACAGAAGCAAGCAGGAGGGAAAGCAAGGGAAAACAATATAACAAATAACGGTGGCTCACACAGACATAATCACAACAGCCCAGGAGCAGAGCTCCACACCAAGCTGACAACAAAATACAAACTGACCTCAGGCTCCACCACGCCAACATATAAGGAGGCCTGAGGTCACACCCACCACACCTACCAAACACACCTTAACCCTGTGCACACCAAAGCAGGTGTACAAATACACGTTGCCGGAGGCAACAACATGCAAGGCAACCATGTCACGGCACACACCACAAAGGCCGTGACACTGCCCCCGCATGCAGACACAGCAACACGTTGCCGCAGGCAACAGCAAGAGTGGCCAAGTGTCACAGCGCACACCAAAGGCATTGACATTGGGAGGGTTATGGTCCTGAGGAGAGGATGTGGGTCCCAGTGGCGGACATTAAGGCCACTCGTCTCATCAGGGCTTTCCATAGGTCTCATCCTGAGAAGGTGGGCTCTGAGTGTCCGGAGTCCACCCGTAGAGGGAGGGGTACTGTCACCGCCAGTTCTGTGAGAAGGTCTGGCAGACGTCCTTCTCTACCTCTTGCATGATGTTCTTTGTTTTGGTTTCACTTTGTCATCTCCTTTCCTTCTCCCAGGTGTAACCTATTTAGACTAATCGTCTCCCTTTATATTCCCTCCCATACTGTCTAACTTTGTGGTTTATACTACTTCCTGGATGAAGTGTTCACTGCTGGAGGCTGCTGCTGCTGTTTACTCAGAAAAGTCTTTTCATGTATTGTGTTTCCTTGCTGGCTTGATTCTAGGTGACCCTCACTCCGTCCGTATTAAGTGCAGGGAGTCGGTGGTCATGTCCCCTCACTATTATAGGGTTTTCAGGTGTCACACAGTCTTAGCTACGTGAGGCATGCAATCGTCTACCATTGAGACCCTTGCATGGGCATAGCAGTCAGGGAGAGCTCTTAGGGTTTTAAAGGGCTCACCTATATGCTCCTTAGTTTGGGATCAAGCCAGTCGGATGTTTATTCATAAGTTCCAGCTATCTGCAACATCATCCGTGACACCACAGTGGTGCACCCCATCTGGAAGTTTACATGCCGGGGACTGGCAGGAGCAGGAGCAGACCCTTAGCGCTTAAATGGGGAGCGGGCAAGTGCCTTTTTCATGTTATGTATAGTGTTTTTTCAGGTCATAGCTAAAATAGTGGTAGACGCTGAACAACCTGTTTTCATCTAACAGTTAAAGGGGTGCTCGGCTTTGTACAGTCCTTACTTCTTTCTGAATGGATCATGCTGGGAGTCATAATTCCAACACTGCTGAAGTGCCGAAAGTTAGCCATCTCTGCGATTAGTGATTACTCTTCCCTATACTGTCGAGAAGATTGCAACATATAAATACAGAGGTCTCCTTCGCTGACGAGCCGGCGATTGTCAGGAAGGAACGTTTCCTTTCCGACAATCGCCTGCTCCATTAAGCAGTGTAAAAGGATCATAACTCAGATTTCCATTTTAGGATTTGTGAAAATTGACTTTTGAAACCAGACGACCCTTTTAAGAATTCAATCTTTTGAGAAGGATGTTAAATGAAAACAAATCAAAGTTGTTCCACATCAAACTGTTAGTTATCGACAGACTGAGATTTCAGGGAAAAGCTTCAGTCAATAGCCGTGCAGGAAACATCAGTATATTGACACCTATTCAAGAGACAGAATTAACCAACAGCCCATTCTATATATGGCCAGGGTAATATTTGGATATGTAAGATTTTTGTCATCAAATAGATGATCGAGGATCTTCTAGACTGTAAATTCATTACTTTGTGAACAATATTATGGTTGAAGGCCTGCTGGTGCCCCTTAAAAACATTATGGGTGAGAGCCTGCTGGTGACCCTCTAAAACATTATGGGTGAGGGCCCGCTGCTGAGCTGACCCTCTAAAACATTAGGAGCGAGGGCAGCCTAATAAGCATGTTGATATGATGGAGGAGGACGAGAAAAGGGAGATTGAATTATACTCTTTTTAGTGGTGGAAGGGGTGCATGGGAATACAATGTATTCAATACACCATAAAAGCCACATTTAGAGTGCCTTTATGTTCAGCTGCTTTCCTCTGGTGGAGTAGAGAAGTCAGAGGCAATCCAGGCCTTGTTTATTTTTATAAGAGTCAACCTGTCAGCATTTTCAGTTGACAGTCGGATGCGCTGATCAGTTATTATGCCTCCAACAGCACTAAATACACTCTCTAACAAAACGTTGGCGGCGGGGCAGGCCAGCACCTCCAAGGCGTAGAGCACCAGTTCGTGCCATGTGTTCAGCTTGGACACCCAATAGTTGTAAGGCACACAGGGATCACTGAGGACGCTGACACGGTCTGCTACGTACTCCTTCACCACTTTCCCAAATTTTTCCCTCCTTGTGACACTAGGCCGCGCATCAGGTTGAGGGTGCTGGCGGGGTGTCATAAAACTGTCCCAGGTCTTGGAGAGTGTTGCCCTGCCTCTGTTGGAACTGCTGTGTGTTCCCCTCATCTCCCCTCCTCGGTTGGCCAAGGAACGGTTGGCAAATTTTTGGAGCAATTTTTCCACAAGGACCTTCTGGTATTGCACCATTTTGCTCGTCCTCTCCACCATAGGAAAGAGAGATTAGAAGTTATCTTTGTAGCGGGGGTCGAGAAGAGTGAACAACCAGTAATCGGTGCTGGCCAAAATGCGTACAACGCGAGGGTCACGGGAAACGCAGCCTAACATAAAGTCAGGCATGTGTGCCAGAGTCCCAACAGACAAGACTTCGCTGTCCTCATCAGGAGGATAATTCTCAATCTCCTCATACTCTTTATCCTCTTCTACCCATACACGCTGAACAGATGGAATAAAACTTCCATGGGTAATACACTCTGTAGCGGAGGCAACCGTCTCCTGCTCCTCCTCCTCATCATCCAATTTGCGCTGAGAAGACGAACTGAGGGTGGTCTGGCTATCACCCTGTGTACTGTCTTCCCCCATTTCCACCTCTTCCACATGCAAAGCATCTGCCTTAATTTTGAGCAGCGAGCATTTGAGTAGACACAGAAGTGGGATGGTTACGCTGATAATAGCGTTATCGCCGCTCACCATCTGTGTTGATTCCTCAAAGTTGCGTAAAACCTCACAGAGGTCAGACATCCATGCCCACTCGTCGCTTGTGACGAGCGTAAGCTGACTGGAAAAGTGATGACCATGTTGCAGCTGGTATTCCACTACTGCCCTCTGCTGCTCACAAAGCCTGTCCAACACGTGTAACGTGGAGCTGGCAATTGCAAGTGCTGCTGCAGCATTGCCAGACCGGCGGAAGCTGTCGATGACTTGCGGAAATAGGCACACGCGCTGCGCAGCTTCACTAGTAGCTCAGACAAATTGGGGTAGGTTTTGAGAAACCGCTGAACCACTAGGTTGAACACGTGGGCTAGGCATGGTATGTGTGTGAGCTTGCTGAGCTCCAAAACCGCCACCAAGTTACGGCCATTATCAGACACAACCATGCCTGGTTGTAGGTTGAGTGGCGAGAGCCACAGCTCAGTCTGGTCCCTTATCCCCTGCCACAGCTCTGCGGCGGTGTGCTGTTTGTCACCTAGAAGTATATCACAGGGGCCAACTACCTAACATATAACTTTTAATATAACGTTAAAAAATTCCACGATCCCTCACATGGGGACTAATAAACATACAACACTTACAAACAGACACTGGAGGCCAAACGAAAGTGACAGACAGGGTGGCTGATCGTGATGGTACACCCTAAGGACAAACCATCCGGGTCCCTAGTGTATCCCTATGGTGTCCCTGGACTTGTCTCAGCCCGGAGATGCACCCTGATGGTGGGAACACTCCGTCCCCGTGCCTAGCCTGTCTGTCCTTAGAAGGCCCTTGTAGCAAAAAGACCCATATGGATGTCCGGGTCATGCATCAACGATAGTTGAAAAAGACAAGCAGGAGTAACGGTTATTCCACAGCAGTCAAAATGAAGATGATAATCACAGCATGTAGATATCCGGATCATGCATCAACATTGGTTGAACGAGACAAGCAGGAATAACGGTTATTCCACAGCAGTCAATAGATATGATAATCACAGCATAGATGATTGTCACAGCAATGTAAATCAATTGCCAACCATGTTGGACCATGCCGAAAAAAGGAGATACAGACAATTTATCAAGATAGGTGGCACTTTAACAACAATATGGAGTGTTACACTCCGTATGAAATCTCATATGGATGTCCGGATCATGCATCAACAGTAGTTGAAAAAGACAAGTAGGAACAACGGTTATTCCACAGCAGTCAATGAGGATGATAATCACAGCAAAGATGATAGTTACAGCGGTGTAAATCAGTTATCAACCATGTTGGAACGTGCTGAAATATGATAAAATGATACAAACAATTTATCTAGATGGGTAGCACTCTACCAACAACATGGAGTGTTACACTCAGTACAAAGTCTCAACGCGTTTCCCCTTCATTCAAAGGTTCATCAGGAGACTATATCAAGAGGTATGGAGAAAATAAGTTGCTGCTATAATGAAGCGGCTACATGGCACCTTTTCAAAAAAGATGAAAGAAAAGAACCAAAATTGTTGGAGCACCCCGAGGCGGTGTTCCACTTTTGTAGATCAGTACAATAGTGCAGGAGTGGACAGGGTAATAAAGATAGAAATCATATATATACTGTACTTATCCAGTCCTGAGATCTCTCCATATAGTGGTCCGCAGTCAGGGGTACTCCAGGGGGCTGAAAAATGATGCTCCAAATTGCAGATTCACACACTGACTATTTATACCCGCCAGGTGAGGGCAGTCCCCCATTGTCCTGCACCAATCACCTTGTCCCCATTGCTCCATGTGACCCAGACATACAGGTAGACTAAGCAGGATCAAGTTGTAACACTATGCGGATGGTAGTGTATTGATAGGAACCCCAAACATTAGAACTAAAACGATACCGATGTCTAGATGGGGCTCTCCAACCTACTTTTCTAGTAACTGTATGTCTTGGATCGTTATTGGAACGCACGCCGAGATTTCCAATATGGCCGTGCGTTCCACCTCCGGCACCCAATCACAGGCCGCCTCATCATCAATGTGCTGCAGGCTCAGGCTCATGCGTTCCACAGCGGCTCAAAAGGGGCGTGGTTATGCGTTCCACCGTCAATGGGCTGCAGGTTCAGGCTCATGCGTTCCACAGCGGCTCAAAAGGGGCGTGGTCCACCGTCCGATCATCGCCACCACAGCCCCAATTCGCCGGTAAATTGCGTTCATTCCTGTAAGGTGGGTCAAAAGTGAGTGCTACACCACTATATGCAGGAAAAAAGAGACAACCCAATGTGGGGGGACCCATATGGGGAAAATGGAGAATCAGTGAGCAGGCTAAGATAATGGAATATAGCCAGATGACAGATCCAGGTAGAGGATTGAGTGACAGGTGTATAGACATTGAGGGGCTACTGAGCCAATACTCAGCTATATACGTCAGGTGTGAAACCGCGTACAATTTGCAAATGAAATATAGTTTATAAGATGTACTTTTAATAAATAAATACAATGCAATAGATGATAGAGGGGCCTTACTAATGTATAAAGGTCCTACAATCGAAATAACACTTCATGTGTCGATAAGCTTTTGGTCATTTATCAGATGAGGATGAAGTGGCGGGTCAATCAGAGGCAGGAATACCAAGAGCCTAAATTCACAAGAAACAAGTGAAAGTAAGCTGTTCATTCAAACCCGCTGGAGATTGCGACTGGAACCGGAAGATCCACCCAGACTCCTTCTGGAGGATCCTGCGGTCCCAGTCGCCCCTCCTAGGTGAGGGTCTGACCAATTCCAATGCGGAAAAGCGAAGTAGTCTCGAATCTCCGTGATGAACTTCCCACATATGATTCGCAAGGGGGGGTGTCTTTTTTGTTTTTAATGTCATTCAGATGTTCAAGTATGCGCTTTCGAAATTCTCTGAAAGTTTTGCCCACATAGTCCTTAGGGCATGCGCATTGGGCTAGGTAGACAACCCCCTCGCTACGACAGTTAATGAAGTCGCGAATATCATATGTTTTGCCCGTGACCGAGCATACGTTCGTTTTGGTGTTATTGATATTTTTGCACGCCAGACAGGATCCACAGCGGAAGGTACCAAGTGGTTTCCGGTCCAGCCAGGTTCCCTTAGGGACAGGCCCCAAATAGTGACTATGCACCAGTCTATCGCGGAGGCATCTGCCTCTCCTGAACGTAATGTTGGGACGGTGGGGAAGTTTATCCGATACGTCGGGGTCCATTAATAGAATGGGCCAGTACTTAGTAATAATATCCCTCACCTCCTGACTCATGGTATCGAACGTCGAAATAATTCTGATGATCTCGTCATTCCCTTTTGACTGTCTAGGTATCAAGAGGGTATTGCGCTCACAGAGAGATGCGTTTTGAAAGGCCCTCCCAAGAATATGTTGAGGGTAGCCCCTAGTGGAAAATCTCTTTTGTAATTTTTTAGATTCATAGTGAAAACTCTCACGATCTGAGCAATTCCTTCTCATCCGCAGATACTGTCTGCGGGGAATACCCTTCTTGAGATTCACTGGGTGGTGGCTGTCCCAATGTAATAGGCTATTGGTGGCCGTGGATTTCCTGAACGTGGAGGTGACAAGACCGTCCCTGGTTTTGGTAACCCTCACATCAAGAAAAGTCAACGATTCCGGGTGAAACTCAGATGTAAAGGATAATCCCAGGTCGTTGACGTTAAGAGCCTTGATGAATAGGTCGAATTCGTCCGAGCTGCCGCTCCAGATGATAAAGACATCGTCGATATACCTGGTCCAGAAGACGATCTTGTCACCCCACCAAGATGGTATATCAGGAAAGACCACTTGGTCCTCCCACCAGCCCAGGAGGAGATTCGCGTAGGTTGGGGCACATGGACTGCCCATCGCGGTCCCCCTGAGCTGGTGGAAGAACTGCCCATCAAAAAGGAAAAAGTTGTGTGTAAGCACGAATTCAAGAAGGGTTATCACAAAGGAATTATGTACCCTATGGCTAACTGCCCTTGTTTTGAGGTACGCAGATGTAGCCATAAGACCCTTCTCATGGGGAATCGAACTATAAAGTGATTCCACATCCACACTACCAAGAGACCACGATGGATCAATGCTCAGTGCCTCTATTTTGCGCAGGAAATCCATCGTGTCTCTTGTGTAGGATGGAAGATACAAAGCTTTTGAGTACACTATCTATGTATATACCACTGTTCTGAATAATAGAGTCAACCCCTGACACAATGGGGCGGCCTTTGAGGGGGGACGTTCCTTTATGAATTTTTGGTAACCCATAGAATGTTGCAGTCTGGGGTTTCGTAGGGAGTAAAAAACGATATTCGGCATCACTAATCACCTGGTTTGTTAGACCATCCTTGAGAATAAGTGACAGGTCTCTCAAAAAAGATTCCGTGGGATCAGAGGGTAATACCCGGTAACAGCTCTTATCATTCAGCAATTGTTTACACATTAGTTTATATTGCATATGTCCCATCACCACCATATTTCCCCCTTTATCTGCCGGTTTGACTATAATTGAGGCATCTTTTTCAAGATTACGCAATGCTTCCGTCTCCTCCCAAGACAGATTGTGAAAATAGGGTTTCTTGAGGGGTAATCTATTAATTTCATCAGTAGTCACCTGTAAAAAAAATCTCAATATGATCATAGTTCATGGGTGGAGGCAATCTCTTACTTTTAGGACGGAGATCTGTAAATGGACCATGGCCCGGTGTGCGTAAACCCTCTTCCTGGAGATCACAGAGTGTTCTAAAATCTACGAACTCACTCTCCTGCAAGCCCAGCTGTTCACAAGTCCTGCGGTCGTTGTTTTTCATAAATTTGTGCCACTTAAGTTTCCTGGCGAATAAATGAAGATCCTTGGTCCAAACGAAAGGGTCAAACCTCGTCGTAGGAACAAAGGAAAGCCCCCGCCGAAGTAACGATTCTTCTGCTACACTAAAGACTCGAGGGGATAGATTCACAATCTGTAATTGGTCGTGGGTCCCAGGGTAAGTCCGAATTACGGACGATCCCGCTGCTGATACGGGTCACCCTTTCCTAAAAAACTCCCCTGTGTAACTGGTGCCGGAGGATGAGGAAGAGGGTCCAGATGGTGGGGGATATTCGCCTTCTCTCCCTCTCTGACCACTGGTTTTTGGCCATTTTTTATTCTTGTTGGAATATCCTCGACCCCTTCCCCTCTGTCCCTGTCTCGTGTTATATCTTCCCCTGTTACTAGGTACCTCGCTGTCCGAGAATTCCTGTTCAGAAGACGAAATATCAGTTTCAAGTTGATTCTGTGGTTTTTCAAATTGATAGGCTCTATTTTCTCTGAATTCTCTCAGGTCCCTATTGAACTGTCTGTGCTTTCTCTCCTTAATCTGCCCTTGGAATCTCTCCACAGCCGTCTGCAAGGAGGACTCCCGTCGATTAAATTCAGGGTCAGTCTTAAAGGTCACAGCCAGTTCAATAAGGCCCCTGAGTTTGTCAGATGATTTTTCAAAATAGATGCGTTCCTCGGACAGGAGTATATTCATAAGTTTTAGTGAGCTATTGGTTAATTCCTGTTCCCATTGGGACAGGAGACCCGGGAAGCGTATACGTTCGGCGGGGGTGATTCCAATACGTAATCCCCGCGGTATGATTTTGTGTTCGAGGTAACTCTCCAGGGACTTGATTTCCCACCAAGATTTAATATTGTTTTTGTACTCTTCGTAGAGATCAGTGAAAGTGAGCTTGCAGGTGAGTGAGTTCGAGATGCCTGGTAGTTCCTTATCTGAGAAGATATCCCTGGCTTCCTTTATGAGGTCCTCAGTGAACAATGTTCCTGACAAAAAACTAGCCATGAGAACAATTTATCAGAGGCAGATTAAATACTAAGCAGATCAGTTTAAGCATGGACTGTTGCCGCTTCCCCACTGCAGTGCTACACTGCTTCCAGCTACTGACTGATGTCTGACTGGTGCTGTAAGATGATAATTCAGAGGTGGAGGAGGAGGCGGAGGAGGAGAAGAGGGGGTTGGAGCCACTAATGTAGGTGATGGTGGAAACCCTGATGGAAGTAGGGCCCGCAATCCTTGGCGTCAGTAGCACCTGTGCCATCCCAGGGTATGACTCACTCCCGGCCTCCACAACGTTCACCCAGTGTGCCGTCAGGGAAATGTAGCATCCCTGGCCAAAAGCACTTGTCCATGTGTCAGTCGTTAGTGGACCTTCCCAATAACTGCGTTAGTCAGGGCACATGCTGGTGTAAGGCTGGGACTGTACACCGTGAAAAATATTGGCGGCTGGGGACAGAGTACCGCGGGACAGCCGCCGCCATCAGGCTGCGGAAAGCCTCAGCGTCCACAATCCTAAATGGCAACATTTCCAGGGCCAGCAATTTGGAAAGGTGCACATTTAGTGCTAAGGTCTGTGGGTGGGTTGCTGGGTATTTGCGCTTTCGTTCAAAGGCCTAAGGGTATAGACATCTGTACGCTGCGCTGGGACACAGAAGTGGATGTGCTAGCTGATGGTGCTTGCGAAGGTCCAGGTGCATGGCGGGAGGCATCCGGGCATGCGTCTTGGACAGGGGATTGACCAGCACGTAACACAGGGGAATAGGAGGCAGTGGTGTTACCCGCAGACACTGGTTGTGGATCCAGGCATTCGGCCCACCTATTAGGGTGCTTTGATGTGGTGGATCATGCTGGCGGTGGTGAGGTTGCTACTGTTCACGCCCCTACTCATTTTGGTACGGCACAGGTTGCAAATGACAATTCTTTTATCGTCCGCACTTTCCTCAAAAAAGCACCAGACCACGGAACACCTACCCCTTGGTAAGGGAGATTGCTGCAAGTGGGTGCTCTGGGGAACAGTTGCGGGCCTGTTTGGCGTGGCCTGCCTTCTCCCTTTTGCCACCCCACTGCCTCTTCCAGCCTGTTGTGGTGCTGCGGATCCCTCCCCCTCTGTACTGCTGTCCTCGCTTGGCATGCCACCTTCCCAGGTTGGGTCAGTGACTTCATCTTCCAGCAACTCCTCTTCTATTTCCTCACTCTGGTCATCATCCTGACTTGTTGACCTAACAACAACCTCAGTTACTGACAACTGTGTCTCATTCTCATCATCAACCTCTTGAGACACTAATTGCGGTTGACTTATTGGCAACTTTGTCTCATTATCATCATCCACCTCGTGAAACACTAATTGCTGTTCCCCACCGTCATCTTCTTCTGACTGTAGATGCTCCAGAGTTTGGGAATCAGGGCACAAGATCTCTTCATGTCCCTCTTCAAGCGGGCTTGGCGAGAGGCCCAAATTAAGGAATGTCAATGAAAACAGCTCCTCGGAATATCCGAGTGTGGGTTCACTTGTTTGCAAAGACTCTCCATGGTGGGTGAAAGGAGTATCAGGATGCGGATTCTGTTGACCAGACTCTTGGCTACTGAGACTGGACTTTGTAGAAGACAGGGTGGTGCTTAACCGACTGGAAGCATTATCTGCTGCAATCCAACCGACCACCTGGTCGCACTGGTCTGACTTAGAGAGTAGTGTCCTGCGCCGCCCTGCAAACTGGGACACGAAGCTAGGTATCGTGGATGAATGTGTTTCTTGTGCTCTGGCAGCACAAACAGTTTCACCGAGCCCAGGGCCACGGCCTCTGCGTGCACCATCAGCAGCACGGCCACTTCCCCGTCCCTTACTGCTCGCCTTGCGCATATTATATGGTATATATGCTTGCAAGTATGTCACACGTACAGTAGCGTGTGTGTATGCACAAATAAAGTACACAGAAAGTCACAGATATTTTTAGGATGCACACAAGTTAAACACGAGGTATAGCGCAAGTAATGTTGCTGTCACCACTGCATAATAAAAAATTACACTGAATGAATGTCACTGATATTTAGGATGCGCAGACGTTAAACAGGAGGTATAGTGCAAGTAATGTCGCTGTCACCACCTCCTAATAAAAAATTACACTGAATGAATGTCACTGATATTTAGGATGCGCACACGTTATACAGGAGGTATAGCGCAAGTAATGTCGCTGTCACCAGCGGCTAATAAAAAATTACACAGAATGTCACTGATATTTAGGATGAGCAAACGTTATACAGGAGATATAGCACAGGTAATGTCGCTGCCACCAGCAGCTAAAAAAATTTGACTGAATGTCACTGATATTTCGGATACGCAAACGGGATGTAGTGCAGGTAAGGTAACTGTCCGCAGCGGACACCATCTACAGAAAAAGTACACTGGATGTCACAGACATTTTTAGGCTGCGCACACGTTAGACAGGAGAGGTAGCGCAGATAATGTCACTGTCTGCAGCGGCCAAACAATTTGCAAGCTATTTAGCGCAGGTTGCGCTAAACATATATATTGCTGCCAGATACAATTATAGTCCTTAAAAGACTTTTGGGTCTCTAACAAGTTTTAGCAACTTATCGCAGGTTGCGCTAAAAATATATGTTGCTGCCACACACAATAGACCTTAACCTCTTGGGGACACAGGGCGTACAGGTACGCCCTGATGTCCCGATATTTAAGGACACAGGGCATACCCGTACGTCCTGTGTATTTCCGATCACCGCTGCGCTTCGGGCGGTGATCGGAACAGACTGCCTGCTTAAATCATTCAGCAGGCACTCTGTGACAATGCCGAGGGGGGTCCTGTGACCCCCCCTCCCCCCCGTATCGGCGATCGCTGCAAACCGCAGGTCAATTCAGACCTGTGGTTTGCAGCGCTTTCGGAAGTTTCTGATCCCCTCGGTCCGTGACCGCGGGGATCAGAAATTTCAAAATGACATATCTTGCAGGCGGGGTTTGGGCGGTGCTGGAGGCGCGGGCGCGCGCGCGATCATCTGCCTGCCCCTCTCTCAGGATGGCCGAGCAGTTAGCAGAGTGTCAGCACATTGCTGACACTCTGCTTGAAACGGCTGACATCGGTGCTCACAGATATAAACCGTTGAACCCCTTCCATGCCGCGGTCCGTAGGGACCGCTGTATGGAAGGGGTTAACAGGGAGGGAGCTCCCTCCCTCTCCCATCGGGGGCTGCTGTGCCATTTCAGCCCCCGATTCTTGATGGGATCACAGAGGGAGGAGGCCCCCTCCCTCCCCATCACCCGCTGCTTTGTTGTGCCAGCGGGTGATGGTTACCATGGCAACCGGACGGCTCTGACTCTTGGAGAACTTTATTATATAAAGTAACATCCTTCAAGCTATGCAGTGTTTCCACAACCAAATAAGCATCCTGCATAACGATCTGACAAGTCAGTGCGGTTACATATTGCAGTTGTATTTATGTGATTTAGAACTGTGGATTATTGTTTCATCTTTTTTCTGCTATACAAAAACCATATGGACATTTAACTAGTCCAGGGGAAAATTTAAAATATAGTGGACAATATATATAAGGTGTTATATTTTATTGCATTATACAATTATATTGGATTATATTGTCTATTATTTTTATTTTATTATTACCTTTTATTTTATCTTTATTTTATTTTTTATCTATTTTATACCTATATCTGCCGACACAAAATTAAATGTTCTTTAGTATATATAGTTTATGCCTTGAGGGCTGACTATATTATGTTACCACTATATGACGTTATACACCGCTTACATGCCTCTGTAGCACACCTATACATGATTCTAATGGTACCTTTGTTATTTTCTTTTGACGTGCACAAGCAGGAAAAGCGCTGTTTAATCCATATGCAAATGAGCACTGTGGCGAAACCAACCTCGCCACTGGGTCTTGGAGAGGACTGGCTGCTGGCCTCTTGCCCCTGGATTATGGGCCATATACTAACTTTTAAACCCCTGAACCTATTCAAGTGAATTTTGGATAGGTTTGTCCCCACGTTATACTGTTTGAATTAATGTAAGTTATATGTATGGCCAATGTAAACTCGCAAAGTTGTAACAATTTATAATAAGTGTAACTTGTCAGCTTGGGAGGAATATGCGGGTGTGTTTCTATTGTGCCATTGTCCCATTGTGTGTTTAAAATGGTGATGTCTGTTCTGTTGTCCTCACATGTGTATTGGCGATCTCCCTTTGTCCTCAGAGATAATTGGATTGCTCTTCTGGTTGTCTGGACAGAGAGGAGGAAACCATGATGCATTGTGGGGATATGTTGTCCTATGTCACAGTCTTCATTCTGGTCCTCTGGGGGCGTGAACGATTGGTTGCTGTAGTTACATTGTATGTGTTGTTAATTACTGATTGGTTGTATTTCAAACCCCTGTGGGCAGTACTATGTTTGTGGTTTATGAATAAAAGAGGCTGTACGTGAAGTACAGGGAGACCACTGTTTGACCCTCAACACGGAGCCTTGTCTCGTTATTGGGGGGATTCACTGTATGCTGTTAGAAGACCGATTGCCAGGATTGTATGCTTTTCCTGTTCGTCTGCTAGCAGCTATTCGTGAGGTTCCAGTTTGGAGTGCTACTTTGTATCCAGTCCGGGACATTGGTGTTCTGCAGTAGCTGGGCCTGTCTCTCAGAAAGGGGCATATCGCCTAAACGGATTTTAACCCCTTGTCTGCTGAAACGGTCCGTTACATTGGTGGCAAGCGGCGGGATCGTTCATACAGCCAGAAGGACAGCTACAGGAGACACCATTTCTGTGGATTCTACAATTTAAGGAAAACGCATGTCCCAGTACAGCGTCCCTGACAGCAGCAGGATGGAACCAGCAGTGTTATACGAGGAGGAGGACCTGGATTGCCGGGATGCATTAAGGAAAGGCATCTGGTACCAGGCCCTGGATAATCTACAATACCAGCGGGGTGAGAGTCTCCCCGGTGAAGAGCAGCGGTTGCAGAAGCAAGTGGCCCTGCGGATGCCCTTCCTGGGAGAGCAGCCCCTGGAGGAATGGGTGAAGGAACTAGAGCACCGGGTATGGCAGGAGCTATGGCTGGAGGATGCCTACCAGGCGCTTTGGTGGTATATGGCACAGTATATACCCTGGACAGCCGAACATGACAAGCCAGAGGGAGAGGAGTTTTATGGTCCTGGCTTGTTATGGGAGTCCTTTGCAGAGCCTGACTTCGGGAGCCCTGCACAGTCCAGACTTCAGGACATTTTTTATGAGAGGGAGGCTAGGCATGAGTGGGATGACCCCCATGAGGTAGAGCAAGACCTGGCTCACCTAGCAACCCTGGAGTGGGAACTGGAGCAGGACTACCGAGATCTCTTCCACTCCATTGAGAAGGCTCAGCAGGACGGTAAGGTGACAGACCCTTTCAGCTGGGCAGATATTGTAGAGTGTTACTGGGAAGGACCCCAGGTGGCCGGTAGAGATGGGACCGAGGTCTCTCCACCGGTCCTGCAGGGAATTGGGAGCCCAGTCTCCATTCCCCAGCGGCCGTGTGAAGTGCAGGGAGAGGAGAGCAGCGCCCTCCCTCCCCAGCGGCAGGCTGAGTTACAGGGGGCAGAGGTAGTTGTTCCTGCCCCCCAGCAGCAGAGTGATATGCCGGGAAGGCAGTGTGAAATGCAGGGAGAGGAGAGCAGCGTCCTCCCTCCCCAGCGGCAGGCTGAGTTACAGGGGGCAGAGGTAGTTGTTCCTGCCCCCCAGCAGCAGAGTGATTTTTTGGGTATTGGGAGCCCAGTCTCCATTCCCCAGCGGCAGGCGGAGTTACAGGGGGCAGAGACAGTCGGTCCTGTCCCCCAGCGGCAGAGTGTCCAGCAGGGAATAGAGAGCCCAGTCTCCTTTCCCCAGCAACAGGACACTGTATTGGGAGCGGAGACGGTCGGTCGCCCTCCCCAGCGGCTGGAAGTATGTATGGGAGAGAAGCTCGTTACCCCCTCTCCCCAGCGGCAGCTTAACGCACCAGGGGCAGACAGTAAGCCCCACAACAGTGCAGATGGGACCGTGGTCTCTGCACTTACAGCACAGGGGGTAGAGACAGTCGGTCTCCCCCTCCAACAACCAGACTCTAACCAGGCTTCTTCCGTGGTAGCGCTGGCACCAGGGCAGAGTACCGCTGATAAAAAAGCAAAATGAAAAGTCAGTCCTGTGTCCCAACACCGACAAATTACTTGCGCTGCTGCTGGTCCCGGAGTAGTGTGGTAGGTCATACACACTGGTGAATACAATATGAAGGGTTTTGGAACCGCGCTGCTCTGGACCAAGTCTCCCGATAAACGTGGATGGCAGAGGATGAGCCCCTTTCTCCCAACACCCAAAGGATCCAATCTTCAAAAGATCTCCTCCTAAGAGTTGGTAGACAAAAAGCATATAATACAAGATATCAGAACGTCAGGTTCCTGCCCGACCCGGGTTTCGCTGTCTAGCTTCCTCAGGGGCATCTGAGGAAGCTAGACAGCGAAACCCGGGTCGGGCAGGAACCTGACGTTCTGATATCTTGTATTATATGCTTTTTGTCTACCAACTCTTAGGAGGAGATCTTTTGAAGATTGGATCCTTTGGGTGTTGGGAGAAAGGGGCTCATCCTCTGCCATCCACGTTTATCGGGAGACTTGGTCCAGAGCAGCGCGGTTCCAAAACCCTTCATAGAGTACCGCTGATACCTGCCCACAAAGCAACCTCCACTCCAAGCCAGGGAGCAACACAAAGACCGGGAGTACCAGCTTCCAATATAATCTTGGTGGATTCACTGGACAGAGACAGGCTACCAAATGCAACAGGTCCAGTATTTGGTTGTGGGTGGGCTGCCAGACTAACTCAGGTACCGACCGGCGTGAGGTCAGGTATCTGGTTAGTCTTCCCTGGGGGGGGGGAGATGTGTGGCGAAACCAACCTCGCCACTGGGTTTTGGAGAGGACTGGCTGCTGGCCTCTTGCCCCTGGATTATGGGCCATATACTAACTTTTAAACCCCTGAACCTATTCAAGTGAATTTTGGATAGGTTTGTCCCCACGTTATACTGTTTGAATTAATGTAAGTTATATGTATGGCCAATGTAAACTCGCAAAGTTGTAACAATTTATAATAAGTGTAACTTGTCAGCTTGGGAGGAATATGCGGGTGTGTTTCTATTGTGCCATTGTCCCATTGTGTGTTTAAAATGGTGATGTCTGTTCTGTTGTCCTCACATGTGTATTGGCGATCTCCCTTTGTCCTCAGAGATAATTGGATTGCTCTTCAGGTTGTCTGGACAGAGAGGAGGAAACCATGATGCATTGTGGGGATATGTTGTCCTATGTCACAGTCTTCATTCTGGTCCTCTGGGGGCATGAACGATTGGTTGCTGTAGTTACATTGTATGTGTTGTTAATTACTGATTGGTTGTATTTCAAACCCCTGTGGGCAGTACTATGTTTGTGGTTTATGAATAAAAGAGGCTGTACGTGAAGTACAGGGAGACCACTGTTTGACCCTCAACACAGAGCCTTGTCTCGTTATTGGGGGGATTCACTGTATGCTGTTAGAAGACCGATTGCCAGGATTGTATGCTTTTCCTGTTCGTCTGCTAGCAGCTATTCGTGAGGTTCCAGTTTGGAGTGCTACTTTGTATCCAGTTCGGGAATTTGGTGTCCTGCAGTAGCTGTGCCTGTCTCTCAGAAAGGGGCATATCACCTAAACGGATTTTAACCCCTTGTCTGCTGAAACGGTCCGTTACAAGCACTCACAAGTGCCCATGGGTAGCGTTCCCATGAATAATATGAAAAATTAAAATCAGGCATCATATTGTACATGACAATCTCTTTCTAACAAAGCAAGAACATGCCCTGTACCTCACATGGAACCAGAGATCTCCACATTCATTGCTCTGCTAGATTTATATCAAGCTGTGTCTTTTCTAAGGGGGCATGTCCATGCTCAGGAGGCAGTTGAAGAACGAAACTGAGCATGTGCGGCTATCTCAGTGAGGAGGACAAAGAAATAACCCAAAAAAACAAACACCAGGTGGCGCTATACAGATACATTTTATTGAATAACTCAGTAGCTATGCCAAATTTTAAATTACATGCAATTACAAAAGTATTCAGATCTAGGTGCAGGTTTGAAAACTGTAGAATATTTTTCATGGGATAACCCCTATAATTAACTCGGTGGGTACTCTCTGTCAAAGCACTCGGCATAACATAATTGTTCACTGTTATGGGGGGCAATCCACTGTATTTTTGCAATTTTTACACAATGTAATTGATCTTCTCTAAAGATGATTAAGAATCCTTGAAAACCAATCTTCAGTTAAAAATGCTTACAATGGCATTACAAATAAGAAGAAAAGAGCATCTTCCCCTAACATAAAAATATAAAAAACCTACCACTAAATAAAGTTCCCGCACATGTCATATACAGAAACTTGTGGTGTTTATGATGCTCTCAATGTATTCAGCATGCAACATCCCAGACACCCTTCATTCATTCACTTCTAAATTAATAGAAATACATAGTTATCTCTTTCTCTCTAGACAGCGGAGAAGGAAATTGTGGGGACATTAGATACCATAATTATCCCTGGGGCTATATGTGAGGGACTATTTTCTATGCAGAGGAGGAAGGAGTTAACAAGAACTAAATACAACGCATCCTGGGAGATGCAGATGCTTGTCTCATGTGAACTGCTACCTATCAACAAAAAGCAAATGTGTAGTCCAGAAAAGCAGATAAGTATCGTAAGTTAAAAAAAAGCTTTACATTTGTGAGAATTGGACAAGGCAGAGAGCCCTTACGGTCATGTGAATGAGCCCTAAATCTCAGCTCTTTCTGAGCTAAGAAGTCACATGGGCGGTTCTGCTCAGTGGCTGACAGCCTTCCCTATGTGCCCATACACAGAGTCACTGATTAGGTTCGCCCACTTCACTCCTTAGCTCAGAATGAGCAGAGATTTAGAGGAATACATTATTAAGTTTTACTGAATCTTTCCCAATAAAACCATATATCAATCTGCTCAGCTCCTCCTGCTCTATAACATGCTGTCTGCAGATTGCTCTACATTTCATGATGACAGGTTCCCTTAAATAAAGACTGACTGTAATGCATGAACAGGCCAAGGGAAGCAGACAAGACTATATCAGACCAAGAAAACACACGATAAACTGTGACTTGTGTCTCTGTTGTTTAGTTGCTTTTCTATGGCTACTCAGTCTTTTGCACAATTTATGCATTAGCCTTTATGTTAGATTATCATGTTTTCAGTCTCACAATACTTGTAAAGTTGCATTCTGTGGTTTATTTTCACCTTGGACAACCTCCATCAGATCCCGGCTATCCCAGAGACAAGCTGACCGTGAGCGGAACTGCTCACTTTACTGTAAAACCAAAGCAATATGCAACACGCGCTAAAATCCACGTGTGCATACTGTATAGCCGTAATCCTTCAGAGCTGTGAGCATCACTTAAAGGGGTTTTCCGCAACTCTACTACTGATGACCTATTTTCTGGATAGGTCATCAATATTTGAACGGTGGGAGTCCGACACCGGTGGGGGACCCCCGCCGATCAGCTTTTCGAGAAGGCATCGGTGATCGCAATGTATGGCGCTGGTGAGCACGGAGAAGGTCGCGGCGCTCACTGGATTGCCGATGCCTTCTCAAACAGCTGAGCCGCCTCATTTGATGACCTATCCTCTCAGTATTTAAATCTCAGAAAACCCTTTTAAAATCTCTGTCAGGACTAGAGAAGCTCCATAACCTCAGAGTGCACTATTAGAACAGAGCAGTCTGTTATCAAGACAACCCCATTAATGGGCTTGTGTTTTATTTCAGCATCAATGAAAATGGAACTAAAGCCACTTTCACACACAGTCATTGTTTGATCAGTGATTTCCATCATTGATTGTGAGCTAAAACCAGATCCTACATAGACATAAGGTATAATGGAAAGATCTGCACCTGTTCTGTCTTTTTGACCCGTACCTGATTTTGGCTCACAATCCCTGATGGAAATCACTGATCAAACAATGACTGTGTGAAAGTGGCCTAAGGCACGTTTTGCACATTACCATTCTGTTGACATGTGACTGATTATTAAGGCAATTATATATGATTAGGGAAAATCATTTCTTTTTCATACTGATTGTACTTTGATAATGAGAAACCTTTCATTCCTGTGCTTATGCATGAAAGGGGTGGTTTGGCAATAGCCGCTATGGCCCTAACACGTGACCCACACACACTTACCTGCCCTGCCAGGAGGGAGAGTTTAAGTCCAGACAGTGTGGAGGAAGCACATGTCAGAGCTCCTACTCCAAAGGATCATATCCAGTTCTCCCGTGAGACCATTACTCTATGGATATTACCAGAATCCAAGCCTGTATCACACAGTGGACACCTATATCCACAAGTGCCATTTAATTGCCACACAACCAGCCACCATACCTCCTGGTGAGCAAGACTGCACTTTGTACCTACCACTGCTGGATGTGCCACAAGTTATATTCTGCACTAAGGCTACTTTCACACTAGCTACTTATAATACAACCGTCTGCATCCGTTATGAACAGATCCGGTTGTATTATCTTTAACATTGCCAAGACGAATCCGGCATTACCCCCATTGAAAGTCAATGGGGGACGGATCCATTTTCTATTGTGGCAGAGAAAACGGATCCGTCCCCATTGACTTGCATTGGGGGTCACGCCGGATCCGTCTTGCTCCGCATCCCCAGGACGGAAAGCAAAATACAACATGTTGCGGTTTGCTCTTCAGTATGAGAATTGAACACATTTTGGAGCATTCCGTTCTGTTCAGTTTAGTTCCCATTGACAATGAATGGGGACAAAACTGAAGCGTTTTTTTCTGGGACTCAATACCGGAAAACTTAAAAGCTAGTGGGAAAATACCCTAGGTAAAGAGGGACTTTTATACCTTTCCACTGCACCTATCCCCAGGGAGCAACAGCCTGAGGGAGTACACCGTGACACAACACCTCATCAGGGCCACTACCACTCCCATCCTCTGGACCGGCTCCTCAGGGGCTTGCTACACACCCACCAATCAGATATTAATGTTCTATCCTTGCGGAATAGGCCATCATTATTAATGTTCAAAGATGTTCACCGGCATAGAAGAGTCTGATTGCAGTTCCTTACCATTTTAAAGACCTCTCCTCACTGTCAGTGAACAGCCTTTAATTTTATCTACAACGGCAATCAATGGGTATTATCAATCAAAGGCAATGGTAGCACATACTTCCCAACTTTAGAAATTTGTAAAGAGGGACAACATGCGGCAATTATTTTCAAACTAGGCCACACCTCTAACTCTGCCCAAAGCATAACTATACACACCCAGTCCCGTTAATGCCCCCACATAGTAATTATTCTCCATTTGTGCCAGCACAAAGTAGTAATGCCCACACTGTGCCCCCTTCACTATAGTAATGCACATATGTGCCCCTTCACAGTAGTAATGCCCACATTGTGCCCCTCATAGTAGTTATGGCCAAATTGTGCCCTTTCACAGTAACTATGGCCAGATATGTGCCCCTTCACTGTTGCTATGCCCAGATATGTGCCCCCTCACAGCAGTTATGCCCAGATATGTGCCCCTCACAATAGTTATGCCCAGATATGTGCCCCTCACAGTACTTATGCTAAGATATGTGCCCCCTCACAATGGTTATGCCCAGATATGTGCCCCTCACAGTACTTATGCCAAGATATGTGCCCCCTCAGAGAAGTTATGCAAAGATATGTATAATAGTATGTAGTATATTGGGCAGGCTAGATGGGCCAAATGGTTCTTATCTGCTGACACATTCTATGTTTCTATGTGCCCCCCTACCCAAGTAGTTATGGCCAGATGTGCCCCCTTCAGAATAGTTAATATAGCCCTTCACAGTCAATATTCCAAGATGTGCCCCCTCACATTAGTTATGCCAAGATATGTGTTCCCCGTCAGTAGATATGCCCAAATGTGCCCCCTCAAAGTAATTATACCCAAATGTGCCACCTCACAGTAGTTATGCCCAAATGTGCCCCCTCAGAGTAGTTAGGCCCAAATGTGCCCCCTCACAGTAGTTGTGCTCAAATGGGCCCCTTCAGAGTAATTATTCCCAAATGTGTCCCCTCAGAGTAATTATACCAAAATGTCCCCGCTCGGAGTAAGGCCCAAATGTGTCCCCTCAGAGTAATTATACCAAAATGTCCCCGCTCGGAGTAAGGCCCAAATGTGCCCCGTCAGAGTAATTATACCCAAATGTGCCCCCTCATGAAGTAAAAAAACAAGCGAACAATAAAAGGTTCCCCCGATGCTCACAGCTCAGATGCCGGCGCATCCCAGCAGCAGCACGATGCAGTCACACATTGCACTGCTGGTCTGTGGAGGAGAAGCACAGATGCCGATTCTCTTCTTCTCCTACACAGACCAGCAGCGTGATGTGTGACTGCATCATGCTGCTGCTGGGGATTGCCTGAAGCTGAGAGGAATGGTGAAGCGGGGAGCGGACAGTTAGCTGAGAGTAGAACATACCTCGTCCGTTCCAGGACCACGGGACAGCCACTGAAATTGATCCGGGACGGTTGGGAGGTATGGTCAGATACTTTGCAAGTAGTGATTATCATTAGCTGCGATCAAAAACAAGAGTCCTGCACTCGGCATAGCCCTGTGCACAATGGTGGCTGTCCTTAGAGCCTCCATACAGCCTTGGTGTGCTGTTGTACAAGCTCTGTCAGACTCTTCATGAATGCAGATATTCTCACCTTATGGTGGCCTCATGCATATTTTTTTTGCATTGTTTTTACATTTGTGTTTTTGTGTGGTTTCTTTGTGTGGTAAAAACGCCAACTCCAGACGTTAACTGAAAGTCTATGGGATATATGAAATGCAGGACACACTTGTGTTTTATTGTGTTTATTTTTTCAATTTGCATGTTTTTTGTGTTTGTTTGTTTTTTAACACATGTTGAAGCAATTGTACTTTTCAGGTGCTCCCCTTCTCTGTACAGAAAAAAAAGAACAAAAAAATAGCAATTTACATGTGTTAACACAAAAACTCCACCCAAAATCCCCCCCCCCCCCAAAAAAAACCTCCCAGTATTGACCGTAAAAAAAAAAAACGGTCGACAAAAAGAGTTACAAATTGGCGCATCCAGGGTTTCTACTCTTTTTTCTGACATGCTCAAAAAGGAGTCAGGGTTAAGGGAAAGGGTCGAGTCAGAGTCAAAACTGTCTATCCCTGCACCACATTTATCATCAAGCCTGTGCAACTGATATGCAAAAAATGGTTTGAAGTTTTTTTTAGTGCCAATAAAAAACACCAGAGCAAATCTGAGAAAGAAGGGGAAAATACCTCTAGGGGAGAACACCTATGTGCTTAGGAGTTGGATGGAGCATTCCTGCCTCTGCATGAAATCAGAGGTATAGGTAGTACAGTGGAGGTTGTGTGGCCCTCTATGCAAGCCCTAATAGGACACTGTTCATAACTGAGCCACAATTTAACTATGTGCATGAGCCCTTAGCCAGACTGTGCCCTAAATGTGAACATCTATAACTTTTTATTTTCTTATCAGATTACAAATTCCTTTGTATGAAATTGGAAGCATATGGAGGTACCGAATAGCCCTGTGTGTGTGTTGTAAGACTCCATGCATAGTGCATAAAAGTCATCAGCACTTTGCTAACTCAGTAACTAAGGAGCTCCAAACCTCCTCAGATATTAACATCAGCATAAAAGCTGTGTGCCAGGAGCTTCGTGGAATGGGTTTCCATGGTCAAGCAACTGCACACGAGCCTTACATCACCAAACACAATGCCATGTGTCGGATGGAGTGGTGTAAAGCACGTCCTCACTGGACTTTGGAGCAGTAGAAATCAAGACATTTTGGCCAATTGTGTGCTTCCAACTTTAGGGGAACTGTTTGGGGAAGGCCCTCTTCTGTTCCAGCATGACTGTGCCCAAGTACACAAATCAAGGTCCATAAAGGCATAAAGGTTGGGTGAGTTTGATGTGGAAGAACTTGACAGATTCACAAAGAGCCCTGACCTCAACCCCAACCAATACATTTGGGATGAACTAGAACACAGATTGCGAGCCAAGCCCTCTCGTCCAACATCAGTGTCTGATCTCACAAATGGACTTCTGAAAGGGGTTGTCTAAAGCTCTGAACCTGGACATAAGCTCCCCTTCACTCATTTACCATGTTTGAGTGGTGCATCAGAGCATTTCTTGCTCTGATGGTTCCCCTTGCCCTGCGCTGCATCGCTGCATGGCTTTAGAAAAGGAGGTCATAAAAGATACTGCACATGTCAGATACTTTTGTCCATATAGTGTATATTAAAAGATAGCTACTAACATTCAATAGAAACATGCAAAAAAAAAAAGGCTTGAGGATCTTCTTCATAAACCGTTTGTTTCTGTCATGTGGCCAGAGGAAAAGTTTTGATTTAAGGCTGTTGTAAGATATGACCTTCATAAAAGGTTTGGCATTCACAAGTACTCCTATATATTCTCTATACAGTGCCATCTGCTGGTCATGGGAAAGTGCTACCAGACTGAAGAATTTTATTTTTATATAAAGTAATTTTTATTAGCATTTTAATAATACAAACATAAGTCCCCAACACCCACATACCCCCCCCCCCCCCTCCCCAAACCATCATTATGATGCCCTCTATCTTCCATAACTTCCAACATTCGGCTACACCATCACAACCGCATAAGTATTACAAAGGCACATGCCCTTTCCCTACAGCATTCCCCACAGAACAATTATAGCAGAACTGTGATCTTATAAAGGAATATACATTTGTTATTAGCCAGAACTTCCCCACATTACATAGTGTAGAAACATTCCATATATCGTGCAAGAAATCGCCAACCGCGGAGCAAGATATGCACAGCAAGCAATAGTACCCTCACACTAATCCCAGACGGTATCTCTGAAGTTCCCTGGATGCCAGCCCGGGGGCATCAATCCAAGGAGTCCAAAGCTTTTCGAATTTGGCCATAGCACCCCTCTTCCTATAAACCCCTCGTTCCAAATTAAGTAACCAATTAATCTTGGCTATAAATTCGGTTTTACTAGGACTACCCTCATCCAGCCAATGTTGAGCAATCCGCTTACGAGCCATATACAACATTCTGGCCACTGCTATCTTCCTGGGCTCAGTGATTGAGTGATTGGCAAGTCCTCCACATACCCCAATATACAGACAAATGGGGTCACATCCAGTGTAACTTCATACAGAGAATCAATGAGATGCAGCACCGTGCGCCAAAAACCCATGAATGTTCATTTTCCCCCCTTCTTCATAAAAACAAAGCACCCATAGCTAGTGCAGTCCAAATGTCCATCTGTGACAGGATAAAGTAAAAGTTACCCATTGCCTGGCTGTGCCCGAATTGAGGCCGGCACACACTTGAATGGGTCCGCAATCCCGATGAAATGGTGCAGAATGGAGGCATGAAGTGCTTCCGTTGGTTTTCTGTCTGTGCCTCCGCACCCCAAAAAGATCTGTGGACCGTTGGATGCGGATCGCGGACCCGATTTAAGTGAATGGGTCCATGTCCGCAGATGGTGGGCACACGGTCGGTGGCCGTGCATTGCGGACCGTAATTTGCGGTTCTGGTACTCTACTCTAGTACTGTTAGAGTCCACAGCTATTGCACAGTGTGGACCACGTGGACCGCCGAGGGCAGTTAACGATACCACGTGAGACGCCGGTACGAGCGGCTGCAACTGTTAGCAGCACTTGCCATACACGGAGATGTGGAGGTAAGACAAGCCTTATCGTTACCTTACTGTTACCACGTGGGACGCACGGTTGGTCTATATTATACTATAACAGTGAGTATACTATATGAATTACAATCAAATACTTGTTGCCTCACTGTTATCACATGGGATGCAGGATCGGTTTAGACTATACCACCAACAGTGAGTATAATAGATGGATCATTATTAAAGGGTTTCTACCACTTAGTTTTCACATAATTAGCTGTCAGACACTAGCGATCCGCTAGTGTCTGCTCTACCGAACAATCCTAATATAATAGCTTATTGTGCAGCCGTTTCGCTAAAAAACGAACTTATATTGATATGCTAATGAGCCTATAGGTGCTATGGGGGCGTCATTAGCACCTAGAGGCTCGGTCTACCTTCACAAAATGCCGCCGCCCAGCGCGTCCCTCCATCTCTTCCGGAATGCGATCCTCCCTGTGAGCCAGTGGACGAATTCTCGCGCATGCGCCGTGCACGTCTGTATTCGGCGCATGCGCAGTGAATGTCTGACCGCTTTCTGCACAGACATCTCCACTGCGCCTGTTCTTTGGAGCACTATGACGTCAGTGGAGATGTCTGAGCAGTGAGCGGTCAGACATTCACTGCGCATGCGCCGAATACAGATGCGCGCGCGCATGCGCGAGAATTCGTCCGCTGGCTCACAGGGAGGATTGCATTCCGGAGGAGATGGGCGGGCTGGAGGGACGTGCTGGGCGGCGGCATTTTGTGAAGGTAGACGGAGCCTCTAGGTGCTAATGATGCCCACATAGCACCTAGAGGCTCATTAGCATATCAATATAAGTTAGTTTTTTTGCGAAACGGCTGCACAATAAGCTATTATATTAGGATTGTTTGGTAGAGCAGACACTAGCGGATCGCTAGTGTCTGACAGCTAATTATGTGAAAACGAAGTGGTAGAAACCCTTTAAGCTATTATCAAGGAGGGACTAACAAAGGAGAACTGTGAACTGAATTGAACATAAATAACTCAATGCATTGAGACAATTATATATTTTATGTTTTTTTATTTTTTATATATGCGGTCAGAGTGAATTACCTGCTCATTTACTGGATAACCAGACATTAACTATATCCTTTTCCCTTTTGTCTGTCACACATATAGTGTATCAATATATCGAGACTATTGGGTTTTATCCTCCATTTTTCACCCGGTGTGAGACTGGTATTTAGTACTATTATTGCCACATTGGCTCTATGGTTGACAGACATTGTGATTTTATTGGATGTAATATTGATATAGCCCATTGCTAATGTGATATTACCACAATTTTTTATTTTTTACATTTTATTTTTTGTTTAATATTTTCTTTATATATGTCTTCGGAGATATGTTAATAAACACGTATATGTTGGATACAATTTTATATACATGCAATCACTGTTCTTGAGTGGTTCCAAGTGAAGAGTGATAGGGTGAGTCATAGAGACATAGCACCTTTTTTCAGTATAAGCAGGGTGGTGAGCCACTATTACAGGGATGGTCAACCTGCGGCCCTCCAGCTCTTGCAAAACTACAACTCCCAGCATGCCCAGTTTGCCTACAGCTATCAGCCTACAGCAGGGCATGGTGGAAATCGTAGTTTTACAACAGCTGGAGAGCCGCAGGTTGGCCATCCCCGCTGACTATTATATAGATATAACTATATAACTTATATAACTATATACCAAATATACTATATACCAAATATGTCTAGTTTATTTCATATGTTACTAATTTTGCACTGCAAAATGCTTTATGAAAAAAAGGTAATTTTTGTGTCATCGCATAACTTTTTCATTTGTCCACCAATGTTACCAAATAAAAGAGCTACTGCTAAAAAAAACAATTGTAATGGCATTTAGGCCCAAACACTGCACATATAGGATTTCTAGTTGTGGTCAACACTCTCCATGCTGCAGTAGGGAAAACCTCTCTAGTGCAATGAATGGGCCTGAATGCCTCTGCAATCTTATTTATTTATTTATTTTCAGCAGTGGCGCTCAGTTCAGCACTGTATTGTTACACTAGCTTCACGTTTGCGTTTAGAAAGCCGGTAGGTTGTTGGAGATCACCGTATGTGGCATAGTTGGATAATGCTGTGAACCGCTGGCATGCGCAACTTTTTGTCTGAATGAAAGCTGCCATTTCTGCCAGAAAGCAGCCGAATTCCTGTGGGATCCCATAAAAATATTCTTCTAAAAAAGGAAGGCTAAATAAAGTAAAAAAAAGGAAACCCATCTCCAAAGACCAGGTTCTTGAGAGGTGTCTGACAGCAGCTGGGGGGCTGCTGTGTCTGTTCCAGGTCATGATGGTTATCTTCTATATAAGACATGAGGGGGGTGAAGGGACCTTGGGCTCAGAGAGCACAGGAAGTGATTGTTAGGCCCCTTTCACACGGGCGAGAATTCCGTGCGGGTGCAATGCGTGAGGTGAACGCATTGCACCTGCACTGAATCCGGACCCATTCACTTCAAAGGGGCTGTGCAGATGAGCGGTGAATTTCATGCATAACTTGTGCGTTGCGTGAAAATCGCAGCAAGCTCTATATTCTGCGTTTTTCACGCAATGCAGGCCCTATAGAAGTGAATGGGTCTGCATGAAAATCGCAAGCATCCGCAAGCAAGTGCGGAAGCAGTGCGATTTTCACGCATGGTTGCTAAGGAGATGATGTAAGTAAATTGATAAAAGTCAATTTACTGTATTATTTTCCCTTATAACATGGTTATAAGGAAAAATAATAGCATTCTTAATACAGAATGCTTACTAAAATGTGGCTTTAGGGGTTAAAAAAAAATATTATTTACTCACCTCATCCGATTGTTCGCGGAGCCAGCATCATCTTCTTTTTTCTTCTTTCAGGACCTGCAAAAAGACCTTTGATGACGTAATCGCGCTCACCACGTGGTGAGCTCGGTGCCGTCAGCGCAGGTCCTGCTGAATGAAGATAGAAATCTTCTATCTTCATTCAGCAGGACCTGCGCTGACCACGCGGTGAGCGCGATTCCCTGTGTGCTCTCCCTGTGCCCTCTGTGTGTGCTCCCTGTGCCCTCTGTGTGTGCTGCCTGTGTTTGTGTTCTGCCTGTGCCCTCTGTGTGCGCTCCCTGTGCCCTCTGTGTGCGCTACCTGTGCCCTCTGTGTGTGCTCCCTGTGTGCGCTCCCTGTGCCCTCTGTGTGCGCTACCTGTGCCCTCTGTGTGTGCTCCCTGCGTGCGCTCCCTGTGCCCTCTGTGTGCGCTCCCTGTGTGTGCTCTCTGTGCCCTCTGTGTGCGCTCCCTGTGCCCTCTGTGTGCGCTCCCTGTGCCCTCTGTGTGTGCTCCCTGTGTTTGTGTTCTGCCTGCTGATTAGATTAAGAATCTGTGGTTCAAATTGGGCTACTTTTACACTCGCATTTTGGCTTTCTGTTTGTGAGATCCGTTCAGGGCTCTCACAAGCGGCCGAAAACGCATCAGTTTTGCGCTAATGCATTCTGAATGGAAAAGAATCCGCTCAGAATGCATCAGTTTGCCTCCGATCAGTCACCATTCTGCTCTGGAGGCGGACACCAAAACGCTGCCTGCATCGTTTTGCTGTCCGCCTGACGAAGCAGAACCAAACGGATCCTTCCTGGCACACAATGTAAGTCAATGGGGATGGATCCATTTTCTCTGACACAATCTGGCACAATAGAAAACGGATCCGTCCTCCATTGACTTTAAATAGAATTCATGACGGATCCGTCTTGACTATGTTACAGAAAATACAAATAGCCTTAGCAGTGTCTTTTTTTCAGTACTGGTGGGAGCAGACCAGGGCTGCTAATAAAGGCATCTATAAATCCACACATTGTCGCAGTATCACAGTTAGATTCCCCATAACAGTGCATTATCCACAAACCCCCCATAACAGTGCGTCATCTACAGACCCCCCATAACAGTGTGTCATCCACAGATACTCCATAATAATGTGTCATCCACAGGTCCCCCATAACATTGTCATGTACAGGTCCCCCATAACAGTGTGTCATCCACAGGTCCCTCATAACAGTGTGTCATCCACAGATCCCCATAACAGTGCATCATCCACAGTTCCCCCATAACAGTGTGTCATCCACAGATACGCCAAAACGGTGTGTCATCCACAGATACCCCATAACAGGGTGTCATCCACAGATCCCCCATAACAGGGTGTCATCCACAGATCCCCCATAACAGTGTCATCCACAGATCCTCCAAAACAGGGTTTCATCCACAGATCCCCCAAAACAGTGTGTCATCCACATACCTCCCATAACAGTATCATCCACAGATCCCACATAACAGTGTGTCATCCACAGGTCCCCCATAACAGAGTGTCATCCACAGGTCCCCCATAACAGTGTCATCCACAGGTCCCCCATAACAGTGTCAACCACAGATCCCCTCCATAACAGTGTCATCCACAGATCCTCCATAACAGTGTCATCCACAGATCCCCCATAACAGTGTCATCCACAGATCCCTCAAAACAGGGTTTCACCCACAGATCCCCTAAAACAGTGTGTCACCCACATACCCCCCCCATAACAGTGTCATCCACAGATCCATAACAGAGTGTCATCCACAGTTCCCCCATAACAGAGTGTCATCCACAGTTCCCCCAAAACAGAGTGTCATCCACAGTTCCCCCATAACAGAGTGTCATCCACAGTTCCCCCATAACAGAGTGTCATCCACAGATCCCCCATAACAGTGTGTCATCCACAGATACCCCCATGACAGTGCGTTATCCACAGATTCCCCCATAGCAGTGTTATCTACAGATCCCCCATAACAGTATGTCATCCGCAGATCCCCCCATAGCAGTGTGTCATCTACAAATCCCCCATAACAGTGTGTATGTGCAGCATTATCTCCATTCACTGCTATGGAATTGCCAGTGGTCAGCTATTTTCAGAACACTCATAGTATAATGGAGGATTACCATGCATGCACACTGTGCTCTTCCTTCACTTCAGGGGCCCGGATGGGACAACCCTTTTTTTTTCAGCTTGTGGTTTTATAAACTGCACCATGGAAAAAAAGAAGTGGCCTGGCCATTCTTGATACGGATTCCTTGTCCAGAATGTCCTTTAAAAATCGGCAGGAATGAAAATCCACGCCAAAACTGCATCAAAAAGTGTGTTATAAAATGCATCAGAAAAAAACAAATAAAAAAAAAACCTTATGTGGATTCTGCATTGGGTTTTTTTAAGCACAAAAAATACTCTGTGTGAACATACCCAAAGAGGCTGCAGGAGCAGCAGCTCACAGCGGAAAGGCTAAAAAGAGATAAAGGGGGTGTGGCCAGCGGCGCATGGAGAAAGCTGTGCAGTAGTTAAGCTCCGGTGGCTGCAAGCCTGTATAGCGGCTCACAGCGATCTATCAGTCACCCCAGGTACCAGAAAACCTGCCCGAGAGTTCTTTACACGCTGGGGAGATGGCCAAAACGAAGAAAAAGCCGATGTCTGCAAAATTCACAGAGTTTTATCCAGCTGTGAGCAGTGTCCCCAAGATGGCACGGGAGGAAGTGTGCTCTCAGACAGCGCGACTCATGCAAGAGCCTTGTCGCAGGCCGTTTCTGCAACTCCCTCGGAGTGCCGGGCCTCTCCACACCAATGCTGTCAATCACCACAGGGACTTGGAGGGTCCCCAACATTGAGATCAGGTACAGAGGGGACCTTAATGGCACAATTCCAGGGTCATGGACCTGGCGCAGAGGGTCAGGGAGGATCTCTCATGACGCTGCAGCATGCAAGCCATATGTCTGCACAAAGGCAGGAACACAGGGAAAAGCCCATCACAGAATCCCTGTTAATGGCATTAATGGGAGACCTAAGGAAATCCCTGCAAGCGGACATTAAAGAAATGTTACTGCGGGGGGGGCGTGTCCGGACACTGACTGAGATGGCTGCCTGAGGGATCAGCTCCTGCCTGCACCGCAACTTACTGGCCAGCGACTCCTCTGTTCTGGATCATATGGGGAAAAAAGTAGCTCCAAAGAAGACCCCTCTCCCTCCCCGATTCCCCTCACCTGCCAGGACCCTCTAACAGTGCTGGGATTGTGCTCCGGGCCCAGCGCTTCCACTACGCAGCACCAAGGCACAGAGGGCCTCCCGCCATTCCTCCCTCCCCCCGCCTGATTCCCGCGCTATGAGCAGGGAGAAGGATACAGCGCTACATGCCCATGCTGGATCTCTCCAGGGAACCGGATTGCCGCTGGCGGTGTCAACGCACGGATCCCCTAGGCTGGGGCTCTCACCGGCTGCCCTGGACTTTCGGCCTGCTGCTGCTGGAAGGAGGGATCCTGCCATGATGGCTCCTGGACCCACTTCTCAGGGGGCGACATCAATTAAAGGTACTGTGACTCTTAGGGGACGGGAAATTATCCCAGGGGACCCTGCATCTAGCCTTCTTGGGCCCCCCCTACATGAGCCCTGGCAAAACAAGCAGCCCCCAGCCCCACCATTGCTGGACCAAGGGGACAGCAGCTCTCCTCTCCCTTCTGACATCTGGGCCAGATCTCCAAGCCCTCCATCACTTGCTGTTATGGACCCCCCACCCCTGCCTGAACCTCCACAGCCCTGGGCGAGCTATTTTAGCCGTTTTCCTACAAAGGAGGACTTTCGGGTTCTTATTTCTGAAGTTACAAAAGCCTGCAGAGCTGAAATTGCGGCAGTTCGCACTGATAATAACCCCTTAAGGACACAGCCTTTTTACACCTTAGGACCAGGCCATTTTTTGCAAATCTGACCAGAGTCCCTTTAAGTGCTGATAACTTTAAAATGCTTTGACTTATCCAGACCGTTCTGAGATTGTTTTTTCGTCACATATTGTACTTCATGACACTGGTAAAATGAAGTAAAAAAAAATATTTTTTTTTGCACCAAAAAATACCTAATTTAACAAAAATTTGGAAAAATTAGCAAATTTCAAAATTTCAGTTTCTCTACTTCTGTAATACATAGTAATACCCCCAAAAATTGTGATGACTTTACATTCCCCATATGTCTACTTCATGTTTGAATTGTTTTGGGAATGATATTTTATTTTTTGGGGATGTTATAAGGCTTAGAAATTTAGAAGCAAATCTTGAAATTTTTCAGAAATTTACAAAAACTCAATTTTTAGGGACTAGTTCAGGTCTCAAGTCACTTTGCGAGGCTTACATAATAGAAACGACCCAAAAATGACCCCATCTAAGAAACTACACCCCTCAAGGTATTTAAAACTGATTTTGCATACGTTGTTAACCCTTTAGGTGTTGCACAAGAGTTATTGGCAAATGGGGAGGAAATTTGAGAATTTCATTTTTGTGTCTAATTTTTCATTTTAACCCATTTTTTCCACTAACAAAGCAAGGGTTAACAGCCAAACAAGACTGTATCTTTATTGCCCTGACTCTGCCGTTTACAGAAACACCCAATATGTGGCTGTAAACTACTGTACGGCCACACAGCGGGGCGTAGAGTGAAAGGTGCGCCGTTTGGTTTTTGGAAGGCTGATTTTTATGGACTGTTTTTTTGACACCATGTCCCATTTGAAGCCCCCCTGATGCACCCCTAGAGGAGAAACTCCCTAAAAGTGACCCCATCTAAGAAACTAAACCCCTCAAGGTATTCAAAACTGATTTTACATACATCGTTAACCCTTTAGGTGTTGCACAAGAGTTATTGGCAAATGGCGATGAAATTTGAGAATTTCATTTTTTTGCCTAATTTTCCATTTTAACCCATTTTTTCCACTAACAAAGCAAGGGTTAAGAGCCAAACAAGACTGTATCTTTATTGCCCTGACTCTGCTGTTTACAGAAACACCCCATATGTGGCCGTAAACTACTGTACGGCCACACAGCGGGGCGTAGAGTGAAAGGTGCGCCGTTTGGTTTTTGGAGGGGTGATTTTGCTGGACTGTTTTTTTGACACCATGTCCCATTTGAAGCCCCCCTGATGCACCCCTAGATTATAAACTCCATAAAAGTGACCCCATCTAAGAAACTACACCCCTCAAGGTATTCAAAACTGATTTTACAAACTTTGTTAACCCTTTAGGTTCACTTTTTTGGCAGATTTTCCATTTTAATATTTTTTTTCCAGTTACAAAGCAAGGGTTAACAGCCAAACAAAACTCATTATTTATGGCCCTGATTCTGTAGTTTACAGAAACACCCCATATGTGGTCGTAAACTACTGTACGGGCACACGGCAGGGCGCAGAAGGAAAGGAATGCCATACGGTTTTTGGAAGGCAGATTTTGCTGGACTGGTTTTTTTGACACCATGTCCCATTTGAAGCCCCCCTGATGCACCCCTAGAGTAGAAACTCCAAAAAAATTGACCCCATTTTAGAAACTACGGGATAGGTTGGCAGTTTTGTTGGTACAAGTTTTGGCAGTTTTGTTGGTACAAGTTTAGGGTACATATGATTTTTGGTTGCTCTATATTACACTTTTTGTGCGGCAAGGTAACAAGAAATAGCTTTTTTGGCACCGTTTTTTTTTTTGTTATTTACAACATTCATCTGACAGGTTAGATAATGTGGTAATTTTATAGAGCAGGTTGTCACGGACGCGGCGATACCTAATATGTATACAATTTTTTTTATTTATGTAAGTTTTACACAATGATTTCATTTTTAAAACAAAAAAAATGTTTTAGTGTCTCCATAGTCTAAGAGCCATAGTTTTTTCAGTTTTTGGGCGATTATGTTAAGTAGGGTCTCATTTTTTGCGGGATGAGATGACGGTTTGATTGGCACTATTTTGGGGTGCATATGACTTTTTGATCGCATGCTATTACACTTTTTGTGACGTAAGATGACAAAAAATTGCTTTTTTTACACCGTTTTTATTTTTTATTTTTTACGGTGGTCATCTGAGGGGTTAGATCATGTGATATTTTTAGAGAGCCGGTCGATACAGACGTGGCGATACCTAATATGTATACTTTTTTTTAATTTATGTAAGTTTTACACAAGGATTTCATTTTTGAAACAAAAAAAAACATGTTTTAGTGTTTCCATAGTCTAAGAGCCATAGTTTTTTCAGTTTTGGGGCGATTATCTTGGGTAGGGTATGATTTTTGTGGGATGAGATGACGGTTTGATTGTTACAATTTTGGCGTACATGCGACTTTTTTGATCACTTTTATTACCTTTTTTTGGGAAGTAAGGTGGGCAAAATTTAAATTTCATCATAGTTTTTAATTTTTATGGCGTTCACCGTTCGGGTAAAGTAACATGACCGTTTTATAGATCAGGTCGTTACGGACGTGGCGATACCAAACATGTGTAGGGAATTTAATTTTTTTCATTTTTAATCAGTGATAAATGTGTTTTTTGATTTTTACTTTTTTTTTTACTTTTTTTTTGACCCAGACCCACTTGGTTCTTGAAGATCCAGTGGGTCTGATGTCTGTATAATACAGTACAGAACAATATATATTGTACTGTACTGTATTTTACACTTGTCTGAACAAATCTATGCCTTTTAGCACAGATCTGTTCAGCACCATGGACAGCAGGACGCCTGAGAGGCGTCCTGTTGCCATGGGAACCTTCCCCGTCTGCTCAGTACTGGTCAGAACTGCGCAGACGGGGAAGGGTAAGCACAGGGCTGAGGGGGGCTCTCTCCCTCTCCCATCGGGGGGCTGCAAAGGCACAGCAGCCCCCCGATGGGAGAGGGAGGGAGCTCCCTGCGCTGTTAACCTTTTCCATACAGCGGTCCGTACGGACCGCTGTATGGAAAGGGTTAAACGGCTGACATCGCATCGCAGATGTCAGCCGTTTATACCAGGGTGCCAGCAATGTGCTGGCACCCTGGTATACCCACTAACCACCAACGATCATTCAAAGGGAGGCGGGCGGGGGATCGCGATCCCGCCTGCCGCACCGCCCGCCTCCCGCACCGCCCGCAACCCTCCCCCTGCACCTCCCACCGGGCTAAAATCACTCACGGGTGCAGGGGGGGGATACAGATATATTTTGGACATTATAAAGTTTCTGATCCTCGCGGTCAGGGACCGCGGGGATCAGAAACTGCAAAAAGCGCAGGTCTGAATTGACCTGTGGTTTGTTGCGATCGCCGACATGGGGGGGTCACGGGACCCCCCCGCGCATTTAGCCTAGGTGCCTGCTCAATGATTTGAGCAGTCACCTTGTTCCGATCACTGCCGGCCGGGCGGCAGTGATCGGAACAACACATGACGTACCGGTACGTCATGTGTCCTTAAGTACCAGGACATCATGACGTGTCCGGACACTGACTGAGATGGCTGCCTGAGGGATCAGCTCCTGCCTGCACCGCAACTTACTGGCCAGCGACTCCTCTGTTCTGGATCATATGGGGAAAAAAGTAGCTCCAAAGAAGACCCCTCTCCCTCCCCGATTCCCCTCACCTGCCAGGACCCTTGAACAGTGCTGGGATTGTGCTCCGGGCCCAGCGCTTCCACTACGCAGCACCAAGGCACAGAGGGCCTCCCGCCATTCCTCCCTCCCCCCGCCTGATTCCCGCGCTATGAGCAGGGAGAAGGATACAGCGCTACATACCCATGCTGGATCTCTCCAGGGAACCGGATTGCCGCTGGCGGTGTCCACGCACGGATCCCCTAGGCTGGGGCTCTCACCGGCTGCCCTGGACTTTCGGCCTGCTGCTGCTGGAAGGAGGGATCCTGCCATGATGGCTCCTGGACCCACTTCTCAGGGGGCGACATCAATTAAAGGTACTGTGACTCTTAGGGGACGGGAAATTATCCCAGGGGACCCTGCATCTAGCCTTCTTGGGACCCCCCTACATGAGCCCTGGCAAAACAAGCAGCCCCCAGCCCCACCATTGCTGGACCAAGGGGACAGCAGCTCTCCTCTCCCTTCTGACATCTGGGCCAGATCTCCAAGCCCTCCATCGCTTGCTGTTATGAACCCCCCACCCCTGCCTGAACCTCCACAGCCCTGGGCGAGCTATTTTAGCCGTTTTCCTACAAAGGAGGACTTTCGAGTTCTTATTTCTGAAGTTACAAAAGCCTGCAGAGCTGAAATTGCGGCAGTTCGCACTGATAATAACCCCTTAAGGACACAGCCTTTTTACACCTTAGGACCAGGCCATTTTTTGCAAATCTTACCAGAGTCCCTTTAAGTGCTGATAACTTTAAAATGCTTTGACTTATCCAGGCCGTTCTGAGATAGTTTTTTCGTCACATATTGTACTTCATGACACTGGTAAAATGAAGTCCAAAAAAATTTTTTTTTTGCACCAAAAAATACCTAATTTAACAAAAATTTGTAAAAATTAGCAAATTTAAAAGTTTCAGTTTCTCTACTTCTGTAATACATAGTAATACCCCCAAAAATTGTGATGACTTTACATTCCCCATATGTCTACTTCATGTTTGAATTGTTTTGGGAATGATATTTAATTTTTTGGGGATGTTATAAGGCTTAGAAATTTAGAAGCAAATCTTTAAATTTTTCAGAAATTTACAAAAACTCAATTTTTAGGGACCAGTTCAGGTCTCAAGTCACTTTGCGAGGCTTACATAATAGAAACCACCCAAAAATGACCCCATCTAAGAAACTACACCCCTCAAGGTATTCAAAACTGATTTTGCATACGTTGTTAACCCTTTAGGTGTTGCACAAGAGTTATTGGCAAATGGGGAGGAAATTTGAGAATTTAATTTTTTTGTCTAATTTTTCATTTTAACCCATTTTTTCCACTAACAAAGCAAGGGTTAACAGCCAAACAAGACTGTATCTTTATTGCCCTGACTCTGCCGTTTACAGAAACACCCAATATGTGGCTGTAAACTACTGTACGGCCACACAGCGGGGCGTAGAGTGAAAGGTGCGCCGTTTGGTTTTTGGAAGGCTGATTTTTATGGACTGTTTTTTTGACACCATGTCCCATTTGAAGCCCCCCTGATGCACCCCTAGAGGAGAAACTCCCTAAAAGTGACCCCATCTAAGAAACTACACCCCTCAAGGTATTCAAAACTGATTTTACATACGTCGTTAACCCTTTAGGTGTTGCACAAGAGTTATTGGCAAATGGCGATGAAATTTGAGAATTTCATTTTTTTGCCTAATTTTCCATTTTAACCCATTTTTTCCACTAACAAAGCAAGGGTTAACAGCCAAACAAGACTGTATCTTTATTGCCCTGACTCTGCTGTTTACAGAAACACCCCATATGTGGCCGTAAACTACTGTACGGCCACACAGCGGGGCGTAGAGTGAAAGGTGCGCCGTTTGGTTTTTGGAGGGGTGATTTTGCTGGACTGTTTTTTTTACGCCATGTCCCATTTGAAGCCCCCCTGATGCACCCCTAGATTATAAACTCCATAAAAGTGACCCCATCTAAGAAACTACACCCCTCAAGGTATTCAAAACTGATTTTACAAACTTTGTTAACCCTTTAGGTGTTGCACAAGATTTAATGGAAAATAGAGATACAATTTCAAAATTTCACTTTTTTGGCAGATTTTCCATTTTAATATTTTTTTTCCAGTTACAAAGCAAGGGTTAACAGCCAAACAAGACTCTTTATTTATGGCCCTGATTCTGTAGTTTACAGAAACACCCCATATGTGGTCGTAAACTACTGTACGGGCACACGGCAGGGCGCAGAAGGAAAGGAATGCCATACGGTTTTTGGAAGGCAGATTTTGCTGGACTGGTTTTTTTGACACCATGTCCCATTTGAAGCCCCCCTGATGCACCCCTAGAGTAGAAACTCCAAAAAAGTGACCCCATTTTAGAAACTACGGGATAGGTTGGCAGTTTTGTTGGTACAAGTTTAGGGTACATATGATTTTTGGTTGCTCTATATTACACTTTTTGTGCGGCAAGGTAACAAGAAATAGCTTTTTTGGCACAGTTTTTTTTTTGTTATTTACAACATTTATCTGACAGGTTAGATAATGTGGTAATTTTATAGAGCAGGTTGTCACGGATGCGGCGATACCTAATATGTATACAATTTTTTTTATTTATGTAAGTTTTACACAATGATTTCATTTTTAAAACAAAAAAAATGTTTTAGTGTCTCCATAGTCTAAGAGCCATAGTTTTTTCAGTTTTTGGGCGATTATGTTAAGTAGGGTCTCATTTTTTGCGGGATGAGATGACGGTTTGATTGGCACTATTTTGGGGTGCATATGACTTTTTGATCGCATGCTATTACACTTTTTGTGACGTAAGATGACAAAAAATTGCTTTTTTTACACCGTTTTTATTTTTAATTTTTTACGGTGGTCATCTGAGGGTTTAGATCATGTGATATTTTTATAGAGCCGGTCGATACGGACGCGGCGATACCTAATATGTATACTTTTTTAAAATTTATGTAAGTTTTACACAAGGATTTCATTTTTGAAACAAAAAAAAACATGTTTTAGTGTTTCCATAGTCTAAGAGCCATAGTTTTTTCAGTTTTGGGGCGATTATCTTGGGTATGGTATGATTTTTGTGGGATGAGATGACGGTTTGATTGTTACAATTTTGGCGTACATGCGACTTTTTTGATCACTTTTATTACCTTTTTTTGGGAAGTAAGGTGGGCAAAATTTAAATTTCATCATAGTTTTTAATTTTTAATTTTTATGGCGTTCACCGTTCGGGTAAAGTAACATGACCGTTTTATAGATCAGGTCGTTACGGACGCGGCGATACCAAACATGTGTAGGGAATTTTATTTTTTTCATTTTTAATCAGTGATAAATGTGTTTTTTGATTTTTACTTTTTTTTTTACTTTTTTTCAATTTTTTTTTTGACCCAGACCCACTTGGTTCTTGAAGATCCAGTGGGTCTGATGTCTGTATAATACAGTACAGAACAATATATATTGTACTGTACTGTATTTTACACTTGTCTGAACAAATCTATGCCTTTTAGCACAGATCTGTTCAGCACCATGGACAGCAGGACGCCTGAGAGGCGTCCTGTTGCCATGGGAACCTTCCCCGTCTGCTCAGTACTGGTCAGAACTGCGCAGACGGGGAAGGGTAAGCACAGGGCTGAGGGGGGCTCTCTCCCATCGGGGGGCTGCAAAGGCACAGCAGCCCCCCGATGGGAGAGGGAGGGAGCTCCCTGCGCTGTTAACCTTTTTCATACAGCGGTCCGTATGGACCGCTGTATGGAAAGGGTTAAACGGCTGACATCGCATCGCAGATGTCAGCCGTTTATACCAGGGTGCCAGCAATGTGCTGGCACCCTGGTATACCCACTAACCACCAACGATCATTCAAAGGGAGGCGGGCGGGGGATCGCGATCCCGCCTGCCGCACTGCCCGCCTCCCGCACTGCCCGCAACCCTCCCCCTGCACCTCCCACCGGGCTAAAATCACTCATGGGTGCAGGGGGGGGGATACAGATATATTTTGGACATTATAAAGTTTCTGATCCTCGCGCATCTGAATTAACCTGCGGTTTGTTGCGATCGCCGACATGAGGGGGTCACGGGACCCCCCCCGCGCATTTAGCCTAGGTGTCTGCTCAATGATTTGAGCAGGCACCTTGTTCCGATCACTGCCGGCCGGGCGGCAGTGATCGGAACAATACATGACGTACCGGTACGTCATGTGTCCTTAAGTACCAGGACATCATGACGTACCGGTACGTCATGTGTCCTTAAGAGGTTAAACATGTGGTGGACCGTGTTGACTCCCTGGAAAATGCCCATGATGACACCAGGCATTATACTGTATATCCACTATTCATGAATCCATTTCTGCCCAAACGGCTGTGCTCAGGGGCATGGGACGGCATCTAGAGGACAAAGATAACCGAGGGCGCCGGAAAAATATCCGAGTACGGGGTCTTCAGGAGGCTACCGGAGACGAAGATCTCTTTGCTACGCTGGAAGCCATTTTTAACATGATCCTGGGGCAACCACCCTCGCATAAGATCAAGTTGGACAGAGCTCATAGAGCACTCAAGCCTAAGGGATCTGCTGCACGTCCTAGGGACGTAATTTGTTGTATCCACGACTTCGCCCTTAAAGAATCCATCATGGCTAAGGCGAGATCTCTACGCAACTTTGACTTTGATGGCGCTCCAGTTCAATTGTTTCCTGACCTATCCTTTATGTAAGTTTTACACAAGGATTTCATTTTTGAAACAAAAAAAAACATGTTTTAGTGTTTCCATAGTCTAAGAGCCATAGTTTTTTCAGTTTTGGGGCGATTATCTTGGGTAGGGTATGATTTTTGTGGGATGAGATGACGGTTTGATTGTTACAATTTTGGCGTACATGCGACTTTTTTGATCACTTTTATTACCTTTTTTTGGGAAGTAAGGTGGGCAAAATTAAAATTTCATCATAGTTTTTAATTTTTAATTTTTATGGCGTTCACCGTTCGGGTAAAGTAACATGACCGTTTTATAGATCAGGTCGTTACGGACGCGGCGATACCAAACATGTGTAGGGAATTTTATTTTTTTCATTTTTATTCAGTGATAAATGTGTTTTTTGATTTTTACTTTTTTTTCACTTTTTTTTTTGACCCAGACCCACTTGGTTCTTGAAGATCCAGTGGGTCTGATGTCTGTATAAATACAGTACAGAACAATATATATTGTACTGTACTGTATTTTACACTTGTCTGAACAAATCTATGCCTTTTAGCACAGATCTGTTCAGCACCATGGACAGCAGGACGCCTGAGAGGCGTCCTGTTGCCATGGGAACCTTCCCCGTCTGCTCAGTACTGGTCAGAACTGCGCAGACGGGGAAGGGTAAGCACAGGGCTGAGGGGGGCTCTCTCCCATCGGGGGGCTGCAAAGGCACAGCAGCCCCCCGATGGGAGAGGGAGGGAGCTCCCTGCGCTGTTAACCTTTTTCATACAGCGGTCCGTATGGACCGCTGTATGGAAAGGGTTAAACGGCTGACATCGCATCGCAGATGTCAGCCGTTTATACCAGGGTGCCAGCAATGTGCTGGCACCCTGGTATACCCACTAACCACCAACGATCATTCAAAGGGAGGCGGGCGGGGGATCGCGATCCCGCCTGCCGCACTGCCCGCCTCCCGCACCGCCCGCAACCCTCCCCCTGCACCTCCCACTGGGCTAAAATCACTCACGGGTGCAGGGGGGGGGATACAGATATATTTTGGACCGCGGGGATCAGAAACTGCAAAAAGCGCATCAAACCGCAGGTCTGAATTGACCTGCGGTTTGTTGCGATCGCCGACATGAGGGGGTCACGGGACCCCCCCGCGCATTTAGCCTAGGTGTCTGCTCAATGATTTGAGCAGGCACCTTGTTCCGATCACTGCCGGCCGGGCGGCAGTGATCGGAACAATACATGACGTACCGGTACGTCATGTGTCCTTAAGTACCAGGACATCATGACGTACCGGTACGTCATGTGTCCTTAAGAGGTTAAACATGTGGTGGACCGTGTTGACTCCCTGGAAAATGCCCATGATGACACCAGGCATTATACTGTATATCCACTATTCATGAATCCATTTCTGCCCAAACGGCTGTGCTCAGGGGCATGGGACGGCATCTAGAGGACTTGGATAACCGAGGGCGCCGGAAAAATATCCGAGTACGGGGTCTTCAGGAGGCTACCGGAGACGAAGATCTCTTTGCAACGCTGGAAGCCATTTTTAACATGATCCTGGGGCAACCACCCTCGCATAAGATCAAGTTGGACAGAGTTCATAGAGCACTCAAGCCTAAGGGATCTGCTGCACGTCCTAGGGACGTAATTTGTTGTATCCACGACTTCGCCCTTAAAGAATCCATCATGGCTAAGGCGAGATCTCTACGCAACTTTGACTTTGATGGCGCTCCAGTTCAATTGTTTCCTGACCTATCCTGGTTCACGCTCCAGAAAAGGAGACATCTTCAGCCTCTCCTCACATTACTCAGGGACATCCAGATCGCCTATCGCTGGGGATTTCCCTTTGCCCTGACGGCCCGTCATCAAGAAAGAACAGAGACTCTCCGTTCCTTCTCGGATCTTCGCCCTTTTTGCGAATCACTTGGAATTCCTATCCCCGACATGTCGGATTGGGAGTTTGAGTCTCCAGCGCTTCCACCGCCCCGCATTTGGTCTCCTGTAACCAGGAAAAGAAGGCCTGGTCCAAGTGCATCCTCTTCCCCGCGGTCTCCTCCGTCATCAGTGCATCGACCATCTGCTTGGTGGCCAACGGATGGGGGGACTTGGTCGTCCAGAACTTGCCCTTAATCCTTTAGGCCCTCAGGATTGATGGTCCCTGATGGGCCCCCATATTGATCGTTTATTACCTCTGTTAAGCCAGATATTGCTTTCTTGTTGCTACATCGCGGTGCAGGCTGTCTGAAGGGCCCACCTAGTTGTTACTTGTTTTCTTTTCTCTCAGATTATTGTAGTTGGCTCCTTGGCCAGCCTCAATTTGTTGGTCTCCGACACTTACACCCCCAAAGGGGCTTCTTATTTGCCCCTAGCAGGGACTGTATCCCTGGGAATAGTTGCTTACTGCTATCTGTTTGTCTGTCTTTGTGTTATCCTGTCCTGTCTCTTCCCCCCCCCCCTCTTGTGTTCTCTCTCCTGTTGTAGGTGCCTGAACTTCCTTGCCTGTGGAGATCGTGTACCTCAGTTCTGCCTTGGATCCGTTGTCCGACTAGTGCGAACCTACTGACATATATGGACTCCCTCAGTGAGCTGTACTCTGCATACATTGTGTATCATCACATACTCACATGATGCGGTGCATAACCTTCAATGTCAAGGGGCTTAACTCCAACGACAATAGAGGAAACTCTTGCTTTTGGAATTGAAATCCCTTAAAGTGGACATTGTGTTCGTAGAGGAAACACATTTTGATGGCAACTCCTCCTTCCGTTTTGCCTCCCACCTGTATCCTACCGCTTATTCGGCTACTCATAGCCGTCGGAAGGCGGGGGTTGCCATCTTGGTGTCTGCACGATGTCCCCTCAGGATTGATTCTTCAATTATAGATCCACAGGGGCGTTATATTATTCTCCATGGCCGTTTGGCGGATAAGCCCATCACCTTATGTAACATTTATGCACCAAACACATCCCAGATCCGCTTTCTCGGTGGAATCTTCCGCAAGATTTTTGTTGAGGGAGTGGACTCTTCGGAGCCCCTTGTCCTCCTAGGTGGGGATTTTAATGCAGTGTTCTCTGAATCGATGGATCGCCTGGCCCTCCCGGGCAGACCAATACATTCGACACAGCAGCGCTTAGCCAGGGACTTTCGTAAACTAGTGTGGAAATACCCCCTGTATGACCTCTGGTGTCTCACTTATCCCACTGATAGGTCCTTCTCCTTTTACTCTGCCCCACATGGTTCACACACCCGTATTGATTACCTCTTTGGTACCATTTCGACCCTCAGATTATTGGAGGGAGCGGACATGGGCCAAATCACCTGGTCAGACCATGCTCCTGTACTAGTGGACATTAGTAGTGAGTCGGGCCATGTTCGCCATTGCCACTGGAGACTTAATGACTCCCTCCTGAAACAGCCTATCATTAGGGAGGAACTCCGCAAACATCTGAAAACGTACTTTGACCTAAATGAGGGATCAGTAGGGGATGTCCGTCCTTTGTGGGAAGCGCATAAAGCGGTCATGAGGGGTCATTGTATTGCAATAAGCTCAAAATTAAAGAAGGACTCGACTGCCTTAGTCAAGACCCTTACATCCCGCTTGCAAACACTAGAAGACAAGATGGCTGCTCACCCCTCACGCTGCACACTGAGACGAATTGTTGATACCAGGGCCCAATTAAAGAGTCTAGCTTTAGGTTGTGTCAGCAAGTTATTACTTTACACACGACAGCGTTATTATGCTTGGGGGAACAAGCCCCACACTTTGCTGGCCAGACAACTCAGGAATCTTAACTCCCAAACGGGTCCGAGTGCTATTAGGGGGGCTGATGGAACAATCCACTATGACCCCAGGGTGATGGCGGAGAGGTTCTCGACCTACTACTCTTCCCTGTACAATTTACCCTCTGACCTCCCCACAGATGAGGGACTGAGAGATAGTACACTAAGGTCTTATTTGGCATTCTGTCACCTTCCTACCCTATCGACTTCCGACCTTGCCGCCTTTAATAGTCCGATCACGCCGGAAGAGATTGGGGAAGTGGTGGAACATCTACCTGAGGGTAAATCCCCAGGGCCTGATGGCTTTTCATACAAATATTATAAGACCTTTAGGAATGAACTAATCCCTCACCTAGTAACCCTATTCAATCATTTTCTAGCTGGCAACGCAGTACCTGCCCCAATGTCTCACTCGTATCTCAAGATGATTCCGAAACCTGGGAAAGATCCTCACGCATTCCATAACTATAGGCCCATTGCCCTGCTTAACTCAGACCTTAAGATTTACACCAAAGCCCTAGTTTCCCAACTAAACGTCTTTCTCCCCTCCCTGATTCATAAAGACCAGGTGGGATTTGTCCCGGGCCGTCAGGGGCCGACAACACACGAAGAAACATTGACTTGATAGATGTCATATCTCGCTCGGGTGAGAAGGCATTACTTCTTAGTTTAGATGCGGAAAAGGCATTCGACCGTTTAGGTTGGCCTTTCCTTTTTGCTACCTTGCAGGCTTATGGCCTTTCTGGTCCCTTCGTTAGGGCCATTCATAGCCTATACTCCTCCCCCACAGCGACGATCAGACTACCTCATGCTCAATCTCGACCCATACGCATTGCTAATGGAACGAGACAAGGTTGCCCCCTGTCTCCCCTACTATTTGCCATGTGTATCGAACCCCTGGCTGCCAAGATCAGGGTTTGCCCAGACATCAGAGGTGTTATGGTCAAGGACAGGGAGTTTAAGCTATCGCTATATGCAGACGATATCCTCCTTACTGTAACGGTCGCGTACACACACACACAGGGGGGAGGGAAGTGACCACTGTGCTCCACCCTTACCCCTGTCCCTGCCTACTTGCCTCGCGAGTCCTAATGACAGGGGACAACTGGACGGCAATCCCTAACTTGGAATAAGTGCAGGGATGACAGACAGACAAAGAACAGGACGTGAACGGACCGAGTCAATACCAGGAAAGCTACAAAGTACAAATGGAGCAAGCAGAGAATTGTCAGGAGAAGCCGGGGTCATAAATACCAGGAGAGACGTGAAGTACCAAAGGAGTCAGCAGAGGAACGTCAGGAGGAGGCCGGGGTCAGAATACCAGGAGAGCAGCAAAGTACACAAGGAGCAGGCAGAGGATCGTGAGGAATTCAGCAGGAGGTAAATGTAACGCACCAAGTTGATCAGTTAGGATCTCAACTGCAGAGTCAATGGACATCAACTTTTACCACACTGCCTGAGTGTTGGCTGTGTGATTTGCGGCTGCTCAGTTTGAACCCCAGGCGGCTCTCTCAGTCTTAGGCGGAGAGTTTGGGGTTCCAAAATCATGTACCGCAATAACAAAATAAATGGTTAACTAATGGGGAGGAAGGTCTCCTATTAGTTGAAGAGGTTAAGAGGTGTTTCATACCATTTCCTCAGGTTGGGTATAACACTGCAATACCAATTCTCACCACCGGGAGTTCCCTCCACTCTAACTTCCACGTTAATAGAAAAGCCGGTTAGCAGGCATATACTTGCAGTTAGCAGTCCTTCACGAGGGAGCCAGCAGTGGGGGAGCCAGTGGATGATGGTGGGGAGTCCTCCACGGTGTTCAGGGTTCCAGTCCAGGTTCAGGGATGGCGTCCTCTGGGTGAATGGAGCTGACAGGGTGCGCACTCCCTTAGTGGAACACCCTGTGCAGCCCCTGGCTCCTATTTATCGGCCGGAGCGTGAGTGGGCGGAGCCATTAGACGGCCCGTCGGCCGCTGCGTTCCACGCTGGAGCGCAACCCAGCGTACCATTACAGTAAGTACACCAGGAAAGACCAAATCACAGGTGGAACCTAAATTAACAGGCAACCTGTGGCCAGCAGGCTGCCTGTATTTATAGTGGGGAGTGAGGGTCATGTGATGTGGCCAGCGTCACATGACCGACAGACCAACCAGTCGAGCACCGAGTGATCAGCTCGGCGCTCAAGGCAGACTTAGGAGCAGGGAGCCACCCAGCAAGTAAAGCCGCCCTGGGAATGAGGTCAAACATAGATCCTCATTTCCAAAGCTAAGCAACAGGTCTGCGGTTAATGGGGGACCGAGTGCACCTTCGGAACCCTGTTACACTTACCCTTACGAAGCTTCACATTTCCCTACCAAACCTCCACTCCATCCTACAGGAGTTTGGTCGAATCTCGGGGTATAAGGTCAACACCCATAAAACTGAGGCCCTCCCCCTTAATCTTTCTCAGACGGCCCTGGGCTCTCTCAGGGTTAACTTTCCTTTAGATTGGAAGACGGTCTCCCTGTGATATTTGGGTGTTGACCTCACTCCCCGATATGGGGAGCTTTACAAAGCTAACCTCCCACGTATATATGCTGAGATTAGAGGTCTTCTAGATAAGTGGCATGCTCTCCCACTCTCTCTCATGGGACGTATTGCTGCGACTAAAATGACGATCTTCTGTATCTTTTTGAGACCTTACCGATTAAAGTTCCCCTTAAAGATCTGAGATCCACTCAATCTCACCTCCTTAGATTCATATGGGCGGGAAGGCGGCATAGAATCCCGTGGTCGGTCCTTCTATCTAGTAGGCACCAGGGCAGTCTAGGGGTGCCGGATCTGTCCAAATATTACTGGGCGGCCCAGTTATGTTCTGTCACAGGCTGGGCTTCCTTGCACCCATACTCTGTCTGGATGCAGGTAGAAAGACTCTGGCATTAACATTAGTAAGGAAGAAACAGATATTTTACGCTCCCAATACCCATTTCACTGGCCAAAATCATATATCACGTACCTAGGTATAAAAATTAGTTCCAAATGGAGTGAACTTTATTCACTCAACTATGCCCAAATTCCAAACACTTTCAGTCAAATATTATCCTCATGGTCCTTACCTTTTTTGTCTTGGATGGGACGAAAAAACCTAATAAAGTCGATACTACTCCCTAAACTGACGTACCTATTTCAGACTCTTCCGATACCACTCCCATCATCATTTTTCAGTAATTTACACAGAATCGTTAACAACTACCTTTGGGACGGCAAAAAACGCAGATTAAATAGATACCTATTAGCTCAGCATAAAACAAGGGGAGGTATGTCGGTCCCTGACTGGAGATTATATTACGAAGCCACCCATATTGCCAGGATAGTATATTGGCTAAGGACAGAAAAAAATAAACTCTGGCTTCCATTAGAGAACCTACTCGCTACAACTCCCCTCAGAACATTGCTTTGGAAAAAAAAAGATAAACCCATCTCCCAACTCACACTAAATGTGATTACACAAACCACCCTTTCATTGTGGTACCAGTATATGGAATCCCTTAGTCCCATACTGTCTCCCTTAATGATGATTACAGATATTACAGAACTACATCAGGAGAAATATAAGGATACAGGCCTAAGGTTTAAAGATGTCAGATCCATAACGCTACACTCCTTTCTTAATCCGGAACAGTTAGATGATCCACTCAATCACATCCCAATGCATACACTACATAAAGAGCATGTTCGCTCACTAATAAAACCATATCTTAACCAAGCCACGAGTCCCAGAGAACTTACACAATTTGAAAAATTAGTGGCCTCCTCCAATCCTCCTAAACACTTGCTATCACAGATTTATAACATCTTACAACAAATTAAATACCCATGCACTAGAGGTTACCTGGGTAATTGGGAAAAAGATCTAGACACCACCTGGTCTATTGCAGAGACCAAACAAATATATATCAAATCTCATGGTATTTCTAGATGTACCCGACTTCAAGAAAACTCATATAAGATAGTTACTAGATGGTACCGTACGCCCGTGAGACTTAAGCAGATGACATGTCTAAACTCAGACACATGCTGGAAATGTAAAAGCTCAAGAGGCACATATATTCACATGTGGTGGGAATGTCCATCTAATTAAACCATTTTGGACCCAGGTACTCAGCTACATCAAAAAGATATGCACCTTATCACAAGACCCAACTCCGGCCACCATATTCCTCAACATCCGACTAGGTAACATACCACTTGAGAACAGAATACTTTTCCAGCACCTCACCGCTGCAGCCAAATTATTGATTCCTCAACATTGGAACCAACCAAGTTCTCCCACCCTTTCACAGTGGTTACATAAAGTAAATCATATTTTCCACATGGAAGAGCTTTCAGCATGGGAACTAAGAACTCACACCAGATTTCTTAAGATTTGGGATGGTTGGGTTAAATGCCGGGCTTCCACTCCGGTTTTACAATTATTATCAGATTCAAATTAAATAACACCATAGGTGCTCACAATCCACACCATTCGATTGAGGTCCTCCCTATTCCCCCCCCCCCCCCTCTCCCTCCTCCCCCCCCCCCCTCCCCTTTGTTATATCTTCCTTTACCAGTCTCACTCATCTTTCCATCAATGACGGAATGAAGAATAATTAAATTTGGAAATTATGCAGTTACACCTCCTTCCGTCACTCACTTCGTTTATGACTTATATTTCAACCTTATAAGACTAGAACTGTTCAATTGTACTATTTGTCTTTTTGCGGTGCATTGTCATAACATCTATTGTAAAACTGATGATACTCTTCATTATGTATACAATGTACATCTACTGTTATATCTTATACTTTTTAAAAATCAATAAAAAGAAAATTGAAAAGAAAAGAAAGACTCTGGCTAGCTCCTGTACATCCTAACTCTATGTTATGGTCCGGACCTGACAGGACTCTACCAGCCAAGGATCTCCTAGGGCCCATGGCTTGTACCAGACGCATCTGGCAGCAGTGCAGTAGCAAATTCCCTCTGGTTTCCAATCACTCCGCCATGACCTCCTTCTTATATCACCCTACGCTCCCTGCTAGTCTTACCATGTCCACAACGAGACCATGGTTTCAGCGGGGGGTGTTTCGGTTTGCTGATATTGTGGACCCCTTCACTAGGGACCTTCTGCCGTTTTCTACTCTGCAGACCAAATATGATCTCCCCCCCTCCTCCAACTTCTTTTATATCCAGATTAGTCACTTCGCCCAGTCCATTTTTTCAGGGGTCACAGTTTCCCTTCCGACTCCCTTTGAACGCCTTTGCAGGGAAGGGGTACACGAGAAAGGTCTAATTTCTGAGATTTACTCCATATTGCTGACTCCCTTCCCTGATCGGGTTCAAAGGCATTCCTACATGGTGCGGTGGGAGGAGTATCTGGGGAGGGCCTTACCGGACTCACTCTGGCACCTTATATGGAGGAGGGCAGCGAAATACTCTATGTCGGTACTTCATCAGGAGAACCAATATAAAATCTTAATGTACTGGTATCACACTCCTGACCTCCTCCATAGAATGAATTCAGTAGTCCCGGGTGATTGCTGGAGATGTGGCTTACATAGGGGTACATTGCCTCATATTTTTTGGGACTGCCCCAAGATATGCCCCTACTGGAACGGAGTAGGCGCCCTCCTGAGTGATATCTTTGGAATTGAAATCCGACCTGATCCTATGTCCTTCCTGCTCAATGTGGTCCCCATTCAAGTTAAAAAACACGCACTCAAGCTATTGCTATTGATACTAACAGCAGCTCGTTGTCTAATCTCCCGAGTTTGGAAAAGCTCTGAGCCACCACGGGTCTCTGATTTGTATGCTAGGGTGATGGAGGTCCGAACAATGGAGTATTCCACTGCTATGTTCCAGGACAAAATAGCACTCTTCCACGCCATATGGGACCTATGGGATAATTACTGGGGCACTAGACGACCTCATGTGAAAGGAATGTTCCCCCCCCCCTATGTCTTTGTCTATGTTATTTGTGTTGTCTGTTAGGTATTTGTTAGGTTAAGCATTATTAGGTGAGAAGCTCCGGGCTTTTGGGTCTTTAAGGCTCTCCCGCTACTACCTGATGTCTTTTTGTCTAGGATACACTGCTTTGTAGTCCTTCTTCGGACTGATTACAGATAGACACAGTCTCCATTAGTTCACTTTATTGTTTTATTTCTGCTCGGTCTCTCATTTTCCATCACTGACTATTATCAAGTGATACAAACACTCATTCAACATGTATGTGATGTATTTCATGTTTCATCCTTACTTTGTACTTTTGTGCATAATTCTATTGTAAAAGTGTATTTTCATTTCTGTTTTATTTAATAATAAATATACAATTATATAAAAAAAAAGAAATGTTACTAACCTTGCAAAAGGATATTGCTGAGGTGGGGCACAGAACTTTTCACCTAGAGAACAAAATTATGGAATATGCAAAAGCACATAACAACTTGGTAGATTCCAATAATGAGAAGGAGGAGGAATTGGTCGCTTTGAGGGCTAAAGTAATTGACCTTGAAGATCATTCCCGCAGGAACAATATTCGCTTCTGCAGTATTTCAGAGTCAGTCAAACAAGAGGACCTACACACATTCCTTGTTGATCTGTTTACAACCCTCCTTCCAGACATTTCGCAAAGCAAACTGTATATTGGTAGAGCACACAGGCTTCCGAAGCCCAAAAGGCTCCCTTCTGATGTTCCAAGGGATGTACTGGCCTGTATTACCTTCTACCATGTCAAAGAAAACCTAATGGCGGCTGCTCTCAATAACCCAACTTTACCGGAAAGATTCCAATCAGTTTCCTTATACACGGACCTATCAGCTGCTACATTGGCTAAAAGAAGAGAATTCCAAGACGCCACAAGAATCCTTTGTTCTCATAAAATTCTATACAGATGGGGATTCCCAAAAAAGCTACTCATATCTCATAACGGCAAGAAAGTAGTGGCGACAAGTGCAGAAGAAGCTATCAACCTGATTGCCAGTTGGAATCTCATGCCAGCTCTGACTGCGGTATCTAAGACACCATCCCCAGCCAGATTGGAAGATGAATTGTCGGAGGTCCCTGGGAGACGTTCTCCAGACACTTGAATGTTCGTGTTTAGGTGTTAACATTTTTCCTTTATACTAAGTCATAATCAGGCCCAAATGGCCGTTGTTTAGTGTTTGCAATCCCCAACAGGCGACGCCAATTCAGATGCGTCCCCTCTTGGTGTTACAAATGGACTGGTTTGGTCCACTACTCTTTTTATGTAAGTTTGTCCTTGTTTTGTTTTTTCACTGTATTGCCAGGGTCCACTGTATTAATATTGCTTGCCTTGTTTCTTACTCTCAAAGCAACGAGTTATTAGCCACATTAAGTAAAAGACGACATATTTTCCGGTTGCCAGAAAATTTGTTTCCCCCTTCATAATGGTACTTAAAATTACCTTGATAAATGCAAAGGGGTTGAATAGCCCCTTTAAAAGGTCTTAGTTCTGGAAATGTGCCCTTTCTGATAACTCTGACATTGTGGGTATTCAAGAGACACATTTCCTCAGAGCTGACACCCATAGGCTTAAACATAGGAGATTTCCAAATATATTTTCAGCTACCTTACTAGATAATATTAAAAAAAAAGGGGGTTTCTATTGTCATAAAAGAGTCTGTGGCATTTAAACTATTAGAATCTAAAATTGATGAGGGAGCGAGAAATCTAATCTTGATCTGCAAAATTAACAATACTCTTTTTACTTTGGTTGCACTATACGCTCCTAACAAAGGCCCACTCAAATTCTTACGCAAACTGTTTAAAGGGAACCTGTCACCGGGATTTTGTGTATAGAGCTGAGGACATGGGTTGCTAGATTGTCGCTAGCACATCCGCAATACCCAGTCCCCATAGCTCTGTGTGCTTTTATTGTGTAAAAAAAACGATTTGATACATATGCAAATTAACTTGAGATGAGTCCTGTCCCTGACTCATCTCACGTACAGGACTCATCTTAGGTTAATTTGCATATTTATCAAATCGTTTTTTTTACTCAATAAAAGCACACAGAGCTATGGGGACTGGGTATTGTGGATGTGCTAGCGGCCATCTAGCAAACCGTGACTATAGTCATTTTTCACATTCTCCAGGATTGATTTATTTTTAACGGATAGCAATACCTTGCCTAAGATTATTTCCTCTGATATAGGGTATATTAGCTGGTCAGATCATGCCCCTGTACACATTACCTTAACTAAAACAATATCACTCTGGTACACGTACTACATGGCAGATAAATGCATGTATACTCCGTTCTGCTAAATATTTACAGGGCTCTATAAATACTATAAGGGAATTCTTTGCTATTAATGACACAGATGAGGTTGAAGTTAGGAATGTCTGGTGTGCCAACAAGGCATTCGTTAGAGGGCATTATCTGGGACTGGCATCTAAAGACAAGAAGGACAGAGAACAGCTAAAGACACAACTTATCAATTCTATTATAAAGATTAGCAACTTAACCCCTTAAGGACTCAGCCCTATTTCACCTTAAGGACTTGGCCATTTTTTGAAAATCTGACCAGTGTCACTTTAAGTGCTGATAACTTTAAAACGCTTTGACTTATCCAGGCCATTCTGAGATAGTTTTTTCGTCACATATTGTACTTCATGACACTGGTAAAATGAAGTAAAAAACAAACATTTTTATTTATAAAAAAATACCAAATTTACCAAAATTATGTAAAAAATTGCAAATTTCCAAGTTTCAATTTCTCTACTTCTATAATACATAGTAATACCTCCAAAAATAGTTATTACTTTACATTCCCCATATGTCTACTTTATGTTTGGATCATTTTGGGAATGATATTTTATTTTTTGGGGATGTTACAAGGCTTAGAAATTTAGAAGCAAATCTTGAAATTTTTCAGAAATTTTCAAAAACCCAATTTTTAGGGACCAGTTCAGGTCTGAAGTCACTTTGCGAGGCTTACATAATAGAAACCAACCAAAAATGACCCCCTTCTATAAACTACACAAGGTATTCAAAACTGATTTTACAAACTTTGTTAACCCTTTAGGTGTTCCACAAGAATTAATGTAAAATAGAGATACAATTTCAAAATTTCACTTTTTTGGCAGATTTTCCATTTTAATAATTTTTTTCCAGTTACAAAGCAAGGGTTAACACCCAAACCAAACTCAATATTTATGGCCCTGATTCTGTAGTTTACAGAAACACCCCATATATGGTCATAAACCGCTGTACGGGCACACGGCAGGGCGCAGAAGGAAAGGAATGCAATACAGTTTTTGGAAGGCATGTTTTGCTGGACTGGTTTTTTTGACACTATGTCCCATTTGAAGCCCCCCTGATGCACCCCTAGAGTAGAAACTCTAGAAAAGTGACCCCATCTAAGAAACTACACCCCTCAAGGTATTCAAAACAGATTTTACAAACATTGTTAACCCTTTAGGTGTTCCACAAGAGTTATTGGCAAATGGAGATGATATTTCAGATTTCAATTTTTTGGCAAATTTTCCATTTTAATCCATTTTTCCCAGTAACAAATCAAAGGTTAACAGCCAAACAAAACTCAATATTTATGGCCCTGATTCTGTAGTTTACAGAAACACCCCATATGTGGTCATAAACTGCTGTATGGGCACATGGCATGGCGCAGAAGGAAAGGAATGCCATACGGTTTTTGGAAGGCAGATTTTGCTGGACTGTTTTTTTTGACACCATGTCCCATTAGAAGCCTCCCTGATGCGCCCCTAGAGTAGAAACTCCAAAAAAGTGACCCCATTTTAGAAACTACGGGATAGGGTGGCAGTATTGTTGGTACTAGTTTAGGGTACATATGATTTTTGGTTGCTCTATATTCGTTAATTTCTCACGATAATATGTTTTCCCTTAGTCCTAACAGCAGCACAGATGGGGTTAACCACCCCCCATGGACTGGTAGGACCGGCGGAATTTTAATGAGCCCAAGTAATAATTAAACACTTAAACCTCCCCTATAAAGGAGGGAATCACTTCCAGCCCATTGTGTTATAGCAAGAAAAAACTAGTCTTACTAGGGTGGGAAATTTGTGTGCTGCTGTTAGGACTAAGGGAAAACAAATTATCGTTAGAAATTAACGATTCCCTTACGTCCTACCAGCAGCACAGATGGAGAGATAGCAAGAAGAACCCCTAGGGAGGGCCATCATGCCTGGCAGAACTAAGAATAGTCTGCCCAAAGGCTGAGTACTCAGCTAATCTGGCATCTAGTCTATAATGGGAGATGAATGTTGATTCAGAGCTCCAGGAGGCAGATTTACAAATCATGTCGAGCGGAAGAAGACTCCTCTCGGCAAAAGAAGTAGCTACAGCCCACGTAGAATGGGCTTTTACAAACCCTGGAGGGTCTAGAGATTGGGAAACAAAGGATTCCCCATTAGCCTCCTTAATCCATCGACTGATGGATGGTTTAGACGCCTTACGGCCTTTAAACTTACCGGCAAACAGGATTAGAAGATTTTCATCTTTCCTGAACTCCTTGATCTATCCACATAGATCCGGAGGCATCTCGAGACATCCAAAGGATGTATAGCAGGTTCCTCGGAGGAGGTAGAAGGTCTAGAAAGAACTGGGAGGGATATCACCTGGTTGATATTCTGGAAAGAAGGAACCTTAGGCCTAAGGTACGGGAGAAATCTTAAAAGGACCCGGTCTTGCAAAAAAATGGTATAGGGCTCGTGCGCTGATAGAGCTTGAAGCTCAGAGACCCTCTTGGCCGAAGTCACAGCAAGAAGAAAAAACAAGTTTTCATGTGACAAACTTGAAATCTACCTCCTCCAAAGGATCAAAGGGGGGAGATGCTAACCCCCTGAAAACTACTGATAAATCCCATTGAGGGATGGGTTTCAGTACTGTAGGCTTTAATCTTTCAGCTCCTTTAAGGAACCGTTTAATGAGCGGGTCCTGCGAAAAAGACTTGTTGAAACAAGCTGAAATGGCTGAAACTTGAACCCTCAAGGTAGATGGAGCAAGGCCTTTGTCACGGCCATCTTGCAGAAACTGAAGGATGATGGGGAGGGGCGGATCTGCAGACGCCACCGCCTTTGAGGAACACCAAGAAGAGAATATCCTCATAATCTGTGAGTAGGCTCTCTTAGTAGAGTCTGCTCTTGAATGAGACTGCGTTCTCAGGACCGACTCTGAAAGCCCTTCTATTCTGGGAAGGGACTGATCAACCTCCAGGCTGTCAGGTTGAACCTGTGCAGATCTGGGCAGAGGTGAGTGTCCCATGACACCAGGGTCTGCCGTGGGGGGAGCCCCCAATAATGTCCCCGACTCATCTGAATGAGCTCACACATTGACAATCAAGGGTTTAGCAGGGAAGCACATAGTTCTTTTTTTAAAAGATTTATAAAATACATGATATTGGGATAAAATATTAACCAGGGATACTTTTTGAACTCCATAAACAAGGCACAGGCCATAAGCAGCTTGTTATTAACAGCATCACAGCGCTCAGGTAATTAAGTAACGAGACGAGCGGATTTGTGGATTAATTTCTTAATCTCATTGCATCTGCATCACTGTGGTGTGCCATGACTTCTTTATATTGCACGTGCGACGCTACTTTAATGCTCATTTATTGAAGGCACCTGTATTTAGACAAGAGATATTTTTGCACAACCATAGGACATGCCAGAAATGCTACAGAGGCCAGCTAGAAATAGGAGAAGGGAACAGTTGTCTGCCTGAGTGGATCTCAAGGTTGTCATCTATAGGAGTAATACAAAAAGACAAGCAAGTTCTCACAGACTTAAAAGGGTTCTTCAGTGTCACCATATTGATGACCTATCCTCAGGATGGGTCAATAGCAGATCGGTTGGGGTCCGACTCCTAGACACCTTGCCGATCAACTGTTTGAAGGGGCTGCAGCACTCGTCTGAGCAACACATCCTCTTTAAGTTACCTGCATGGTGTCTAGATTGTAGTGCCAGTGAAGGGTAATTACCCCGCACCACTACTGCAATCCAGATGACGTGCAGGTTAACATTGTAGAGGATGCAGTGCTCCAACTTCTTCAAATAGCTGATCAGCAAGGTTTCCAGGAGTCGGACCCCAACCGATCTTATATCCCTGACCTAACAGGGGAGACAAGCCATACAACCCTTTTAAGACTGATTGCCCATCCCTTAGGCTGCTTGTTTTAACAAATGGCAGGGGTCTCTGATCCCCACCAACCAAATCCTTTGATGCCTCGTTATGACAAAAGAAACATATGTTTAGTTTACCGGTAAACTGCTTTCCAGGAGTCCGGAATGACAGCACCCATGGAGGATGTCCTTACTGGTTTCTGTTGGGACAGGAAGAGAGACAGTTTAAAGGGCCCCTCCCCACCCCCTTGCTCCAGTGTTTATAACTTACTACACCGGATAGGCTGCCACATCTTTATTTCAAGAACAAGTGTTAATTCACACTGTATACAGTAGCAGTATAAATATACAAACCAAAATAGTGTCCCGGAAGGAACAACAAAAAAATGGGGGGGTAGTATTGGGTGCTGTCATTCCGGACTCCTGGAAAGCAGTTTACCGGTAAACTAAACATATGTTTCCAGAACGTCCTCCATGACAGCACCCATGGAGAACTAACAACTTAGAACGCCATATTAGGGGGGGACCACTGCTTGTAGGACCTTACGGCCAAAAGCTAAGTCCTGATTGGCCATAGAGTCCAGCCTGTAGTGTCTGACGAAGGTAGTGGAGGAAGACCAGGTTGCCGCCCTGCAGATCTGGTCGATGGAAGCTCCAGCTTTCTCCGCCCAGGTTGCAGACATGGCTCTGGTAGAATGAGCCCTCAATGCTAAGGGGCAGGATGAATTCTGCAGTCTATAACATTCCCTGATGGTCTCCTTGATCCAGCGGGCTAAAGAGGTTTTAGAGGCTTTGCATCCCTTGTTTCTACCACCGAATTGGATGAAGAGATTCGCTGACTTTCTCCAGGGTTTTGTCCGTTTGATGTAGGCGAGGACTGTTCTTCTCACATCTAGACAGTGGAACCGCTCCTCCTGTATGTTTTTGGGGGAGGTACAAAACGAAGGGAGAATTATCTCCTGTTCTCTGTGAAACGTTGAGACAACCTTGGGAAGAAAGGAATGATCCAACTTAAGAACTATCCTATCGTCTAGGACCTTCAAAAAGGGTTCCCTAACTGACAGGGCCTGAATTTCGCCTATCCTACGGGCAGTAGTGATAGCTAGTAAAAACACTGCCTTGAGGGATAGAAGTTTGACGGGAATATCCTCAATGGGTTCGAAGGGAGCATCACATAGGCTGTTTAGAACTATATTTAGGTCCCACTCGGGAACTGTTTGTCTCAGGGTGGGTCGCATTCTGGAGACTGCTCTGACAAATCTCTTGACCCACCTGTGTTCTGCTAATGGTACATCTAAGCAGCAGCTTAAGGCTGAGATCTGTACCTTGAGGGTGCTTGGTTTTAGACCTATATCAAACCCTTTCTGGAGAAAATCTAGTATATTGCCTATGGATGGATTACTAGACTCTGGATGATTTAACTAGCCAAGATGAGAATTTCTTCCATATTTTGAGATATATGGCTGAAGTCACAGGTTTACGGCATTGCTGCAGTGTTGATATTACCTGATCGGAGAGACCCTTCTTCCTCAGGATCCAAGCAGTCAGTCTCAACTTGTTGAGATTGGGATGCTCCAGAGGTCCCTGCGTTAACAGATCTTTCCTGTCTGGAAGGGGGTACGGGTCTTTGATCGACATCTCCTTCAAGATGAGATACCAGGCTCTCTTGGGCCAGTCTGGTGCGACCAGGATCAGAGTGGTGGCACTGGTCCTCATCTTCTTTAGGACTGCCGGGATTAGGGGGAAGGGAGGAAAGGTGTAGGCCAGTTTCATGTCCCAAGTCTGGGCTAAGGCGTCTACTGCCACTGGGTTTTCGCTGGGGTTTAGTGAGTAAAAACAGTCCAGCTGAGAATTTCCCCTGGACGCGAAGAGGTTTATTTCTGGATGACCCCATAGCTGGCAGATCTGTCTGAAAACCTGTTTGTTCAGATTCCATTCCCCTGCGTCGATCCTGTGACGGCTTAGGAAGTCGGCTCTCGAGTTCTGAGACCCCTTTAAATGGGTTGCTGAAATGGACCGAACTTCCCTCTCTGCCCATATGAAGATCTGATCTGCTAGATCCTGAAGGAGCGGGCATCTGGTACCGCCTTGTCTTTTTAGATAACATACCGTAGTTATGTTGTCGGATAGGATCCTGACGTGCTGATCTTTGAGAAGATGTTTGGCTGCTCTCAGAGTCTTCAGCACTGCCTTCAGTTCCCGGTAGTTTGAGGATTTTATTTGGTCTTGAAGCACCCAGGAACCCTGGAAGAGATGCTGGTCCACGTGCCCCCCCCCAGCCATTCAGACTTGCGTCCGTAGTGACGGTTATCGCTGGAGTCAAATTCCACGGGACTCCTTTCTCCAGATTCCCTGGTTCTATCCCCCAGGACAGGGATTTTACCACTTTTTCTGATATCTTCATCCTGGAATTCAGAGAGCGGTGATCTCTGTTCCAGGCTGTCAAAACTGCCATCTGGAGGGTCCTGGAGTGGAATTGGGCCCAGGGTACTATTGAGATGCAGGAGGTCATCAGTCCCAGGATCTGCATGGCTTCTCTGATTGAGTGGGTTCGCTTCTTTTTGAACAGCACTATCTTTTGTCTTAGATTGATCTGTTTTCTCTCTGGCAGAAAGGAGTGTTGTATTCTTGTATCTAAGAGAGTGCCCAGGAATTCCTTCCTCGTGTCTGGTACCAGGTCCGATTTTGGGTAGTTCACGATCCACCCCAAGTCCTTAGGGCTAAGGTCTGATGGATGTCCCCCAGTAATTTTTGAACCGAGTCTGCGATCAGCAAGAAGTCGTCCAGGTAGGGCACAATTGTAATTGAATTCTGACGAAGGTAGGCCATCATTTCGGATACTACTTTTGTGAATAGACGGGGGGCAGATGAGATCCCGAACGGCAGGCACTGAAACTGGTAGTGAAAGGTCTCCTCTCTGTACTTGACCGCAAACCTTAAATACTGTTGGTGTTGAAGATGTATGGGGATGTGGTAGTACGCATCCTTGAGGTCCAGTGTGCAAAGATGAGCACCTGGAGGGATCAGAGGAGTGGAGGATTTTATTGACTCCATCTTGAACCTGTAGTACGTCACCCACCTGTTCAAAAATTTTAAATTGATGATTGTCCTCACCGACCCGTCTGGCTTCTTCACAAAGAAAAGTCTCGAGTAGTGGCCTGTGAACTGCTGGGGAGGAGGAACCTGGGTGATAGCTCCCAGAACCAGAAGGCTTTGAATAGGTGACCGTAGTTGCTGTTGAAGGAGAGGAGATTCGAAATAGGTCACCTGGAACGTTTGAGGAGGAGGAGGAGTTCTGAAATCTATCCTGAAGCCGTCCTTGATGGAGTCCAGGATCCATTGATTGCAAGTAACTCTCTTCCATCTTTCCCAAAATTGACGAAGTCTCCCTCCCACTGGTCTGGCGTCATGGTTTCCCTGTGTTGGGGTTGAAGAGGAAACCCCTACCTCTACCCTTGGGGTAGCTCTATAGGCCCTGGCCTGATTTTGGCCCGAGGGTCTACGAAAGGGCTGGGGCTTTTTAGGCTTCTCTTCAGGGAACCCTTTTTTGTTATCTGCCGCATTCTTGAGGATAGAGTCCAAAACTGGGCCGAACATAAAAAAGCCAGAGAACGGAATGGAGCAGAGTCGGTTCTTTGACGCTACGTCCCCAGACCAGGACTTGAGCCAGCGTTAGTCTGAGACTGGGACTTGGCTGCGAATCTAATGGTCTCCGCTGAGGCATCCGCCAGGAAACTAGAGGCCATTTTTAGAAGCGGTAGGGACTCTAGGATTTCTTCCCTGGATGTTCTTGCCCTGAGGTGATTCTCCAGTTGATTAATCCATAAGATTAAGGCTCTGGAAACCGAAGTGGCTACAATGTTGGTATTAATTGCGGTCGCCCCTGACTCCCAGGATTTTTTCAACAGGCCGTCCAACTTCCTATCCATGGGGTCCCTCAACTGTGACGAATCCTCAAAGGGTATTGAGGTTTTTTTCACGACCTTGGCCACCTGGATATCTACTTTGGGAACCTCGTCCCAGAGGTTAGTGTCCTTTGGGTCAAAACGCAGTCGATTTTTAAAATCCCTGGGAATGAAGAGCTTCCTTTCGCCGTCAGCCCATTCCTCTGTGATGAGACCTTTAAGATTTTAATTTACTGGGAAGACCTGACTTTAAGACCCCCGAACATCTCGTCTTCAACCGAGCGAGTCTGTTCCTCCTCCTCAATAGCCATGGTCTGTCTAATGGCGGTGAGCAGGGAATCTAAGTCCTCGGACGAAAAGAAGTATCTCCTCTGCTCATTCTGATAGAGGGACTCTATGTCGTCGTTGTCTGAGACACATAACCCCTCTTCCTCAGAGTCAGAGCCTGACTGGATCCTGGCTTTTTTGGAGGGGGGGGGGGAATGGAGGAGGGGGTGTCTGGCTAGAGGTTGCCGCCTGCACCTCCTCTCTTACAATATCCCTTAAATCTGAAAGAAGGGATGCCCGTTCGTCTTTCATAATTTTGGAAATACATTCTGGGCATAGCTGTTTTTTATATGACTCTAGCAGCTTTATTTGGCAGGTCGGGCATTTCCTGCCCTTCTTTTTAGAGTCCCCCTGAGGCCTGTGCCCTGGTTCCTTAGCAGTCTAAGAGAAAGGGAGGATAAGGCCAATTAGGGAACTGCTGAGCCAAAAAACTTATCCCTGTTCAAAGTACGCAAGGTAACTACTTACAGGGGCCTGGACAGGGGAGTCTGAACAAGTTTCAAGCTTGCTGGACGCCTGGACCTCCATGATGCACCCTATCAGGCTGCCATCTGGCGTCTTAAATAAGATACAGCTGACTTACCGGTCCGCCCGTCGCCGCCTGGCCCCGCCCCACTTGCTCTTTCCCAGGGGGACTCATTCCAGGGAAGAGTCAACCCCCAGGATATGCGAGACCACCAGATCGGCGTGTCTCCAGCATGTTGATGCGCGTCGCCATACACTTCCGGTCACGTGACGCGGCCAGGAATCTGACGTCAGAGGAGCGCAGGAGCCGTAGCCGAGCCCAGAGCTCCGATGGGGAGAAGCGGCAACAGCGTCCCTGATTCATGCGGCCGGCCAGAGAGAGAATCGGGGACTTAACCAGGGGACCGCTTCCCAGAGTGGTGCTGGTTCGGGGGCCTGCCGGAGTCTGAAGAGGAGAGGTAAGTACCCCCCGACCAGACTCGCCCCATTCCCTACCTAACTTGCTAGGAGAGAGCTGTCTAACCCCTCCTATCCCTGTTGGGACAGGAAGAACACTGGAGCAAGGGGGTGGGGAGGGGCCCTTTAAACCGTCTCTCTTCCTGTCCCAACAGAAACCAGTAAGGACATCCTCCATGGGTGCTGTCATGGAGGACGTCCTGGAAAGTCCAGTTACTTTAGGAACAGAGCCATGTATTTGAACTTTCATACATGTTTTTAGGGCTACTTAGACTGGCATCACATGTAGAGGTAGTACAGACTGCACATGTTATACCGCAAGTAGCCACGGTGTTACTGGACATATGGTTTGTTACTGATGAAACATTAAAGATTGCATTGCATCTGTAAAAACCGACAGGTCAATTAAGGCCTCTTTCACACTGGTGTGTGTGGCCCGTTGCTGTATTGCGGCCCACAAAATGCAGGCCGCAATACACGGGCGCCGTTCCGTGGGCATTCCGCATCATGGATGCGGACCCATTCACTTGAATGGGTCTGCAAATTCGGAGATGTGGAATGGAACCACGGACGGATCTACTACGGAGTGCTTCCGTGGGGTTTCGTCCTGTACTTCCGTTCCGCAAAAAGATAGGACATGTATCTTTTTGCGCAATGGCCGAATAGCGGACCCATTCAAGTGAATGGGTCCGCTATCCGCTGCGGCTGCCCCACGGACTGTTCTCGTGCATTGCGGCCCGCACACGCCAGTGTGAAAGAGGCCTAATTGTGAAACCGCAGCAGTAAAACGTGGGCAGGTTTGGTACACAGCACCCTACTGTTATATGTGAATCCGGAATTCCTGGAGATATGCAAACTTCCAAAGTAAGTAACAAGTTTAGAGAAGAGGGCTACAAGAAACCAAAAGGCTCTTAAGAAGTTGGTTGCATTTCCATGTTGTCAGGTTACGTGATGGAAAATGAGCTTCTGTTTAACTGATCAAGTAAAAGAGCATTTAACCAGGAGTGGTGATGGTGGAAAGCAGGGGCGTACACAGGACTCAAAGGCAGTATGTATATTGGCCATAAAGCCTATATAAATACACTGATTAGTCTCCCCAGTGAGCTCCATATCACATTGTAAATGATAACGCCCTGGCTGCCTGCTGCCATCACTAGGGGGAGCCCAGTGGGAGCTTTATAAGAGTGCCTTCACACACACTATGGATTTGTTGCAGAAATAAAAAAATAAAAATATTTAAAATGAAAAATCTGTTCCATTCAGTTGAATAGGGCAGCAAACACATGGATTTCTGCAAGCACCATTTATCCGGAAGGAACCGATTTTAAGTTGGAGATTTCTGCAACAAAATCCGCATCCTAAATCTCCATGCAATGGGCTCCCTCTAGTGGCAGCTTCAAGATATTCAGTGAAATCAGCTAAGTATGGGGAACACCTCAGCAGTCTTGTGGGCTGCCTCCATTCACAGTATGTCACTGCTGAGAGAAAAAGATTTTTTTCCTTACTGTACTAATGCTTAAAGAGGACCTTTCACCGATTCTTACCCTATGAACTAAGTATACATACATGTGGAGCGGCGCCCGGGGATCTCACTGCACTTACTATTATCCCCGGGCGCCGCTCCGTTCTCCTGCTATGTCCTCCGGTATCTCCGTTCCCTAAGTTATGGTAGGCGGAGTCTGCCCTAGCGCTGGCCAATCGCATTGCAGAGCTCACAGCCTGGGAGAAAATAACCTCCCAGGCTGTGAGCTGTGCGCTGCGATTGGCCAGCGCTAGGGCAGACTCCGCCTACCATAACTTAGGGACTGGTATCTCCGCCTACTATAACTTAGTGAGCGGAGATACCGGAGGGCATAGCGGGAGAACGGAGCGGCGCCCGGGGATAATAGTAAGTGCAGTGAGATCCCCGGGCGCCGCTCTACATATCTGTATAGTTAGATCATAGTGTAAGAATCGGTGAAAGGTCCTCTTTAAGGGTGAAAGAAAATCAAATGGCAGGAAACCATATTAACCCAACAGGGCTTTGTTTATTCACTATTACTAGGAATGGCTTTAACTAGTCACACATACAAAACTAATTCAGGTGTTACTCTCAATGACTAACTGATGTAGACATAAATAAGCGCTTAATGCTAAAACTAAAGACAACTTTTCATGTTTTCAGGACTTGAGTGCGCATTTGGTTCTGTTTCTAGTCATGCAAGGGAGAGAAACTCAAAGGCTGTATCCTTCTCTTCTTGAAGTTCTTTGGCTGTTACAGTCATCTTTTCACAGGAGAAGTCATCAATGTTGAGGCCCTCGACTATTTTCCAGGTCTTGTCCTGTTCAAGAGCAAAATATTTATTTAAAAAAAATCTTAGCATCAGAGAAATAAGTGGCAGGACTTTACAAAACACCAATTATGTAACATAACGGTACCTTGATAGTAACAGGGAATGAATAAAGAAGATCGTTCGGTACTCCATAACTATTGCCATCAGAGGTCACGCCCATGGATACGTGTTCTCCCTAATATAGAAAGACAAATTAACAAGGAATACACTCAGCATGGAATCCAACTGTTTCAAGGGGAATTCAAATAGGAGATGCAGATCCTGAAAAGGGCAGCATGGTACTTGTATGGAGGCCTGCGCACTACAGTGTTCTTATACCAGCCCATAGGTTTCCTTATGTGTCCACAGTCATGTGTAAATGAAATTAAAAAAATATATATATTGGTCTGTAACCTCCATTAAAGTCATTGTCAGATTTACACCACAAAATTGTTGGGCAGATTATCAGGAACAAACGTACACTCTATAATCTGCCTGTGGAAATGTGCTGCCAGTCGCCAGATGCTCATTCATCGGGTGAAAGGATCTTTCACGCATCACATAAAACAATTTCTGGGCAGCAGATCGTGCAGTGTGAACAGCAATTTGCTTCCAAGAAACAATAAATCTGTAAGAGGACGACCGATCGCAGTAGCCATCGCTCGTCCATACAGTGGAGGTGATTGCTGCATGTAAATGCAGCTCCTTTCCTCCACCGACGAGCAGGCAGTTATTGGGAAGGAAGGGTTCCTTCCCGATAATTGCCTGCTTGCTCGGAGAGTCTAAATATGGCATTGTTCTTAAGGCATCTAGAACCACGTAGATATCAGTCTTCACCATAAATCAAACAAGTTTTCCATCACTTACCTCCGGGGTTCCAAACCAGAGGTCGTGCACATGATCACAGATGGCTTTGGCAGCAGACATAGCGCTGGATAGCTTTCTCGCCGCAATAACGGCTGCACCACGTTGCTGGACAGTCTACAAGAACATTACAGAGAAAGTCATGTAATTTCTTTATATTTTACTACTTTTACACATTAAACACCTGGTTTGTGTCACTGTATTCTAAGAGCCATAGCCATTTTTTTTTGTGGAGCTGTATGAGGGCTTTATTGAATATACATGAACCTGATAGTTGTACTACTATGTATGCGCAGTTGTCATTGACTATAGAATCTAAGGGGTTAAAAGGACAGGATCAGAGTTCTTTGATCCCAGCAGTTAAAGCAGGGTGTCCGCTCTCAGGAGTGCCATTATGAGCAGTACTACATGAATAGTACTACTGCTGCTGCTAAATGTGCCCCCATCTCCTCAACCCCCCGATCCTCCATTGGGCTCCTGTAGACCAGCACTGTAATATATTACCAGGACTTCTGAGCTGCATGAACTTAATGAAGAGGACGCCAAGGCAAGACCTCTCAATGTATTCCAGTTCTGTGGCCAAAGAGAAGGAGAATGGGAGGCCGAGAAAAAGTCAATTATACACAGCCGACCAATTCATTTCAATGGGGTCGCAAAAGATGCGGACAGCACAGTCTGCTGTCCGCATCCGTAGTTCCATTCCGCGACCCCGCAAAAAGACACAGTATGTCCCATTCTTGTCTGCAATTGCGGACAAGAATAGGCATTATCTATCATAGTGCCGGTCATGTGCAGTCCACAAATTCCGGAATGCACACGGGCTGGTATCAGTGTTTTGCGGATCCGCAGTTAATGTCTGAATGAGCCCTAAGACTTAGCAATTCTAACTCTGCAGGAGCAGTCTTTACTCATGTAGTAATGCTCCTAATAGCTCTCCAGGGAGGCAATACTACAAGTTATAGGGTTCCCTTGGGATCCAATGTGTATTTCTAAGAGTTTCACAGAAATTTAATGTAGTCAATAACAGTACATTAGGCAGAGTAAATTGTACCATCCCCTAACCAGGGTTAGTTTAGTTACATGATCACAATTTAGCAGGCACATTTCATGAATACTTATATTTCTTACCGAAATAAATTTTCCTTTTAGCCAGCTGTCATCTTTCACAGCTTCAGAGACCGGAACATCCTTTCCCTGCAGCTTCACTGAAGCGTGACTAACATCAGGATACTGAGTGGAGGAGTGATTCCCCCAAATAATCACGTTCTTAACAGCCTCGGATGTCACATTCAGACGAAGAGCAATCTGGGGGGGGGGGGGGGGGGGGGGGGAAGCCTGTTAAAAGATATCTTTATACCACAAAAGCAGTTCTGGATTTTTTGCACCTTGCCAAGTGATCCTATTAATTTCTATCGAATCACCACTACTCTGCTATCCTGGCCCGCAACAGCGGACCAGCGCAGATAATTCTGCAACAAAGTTCCCGGTAAGAGAATTACCTGCACTATTTATCATTAGCTAGAACATGCAATGCATAAAACTGCATATTTTTTTTTTATTATAGCAGCAATGATTTCAAAGCACTGCGGGAGCTAAATGTAGGAAGAAACAGATCAGTAGACTGCGCTTGTAATTGTGACAAGACAATTCAGAGGTCAGATTTGGGAAAGGGATCTTTTGATAGAGGTTAAAAATCTGTTGTATCCAATTCATAGATTGGATTAGTCCCCCTCATTTATTCTTAACATTAAGAAATGGAGCAAAGAGCACTAAACATAGGCAGAGGTGCGAGTCTTACATAATCTCTGGAACTGTAATAAAAATGAATCGATATTGAAGTTTTTTTTCTAAATGAAGTTACAAGGAGATTAGAGGTGAATAGCTCATTCTGTCCATTAGTTGCACTCCCGAAGGGCTCAAGTTACTTTTTCTTGAGCCGACTACAGCTTGTTAAAAATTGGTTTTGCTTTAAATGCTCAAACAAAATAAAAAAAAGGGGGAGGGGGAATTTTTACCTTGCCAGTCTTGGGCTACTTGCACATCTGAATACTTTTTCAGTATTGAGATCTCAATACCGGAGGAAAACGCTTCTGTTTTGTCCCTATTCATTGTTAATGGGGACAAAACTGAACGGAATGGAGTGCACCAGAATGCATTCCATTCCGTTTGGTTGCGTTCCCATACTGGACAGAAAAACTGCTGCAAGCAGCGGTTTCCTGTCCATCATGGGATGCGGAGTAAAACCGATCCGGCATGACACACAATGCAAGTCAATGGTGCGGGATGTGTTTTCTTGGACACAATAGAAAACGGATCTGTCCCCCCCATTGACTTACAATGGTATTAATGCTGGATCTGTCATTACCATTTTAAAGATAATAGAACCGGATGCATTCATAACAGCTGCAGTCGGTTGCATTATCTCGACGGAAGTGTTTTTGCTGATCCCTGATTGATAAGGCAAAAAACACACGTATGAAAGCCTTAAAGAAAGAGAAGGCTGGTAGGGAGGATTTGATAATGTGTGATAATGAAAGCGTGAAAAGTGTAATAAGGAGGGAAAGAGCGCCAGTGTTAAACTGCCGACAGCACTGGCTAGGGAGAGGAGTACAAAAATCCCTTTTGTGGAACTTTTGTCATCAGGAGCAATGTGAACATGAAGTTTTAGTTTCCAGCTTCTGCTCCTGTAAGTGCTCAGGCCTGAAAGGTCTGTGGAGAAACCCTCTTTCCTCTAGATGCCCCCTTGTTGCAAATACTGATTAAACAGGATCATAGTAAGTGGATGCAAAAATCCAAATTATTGGCCCTTGTGACCGACTAAACTTACGGCAATCACAGACTAAACACATTAAAGCAGTTTCCTAAGCTTTCTTTTTTACTACCTATATAAAGTATTGAGAGGTGCAGGTCACGGTACCTGAGCTTTTGCTCTGTTATGGTCCAAACGGGTGAGACAGCTGAAGTTCTCTTTGGGGATGGATGGGGCAGACTTCAGTGCAGTCAGGCAGTTGGTGTTTGCAGGGTTTCCCACAACAATCACCTAGGGGGGGGGGGGGGGGGGGGGGGGGGAAAAAAAAAAAAAAACACCCCGAGTTAGCAATGCATGCATTCACTGTACATTACCCCATCATCTATGTTCACATAATGAGGCTGGCCATGCTTTAAACAAATAAAGATTTCTGGTAAGGTTTGTAGACCCTGCTCACTGAAGGATAGTTCTCACCGTCCAATTTGTCTGTCTATTCCGCAAAACACAGAATATGTTCTATATTTTGCAGCAAAATGCAGATCACTGACCCAATGAAGTCAATAGGTCTGCAAAAAATAAATAAAAAAATGCGGAAGCCACATGGACCACACCCGCATTTTGCGAACTGTAAAATAAATAAGGTCGTGTGAACGCAACCTAAGACTGGGTTCACAGTCAGGAAAAAATGCCAACTCTAGGAGCTAAAAGTGCATAGTTATTATTAAACACATGACTCCTACTTTTTTTTTTGATAGTTGTGTTTTTTCAATTGTGATATTTTTTTCATTTTTAACTGCAGGCTCACACCGCTTTATTTCCATTCCTTCTCTTTTGCTCAGTTAGAGGAGCAGAACAATGAAAATAACCGAAGTGCCAGATTTGTCATATAATGGACCCAAACAGATCCTACTGGCTATAAATCGGGTCAGTTTGGGAATCCACTTTATTAGTGGAGAGAAAATAAATACGTGTCTGCAGGATTTCTCTCTGCCGTTTTTCATGGAATTTGCAACAGAGGCCCTGAACAAGCCCTCATGCAGAGCTAAAAAAAATAAAAACTTAAGCCTAAATATGCATGTACAATAAAAAAAAAAAAAAAAAAAAAGTTTTACTGTGGTTTTGTAGCAGAAAAAAAAAAACCTACCCCAACTTTCACCTGCCCGACATATGCTGGAAAATCAAAATCACTATTTATAGCATTAACCAAGTCACCTTAACCGTCTTCTTCGCATATTTATCCAAAGCAGCACCCTGCGACTTAAAGATGTTTACATTGGCCTTCAACAAGTCCTTCCTTTCCATGCCCTCTCTCCTTGGCATGGAGCCCACCAGAATGGCAACATCCAGGTCCTTAAAGGCGACTTCTTCCTTGTCTGTAGCAATGACCTCTGCAGATAACACAATAAAAATTGCTAAATGGAATTGTGTAAAAATGGTGCTTTATAAATATATTAATACAAAAGTATATTACATAATTATCAACTGCAGATTGGGGGGGCAAATTACTTTTTCCATGTAATATGGTACAAGTATTTGGTCTAACGTACGACCGTAAGTAAGAAAAGATTTTAATGCAGTTAACTTTCAGTAACACAACTTTGTGTGTTAATCCAGCCTAGAAGAATAACCGCACGGTGAGGGTGCTGCCATATACTGCATCCTTCATGCATTATTTCACCCGTCTTTACCGATAATGACCACATGGTTAATCCACAAAACTGTGCGGCCTTTAAAAATGAAGACAGAAGAAACAACGCGGCTCTTATCAGGAGGCAGCGGAGGCTTGCACAGTGTCGGCTGTTAGAAAACTGTTGCACACAGCAGTTTATGCCCGGCTGAAACCTGGCATTTTTGCTGGAAATCAGTCGGACCACCCCAGACCCCATTACAGTCAGTGGAGATCCAGCAGGCTGCTCTGTGCCGGATTCACAAACGGAGATGTGAACGAGGCCTAAGTTAGGAGTGATAATATATACAGTACAGACCAAAAGTTTGGACACCTTCTCATTCAAAGAGTTTTCTTTATTTTCATGACTATGAAGGCATCAAAACTATGAATTAACACATGTGGAATTATATACATAACAAACAAGTCTGAAACAACTGAAAATATGTCATATTCTAGGTTCTTCAAAGTAGCCACCTTTTGCTTTGATTACTGCTTTGCACACTCTTGGCATTCTCTTGATGAGCTTCAAGAGGTAGTCCCCTGAAATGGTTTTCACTTCATAGGTGTGCCCTGTCAGGTTTAATAAGTGGGATTTCTTGCCTTATAAATGGGGTTGGGACCATCAGTTGCGTTGAGGAGAAGTCAGGTGGATGCACAGCTGATAGTCCTACTGAATAGACTGTGAGAATTTGTATTATGGCAAGAAAAAAGCTGCTAAGTAAAGAAAAACGAGTGGCCATCATTACTTTAAGAAATGAAGGTCAGTCAGTCAAAAAATTGGGAAAACTTTGAAATTAAGGGCTATTTGACCATGAAGGAGAGTGATGGGGTGCTGCGCCAGATGACCTGGCCTCCACAGTCACCGGACCTGAACCCAATCGAGATGGTTTGGGGTGAGCTGGACCGCAGAGTGACGGCAAAAGGGCCAACAAGTGCTAAGCATCTCTGGGAACTCCTTCAAGACTGTTGGAAGACCATTTCAGGGGACTACCTCTTGAAGCTCATCAAGAGAATACCAAGAGTGTGCAAAGCAGTAATCAAAGCAAAAGGTGGCTACTTTGAAGAACCTAGAATATGACATATTTTCAGTTGTTTCACACTTGTTTGTTATGTATATAATTCCACATGTGTTAATTCATAGTTTTGATGCCTTCATAGTCATGAAAATAAAGAAAACTCTTTGAATGAGAAGGTGTGTCCAAACTTTTGGTCTGTACTGTATATACACTTTCATTGCATTTATTCAATAAAACTTTTGGGGGGAAAAAAAAAAAAAAAAAAAAAAAAAAAAAAAAAACTTACCACATTGTATGTGCCGAAAGGATGAATTACAGATGCATTGTAAAAAGCACTTTACAAAACATGTTGTGCAATCCAGTCTGCACAATTAACCTTTGCTTTACAGATAAAAAGGACGATCATCCACGGTTTACTATGAACTTTAAATAAGGGGTTAGGGCTCATGCACACGACCGTATGCATTTTGCGGTCTGCAAAAAACTACGGATGACATCCATTTGCATTCCGTATTTTGCGGAACGGAACAGCTTTCCCTTCATAGAACAGTCCTATCCTTGTCCGTAATGCAGACAATAGGACATGTTCTATCTTTTTGTGGAACGGAAATTCAGACCTATGAAAATGCAATGCACACAGAGTAACTTCTGGTTTATATTTTTTTGCGGATCCATTGGATTGGTGGGAGAACTTCACCAGTTGCTAAAACGAGGAGACAGAAACTCAGGCTAATTTTTAAAAGTACAGGTACGCCAAGATGTAGAATTCTTTAAAAACTAGAGCACAAGTCACAATTAGGCCACTTTCACACAAGCGAGTCCCTAGTATCAGACTCGCAGCGCATGTTAGGGAGAGCACCCGTCCTGACATCCCAGCACTGACCGGGGTCACATAGCATTATATTGATTTATGATGCTATGTAACCCTTAGGCCTCTTTCACACGAGCGTGACAGATTAGGTCCAGATGTGTTTAGCAGCCATCAGTGAAAAACGCATTGTATTCGCACTTGCTTGCGGATGCAATGTGTCCGCCACTAAAGACCCATTCACTTCTATGGGGACAGGGCTGCGTGAAAAACGCAGAATATAGAACATGCTGCATTTTTCACGCAACGCAGAACTGATGCATAAAAAGAAAAGAAAAAACCTCATGTACACAGACCCATTGAAATGAACGGGTCAGGAATCAGTGCGGGTGCTATGTGTTCACATCACGCATTGCACCCGCGCAGAAAACTCGCTCGTGTGAAAGGGGCCTTAGAGGTCTGGAATGGATTGTATAACTCCAACAGCATTAGGTCAGTGTTATACAATCCATTACAGAACTGTAAGGGTTACATAGCATCATTAATCACTATAATGCTATGTGATCAGTGCTGGGAGTTCAGGTCAGGACCAGTCTTATACTCCCGCTGCGAGTCCGGAAAGCAACACTCGCTCAGCTGAAAAGGAAAGTTATGTTCAAATAAAAATAAAATCGTACAACTATTCAGAATGCAGCAGCAGCAGTCTCATGTTTGTGTCGACACACTGCTGGACAGAGAGGAGACAGACAGAATGAAAGGGAATCCACAAGGAGCGTCTTCCTTCACAGCAATCTAAAAAGTTTATATATTTTGGGGAGGGGGGGCACTTCCCTTTAATACCTGAAGGAAGCACTACAAGTCAACTGACTAAGTGCTTGTAGCCGTAGGATACTAATGACAGACAGAAGCTCACCTTTCAGCAGAGGCAGAGCGCAGTCCTGCAGCTCCATGACTACTCCATCCAAGACTCCCATCATGGGGGTAATATCCAGAAGCTTAAGTACAAGAGACTGCAAGAAACCCGAGGACAGTGCTAAGTACATGGAGCATAGTAAATGACACATATTACAGGGTGACTGGTCTGCTCCGTTACCTGGTCCTTTCCGAAGACATCGCCCTTGGCAATTCCATACAGCAGGGAATAGGCAATCTGACCAGCAGCTCCGGTCACGAGGACATGGATGGGTTCAGACTGAAGGAACAGGAAGGTCAGTCAGCATTAGATTCAGGATGCTACATCTCCCATATACCAGCTCCTCCATAGCGTAGAGTTCGAAAATACTGACTTGTGTAGGTTATGTGAAAAAGGCATTAGAGAAGTAAAAATATGTCTAGCATCCAAAAATACTGATGACTTGCCGGAGTGCCGGATCCAATATCAATTTACATTGAAGTGCATTAGTGCTGGATCTGGCATAAAGTGTTCCGGCAAAATGGATCCGGCTTTCCGGTCTGCGCAGACTTAAAATTTCAAAAAAAATTAATACCGGATCCGTTTTTCCGGATGACACCGGAGAGATGTATCCGGTATTTCAATGCATTTGTCAGACGGATCCGCATCCGTCTGACAAGTGTCATCAGTTTGCATCCGGATTCCTCAGCCGCAAGTGTGAAAGTACCCTTAACATGATTGATAACGCTCTTTGCCTCTCTGACTTTTTTGCTACAAAATCATGGTGACAACTTTATCTCACTGTGATTTTGTAGTAAAAAGATCAGAGAGGCACGGAGCGTTATCAATCATGTTACTGCTCCGTGTCTCTGCTGTCCGGAGCGGGGCTTGGCCGTCTTTCAGGCAGCAGATTCCACGCACGGCATCCGCTCGTGAGAAACAGCCCTTAGTCTATGTCCCGTAAAGCAGGACTCTCCTCCCGACACATCATTGGTCAGCATCTGCTAAACCCCTCACGTCACTGCAGAGAAAAACCTCACAGGTCTCTAGAAGAACGGCAGACATTGGGAATGTCACCTCTGCCGCCACCATAACAGGGTTCTCGTATTACCAGAGCCAGGCTGCTGCGTCGGTGCTGGAAAGTTTAGTAATGCTGCTCTGGATACCATCCCAGCATCCAGGGAATGTAGGTTGGCAACAAATATGGAATACAGGAGCAAGGTTGGTGTCAAAAATAGTTTTTTTTTCTGGCATCTGTTTTTTTGTCAAAAATGCCAGCTTCCAATTTCACCCCTGAAATGCATGCAAATCTAATCGGAGGCCCCATGGCTCCAATCAGTTACTATGACAGCCTAGGCCCTAGTGAAGGCACCCAGGCCTGTCTGTATGCTGCCTATTAACCCCTACCAGCTGCACAGCTCGACAGGTAGAGAGTATACATACACCTAGAAGCAATGAGCATTGCATCTTCAATGCTCCTAAGGCTACTGTCACACTAGCGTTATATAGGGTCACAATACCTAAAAAAAAAATATATAATAATAAACTTAAATTTTGTCCCCATTCATTGTTAATGGGGACAAAATGGAAATGCATTCCGTTCCATTCTCATATCGGAGAGAGAACCACAGCATGCTGCAGTTTGCTTTCCGTCCTGGGATGCAGAGCAAGACGGATCTGTCATGACCCACAATGCAAGTCAATGGGGATGGATCCGTTTTCTCTGACACACTCGAAAACAGTTCATGACGGATCCGTCTTGGCTATGTTACAGATAATACAACCGGATCCGTTCATAACGTATGCAGACGGTTGTATTATCAGTAACAGAATTTTTTTTTTTGCTGAACCCTGCCGGATCCAGTAAAAATGCTGGTGTGAAAGTAGCCTTAGAAGTTCTCTCTCTCTAAAAAATAAAATATTAACTCCCCTCCTCCAATTGATCGTGTAGCTGCCGGTCTCCTGTTCTTTCTTCATGACCTGTGGTGAGGTCACTGAGCTCATCACATGGTCCATCACATGATCCATCACCATGGTGATGGACCATGTGATGAGCACAGTGACATCACCACAGGTCCTTTTCCTCACAGATGAAGATAGAAGAGAAGCCGGGCTGCGCGAACAAGTGGATTAAGGAGAGTTAAATAAAAAAAAATTAAAAAAAAAATTTAACTACTCCAGCTCTATTGTACTATGCATTCTGTTTTAAGAATGCTATTATTTTCCCTTATAACCATGTTATAAGGGAAAATAATTACATCTACACTACCTTGAACCCAAACCTGAACTTCAGTTTTTTTTTCCACGTGGTATTGAGTATAGCAATACTTTTTTATGGTGGTGAAAGCCAATCAAAATTTTGGTATCGAAATGTTATCGAAAATTGGTATCGATCGGCGTAGCGTTGTCACGATACTAAAATTTAGATTCGGTTTCGATTTGGCGACTAAAAATTTAATTTGGCTCCTAAATTTTTCAGTTCAGGAGCCAATGGCTACTAGGTATTTTTTTTAGTCTGGAGCACTGAGGGGGTTTTCCCAGAAGTCTAATATTGATAGTCTATCCTCATCTGATCAGTGGAGGTCCGACTCCCGGAACCCCCGCCGCCTCAACCTAGGCCAGTGATGTAACATTTAATAGGTCACATGGCCTAAGAGCAGCTCAGTCCCATAGACGTGAATAGAGCTGAGCTGCAATACCAATCACAGCCGCTATACTATGTACGGCGCTGTTCTTGGTGAGCAGAGAGAAGGCCGTGGTCTCTCCGAACAGAGGTCCAGATCCCCCACCAATCTGAAATTGATGACCTATCCTGAAGACAATCAATATTAAACACCCAGAAAACCCCTTTAAAAAAGGGATTACGCAATGTTTCCATGGAGTGGTCAAGAAGGACTTATGTATGCACTTTGGCCTAGAGCAACCGGAGCTGTAAACATGTTTTTCTTCTGTGGAACATCTTGATATCAGACCGGCCAGCACTCCTGACGTGTCCGTGTCATCCATACAATACGGGAGCATTTATTCTTATGACTATGTTGTGCCATTCCTCTATTATTCCTGCTAGACAGTTACAAATAAAGGTACAACTGGACGTTACCAGTTGGGGGGGGGGGGGGGGGGGGGGTCCTGCACGGTCCGACACTGGCAGCACTAACTGGATAATGCCAGACTAGGGGGGGGGGGGGGGGGAAGGGGGGCCACTCCCCCCACTGGTTATATGCAGTTGTACTTTATTATTCCTACTGGAAGTTTATGAATAGAGGAATAGTACAACAGAGTCCTAAGAATATATTTATTTTATGCACTTATATAGCGCTACTATATTCCGCAGAACTTTACAGACATCAGCATCACACGGTCCCCAATGGGTCTCACAATCTAAGGTCCCTATCCGTACAGTATGTCTTTGGAGTGTGGCAGGAAACCAGAGTACCCGGAGGAAACCCACGCAAACACAGGGAGAACATATAAATTGTTAGTACATAGGGATGCAATTCGCTACTAAAACCAGACACGTCAGGGTATGACACATACAGAACACCCACCCATCCATCCAGTAGCAGTTAATGGGAGTGTAGGTGCCATGGAGGGGCTTTAATACCCTATATTGTACATCGCTGTGGGCAGCGGCCATCTTTATCCTCACAGCAGCAGCAGATCTGGTTTGTCAGACTTCATCACCTAATTTTAGACCATGAAGTCCGCGCAGTATAGCAACCAGCAGCACTGGTAATCACAACTCCTCTCTGCACAAATCTGACTCCTTTAGGCACAAGGTCAAGAAAGAAAAAAAAGTTCTAAACTGCAAAAAGTCAAGAGCAGAAAATTCATTGCCAAGGTTATCTATTGCAAAACCTGAATTCTCTCTAAGGCTGCACTAAGCTGCTATGGAGCACACAAGGTTAGTCTCCTGGCAACATGCCACAATTCTCCAGCCCAGGCCTGTACCGCAGCATTGCTAGCAGGACCAGGGACAAGAAGGCGGCTGTACTATACAATGGAGGCGGCAGCAGGAGCTTTATGTACGCGGCACAGGGTCACAGTACGGGCGGAGGGATCATACACACCATGATGCTTGACAGGCGGAGGGAGACGTTCCTTGCTCAGCAGCTTCTGTCACACTGAGAGCAGGTCACCTTTACCAGGGAGTCTTACAGCCGCGCGCACACACGTGACTGACACACCCCCTGCTAGTTTGGATTTTTCCCCTCCCGATGTGACGGGGCTCTGTAGTCTTTTCTCCCGCCGCCTTCTCACTCTTTCAAGGTTAAAAGCGCGTCTGTAGGACTACATTACCCGGCATGCTTCAACGTGGCGCGACAGATCATTCCGCTTCCATAGTTGGAGGGGGTCGATAGGGGATTCTCGCGTTATAAAACGTGAATGGTCAGTCACAAAGCGGAGTATAAGGCTACATTCACACGAAAGTGGGGAAAAAAATGGCCAAGAAAAACGGACACGGTGTTAGCTTTTCATGGACATTTTTGCATCCAATTTCTTGCAGTTTTGAATGATCATTAAAAACGGATGAATTTTTAAAAAAAAATATATATATATATATTTTAAAAGCCCGCAGTGACCTCAGTGTACGTGCCCCCCTGGACATCACATCCCCCACTATAGTATCCCTAATATAATATACTCAGCATAATCATTTCCCACTTAGGGCTCTTTCACATGAGCGTGTCCCTTGCGGGAATCAAGCTCCCTGTGAGAGAGGGATCCTGCGTTCTGGACTACAGAAGCCACAGCACTATACAGTACTGATTTATAATGCTGTGTGCCTCTGCCTGACTTTCTGGAACAGAATCATACTGTCAGCTTTATGTCTTGCAGAGGCACACAGCATTATGAATCAGTACTGTATAGTGCTGTGGCTTCTGTAGTCCAGAATGGGGATCACACACACAGTGTGATTCCTGCAAGGGACACTCTGTGAAAGAGACCTCAGAGGCTCCTAGTAGTGCCCCCCAGTATTATTAATGTTCCATTAGTGCCCCCCAGTATTATTAATGCCCCATTAGTGCCCCCCAGTATTATTAATGTTCCATTAGTGCCCCCTGTATTATTAATGCCCCATTAGTGCCCCCCAGTATTATTAATGTCCCATTAGTGCTCCCCAGTATTATTAATGCCTCCAGTAGTGCCCCCAGTATTATTAATGCCTCCAGTAGTGCCCCCCAGTATTATTAATGTCCCGTAGTGCCCCCTGTATTATTGCCTCGATTAGTGCCCACCCAGTATTATTAATGCCCCTTTAGTGCCCCCAGTATTATTAATGCCCCATAATGCCCCCCAGTATTATTAACCTCTTCAGGACACAGGGCGTACAGGTACGCCCTTATGTCCTGGTACTTAAGGACATACTTAAGGACACCTGTACGCCATGTGTATTTCCGATCACCGCCGCGCGGCGGGCGGTGATCGGAAGGCGGTGCCTGCTCAAATCAATTCAGACCTGCGGTTTGCAACTTTTTATTGTGCGGGCGGCAGCGGTGGTGCCATCGGGTCCCCATGGGGCTGTAGAAGTATTGGAATGCATTGTAAAGGATCAGACCCCCAAAAGTTCAAGTCCCAAAGTGGGACAAAAAATAAAGTGAAAAAAAAAGTTAAAAAAATTTAGTTTTCACCCCAAAAAATTTAAAGTTTTAAGTAAAAATAAACAAAAACGTAATTTTCCCCAAATAAAGTAAAAAAAAATTGGTAAAAAATAGGGGGGGGGGAATAGACATATTTGGTATCTCTATAGGCTCTATAAACATATCACATGACCTAACCCCTCAGATGAACACCGTAAAAAATAAAAACTGTGCTAAACAAACCATTTTTTTGTCACCTTACATCACAGCAAGCGATCAAAAAGGCGTACGCCCACCAAAATAGTACCAATCTAACCGTCACCTCATCTCGAAAAAAATTAGCCCCTACCTGAGACAATCGCCCCCAAAAAAAAAAAAAATATGGCTCAGAATATGGAGACACTAAAACATAATTTTTTGGGTTTTAAAAAAGCTGTTATTGTGTAAAACTTACATAAATAAAAAAAAGTATACATATTTTAAATCGCCGCGTCCGTATCGACCGACTCTATAAAAATATCACATGACCTAACCCCTTAGGTGAACACTGTAAAAAAATAAAAATAAAAACGGTGTAAAAAAAACAATTTTTTGTCATCTTACATCACAAAAAGTGTAATAGAAAGCGTTCAAAAAGTCATATGCACCCCAAAATAGTGCCAATCAAACCGTCATCTCATCCCGCCAAAAATGAGACCCTACCTAAGATAATCACCCAAAAACTGAAAAAACTATGGCTCTCAGACTATGGAGACACTAAAACATGTTTTTTTTGTTTCAAAAATGAAATTATTGTGTAAAACTTACATAAATATTTTTTTTTTTATAAATATTAGGTATTGCCGCGTCCGTGAGAACCTGCTCTATAAAAATACTACATAATCTAACCTGTCAGATGAATGTTGTGAATAACAAAAAAAAAAAAACTGTGCCAAAACAGCTATTTCTTGTTACCTTGCCTCACAAAAAGTGTAATATAGAGCAACCAAAAATGATATGTACCCTAAACTAGTACCAACAAAACATCCACCCTATCCCGTAGTTTCTAAAATGGGGTCACTTTTCTGTAGTTTCTACTCTAGGGGTGCATCAGGGGGGCTTCAAATGGGACATGGTGTCAAAGAAAACAGTCCAGCAAAATCTGCCTTCCAAAAACCGTATGGCATTCCTTTCCTTCTGCGCCCTGCCGTGTGCATGTACAGCAGTTTACGACCACATATGGGGTGTTTCTGTAAACTACAGAATCAGGGCCATAAATATTGAGATTTGTTTGGCTGTTAACCCTTGCTTTGTAACTGGAAAAAATATATTAAAATGGAAAATCTGCCAAAAAAGTGAAATTTTGAAATTGTATCTCTATATTCCATTCATTCTTGTGGATCAACTAAAGGGTTAACGACGTTTGTAAAATCAGTTTTGAATACCCTGAGGGGTGTAGTTTCTTCGATGGGGTCACTTTTATGGAGTTTCTACTCTAGGGGTGCATCAGGGGGGCTTCAAATGGGACATGGTGTCAAAAAAAACAGTCCAGCTAAATCTACCTTCCAAAAACCGTATGGCATTCCTTTCCTTCTGTGCCCTGCCGTGTGCCCGTACAGCAGTTTACGACCACATATGGGGTGTTTCTGTAAACTACAGAATCAGGGCCATAAATATTGAGATTTGTTTGGCTGTTAACCCTTGCTTTGTAACTGGAAAAAAAATATTAAAATGGAAAATCTGCCAAAAAAGTGAAATTTTGAAATTGTATCTCTATTTTCCATTAATACTTGTGGAACACCTAAAGGGTTAACAATGTTTGTAAAATCAGTTTTGAATACCTTGACGGGTGTAGTTTCTTAGATGGGGTCACTTTTATGGAGTTTCTACTCTAGGGGTGCATTAGGGGGGCTTCAAATGGGACATGGTGTAAAAAAAAACAGTCCAGCAAAATCTGCCTTCCAAAAACCGTATGGCATTCCTTTCCTTCTGCGCCCTGCCGTGTGCCCATACAGCAGTTTACGACCACATATGGGGTGTCTCTGTAAACTACAGAATCAGGGCCATAAATATTGAGTTTTGTTTGGCTGTTAACCCTTGCTTTGTAACTGGAAAAAAATATTAAAATGAAAAATCTGCCAAAACAGTAAATTTTGGAAATTGTATCTCTATTTTCCATTAATACTTGTGGAACACCTAAAGGGTTAACAACGTTTGTAAAATCAGTTTTGAATACCTTGAGGGGTGTAGTTTCTTAGATGGGGTCACTTTTATGGAGTTTCTACTCTAGAAGTGCATCAGGGGGGCTTCAAATGGGACATGGTGTCAAAAAAAACAGTCCAGCAAAATCTGCCTTCCAAAAACCGTATAGCATTCCTTTCCTTCTGCGCCCTGCCGTGTGCCTGTACAGCAATTTACGACCACATATGGGGTGCTTCTGTAAACTACAGAATCAGGGCCATAAATATTGAGTTTTGTTTGGCTGTTAACCCTTGCCTTGTAACTGGAAAAAAAATATATGAAAATGAAAAATCTGCCACAAAAGTGAAATTTTGAAATTGTATCTCTATTTTCCACTAATTCTTGTGGAACACCTAAAGGGTTAACGATGTTTGTAAAATCAGTTTTAAATACCTTGAGGGGTGTAGTTTCTTAGATGGGGTCAATTTCATGGAGTTTCTACTCTAGGGGTGCATCAGGGGGGCTTCAAATGGGACATGGTGTCAAAAAAAACTGTCCAGCAAAATCTGCCTTCCAAAAACCGTATGGCATTCCTTTCCTTCTGCGCCCTGCCGTGTGTCCGTACAGCAGTTTACGACCACATATGGGGTGTTTCTGTAAACTACAGAATCAGGGCCATAAATATTGAGTTTTTTTGGCTGTTAACCCTTGCTTTGTAACTGGAAAAAAAATATTAAAATGAAAAATCTGCCAAAAAAGTGAAATTTTGAAATTTTATCTCTATATTCCATTCATTCTTGTGGAACACCTAAAGGGTTAACGACATTTGTAAAATCAGTTTTGAATACCTTGAGGGGTGTAGTTTCTTAGATGGGGTCACTTTTATGGAGTTTCTACTCTAGGGGTGCATCAGGGGGGCTTCAAATGGGACATGGTGTAGAAAAAAAAAACAGTCCAGGGTTTTAGAGGAGGACAATAAGAAACAAAATATTTTTCATTGCACCTCTGGTCAGACCACCAATCAGACTCCCAATCTTAATCAGACCTTAGCTGACAGCCCCAATCAGACCCCCCAATGTTAATAAGAGCCCAATAAACCTCAGATAAGACGCCCAATCAGATCTCAGCTCAGACCCCAAAGTGTACCACCCCCATCAGACCTCAGATAAGAGCCCCAATATAAATGAGACGCCATTCAGACCTCAGATCAGCCCCAGCAGCCTCTTATGATCAGCCCCCAGCAGCCTCTTATCATCAGCCCCTTCTTATCAGCCTCTTATCAGCCCCTTCTTATCAGCCTCTTATCATCAGCCCCTTCTTATCAGCCCCCTAGCCTCTCATCAGCCCCTTCTTATCAGCCCCCTAGCCTCTCATCAGCCCTCATACCTTGTACACAGGAGCAGGCAGTGTGAAGACTTAGAGGTGGAGCAGGCATGTGTGACAGTAAATCCTGCTCAGCCCCTCATCTGCCTGCTCCCGCGCTCCCACCAACGTTCTCACTGCCGGCTGGTCCCCATCAACCAGCCCCAGACAGGGCCGGTCTCTACCACCCGGTGCACGCCGCAGCAGATCGTTCCCTACCACCCAGCGCACGCCGCTGCCGGTCCCCATCAGCGAGCATGCGCTGCAGTCGCCGGGCTCTCCCTCTTCAGGTAACTTGGATGTTTGGTACATCGCAGGCTGCTGTTCATATGCAGCGCAGCCTGCGATGTACTGAGCATAATCAATGCGCCGCACATTTTATATGTCTTTGCCCTGTATTCACGCCATAAGAAACACTAGTGTTTTCCCCCATTTTAGGGGGAAAAAGTGTGTCTTACGGGGCGAAAAATATGGTAATAAAATTATCATTATATGTGTCATGTCACTAAACTCCATCTGTATTGTGTTTACTATCATGTGCATAATGGACGTTTTTTTGGGGGGGTTTATGTTTATAAATACTAAAGTTTGTAAATTGTTTTAGATTGTTTATAAGCAAAGTAATCTTTGTGTGTGTATAAATGATTGCCTAATCATGTTTATATAGTAAGTGTATTTTGGTTATATTAATGTATATTAAACGTTTACAAATTTTTATGTGTTATATGTGTTTGTGCTACATAAATATCATTATGAACTGTATTTAATAAAGAAAACAAACAATTACATTCATGAAAACAAAAATCTGTTTATTTATACACAGAGTCGTCAACTTGACTTATTTTATTTCAGTAAAAGTAATAACAAAAACAATAAAGACAAAATAAAAATGACAAATTAAAAAAACGCCCAGGTGGCGATGTTGGACCATGAAACTGAGGGCCATGGTAGGTGGGTTGTGATGCAGGCCCTGAGTGATGAGATGGCGCTGGTTGTGATGCGGGGGGTGGGACAGGCTGGGCATATGATGTGTCGCCATGATAGGGTTGGCCATATGGATGACTTTGTGGGGCATAATGTTCCCTTGGAGAAGAGTATTGTTGCGGCCCATGCGAAACCTGGGGATTTGGCATTGGCCGGGGGCCAGACATGTGCCCATGGGTGCGCCAATTCTCTAGTGCCACAAATGTATCTGTGGGGTCATTAGGAGATGTTGCTGCCTCCAGAACGATTCCTAGATCAGCTTTCGTTCTCAACAATCGTTCTGGAGGCACGTTCCTCAAATGATGTGCCAGACTCTTGCTATACAGCTCGAAGTGGTCCTCCTGGCGGGCTCTAGACAAATAGTCAAGGACCTGTGTATTTACCAGAGCTTCGGCTGTAGGGATTGGTCTTTTTCTGCGGCTTGGTAATGAAAAAGTGGGGGGTAAATCCACTCCCGGAGCTGCGGGACAAGAGGCCACTCTGGTGCTCGGTCCTTCACCACTCTCTGGAGGAGGTTGGGAAGGAGTCTCCTCCTCGCAGGTACTTGACTGCTGCGAACCGCCCTCTTCTGTTTCCTCCTCAAGGTTGTCCTCCGTTCTTCACATTTAAATAACAGAACATGTACCGTAAATTAATATATGATCACACTTTTTTTTTTTTTAATAGTCAAGTCACATATTACTATCATCACCAAAAAACATTAAGCACATAATACTACATTAACTAAACAACATATTATATATGTGGTCATGTAGCAACATTGGGGAAATTAGAAGTGGCATAGCTGGCCATAATCAGATTTCACTTGTAATCTTGTTCACCTACTTTTGCAAATTAAAGGAGGAATCGGCTTGGTTGCTAGCAGCAACTATTACATTTCTAATTTACAAATTGTTTATTAAATTACCAACATAGTCGACAAACAGTGTATATTGATAAACATATAGGGGTCATTGTTTATTATTAACTTATGGACGCAGTTCCATGAAATCACGTAGGAACATGAGATGTTCCCGAAACATGTAGGGCCTTTTCTTTGGTGGCCTTGGTTGTGCATTTCCTTGTGGAACTGGTCCTTGCAGCTTTGCCAACGATTCTTTACTTCATCCACTTTTAATAAAAATACAACAAAGGACAATATACCAAGAAAAACTATCCTAGGGAGGACAACGTATCACATGTGCTATGCTAGGGAGGACAACGTATCACATGTGCTATGCTAGGGAGGACAACCTATCACATGTGTTGTGCTCGGGAGGACAACGTATCACATGTGCTATGCTAGGGAGGACAACGTATCACATGTGCTATGCTAGGGAGGACAACGTATCACATGTGCTATGCTAGGGAGGACAACCTATCATACGTGCTATGCTAGGGAGGACAACGTATCACATGTGCTATGCTAGGGAGGACAACGTATCACATGTGCTATGCTAGGGAGGACAACGTATCACATGTGCTATTCTAGGGAGGACAACCTATCACACGTGCTATGCTCGGGAGGACAACGTATCACATGTGCTATGCTAGGGAGGACAACGTATCACATGTGCTATGCTAGGGAGGACAGGAAGGATCACACATGTATAGATTGGCCACTTACCCAAACTCTGGCTACTCTGGTCTTTAGTTTTGGCACATATACTTTCAAACAGCTCCTGGGTAATTATCACCCATGCGGCATCTTTTTTGTAGCGGTCGTGGTATTCCCCAGACCTTGTGTCCCAAATGCAGGGCAATCAGCTTCTCCACATCCATAGATTTTGGGGCCTTTGACATGCTGAAATGTGCTCTACGAGGGCAGGAAAGTCTCCAAAACACTCCACTACCTGGAGCCACACGCTGAGAAACACAACTTCCTTCGGAAAATCCCTACACTGTTGCTAAGTTACTTGCGTTTACAATGCAACACAACGCATTGCATCCAGATGCAATGCGTTTTTCACGCAAACCCCAATTCACATATATATGGGGCCAGGGCTGGGTGAAAAACGCAGAATACAGAACATGCTGCGGTTTTCACATAACGCAGAAGTGATGCGTGAAAAAAAACCACCTATGTACACAGACCCATTGAAATGAATGGGTCAGGATTTAGTGCGGGTGCTATGCGTTCACGTCACGCATTGCACCCACGCGGAAAACTTGCTCGTGTGAAAGGGGCCTAACTATGGCAGAGAGTTTTTGTCAGGTATTGGTTCGGATTAGTTTCTGTCAAAATGTAAGTAGCAGGGAGTAGGGATGAGTGAACTTCTGTTTTTAAGTTCGGTGTAAAAGGTTTGGGTCATCTAAGAATTCCATTATGGATTTCACTATAACTTATGGTCCGTGGTAGCGGAATCCATAACGGAATTCTTAGATAACCCGAACCTTGCATGCCGAACTTGAAAACACGTGTTCGCTCATCCCTAGCAGGGAGTCATCATTCTGCTTGCAGCGGACCAGGTTGTCTGTGACAGTGACTGGGGTTCGCTTCTCACTAATTCTGTGGGAGGATACTTTACATATGAACACTTTATTGCTCTATTATGTCCTAGTGACTTATTTCTCCTTCTTTATTGTTTGCTGGGTGGTATGTAATTGCCTCACCTCTCGTGAGAGAGTTGGATCTGGATATATGTTTTTTTTTTTTGTTTGGGTTGGGTATGGGGGGATGCTCTCAATGTGGCTTCTTCATTGGCTTGATCCATCTGCGTTGGTGAAGAAGGGTGCATCATTATGGGGCATGAGATATACTGTATATGGTGACCTTATGGGGATTATAAATTTGGTTTCCTGGAATGCCAGGGGTCTGCGGGACTCCACCAAACGCTCAGCAGTGCTTGATAGGATGAAGTCACTACTGCCCTCTATTGTAGGTTTGCAGGAAACGCATATGACTTAGGATACTCTGCAGTGGATGGGCAGATGATGGGTGGGGTGGGTTGGATCACTCCGTACACTCAGCACATTCTAGAGGTGTAAGTGTCCTGTTTCATAAAGATGTTCCATCTCGTTTACATAAGTCTCAGGTTGATAGGGAAGAAGTGGGGCTTCAGTGCTCATTGAATCATTCATCCCTTCTACCCTGGAGGTTTTTTCGACTTTGCGTTTTTGTTTTTCGCTCCCCGTCTTCCCAGAACCATAACTTTTTTATTTTTCCATTCACCTAGCCGTATGAGGGCTTATCTTTGTGGGACAAGTTGTACTTTCCAACACCACCATTTAATATTGCATGGAATGTAGTGAAAAGTGCAAAAAAGATTCCAAAGGTGGTGGAATTGGAAAAAAACGCAATTTTAAGTTTTACATTTTTTATTAATGGCGTTCATTATGCAGTAAAACTGACTTGTGATCTTCATTCTCCAGGTTAGTACGAATCCAGCGATACCACATATGTATACTTTTCCTTGAGTTTTGATGCAGAAAAAAAATGCTAAAACTTTTTTTTTTTGCTGTCATTTTCTGACCCCTATAACTTTTATGTAGTTATGTGTGCGGAGCTGTATGAGGACTCATTTTTTGCAGGGCGATGTGTACTTTTCATTGATACCATTATGGGGTGTGTACAACTTTTTGATCACTTTTTATTAATTTTTTTGGGGGAGGAGAAGAGAACAAAAAATAGCAAATCAGCCATTTTGACCCTTTTTTCATTTCGCCTTTTTCCGTATGGGATTAATACTTTCATATTTTGATAGTATGGGCTATTTGCGCGTGGTGATACATTTTACATTTTTTATTCTCATTTTGGGGAAAAGGGGGTGATTAGAATTTTTTGCTCTTTTTTATTTGTAAAAACTTTCAATTTTTTTTGCACTTTTTTTATAGTTCCCATAAGGAACTATAGTTCCCATAAGGAACTACAGGGAGTGCAGAATTATTAGGCAAATGAGTATTTTGACCACATCATCCTCTTTATGCATGTTGTCTTACTCCAAGCTGTATAGGCTCGAAAGCCTACTACCAATTAAGCATATTAGGTGATGTGCATCTCTGTAATGAGAAGGGGTGTGGTCTAATGACATCAACACCCTATGTTAGGTGTGCATAATTATTAGGCAACTTCCTTTCCTTTGGCAAAATGGGTCAAAAGAAGGACTTGACAGGCTCAGAAAAGTCAAAAATAGTGAGATATCTTGCAGAGGGATGCAGCACTCTTAAAATTGCAAAGCTTCTGAAGCGTGATCATCGAACAATCAAGCGTTTCATTCAAAATAGTCAACAGGGTCGCAAGAAGCGTGTGGAAAAACCAAGGCGCAAAATAACTGCCCATGAACTGAGAAAAGTCAAGCGTGCAGCTGCCAAGATGCCACTTGCCACCAGTTTGGCCATATTTCAGAGCTGCAACATCACTGGAGTGCCCAAAAGCACAAGGTGTGCAATACTCAGAGACATGGCCAAGGTAAGAAAGGTTGAAAGACGACTACCACTGAACAAGACACACAAGCTGAAACGTCAAGACTGGGCCAAGAAATATTTCAAGACTGATTTTTCTAAGGTTTTATGGACTGATCAAATGAGAGTGAGTCTTGATGGGCCAGATGGATGGGCCCGTGGCTGGATTGGTAAAGGGCAGAGAGCTCCAGTCCGACTCAGACGCCAGCAAGGTGGAGGTGGAGTACTGGTTTGGGCTGGTATCATCAAAGATGAGCTTGTGGGGCCTTTTCGGGTTGATGATGGAGTCAAGTTCAACTCCCAGTCCTACTGCCAGTTTCTGGAAGACACCTTCTTCAAGCAGTGGTACAGGAAGAAGTCTGCATCCTTCAAGAAAAACATGATTTTCATGCAGGACAATGCTCCATCACACTCGTCCAAGTACTCCACAGCGTGGCTGGCAAGAAAGGGTATAAAAGAAGAAAATCTAATGACATGGCCTCCTTGTTCACCTGATCTGAACCCCATTGAGAACCTGTGGTCCATCATCAAATGTGAGATTTACAAGGAGGGAAAACAGTACACCTCTCTGAACAGTGTCTGGGAGGCTGTGGTTGCTGCTGCACGCAATGTTGATGGTGAACAGATCAAAACACTGACAGAATCCATGGATGGCAGGCTTTTGAGTGTCCTTGCAAAGAAAGGTGGCTATATTGGTCACTGATTTGTTTTTGTTTTGTTTTTGAATGTCAGAAATGTATATTTGTGAATGTTGAGATGTTATATTGGTTTCACTGGTAAAAATAAATAATTGAAATGGGTATATATTTTGTTTTTTGTTAAGTTGCCTAATAATTATGCACAGTAATAGTCACCTGCACACACAGATATCCCCCTAAAATAGCTAAAACTAAAAACAAACTAAAAACTATCAAAAATATTCAGCTTTGATATTAATGAGTTTTTTGGGTTCATTGAGAACATGGTTGTTGTTCAATAATAAAATTAATCCTCAAAAATACAACTTGCCTAATAATTCTGCACTCCCTGTATATAACAAGCAATCATTATGCACTAGCATTGGAGTCTATGATGATTTTACTAGTTTCCTATGGAGCCCTATTACAAGCAACGGCTCCATAAGAAACAATGTGCAGCAGCCTCCTGTCATTCACTATGACAGGGGCTGCCGCAAACAAGGTCTGGCTCCTCCGATCACTACACGGGGGAGCTGGAGCAACTAACAAATAGTGTGCTCAGATGCTGTGGTCAGGTTTTACCATGGCATCTGGGAGGTTATATATCCACGATCGGCATTACTGCCGGTCGTGGACATTAGCCGCGGGTACCTGCTGTATGAAACAGCAGGCACCCGGTTGCTATGGCGCCCACTCAGCTCAGGAGCGGGCACCATCTTTAAAAGACCTGACATGTGACATAATATGTCACATGTCGGGAAAGGGTTAATGCAGTGTGTGTTGCTATGGTTTTATATATATACCACCGGCAGCTCAGTACTGGTGAGTTATCGTATTTACCTATACTGCTTCTGGGAGACTATAATAATTATGCTGATGCTGTATTGGATTTTTCCTGTGAGGCAACCTCAGGCGACAGTGGCTAGGACACAACAGGAATCACCTTATGTGCATTTGGTGAGCGATGAGGCAGGACTTTCAGTGACTGAGACAATACAAGAGTGACATATAGTGCTGAGGATACGTCTAGTTATCTGAATAATGTTCGTCTTCGGACGTTATCGGGGGAGGAGAGAGATCGGCTCAAGGCACACATTACATTGGAGGTGCTAAGAGTGGCAGTGGGGGGCATGGCAAATGAAAAAGCACCAGGCCCTGATGGTTTACCAGCAGAGGTATACAAACAAATGCAGACGATCTGCTACCTAGATTGTTAGATGTGGTAAATGAAGCACAAGAGGTGGGTTGTTTACCTTCTTCATTGTATGAAGCTACTATAGTTGTCCTCCCTAAACCAGGAAAGCACCCCACTCTCCCTGAGTCTTATCGACCGATCTCTGCGCACTGCTGATGTAAAAGTCTTGGCAAAGGTTCTGGCAAACAGTCTGGCTGGGGTCATCATGTCTGTGGGGCACCCAGATCAATCTGGATTTATGCCAAGTCCACAGCAGTTAAAGGGGTTCTGCACTTTCATTTAACTGATGATCTATCCTCTGGATAGATCATCAGCTTCTGATCGGCGGGGGTCAGACACCCGGACCCCCGCCGATCAGCTGTTTGAGAAGGCAGTGGCGCTCCAGCAGCGCTGCGGCCTTCTCACTGTTTACCGCTGGGCCGCCCGCTCACTGACGTCACGACTAGTATCAACTAGCGTGGGTGCGGCTAAGCTCCATTCAAGTGAACAGAGCTTAGCCGCGCCCACGCTAGTTGATACTAGTCGTGACGTCAGTGAGCGGGCGGCCCGGCGGTAAACAGTGAGTAGGCCGCGGCGCTGCTGGAGCGCCACTGCTGGAGCGCCGCTGCCTTCTCAAAAAGCTGATCGGCGGGGGTCCCGGGTGTCGGGCCCCCGCCGATCAGAAGCTGATGATCTATCCAGAGGATAGATCATCAGTTAAATTAAAGTGCAGAACCCCTTTAATTTGAAGAGGCTATTCCTAAATCTGCAGGCAGCCCCGAGTGGCCCCCTTGGCAAAGCAGTGATGTCACTGGATGCTGCTAAAGCGTTTGACGATGTCAAGTGGGGGTACCTGTGGGCGGTACTGAGGAAAATGGCATTTGGGCCTGTATCCTGTATTTCAGTCTTGGGTGCAGCTATTATATGTTGCTGCAAGAATAACAGTGAATAATAAGCTGTCAGGAAGCTTTAAGTTAGAAAGGCGAACTAGACAGGGGTGCCCTCCATCGCCCCTGCTGTTTACTATTACTATCGATCCGCTGGCTGCTCTTATACGAACTGAGTACCAGGTACATGGTTTTAAGTACGCAGCTGTGGAGAAGAAAGTAGCGCATTACGCTGATGACTTGCTATTATTTGTGGACGATGTAGGCGTCTCTGTGACCAAAATAATGGAGATAATTGAGTAATTTGGTACTCAGGGCTGACTATTAATTGGACCAAGTCAGCGTTGTTGTTGTTGCTGTCTCCCTAGGAGGATAGGAGTTATCTAGTGAATACACCAATTCCATGTGTAGATAAGTTCAAATATCTTGAACTATGGATTACTTGTGGAGAGGCCGATTACTGTGCCTCAAATCTTATGCCAATGCTAGAGAAAATGAAGCGCAAAGTAGAGGCCTGGACAAAATTGCCCTCATCAGTTATGGGGCGTACAAATCTAGTTAAAATGATTTTAATGCCTCATTTATTATATGTATTACATAATGCTCCTGTCTGGCTTCTAGAACATTTATTTTAAAGAATGGAGGGTATAATTAGGGACTTGATATGGAAAAAAAAAGACTCCCAGAATAGCACTATTGAAGCTACAGTTATCTAAGGAGGAGGGAGGGATTGCTGTACCCAATCCATGGGTATATTATATAGCCGTGCAATTACAGCACATGCAAGGATGGGGAATTGAGGAAAGGGATAATGTTCCTGATTCTAGAAGACTGATTGTATAATCAAATGTGCCAGGCATGTCTCTGCATGGGGCATTTGAAGCACACATGTCTCTGCATGGGGCATTTGAAGCACATATGTTCTGTGGGTATCACTTCTGTGATACCCATCCTGCTTCTTTCACACAAGACTTGGTGGAGGATAAGGGAGCTACTAAGGATAGATGGATGTACAAAATATACCCCTATTTGGAAAAATGCTTAATTTTGGGAGATCTTTAAATTGGAGGGATTTGATGGCTGGGAACAGTATGGTGTTTGCTGGATTTCTCAGTTATATTTGGAGAGGACGCTTAAAGGGTTGTCCTACAAAAAATATTTTACAGTTTTCAAACCAGTTCCTGAATCTGAATACTTTTGTAATTGCAAGTAATTAAAAATTTTGTACAGCCACTGAGTTATTCAATAAATTGTATCTGTATAGCACCACCTGCTGTTTGTTCTTTTTTTTATTTCTTTGACCTGAATGTGGAGATCTCTGGATCCATGTGAGGTACAGGGCTGGTTATAGCTTTGTTAGAAAGAGATTTCTGATTCTCCTACAGCTGTCACACAGCACATGTGCTGTCCGCATCCGTAGTTCTGTTCCGCGGCTCCACAAAAAACATGGAGCATTTCCTATTCTTGTCCATAGCCAAGGACAAGAATAGGCATTTCGGGGGGCGGAGCCTGGCTGTGTAGCTGGATGGCTGCTAGTTTCTGAGCTCCTCAACCTTGCCGGTGTTTTAACCCCTATAATCAGCTTACAGCACCGCTCTAATGGGCAAAGTGGGTAAAGATAGATCCAAGGATCCAGCAGATCCCACTCCAGTTCGGTCCAGACAACCAGATATGGACCAATTTCTAAGAAAACAACCGAAGCTCCGGTCGGCTGAGACACCTAAGATGGCCCCGGCTCAGCTATCTGACATGGAGGAGGATTCAGATGCCGGGAGTGTCTCTGATGCTTCTACCTGCAAATCGCGCAGACAGGGGAGATCCTTCACTAAAGCTGCACTTCTTGAAGTGCTTAATTCAGCACTAGCCCCTATAAAAAAGGATCTGTCTGAAATCAAGGAAGACCTGAGGAATATGGGGTGCCGGGTGTCTGACCTGGAGAGCACACAGGAAGCTGCTCTGCAGAGAGAGGAGAAGTCATACAATGTAATCCGATCCCACACCGACCTGCTAAATGAAGCTCTCCTAAGAATTGAGGATCAGGAGAATCGCAGCCGCAGGAGGAACCTGAGGATTCGCGGCCTCCCGGAATCGATTGCCAGTGAGGCGCTTGATAAAGTTGCTCGCGAAATATTTGCGAATATTCTGGGTGCCGAAAAATCGGATCGGATAATAATCGAGCGCATACATCGAGCGCTTAGGCCCAAACCGAAAGCTACAGATCCTCCTCGCGATGTAATTTGCGGCCTCCTCAGCTATGTCGATACAGCCGCACTGATGAGAGCCAGCAGAGAAGCGGAGCAGCTACAGCATGAAGGTACGCCAATCCTGTTTTTCCAAGATCTGGCCCCATCCACACTGGCTAAAAGGCGTATTCTTCGCCCACTCCTGGATGCCCTTAAAGCTGCTGCCACTCCATTCAGATGGCTGTACCCTTTTGGCATTGCAGTCCTTAAAAACGGACGCCAAATCACTATCCGCTCGCCGACGGATCTACAGGCTAGCTGGTCCCAGCTGGGGTTAACCCCTATCAAGATACCCTCGTGGATGCCGGCGGATCTAGAAGACCCACCCTTACCGCCACCCCATGCGGGTGAATGGCGCTCCGTCCGCACAAGAAAAGGGCTGAAAATTCTGCTCAAGCTCCGACCTGAATATAGGACCGTGAAGAGGTTCTCTGCGTTTTCTGTTCCAGTTCCACTCTAAGTATACGGGACTCTGTGCCTTATTGTCTGTTTATTGTTTAGTAATGGATCCCTCTTCTTCCAGGCTTTTATGGTTATTACCATGGTCTGGTCATTTCCCACTCCCTGCTCTCACCTCAGTTTGCAGGGGTTAACCCGGCTTTACCTACGGGTCACCCTTCCCCTTTTGATGGTCAGTCATTGGCCCTCTTTAGCTCTGCGGGACCCCCCACCTGACAGACCCCGGCTGGTAGCCGTGATGAGAAAGGGTCGCCTCACAGTCAGGTGCTCAGTGGAGCTTCTGTTACAAGCTTTGTTTGCACTATTGTTATGTTCATTAACCGTTTGTCTCCCCTCCTTCCCTCTTGTGTCTCACCCTCCCCATTGTAGTCAGATGTCATATAGAGTCTATGTAGATGCTGATTATTGTCTCTCACTTATAGAATGTCGTCCGTTGTGATATCTTCCCTGAACGCCCGGGGAATGAACGAGCCTTGCAAGCGCTCCCAAATCCTGGCCCTTTTACAAAGGGATAAAGTGTCTATAGCATTCTTCCAGGAAACCCACTTCCGAGAGGGTAAGACCCCCAAATTGCCCCCCAAAAGATTCTCCCAATGGTTCCATAGCACGTATAGTTCGGCTAGCAGGGGTGTCAGCATAGCGATCCACAAACAGCTCCCCTTCAAGCATTCTGCCGTCTCCTCGGACCCTGAGGGTCGTTACCTGTTTGTTAAGGGCACTATCGCTGACACTCCTGTTACCCTGGCAACTGTATATGCTCCCAACAGAGGGCAGGTTGCTTGGCTCGTTCAGACCCTTGGCTTATTATCCACCTTTAAGGAAGGTATGGTGATTCTAGGCGGCGACTTCAATGTCACCCTGGAGCCTTCCATAGATTCCTCAAATGGGAAGTCCACCATTACACATGTGAAGCTACGACGTCTTAAACTCGCCTTACATAGGCTAGGTGTAATAGATATTTGGCGCACCACAAACCCCTCTAGTAAGGATTACACCTTCTACTCAGCTGCTAAATCCTCCTACCATAGACTTGACTATCTATTCCTGTCTAAAACCCATGCTAATAGGGCTATCCGATCCCACATAGGGAACATCACCCTGTCTGACCATGCCCCGGTATTTCTGAGTGTTTCTCTGCAGGACCTCCCAAAGAGGGAATGGAATTGGCGTATTAATGACACCATTATCTCTGACCCCTCCCATGTCGCTAAATTGTCCTCTATCATAACTGAATTTTTCACACTTAACCCCCTAGGCCCGGACGCGCCCTCCCCCTCCATCACTTGGGAGACCCACAAGGCGGTTCTGAGAGGTGAGCTGATAGCTCTAGGGGCTCATATTAAAAAGCAGCGGAACCAAGCAGTGGCGGCCCTCCTCTCCCAGATACTGGCGCTAGAAATAACGCACAAAAACTCGCAGGCCCTTAGATGTGCCTCGGACCTGTCAGAGGCTCGCGCAAAGCTTAAGAATTTGCTGAATGTCACGTCAGCCAAACTACTTTTACGGGCCAAATTTCGGTCATATGCCCATGGAGATAAAGGGAATAGGCTAATGTCCGCCTTAGTTAAAAAACAGAAAGCCGATTCCTTTATCGCAGCTGTCAAGGATGCCAAAGGGACGTTACATAAAAGTACCCCAGACATAGCGGATTCCTTCTGTGCCTTCTATAGGGACCTATATAACTTAGAGCCACCAAACCATCTCTCGCCAGCCCAAATAGGGGAAGCGACTGAGAAGTTCCTCTCCTCCCTCCAGCTGCCTACTATCACCCCATCACAGTCGGCCCAGCTCCTATCCCCTATCACAGACTCTGAAATCAGCAAGGTCCTCTCCTCCATACCTTCCGGGAAAAGCCCAGGCCCTGACGGCTTTACCATCTCCTACTACAAAACCTTTAAGCACATCCTGATCCCACATTTTAACATCCTTTGTAATTACTTACTCCAAGGAGGTTCCCTCCCCCCACAATCGCTATCGGCCCATATCACAGTAATTCACAAAGAAAATAAGGACCCCCTAAACTGCGGGAGCTACCGCCCTATTTCGCTTTTGAACACTGATGTGAAATGGTGGGCTAAGATTTTGGCCCATCGGATCCAGTCGGTTCTCCCTGACATTATTAATAGGGAACAGGTGGGATTCGTCTCTGGCAGACAGGGGAGTGAAAACACGGTCCGCGTCATACACTTAATCACGCATGCTCGGCGGAATTCTATACCGCTAGCCCTTCTCAGTACAGATGCAGAGAAGGCCTTTGACAGGATCAACTGGCATTTTATGTCTCGGGCACTGTCAAAATTTGGCCTTCCGGACCAGTTCATCCAGTCCATCTTCTCACTCTATTCGCTCCCCTCTGCCAGGATTCGGATCAATGGCACACTCTCTCCAACTTTCCCCATCACTAATGGGACGAGGCAAGGTTGCCCACTATCACCGGCCCTCTTTGTTATTGTTATGGAGACACTGCTGGCTAAAATTAGGCAAGATCCGGACATACAAGGGATCACCTTGGGATCTCATACTCACTTGACAGCTGCCTTCGCAGACGACCTCTTAGTCATCACGTCCAATCCCACAACCTCATTTCCCAGGCTCCAAGCTCTTTTTGAGGAATATGGTTTGGTCTCTAATTTCAAGATCAATTATGGTAAGTCACAGGCCCTAAATATTTCCTGCTCAGCCACTTCCATAGAAATGATCAAACGCTCCACGGCATTTTCGTGGGCCCCCAAGTCAATCCCATTTTTGGGCACCCATATATCAGCGAATCCTGAGGACCTTTACGAGCTTAATCAAGCCCCTTTACTTAGATCCATTAGAGCACACCTGCAATCCCTAAAACTCCCGTTCATTTCGTGGATTGGAAGGAAGAATTATATTAAAGCCTTCATTGTCCCTAGACTACTTTACTTCATTCAAACACTACCTATTTGGCTACCCCATTCCTTCTTTGTGGAGGTCCGCAGAATCTTCTCAGCATTTGTATGGTCGGGTAAGTCCCCCAGAATAGCATACACCACCCTCACTCGGGAGAAAAGATTGGGAGGTTTTGGCCTGCCAGATGTATACCTTTACTATAAAGCGGCAATGCTAAGCAGAGCTCTAAGCCTCCTCTCCTGGCGCCCTCTCAATCTTGCCTCCCAATTGGAGTGTGATATGCTCACCTATAAAGATAAACTGGTCTTATGGGGTTTGCGGAAAAGTACTGCTAATAACATTTATGCCTCGCCTTTGTGGAAGGGCTTACTGCTAGAGTGGTCCAAACTATATCAGGCGTCAGTTCTTAAGTTCCCTAGTATGAATATCCCCCTGCACCTGCTTCAGGCCCATATTCATCCCGCCACCACTGCACCATCAGGAATTTGGGCCCTACTATCTAGCTTAAGGTTACAAGATATTATATCTGAGTCTGGTGCTTTAAATTGGAGTGATGTTTTCGCTCTTCCAAAGGTCCAAAAGGCTTCCTTTTTGGCAGTGATGGCCTTTAAAAAGGACCTAAAGCTTATTGAAAAGGTCCCACGACCCACAAATGATCCCTCATGGATGGAGGGGAAGATTTCAGTAGGCCAACGCCCGCGGAAGCCTCTCTCCACATTATACAAGGAGCTGCTCTCCTCCGCCCCTCCAGATCTGTGGTTTCTCTCAGCCTGGGAGAAGGAGTTATCCATAACTTTGTCAGAACCTGAGAAAGCTTTTATCCTCACACACTCGCACGGATTCAACCGTTGCATTAAGATACAAGCTAACTCCTACAAATTGCTCACAAGATGGTATAAAACACCAGAATATCTACATAAGATCAATCCTGATATCCCCGACCGTTGCTGGAGGTGCGGGGGAGATGTTGGCTCTCTCTCTCATATATGGTGGAGCTGTGAAAAGATCCGGCCTTTCTGGATAGAGATCGAAACTATTATAAATAAGATCTGTAATACCCAGGTTAGATTAGACGCAAAGCTCCTAATGTTATGGTGTCCTAATTACACGCTGACCCCCTCAAGGTTAAATCTCCCGACTATGTTTATAACAGCAGCTCGCCTATTGATTCCATTGTTATGGAGAAATGATTCTCCTCCATCCCTCTTGATGTGGACCGAGAAGGTGGATCAGCTTTACCGGTTTGAGGAGCTTGCACACTGGGAGACTCACTCTAGAGCAAAGTTTATCAAAACATGGTCCCCTTGGAAGCTTTATCGCAACTTCTAGATTCACACGAAGCATATGATAGACATCTATTACCCCCCCCTTACCTCCTTTTCCCCCTCCCCTCTTCCCATGTCTTGTCTTTACTTTTCCGTATTAATTACTTTTATGCACATGTTAATGTGTTATTGAGTCATGTCGCCACTGCACTTGAATTGATGCGCTTAGTGAATAAGCATTTGTCCAGCTGCGCCTGGTATTTAAGTGATTGATTTGTCACATGACTATTTGCGTTTTCTTCAATAAAAAGAAATTTGATTAAGAATAGGCATTTCTATCATAGTGCAAAATGCGGAACGCACATGGCCGGTGTCTGTGTTTTGCGGATCCGTAATTTGCAGACCGCAAAACACTTTCAGACGTGTCAATGGACCCTAAGAGGAATTATTACTATTGGGGAGCTATGGGGCACATGACTACTAGTATGGGCACAATGGGGGTATTATTACTATTGGCGGCACTGTTAACACTAAGTGGACTAAGTGGCAGATTATTTCTATTGGTGGGACTTTGGGGAGCACTATTACTGGGGGAACCCTGGCACAGTATCAGCTGAGAACAATTATTTTTGGGGAGCATTATGTTTACTCTATTAGTGTGAAGGACACTATTTGCTGGGTGCAGTTATTTTTTAGGGAACAGTGTACAAATAATTATTATACGGGGCACTTTTTGCATGGTACTAGTATCTAGATTATCTGTTTCTGCAGTATAGTATTGGGGAGCAGAGTGGCCACAGTATTAGGGTATCAAGAAGGTGGGAGGATGATGGAGAAGTTGGAAACTAAGAAGTATTTTTGTCCAACTCTGCAGAGATAGCTGAAAGAAATCATCATGACGGTCTGGTCCGAATGGAGAAAATGAGGAAAAAGAATGTCTACATCAGAGGAGACTTCACTGGATGTAAGAGGTATGTGGCACTGTATTACCCTGTATGTTTTGTAGAGCTGTATGTAATATTTTCCAAGTGTGTCTTTAACAGTAGGGCTGGAGAGAAGGGGTTAGGTTGAGAATTTGGCATGGGGGAGGGGGGTGCCATTTCAATTTTTGCCTCAGGCAGCAGAAAGGTTAGGTGCACCCCTGTCCCTTGTCAAAAAGCAGAGGGAAGGAGGGCCCAAGCTGAACTCTTACACCAGGGCCCCTAAGCCTTTAGCTGCGCCTCTACATTAGGCCTCTTTCACGTCAGTAAAAACGAGCAGCAGATGCACCTATTGACTGTGGTGACCCCATGGAAGCATGCCCTGCTTTGTCCGTGATTACAGATCCTTCACACACATTATAGTCAATAGGTCCATGAAATCCACAGACACCACACGGATGCCATCACGGATTTTACAGACCATTTGTAGGAGATGATCTGGAAATTGTTAGCCTAGCGCTGTACGTGGAATATGGGTGACGCATGCAGGGCTATAAACAGACACATGGACCAAAAGCAGACATTTTCATTTATAAATCACTGACCATTTTGTCATGGATGTTATCATGTATGTGTGAAAGAGGCTTTACAACAAATCAAGTCACTCACTATCAATGTCCTGTATGGGAAAAAAACACATTTAACATATTACTTGCAAAATAAAGTCACTGTCAGCAATTTCTGGTAGCCCGGGTGCTATCACCTCCTAAAGGAACGCATTGGGCTGGTCATGGTGTTTTTGGAATGAGATAGTGACCTAGCCGTCATAGACACCCCTGGAGGCACTTTGATGTCAAAATCCAAGAAGGTGCTGCAACCAACCCCTAGGCAGGGCATGCTGTGGAAGGAGACTATGCAACTGCGTTCTAGAAGAGACTGCGCCTATCTACTGTGAGAGGAGCCACTAAGCCATGAACCTCATCCAGAGACTGTAACCATCATGCTTGTGAATCACTTACAGTGACTGCAGCCACCAAAAATATTGTGCCTCTAAGTGAGAAAATAACATTGATCCTGCACCCAAAAGTGTCTGAGACATTCTAGGGGGTACAGTGCACCTCTACTCCGTGAATAGCAATGTAACAGCACTTTAGACATGTCATGTGCCATGCAGTAGTACACAAAGTGCCTATTGTGGCAGGCGCAGCACTATGAAGTGCCTTTTGCGCTGTAGCATTAGAAGAATTTGGATATCTCTGACCTTTTAGTCTAACCACACTGTCTATTACTCTGTAATTCCTCTAGCGCCGTTCTATGGAAACAGTAGGTTTAAAGAGCACACCAAATGCTTGAAATAACTTCTTTATTAATTAAACTTTTCTTCATATATAACACTGCCGCCTCTGCAGCAGATAGCCCATGTACAAAACACATGTTGAAAAGATATCACAAAATGGCGGTATGCATAAGATGGTGGTTCAACTGTTCAATCTTGTCATTCAACATAAAAATCCTTGCATCAAGGATTTGTTATTTCCCGAATTTTCTCAACCCTGTTGGCGACAAAGATATGGAATCTTTGAGCTTCGTTGTTTATGTATCCTAGGACAACTTGTGAGTCTGTCCAAAAATATTCTTCATCTACTGTATTTTCAATTCCAATTCTGCTCTCAGAAACTTGCTCACTGATGCTGAAACTACGACTGCTGTCAGTTCAAGTCTTGGTTTTGTCTGAATACTGGTAGGTGAAAATCTGGCCTTCCCCATAACCAGGGCACAGTGTATCTTTTCTTCTCCTATTACTCTGATGTAGGAGCACTGACCATAACCATAACTACTGGCATCTGAAAAATGATGAAGTTCTATTTTCTTGTACTTTCCGAAATCATGAGGTACAAAACATCTGGGTATCCGAACTTCTCTTAAGTTTTGCAAATCTCTTATCCAACTCTCCCACCTTGGCCTCAAATTTTCAGGTATGGGCTCGTCCCATCCCAACTTCTGTCTGCATAATTCTTGTAGTATTTCTATTGCTCTGAGGATTACTGGGACCAAGAATCCCAATGGATCATATATAGAAGCCACTGCGGAAAGAATGGTACGTATATTTGCAACTTTCTCTTCAATAGATACTTCAAAGAAGAACTTGTCGTTCTCTACATTACATCCCAATCCAAGTACGTTCTGAACTGGAAGATGATCATAATTGAGATCTGCATTCTTCATTGTTGATGCACGTTCAGATTCACTGATGGATTCCAGTACCTCTCTGTTGTTTGACAAGAATTTGTGAAGGCGCAGGTTTCCTCTTGCGCATAACTCTTGGCTTTCTTTCACTAGTTTGATTTCAGATTCTGTGGACTCTAGACTTTCAAGACCATCATCTACATAAAAGTTTTTCTTTATAAAATTTGCTGCTGATGGGCAATCCTTTTCATTCTGATTGGCCAGGTACTTCATACCATAATTGGCACAACCTGGAGATGATGCTGCTCCAAACAAGTGTACTTTCATTCTGTATTCTGCTGGCTCTGAATCTGTATCTCCATCCTCCCACCATTGGAACCTCAGGAAGTCTCTATCTTCATATGAAACTGGTGGAACATCAGTTACTGGAAACTTTCTGAATCTACAGAGTACTTCAGGCAGAGTGTTTGTAAGATCTGGTCCTTTTAATAGATGATCGTTCAATGCAACACCATTATCATACTTTGCTGAGCAATCAAACACCACTCTATTCTTACCTGGTTTCTTTGAGTGGTAAACACCTTGATGTAGGATGTACCACACTTCTCCTTCTTTAGGTTGATTATTAACTTTCTCTGCATGTCCTTCTTCAAGGATGCCTCTCTTACCAAAGGGATGTCTCTCTTACCGGACACAAGGATGGCCTTCTCTATCCCGGATGGAGCCCCCAAACTGAAAGGATTTGGACCTTTCTGAACCTCTACGACAACCTTGGTTTGAGACACTGACGTCAGGAAAGATGTTTCTCAGTTGCTAATAACAGACACACACACAGGCAATCACTGAGAAACACTCTAATTTTATTATGCTATAGCTTGGCCTCATATAGGCAGTAGAAAAGTTTGCATAACAACAGCATTAAACCAATCATAAAAGATAAACATTGGTGCTCATACAGATACTACCGGAACATCTTTTTATGGGTATGTAATACGTCACATATAAGAATGTACGCAGTTGTGCCGAATGACCCTGAATGAGACAGAACATTTGTTCTAGTTCTGGGAGATTCCCAGAATCTGTCCTGGGACAGATAAGGAAACCTAACTCACAGCGGGGGGGATGTGAAGTGTGTGGGTGAGATATTATAACAATTCTGTACATTTTAGAGAAGACAAGATGGAGTCACATTTCCCTTCACCGCTGACCGCATTTGTTTCAGACCGGCTCACGGCACAGGTAAGGGCTTACCTGTGCCTAGCCGGACTTGTGAGTTAAGATGGCAGCCCGCACGGCGAACTGGCCATCACTGATTCTGAATGGATAAGGATCCGTTCAGAATGCATAAATTTGGCTGCGTTTGGTCTCCGTTGTGTTTTTTAGATGGTCACTAAAACGCAGGTTGAAGCGTTTTGGTGTCCGCCTGACGATACGGAGCCAAACGGATCCGTCCTGACTTACAAGACGGATCCGCACCAAACGCGAGTGTAAAAGTAGCCTAATAAGTTCTGATTGCAGTGGGTCTCAGGAATGAGAACTGCTGCGATCTGTTCTTTAGCCAATGAACTACAACTCCCGCCATGTAAGAGTCTCTTGCATGCTGGGAGTTGTAGTACTTTTGTCCAAAAGATTAAAAAAAAAATAATAATTTTATGTGTCCCTAACCCTTTGTACTATAATGAGTGGCGGTTGCTTTCAGCAGCTGGCCCTCATTTTTAGGGTACGTTCACACATAGTAATATGATGCTGGAAATCCACAGCATATGCTACTCGATAACGTTCTATATAATACACTGAATGTAAATCAGATGCCCACCTCTGCCAGGTATAACCTCACTGACCGCTCTCGGTGTATGAAGTAATAAATCATAGATTGCTACGTTAATCCCGTAATGCTAAATTAACTTCTCTGATCTCAGAAACCGAACCGGCACAAACGCTCATTTTTGGCGGCACAAACGAATGGTGTATTTCTTTTTGAGATTTAAGAACATGGGGTGCCAACTTCACACAGGTCAAACTGATGCGTTCTGAGCGGATCCTTTTCCATTCAGAATGCATTAGGGCAAAACTGATCCGTTTTGGACCGCTTGTGAGAGCCCTGAACGGAAACCAAAACGCCAGTGTGAAAGTAGCCTTCGGATCCGGCAAACTGTATGCAACCGCAAATATGTTTTTTTTTCCGGATCCGTTGATATAACGGATCCGTGTCTTCCGGTATCATCTGGAATAACTGATCCGGTATAAAAAAAAATTCACTGATCAAAAGCAAAAAAAGCTCCTCCTATGTCCCGGAGCATGCACAGACTGAAAAACCGGATCCAGAAACACAGCAATTTTTGGAACGCTTGGTACCGGATTCGGCATTAATACATCTATATGGAAATTAATGCTGGATCTGGCAAGTGCAGTAGTGTTCTGGGATTTTGTCCGGTCAAATACCGTACAAGGGACGGAACAGAAAACATCCTGATGCATACTGAACGGATTGCTTTCCATTCAGAATGCATTAGGACAAAACTGATGCGTTTTTTTCCTGTATTGAGACCCTTTACTGGATTTCAATACCGGAAAAGAATAACGCTAGTGTGGAAGTACCCTTAGGCTACTTTCACACTAGCGTTTTTACTGGATCCGGCATGGTTTAGCAAAAACGCTTCCGTTACTGATAATACAACCGTCTGCATACGTTATGAGCGGATCCGGTTGTATTATATGTAACATAGCCAAGACGGATCCGTCATTAACTCCATTGAAAGTCAATAGGGGACGGATCCGTTTTCTATTGTCAGAGAAAACGGATCCGTCCCCATTGACTTGCATTATGGGTCATGACAGATCTGCCTTGCTCCGCATCCCGGGAAGGAAAGAAAACCGCAGCATGCTCTCCGGTATGGGAACGCAACGCATTTTGGAGCATTCCTTTCTGTTCAGTTAAATTTTTCCCCATTGACAATCAATGGGGACAAAACGGAAGCGTGTTTTTCAGGTATTGAGCCCCTATGACGGATCTCAATACCGGAAAATAGAAACGCTAGTGTGAAAGTAGCCCTAGTCGGTATGGAGTCAGGCACTGTACAGTGAGATAAGGCCGCCACCCTTATAGCAGGGAATAAAGGCCGCTCTTTCTGTGCTGCTGCCAGTAACCCGTGGCCCGTTCTCGGGTCACCACAGTGATCTATAGACGGGAGCCCTGGTGCCTCCACAGAAGGCGGCCGGTTGCTAGGAGACGGCTCGAGGCCTCAGCTTGCCGCCGCTGTGGAGCAAGAGGCGGGACTGCTGACTGCGTGACGTCACCTGCACCGGAGGATCCGGAGCCCCGGACTGTAGTGGAGCCTCCGGTAATTGGACTGGAGGTAGGAGCCGCGTCTGTCCTCAGCTCGTACCGTGTGACTGGCGGCATATCGTAGTCCAGAGCTCGGCTGTGATTAGCACTGGCGGCTCCTTTACCCCTCAGCTCCGGGGATTTGCTATAGAAACTTTCCCGCTGCCTGATATTTTAGTTTTGTCTGTTTCATGGGTGACAAGCAGTATGGCTGCCGTTACTGTGTCCTCCGAGGTGGTCAGCCAGCTCTCCTGCTTTGTGTATGGATGTAATGCACCAGGGAGAGCTGACAACTCATGTGAGGGATGGACTAGGGGTGAAGCAGGTTGTCACCCAACAGTCAGAGACCTATTTGTACCTTGAAGTGCAGGTGACATTCTCCTCTGTGGGGACTGACAGGTGCAGCGGGGTTGGGGAGTTTTTGGACAGCTGCATTTGGCGCGGTTTCTACGGAAAAAACTTGGTGTCTGCGCGTCATTGCTTCCAGTGCGAGCCCGCGGATAATGACCTCACAAGGACTTGTTGTGGCTGCGTCCATAAGGGCTCATGTACACGTCCATATGTATTTCGCGATGCGCAAAACACAGATCCGCAAAAAATACGGATGGCGTCTGTGTGCATTCCATATTTTGCGGGACGGAACTGCTGGCCCCTAATAGAACAGTCCTATCCTTGTCTGTAATGCGGACAATAATAGGACGTGTTCTATTCTTTTGAAGAAACTGAATGCACACAGAGTAACTTCCATTTTTTTTTGCGGACCCATTGAAATGAATGGTTCCGCATGCGGTCCACAAAAAAAATAAAAATAAATAAATAAAACATGGAACGAATATGTTTGTGTGCATAAGCCCTAAACCACAGCTCCTATTAAAATGAATGGGAGGCTGTTTCTGTGCGGCCGCTTGGCAGTTTTTGGCATGGTTGGTGGGGGCCATATCACACATTGTACGCTGGGGGCCCAGGGACTTCTCGTTGCCCCTCATTGCTGTAGACTGGAAGGTTTTCTACATGCTGTCATCACATCTGTTGTCATTTCGGTACTAAAGGAGTTTTTATAACGGATGGTCTATCCTCCAGGATAGGTCATCAGTATCTGATCAGTGGGGGTCCGACACCCTGTACCCCTGCTGATCAGCTGTTTGAGAAGGCAGCGACGCTTGCAGCCTTCTCTCAGCTTTTCCTAGGCCGGTGACGCCATGTTCATCGGTCACATGACCTAGGCGCACGTCAGCCCCATTGAAGTCAATGGAGCTGAGCTGCAATACCAAGCACAGCCACTATACAATGTACAGCGCTGTGCTTGGTAGGAAGCAAGAAGACCATGGTGCTACTGCGAGCTCTGGTGCCTTCTCAAAATGGCTGATCAGCGGGGGCCCGGGTGTCAAACCCCCACCAATCAGATACTGATCATCAGGTCATAAGTTAAAAAAATGTCAGACATTTAAAGAGGTTGTCCACCCTTTTTAGGGCTCTTTCACACAAACGATTTTTTGCGATCTGTATACAGTCCATATACGGAACAATTCATTTCAATGGTTCCGCAAAAAAAATGGAATGTACTCCGTATGCATTCCGTTTCCGTATTTCCAGTCCGTTGAAAGATAGAACATGTCCTATTATTGCCCGCAAATCACGTTCCGTGGCTCCATTCAAGTCAATGGGTCCGCCAAAAAAACGGAACACATATGGAATGTACTCCGTATGTCTTCCGTATCCATTCCGTTTTTGCAGAACCATCTATTGAAAATTTTATGCCCAGCCCAATTTTTCCATACAAAAAAACGGAACAGAATCGGAAACACTACTGAAAAACGGCCTGCTAAACACTGAAAAAGACATACGGTCGTGTGAACGAGCCCTTATATTGATGACCCTTTGTCAGGATAAAGTGGGCTGACTCCTGCACCTCTGCCGATCAACTGTTTGAAGAGACGGCCGCACTTGTACGACGAGCGCAGCCTTCTCTATCTGCTCACCGCCGCATCCGCAGTGGTGAGCCGTGTAATTACAGCTCAGCCATCCCATTCACTTGGATAGGAAGGAGCCGCCCCATAGAAGTGAATGTGGACGACTGAGATGTAATTGCACCGCAATGGCGAGCAGGTAAACAGAGCAGAGACAGCAGCGCTCAAAAGACCACTGGTTTCTCCTCAAACAGCTCATTGGCAAGAGTGCCAGGAGTCAGCCCCCGCTGATCTAATATCGATGAGCGAATCGACTTTGGATGAAACATCTCAAGTCGATGCGCATAAAACTTCGTTCCAATACCGTACGAAGCAGGAGCTCCATACAGTATTAGAATGTATTGGCTCCGATGAGCCAAAGTTATTGCTTTGTGTAGTCTCGCGAGACTTCGGGTAATAACTTCATAAATAAATTTCTACTGTAAAAAAACATTTCCCGAACTCTGGTTCGGTTCCAAGTGGTATCTGTACCAGTACAAATTAATTTCATCCGAAGTCGATTCGCTCGTCCCTCGTCAGGATAGGTCATCAATAGAGATGAGCGAACTTCTGTTTTAAGTTCGGCGTCTAAAGTTCGGCTTCCGGTTAGCGGAGGATCCCGATATGGATTCCGAATTCCGTTGTGGTCCGTGGTAGCGGAATCAATAATGGCCATTATTGATTCCGCTACCACGGACCACAACGGAATTCGGAATCCATATCGGGATCCTCCGCTAACCGGAAGCCGAACTTTAGACGCCGAACTTAAAACAGAAGTTCGCTCATCTCTAGTCATCAATATAAAAAAGGGGACAACCCCTTTAAGCATTGGAATCAGCGGGACGGTTTATATGAGGGACCAGAACTGTAAATTTCTATTGATTTCAAGTGTTAAACCCCCTATGGGAAATCTAAAACTCAGGCCACACAATAGTTTTTTTGTTGTTGTAATTTTTGTTCATTCAGTTGTGGATCTGCAAAATATAAATACCGTCTGTGTGCGCGGTCTGTAAATTACGGAACGTCCTGCCTTCTGTAGAACTGCCCTATCCTTGTCCATAAAACAGACAATAGGACAAGTTCTATCTCTATTTTTCAGAAATGCGGAACAGACATACGGATGCGGACAGCACGCGGTGGGCCGTCTGCATCTTTTGCGGCCCTGTTGAAGTGAATGGGTCTCTGGGTCCGTATGTGACCCACAAAAAATGTGGATCCGATGTGGGCAAAAAGATGAAACCTAAGGCATATGTAACACCAATTATGGTATATTTGCCCCACTGTACAGTAAAATGACACAAAAAAAGTGGATACAAAATAAAAATAAATTTTTCTGGCAGCTTTGGTGTTCACTGCCCACTATTAGAAGGCGCCTGTAAAAATATTACTGAAAAACACAGTATAGCAGAATTTCTTTAGTCAATTATAGATTCTGTCGTGGAGTGGATAGGCAGATGTTAGATGGAATCGGTCACCATGGTTTTGGAGTATTGTCTGCAGAAATACTAGAGTACTGCTCATGAGTCCACATCATCTTTTCTACTTACATAAACCTACAAAAAGAGTCCCTTCAAGGAACCAAGGCGACATCCTTAATCTATATGAAAATGTAAAGTCAATTTTATTGAAAACCTTGCAATCGTATAATATCACAGTACGTAATTATGAGGATAACCTCAAATGTAGAGAATATACTCCTAAAATACTGTACCAAGAAGATCCCCACCTAGAATGGAACAACCTGTACCTTGGTAAAAGAGACGAGCAGGGCTCAATAAGCACAGGCTCAATATCCAATATACACATATACTGTATGTTTTGTTTTAGAGGAGGAAAAAAAAAAAAAAAAAAATGTATTTGAAACTCTTATCAGACCTCAGATCAAACCCCCCATATCAGATTCTTGGATCAGACCCCTATATCAAACCATAGATGAGGAGACCCCATCAGATCTCCATGTAAGACACCCCCCCCCCATATCAGACCTCAGGTAAGACCCCCTTTAAACCTCCATGACAGACCCCCATATTAGATCAGACCCCCATCAGAGCTAAAATAAATAAACCTGCCTCTTCTGCTCCGCTGCTACCCTGCACGTCCGGTGGTCTCTCCTGCAGTCACACTCCCTGGTCTTCTCCGGCCCGCGCTGCACGCATTTAGGACAGGCAGCGCATCACTCACCGCTCCCCGCACCTCCTCACTAGTATTTGCTTTATAAGATGCACTGCCATCCCCCCCCCACATTTGGGAGGAAAAAGTGCGTTTTATAAAGCAAATACGGTAAATACCAATAAAGAGGGGTATTCAAGGAGGAGAAAACAGAACTGGATCGCACATCCACAATGCTATGCTTAGATCTAATTAAACTCGCTTCTCAGCTCCATATTAAAGTGTACAGCCCCCCATACTGCATGCTGTACAAGAGGCATTAGTGTACATTTTATTTAAAAGGCATAAGCCCACTCACCACGTCAAGGTCACCTCTTAGAGTGGGACCTACTATAAAATAAGCGCAGCACAATGCGGTGACAACGTGGCACTGCCCTAGTAGGCAGCGGGACCCCGGAGTCCAACAGTAACCCTGCTGTCTGACAATGTCACCCATGGCACTGGGCCCCACCAACCCACCAGCACAGCGCCACAAAAAGAAAGGCCACCACGCAGTACTGCACCATGTGAACAGTTGTCTAACACAACTTGTCCTATGCTATCAGGAGCTCCAGCTGAGAGCTGGCAAGTCTATACACGAATGTACCCCAATGCCTCTTGTACAGCAGTATAGGGGGCTGTAGTGTACACTTAATATTGTGCTCAGAAGTGAGTTTAATTAGATCATAGCATTGTGGATGTGCGATCCAGTTCTGTTTTCTCCCCCTGGTATACTAATAAAGAGGGAACCCACATCGTGGCACCCACTAATGAGCCAATAATGTGGTCTGTTAAATCACAGTGCATATGTGCACTTTAATGTAAATGAGTACATCCTAATATAACACAAGGCCCATTATATCAGTGCTATGGAACAAAGGATCCCTAAATAGAGAGTACAGTTTATGGCCCTGCAACCACGTCCCTAACCAAACTACCCGCCCTTCCTTGGACATGAAGGAATCCAGCCAGGACACAGCACCTCAATTAGTTTTTGGCTACAATCAGCTTTGCTGAATCCCCCCTCTGTGGGAAGGTGCCTAAGGCTACTTTCACACTAGCGTTTTTTTGCGGCTCTGTCATGGATCTGCAAAAAATGTTACTATAACGCTGGGTTCACACCAGAGCGTTCTGAAAGGAGCGCTCTGTACGCGCGATTGTACGGGCATTTACAAGCGCGCATACAGAGACAAGTGAACACACATTGTCGCGCGTTCCCGAAAGTCTATGTACAGGAACGCGCGACAAACGCCCAAAAAAACGCTCATGTATTTGTTTGAGCGTCGGGCGTTTTACAGCGCGATCGTACGCGCTGTAAAACGCCCAGGTGAGAACCATTCCCATAGGGAAGCATTGGTTTCTCCTTGTTGAGCGTTTTACAGCGCGTAGGAACGCGCTGTAATACGCTCAGGTCTGAACTGAGGGTAAGGCCCCTTTCAGACGGGCGTTGCGGAAAAATGTGCGGGTGCGTTACGGGAACACCCGCGATTTTTCCGCGCGAGTGCAAAACATTGTAATGTGTTTTGCAGTCGCGTGAGAAAAATCGCGCGTGTTTGGTACCCAAACCCGAACTTCTTCACAGAAGTTCAGGCTTGGGATCGGCGTTCTGTAGATTGTATTATTTTCCCTTATAATATGGTTAGAAGGGAAAATAATAGCATTCTGAATACAGAATGCTTAGTAAAACATCGCTGGAGGGGTTAAAAAATAAAAATAAAAATTTAACTCTCCTTAGTCCACTTGATCGCGTAGCCCGGCATCTCCTTCTGTCTTCATCTGATCTCTGTGCAGCAACAGGACCTGGGGTGACGTCACTTCGGTCATCACATGATCCATCACATGATCTTTTACCATGGTGATGGATCATGTGATGACCGGAATTACGTCACCACAGGTCCTATTGCTGCACAGAGATCAGATGAAGACAGAAGGAGATGCCGGGTACGCGATCAAGTGGACTAAGGCGAGTTAAATTATTTTTTTGCTTTTTTTTTTAACCCCTCCAGCGATGTTTTACTATGCATTCTGTATTCAGAATGCTATTATTTTCCCTTATAACCATGTTATAAGGGAAAATAATAATGATCCGGTCTCCATCCCGATCGTCTCCTAGCAACCGTGCGTGAAAATCGCACCGCATCCGCACTTGCTTGCGGATGCTTGCGATTTTCACGCAACCCCATTCATTTCTATGGGGCCTGCGTTACGTGAAAAACGCACAAAGAGGAGCATGCTGCGATTTTCACGCAACGCGCAAGTGATGCGTGAAAATCACCGCTCATGTGAACAGCCCCATAGAAATGAAAGGGTCGGTATTCAGTGTGGGTGCAATGCGTTCACCTCCCGCATCGCATCCGCGCGGAATACTCGCCCGTGTGAAAGGGGCCTAATACAACCGCATGCATCCATCATGAATAGATCTGGTTGTATTATGTCTTCTATAGCCAAGACAGATTCGTCATAAACTCCATTGAAAGTCAATGTGGGACAGATCAGTTTTCTATTGTGTCAGAGAAAACGGATCCATCCCCATTGACTTACATTGTGTGTCAGGATGGAACTACATCGCGGACAGAAAACTGCTGCTTGCAGCATTATCCTGTCTGCGATGGGGACGCAACCAAACAGAATGGAATACATTCTGGTGCACTCCGTTTCGTTTGATTCAGTTTTGTCCCCATTGACAATGAATGGAGACAAAACTGAAGCGTTTTCTTCCTATGACTGATCTCAATAGTGGAATTGAAAACGCTAGTGTGAGAGTAGCCTATGCAGTAAGGTTCTTAGTCTGCTAGCTCCTGCAAAGGTATGCTATATCTCGCTGTCTACCCATTTACAGACCTCTACCTGTGTACTGGATTTTGATCCTCCACGGCATGACCTGACCTATGCCTGTCCTCTGTTTTGACCCTTCGTTGCCTGCCCTGACCTTGGACAGTTAGAATAACACCCTTAGGTCTCATTCACACGACCGTGCCGTGTTTTGCGGTCCGCAAATTGCGCATCCGTAAAACACGGATGCCACCCATGTGCCTTCCGCAATTTGCGGAACGGAACAAACGGCCAATTAGAGAAATGCCTATTCTTGTCCGCAAAACGGACAAGAATAGGACATGATCTATAATTTTTGCGGGGCCACGGAACGGAGCAACGGTTGCGGACAGCACACGGAGTGCTGTCCGCATCTTTTGCAGCCTCATTAAAGTGAATGGGTCCGCACCCGAGCTGGAAAAAATGCGGCTCGGATGCTGAACCAAGCCACGGTCGTGTGAATGAGCCCTTAGGAGTAGCCCAAAGTCTTATCTGTTTGACACAGCAGTTCCACATCGGGTGCCTTAACAGTTGTCAGAATATACCGATGCAAATATATATTTTTTTCTAAACTTTTTTTTTTTAAAGTATAAACATAAAAACTATATAAATTTGATATCGCTCTAATTGTAATAATACACAATAAAGTCAAGGTGACATTTTTGCTGCCCTCTGTTGCCGCCCTATACATTGTATGGAATCTCTGTTGCAGCCTGCTGGTGACAATCTGTGACACTATAAGCTTAGTGGCCACTTCCTTCTGAGAACATCCTGCTTGAAGCCTCGCAATGGCAAGGTACTGTTGATCAATTGTTGGGTGTCGTCTTGGTCTCATGATATCAGAAAGTGAACAGTATGGTGAGGAGGACAGTTTAATATAAATTCTAATTGAACCAGGAAATTTATTGGGTGATTCATGGGTCAAACACCTGTTGTGAATTTTGCCGTTAAGCTCCTTGTGAGAGAACAGCAAGTTGTGCAAAAAGTACTGAAAGAGTTTGGCATGTGCATTCAAAAGTTTTTAGAGAAGGTCACATTAAATTCAGGGGGCTTTTACGGTAGGTTTGAGGGCATTTTAGGTTTATCCTGAAATTTCACCCACAAGCGAAATATCCCTAACTTTTTGTTCCATTTAAAGTGGAAAGTGCCAGGTCTGTCTCATAAACCTATTTCCCCATTGACTTCTATTGGGAAATGAGATGTTGTGGTTCCTGACGTATGTTCAGGCAGGCTGTGCGCCGCACATTTTCCATAGCAGAATTGTGGACATGAAATCAGCCAAGTGGAATAAGTCAGTCCGGGGGAGGGGGGATCAGTGTTAGAAATCTGCAGCAATAAATCAACCTGTTCCACTTTGCAATCCACCGCAGATCTGCAGCAAAATCTGCGACAGATCCGCATGTGCATTTTTTTTGTGAAGAACTGAGGATCTTTCAGAGATGGAAAGAGAAATGCTGTTTGCTAGAAGTTGTCCAGCGACAAAACTGCGGACTCTTGTGAAGCATAAGGCAGGGTTCACACATGACTCATTAGCTGCGGATTTGCTGTCTGAGATTGCGGCATTGTACAGGGCCAGCACAGTGAATGAGCCTTCAGCAATTCTCAGCCACACGTGGCAGAAACTGACCCGTGGTGCGGATATTAAATCTGCTGTATGTCAACTTATACTAAACTAAGGCCTCTATGAGAGATACTGATTATGTCAGGATCTGGTCAGGGAAAGACTGATGGATTTGCATGCAAGCTCAGTCAGTTTTTTTCTGCAATTACGTTTGGGCGTTCTTGTATCCGGATTGAATGTGTTCACGCGCGTTGAGAAAAACTAAGGAATAACAATCTACATCTCCTAGTAACCAGAAACACATTGCACGATATAGAACATGGTGCGATTTTTCTTTTCTTTACCTGAACGCAAAGGTGATGCGTGAAAAACTACGCTCATATATGAATGTGATATTATGATGGAGGAGGACTTTCTTTTTGGAAAGAAAAACTGCGCTCCTATATGAATTCTTTTTTATACAGGAGAAACACATTTAGGGCTCTTTCACACGAGTGAGTGAAGTGAACGCATAGCATCCGGACTGAATCCTGACCCTTTCATTTCTATAGGTCTGTGCACATGAGCGTAGTTTTTCACGCATAATTTCTGCGTTCAGGAAAAATCGCAGCATGTTCTATATTGTGCGTTTTTCATGTAGCTCTGGCTCCATAGAAATAAATGGGGCTTCTGTGACAAACATTGCATCCGGATACAGTGCGTTTTTCACTGATGGTTGCTAGGAGATTCTTTTTGTTTTTTTTATGCGTGAAAACGCATATAAAACTGATTGTACCCACGCAGAAAAAAACTGAAACACTAAACGCAATTGCAAATAAAACTGACTGCACTTCAGTTTTAGGGCTCATTTCCACGGCCGTTGCGCCTTCGTTGCCGTAGTGCGGCCGACATATATCGGATCCGCAATACATGAGGCACCAGCCGTGTGCATTCCGCATCACTGATGCGGTCCCATTCACTTAAATGACTCCACAAATCCAGAGATGCGGTGCGGAACGGAACCCCACGGAAGCACTACGGAGTGCTTCCGTGGTGTTCCGTTTTGTGCCTCTGCTCCGCAAAAAGATAAAACATGCTCTATCTTTTTGCGGAACGGACGGATCGCAGACCCTATTCAAGTGAATGGGTCCGCGATCCGCATGCGGCTGGCCCACGATCGTGCCAGTGCAATTTGCGGTCCTCAGCACTGACACAGCGGGACAACGGCCGTATGAATGAGCCCTTTTTCTGAACAGACCCTGAGAGAATCTGTAACGTTCGCGTGAAAGAGGCCTTAACCATTTAAGAACCAAGCTAATTTTTAATTTTTATTTTCAGTTTTTTCCTCTCTACTTTCCAAGAGCCACTTTTATTGTGTGCTAAAAATTACCTGATGACCATATTCTGCGGGTCAGTCTGAGCATGATAATACCAATTGTTCATAATTTTTTATTTTATTTTTTTTGTTTTTGTATTTATTTTTGTTTGCCTCCTTATAAATTAGGCACATCCTCAGTCAGAGCAGGATATTTCGAAGACAGTCTTTGAAAAATCTCCCCCTACATCATTGTCCTCCCTTCTCCTGAGTGCTTGCTCTGCCGCCTCTGGATCCACAGCTTTTTACATACGGTACGTACATATTATAATTTTACTGTAAGGCAGGTCTAAGCACAGCGATAGGTCTATTCATTATTAATAGGGTAATTACAGGCTCATTACATCAGTCGTACAATAGCTCTTCAGGTAGGATTGCATTGTTGTCAGTGGAGGGAACGCTCGGCTGGGCAGAGAAGCCGCAGCTCCTGCATCGATGTCTTGGCTGCTCTTTGATGAGAAGTGACAGAAGTTTTATCATAAGAGCGCATCATCCTCCTTGTGGTAAGTGAATTTTTTATTTTATTTTTATAATGGATAGGTGGTTCATTCATATGTAAAGGAGCTTGCATTTTACATACAGTATAAGGAACAGTTTATTTATCCACTGTTAATGGTATCTAGATGGCGGTGCTTACCCCTCGTAAGTCCCCTGATCAGCTGATCGGTCATATCGTTTCTTTGCAGGGAGGTGCGCAGCTGCTAGACACTTAGTAAAGAGGCTTCCTATAGTAGTGGCCTAAAAACATGGCTGAGTCTCTTCACCCCCCCCCCTCTAGTGAACTTTCTGTGGAGTCTAGTGATAATAATGAGGAAAGTGTTGGCGGATCTGACAAAAAATAAATTAATTAAAGGATCTGCAAGCAAAAAATAAAATAATGTTCATGAGCAGTTTAGGCAGTAAATTTGAGTATATTTTAGGCTACTTTCACACTTGTGGCAGAGTGATCTGGCAAGCAGTTCCGTCGCCGGAACTGCCTTCCGGATCCGGCAAAACGTATGCCAGCTGATGGCATTTGTAAGACTGATCAGGATCCTGATCAGTCAGAAAATTCATTGAAATTCTGGATCAGTCTTTCTGGTGTCATCCGTAAAAACTGATCCGGCATTTATTTTTTTCACATGCGTGCGCAGACGGGAAGGATGGATCCGGCATTCCGGTATTTTGAATGCCGGATCCTGCACTAATACATTCCTACGGAAAAAAATGCAGGATTCAGGCACGTATTCAGTTTTTTTTGGGCCGGAGAGAAAACCGTAGCATGCTACGGTTTTATCTTTTTCCTGATCAGTCAAAAAGACGGAACTGAAGACATCCTGGACGGAATGCTCTCCATTTAGAATGCATGGGGATGAAACTGATCAGTTCTTTTTCCGGTATAGAGCCCCTAGGACGGAACTCTATGCCGGAAAAGAAAAACACTAGTGCGAAAGTACCCTTAAAAAGTATGCAACTTTTTGTGGATATAGTTACATACATCAGACATTCGCATAAAATTATTCATAAGGATATCTTCCACTGGATGCGTTTAGATACAGTTTTTTTTTCTTAACCAAATGAGCCTCATTGCCTTATACACTTTTAATACTCTGGTGGGGGGGATAACAGCTCACGCAGAAAAAACTGCATTGTATTATCCTCTGGAAACTATGCTTCAAGAGGCGAATATCTTCATACCTTTCATGCTCAAGAAATTGCATTTTTCTTTTTTTGCGGAACGATTGAAATGAATAGTTCCGTATATGGAACGCAAAAAACGGCCCGTAAACGGGGGGGGGGGGGGGGGGGGGGAAAACGCTCGTGTGCAGGAGGCCTTAGGCCTCGTTCACTTTTCTGTGTCAGTGACACAGCCGTGAAAATAAGCGTACATGTTTAATCTGTGAAGATGTCCGTGAAGGATCCATGGTTGGTCCGTGTGTAATCCGTTATTCACTGATGTTGCTCAGCTGAAAATTAATTTCCAAGAAATCTCCTATAAGTCTTCCGTGAAAAATGGACGCATCACGGATCAAAGTAGTGCATGTGCCCGTGATGTTTATACTGACCATGGGTACGTGTGCTATCCTTGGAAAATGCAGACAGCACATGTCACGTGCCTAGGGTGCTGCCCCCTGTTGAGTTTTTTATTTATTTTTTTCATTAAAAAAAATAAAAATAAATAGTAAACTGTTTTCACCCCTCTAGTTATCCAGGTCGATTGGGGTGTTATAGGGTTAGGTGCGTGGGGCTGCAGGCCGCCGAGACAGTGTGTGTTCAGCTGCAAAGCTCCAAGGCAGTCCAGGACCTGAACATAAAAGCAAAGGAGGGGAAGGGAGGAGAGTGTTTCTCCTCCCCCTGCTTTGCACTGCTGCACAAAGTCAAGAAGCGCAGGAGCATCCTTGGCGGAGCATGTAACTGCCTGCCTCGCTCTGACCGCTGTTGTCTTCATTCACAGCCCGCCAAGGAGGAAGCAGGAGTGCCCTGGAGCAGCAGTGTGCCCACTCTGACCGCTTCTAGTGCCCAAAGAACTCCTGCCCTGTGAGTTATTCACCCAAAAGCTTGTAAATTGTTCTAGAATGGTGTATACCAGGGATGGCCAACCAGCTGTTGCAAAACTACAACTCCCAGCATGCCTAGACTGCCTACAGCTATCAGACTATAGAAGGGCATGGTGGGAGTTGTAGTTTTACAACAGCTGTAGAGCTGCAGGTTGGCCATGCCTTTTGTATACTTTCTGCTGTATCTAAGACTATGTTGTGATACTGTCCGCTGAGCCAGCCCATGTATCTACTACTGTCGTATGTGATACTGTATACTGCTGGAGAATGGACTGGTGTGGTGTGTGTGTATATACACTGTATACTGCTGGAGAATGGACTGGTGTGGTGTGTGTGTATATACACTGTATACTGCTGGAGAATGGACTGGTGTGGTGTGTGTGTACAGTCGTGGCCAAAAATTTTGAGACTGACACATATTCGTTTTCACAAAGCTTGCTGCTAAACTGCTTTTCGATCTTTTTTTCAGTTGTTTCTGTGATGTAGTGAAATACACTGCTCAAAAAAATAAAGGGAACACTTAAACAACACAATGTAACTCCAAGTCAATCACACTTCTGTGAAATCAAACTGTCCACTTAGGAAGCAACACTGAGTGACAATCAATTTCACATGCTGTTGTGCAAATGGGATAGACAACAGGTGGAAATTATAGGCAATGAGCAAGACACCCCCAATAAAGGAGTGGTTCTGCAGGTGGTGACCACAGGCCACTTCTCAGTTCCTATGCTTCCTGGCTGATGTTTTGGTCACTTTTGAATGCTGGCGGTGCTTTCACTCTAGTGGTAGCATGAGACGGAGTCTACAACCCACACAAGTGGCTCAGGTAGTGCAGCTTATCCAGGATGGCACATCAATGCGAGCTGTGGCAAGAAGGTTTGCTGTGTCTGTCAGCGTAGTGTCCAGAGCATGGAGGCGCTACCAGGAGAAAGGCCAGTACATCAGGAGACGTGGAGGAGGCCGTAGGAGGGCAACAACCCAGCAGCAGGACCGCTACCTCCGCCTTTGTGCAAGGAGGAACACTGCCAGAGCCCTGCAAAATGACCTCCAGCAGGCCACAAATGTGCATGTGTCTGCTCAAACAGTCAGAAACAGACTCCATGAGGGTGATATGAGGGCCCGACGTCCACAGGTGGGGGTTGTGCTTACAGCCCAACACCGTGCAGGACGTTTGGCATTTGCCAGAGAACACCAAGATTGGCAAATTCCCCACTGGCGCCCTGTGCTCTTCACAGATGAAAGCAGGTTCACACTGAGCACATGTGACAGACGTGACAGAGTCTGGAGACGCCGTGGAGAACGTTCTGCTGCCTGCAACATCCTCCAGCATGACCGGTTTGGCATTGCGTCAGTAATGGTGTGGGGTGGCATTTCTTTGGAGGGCCGCACAGCCCTCCATGTGCTCGGCAGAGGTAGCCTGACTGCCATTTAGGTACCGAGATGAGATCCTCAGACCCCTTGTGAGACCATATGCTGGTGCGGTTGGCCCTGGGTTCCTCCTAATGCAAGACAATGCTAGACCTCATGTGGCTGGAGTGTGTCAGCAGTTCCTGCAATACGAAAAAATTGATGCTATGGACTGTCCCGCCCGTTCCCCAGACCTGAATCCAATTGAGCACATCTGGGACATCATGTCTCGCTCTATCCACCAACGTCACGGTGCACCACAGACTGTCCAGGAGTTGGCAGATGCTTTAGTCCAGGTCTGGGAGGAGATCCCTCAGGAGACCGTCCGCCACCTCATCAGGAGCATGCACAGGCGTTGTAGGGAGGTCATACAGGCACGTGGAGGCCACACACACTACTGAGCCTCATTTTGACTTGTTTTAAGGACATTACATCAAAGTTGGATCAGCCTGTTGTGTGTTTTTCCACTTTAATTTTGAGTGTGACTCCAAATCCAGACCTCCATGGGTTGAAAAATTTGATTTCCATTTTTTAATTTTGGTGTGATTTTGTTGTCAGCACATTCAACTATGTAAAGAACAAAGTATTTCAGAAGAATATTTAATTAACTCAGATCTAGGATGTTATTTTTGTGTTCCCTTTATTTTTTTGAGCAGTGTATAATTACACGCACTTCATACTTTTCAAAGGCTTTTATTGACAATTACATGACATTTATGCAAAGAGTCAGTATTTGCAGTGTTGGCCCTTCTTTTTCAGGACCTCTGCAATTCTACTGGGCATGCTCTCAATCAACTTCTGGGCCAATTCCTGACTGATGGCAACCCATTCTTTCATAATCACTTCTTGGTGGGTTTTTGTTTGTCCACCCGCCTCTTGAAGATTGACCACAAGTTCTCAATGGGATTAAGATCTGGGGAGTTTCCAGGCCATGGACCCAAAATGTCAACGTTTTGGTCCCCGAGCCACTTAGTTATCACTTTTGCTTTATGGCACGGTGCTCCATCGTGCTGGAAAATGCATTGTTCTTCACCAAACTGTTGTTGGATTGTTGGAAGAAGTTACTGTTGGAGGGTGTTTTGGTACCATTCTTTATTCATGGCTGTGTTTTTGGGCAAAATTGTGAGTGAGCCCACTCCCTTGGATGAGAAGCAACCCCACACATGAATGGTCTCAGGATGCTTTACTGTTGGCATGACACAGGACTGATGGTAGCGCTCACCTTTTCCCCAGTCGTCTCCATGACACCAAGTCCTGAGATTGACTTCCTTCTGATTGGACAGGAAAAACACAGAGAGGTTAAAACCCCCACCCCCTCCTCACATCACCAGTGTTTTTCCTGTCCCATCAGGATAGGAAGCAGGAGAGGTGCACGGAGCTCGTTTGGGCTCACCTGGAGTTATTTTTTTCATCTGGGCCGAGGTCGGATCTGCAGTGCAGCTCTCCCTCCTCCGTTTGGTTAGGCCTGGGCTCGGGCACATAGGTAGTGCCCCTGCGAAGATTCCCTCTGCGGCGGTCCCGGAGGGCTTGATGCAGAGGGAAGGAGGAACACGGCGGATCGGCACTGTGATGTGTCCCTTCCGGCCGGCAGGCGGATGACGTCAGACGCCGGGGGCGGAGCTAAGCGCGCTGACGTCATCAACATGCGCCACAGGTCCTGCAGCATGAGAAGCACATGGAGACACTATAAAAACGCTCAGGACCTGTGTAACGGCGCCCTGCATAGCGCGGCTCACATATTTTGGTGAAGCATCTCTGAAGCGGTCGGGAGTCAAGATGAGCACCCCCCTCACGCCGGGCTCTGGAACCGAGCCTGCATCAAACCCTGGGACAGTGAGTAACCTGTTCTCAGGTACATGCCTTGTATGGTGGGTTCAGTCTGCTCATCCTTTCCTCCCTTACCATTTCAGGGAGAAAAGGATTCGGCTTCTGCAGCCAAAAAAACTAGAAAATGTGGTATTTGCAGCAAAAGATTGTCTAACACTGGATCCAAGCCCTTGTGTAAAGAATGTACTGCCAGTGTCATCAAGTCTGAGTCTTCTAGTCTAATCGAAGACATTAGAAAAGTGGTAAAAGAAGAGGTTCAGCTAGCCTTAACTACCAGAGAACCTACTCCCCCCAAAGTTCCCCCCACTCAGGACGCCCGTAGTGTTAAATCACTTATCCTGGATTCCGACTCTGAGGGGCTGGCGGTCTCAGACTCCGAATCTGTCCAAAAACACCCGGCATCTTCAGATGAAGAGGGCGAATATAAGCGCTTCCTGTTCAATCCTGAAGATATTGATGAACTTATCAGGGCCATCAGGGCCACCATTCAGATGGAGATGCCTAAAACCCCTAGGTCTACCCAGCAAGAAATTTTTGGGGGTCTAGGTGAAAGGAAGAAGGCCGTTTTTCCAGTCCCTGATAGTGTCCAAAAATTAATTAGGTCTGAATGGGAAAAACCGGATAAAGGATCCTTTATCCCAAGAGGAATTAAGAGGCGCTACCCCTTTAGCCAAGAGGACTGTACGGATTGGGAGACCATTCCCAAAGTAGACGCGCCAGTGGCCAAGGTAGCAAAACATACGGCCCTACCGTTTGAAGACTCAGCACAATTGAAAGATCCTCTAGACAGGAAAGCGGAGAGTCTCTTGCGAAAGACCTGGGAGACTACGGCGGCCCTTCTCAAACCGGGCGTTGCCTCCACTTGTGTGGCCAGAACACTGAACCTTTGGCTAGACCAGCTAGAGATACAGTGGGGGAAATAATTATTTGACCCCTCACTGATTTTGTAAGTTTGTCCAATGACAAAGAAATGAAAAGTCTCAGAACAGTATCATTTCAATGGTAGGTTTATTGTAACAGTGGCAGATAGCACATCAAAAGGAAAATCGAAAAAATAACTTTAAATAAAAGATAGCAACTGATTTGCATTTCATTGAGTGAAATAAGTATTTGAACCCTCTAACAAAAAAAGACTTAATACTTGGTGGAAAAACCCTTGTTTGCAAGCACAGAGGTCAAACGTTTCTTGTAATTGATGACCAAGTTTGCGCACATTTTAGGAGGAATGTTGGTCCACTCCGCTTTGCAGATCATCTCTAAATCCCTAAGGTTTCGAGGCTGTCTCTGTGCAACTCTGAGCTTGAGCTCCCTCCATAGGTTTTCGATTGGATTAAGGTCCGGAGACTGACTAGGCCACTCCATGACCTTAATGTGCTTCTTCTTGAGCCACTCCTTTGTTGCCTTTGCTGTATGTTTTGGGTCATTGTCGTGCTGGAACACCCATCCACGACCCATTTTCAGTTTCCTGGCAGAGGGAAGGAGGTTGTCGCTCAGGATTTCACGATACATGGCTCTGTCCATTTTCCCGTTTATGCGAATAAGTTGTCCTGTGCCCTTAGCAGAAAAACACCCCCAAAGCAAAATGTTTCCACCCCCATGCTTGACGGTGGGGACGGTGTTTTGGGGGTCATAGGCAGCATTTTTCTTCCTCCAAACACAGCGAGTTGAGTTAATGCCAAAGAGCTCTATTTTGGTCTCATCAGACCACAGCACCTTCTCCCAGTCACTCTCTGAATCATTCAGGTGTTCATTGGCAAACTTCAGACGGGCCTGCACATGTGCCTTCCTGAGCAGGGGGACCTTGCGAGCCCTGCAGGATTTTAATCCATTGCGGTGTAATGTGTTTCCAATGGTTTTCTTGGTGACTGTGGTCCCTGCTAATTTGAGGTCATTAACTAACTCCTCCCGTGTAGTTCTAGGATGCTTTTTCACCTTTCTCAGAACCATTGACACCCCACGAGGTGAGATCTTGCGTGGAGCCCCAGAGCGAGGTCGATTGATGGTCATTTTGTGCTCCTTCCATTTTCGAACAATCGCACCAACAGTTGTCACCTTCTCTCCCAGCTTCTTGCTAATGGTTTTGTAGCCCATTCCAGCCTTGTGCAGGTCTACAATTTTGTCTCTGACATCCTTGGACAGCTCTTTGGTCTTTCCCATGTTGGAGAGTTTGGAGTCTGCTTGATTGATTGATTCTGTGGACAGGTGTCTTTTATACAGGTGACTAGTTAAGACAGGTGTCCTTAATGAGGGTGACTAATTGAGTAGAAGTGTCTAACCACTCTGTGGGAGCCAGAACTCTTAATGGTTGGTAGGGGTTCAAATACTTATTTCACTCAATGAAATGCAAATCAGTTGCTATCTTTTATTTAAAGTTATTTTTTCGATTTTCCTTTTGATGTGCTATCTGCCACTGTTACAATAAACCTACCATTGAAATGATACTGTTCTGAGACTTTTCATTTCTTTGTCATTGGACAAACTTACAAAATCAGTGAGGGGTCAAATAATTATTTCCCCCACTGTACATCTGGTCAATAAGACACCACGGGATCAAATTCTAGAGAGCTTGCCTCTATTAAAGATGGCAACCTCCTTTCTAGCAGACGCAGCTGCTGAATCAGTTAAACTGTCCGCCCGTACAGCTGTTCTCTCAAATACAGCGAGAAGGGCACTATGGCTTAAAGCGTGGTCAGGAGATATCACATCTAAAAATAAATTAATCGCACTCCCCTTCCACGGTCAGTACGTTTTCGGAGAAGATCTAGATAAAATCCTAGACAACGCGACAAATAAAAAAAGAGGGTTTCCAGAGGAAAGATATAAACAAAAAAGGCAGCCCTTTCGTGACCGATTTTTTCAACCCGAAAATAAAAAAGATAAAGGGAAGACTGGGAGGTGGAGCTATGCGAAGGGAGGCAGGGGGAGAAGCTTCCTCTTCAACCCAAATCGGGCCGAAGCCTCCTCATCCAACAACAAACAATGACGCCATACCAGTGGGGGGAAGACTCAGCTCCTTTCTAAGATCTTGGGAGCATGTAACAAACAGCCGGTGGATCTTAAGTATTATACAAGAGGGTTATCTGATAGATCTTCTCTCTTCCCCTCCACAGAAATATGTGATCACTCCCCTTCCCCCATCTCAAACTGCGACCTTAAAAAACGACATAAAAAACCTATTAACCTTGGACGCCATAGAGCCCGTCCCGAAAAATCAGACAGGACTGGGATTCTATTCCCGCCTCTTCATTATAAAGAAACCAAACGGGAAATCCAGGGTAATTATAAATCTGAAACATCTAAACAAATACGTAAGATATCAAAAATTCAAAATGGAGACCCTCAAGTCAGCAGTGAAACTCTTAAAAAAGGATGCAGTGATGGCCACAATAGATTTAAGCGACGCCTATTATCACGTCCCAATTCACAGGTCATCAAGGGAATTCCTAAGGTTCGCAATAGAATTGGAGGGAAACATTCAGCATTTCCAGTTCAGGTGTCTCCCCTTCGGGATCTCTTCTGCCCCAAGGGTTTTTACCAAAATAATGGCGGAAGCCTTGACAACCTTGAGAGAAAAGGCAATTTGTGTGATCCCCTATCTGGACGACCTACTGGTAGTGGCGGACAACATAGAGACCATGGGAATCCATCTCGGGTTAGTCCTGGATCATCTACAGAGCCTAGGTTGGCTCATCAATTGGAAAAAATCAGATTTAATCCCATCCAAACGGAAAGTTTTTCTGGGCATTACTCTAGACACAGTCTCCCAAAGATCCTTTCTACCACCTCAAAAGATAGTAAAACTTCAGACAACTTTGAGGAAGTTCAAGAAGGAGAAATTCTGTTCAATAAGACAGGCCATGAAGGTACTAGGGAGTCTGTCCGCTTGCATTCCAGCAGTTGCCTGGGCACAGTTCCATCTAAGACCACTCCAGAAATTCATCTTAGACAAATGGAACAGATCGCAATTAACCCTAGAGAGGAAAATATTCTTAGATGCAGAGACCAAAAAATCACTAACTTGGTGGCTCAGCAATTCGAACCTAGAAAACGGGATTTTCTGGGCACAAGATCTCCCTCTAGTCATCACAACAGATGCCAGCCTCCACGGGTGGGGAGCGGTCGTCCAGGGGAACTCCTACCAGGGAACATGGGGGAATTACGTGAGCCAGCAATCCTCAAATTTCAAGGAGCTGAGGGCAGTGTGGGAAGCACTGAAACACACAAGTCAGCTGGCAAAGGGTCGTCACGTCCTAGTCTACTCGGACAACGCTACAGCCGTGGCCTTTATCCAACACCAGGGAGGCACAAGGCATCGCCCGCTACAGAACCTGGCAAACAAAATCTTTTCCTGGGCAGAAGGCAACATTCAATCTCTTTCAGCGGTTCATTTGAAGGGAGTTTAAAACATTCAGGCCGATTACCTAAGCCGGCACAGACTAGACCCAGGGGAATGGATGTTAGCTCCAGAAGCCTTCCATTTAATCACAAAGAAATGGGGCAGGCCGACGATAGACCTGTTTGCATCCAGGAGAAATCATCAGCTAAACCAGTTCTTCTCCCTCAACCCCAGGGATCATCCTCGGGCAGTAGACGCCCTCAACCAGAGTTGGACAACAAACTTAGTCTACGCCTTCCCCCCATTTCCGCTTATTCCCAGAGTGTTACAGAAGTTCCTAAAAGAAAAGTGTACACTAATCCTGATAACCCCCTTCTGGCCCAAGAGAAGTTGGTTCTCCCTCTTGAAAGCCCTCAGCGTGGAAGCTCCTCTCCTTCTACCTCAGAGGCCGGACCTTCTAAGTCAGGGGCCCATTTCTCACCCAGACCTGAAAATACTAAAGTTAACAGCCTGGATTCTGAAGAATCCAACTTATTAAACTTTGGTCTATCAAAAAAAGTAGTGAACACCTTACTCCTTAGCAGGAAACAGAGTACCAACGACAAGTACCAAAAAATATGGAAGAAATTTGCTGATTGGTCTGGGACCTCCTTCAACCAGTTTAGAGCCAACATCTCACTAATCCTGGATTTTCTTCAAGAAGGGCTAGATTTAGGTCTATCCCCCAATACCCTTAGGGTCCAGGTATCGGCTTTAGGAGCACTATATAATACCAAGCTAACGGAACATCCCTGGATATCCAGATTCCTTAAGGCGGCGGATAGGATCAGACCTACAATTAGAAACATGGTGCCACCATGGAACCTTAATACGGTACTAGGGGGTCTAACCTCCGATCCATTCGAACCTCTGGACTCTATCCACATCAGATGGCTTACCATTAAAACGATTTTTCTGGTGGCAATAACCTCAGCCAGAAGGGTCTGTGAGCTGCAGGCCTTGTCCATCCAAGAACCATTCCTTGCAATATTTGAGGACAAATTAATTTTCAAATTAGATCCGACTTTCCTCCCCAAGGTAGTCTCGACCTTCCATAGGTCTCAGGACATTGTTCTCCCCTCGTTCTGTGACGATCCGAAAAACGATCAAGAAATCACTTACCACACATTAGATGTCCGGAGAGCGGTCTTAAAGTACCTGGAAGCTACCAGCCTTTGGAGAAAAGACAAAAATCTGTTTGTCCAATTTTCAGGTCCTAACAAAGGGAAGAAAGCGGCAAAAAGTTCCATCTCCAGATGGATTAAGATGGCAATCTCCGAAGCATATAAAGCTCAGGGAAAAGACGTCCCTGCTTCCCTAAAAGCACATTCTACGAGAGGCATGGCTGCCTCCTGGGCGGAAAAAGCCTCAGCCTCCTTACAACAGATTTGCAGGGCAGCAACATGGAAAAGAGTTCATACTTTCACTAAGCACTACAGACTAGATGTAGCCGCTAATGACGACCTAAGATTTGGACGTAAGGTCCTGTCGGCAGTTGTCCCCCCCTAATTGTATCTTTGATATTGTCTCAGGACTTGGTGTCATGGAGACGACTGGGGAAAAGAGTATTACACTCACCGGTAATCCGGTTTCCTGGAAGTCTCCATGACACCACATATATCCCACCCTTTTTTTCTGCTATTAGCTATTATCCTTTCATCCTGGGGTTCTTCGTTAAAATACACTGGTGATGTGAGGAGGGGGTGGGGGTTTTAACCTCTCTGTGTTTTTCCTGTCCAATCAGAAGGAAGTCAATCTCAGGACTTGGTGTCATGGAGACTTCCAGGAAACCGGATTACCGGTGAGTGTAATACTCTTTTCTTCTCCGGACAAGCCTTTTTCCAGATGCCCCAAACATTTGGAAAGAGGCTTCATCGGAGAATATGACTTTGCCCCGGTCCTCAGCAGTCCATTCACCATACTTTCTGAAGAAGATAAATCTGTCCCTGGTGTTTTTTTTGGAGATAAGTGGCTTCTTTGCTGCTCTTCTTGACACCAGGCCATCTTCCAAAAGTCTTCGCCTTACTGTGCGTGCAGATGCACTCACACCTGCCTGCTGCCATTCCTGAGCAAGCTCTGCACTGGTGGCACTCCGATCCCGCAGCTGAATTCTCTTTAGGAGACGATCCTGGCGCTTGCTGGACTTTCTTGGACGCCCTGAAGCCTTCTTAACAAGAATTGAACCTCTTTCCTTGAAGTTTTTGATGATCCTATAAATTTTTGATTGAGGTGCAATCTTAGTAGCCACAATATCCTTGCCTGTGAAGCCATTTTTATGCAACGCAATGATGACTGCACGCATTTCTTTGCAGGTCACCATGGTTAACAATGGAAGAACAATGATTTCAAGCTTCACCCTCCTTTTAACATGTCAAATCTGCCATTTTAACCCAATCAGCCTGACATAATGATCTCCAGCCTTGTGCTCATTAACATTCTCACCTGAGTTAACAAGACGATTACTGAGATGATCTCAGCAGGTCCTTTAATGACAGCAATGAAATGCAGTGGAAAGGTTTTTTGGGGATTAAGTTAATTTTCATGGCAAAGAAGGACTATGCAATTCATCTGATCACTCTTCATAACGTTCTGGAGTATATGCAAATTGCTATTATAAAAACTTAAGCAGCAACTTTTCCAATATTTATGTAATTCTCAAAACTTTTGGCCACGACTGTATATACTGTATACTGCTGGAGAATGGACTGGTGTGGTGTGTGTGTATATATATACTGCTAGATAAAGGATGAAAAACATAAGGATGAAACACGTCTTTTTTTATTTTTTGCGGGACAACTTGTATTGTTCATTTTGTGGCACATAACACTTTTTGAGTGCTTCTATTACTTTTTTTTGTGGTGAATTAGGAAAAAACAGCAATTGTGTGATAGAGATATAGAGATAGAGATATATATATATATATATATCTATATCTCTAATATATTTTTTTTAACGCCATTCACTGCACAGGATAAATGATATCACAATTGTGTAGTGCAGGTTCTTACGGACATGGTGATACCAAATATGTGGTGGGGATTTTATTTTTTACAAAAATCCGCCTCAATCTCCGTTGAAAAAAAGATGTCTTTTTTTAACCATTTACTAGTCCCACACGGGGACTTTCACAGACATTGCTATACTGACAGTCACCAGCAGGCGCCGACTAACTCGCTGAACGGGTTCGCATCCGACTAGCACGAATTGCGGATCGGATGTGGAGAAAAACAACGGCCAGGTGCATGAGCCCTAACTTTGTGACAAATGGGCAGGGGCGGACTGGGTATTTAAATTGGCCGTGCAAAAAGAATAAAAAAAATGGCCCCATGTTGTAGACTAGTCCAAATTCACAGAAGAGGGCTAACACAAGTAAGTGGGGCCAGCATTACTATATTGTGGCACAAAGTACCACCCCAGCAGAACAAATACTTCAGTGCAACACAGTGAACTGCCCCAGCAGCATCAAAAACCTCAGTGCAGCACATAATACCGCTCCAGCTGCGCAAAATACCACCTCAGAAGCTGTCCCTCTGTGGTTGCCAGATGCCACCTTCTGTCCTACTCCACTTGCCTTAGGATGGCAATATAGTTGAATTCAGGAATCAGGAGGGCACCTGTGGTCGCCCACCAGGTACATAACTGTGGTGGGTTGAGTCAGCACAACATGTATGTAGGTGCATATCACTATGGCGAAATACATATACAAACGGAAAATGCAAATGTGATCGCACACTACATCCAGCATTCTGCCCTGCCTCCATGCTGGATGAGACATTGGTGTACATTTTGGCCAAAGCGTAATAAGCCACTCACCGCGTCAAGGTCGTCTCATTTGAGTGGTCCCTAACACTAGTTCCTACCTGTTTATGGGCCATGACAGCCACATAAAGTCCAGGGAATGCAGGTCAGCATGCAAGCCAAGCACACTCTGCTTTTAACCCCGTCCGGTGCCATTACAGCTTTCATCGGATCCAGGGATGTACCAACATGCACGCTGAGCCCACCATATACTTCTCCTGGAGCCAAATGGCTACTGGTAGGTTCTATATAAGCAGACTCAGTTTTATACTGACTTTAAAACCAGCCTCCAGGACATAACTGCATGACTCCCCCCTGTGTTAATGAACTCGGGGAGCGACAGATCATTACTTACCTGGCTGGCGGCCCCCTGGACATTGACCCACCGGGAAATTTCCCTGTACAATCTATGGCCTATTGGAATTTGAAATTATTTTTTTACAAGATTCATTCAAGCATACATGTGTGCCTAAAACGCACCCAGAGGTGAATACAAAACTAACAATATAAAAATAGAAGATGGAGGTGTGAAATAGTTCACATATACCACAAGTGTCTACATCAACAAGGGCCTGTGCTATCCAAAACGCTGGAACGACATGAAATACTTTTCTGTCATCCTCAGATGTGTGTATATATTGCAAACAGCTACTATGCTTCGGGATATCAGTTTTCTGACAGCACACAGCTTGCCGAGTATAATGATACAAGCTGATAATGTATACATGCAACCACACACAACTTTTACATGAAATAGTGATAAGCAAAATTTGCACAAAAGTCAACTTTATGACCAAAATGCTAACTGGAATTAGTTTGCAAACAGTCCTTTGTGGCCACAGTCAGTAGTTGAAAATGTCACTTCTGACAAAAATTTGTTGTGTTGGTCACAAATATTAAAGGGGTTGTTCGGGTTCAGAGCTTCACCCAGGCAGCCCCCCTGACTTGAGTATCAGAGCAGTTCATGCTCCGATGCTCTCCTTTGCCCTGCGAAAAGGCATTTTCTGGGGTTCCAGTGATGTACTGGGCTCCCCTTAAGGGCTCGGTCACACAAACGTATTTTTGTGTTCTGTATACGGGCCGTTTTCTGCGTTTCGCATGCGGTCTGTATACGGAACCATTCATTTCAATGGGTCTGCAAAAGATGTGGACAGCACTCTGTGTGCTGTCTGCATCCGTTGCTCCATTCCGTGGCCCCACAAAAATTGTCCGTTTTGCGGACAAGAATAGGCATTTCTATAATATGCCTCCTGTTCCGTTCCGCAAATTGCGAAAGACACACGGGCACCATCCGTGTTTTGCAGATCCGCAATTTGTGGACCGCAAAAAACGGCACGGTCGTGTGAACGAGCCCTGAAGGCTGGCAGGTGGGGGCTTCTGCCCAGCAGTGAGCCCCGTGACCTCACCGACACTGATGGGCAGGCTTTAGCGCTGCCGTAGCCTGTAAAAAGGCTAGGGCAGCGCTAACGGCGGGCCATCAGAGCCGGTAACATCACTGAACACACTGCTGGGCGGAAGCCTCCGCCCGGGAGTGTGTTATGGTAAATCAAAGTGCCCTTGCCCTGCGAGATCCTGCGCAGTGCAAGGGCGAGCATCGGAGCATGAAATGCTCCGATGCTAACATCAGGGGGGCTGCCTGGGTGAAACTATGGGTATGTCCGGGTTCAGCTCTGAACCTGGACAACCCCTTTAACCATTTTTCTGTAGTGATAATTGTTATCCGATTGACACATAACAGGTCGCGCTAGAGTCTCAGTCAGCAGACTTTGCGATGAATATCTGGTCTGAACAGGGTAGGAACAATGTAAAAAATTATCATCTTTTGTGGTGTGAGTGTTGTGTGCGAATAGAGCTGAGCTCCAGCCTTTAGTAACTGTTACGGATCAGTGAGTGTGGACCCTAAGCAGTCCTGGTTTAGTTGGCAGCTGACCCACAGGGGTGAGAAACTCTGGTGCAAGCATCATGAGCTCAGTATACCAAAAAGTGCACCAAAAACACACCAAAACTACAGGTGCAGTCTTAACAGTCACTAAGGCTTCTATGCTGGTTGTGAGATCCAGGAAGCACACTGGAATTAGATGTATACAGACACAGGATCGATTGACTGGCATGGTAGCAGTGCAGACATCGGCAGGGCAGGCTGGGTGTTTGGCAGAAACATCGACAAGGCAGACGGACTGGGTTAACTAAAACATTAAGGCCCCTTTCACACGAGCGTGACGGATTAGGTCCGGATGCGTTCAGGGTGCGTTCAGTGAAACTTGCACTATTTTGCAAGCAAGTTCAGTCAGTTTTGTCTGCGATTGTGTTCAGTTGTTCAGTTTTTTTCCGCGCGGGTGCAATGCGTTTTGATGCGTTTTTTAACGCGCGTGATATAAAACTGAAGGTTTACAAACAACATCTCTTAGCAACCATCAGTGAAAAACGCATCGCACCCGCACTTGCTTGCGGATGCAATGCGTTTTTCATGCAGCCCCATTCACTTCTATGGGGCCAGGGCTGCGTGAAAAACGCCGAATATAGAACATGCTGCGATCTTAACGCAACGCAGAACTAATGCGTGAAAAACAACGCTCATGTACACAGACCCATTGAAATGAATGGGTCAGGATTCAGTGCGGGTGCTATGCGTTCACGTCACGCATTGCACCCGCGCGGAAAACTCGCTCGTGTGAAAGGGGCCTAACACAACCCAAACTCACTGCACGGGTGCCATCTCCCGGGAGTGAGCCTCTGAAGCTAAATACACTGAATATCAGCTCACAGCGCAGACACTGAAAATGAAACCGAATGGCGCATGGGCGGGATCTCCAGTGCATTGTGTCAGGGGAAAGAGGGAGGCACCAAGACTGCCGCCCCCTTGACTTCAAGCAGCCAATTTGCATACACTGCCTGGGATGAAAAAAGTTTGTTTTTCTGCAAATTTTTCCATCAGATGAAATGGGAAAAGACATCATGGCAGACATGATGCCTATAGCTGTACGGTACTGTGGGCAGTTGGGGAGGCATTATGGTGGTCAGGTTCCCTTTAGACAAGAGTGGGAGTTTCTGGGTGGCGATGGAGCAGCCACACCCACGGTCCACAGAAACCTTATTCGCATAAAAGTAAAAAGAGTAGAAGACCGGATTTTCCTAAGAAAGGAAAAGTTATGTCAAGGGACACTGACCTTACATAGCGGTATGTTCACCTTGAACTGGTATGGGAGGTGAGAGACTCGATTTAACATTTTTAAGAGGAAATGTAGCTGAGTATGGCTGATAGGAAAGAACAGAAAATAATGTAAAAACGTAATTGTTCCCAATTAATGGTCCAGGTAAAAAAATATGTATATCTATTAGGGATCGACCGGTATTTTTTTTTTTTTTTTTTTTAGAGACGATAACCTGTCAACTTTCAGGCCTATAGCCAATAACATTTACATTTTTTTTAATAGTTTGGACTTTTCGGATGTGGCAATATGTGATGTTTATTTATTTATTGTTATATATTTTTATAAAAGTCACACAAGAAAAGAGGTAATGCGATATCTATATAACTGAAAAATCCAGAAAACCAACCAAAACAGTGATCAATTATTACACTAAAACATAACTTTTAATTCAACAATATTAAAATAATAGACCCTTAGGTGATATGATAGAACCAAGTAGCTACTCATAAAGAGTCACAAATGATAACAACTCAGATAAGAAACTGAGTGCACGGCGGCACTTAATAAGGAAACCTTTGTTCCTACTGCTCTGTCCTCAGGATCCAGGTAAGCAGGAATCAACTCCCTTAGAGGAGACTACAGATGAAACTCAAAAAATTAGAATATTGTGCAAAAGTCTATTTATTTCAGTAAGGCCTCATGCACACGACCATTCAGTTTTTTGCGGTCCGCGGATCCGCAAAAAACGGAAGCCGCCCATGTGCCTTCCGCAATTTGCGGAACGGGTGGCCCATTGTAGAAATGCCTATTCTTGTCCGCAAAACAAGAATAGGACATGTTCTATTTTTTTGGCGGGGCCACGGAACGGAGCAACGGATGCGGACAGCACACTGTTCTGTCTGCATGTTTTGCGGCACCATTGAAGTGAATGGGTCTGCATCCGAGCCGCCAAAATGGCGGCTCGAATGCGGACCCAAACAACGGCCGTGTGCATGAGGCCTAATGAAAATTAAAAGGAATTGCATTAATGCAGCTTAAAATTAGAATTTTGTGAAAAGGTTTAATATTCTAGGCTCAAAGTGTCACACTCTAGTCAGCTAATTAATCCATACCCCCTGAGCAAAAAGGACCTGAGATTGTGACTTTGGGGTTTCATAAGTGGTAAGCCATAATCATCCAAATTATAACAACTAAAGGCTTGAAATATCTTGCTTTGCATGTAATGAGTCTATCTCATATGTTAGTTTCACCTTTTAAGTTGCATTACTGAAATAAATGAACTTTGCACGATATTCAAATTTTTTGAGTTTCATCTGTATATGCAACAATAACTCATGGGATTGTGAGGTCTAATATGTCCCTAATATGGCCCTGTGGTGGTATAACCATAGCCACTAAATGTTAGAGCAGCCTCATCACAGGGCACTCGTCCTTAAAAAGGCGACTCCATCTGGAACCTAAATAATTTATATGTAAAATTGCAAAAGGGGGTGATTGATACTTAATATTTTTTTTTTTTAAACCTTTTTATTTTATTTTTACTTTTTATTTAATAACTATTTCCCCCCTTAGGGGCTAGAACCTGGGATCTTTCAATCCCTTTTCCTATTCACCCTAATAGAGCTCTATTAAGCCTCTTTCACACGGGTGTTGCGGGAAAAGGTGCGGGAACATGCACGATTTTTCCACGCGAGTGCAAAACATTGTAATGCGTTTTGCACGCGCGTGAGAAAAATTGGCATGTTTGGTACCCAAACCCGAACTTCTTCACAGAAGTTCGGGCTTGGGATCGGTGTTCTGTAGATTGTATTATTTTCCCTTATAACAGGGTTATAAGGGAAAATAGCATTCTGAATACAGAATGCATAGTACAATAGCGCTGGAGGGGTTAAAAAAATAATAATTTAACTCACCTTAATCCACTTGCTCGCGCAGCCCGGCTTCTCTTTGCTATGTACGGAAAAGGACCTGTGGTGACGTCACTCCGGTCATCACATGATCTTTTACCATGGTGATGGATCATGTGATGACCGGAGTGACGTCACCACAGGTCCTTTTCCTGTACACGGCAAAGAAGAAGACAGAAGAGAAGCCGGGCTGCGCTTGCAAGTGGATTAAGGTGAGTTAAATTATTATTATTATTTTTTTTTAACCCCTCCAGCGCTATTGTACTATGCATTCTGTATTCAGAATGCTATTATTTTCCCTTATAACCATGTTATAAGGGAAAATAATAAAGATCTGGTCCCCATCCCGATCGTTTCCTAGCAACCGTGCACGAAAATCGCACCGCATCCGCACTTGCTTGCGGATGCTTGCGATTTTCACGCAGCCCCATTCTCTTCTATGGGGCCTGAGTTGCGTGAAAAACGCACAAAATAGAGCTTGCTGCGATTTTCACGCTGAAAATCACCGCTCATGTGAACAGCCCCATAGAAATTAATGGGTCCTGATTCAGTGCGGGTGCAATGCGTTCAATTCACGCATTGCACCCATGCGGAAAACTCGCCCGTGTGAAAGGGGCCTTAGGGTGAATAGGACTTCACACTTTCCCTGCTGCCCTGTGCATTGTACACATAGCAGCAGGGAGATTACCATGGCAGCCAGGGCTTCAGTAGCGTCCTGGCTGCCATGGTAACTGATCAGAGCCTTGCGATTACACTGCTGGGGCTCCGATCGGAAGCTGCCACTGCCACCAATGAGGAGGAGGGGAGGGGACTCTGGCCAGTGCCACCAATGATTTTTATACTGGGGGGGTGCACTGCCAGGGAGCTGCGATCAGCGGCAGCAGTTAACCCCTCAGGTGCGTCACCTTCCTGTCATATAGGCTGGGCACCGCCTCCTGTATTTGTATTAGACGTTAACTTTCATTGGTGGCGGAGTGCGCCCGCCCCTCCTCCTCCCGTCTCTCCTCATTGGCAGCGCGGCACGGGGGGAGGCAGAGAGTGACTCCTTCTCCCCTGTGCTGCTGAGAGAACATGAGCGCGCATTCCGTCATAGAATTGTGTTATTGTCTGTGGTAACGGAATCTATAACGCAATTCACCTTCCTTTTACCACCAAACGAAGTGTGAACGAACTTCATAATATGAAATTCGCTCATCTCTAATAGTGATACCTCATGCAATAGTTATTACTTTACATTTCCCATATGTCTACTTCTACTACTACATGTTTGGATCATTTTGTGAATGACTGACTTTTTTTGGGGAGGGAGGGATGTTAGAAGTCTTAGAAGTTGAGAAGCAAATCTTTGAAATATTTCAGAAAATTTCCAAAACCCACTTTTTAAGGACCATTTCAGTTATGAAGTCTCTTTGTGAGGCTTACATAATAGAAACCACCCGTAAATGGCCCCATTTTAGAAACTACAACCTTCAAGGTATTCAAAACTGATTTTACAAACTTTGTTAACCCTTTAGGTGTTCCACAAGAATGAAAGGAAAATGTAGATGAAATTTCAAAGTTTCACTTTTTTGGCAGTTTTTCCATTTTAATCCATTTTTTTCTGGTAGCAAAGCAAGGGTTAACAGCCAAACAAAACTCTATTTATTACCCTAATTCGTAAACTGCTGTACGGGCACACGGCAGGGCGCACAAGAAAAGGAGGGCAGATTTCACTGGTATAATTTTAAGTTGCCATGTCATGTTTGAAGTCCCCCTGATGCACTCCTAGAGTAGAAACTCCTAAAAAGTGACCCAATTTTGGAAACCACGGGATAAGGTAGCAGTTTTGTTGGTACTATTTTAGGGTACATATGATTTTTGGTTGCTCTATATCAGGCATGCTCAACCTGCGGCCCTCCAGCTGTTGCAAAACTACAACTCCAATCATTCCCAGACAGCCTAAAGCTATCAACCTACAGAAGGGCATGGTGGGAGTTGTAGTTGTACAACAGCTGGAGGGCCACAGGTTGAGAATCCCTGCTCTATATTATACTTTTTGTGAGGCAAGGTGACAAAAAAAATAGCTGTTTTGGCACCGTTTTTATTTTTTGTTCTTTACAGTTAGATCATGTGCTATTTTTTTTATAGAGCAGGTTGTTACAGACGCGACAATACCAAATATGTGTACTTTTTTTGGTTGTTTGTTTCAGCTTTACATAATAAAGCATTTTTGAAAAAAATTTTTTTTTTTTTTTTTTGGGCCTCCATATTCTGAAAGCCATAGTTTTTTTTATTTTTGGGTCGACTGTCTTATGTAGGGGCTCATTTTTTTTTCTGGATGAGCTGACGGTTTGATTGGTACTATTTTAGGGTGCATATGACTTTTTGATCGCTTGGTATTACACTTTTTGTGATGTAAGGTGACAAAAGAAAAATATTTGGACACAGTTTTTATAAAAAAATTTCACGGTGTTCACCTGGGGGGTTAGAGGTCATGTGATATTTTAATAGACCTAGTAGTTACTGACGCGGCGATACCTAATACTTAATTTTTTTCATTTTTAAACACAATAAAAGCATTTTGAAACAGAAAAAAATTCATGTTTTATGAAGAGGCTCATTTTTTACGGTGAGGTGACTGGTACTATTTTGGAGGGCATACGCCTTTTTTGATCGCTTGGTGTTGCACTTTTTGTGATGTACCGTATTTTTCGCTTTATAAGACGCACTTTTCCCCCCCCAAAAGTGGGGGGGAAATGGCCGTGCGTCTTATAAAGCGAATACTTCGCTGGCCGCTATGCTGCACAGCGCGGCCAGCGAAGTATTAGTGACAGTGTGGAGGGAGGAGGCGGGGCCCGGTGCAGTGACTCTACTCTAATACACCGGGCCCCGCAACTGTTAAACATTCAATTTGATAGTATATGCTCTGTACGGGAGGCTCTTTCTATAGTACCGTAAGTATAGCGCAGACCGGCATCTGCCTCGGTCATGCGCCATCTGCCCCAGCTCCCTCTGTCATGCGCCGTCTGCCCCAGCTCCCTCTGTCATGCGCCGTCTGCCCCAGCTCCCTCTGTCATGCGCCGTCTGCCCCAGCTCCCTCTGTCATGCGCCGTCTGCCCCAGCTCCCTCTGTCATGCGCCGTCTGCCCCAGCTCCCTCTGTCATGCGCCGTCTGCCCCAGCTCCCTCTGTCATGCGCCGTCTGCCCCAGCTCCCTCTGTCATGCGCCGTCTGCCCCAGCTCCCTCTGTCATGCGCCGTCTGCCTGTTCATTCATAAAGTGAGATAAGCAGGCAGGCGGCGCATGAGGGAGGGAGCTGGGGCAGGCGGCGGATGACAGAGGGAGCTGGGGCAGACGGCGCATGACAGAGGGAGCTGGGGCAGACGGCGCATGACAGAGGGAGCTGGGGCAGACGGCGCATGACAGAGGGAGCGGGGGCAGACGGCGCATGACAGAGGGAGCTGGGGCAGACGGCGCATGACAGAGGGAGCTGGGGCAGACGGCGCATGACAGAGGGAGCTGGGGCAGACGGCGCATGACAGAGGGAGCTGGGGCAGACGGCGCATGACAGAGGGAGCTGGGGAAGACGGCGCATGACAGAGGGAGCTGGGGCAGACGGCGCATGACAGAGGGAGCTGGGGCAGACGGCGCATGACAGAGGGAGCTGGGGCAGACGGCGCATGACAGAGGGAGCTGGGGCAGACGGCGCATGACAGAGGGAGCTGGGGCAGACGGCGCATGACAGAGGGAGCTGGGGCAGACGGCGCATGACAGAGGGAGCTGGGGCAGACGGCGCATGACAGAGGGAGCTGGGGCAGACGGCGCATGACAGAGGGAGCTGGGGCAGACGGCGCATGACAGAGGGAGCTGGGGCAGACGGCGCATGACCGAGGCAGATGCCGGTCTGCGCTATACTTACGGTACTATAGTAAGAGCCGTCCGTACAGAGCATATACTATCAGATTGAATGTTTAACAGTTGCGGGGCCCGGTGTATTAGAGTAGAGTCACTGCACCAGGCCCCGCCTCCTCCCTTCACACTGATGCATCTGATGGGGGATCTGTAGATGACACTTATGGGGATCTGTGGATGACATAAGTGTCATCCACAGAGCCCCATAAGTGTCATCCACAGAGCCCCATAAGTGTCATGCACAGATCCCCCCCCCTCAGTGTCATGCACAGATCCCCCCCCCTCAGTGTCATGCACAGATCCCCCCCCCCTCAGTGTCATCCACAGATCCCCATAACAGTGCGTCATCCACAGATCCCCATAACAGTGCGTCCTCCACAGATCCCCATAACAGTGCGTCATCCACAGATCCCCATAACAGTGCGTCATCCACAGATCCCCATAACAGTGCGTCATCCACAGATCCCCATAACAGTGCGTCATCCACAGATCCCCATAACGGTGCGTCATCCACAGATCCCCATAACGGTGCGTCATCCACAGATCCCCATAACGGTGCGTCATCCACAGACCCCCATAACGGTGCGTCATCCACAGACCCCCATAACGGTGCGTCATCCACAGATCCCCATAACGGTGCGTCATCCACAGATCCCCCCCCATAAGAGCGTCATCCACAGATCCCCCCATAACAGTGCGTCATCCACAGATCCCCCCCATAACAGTGCGTCATCCACAGATCCCCCCCATAACAGTGCGTCATCCACAGATCCCCCCCATAACAGTGCGTCATCCACAGATCCCCCCCATAACAGTGCGTCATCCACAGATCCCCCCCATAACAGTGCGTCATTCACAGATCCCCCCCATAACAGTGCGTCATCCACAGATCCCCCCCATAACAGTGCGTCATCCACAGATCCCCCCCATAACAGTGCGTCATCCACAGATCCCCCCCATCACAGTGCGTCATCCACAGATCCCCCCCATAACAGTGCGTCATCCACAGATCCCCCCCATAACAGTGCGTCATCCACAGATCCCCCCCATAACAGTGCGTCATTCACAGATCCCCCCCATAACAGTGCGTCATCCACAGATCCCCCCCATAACAGTGCGTCATCCACAGATCCCCCCATAACAGTGCGTCATCCACAGATCCCCCCATAACAGTGCGTCATCCACAGATCCCCCCATAACAGAGCGTCATCCACAGATCCCCCCATAACAGAGCGTCATCCACAGACCACCATTAGTTCAAAAGCTACCAAAAGCACACCTTTTGGTTCAAAATATTTTTTTTATTTTCCTCCTCAAAAACCTAGGTGCGTCTTATCATCAGGTGCGTCTTATAAAGCGAAAAATACGGTTATTATTATTATTTTTTTTATAGAGCCAGTTGTTACAATACCCAATATGTCTTATTTTTTAACATTTTTTTTTATCTGTTTTTATTTTGGGAAATTATTTTTTTTTTTTTACTTGAAACTTGATTTTTTTTTATTATGAAAAACACTTTTGAAACTTCATGCATACGGTTGTGTGCATGTAGCCTAATGCATTGGCTGTCAGCTTTTATGCTGACAGCCTGCCTGTGAGACCCAGCCTAAGGGCTGGATCTCACAGGCTTCCATAGAAGGTAAGCCCTGATGCCTATGGAAGGCATCGGGCTGCATTTTATGCCATCTGGTCCCCGTCACTGCGCCCGTACCCTCTGCATGCCGCAGTCAGCTTTGACTGCGGCATACAAGGGGTTAATACGCCGGCATAGGTGTTTTTGGGTTACAAGGGGTTAATACAAGGGGTTAATACGCCGCTGTCAGTGACTGCTGGGTCCGTGCCTCTGATAGGGCGGGCGCAGCTCCTGCACCCGCCCAATCAGCCCACCGTACATGTACGGCGCCGTTCCTTAAGTCACGTCCACCAGCACCGTAGATGTACGGCGAGGGCCCTCTACGGGTTAAGGACTTATGCACACCCCTGTTGACGTTTTTTGCCGTCGGAGCTGAGCGGAGAGCCAGATTACAGCTGCACAAATGTCCTATCATTGTCTGCAAAATGAACAAGAATAGGACATATGAATTTTTTTTTTTTTTTTGTGGGCCCCTGGAATGGACATACAGATGCAGATGGTGCTGTCCGCATGTTTTGCGGCCCCTTTGAAGTGAATGTATCTGCATCCGATCCACAAAAAACGTGGATCGGATGCAGACCAAAATCACAGTTGGTGCATGAGCCCTACAGGCGCTGTCTGAGATAATTAATTAAAAATCTCGGACAACACCTTCAATCTCTTAAATAAAAAGTAAGTATCACACGCCTCTTACTCCAGCCCAGTTTTCCTTGCCACTTCTCTAGTAAAACAACCCGCAGCCGTGACGTGCTCGAACACCGCACATAACCACTGCAGCCAATTACTGTCCTCGTGTAGTCTGCTGGAGATTTTTAACCATCTTTGACAACCCCCCTAATTACTACTGCAGCAAACATTTCTGGGTTTTCTTTCTGGATTTGCAACCTGAAATCCGTAGCATGTTACTGTCCCAGCATAATGGGTGAAACGGCTCTCCTTTTACATGTTGTCAAGAAAATTCCAAGTGGAAACGGTTGTGCCATTTGCACTATATGTGGCCCATATGCGGAACCATTTACTTCAATGGGGCTGCAAACAAACGGAAATGACTCTGCGTGCATTCAGTGTCCGTAAATCTGCATGGCTGTTCCGCAAAGAAAAATAGAACGTACTATTATTGTCCACATGACGGACACGTATAGGACTGTTGTATTAGGAATGAAGGCCAAATGCAGAATCCACACGGCTGGTATCCGTGTTTTGGGGATCCGCAACTTGGGGACCGCAAAACACCCAACGGTTGTGTGCATGAGCCCTAAAACCTAAAAATTATTATATGAACTTTGACTTTATTGCTTTACTTGCCATATACTGAATCTGATTCAGATAGATTTTTCTTTTTTGCCAGTTCAAGTTGGACCACGGAGGGTTGGCCATTAGGATGCATTTATGAATTGAGTCTCATATTTGTAATTTAGCGCCTTTTACACAGGTCGATGATGGGGAACGAACGTTTAGTTGGCCAGTCATTGCCACCTATAAACATGCTGCCGATCACCCAACAAGCGAGCAAACGATTGGGGCTGAAGAATCATTTGTTTCCTATACTAACGGTAATTGCTGCATATAAATGCAGGTGATAATTCTGATTGACATGCAGTTATCGCCGATCGTTGCTAGTTTCTGGGCAGAATATCTGTTTCCATGGCCCCTTAGTTTTGGTGAATCTAAAAGAATAGTGGAATTGATTCTCCATTGTATATTCTATAGTCCTGCAATGTGAGTGGATTGCTTTACCTTAGGGATCATGCCGGGAAGCACAGTCTGCTTGTCGGTCGCATCTCACGGGCTGACTGCAGCTCCCCCGGACCCAAAAGGACTATAATTGTAATTTAGGATACAGTCATTTTTTTTTCTATCTGATTGTGAAACTATTGCAGTGTACTACACAGGGATAGCCCCTCAATCTGACTGACTGACTGGATCCTAAATTACTGTGATACAATCAGTTAAGGTCAGGGGAGCTGCGGCCTGCCCGGGAGATGCGTCTTACACATGGACTGTGTTTCCCGGGCCGATCACGGTCGTGTGCATGAGCCCTTAGGACTCCTGCACACGAACGCATTTTCTTTCTGTGTCCGTTCCGTTTATTTTGCGGACCGTATGCGGAACCATTCACTTCAATGGGTCCGAAAAAAAACCTGCAGTTACTCCGTGTGCATTCTGTTTCCGTATGTCCGTATTGTCCGCATTACGGACAAGGATAGTACAGTTCTAGAAAGGGCCAGCTGTTCTGTTCTACAAAAAACGGAATGCACACGGATGTCATCCGTATTTTTTGCGGATCCGTTTTTTGCGGACTGCAAAATACATACGGTCGTGTGCAGGAGCTCTAAGGGTCCATTCACACGTCCGTATGTGTTTTGCGTATCCGCAAATTGCGGTTCTGCAAAACATGGACACTGGCAATGTGCATTCCGTATTTTGCGGACCGCACATTGCCGGCACTCTCATAGAAAATGCCTTTTCTTGTCCTCAATTGCGGACAAGAACAGAACATGTTCTATTTTTTTTATGGATCCGCAAATGTGGATGCGGAACGCGCATTCCGCCCCCATTGAAAATGAATGGGTCCGCACCCGTTCCGCAAAATTGCGGAATGAATGTGGACCCATTTTGCGAACGTTTGAATGGACCCTTGATTCTGAGTTTACATCCAGAGCCAAATTCAGAACGCAGCCTCCCCCAGAATAGATCATAATGGAGAATTATAGATTGCATTCAGTTGTCTTGCAAATTTATATTAGACTTGGTATTGGTACATTCATGTAACATATACTGTGTGTTACTATTAGGCCTCATGCACACGACCATTCCGTTTTTTTGCGGTCCGCAAATTGCGGATCCATAAAAAACGGAAGTCGCCAGTGTGCCTTCCGCAATTTGCGGAACGGAACAGGCGGCCCGTAGTAGAAATGCCTATTCTTGTCCGCAAAACAGACAAGAATAGAACGTTATATTTTTTTTGCGGGGCCACGGAACGGAGCAACAGAAGTGAATGGGTCCGCACCCGAGCCGCAAAAACTGCGGACCAGAAGAACGGTCTTGTGCTTGAGGCCTTACTTGAATGCATTGCTGTTCATTAATCAGTTTCACAAAAGCTGGTGAGCCACAGGTTGCCGGCTTCTGTAGTAAAGAGAATTTATTTCTGCTTTTGTAAAATGTACCTGTTTGAAACACTAGGTGGCGCAATTTGTCTATTTATTGCTTATTACTTCTTTCTAACAGCGTTACACGCTATGGTATTGGCCATTATTTTGGTCTTGTTTGGTTTGTTGGCGAATGACTCGCTGAACAGGTTTGGTTCTTGTGTGACCAATGTAACATCGTCATCAACTCTATCAAGGGGTTAACTGGTCAATAATTTTTTATTTTTAAAGGCTATAAAAAATAAAGTAATTTTCACCTGACTGATCCCCGCTGCCCCCATTCAGGCGCTTCCTGGGTCTCTGCCTGTAGAGTTACACCACAATGATGATCGTCCATGATGCATGGCGGCACAGTGGCCCCTGCTGAGGGGGTTGGTTGGCACATTGTACCTTTCCCTACATAATCTGCATTTGATTTATTGATGTTCAATTATTGCACCTTTTAATGAAATTGCTTGACAGGCTAGAAAAATGTGCCATCATCGTTTGATCGTTAGGGGCTTAACCACCAGGAATCCCACTAGAGATTTACACCACAAAGTGCTTTTGTAAAGTTAACCCCTTTTGCTCCTTCCTGACAGCCAATTTTTGCAAACCTGACGTGTCACTTTATGTGGTAATAAGTTTACTTATGGCGCATCATACTTCATGTTATTGGTAAATTTGAGTTGATACATTAACTTTATTCCTAAAAAAAAAAGAATCCAAATTTACAGAACATTTTGAAATATTAGCTATTTTCAAAATTTGAATTTCTCTGCTTTTAAAAGGGTTGTCACTTTAGCAAGTAGCATTTATCATGTAGAGAAAGTTAATACAAGGCACTTACTAATGTATTGTGATTGTCCATATTGCTTCCTTTGCTGGCTGGATTCATTTTTTCCATCTGATTTTACACTGCTCGTTTCCATGGTTACGACCACCCTGCAAACCATCAGTGAAGGTCATGCTTGCACACTATAGGGAAAAGTATTAGCCTATGTGCCCTGCCATGGTCCCAGCCACCAGAGAGGCTGGTGCTTTTTTCTATAATGTGCAATCAATGTACCTGAGAAAGTTCTATGGCATATTTTTGACCAAAAAAGTATGGGGTAATCAGCTGTCTTACATTTAGACCAATTTCTACACCTTTAAACAGGCGTAGAAAATGATGAATGAGACGGCCGGCCTGTCCCCTTCCCCTCCACGCCCACTTTTTTAGATCTGTCATGAGCGAGGAAAAGGTGCAGATTGCGGCGCAAACAACCTTTGTGCCACAATTTGCACCAGAAATATGCCTATAGGCGGATTTCTGATCATAAATGACCCCCTATATCAGTGATGGTGAACTTATGGTACAGGAGCCAGAAGTGGCACTCAGAGCCCTCTCTGTGGGCACCCGCACCCTGGAAAAAGGTCTATGGTGTACCAATATGCCTTAGACCAGGGATCAGCAACCTTCGGCACTCCAGCTCCCTTGAAACTACAACTCCCAGCATGCACACTTACTCGGCTGTTCTCTTAACTTCCATAGAAGTGAAAGGAGGATTCTGGGAGTTGTAGTCCCAGAACAGCTGGAGGTTGCTGATCCCTGCCTTAGACTTTTCCTGCCATTAATCGGCGCAGGACTATGAACAGCGCAGGCAGCGCACTGAATGCAGACAGGTTATTATAGCTAAATGACACAGTACATGGAAGATATACTATATTGGTATTTAGGTTAAATTGCTGTGTCGGCACTTTGCGATGAATAAGTGGGTTTTGGGTTGCAGTTTGGGCACTCGGCCTCTAAAAGGTTCGCCATCACTGCCCTATATGTTTGTTTTTTATTTCTTTGCAATTTTCAAGAAAACACCTGTGTAAAAATTGTTGGACGACCAAAAGTTTATGTGGATGAGAGATATGAAGATATAAATATACTCACCTTATACAATGGTATAAAATAACAAAAGAGGGTAATACCTCAGCAATCCCAAGCCAGTACCCCCCCTCCTCGGGCCATATCTGCTGCATGGTCCCCAATGCTCTTTGGTTACCAAGCTCCAAGCATGACATGTCGACAAGTGGTCGCTGCAGCCAGTCAGTGACTGCAGTGGTGACATGTCGATGTTAGGCTACTTTCACACTCGCATTTTGTGCAGATCCGTCCATTCAGATAATACAACCGTCTGCATCCGTTCAGAACGGATCCGTTTGCATTATCTTTAACATAGCCAAGACGGATCAGTCTTGAACATCATTGAAAGTCAATGGAGGACGGATCAGTTTTCTATTGTGCCAGATTGGGTCAGTGAAAACTGATCCGTCCCCATTGACTTACATTGTGTGCCATTGGCTCAGTTTCATCAGACTGACACCAAAACGCTGCAAGCAGTGTCCGCCTCCAAAGCGGAATGGAGACTGAACTAATGGAAACTGATGCATTCTGAGCGGATCCTTTTCCATTCAGAATGCAAACTGATCCACTTCTGAGAGCCCTGAACGGATCTCACAAACAGAAAGACAAAACGCGAGTGTGAAAGTAGCCTTACGGAGGTCACTGCTGCAGAGGTCACATATGAAGTTGATACAACAAGCTGGAGCTTGATAAGCAGATGCCAGTAGATGTGGTCTCCATCAACATTGGAGCTACCCTTTAAATCCGATAGTAAAGGACCGCAAAGAACTAGCTGCGCATGTGCTGCTCTCTTCATTCACTTCTATGGGACCTTACGCAACTATTTTCAGTCCCATAGAAGTGAATAGAGAGCCGCACACACGGCCACCTCTCCATTCATAGTGGTGCAAAACCAGGCCCCATTCTCGAGATCTCTCCACACCTATCAGACATACATGTCCAGATGGGAATACCCCTGTAATCTCCTGGAGAGTCCCTTTCAGGTTAGGTAGCATTCACTAATATTTCTTAGTCTTTATTTATACACAATATACTCACATGACTGTGGTGTAGCCGTGCCCATGTTGCTGATCGCAAAACACGGGCATCAGCCGTGAGAACTCTGTACTGCGATGCGGACCCATTGACTTGAATAGGTCCGCAATCCACAAAATACGGCAAATGATAGGACATGTCCTATCTGTTGCCGTGTGGAGGCATGGACCCGAAAACCCACAGAAGAGCATCTGTAAGTTTCTGTGGGCTTCCAATCCAAGCCTCCGCACTGCAAAAGATAGATGACATGGCATTCAAGTAATTGGGTCCGCACCACAGCACGTAGTTTGCTGCTGGTGCATGTGTTTTGTGAGCCTCAAACCATGGGTCCGCAAAACACGGGCACCAGCCGCATGAACTCAGGCACAGCTACACCACAGTGGTGTGACTGTACCCTAATCAGTAATACCGATAACCTATCCTCAGGCGGCTCCATTGATCACCTCTCTAAAGACTGAGGCTCTGCTGAGCATGGCAGCCTCTTCCTAGGCCAGTGACCTCACGTTCATCAGTCACTTGGCCTGGGAGCAATTCAGTCCTATTCAAGTGAATGGGCCTGGGCTGCAATACCAAGCACAACCACTACACGGTATGCGGCACTGTGCGGGGGATGCCTTTGAAGGGGTTATCCCATGACTAATGTAGCAAATGAAAATCAGGCATCATATAGTACATGACAATCTCTTTCTAACAAAGCTAGAACCAGCCCTGTACCTCACATGGATCCAGAGATCTCCACATTCATTGCTCTGCAAGAAGGGGGGAGGGGTGGCCGTGTATGTGAAAGATAGCATAAAATCTAATTTGATACAAGTTAGCGAGAACAATTTAGAGTCAGTTTGGGTTACCTTGCAGCTTGATAATCATAAGGTAACTCGTGTAGGTGTGATATATAGACCACCTAGCCAAGTCAAAGAATTAGCTGATCTACTAGTTGAGGAAATAGCTAAAATGACATTGAAGGGGGAAGTTATCATTATGGGAGACTTTAATCTTCCTGATGTAAACTGGAAAACCAAAATAGCTAGTTCTGCCAGGAGTGCAGATATTCTAAATTCCCTACTGGGATTATCTCTACAGCAAGTAGTTGAGGAGCCAACCCGGAAGGAGGCCATTTTAGATTTAGTATTCACAAATGGGAATTTGGTATCTGATATTACTGTAGGGGAAAGCTTGGGATCTAGTGATCACCAGTCAGTGTGGTTTACTATAAGTACAGTGACTGAGTCACACCACACAAAAACAAAAGTTTTAGATTTTAGAAAAACCTACTTTTCTAAAATTAGATTAGTGGTATAAGAGTCCCTATCAGATTAGAACAGTTTCATTGTAGTCCAGGAGAAATGGGGCTACTTAAAATTGGCACTATTGAAGGCAACAGAAAATCGCATTAGGATTGTCAGTAAAAGCAAAAAAAGGAAGAGACCACTGTGGTACTCAGCAGAAGTGGCCAAAATCATTAAAAACAAAAAGATAGCATTTAGGAATTATAAAAAACAAACAAAAAAAAAAAAAAACGAGGATGACAGGCAAATTTATAAGATTAGGCAGAGAGAGTCCAAACAAGTTATAAGAGCTTCTAAAGCACAGGCAGAAGAGAAATTAGCTCAGTCAGTGAAAGAAGGTGATAAGACATTCTTCAGATACATAAATGAAAAAAGGAAACTAAAACAAAGAATTACCAAATTAAAAACAAAAGAAGGAAAGTATATGGAAGAAGATAAAGAACTAGCTGACTGCCTCAATGAATACTTCTGTTCAGTTTTTACAAAGGAAAATGAAGGAAAGGGACCTCTGTTAGGAAAGAAGACTAATAAATCTTTTGATGCATGTGTCTTTACAGAGGAAAAGGTTCTAAGTCAGCTGTCTAAAATTAATACAAATAAGTCACAGGGGCCTGATGGGATACACCCAAAGCTATTAAAAGAGCTCAGCGGTGAACTAGCAAAACCATTAACAGATTTATTTAACCAATCACTGGCAACAGGAGTCGTCCCAGAAGATTGGAAATTGGCAAATGTTGTGCCCATTCACAAGAAAGGTAGTAGGGAGGAATCGGGCAACTATAGGCCAGTAAGCCTGACATCAAAAGTGGGGAAATAAATGGAAACCATACTTAAGGAGAGGATTGTGCAACATCTAAAATCCCATGGATTGAAAGATGAAAAACAGCATGGGTTTACTTCAGGGAGATCATGTCAAACTAATCTTATTGAATTTTTTGATTGGGTGACTAAAATAATAGATGACGGAGGTGCAGTAGACATCGCTTATCTAGACTTTAGTAAGGCTTTTGATACTGTCCCACATAGAAGGCTTATCAATAAATTGCAGTCTTTGGGCTTGGACTCCCATATTGTTGAATGGATTAGGCAGTGGCTGAGGGACAGACAACAGAAGGTTGTAGTCAATGGAGTAGGGTTGTTGCGGGTATCGAAATTTCGATAACCAATCGATACTTTTGTCCCGGTATCGATACGATACCGGGATTTCCGTTTTTTCGATACTGGGCTGCGCTTCTGCGCAGTCTAGTATCTCTGAACATGAGCGCGCTGCTATCGGCGCGCTCATGTTCTCTCTCAGCAGCACGGGGAGAAGGAAGCTGTCCTCCCTCCCCCTGTGCTGCTGCTGCTGCCGCTGCCACCAATGAGAAGAGAGGGGCGGCAATGAGAAGAGAGGGGCGGAGGAGGGGCGGCAATGAGAAGAGAGGGGCGGCAATGAGAAGAGAGGGGGTGGAGGAGGGGCGGCAATGAGAAGAGAGGGGGTGGAGGAGGGGCGGCAATGAGAAGAGAGGGGCGGAGGAGGGGCGGCAATGAGAAGAGAGGGGGCGGAGGAGGGGCGGGCGCACTGCGCCACCAATGATAGGATTACTATCGGAGCGATGGGAGGAGACATCAGCTTAACTAGTGGGCGTTCCTTTTCCCTGCGCTGCGATTGGACAGCGCTACAGCCAGGGAGAAGGAACGCCCACTAGTGAAGCTGATGTCTCCTCCCATCGCTCCGATAGTAATCAGCAGCATGTGGAGCAGGAGAGGAGACAGTAATGGGGCACTGCGGGCGAACGGAGCGGCGCCCAGGACTAAATGGTGAGTGCTGAGACATCGCTGGGCGCCGCTCTGTGTGGCCTAATAGTGAAAGTCTGGACTCATATACAGTAGTCAGTCTTTAACACATACAGGAGGCGGGTGCCGGCAGCAGAATCGCATTGCCGGCACCCTGCCCCTGACAGGGAGCTGCGATCAGCGGCAGTTAACTGCCGCTGATCTGCTAGTACCCGCCTCCTGTATAAAGGGGTAAAATCATTGGTGGTGCAGTGTGCCCCCCCCCCCCTCAATCCCCCCATCCCATTAAAATCATTGGTGGCACAGTGCGCCGGCCCCTCTCAACCCTCCAGTATTAAAATCATTGGTGGCAGTGGCCACAGGGACCTCTCCACTCCCCCTCATTGGTGGTGCAGTGGCAGCTTCTGATCGGAGCCCCAGCTGTGTAAGCCTGGGGCTCCGATCGGTTACCATGGCAGCCAGGAAGCTACAGAAGCCCTGGTTGCCATGGTAACATCCCTGATGCTGTGTGCACAAAGCACAGAGCAGCAGGGACAGTGTGGAGTCCTATTCACCCTGATAGAGATCTATCAGGGTGAATAGGAAAAGGGATGAAAGATCCCAAGTTCTAGCCCCTAAGGGGGGAAATAGTTATTAAATAAAAAGTGAAAAAAAAAAAAACACTAAAATATGAAGTATAAATCACCCCCCTTTTCCCAATTTCACATATAAAATATATAAATAAACATATTACATCGCCACGTCAGAAAAGTCCAAACTATTAAAATATTAAAAAAAAATCTAGGTGGTGAATGCCGGAACAGAAAAAATAAAATAAAAACTGCGCGATTCGCCATTTTTAAAAATGAGGAATGCACGTGGCTTTTTTTGTTTATTTTTTTCGCGTGGTATCGAATGGTATCGAGTATCGCAATACTTTTTCATGGTATCGAAACCGAATCAAAAATTTGGTATCGCAACAACTCTACAATGGAGTATATCCAGACCATGGTCTTGTTACCAGTGGGGTACCTCAGGGATCTGTCCTGAGACCCATATTGTTTAATATCTTTATCAGCGAAATTGCAGAAGGCCTCGATGGTAAGGTGTGTCTTTTTGCTGATGACACAAAGATTTGTAACAGGGTTGATGTTCCTGGAGGGATACACCAAATGGAAAAGGATTTAGGAAAACTAGAGGAATGGTCAAAAATCTGGCAACTAAAATGTAGAGCAGAATATAAAATCAGTGATACAGTCCTAACCTCAGTATCTGAAGAAAGGGATTTAGGGGTCATTATTTCAGAAGACTTAAAGGTAGGCAGACAATGTCATAGAGCAGCAGGAAATGCTAGCAGAATGCTTGGGTGTATAGGGAGAGGCATTACCAGTAGAAAGAGGGAGGTGCTCATGCCGCTCTACAGAGCACTAGTGAGACCTCATTTGGAGTATTGTGCGCAGTACTGGAGACCATATCTCCAGGAGGATATTGATACTTTGGAGAGAGTTCAGAGAAGAGCTACTAAACTAGTACATGGATTGCAGGATAAAACTTACCAGGAAAGATTAAAGGACCTTAACATGTATAGCTTGGAAGAAAGACGAGACAGAGGGAATATGATAGAAACTTTTAAATACATAAAGGGAATCAACAAGGTAAAAGAGGAGAGAATATTTAAAAGAAGAAAAACTGCTACAAGAGGACATAGTTTTAAATTAGAGGGGCAAAGGGTTAAAAGTAATATAAGGAAGTATTACTTTACTGAGAGAGTAGTGGATGCATGGAATAGCCTTCCTGCAGAAGTGGTAGCTGCAAATACAGTGAAGGAGTTTAAGCATGCATGGGATAGGCATAAGGCCATCCTTCATATAAGATAGGGCCAGGGGCTATCCATAGTATTCAGTATATTGGGCAGACTAGATGGGCCAAATGGTTCTTATCTGCCGACACATTCTATGTTTCTATGCTAGATTTATATCAAGCTGGCAGCTCAAGGGGAGTGTCTTCTCTGCTGCAGATAAGGGGGCGTGTGCATAGTCTCCCTATCACAGTTCAGGAGGCAGTTGAACGATGAAACTGAGCATGTGCGGCCTTCTCAGTGAGCAGGACAAAGAAATAATATTTTTAAAAAAACAGCAGATGGCGCTATACAGCTAGATTTTATTGAATAACTCAGTGGCTATGCTAAATTTTTAATTACATGCAATTTCAAAAGTATTCAGATCCAGGTGCTGGTTTGTAGAATTTTTTTCGTGGGACAACCCCTTTAATTGGAATCCCACCTTTCTGATACTGATCTATCCCAAGGATAGCTGTGACTGACTTTAATAAATAGTAAAATGCTCTTAATGCCATTTTTCAAATGGGAAATTCATTTAAACTATTGACACATGAGATGAAAGGAACCTTATTAAGGAGCTAGTCTTCTATTTAAGAATTATCAGAATAATTATGACAATCTGTCCTAATGATACGTGATCTAAGTTAAGGAAAACACCTCCAAATGAGGCCGAATTATTAGTCAGAACATAACACTGATTGGCTTTTCTAACTTATCTGTGACTTTCCATCAGAACTGTGTAATTAAAGTGGTAATCTTTCTGATACTAATTACTGGTTGAAAAGTTAGGATTGCCTCGGGCCCTTTGCTAATGCACTTTGGGAAAGGAGATGCACGGATTGGAAGTGGCGTGTAGATACTGGCTGGATTGGACATTCGCTGTAATTTACGTGCAGTGCGCTTTACCGCTTTAAAGGGCCAAAAAACCAGACAAAGATATGTAAAAAATATATATTTTTCATATACCTTTTCCTGATCCACATTGTAGTAAAGTATTATATATTTTTTTCAATGTTGTATATTTATGGCATATCGTTATGTTAGGGCACCACTGGGATATAAAATGGAGGAGCTGTGGCCCCTTGTTCTGATTGGTGGGCCAAGTTTTTAAAGTTTTTTTTTTTCTGGGACATTACTATTAATAACCTGTCCGTTAGAAAGATCATTAATATCACGCTGGTCCAACTTCCGATCCACTGTGTTTAGGAGCCGCTGTGGCCGTGACCACACAACTCTGTACACGATGTGGGGGCCACACCTTTTTCTTGCAGCGTGGCTGTCATTTAAAAAAAATAGGAGCAGTACTGTAGTAATGGGTAGATTGAAGTGAATGTAAGCAGTGCTGCAGTTGCAAGCTCCGTCCACTGCACAATGGGTGGCGCTGTCTAGTTTTAGCACTAACTTCCAGCACTGAAACAGCTGATCCAGGGTGTCAGCTGATCCCCTGCCGATCAGATATTAATGGCTCATGTTGAAGTTTGACAATCAATAGTAAAGGAGTGGACAGTCCCCGTTATCCGACCCCTGAAATGCCCCCCATATGCCCGGGCCCCTCACACACAATGTACCTACCTGGTGGTGTGCGGGGTGAGTGTGGGGTTTCATCAGCCAGTAGCAGGTGGTGACGGGGGCGAGCCTTCCTAGCATCATGGGTGACGCTAGGGAGCCTTGTTCCTGTCACCGCCTGCTATTGGCTGACATCCACCCCTCTCGACGCCGAATGTTTTCATCCACGCACGGGGAGATGCAGCGGCAGCCGTGCGGGCTTCAGAAGCAACACTGGTTCTGGGGAGCGAGGTAAGTACATTGTGTATGAGGGGCCCGGGCATGTGAGGGGGCATTTCAGGGGTCGGATAACCCCTTTAAGGACTTGCACAGTTTCCAAACTTTTAAAAACCATTCACTTTTACCTACGGTAATCTGTGATGGGCTCGCTGCAGCCGGCGCAATACTGTCACAGCATGTCCGCATAGTAATCTCACACCAGCAGTCAGACATGGTGGCAGTGCAGTGGTAAAGGTGCTGTTCTAGGTCAGGACCAGGATGACGTGCTATGACTGACTGTTCTTACGGCTACGGCTAAAAGGCGACATATGTTGCATGACAAAAAGGGTTCAACTACATGGCGACATTCGTGTCGCATCACATTTTTTATAATGATAGCCAGTGGTATCGCACAAAGATCCAATTTGGATGGATTTTTTGCAACTGTTGTCTCCGACGCTGCGGAGGCAAATGGATACATCCTGGCACACAATGTAAGGCCTCATGCACACGGACGTGTTCCACGGCCGAGAGCGGTCCGTGGTAACCCGGCCGGGATTCCTGCTGACAGCAGGAGCGCACGGCGTCATTGGTTGCTATGACGCTGTGCGCTCCTGCTGTCAGCAGGAATCCCGGCCAGGTTACCACGGACCGCTCTCTGCTGCGGAACACGGTCGTGTACATGAGGTCTAAGTCAACGGGGACGGATCCGTTTTCGCTGACCCAATATAGCACAATAGAAAACTGATCCATCCTCCATTGACTTTCAATGGTGTTCAAGACTGATCTGTCTTGGCTATGTTACAGATAATACAAACGGATCCGCACCAAACGCGAGTGTGACAATAGCCTTACAAACATGCAGTTTTAAAATATTTGTACTTGTAACTATGGAGACTGTTGAAGCTGTATACACAAAACAGTAGATTTGCTACATTTCACATTGCTCTATTTTGTTTTTACTCATGTTCGGTTTCTGCAGTACAATTTTGTACACAAGCCACTTTTTGCAATTTTGCAGAGGGCGTGGACCTCCCGTCGCTGGCAGATTTACTACATTTTACACCAAAGGTGTTATAAATTATAGCACATGATTGTTAGCTCACAGCTGTCGCACTGCAACATGCCTTACAACAGATGTCCCGTACATTGCTGCGACACATGTCACAGTGTCGCAGCATCCGTTTTGTCGTGCAACAATTGTCGCTGTGTAGCCCTAGCCACAGGTTCGGTGACATGGCAGTCTTGGTTGCACCCCAAGGGTCACACAGTGGGATCACAGTGTAGCAGTGCTAGCATAGAAATGAATGGGGTCACAGCACGTCTTGCACTTGTGCCATGTCAGCAATCCCAGAATTTCTAAAAAAAAAAAAAAAAAAAAAAATAGAACCCTGCTGGATTTAATTTTTAACAGCAAACACGTGAATCCTGCTGCAACCCCATTCATTTCTATATTAGCACTGCTACACTGCGATCTAGTTGTGGTCTGTCGCACGACCATGATCGCTGTGTAGCCAAACCCTTATACCTGTACAGTATGCCACTACTGGGATAAGCTGGCACACTTAGATTCTAGCGGCCACGAAGGAGCGCTGAGCATCATTGCTGTGTGAAGACACCTGTTGCGGTGTTTGCCTTCTTCACAGATTTGTGGATGTACCAGTTTGGTTCTAAGTGTGACAATTATGTTACAAAATGCAAAAGCTGAACCCAAGCTTAAATACTTTGCCTAAATGTTTAAGTATTTTTTATTTGCATTACTCAGGTTTCCTCTCAGTTCACATTTCCAAGCATTCCCTGCTTGTTCACTCTTTGCTCCAGTGTTCTGCATTCAGGGATGTGTAGACCTTACATCTGGCACTTTAATGTAGCTTACCATAATGTCAGATGGAGCGCCGTACACCGTATTGAGTCTGTGATTTACTCAAGGCTACCCACACGGGACATGTCAGTCCAAGGTCAGCAAAGCTATGTACACTGCCACTGGATATGGCAGTTTGAAAATACACGGCGGAGCAACATATATAGCATAGTTAGCTATCAATATAAGCATAAGCACATGGTGACAAATCCAAGGTACATGTGATATACCCATAATACCAGTATACATTATATCTAATACAGTAAAAGATGTACAATAAATAATAAACATAGCAATATAGTAGTGTGTAAAAATAAATAAATATATATATATACACACATTTAAGACCACAATAATGGATCAGAATGAGAGCATACCGTATATTGATAACTATATATTACACGTTAAATGAGTTTCTAAGATAATTAAAGGGGTTGTCTCACTTCAGCAAATGGCATTTATCATGTAGAGAAAGTTAATACAAGCAACTTACTAATGTATTGTGATTGTCCATATTTTTCCATCACACTATACACTGCTCATTTCCAGAGGTTGCTGCCACCACTGCAGCCCAGATACAAGGTGGTCGGTCCAAGAGCTGCTGCGCATGCGTGCCTATGTGCGCTCCCACTGTCCCAGCCATCACAACATATAATGCAACATCTCTCTGCGAACCAAATAAAGTACAAAAACATATTATAATGCTAATGCTATGCTAATAAAGTAGAGATGCTTGGCAAATACATTTTGTACAAAATGATTTGAGCCCGTCTGCCACATGTCAAGGCGATCTCTGTAAGACGGGAACCTAACACTAAGTTCTACCTGTTAAGTGCCATGACAGCGACCATGAAATTCAGGGGGTGTAGGTTCCACATGCATGCTGGGTCCCCTTTGATTTTTATAATTTTTGGCGCCAAAATGGCCTCCATTGAATACAGGGGATGCAAGTACCAACATGCATGCCGAGTCCACTACCCACTCCATACCTCTCCTGGTGTCAGGGGCTTCCAGTGAGTGGGGAGGAGCAGACTAAGCTTTATACTAGGGGTGCACCGAAATTCCGGCAGCCGAAAATATCGGCCGAAAATGTACCTAATCCATTTCGGCCGATATTGTTACATATCGGCCGAAAATATGGGGTGTGGGATTTGTCACCTACCAAGTAGCTCACCATCTGCGGGCGGGCGCCGGGCGGTTTACTTTAAGTCACTGCATCTTTATTTTACCTTACAATCGTGACGCTCCAGTAACAACTCTGCAGGCAGAGCGGAGGGCGGCGTAACGTCACTTACTCACGTGACGCGCCTGCTCCGCCTCCTTCATTCATAAAGTGGGCGGAGCAGGTGCGTCACGTGAGTAAGTGACGTTACGCCGCCCTCCGCTCTGCCTGCAGAGTTGTTACTGGAGCGTCACGATTGTAAGGTAAAATAAAGATGCAGTGAGTGATTAGTCTGCTGTGAGCAGCAGGGCCGGGGCTGTTATGGGTAGGGGGATCAGTCTATGGCACTGCTATGGGGAGGGGGGGATCTGTGCACTGTTATGCCCATAACAGTGCACATATCCCCCCCTCCATAACAGCGCCACCCACAGATCCCCCTCTCCATAACAGCGCCACCCACAGATCCCCCTCTCCATAACAGCGCCACCCACAGATCCCCCTCTCCATAACAGAGCCACCCACAGATCCCCCTCTCCATAACAGAGCCACCCACAGATCCCCCTCTCCATAACAGCGCCACCCACAGATCCCCCCTCCATAACGGCGCCACCCACAGATCCCCCTCTCCATAACAGCGCCACCCACAGATCCCCCTCTCCATAACAGCGCCACCCACAGATCCCCCTCTCCATAACAGCGCCACCCACAGATCCCCCTCTCCATAGCGCCACCCACAGATCCCCCTCTCCATAACAGCGCCACCCACAGATCCCCCTCTCCATAACAGCGCCACCCACAGATCCCCCTCTCCATAACAGCGCCACCCACAGATCCCCCTCTCCATAACAGCGCCACCCACAGATCCCCCTCTCCATAACAGCGCCACCCACAGATCCCCCTCTCCATAACAGAGCCACCCACAGATCCCCCTCTCCATATATAATATGATTTATTAAATTCATGAAAAAGAATTATTAATAAAATCATTTAAAAAAAAGTATTTTAAAAGTATTTGGGCAAAAAGGCAGTTTCGGTTTCGGTTTTTGGTCAAGGGCATCAAGAATTTTCGGTTTCAGTTTCGGACCAGAATTTTCATTTCGGTGCACCCCTACTTTATACTCATGCTAATTAAACTCAGCCTATGAGGCAGACAGGCTGGTCAATAGTGCACGACCGACTGGAGTCAGCCGCACCTCCAGTGCAAAATACAAGGGAAACACAAAAGGGGTTGGTCAGCACATCCCATCCAAATGCGCAGGTGCACGCTGCATCAGAGAGGCCGGCACTGTTTCCTTAAGCTCAACCACCGCTGATGTATTGCAGGGTGGTCATAACCATTAAAACGAGCAGTGTGTAATGTGATGGAAAAATGAATCCAGCCGGCAAAGGAGGCGATATGGACAATCACAATACATTAGTAAGTGCCTTGTAGTAACTTTTTCTACATGATAAACGCCACTTGCTGAAGTGAGACAACTCCTTTAAAAATCTCAGTCAAGCCCCCCAAATAATGCTGTTTAGTCCTCATGCTGCCTTTTTATAAACTGCAGCAGGAACGTGGCGGTATAGTGTCTGCTGCAGTGGTCATATGCCATATACCTGCATGTCACTGCTGCAGTCTGTATACAAGCTCTTCAGGAAGACCAGGCCGGCAGCGCACAGAACATTTCTATAAAAACATTTTTTTTATTTTACAGTATTTGGGGGCATTTCAGACATTTTTAATTATCTCGGACATCCCCTTTTAGTTATTTTTGTCCGTACTCCTCCATGTTCTCTGGACTGAAGCGTCACTTGTAGATTGCTATACATAAATCCTCAGACCATTGTGCCTTGTTATGCAGAGTTACATTTCCTATTGTTTGTCTGATCTACTAGATTTATCGTAGTACTTAATAGGGGGAATTGCAGAATAATTCAGTCCTTTGTGCAGTTTGCAGTGACCTCGGCTTTCAGTGCAAGAGTTTTTCTTTTCTTATTCGTACATGCCCAAACGTACCAGTTCAGGAAAGATGTTTCCGATTGATTTCTGAACGGTTGTGACTGTTGGCACCGATGCCTCCGGTACCTGCCCTGAAAAGCTGTGTGCAGCGTGATTGCTGATAATAAGCGCCAGTCATTTGCACATGTTGTTCCTTTCTTTGATCAGACCTGTTTTTCTTTCACAGATGTCGTTCTGCCTGACTGAGCTGTACCTGTGGTCTCTGAAGAATACCTTGCACGTCGGAGGTAAATCTGTTCTATTGAAGCTCTATCTCATTGTATCTGCGGAGCCCCCGCACTTCATAAAGCGCCTGTAATGTAAAATATCAGTTCTGCAATGTATTATAGTTATCTATTGAAAACTAAATAGTTTCTAGTTGTATCCACTAACAGGCTGCACACTTCTTACAAAAGACTTCCTCCTCACTAGTATCATTTTCTAGCTGAGATTTTAAGGTATTGCTAGTTTTTTTTTAGATCTGTGATTTGTTTTCTTCCTTTAAATGTTATCTGTTGCCAGACAGAGCCTTTTATTTTCGGGCATGAGGAGCTGGCGGGTGTATAGTCTCGTATTTTACAGCCCATCTGTGGACGTTCTCTGTATGTTCAAGGGGTTGTGCAGTGGTTTTATATTGATGAACTATCCTCAGGATAGGTCATCAATATCTGTTCAACAGGGGTCCGACACCCAGCACCGCTGCCAATCAGCTGCTTCACCTTCACAACCCTTTTAACCATTGTTTCTAAAGGCCCCAGGACAGGCGCGGATTGGTGGTAAACAAATCCATCTGCCTTCGTTTTCACCAGTCTATTACACAGGCCGATACAAAGTGTAAATGGGAGTAATGATCGCTACCACAGTTGTTCCTCCCTCATTCAGTCCAGTTGATTATCGGCAGCACATTCCTGATTACAGAAGAGATCTGCTGCCGATAATCATTCATTCTTCATCCTGATGAAAGACGCCCATCAGTCGGCTAATAAGTGTCTATTTGTTCATTCATCAGCTGATTGGGAGCCCGATTATACAAGCCCGTTATCCTATAAATGCTTGTTACTGACAACTGCCACAAATCTCATTTGGTTGAATAGGGCCACAGGCATCATGACCAATTGGAAGCGCTAAGGGCACGATGACATGTACTAGTAATTGTGTGACAGAAAGCCGCACCATTGTCTCACTGAGCAAGAATGCAGTGAACCCCTATGTAAAACATGGCGAGGATTTATTATGTCTTGTGACTGTTTTCTGTTGTCAAAAGGCATCCTTTTTAAAAAAAAATTATAAAGTGGGGCTCAGCGAAAGAGAGTAGTGCCACAGATTTGTCATACTTTATGTAAAGTGTAGCCGAGTTCTAGACCAGCTTCAGTTTCTGGTGCACAGCCCAAGGATGCACTAAATTTATTAAGAGTCCTACGCCTTGTAATATATTTGCTTCATCTCAATTCAGCAGACTTTATTTTAAAGGGATTGTGCAACTTTTTTAAAGTGATGGCCTGTCCTCAAGATAGTCCTTCACTAGCTGATTGGCGAGAGTCTGACACCCTGCACCACCGCTAATCAGCTGTTCGGTGTAGCTGCTTTGCTGGAAGTTTGCGCCGGAACTACACTGCACCATAAACATCATAGTGGCCAGCTCTTCTACCATTGAAGTCTATGAGGAGTGGCTGTGCAGTGATGAGTGCTGTTCACTACGGTGTTGACGGAGCTGATCAGCAGGGGTGCCGGATCCCCTCCTATCAGCTAGTGATGGCCTGTCCTAAGGGTCGACCATCCCTCAAAAAGTCTGGACAACCCCTTTAAAGATGTGTCCACGGGATGGATACACGATGGATTTGTCGCCACAGTTTGTGTGCTTTAACGCAGTGTAAGCTTCATGAAGTACATGTGGTTGGAGCTGCAGTCTACTTACAGATTTTTTTTCAACTTTGGAAAGTCTTTGTTAGAAGGGTCAACCAGTTGATGAGTGGTCCCACTGCTGAGACCGCAAGAATCAACTGTGATCAGTGGAGAAATCTGACAGCAAGTGTTTAATTTCCCTACAGCTCCACCGCAGGAGGAATGGAGAATTACACAGTTCTCACTGAATGGCTGGACCCGCTCCTGGAAGAGTCCAACCTAGATACAGAGCTCCTGTGGATCTGTGGGCAGAGACTCTGACACTTTTTGGAAACCTTTTGTGTATCCAAATCACCAAATTGTATATTTCTTGCCTATTGTGAACAGTGGGGAAATGAATGTATTCGGTGACTCGGATCTCCTTGATCACACCGCACCAGACAGAAATTGGGATCGGGCATGTTGTCAGAACTTGACTGTTTTGCGGCCCAGTTGGACCTGTGTCTTCAAGTCATCATATCTTGTTGTAGAAGCCAGATACAAAAAAAGAGGGGGGGTGCAATTTATCATTCCCCCAACGCCAGTTTTTTTGTGAAAAAGAAAAGTTGCAAACCCTGTATTAAAACGCAACTGCAACCAAATTCTATTGCAAGTGGAGTTTCTAAGCCGCCATTGCCACTTTCTCAAAAGGGGGCATGGGGAGGGAGCGAGGCCAGCGGGCCGGGCACACTTGTCTTCATTCACACCAGAAACTCAGACAGAAAGGAGGCATTCTAGAAGATGCGCCAAATCTATGACGAGGCCTGAGTCTCGGCATAAATTAGGCACATCCTCTGGCAGTGCAGGGGAAGTCAAGACTGGCGAAGAAAATGCCGGTCTTGATAAATGTCCCCCAAACTATTTTCATTTTTAATGCACACTGAAGGACATTTAACTTTTTTTCCCTTTCCATTCGATTCATTCCCTTTCTATAAGGAACAGTTTCACGTATTGCCAGTTTGGTAAAATCACCTCACGGATCCCCTGCTGCTCCCGTTCTGACACGTCCCTGCATTTTTTGCCAGTCACCATTACAGCCAGTGGTAGTCACATTTCCTGTGTGGAGAGGGATCGGGAAGCATCAGGACAGGGGAATGGTGGGGATCAGTGAGTTTAGTATGACTGCTTTTATTTATTTTAACACCGTAAAAATGAATACCAGCCAGACACCCCCTTTAATATATATTGGCATCTTTAAAACTCTTTTTGGTGGGGGAGGGAGGTGGTAATTTATCATAAGGGTAATATTTGAAGTCCGCTTGGCAGGAGTCTTCTTTGGCATACTTTGCGCCAAATGAGTCTTTTTAAAGGGAACCTGTCAGGTGGAACATGGTGTCTGAGGTCATAGAGAGGAGGAGCTGAGCAAACTGATATATAGTTATGTGTGAAAAGATTCAGTATAAATTGTAATTTATACAGTTATTAGTCCTGTGAAGTCCATGAGGCGGTCCTATCAGTGATTGACAGCCTTCCCTCCATGACTGTGTATACAGAGATAGCTGTCAATCACTGATAGGCCCGCCTCCTGGACTTCACAGCCCAGAATAAGCAGGAATTTAGATGTATAAAATACAAGCTCTACTGAATATTCTTCCATAAAACAATATACCAGTCTGCTCCGCTCCTCCTGCTCTATAACCTGCAGCTCAAACACCAGGTGACAGGTTCCCTTTAAACATAACTCTTTTCTAGAAATGCTCCTCAGGTTTTTCTACCCGATTGGCATGACTTTTTGAGTTTTTGAAAAGCCACAGATAATAAATACAGCATAAAAATGATGTACACTGAAACTGCGCCCAATTTCATACTTCAAAACGGAAAGTGGAGCACAGGTAATAAATGTTGCATAATTTTGTACAAGATACCGTGTGCGACGTCACCTGCGATGTTTTGGCGCTAAAATACTGTTGTGCTAGGTTCCATAAATGTCCCCCTTGGTACATAAAAAGTTGAGTGACTTTTGGAAGCCGTTTTATTTTACACCTTTCTTTTGAAGTTGCAAGGCCAGCCGAGCTCTATGTTCCTGTCATTAGTACTCCCATAATGCACTGCTGTCTGTGATAGGAAATTAGCTGAAATCTAGACATAAATGGAGAAAAAAAACGCAAAATGGCTACTTTCACACTCGCGTTCGGTGCGGATCTGTCTTGTATATGCACAGACGGATCTGCACGAATAATGCAAACGCTTGTATCCGTTAATAACGGATCCGTTTGCATTATTCATAAAAAAAAAAGTCTAAGTCAAAACGGATCCGTCCTGACTTACATTGAAAAAGTCAATGGGGGACGGATCCGTTTTCAATTGCACCATATTGTGTCAGTGAAAAACTGATCTGTCCCTAGTGACTTACTTTGTAAGTCTAGACCAGGCATGGCCAACCTGCGGCTCTCCAGCTGTTGTAAAACTACAACTCCCACCATGCCCTGCTGTAGGCTGCTAGCTGTAGGCAGTCTGGGCATGCTGGGAGTTGTAGTTTTGCAACAGCTGGAGAGCCTCAGGTTGGCCATCCCTGGTCTAGACGGATCCGTTAGGCTCCGCCTAGTCAGACGGTCACAAAAACGCTGCAAGCTGTGTTTTAGTGACCGTCTAAAAAACGTAACGGAGACCAAACGCAGCCAAATTGATGCATTGTGAACGGATCCTTATCCATTCAGAATGCATTAGGGCTGAACTGATCCGTTTTGGACCGCTTGTGAGAGCCCTGAAACGGATCTCACAAGCGGACCCAGAAACGCCAGTGTGAAAGTAGCCTTATCAGCACAACATAAGTATATAAGGTCAGCAACACTTATGGAACGACTCCACTTGTTTTGTAGATATTAGTATGAAAGTATGTAGAGCCAGAGGTAACAGACTGCCCTCTGCTGGATGGGAGGGAAGCTGCACTTTATTAGTTGTCAATGTTTTTTTGTTAGTTTTTTGAGCATAAAAGAAAAATAAATTCTTTCCATTGTAGAGTCTGAAAAATGACAAATTAAACATAGCTAATTGCATCTTAATGTTACAATTCTTTTGAGATTTCATTGTGGTATAGCAAAATGTATAAAAATCATTCACAGACCTACAACGATTTACCACAGAGTGAGGCCAGATTCAGATGTCTGAAAAACATGGAAGTATGTGGGTGCCTGCATGGCTTCTGGGTGCATCCTTTTTTTTTTTCTGGACACGTTCCTTTGGATGAATTAGTCTCAGATAGAAAACGGACCATGAAAAAAGACCAATGCACCATTTAGGCCTCATGCACACAACTGCATCCGTTTTGCGATCCGTAAAATTTATATGCGGTCCATATGCATGTCGCATGTTGTTGCAGACCCATTGACGTGACTGACACGGTCATCCGTGTGATTTCTGCATCCTTATGTCTGTTCCGCAAGAGATGGAACATGTCCTATACTTGTCCACAAAGTGTGGACCCATTGAAGTAAATAGGCCAGTAACAGAATGCAGCTTGCACGCGGACCACAACCATATTTTGCAGATCTGCGGTTTGTGGACCGCGAAACAGACACTGTTGTGTTCATGCGGCCTTACTTTAATGGGTCTGTGTGCTACCTGGGTGCAGTCCAGATAGATGGAAAATAGTTGTAAGAATCGGGCCTAATTCATAGATTTCCTCGAGTTGCTTCTCTAAATAAATGTGTGTCCGCCGATCACATAAAAATGCCAAATATACATGATTTAGCACGCATGAACGGTACGCTAGGCAAACTCTGATAAAAAATTAAAAAAGTCTTACAGGAGGTTCTCCTGCATGGGTAACCAACCATGATCTCCGGTGCCAACCCCTTTGGAAACTGGTGAACGCCAAGCTCATAGACTCCATCCATGTGGCCATCTGATGTGTATCTATGATATTTCAGAAGGCCACATTTGGCTGGATTTCCCATAGATTTTTTTCCCTCTGAGATCTGACAATCGATGTATTCTGTGACAACTGTGTATTCTGTAACTTTATTTGAAGCTGTACTTCATCTGGCAGCTTGCAGGGCATGTTGGGGGTTGTAGTTTAACACCGCTGGAAGACACTGGCGTAATTCAGATTTTCCAAGAGTTTTTTTTTTTTCTGATAAGTCATCAGTATCTGATCGGTAGGAGTCCAACAATCGGGACCCCCCGTCGATCAGCTGCCTGAGATGGAAGAGGCATGCGACTTCATGTTCATGGGTCATATTGCCTAGGCGGGCGCAACTCGGTCCCATTGAAGTGGATGGTCCTGAGCTCTGATACCAATAACAGCCGCTATACTATGTACGGCGCTGTTGTTCGTGAGCTGAGAGAAGACCATGGTCCTACTGTGAGCGCCACTGCATTCTCAAGCAACTGATCAGTGGGGGTCTTGGGTGTCGGACCCCCACTGATCAGATACTTAGTAGTCCTTTTCTTTGTGACAGTACGCCTGGCCTTGTATTCAGTTATATCCAGTTATTATGTGTTTTTTTTTTTTTTTGGCCCTGCAGAAATATAATTTCACACCACAGTGAGACTGGGTGTCCCTCGCTTATTTATTACACAGTAAGGGTGCACAGGGACTCCCACCACCGTACATACCCCAGTTATTGGTGCGGTCCTACACCAGCGCCGCTGCATGCTGAGCGAATCGGCAACCCTTCCAGCACAGATCAAATGTTAATTTATTGTTAAATTAAAATCAGGCTCGGAAGATACCGGGAACAATTTCTTACATTGTTGTTAGGAGTTCAGAGGAAGTATTGATGTGGAAAAAGAATTTAATGGCATTTGCTAGAGAGCTGTGTTAAACCAATTGAGTGTGGCTGATATGCAGCGCGGAGCAGTGTATGGCTCGTCCGGCTGAAATCAAGTGCTGTCGGCGCTCTGCAGAAATAATTTTTTTTATTCTATTTTTTTTTTACAGATGAAGATCTTGGAGTACATCATTATCATGAAAAGAAGGAATCGGGTAATGTCAGTATTTGTTACTATTCTGCTTTAACCCTGCCACGTGTGTAAGTAACTTACGCAGCATTTAACAGATGGAAGGGAAGTAAGAAATCCGAAAATAAATATTTTTTTATTTGTTATCCCGTGTAACCTCATACCGATCTTCTGTTTAGTGATTTGGCTCCATCCAAAGAGCATGTTCCCCACCTAGAGCTCCTCAGTTTAGTTTGCATTGAGAAACACAAGGCCTGTGCCTCTCTTCTGGAGGGGTGGCAGGAAGGGAACGCTCATTTGCCAATTTCACTCCTGCTTTTTGTATGTTTTAGTTATGCAATAGCCATGCAGTGCCAGTTTTCATCTCGCCGTGTAACATTGATTCATCTAGAAGCTGGCTGATTTCTCTTGAGCCGCCATTCCATTCCCGCCCTGTAGAGGGCATTGCATGCTCAGGAGTAGGCAGCGTTTGGCTGCGGCATCTGCAGCCGGTATCTGAAATAGGCATTTCAGAAGTAAATGATCAATTTTCTTTATCTGATTAATTGGGTTAATCCTAGAAGTTTCACAAAGGACCAAGAGGTCCCTACGGCTAAAGTTGCTCGTTGTTCCAGGCCGGAGCTGAGCAGAGGTTTGTGTGGGCATCCCTTGTCTTGTGTTTGCAACCACTAAGGTCTTGATGACAGACTGGCTCTGGATTCGGTTGCAGATCATTTTCGAATGTGATGAGATTGGAAACTTGGGATACTGACGTGCTCGCTGGTAGAGTCAAACCTTCATTTAAAATTTATTTCAGGGGTCACTTACTAAATCATCAAGCTTCATTAGTACGCATTAGAATTAAAGAGCGCCTTTTGTTCCCATTGGTGTCAGTGACTACAGTATATGCCCTTGTTTTCTTTCAGCTCCTCGGCCGGAGTATGGATACTTGGAGGAGAAGCAGCAGCTTTCTGAATGTAAGAACCACTAGATAACAGCATTCATGATGAATCATTGCTTCACTGTTGTGTTCCCTACATGACTCCTCGTGGAAACTTCTATAGAACATTCCTTACTTCTATGGCCAGTTCTCCCCCCCCCCCCCCCCCCATTTTCAGTCTCATTTTTGTATGTTACGATTATAATTTTGCAATTGATGGTGCAAAGAATGTGCTTGGTTTCAGCGATATGTGGATGCACCTATTTGGCGGTTGTCTTTATACGTAACCCGACTTTCCGTGTCTTCAGAGCTTGTGTGCATGTTGTTACAGATTCAGCAGGGCTGACTTTGTCATTTGGCGCAACCCAATGTGATATCCCAGTTTGATATAGGTGGTTTTACATAGGACTGCAGTCACACCTACTGCATTTTCCGCTCCCTGTTTTATTAAAGCACCAACTTTGCTACTTCTGTATGTGTCTGGCATACCTGCTCTTCTTCCTCAGCAAAAAAAATGTATTGTGTAAAAAAAAACTAAAAAAAAAAAAAAAAAAACACCAGTTACAGAATAATAATTCAACGTGTTTTAGTCCAAGTCCTAAAAAAACTCTTTCATTGAAAATGTTGTAACAGAGAAATAATAGATGCCTAGTAAAATAATATCTCCATCTTCCTATGAAAAGACAGGGCAACTATACTATAAAGAAAGTATAAATCATTGTGGAAACTCTATTACCAAATAACCATAATAATGATGGGGACTCGTTCTAAAAAAAATGAAATATACTGATGTGGACGTGAAGCTAAATCAATATGTGCTGCCGGTGCCTACATATTGAGGTGTCAGGGAGAGGCCTCTATGATTTGCTAAAGTTTACAATAAATTCGTCAAATAATATCTTGGAATTCACATATTCTGCTAGGTCACTATCATAGGAATGAATGTATTGCATGATATTATAAATGGCAGTTGGTGGTAGAACTAGAGAAATACTGCTTGTGTCCTGTATTAAGTGATTAAGCTTGTGTCAAGTAAATTGATTTGTGGCATAAAAATGATGTCTTGTTGCAATAATATATATATATAAAATTTAGTACCAGTTACCACCAGTTGATACAATATTAGTTTTTTCCTTTATCTTTATGAAGGTAAGTTCTGGCATGGCAGAATTTTTATACTCCAGATTTTGCCACCTTGCGTTACATGCATTTTACCTTAAAATTATGGCAGATTTCAACCTTTGCATTACAAATCCACAAATTGCGGATTTTCCCACTTTAATACCACCAGCATGCCTTAATATCTTCACATATGTTTCACTGCTTGTGAATGCATGAATCTGAACATACTCCAAATAGTTTGGTAAAAAATAAAATTTGCATTTATGATTTCATCTTGTTTCTTCCTTGTAACAATAGGTTAGATAGATTGAATAGATAGATACATGAGATAGATATTAAATAGATAGATATTAGAGAAATAGATCAGATGGATAGATATTAGATAGAGATTAGATGATGGGTAGATATCAGATAGGTAGATATTAGATAGAGTACACACACCTTGAATCGCACAGAGAATAAAACTACTAGATTACAATACAAAACTGATTATTTCTACACTCACCAGGACAGAAAAATACAGTGACAGAAACTACAAAAACAACAAAGCATGCCGATTCGAGGGTGAGTAGCGGGGCCCCTAATAAGATGTATCAGGTGACACTTTCTGCTTTGTAGTGTAGGTGAACAGCCTGCCATACCCCTTGTGATGCACAGCTCCCACCGTACTGATTCATTCTCTGGCAGGAGATTTTCCTTTTTCTTTCTTGTTTGACCGCTGAGTACTGCTCTCCTGCTCTAATCTCTCCTTTAATGGAGATTCCAAACTCCTTAGGTATGGCAATAAGACCTCAACAATCTCGAGCAGGATTTTTATCACACTGTTCTGCTTCAGTAAGGAGTATCAAGGCAAGCGTGGAGAACAAATTGCACCAAGCACAGCTAAAAAAAAAAAATGTCCGTTAATTTTACTGTCTTATTTCTGTGGCACATGTAGGGTTTTATGTTTGCATGCGTACACCTGTTGGAAAAAATCCATGATGGCTCTGTGAGGTTTGTACGCTCTGTTTCCTTGTTGTTTCTCAGCAGTGATATTCGCTTGCCGTGATTTTCATTTAAAAGAAAACTTGTGGAGTTCTTAAAAGGCTTATTCAAAAAGAGGGTTTTCCTCAATGAGGTGGCTTCCCTGGTGAACTGATTACCAGGATCCAGCCCCCGGAAGCCCTGGAGCAGGGATAAGGCTAATTTCACACTGCATTTATGGATTTTGTTAAATGTACCGTATTTTTCGCCCTATAAGACGCACTGGCCCATAAGACACACCTAGGTTTTAGAGGAGAACAATAAGAAAAAATATTTTTCATTAGTCCTCTGGTCAGACCACCAATCAGACTGCCAATGTTAATAAGACCCCAATAAGGCCTTAGATCAGACCCCCAATCAGACTTCAGCTAAAAGCCCCATGCCTCTCATCAGCCCCCCATATGTCTCTCACCGGCCCCCATTGCCTCTCACCAGCCCCCAGCCAAGTTATATCAGCCCCCATTGCCTCTCACCAGCCCCCAGCCAAGTTATATCAGCCCCCATTGCCTCTCACCAGCCCCCAGCCAAATTATATCAGCCCCCATTGCCTCTCACCAGCCCCCAGCCAAATTATATCAGCCCCCATTGCCTCTCACCAGCCCCCAGCCAAATTATATCAGCCCCCATTGCCTCTCACCAGCCCCCAGCCAAGTTATATCAGCCACCAGAAGCCTCATATGGAATAAAATAATAAAACACTTACCTTTCCTGCTCCAGACGCCGACACTCCTCTCCTCCAGTGCGATCCTCTTCATCCTGCCGCCGGCTGTGCTGTGAACTGGCGAGCACAGCCGAGTACCAGGAAGCGGTGAGTACAGAGCCTTCACCGCTTCCTGGTCCTCCAGTACTACTGAGCGCTTCCATAATAGAAGAGCTCATTAGTATTCGCCCTATAAGGTGCAGGGGCATTTCTTCCCACTTTTGGGCAAACAAATGCGTCTTATGAGGCGAAAAATACGATATATGCCAGAAAAAGTTTCCAACGTGTACTTCCCACACAAAATGTCACTCATATGGACTCTGCCCGGTGACTGGAGGCCTACGAATATCTTTATCATATTCACCAGCTTTCCCAGTGCATACAGTAAACATATACTGTAAACGAAGTGAAAGAAGATGAAGATGCAGTGTGAGAAATATCTGGCCATTATATAACTTGTGGAAAAAGTAGTATAGACAAACTGCTCACTCCCTTTACAATTCTGGATTGGATGCTCTAGTCTCAAATTGATTCACTCAAATCAACAAAGGCGTAATAAAAATATATGTTGTGAGACTGGCACTCCCTCGCATGGAAATAGAGCAATAATAGTAGTGTTGTTACACAATATTTAATATGGCACAATATCTAAAATACAATGTTACAATACTTGGCAGTTGCTGCAGCGGAAATACGATAACAATATCACTCAGTAAAAATACCTAAAATCTAAAACTTCAATAAAAACTCAAAAAAAAATCCAAAAAGAAGGGGACCATACATCCTGGATGGACAAAAATATTGCAAGCCAAAAGTGTCAGTCTATTCTTTATAGTGGTATTGGCATTTCTTTCTTATATGCAATATAACATGAAAATCCATGCAAGGCACTTTTTCAAATATTCGGAATTGTCCGATATAAATATTCGATAAAGTATCCAATCGGACACTGAGGAAGGGGAAAGGAGATCCCCGAAATGCGTTTGGTGCTTTTCAAAGACATCCCCAACAAGAGACCCCCACTGGAAGTTCGTATATTAATATCCGGATATATACAAAAGAATCGGAGCACTCCAAAGATAAAGATCCGGAATTTCAGCCATCCAAACTGGTCAGTACAAGTATAAGTTTACCTCTCGCGATATTACACTCTGATCGTTTGACCAGATCCGAGATTTGTGGATAACAATCGAGAGAGACCAGTGACGAACGAACCAGGTGGGACGCTAAACATCGAGAACCACGGGAATATGAATAAATACCGTGAGTAAAAATCAAAAAGGATCAAATATTGGGACTGCAGGATAATCGACATTCACCTGTGAGTAAAAACTTTGTGTCCGATTGGATACTTTATCGAATATTCGAAAAAGTGCCTTGCATGGATTTTCATGTTATATTGCATATAAGAAAGAAATGCCAATACCACTATAAGGAATAGACTGACACTTTTGGCTTGCGATATTTTTGTCCATCCAGGATGTATGGTCCCCTTCTTTTTGGATTTTTTTTGAGTTTTTATTGAAGTTTTAGATTTTAGGTATTTTTACAGAGTGATATTGTTATTGTATTTCCGCTGCAGCGACTGCCAAGTATTTTAACATTGTATTGTAACATTGTATTTTAGATATTGTGCCATATTAAATATTGTGTAACAACACTACTATCATTGCTCTATTTCCATGCGAGGGAGTGCCAGTCTCATAACATATATTTTTATTATATAACTTGTATTCTTCATCTGAGCATGCTCTACTAATTATTGTCAGTTTCTCCGAGCTCGGCTTCATGAGGGGGATAGTCTCTAGATACTATGATTAGAGATAATCGAATCGAAGCCGAATTTCCTTGTACTTCGTGTTAGCGAATCGACTTAACCTGAAATAGTGTAAAAAAGCTAAAAAAAAATTATACGTACCTCCTCCATTTGCTCGCGACGGGCTGCCATCTTGATTGAAGATCTCGTCCGAAAACCCGTGTGTGGTGACGTATGACAACACCACACCGGCCGGCGTGATGACGTAATCTCACGTTGTGCGAGATTTCGCTCCAGATCTTCAAGCAAGATGGCGGCGGCCGGCCCGTCGTGAGCAAATGGAGGTGGTAATTATTTTTTTTAATGTTAATTTCACACTGTTTTTACAACTATGATGTTTTTTACACTGTTTTTCTAACTATGATGTGTCCCATACACAGCACACAGGTGCTACCCCCTAGCTCTCTGTAGGATAGAAGCAACAGAGGCATGGAGGACATTATGCAGTTGTAGGGAGCAGTGTGGCTGTGACTCCAGAACTAGGGTAAGATAGTAAACTTACTAGAACCATCAGCAGCATCTGTGCGTGTTTCTCTGCCTCCCCCTCTCTGCCCGTGTCTGTTAAAGTGATGGAAACTGTTATGAAAACCAGATGGACCCCCATTATAGTCATTGGGGTTCGTCAGGGGATATTGGCATCCATCATGTGATGGCTTAGTCCCTGGCTTCCATTTCATTCTTTGTTCCTATGATGGAACATTCGGAAACTCGGAATGTCCAACACTGATGTGAAGGAAGTCTATGCCATCTTCACTGAATCTGGATTTTACCAATGGACTGAGTCAATGATCAGTGCAGAGGAAATGAGCCTGATAAGTAGAGAAAGAGGCCCTTTTCTCTAATAATATATATTACAAAGTTGCTTATACATGCTTTTATTATTGATTTATGAGACAAAAATGTAGTAATAGAACAACATGGGGAACTGATTTTATAGTTGATGTTCTTTGGCAGATGTCACAAGTCCTGTCCTGACTGTTTTCCTTCCTCCCATAGAGTTGTATGGAGTGGCACAGCACACAGGGCCACTGCTCCATTCAAGTTCCCCAATTGTAGTAACCCCACACAGAAAGTATCTGTAAAATCCAATCAAGGCTGGGTTTACATCTGCGCTGTGAACTGTCAGTCTGTTCCGGGCATAGCCGGATATCACCGCGCACCGCCGGATCCCCATTTACTGTAATAGGATCCAGCGGTAACTCGACAGCCTTCCGGCATGTATGCCGACTTTTAGGCCAGACAAAGAATGTTGCGTGTATCATTTTTTTGTCTGGCTAAAAGCCGGCATGTACGTCGCAGACAGTGACCGGATTACAGTGCTGGAGTTTACAATGCAGATGTGAATCTGGCCTAACGTGGTAGTAGGAGAGGTTACATGTAGAGAAAGTTAATACAAGGCACTTACTAATGTATTGTGATTGTCCCTATTGCCGCCTTTGCTGGCCATCATAGACTTTTATGATGACGGAATGCCTCTTATAGGCTTCCGTGGTGCATGCCGTAATAGAATTCCGTTATGGTCAGTGGTAGCGGAATCCATAATGGGATTCTTAGATAACCCAAACCTGTACGCTGAACTTGAAAACACAAGTTCGCTCATCACTACTGATGACCTATTCAGAGGATAGGTCATCAGTATTAAAAGGGTTTTCCAAGGCTTTAACATGCAAATTCCCCATTAAAATAAAGTGTGGAATCTGCGCCAAAAATCCTATGTGAACATACCTTTACTCTTTACAAAAAGTCTCATGCATATTTCTACGAGGCATATTTTCATGAGACTTTCTTTGGTCCAGAGTGCTTTATCAGCGCAGCCTGTAAGGTCTGTTCAGTCTGCACCGGCTGTCACCATTAATCCTAGCACAAGAGACCTCACAGGAAGTGCTGCACTCCAGATCACCGCAGGAGCCAAGCACTGACTGAATTCAGGCTCCCACTGTAACCGCCAGCATCAGAGTTAACTCTGATGTCGGCCACATAACCTCTTGGATGCCGCTGTTAGTAGCAACAGCAGCATCTAGGCTTCCAGGACTGCCATGACTGTATGTCTATTAGACTGTGTAGCAGCCACAGCCTAATAAACTGCTTTTCATTGTTACAGTGATACACTATAATGCATTGGTATACAAGGTATACCAGTGCATTATAAAAATGATGTCCGCTAGTGAGGGTAAAAAAATTTTTTTTTATTAATAAAATTTATATATAAATTATATTTTTTTTTTATTCCATAAGTTTTTTTTTTATCTAAGTGGTAAACCCACATATATGATATCACACCATTTTTGCCAAAAACCCTTATAATGATTTAAACCGCCCCATAAAAAAATGTTTTTGTTTTTCCCTACCCACCTTACCCTAAAAAATAATAGATCTTAATCTGTAAGCCCCATGTACCTGCAAAAACAAGCCACATATGGCTACATTAGAGCAAAAATGAAGTTCTGGCTCTTGGAATGCGGAAACGTAATGAGACCTCTTCTATTCTGTGCCAAAGTAGTAAAACACATAAAACGGCACATTTGGTATCGCTATTATCCTACTGACCCGTAGAATAACAGCAACTGCCACACAGTGAATGTTGGAAATTTAAAGTGCAAAAAACAATGGTGAGACTGCTTTTTCCCATTACCACTCCAAAAATGTAATAAAAGTTAAAGAGGACCTGTCACCACAAAATGCAATACAATAGGGAATAGGGATTGTGAGCCGCATTGAGGACAGTTGGTTGCTAATGTCTGTAAAGCGCTGCGGAATATAGTAGTGCTATATAAGTGCTTAAAATAAGTAAAACCTGTATACACACTGTTATAGAGCAGGATGAGCTGAGTAGAGTATATAGTTTTCTGGAAAAAGATTCAGTAAAACCTGTAATTTATACATTTTATATCTTTTCTTCTTTCACCTCCTGTGAACAGCTATTGGTACAGGGAGGAGGTGTTATCAGTGACTGACAGCGATCTCAGTATGCACACTTATACAAACGCAATGCTATCAATCACTGATAACTCCTCCCTCCTGTAACTATAGTTGTTAGAAAAAACTAAGATATAAATGTAAAAATTGCAGGTTTTACTGAAACATTTCCCACAAAATTATATAGCAATCTGCTTAAGTTCTCCTGTGCTTTCAGATCGCATTGTAATTTGTGATGACAGTTCCTCTTTAACCACCTCAGCCCCCAGTGCTTAAACACCCTGAAAGACCAGGCCACTTTTTACACTTCTGACCTACACTACTTTCACCATTTATTGCTCGGTCATGCAACTTACCACCCAAATGAATTTTACCTCCTTTTCTTCTCACTAATAGAGCTTTCATTTGGTGGTATTTCATTGCTGCTGACATTTTTACTTTTTTTGTTATTAATCGAAATTTAACGATTTTTTTTGCAAAAAAATGACATTTTTCACTTTCAGTTGTAAAATTTTGCAAAAAAAACGACATCCATATAGAAATTTTGCTCTAAATTTATAGTTCTACATGTCTTTGATAAAAAAAAAAATGTTTGGGTAAAAAAAAAAATGGTTTGGGTAAAAGTTATAGCGTTTACAAACTATGGTACAAAAATGTGAATTTCCGCTTTTTGAAGCAGCTCTGACTTTCTGAGCACCTGTCATGTTTCCTGAGGTTCTACAATGCCCAGACAGTACAAACACCCCACAAATGACCCCATTTCTGAAAGTAGACACCCTAAGGTATTCGCTGATGGGCATAGTGAGTTCATAGAACTTTTTATTTTTTGTCACAAGTTAGCGGAAAATGATGATTTTTTTTTTTTTTTTTTTTTCTTACAAAGTCTCATATTCCACTAACTTGTGACAAAAAATAAAAAGTTCTATGAACTCACTATGCCCATCAGCGAATACCTTGGGGTCTCTTCTTTCCAAAATGGGGTCACTTGTGGGGTAGTTATACTGCCCTGGCATTCTAGGGGCCCAAATGTGTGGTAAGGAGTTTGAAATCAAATTCAGTAAAAAATGACCTGTGAAATCCGAAAGGTGCTCTTTGGAATATGGGCCCCTTTGCCCACCTAGGCTGCAAAAAAGTGTCACACATCTGGTATCTCCGTACTCAGGAGAAGGTGGGGAATGTGTTTTGGGGTGTCATTTTATATATACCCATGCTGGGTGAGAGAAATATCTTGGCAAAAGACAACTTTTCCCATTTTTTTATACAAAGTTGTCATTTGACCAAGATATTTATCTCACCCAGCATGGGTATATGTAAAAAGACACCCCAAAACACATTCCTCAACTTCTCCTGAGTACGGGGATACCAGATGTGTGACACTTTTTTGCAGCCTAGGTGGGCAAAGGGGCCCATATTCCAAAGAGCACCTTTCGGATTTCACTCCTCATTTTTTCCTGAATTTGATTTCAAACTCCTTACCACACATTTGGGCCCCTAGAATACCAGGGCAGTATAACTACCCCACAAGTGACCCCATTTTGGAAAGAAGAGACCCCAAGGTATTCCGTGAGGGGCATGGCGAGTTCCTAGAATTTTTTATTTTTTGTCACAAGTTAGTGGAAAATGATGATTTTTTTTTAATTTTTTTTTTCATACAAAGTCTCATATTCCACAAACTTGTGACAAAAAATAAAAACTTCCATGAACTCTCTATGCCCATCAGCGAATACCTTGGGGTCTCTTCTTTCCAAAATGGGGTCACTTGTGGGGTAGTTATACTGCCCTGGCATTCTAGGGGCCCAAATGTGTGGTAAGTAGGTAAATGACCTGTGAAATCCGAAAGGTGCTCTTTGGAATGTGGGCCCCTTTGCCCACCTAGGCTGCAAAAAAGTGTCACACATCTGGTATCTCTGTATTCAGAAGAAGTTGAGGAATGTGTTTTGGGGTGTCTTTTTACATATACCCATGCTGGGTGAGATAAATATCTTGGTCAAATGCCAACTTTGTATAAAAAAATGGGAAAAGTTGTCTTTTGCCAAGATATTTCTCTCACCCAGCATGGGTATATGTAAAATGACACCCCAAAACACATTCCCCAACTTCTCCCGATTACGGAGATACCAGATGTGTGACACTTTTTTGCAGCCTAGGTGGGCAAAGGGGCCCATATTCAAAAGAGCACCTTTCGGATTTCACAGGTCATTTTTTACAGAATTTGATTTCAAACTCCTTACCACACATTTGGGCCCCTAGAATGCCAGGGCAGTATAACTACCCCACAAGTGACCCCATTTTGGAAAGAAGAGACCCCAAGGTATTCGCTGATGGGCATAGTGAGTTCATGGAACTTTTTATTTTTTGTCACAAGTTAGTGGAATATGAGACTTTGTATGAAAAAAAAAATAAAAAAAAAAATAAGCATTTTCCACTAACTTGTGACAAAAAATAAAAAATTCGAGGAACTCGCCATGCCCCTCACGGAATACCTTGGGGTGTCTTCTTTCCAAAATGGGGTCACTTGTGGGGTAGTTATACTGCCCTGGCATTTTCCAGGGGCCCTAATGTGTGGTAAGTAGGTAAATGACCTGTGAAATCCTAAAGGTGCTCTTTGGAATATGGGCCCCTTTGCCCACCTAGGCTGCAAAAAAGTGTCACACATGTGGTATCGCCGTATTCAGGAGAAGTTGGGGAATGTGTTTTGGGGTGTCATTTTACATATACCCATGCTGGGTGAGAGAAATATCTTGGCAAAAGACAACTTTTCCCATTTTTTTATACAAAGTTGGCATTTGACCAAGATATTTCTCTCACCCAGCATGGGTATATGTAAAATGACACCCCAAAACACATTCCCCAACTTCTCCTGAGTACGGCGATACCAGATGTGTGACACTTTTTTGCAGCCTAGATGCGCAAAGGTGCCCAAATTCCTTTTAGGAGGGCATTTTTAGACATTTGGATACCAGACTTCTTCTCACGCTTTGGGGCCCCTAGAATGCCAGGGCAGTATAAATACCCCACATGTGACCCCATTTTGGAAAGAAGACACCCCAAGGTATTCAATGAGGGGCATGGCGAGTTCATAGAAATTTTTTTTTTTTGGCACAAGTTAGCGGAAATTGATATTTTTAATTTTTTTCTCACAAAGTCTCCCGTTCCGCTAACTTGGGACAAAAATTTCAATCTTTCATGGACTCAATATGCCCCTCACGGAATACCTGGGGGTGTCTTCTTTCCGAAATGGGGTCACATGTGGGGTATTTATACTGCCCTGGCATTCTAGGGGCCCTAAAGCGTGAGAAGAAGTCTGGAATATAAATGTCTAAAAAATTTTACGCATTTGGATTCCGTGAGGGGTATGGTGAGTTCATGTGAGATTTTATTTTTTGACACAAGTTAGTGGAATATGAGACTTTGTAAGAAAAAAAAAAAAAAATTCCGCTAACTTGGGCCAAAAAAATATCTGAATGGAACCTTACAGGGGGGTGATCAATGACAGGGGGGTGATCAATGACAGGGGGGTTGATCAATGACAGGGGGGTTGATCAATGACAGGGGGGTTGATCAATGACAGGGGGGTTGATCAATGACAGGGGGGTGATCAGGGAGTCTATATGGGGTGATCACCACAGTCATTGATCATGCCCCTGTAAGGCTTCATTCAGACGTCCGGATGCGTTTTGCGGATCCGATCCATCTATCAGTGCATCCGTAAAAATCATGCGGACATCTGAATGGAGCTTTACAGGGGGGTAATCAATGACAGGGGGGTGATCAGGGAGTCTATATGGGGTGATCACCACAGTCATTGATCACGCCCCTGTAAGGCTTCATTCAGACGTCCGGATGCGTTTTGCGGATCCGATCCATCTATCAGTGCATCCGTAAAAATCATGCGGACGTCTGAATGGAGCTTTACAGGGGGGTAATCAATGACAGGGGGGTAATCAATGACAGGGGGGTGATCAGGGAGTCTATATGGGGTGATCACCACAGTCATTGATCATGCTCCTGTAAGGCTTCATTCAGACGTCCGGATGCGTTTTGCGGATCCGATCCATCTATCAGTGCATCCGTAAAAATCATGCGGACATCTGAATGGAGCTTTACAGGGGGGTAATCAATGACAGGGGGGTGATCACCACAGTCATTGATCATGCCCCTGTAAGGCTTCATTCAGACGACCGGATGCGTTTTGCGGATCCGATCCATGTATCAGTGCATCCGTAAAAATCATGCGGACATCTGAATGGAGCTTTACAGGGGGGTGATCAGGGAGTCTATATGGGGTGATCACCACAGTCATTGATCATGCCCCTGTAAGGCTTCATTCAGACGTCCGGATGCGTTTTGCGGATCCGATCCATCTATCAGTGGATCCGTAAAAATCATGCGGACGTCTGAATGGAGCTTTACAGGGGGGTAATCAATGACAGGGGGGTAATCAATGACAGGGGGGTGATCAGGGAGTCTATATGGGGTGATCACCACAGTCATTGATCATGCTCCTGTAAGGCTTCATTCAGACGTCCGGATGCGTTTTGCGGATCCGATCCATCTATCAGTGCATCCGTAAAAATCATGCGGACATCTGAATGGAGCTTTACAGGGGGGTAATCAATGACAGGGGGGTGATCACCACAGTCATTGATCATGCCCCTGTAAGGCTTCATTCAGACGTCCGGATGCGTTTTGCGGATCCGATCCATCTATCAGTGGATCCGTAAAAATCATGCGGACGTCTGAATGGAGCTTTACAGGGGGTTGATCAATGACAGGGGGGTAATCAATGACAGGGGGGTGATCAGGGAGTCTATATGGGGTGATCAGGGGTGATTAGGGGTGATCAGGGGCTAATAAGGGGTTAATAAGTGACGGGGGGGGGGGGTGTAGTGTAGTGTAGTGGTGCTTGGTGCTACTTTACTGAGCTACCTGTGTCCTCTGGTGGTCGATCCAAACAAAGGGGACCACCAGAGGACCAGGTAGCAGGTATATTAGACGCTGTTATCAAAACAGCGTCTAATATACCTGTTAGGGGTTAAAAAAAACACATCTCCAGCCTGCCAGCGAACGATCGCCGCTGGCAGGCTGGAGATCAACTCTCTTACCTTCCGTTCCTGTGAGCGCGCGCGCCTGTGTGCGCGCGTTCACAGGAAGTCTCGCGTCTCGCGAGATGACGCGTATATGCGTGACTGTGCGCAGCGCTGCCACCTCCGGAACGCGATCCTGCGTTAGGCGGTCCGGAGGTGGTTAATGGGTTATATCCCCAAATGGTGTCACAAAAAATTAATATCGCCCTTTGAAAAACAAGCTCTTATACAGTTACATCAACAAAAAAAAACTAAAAATATATGTCCGGAAAAAAAAAGTTTTAGAAAAATTAAGGTATGACTCTCAAAGCTCAATGAACTAGTAAACAAAATATATTTATTATAAAAAATGTATTTAGTAATGTTGGTATTCATTCCAAAGGAATTAGGATAAAGTAATATAAATAAAATAATTAAAAATAAAACAAAATATGAAATATATTTTATATATTTTATATTATTTTAATATTAGTTTGTCTAATTCCTTTGGAATAAATACCACCATTATTAACCCTTTCATGACCAACGGTTAATGTTGCCCCCATGTCCACGTCTAATTTTGCAAATCTGACATGTATCACCTTATGTGGTAATAACTTTGGAACGCTTTTACTTATCCAAACCATTCTAAGATTGTTTTTTTTCGTGACACATTGTACTTCATGATAGTCATAAATTTGAGTCAATACATTTCACCTTTACAGAAAGTGATACCTCATAAAATATTTAGTACTTAATATCCCCCATATGTCTACTTTATGTTGGCATCATTTTGTAAATGTCATTTTAATTTTTTAGGACGTTAGAAGGCTTAGAATTTTAGAAGCAATTCTTAAAATTTTTAAGAAAATTTTGAAACCCATTTTTTAAGGACCAGTTAAGGTCTGAAGTCACTTTGTGGGGCTTAGATAGTGGAAACCCCACATAAATGACCCCATTGTAGAAACTACACCCCTCAAGTTACTCAAAACTGATTTTTACAAACTTTGTTAACCCTTTAGGTGTTCCACAAGAATCAAAGGAAAATGGAGATGAAATTTCTAAATTTCACTTTTTTGGCAGATTTTCCATTTGAATCCATTTTTTTCTTTAACACATCGAGTGTTAACAGCCAAACAAAACTCAATATTTATTACCCTGATTCTGCGGTTTACAGAAACACCCCACATGTGGTCATGAACTGATGTAAGGGCACACGGCAGGGCATAGAAGAAAAGGAGCGCCATATGGTTTTTGGAAGGCAGATTTTGCTGGACTGATTTTTAGATGCCATGTCCCATTTGAAGCCCCCCTGATGCACCCTACAGTAGAAACTCCCAAAAAGTAACCCCATTTTGGAAACTTGGGGATAAAGTGCCAGTTTTATTGGTACTATTTTGGGGTCCATATGATTTTTAATTGCTCTATATTACGTTCTTTGTGAGGCAAGGTAACAACAAAAATAGCTGTTTTGGCACCGGTTTTATTTTTTACAAGATTCATCTGATGGGGTAGATCATGCGCTATTTTTATAGAGCAGGTTGTTACGGATGCAATTAAATAAAATATGTCTACTTTCGTTGTTTGTTTGTTTCAGTTTTACATAATAAAGATTTTTTATTTTTTTAATTAGGTTTTTGTGTGTCCATTTTCTGAACGCCATATTCTTTTTATTTTTCTGCCGATCGTCTTGTGCAGGGGCTCATTTTTTGCAGGAAGAGTTGACGTTTTTATTGGTACCATTTTTGGGTACATATGATTTTTTGATCATTCATTATTACACTTTATGGGGCAAGGTGACCAAAAAATTGGTTCTTTTAGCCAGGGTGGATTTGATTTAAATTAAACTGATTTAAATCACAATTTAAATCTCTAGTCAGTAAGGCTTGATTTAAATCATAGTTTTCTATATAAAGACTAATTCTTGCTGGTATAACTTATAATATGCAAGTAGATGAAGATTTTTAGAATAACAACTTTTCATATCAGTTTGATTAGGTTGATTCTGTATTCATAGGTTTGTAGAAGTTAGGATTAAGGTCTTTTTCTCAACTCTGTTCATGTTATAACATTTTTGCTGTGAAGAAGAGGCATGTGATCTCTGCTGAGTCAAATTCAGTTTTGAGAACTTCAAAAGTAAACCAAGCATCGTGATAATATCTTGTAGGCAGAGAAACTGCCCAATAATCTTACAAAATCCTCTGGAAGAGCATGACATTGTGAATGGATTAATAGAACTGTATAGTCAGTTCTACATTTACACTAAGGCTGATCAGACCCTCAGGGTCTGATCAGCCTTCGATACATGGCAGCCCGGACACCTTTTGTAAGGCGTATGGTTGCCATGGCAACTATTGCACCACTGCCATTGCAGGAGAGAGGGAGCTCCCTCCCTCTCAACCCCATGGATGCCACGGGCGGCTGCTGACCACGGCATCTATGAGGTTAAACGGCCGATCAGTGCCAGCACCGATTTCGCCCGTTGCAGCAGGGTGTTAGCTGCCATCAATGCCGGCACATAGGAACAGCCTGCAGGGGGACAATGGGGGCAATCGGAGGCACAATGGCAGCATCTGGGGGCATATGGGGAGCAGTGAAGATATCAGGGGCATGGGGGAACAGTGGGGGTCATTGCTGATTTCAGGCTGTGATCTCCAGCGTGGTGCCGCCCTCCGATTTAGTTAGTCTGCATAGACTATACAGTCGTGGCCAAAAGTTTTGAGAATTAGATAAATATTGGAAATTGGAAAAGTTGCTGCTTAAGTTTTTATAATAGCAATTGGCATATACTCCAGAAAGTTATGAAGAGTGATCAGATGAATTGCATAGTCCTTCTTTGCCATGAAAATTAACTTAATCCCAAAAAAAACTTTAGACTGCATCTCATTGCTGTCATTGAAGGACCTGCTGAGATCATTTCAGTAATCGTCTTGTTAACTCAAGTGAGAATGTTGACGAGCACAAGGCTGGAGATCATTATGTCAGGCTGATTGGGTTAAAATGGCAGACTTGACATGTTAAAAGGAGGGTGATGCTTGAAATCATTGTTCTTCCATTGTTAACCATGGTGACCTGCAAAGAAACGCGTGCAGCCATCATTGCGTTGCATAAAAATGGCTTCACAGGCAAGGATATTGTGGCTACTAAGATTGCACCTCAATCAACAATTTATAGGATCATCAAGAACTTCAAGGAAAGAGGTTCAATTCTTGTTAAGAAGGCTTCAGGGCGTCCAGGAAAGTCCAGCAAGCGCCAGGATCATCTCCTAAAGAGGATTCAGCTGCGGGATCGGAGTGCTACCAGTGCAGAGCTTGCTCAGGAATGGCAGCAGGCAGGTGTGAGCGCATCTGCACGCACAGTGAGGCGAAGACTTTTGGAAGATGGCCTGGTGTCAAGAAGGGCAGCAAAGAAGCCACTTCTCTCCAAAAAAAAACATCAGGGACAGATTGATCTTCTGCAGAAAGTTTGGTGAACGGACTGCTGAGGACTGGGGCAAAGTCATATTATCCGATGAAGCCTCTTTCCGATTGTTTGGGGCATCTGGAAAAAGGCTTGTCCGGAGAAGAAAAGGCGAGCGCTACCATCAGTCCTGTGTCATGCCAACAGTAAAGCATCCTGAGACCATTCATGTGTGGGGTTGCTTCTCATCCAAGGGAGTGGGCTCACTCACAATTGTGCTCAAAAACACAGCCATGAATAAAGAATGGTACCAAAACACCCTCCAACAGCAACTTCTTCCAACAATCCAACAACAGTTTGGTGAAGAACAATGCATTTTCCAGCACGATGGAGCACCGTGCCATAAGGCAAAAGTGATAACTAAGTGGCTCGGGGACCAAAACGTTGACATTTTGGGTCCATGGCCTGGAAACTCCTCAGATCTTAATCCCATTGAGAACTTGTGGTCAATCCTCAAGAGGCGGGTGGACAAACAAAAACCCACTAATTCTGAAAAACTCCAAGAAGTGATTATGAAAGAATGGGTTGCTATCAGTCAGGAATTGGCCCAGAAGTTGATTGAGAGCATGCCCAGTCGAATTGCAGAGGTCCTGAAAAAGAAGGGCCAACACTGCAAATACTGACTCTTTGCATAAATGTCATGTAATTGTCGATAAAAGCCTTTGAAACGTATGAAGTGCGTGTAATTATATTTCACTACATCACAGAAACAACTGAAACAAAGATCTAAGAGCAGTTTAGCAGCAAACTTTGTGAAAACTAATATTTGTGTCATTCTCAAAACTTTTGGCCACGACTGTACAATCGGAGTGATCGTCGGCAAGTGACCACTCTGATTGGTCCCTTGCCGGCATTACTAGACTGTATGCTGTCCGTGACAGCAGCAGAGCAGGGACAGAAGATTTAATCCAAGCGTTTTGCAGCGCTTGAATTAAAGAGCTGTCATGACCTCTATACACGTGCTAGCTGCACGGGGTATGTGCAAATAGCACGTATATAGCCGTATGGCAGTCGGGAAGGGGTTAAATATATATTTTATAATAAGTACGGTATATTTTGTTTACTGGTTTATTGAGCCTTGAGACGAATACCTTAATTTTTCTATATGTATTTAACGTTTTTTTTTGCTTTATAAGACACACTTTTTTCCCAAATGCGTCTTATAAAGCGAATGATGCAATTTGTACATGGCTGACACTGATATATGCTGCACAGCGCGGCCTGCGATGTATCAATTACAGTTGACCTCTATCAAGCGGGGTGGGAGGAGGGGCTGGAGGCCGGCAAGTGCAACAGCAGGGCTCGGTGCAGTCACTGTACTCCATTTCACCGGGCCCCGCTCACAGCAGTCTTCACATGTAAAGTCTATTCATGTAATCCTCAACCAGTTTCTCTGCTTTGTTAAACTACCGTAACCGTCTGTAGTAGTGCTCACTATCAAAGCAGCGGGCAGGCTGGCAGTGTAACGTCACTCACTCGGTCATGCTCCTCCCAGCTGAAGCTGGCGGAGCAGCAGCGTGACTGAGTGAGTGACGTGACGCTTCTGGCCTGCCCGCTGCTTTGATAGTGAGCACTACTACAGACGGTTACGGTAGTTTAACAAAGCAGAGAAACTGGTTGAGGATTACATGAATAGACTTTACATGTGAAGACTGCTGTGAGCCGGGCCTGGGGGTCACTATTTTACACAGGGACATGAGAGGACACAGAGGGGACCAGCATAAGATGCTATATATGTGTCATCCACAGATCCTCCATAGCAGTGTGTCATCCACAGATCCCCCATAACAGTGTCATCCACAGATCCCCCATAACAGTGTCATCCACAGATCCCCCATAACAGTGTCATCCACAGATCCCCCATAATAGTGTCATCCACAGATCCCCCCATAACAGTATCATCCACAGATCCCCCATAATAGTGTCATCCACAGATCCCCCATAATAGTGTCATCCACAGATCCCCCATAATAGTGTCATCCACAGATCCCCCATAATAGTGTCATCCACAGATCCCCCATAATAGTGTCATTCACAGATGCCCCCATAACAGTGTCATCCACAGATCCCCCCCCCATAATAGTGTCATCCACAGACCACCATTAGTTCAAAACCCACCAAAAGCACACCTTTTGGTTAAACAAATTTATTTTCTTATTTTACTCCTCAAGAACCTAGGTGGGTCTTAAAAAGCAAAGAATACGGTATATATTTCTGTTGGCAACAGACTGGTATAGACGTTCGGCATAATTTTAACAGATTAATTTCCATAATCTGTGGGGGTGAGCCATCCATTTTATCGTATATGAAACTCTTCCTTGGCTGAAAATACTCCTCAAAAATGCTAACTTGTACGGAAAAAAAATGTAGTGCAGCCTCTGGCAACTAGTAGAGAATTAATAAAAACAGGTTGTCAGTCATTGCATTTTCCATCCCTGCCTACATTATTAATCAGAGGTTAAACACAAATTTTGTAACTGCCTCTTCTTTCCTGTGACTGTTGGAGGTCCCAGTGGTCAGACCCTTAACTGATCAATCGGAATACCTCTTTAAATGTTTTAATTTAAGTTCATTCTATAAGAAGTTTATTGAGTTTGAAAAATAGATGTGAATGTACTGTATATTTATTCTACTGTAGGATGTAGTGCTAACATCCTGGAGATCTGTCCCATCACTGACTGACTGTACATTTTAATTCCGCTCGGTATTATACATAACTATGCAGACAGTAAATTTTGGGCATATCAGCCATAGGATAGAGGCTAAGTGTCTGTTCAGTAGGAGTCCAACCCCTCGCCTCCACTAGAACACATTAGACACTCGTGCATGTCCGACGCTCCTTTCAACTGTGTGGGATTGCAAGAGATAGCTGAGTGGCAGCTGGGATCCTAACAAGGACTCCTGTGTCTGCCATCTGTATTTGCCTATTAGATCCTGACTAAGGGCTCATGCACACGACCGTATGGCTTTTACAGTGTTTTGCGGTCCGTTTTTTACGGATCAGTTTTTTGTTTCCGTTTTTCCATATGCCATATACAGTATGTAGTAAATACATAGAGAAAATTGGGCTGGGCATAACATTTTTAATAGATGGTTCAGCAAAAACGGAACGGATACGAAAGACATAGGCTACATTCACACGTCCGTGGTGTGTTGCGGACCCGCAAATTGCGGGTTCGCAACACACCAGCCCGTCACCCCCATAGAAATGCCTATTCTTGTCTGCAAGCTGCGGACAAGAATAGGACATGCTCTATCTTTTTGCAGAGCTGCGGACCCAAAATCGGGGCCGCGCTCCGCAATTGCGGCTGCAGACAGCACACTGTGTGCTGTCCGCATCCATTCCGTCCCCATAGAGAATGAAAATTGCGGAAAGGATGCGGACCAATTTTGCGGACGTGTGAATGGAGCCTTACTGATGCATTTCCGTATGTGTTCCTTTTTTTTGCGGACCCATTGACTTGAATGGAGCCAAGCACCGTGATTTGCGGACAAGAATAGGACATGTTCTTTCTTTTCACGTTATGGAAATACTGAAACGGAATGCACACGGAGACACTTCAGTATTTTTTGCTGAACCATTGAAATAAATGGTTCAATATATGTATCGCATACTGAACGCAAAATACTGTCGTGTGCATGAGCCCTAAGGCAGAGCCTAATAGGTTGCTTGTCAGTAGATCACTGACAAGCAGTAATGCACTGTAGTACTGGAATATTGCAGTTAGGGCTGCAGTAAACGATTATTTTAGACATCGAGTATTCTATCGATAATTTTTTACGATTAATCGAATACTCTAATAAGAAAACCTGAATTAATAGACTGTTTTCCTTTATAAAAACTCATCAGACCCCCTGCCATCAGTCCCCAACACCCTTCGTTTCCCCCTGTGCGATCAGCCCAAGTGCATCAGTTCCCCCCAGTGCCATCAGCTCCACTATCCCCCAGTGCCATCAGTATACCGGTACATTCACAAGACCAAAACAGGTCCACAAACAGGGATGCCGGTCGTGTCTGTTCTGCATTTTGCAGAACTCACACTGTCATCCCTGTGATAGAATAGGACATCCTCTATATTTTTGTCGGAGCCGTGTAACAGAACTATGGATGTGGACAGCATCTTTCGCGGACCCATTAAAATGAATGGGTCTGCACCTGTTCCGCAAATGTTGGACCCATAAATCCGGTGGTGTGAATGAACCCTAATACTGTACGATCCTGTGAGAGGAGGGGAGGTCAGCACGGGACCTGTCACGGACACACGCTCACTGGTGGCTCTCTGGCCTTAAATGTTGCCAACAGGGATACAGATTGAGGTGCAGGGTCACTAGATTTTGCTGCCCTCAGGTAGGGACATCTAGCTGGTACACCATAATACTGGGCACCTCTACAACTTCTGACCAGAAACAATAGGGCACTAAGGACAGCTGGGAATTTTAGTTAACATGGAAAATGCTGAGTGAAGAGTACCACATGCAAGGCTGTACTTGTCATACACACAGGTCGCCATATTGCTTGCCATCTCCAGAAGACCAGCTTAGCAGCCTGTGACTTGCAAGCAGAGCGCATAGGTCCAGACACCATGGCTCTCACTTAGCCTGAGCACCGGTCTCCTCCACAGGATGGTGCCACCTTCCTTCCCTACACATACATGCCAGCCTAGTGGCCCAGCTGGTACATTACAACCAGACCTAACCAGCCATGAGCAGCAACATCCCGTTCACATTGTCGTATATGAACGCGCTAGTCACCTGGTGGCATTTTGTAAGCTGAGACGCGTCTAACCAGACCCCGCACTCTTCTGACAGCGGCAGGGCATGTTTTCTGCTCTTCATCTCGGGCAACGGCAGCAATGGAGGAGGAACACTGAGCTAGTGTCACTGGCCGCCTGATAGACTGGCTCTGAGATGCCGTTTCCAATTTCCCGCGCCGGGTCCTTGCTGTGAGCCTTAGGTGACCTGCGCACTGCCTGCACTGTGCGGACTACAGCCTAGGTGTCCATGTAACTGCCTGCTCTCCGGTACTGAACATTGTACTTGAAGGCGAGAGGGAGACCCTGCCATGATTGGAGTACACAAGCAGCCAAAGAACATTACGGGTGACCACGGAGCGGCGAGTAATAGCAAGCGCTTCACAATAATCAATCTCTACTTTTAAATTGTTGGGGGGTTCATACTCATAGCCTTCAGTTTCGGAGACTGAAGCCTTACCAGTGTGCTACAGAGCCCACTGCTGCTTCTGGTTGGAATTTGTCTAACTAAAAAATGTCTGTATTTACCAGGATATTGGGTTAACAGCAAAAGTCTTTTAGTAATCACAAAAATATGTAACGGAGTAAAATAAATTTACCATAAACATATTTTAGTTATCTCTCTTATAACAAATTATATAATATCATATCTTAATATAATATCTTTATTATTATTTATTTTGCTCCATTATATTTTCGCGATTACTAAATATATTGGATTTTTGTGGTTATCCCAGGATTCAAACTCACAACCTTCTGTATGGAAAACACATTACTAATGGCTTACAAATGCCTTCGGACCTGACATGTATGGAAGCCTGAGATGCCCAGTCCCCAGGCTGAGTCTCATAGGCAACTGTCAGTGTAAAACTGACAGTTTCAATGCAGTACAATACAGTATGTAAGGTACTGCATTGAAACAGCAATCAGTCACTCAAATGTTTAAGTCCCATAGTGAGAATAAGATAAAAAAGTAAATTCAAAAAAATTAAAGTATATTAAAAATTAATTTCAACTGTAAAAAGCCATTTTAAATGGTAAAAAAATAGAAAAATATAGACATATTGGGTATCTCTGCTCTGTAAAAATATGGCCTGATCTACCCAATCAGGTGAAAAAAATAATTATATATATATATATATATATATATATAACTATGCCAGAATAGTCATTTTTTGGTCACCATGCCTTGCGAAAAGTATAATATCAAGAGATCAAAAAATCTTATGTAACTCTTATCTTATACTGTATAACTCTCAGAAATGGCAACAGAAAACATGTGTTAAAAAAAAAAATATATATAATATATAAAATTAGTATCTCTGTAATTGTCCTGACCAGCAGAATAAAGTTAGTTATTTTTCCCACATGGTGCACACTGCAATAACAAAACCCAAAAAGCAATAGCAGAATTGCTACCTCTTCTCCTGCTTCCCAAAAAAACTAAATTAAAAAGTGATCAAAAAGTCTTGTGTGCCCCAAAGTACTACCAATGATAAACGACAACTCATCCCACAAAAATACGCCCTGAGACATCTCCATAGGGAGAAAAATGAAAGATTTATGGTTGGCAGAAAATAGCTGTAGTGGTACCCCAGAGGCTGTTTTAAAGCAACATGGCGCCTGTAAATCAATCCCTTCTGAACACTGCAACATACCCAAACAACAGTTTATGTTCTTCCCTTGATTACTTGCAGGGATTAGTTTCCAAAATGGAGTCACTTATTGGGGGTTTCCACTGCACGGATACCTCATGGGCTCTGCGAATGTCATGTAGCACCCAAAAACCATTCCAGCAAAATATGCACTCCTCCCCTTCTGAGCCCTACCTTGTGCCCATACAGCAGCTTACATCCACATTTACAGCATTTCTGTGCCCAATAGAGCCTGCCTATGAATTCAAGTAGTGTGGTGTGAGTCTCAGCGTAAGCCGAACACAACATACAGTACAGACCAAAAGTTTGGACACACCTTTCTCATTCAAAGAGTTTTCTTTATTTTCATGACTATGAAAATTGTAGATTCACACTGAAGGCATCAAAACTATGAATTAACACGTGGAATTATATACATAACAAACAAGTGGGAAACAACTGAAAATATGTCATATTCTAGGTTCTTCAAAGTAGCCACTTTTTGCTTTGATTACTGCTTTGCACACTCTTGGCATTCTCTTGATGAGCTTCAAGAGGTAGTCCCCTGAAATGGTTTTCACTTCACAGGTGTGCCCTGTCAGGTTTAATAAGTGGGATTTCTTGCCTTATAAATGGGGTTGGGACCATCAGTTGCGTTGAGGAGAAGTCAGGTGGATACACAGCTGATAGTCCTACTGAATAGACTGTTAGAATTTGTATTATGGCAAGAAAAAAAGCAGCTAAGTAAAGAAAAACGAGTGGCCATCATTACTTTAAGAAATAAAGGTCAGTCAGTCAGCTGAAAAATTGGGAAAACTTTGAAAGTAAGGGCTATTTGACCATGAAGGAGAGTGATGGGGTGCTGCGCCAGATGACCTGGCCTCCACAGTCACCGGACGTGAGCCCAATCGAGATGGTTTGGGGTGAGCTGGACCGCAGAGTGAAGGCAAAAGGGCCAACAAGTGCTAAGCATCTCTGGGAACTCGAAACAAGGTACAGCGGCTCACCTCCTCTCTAAAACGGAATAGGTGCACGCCCCCTGGTCCCACCCTCAGGATCAAATGGAAATGCTAATAAAAACAAAAGGTGTGGGGGGGCACACTACAGAAGGGAACACCAGGCAGTATATCAATTATACACTTTATTGTGTTAAAATGGTTAAGAGCATTCCCCTAAAATATCATAAAATATAAACCTAATACAAATCTAAGTAATGCACACAAGGTATAGCCGTGGAGCGGCTGGTGATGAATAGTTGTAATCTTAGGTCAATGTCCACAATCACTATGCACCAGCGAATGTCCAAATATACTGGGTAGATGGTTTTGAATAAATGACCCCCAAAGAAACATACAGTCTCAAATTTCGTCCGCGGCACTTGCTGGGTTTAACCTATAACGATAGGCTTAGTACCGCTGCCTTCCACAGTAGGATTAATGTGCTCTAAAAGAGCTCGGTCTTACCGGTCTTCACTGCTATTGATGCAGCGTTGGTCTGTAGGCCGCACACCCGCAGCGTCCCACGTGGTGTGCTTCTGCCTGAACGTAGCGTCCCACGTGACCTGGTATCCAAAGCGACCGGATGCTTCCTTGATGACGTCAGTCTTATGCGACAGCTTTCACAGCACCGCCGCGAAATTGGATTTTCTTTCTTTCTTTACCGGTTTTATTCCTTTACTTTTGGTTCTAGGTGGATCAACGCTCACTCTAACAACCGCCAGACGCGTTTCGGGGTCTCTCGCCCCTTCCTCAGTGGCCACTGAGGAAGGGGCGAGAGACCCCGAAACGCGTCTGGCGGTTGTTAGAGTGAGCGTTGATCCACCTAGAACCAAAAGTAAAGGAATAAAACCGGTAAAGAAAGAAAGAAAATCCAATTTCGCGGCGGTGCTGTGAAAGCTGTCGCATAAGACTGACGTCATCAAGGAAGCATCCGGTCGCTTTGGATACCAGGTCACGTGGGACGCTACGTTCAGGCAGAAGCACACCACGTGGGACGCTGCGGGTGTGCGGCCTACAGACCAACTCTGCATCAATAGCAGTGAAGACCGGTAAGACCGAGCTCTTTTAGAGCACATTAATCCTACTGTGGAAGGCAGCGGTACTAAGCCTATCGTTATAGGTTAAACCCAGCAAGTGCCGCGGACGAAATTTGAGACTGTATGTTTCTTTGGGGGTCATTTATTTAAAACCATCTACCCAGTATATTTGGACATTCGCTGGTGCATAGTGATTGTGGACATTGACCTAAGATTACAACTATTCATCACCAGCCGCTCCACGGCTATTTTGCGGCTATACCTTGTGTGCATTACTTAGATTTGTATTAGGTTTATATTTTATGATATTTTAGGGGAATGCTCTTAACCATTTTAACACAATAAAGTGTATAATTGATATACTGCCTGGTGTTCCCTTCTGTAGTGTGCCCCCCCACACCTGTTGTTTTTATTAGCATCTCTGGGAACTCCTTCACGACTGTTGGAAGACCATTTCAGGGGACTACCTCTTGAAGCTCATCAAGAGAATGCCAAGAGTGTGCAAAGCAGTAATCAGAGCAAAAGGTGGCTACTTTGAAGAACCTAGAATATGACATATTTTCAGTTGTTTCACACTTGTTTGTTATGTATATAATTCCACATGTGTTAATTCATAGTTTTGATGCCTTCATAGTCATGAAAATAAAGAAAACTCTTTGAATGAGAAGGTGTGTCCAAACTTTTGGTCTGTACTGTATATGCCATATCTCTGGAAAATTAGCAATTTTCATTTTTCACGGTCCACTGCACATTAATACCAGTGCAGTCAAAATGCTCACTCCACCCCCTAATACCTTGAGAGGCAGAGTTTCCAAAATGGGGTCACTTCTCATGTGCTCCATTTATTTCACACCAGTTGTCAGCACAATTGGTGTAAATCGCCACGGTGGGCCTCAAAATGCACATGGTACTCTTATACTCCTGCTCCATTTCTTACGCTCAAAATGGATAACCAATAGCGGGGTGCTTTTTCTCCTGTTACCATTTGTGAAAATGAAAAGTTTGGGGCTAATGTAACATTTTATTGGAAACCATTTCATTTTTGATTTTCATAGCCAAGTGTTTCTAAATTCTATGAAATGCCTGTGGCATCAAAACAGTACACCCATAGATAAATTCCTTGACAGGTGTAGTTTCCAACATGAGGTCACTTTTTGAGGGTTTCCACTGTATAGGTACCTCAGGGACTCTTCAAATGCAGTGTGGAGCCGCAAAAACATTTAATTCTGTGGAACACCTAAAGGGTTAGCAAAGTTTCTAAAACCAGTTCTGAATAATTTCAGTGGTGTAGCTTCTAAAATGGGGTAAGCCCCTCAAAGTCACTTCAGAACTGAACTGGTCCTTTTTAAAAGTATTTTTTCGAAATTTTCCTGAAAATGTTAAAGAATTGTTAAAATTCTAAACCCTCTAACGTCCTAAAAATACAATGACATTTACAAAACTTAGAATTTTTCAGAATTTTCTGTAAATATTGGATTAAACAAAATATAAACAAATATGGATATAACATAGCAACACAAATTTACCACTAAGGCTATGTTCACATCAGCGTTCAGCCTTTCCGTTCTCCTGCTCCGTTATAGGAGCAGGAGAACGGAAAGGACGGATTCGGCACATAACTGAGCCGAGCGGAGCCTACGGACCTCATAGACCCCCATAGACTATAATGGGGTCCGTTAGGTTTCCGCTCAGAAGATGATTTTGGAGCGGAGACAAAAGTCCTGCATGCAGGACTTTTGTCTCCGCTCCAAAATCATCTTCTGAGCGGAAACCTAACGGACCCCATTATAGTCTATGGGGTCTATAGGCTCCGTTCGGCTCAGTTATGTGCCGAATCCGTCCTTTCCGTTCTCCTGCTCCTATAACGGAGCAGGAGAACGGAAAGGCTGAACGCTGATGTGAACAAGGCCTTATATGAAGTGGGATGGGTCACAAATCGCTTGGATAAGTAAAAACATTCCATACTTATTACCACATAAAACGACACGTCAGATTTGCAAAAATAGGCTTTGTCAGGAAGGTGAAAAATGACTTGTCTTGAAGGAGTAATATGTTACATTTACATAGCTTTTTTTTAGGTCCAAATGTTTGTTTTGATGCCTTTTTTTAAATAATTCCTCTTTGTCACAAAGTTACACTAAGGTGGACATGTCTGTTAACAGTCCTTAAAGGCAACCTGTCATCAACTTTATGTTGCCTATACTATCGGCAGAATAAAGTAGAGACAGGTGAGTTGATTTCAGCGGTCTGTCATTTAAAGGTTAAAAGTAAGTGGTTGCCGAGAACCAACATCACAATCATTGCAGACTGGGCCTGGAAAAGAGTCCCGGCCACCTGAGAAGAGTCCTGGTTATTCATGAACTCCTGCTCTCCCGCCCACCTGCTGATGGCTGACAGTCTTCTAGCAGGAGATTATCAATAACCAGGACTCTTCTCAAGTAGATTTGAATCTTTTCAAGGCCTGTGCTGCAATGATTATGATGCTGGTTCTCGGCAACTACTTACTTTTAGCTGATGAGTGACACACCGCTGGAATCAGCATTTTTGTCACTAATGTATGCTGCCCTCTGTGAGGTCGGCATAAAGTTGATGACAGGTTCCCTTTAACAACAGTTGCATTTATCAGTTTGTCTGCTTTCAGAAAATCTATAGGTATTGAGGGTGCGCTTACCTTTCAAGGACTTGTAATCCCTGTATTTTTTAGGGTGTTACTTTTTTAAAATTTCCAACTTAAAGGGGTATTCCCATCTCAGACAATGGGGGCATATCGCTAGGATATGCCCCCATTGTCTAATAGGTGCGGGTACCGCCGCTGGGAGACAAGCAGGGAGCGCTGTGGCTGGAGGACCTCCAAGCGCTGCTCCCAATGAAGCGAATGGGAGTGCACCGCGCATGCGCGGCCCATGCTCCCATTCATTTCTATGGAGCAGACGGCAATAGCCGAGCCAGCGCTCGGCTTTATTTGACAGCCTCATAGAAATGAATGTAGGGCGGCTGCGCATGTGCAGTGCGCCCTCCGTTCATTTCCCGGCTCTGTTCTCGTTGTAGGTGCGGTGGGACCCGCACCTATCAGACAATGGAGGCATATCCTAGCGATATTCCCCCATTGTCTGACATGGAAAACCCCCTTTTAAAACCAGATTTTTGGCCTTTCCAGTTCTGGTGATTTTTCTGATGATATGTGCGTGTAAATTTAAATCTTGGACTCTGCATACTTTGAACGTTTATTTCTAAGAGGTGTGGTCCATATAACTTTCTGCTTGGGTTAAGGAGCCTTCTGACAATGTAATGGCAAGCAAGCCATGCACTGTGGCAGCAGTCTATAATTATAATTATTATTATTATTTTTCGAAGCACGGGGACTCCCTTGGGTACTGAAGAACAAGCGCCCAGAAAAGCTACGGGACAATATCATGGAGCTTGAGGTACGTTTTTGAGAAAGTTACAAGAATGGCAACAAACAATCCTCCTTTCAACCAGCTTTCAGCAGCTTTAATTTTCATAAAGGATCGGGCATCAGAGTGATGATAACAGCGCTTTTGTCTGGAGAACTGTTCTAAAACAGTCACATCTTTGTTTATGTGGCATGCTAATCTCTGCCTGCTTGAAAAGCTGAAGCACTTTAACCAGTGGTAACAGTGTACACAGCCGACTCTCTCGCTGACTGTTTTCTCTTGTCCTTCAGGAGCTGATGCAGAGCAATGAGTGTGTGCTCAGCAAATGGAAGAACAAATATGTCTGTCAGGTAAAATGTTTTGACATGCCCTTCCTCTACTCAGTCAATGGAACTGAACCCTTATTCACTGAGGGAAGTTTTTGTCTTATTATGTAAACCAGCTTACAAAAACAGGAATATTTAGTTGCTTATTTTTTTATTTTAATTTTTTTGCTTCCTTGTTTAAAGGGGTTGTCTCATCATAGACAACGGGGGCATATCGATAGTATATGTCCCCATTGTCTTATAGATGCGGGTCCCACCGCAAGGTGGTGGCTGGAGTAGCCGGCTCCCCATAGAAGTGAATAGGAGAGCACCGCGCATTAACGGCCACCGCTCCCATTCACTTCTATGGGCTTGACGGAAATAGCCGAGCCAGCGCTCAGCAATTTTCGCCGGCCCCATAGAAAATGATTGGAGGGCAGCTGCGCATGCGCAGTGCGCCCTCCTTCACTTTTTGGGCTTCATTCTCTTTATAGGACCCACACGTATAAGACAATGGGGGGCATATCCTAGTCCTATGCCCCCATTGTCTATGATGAGACAACACCTTTAATTGAAACAACGGCGATATCTTGGAATGTTAGATGGAGGAACCGCATATCCCAGCTTATCCTGGCTCAGTGCTGGCTGATGACCTGAATTAAAGAGGTTCTCTAGGAAAGCAACTGCCAAGCATGCATGCAGCCGCTCCATACAACCTTCTTGTCAGTCTTTGTACCTCCTGTAAAGTTTTATAAAGCAATGTGTGTGTGCTCCCCTCATAGGCTCCATACTGCTCTTCCCATTTAGCGGGGTGAAGTCCAAAGAGTATCTGACCAAAATCTGCTCCACCTTGTGGAAAAGCTACAGATTGGCCACAGATGTCACTCTCGGCAATGCAAAGGGTGACATGTTTGGCAGATATTTGCATCATAAATTTATATCATGTGGATTTAAAATCTGTGCTACATTTCAGGTTGTGTGGACAGCACTGTACACGCTCTCTGCAGAGAGGGGATGAGATTTATTTTAATCTCATCCACTTTGCTACTACTGTAAACTCTGTGGATTTAAGGCTACTTTCACACTGGCGTTTTGGCTTTTCCTTTGTGAGATCCATTCAGGACTGTCATCAGCGGTCCAAAACGGATCAGTTTGGAATGCATCAGTTCAGTCTCCACTCCGCTTTGGAGGTGAACACCAAAAAGCTGCTTGCAGCGTTTTGGTGTCCGTCTGATGAAACTGAGCCAAACGGATTCGTCCTGTCCAGTCAATAAGGACGGATCAGTTTTCTATAACACAATCTGGCACAATGGAAAACGGATCCGTCCTCCATTGACTATCAGGGGTGTTCAAGACGGATCCGTCTTGGCTATGTTAAAGATAATACAAAGGGATCCGTTCTGAACGGATGCAGACGGTTGTATTATCTGAACGGATCTGTCTGTGCAGATCCATGATGGATCCGCACCAAACGCGGGTTTGAAAGTAGCCAAATACACACAGTTCCACTGGGGAAAATATTCAGGGTTTACACTACCTGTGGCCATATCCGTACCGTGGCCTTCCTAGTGAAGCAATGGGAATCCCAACGTTAAGATTCTCACCAGTCTTATTCAAACCGGATTCCAAAAAAGTTGGGACACTATACAAATTGTGAATAAAAACTGAATGCAATAATGTGGAGGTGCCAATATTTTATTCAGAATAGAACATAAATCACGGAACAAAAGTTTAAACTGAGAAAATGTACCATTTTAAGGGAAAAATATGTTGAATCAAAATTTCATGGTGTCAACAAATCCCCAAAAAGTTGGGACAAGGCCATTTTCCCCACTGTGTGGCATCTCCCCTTCTTCTTACAACACTCAACAGACGTCTGGGGACCGAGGAGACCAGTTTCTCAAGTTTAGAAATAGGAATGCTCTCCCATTCTTGTCTAATACAGGCCTCTAACTGTTCAATCGTCTTGGGCCTTCTTTGTTGCACCTTCCTCTTTATGATGCGCCAAATGTTCTCTATAGGTGAAAGATCTGGACTGCAGACTGGCCATTTCAGTACCCGGATCCTTCTCCTACGCAGCCATGATGTTGTGATTGATGCAGAATGTGGTCTGGCATTATCTTGTTGAAAAATGCAGGGTCTTCCCTGAAAGAGATGACGTCTGGATGGGAGCATATGTTGTTCTAGAACCTGAATATATTTTTCTGCATTGATGGTGCCTTTCCAGACATGCAAGCTGCCCATGCCACAAGCACTCATGCAACCCCATACCATCAGAGATGCAGGCTTCTGAACTGAGCGTTGATAACAACTTGGGTTGTCCTTGTCCTCTTTGGTCCGGATGACATGGCGTCCCAGATTTCCAAAAAGAACTTCGAATCGTGACTCGTCTGACCACAGAACAGTCTTCCATTTTGCCACACTCCATTTTAAATGATCCCTGGCCCAGTGAAAACGCCTGAGCTTGTGGATCTTGCTTAGAAATGGCTTCTTCTTTGCACTGTAGAGTTTCAGCTGGCAACGGCGGATGGCACGGTGGATTGTGTTCACTGACAATGGTTTCTGGAAGTATTCCTGAGCCCATTCTGTGATTTCCTTTACAGTAGCATTCCTGTTTGTGGTGCAGTGTCGTTTAAGGGCCCGGAGATCACGGGCACCCAGTATGGTTTTACGGCCTTGACCCTTACGCACAGAGATTGTTCCAGATTCTCTGAATCTTCGGATGATGTTATGCACAGTTGATGATGATAGATGCAAAGTCTTTGCAATTTTTCGCTGTGTAACACCTTTCTGATATTGCTCCACTATCTTTCTGCGCAACATTGTGGGAATTGGTGATCCTCTACCCATCTTGGCTTCCGAGAGACACTGCCACTCTGAGAAGCTCTTTTTATACCCAATCATGTTGCCAATTGACCTAATTAGTGTTAATTGGTCTTCCAGCTCTTCGTTAAGCTCAAATATACTTTTTCCAGCCTCTTATTGCTACTTGTCCCAACTTTTTTGGCATTTGTTGACACCGTGAAAATTGGAATCAACGTATTTTTCCTTTAAAATGATACATTTACTCGGATTAAACGTTTGATCTGTCATCTACGTTCTATTACAAATAAAATATTGACATTTGCCATCTCCACATCATTGCATTCAGTTTTTATTCACAATTTGTTTAGTGTCCCAACTTTTTTGGAATCCGGTTTGTATTTATTACTGATCCTATGAATAGGTGATAAGTGAGAAAACCCTGTTAGGCTATGTTCACATTGAATTTGTAATGTGCGTTTAGCTTGTACACTAGGAAAGCTCCCGATGCACAGCTATATTAACCGAGACGAAAAGATTGTCCTTCTGGCCTCCGCCTGGCTGGTGTGCGTCAGATTGTGGAATAGTGTGGTGCCCTATGCTATTCCAATAAACTATATCCAGTAACAAAGTGTGTGCGTGTATATACTGTGTATACAATCAGGTCCATAAATATTGGGACAGCGTCACAATTCTAACATTTTTGGCTCTATACACCACCACAATGGATTTGAAATGAAACGAACAAGATGTGCTGTAACTGCAGACTGTCAGCTTTCATTTGAGGGTATTTACATCCAAATCAGGTGAACGGTGTAGGAATTACAACAGTTTGTATATGTGCCTCCCACTTGTTAAGGGACCAAAAGTAATGGGACAGAATAATAATAATAATAATCATAATTTAAACTTTCACTTTTTAATACTTGGTTGCAAATCCTTTGCAGTCAATTATAGCCTGAAGTCTGGGACGCATAGACATCACCAGACGCTGGGTTTCAGTTCCTGCTTGTTCTTGGGGCATTTTCCCTTCAGTTTTGTCTTCAGCAAGTGAAATGCATGCTCAATCGGATTCACGTCAGGTGATTGACTTGGCCATTGCATAACATTCCACTTCTTTCTCTTAAAAAACTCTTTGGTTGCTTTTGCAGTATGCTTTGGGTCATTGTCCATCTGCACTGTGAAGCGCCGTCCAATGAGTTCTGAAGCATTTGGCTGAATATGAGCAGATAATGCCAACACCGTATTAGTATGGTGTTCCTAATAATTCTTTAGGTGAGTGTATAATATATATATATATATATATATATATATATATATTATACACTCACCTAAAGAATTATTAGGAACACCATACTAATACGGTGTTGGACCCCCTTTTGCCTTCAGAATTACCTTAATTCTACGTGGCATTGATTCAACAAGGTGCTGATAGCATTCTTTAGAAATGTTGGCCCATATTGATAGGATAGCATCTTGCAGTTGATGGAGATTTGAGGGATGAACCCTAGAAATGGTTGTGCGTGAAAATCCCATTAACTGAGCAGATTGTGAAATACTCAGACTGGCCCGTCTGGCACCAACAACCATGCCACGCTCAAAATTGCTTAAATCACCTTTCTTTCCCATTCTGACATTCAGTTTGGAGTTCAGGAGATTGTCTTGACCAGGACCACCCCCCTAAATGCATTGAAGCAACTGCCATGTGATTGGTTGTAGATAATTGCATTAATGAGAAATAGAACAGGTATTCCTAATAATTCTTTAGGTGAGTGTGTGTGTGTGTATATATATATTTTATTTTTTTTATAACGGAGCTGTATGGGTGACAGATGCCACTGTGTAGCATCCATCATTTTGATGTATATAAAACGAAGGCCATAATAAAAAATAAAATAATAGCTTTAGTTTGGTAGATCTGTTTGTGTCTCCACAAAATAGGTTACCATATATTATTTATTATATAATTTTTTATGTTATTTATTTTTATTATATATTATTTCTTACATGTTATTTTTTGTAAATAAGGCTACAGTCACACGACCGTATGTGTTTTGCGGTCCGCAAATAATAAAAAAAAAAGATGACGTTCTGTATGACATCAGTTTTTTTTTTTTTTTTTGTGTGGATCCATTGTAACAATGCCTGTCCTTGTCAGCACATTAGACAAGTTCTATCTTTTTTGCGGGGCTACGGAAAGGACACGGTTTGCTGTCCGCATTTTTTGCGGATTCATTGAAATGAATGGGTCCGCATCTTATCCGCAAAAAAAAACTGAACGGACACCGAAACAAAATACGTTCGTGTGACTGCACAAGCTGTTTGTTTTAGTAAATAATTTTATTCCTCAATTTTGGAGAGTCCTTTCTTTTAATTTTCAGTTGTGCTATTCCACTTTTATTTCTCCTGGAAACATATAGATTATATATAACTGGGCGTTACCGTTACAAATGGTGTGTGCTCTTTCACAGTCTGACCCTTTTAGCATTGAAATGGAACAGTCTGTATTGACATGTAGCATTGTCAATGGCTGGTTATCAGTTAAGGCTACTTTCACACTAGCGTTGTTGCTGGATCCGGCAGGGCTCAGCAAAAACTCTTCCATTACTGATAATACAGCCATCTGTATCCGTTATGAATGGATCCGGTTGTATTATCTTTAACATACCCAAGATGGATCCGTTATGAACACCATTTAAATTCAATGGAGGACGGATCCGTTTTCTATTGTGTCAGAGAAAATGGATCCGTCCCCATTGACTTACATTGTGGGTCCTGACTGGTCCATTTTGCTCCGCATCCCAGGACGGAAAGCAAACTGCAGCATGCTGCGCTTTGCTCTCCGGTATGAGAACGGAACGGAATGCATTTTGGAGCATTCCGTTCTGTTCAGTTATGTTTTCGTCTCCATTGACAATGAATGGGGACAAAATGGAAGCGTTTTTTTCCGGTATTGAGATCCTATGACGGCTCTCAATACCGGAAAATATTAACGCTGGTGTGAAAGTAGCCCAAGTCATACATTTCCAGGAAGAATAACAGAAGAACGATGATAACGCAAAGTTTTAGGAAAAGATGCTCCACAAGTTTGATGAATACAAGTATTTAGTAAAACAGACCCCTCAGGTGGCATCTCCTTTTCAGATGTGCCATCCACAGGTAGTGATTACTTCATTGCGCTTGATTCATTGTCAGCTCCACACTTGAGAAGTTAAAAACTTTGCAGTGGTCGGTGATTGTCAGCTCCTGGTCCTCGGTCTGCAGGTAATAATGGCTCTGTGGGATGCAGTCTGCAGTCAAGTCTCTATCACATGCTCAAAGTGAAAGGGAAAAGGGCGTCTTATCTCGCCGGCTTGTCAGACATATCACTGTTGTTGTTGGGAAGTGTTTGCTCGGTAGACTGGTGAGAGAAGCCGGCCTTTTACATTCCAGTGCAGCCAGAAAGTGCGTTAGAGCTGAACCAGTCTTTTTTTCCTTTTCTTAGAAGACATATTGGTCAGATTGCAGGGGGCACCAAAAATAAAAGCCGCAGACCTTAATATTTTTTGCTTGACTAGAACCTCATTAGAGGAATGATCCAGAATGTGCATGAAATGGTCTTGACTGAGCAGCCACGTCGCCTTGTCATCGGTAGTGAAGCTTTGGTAACAGAAGAGGAACTTCCTAGATTTGGGGATTGCAGTAGTCCTGTACTAATCCGATGCTCTGTTTTCACACGCCATTCTCTGCATCTACTGATGTTTACTTATTCTTAATAATATCTGATAAAAAAAAAATTGGTAGTGAAATAGACGGCTTATTTACCCAGGGATTGTGTCGCTGTTTGCCTATGTGGGTACACTCTTTGTTTAAGCCCGTAGGAAGCAGACTGGAATTCTTCTGCTCCTCTAATTGGCTTCTCACTGAATGTCGCCTATTGTATTAGTATTGCTAATTGCAGCACTCTGCAGTCTGTCCATTGACATTTAGGCTCCAATACTTACAGTTGGTATTACCACAGTTCCACATAGATCACATTACTAGTCAGTGTAAAACTATATTCATTTCACTACAGTTTGGCCCTCACAACCACAACAGACAAATAAGTTGGGATTACACCCTCCTTGACGGAAAATAAAAAAGTAACCCATCCAGATGGAAATGTCAAATTGCTGCAGTTATGTCTCAGGCAGATGTATAACTGACTGCAGTTGTGGTCTGATTAGTCACTGGGTCCTACCACAGGAGGACGTAAAAGTGTTTACCCCGACTGCCCTATAAAAAGGCTCTCAGAGGCTACTTTTGATTAGTGTACCTGTCGGTGAGAGATTGTAGACGTTAGGTATGCCTCTATGGCGCATTCAAAAACGATCTGCCTAGCTGACCGATTTTTAGAATAATTGGACTAAGAGCACCATGATAGTTGGTCTGGACCAATTCCATTCGTTTAGCAGGAAGAAATTTGGTGTCACAGCCCCCATTATGTGACCTGCCATTGATAGCTAGCCATTGTTGCATTGACTTTTAGTGGTGTCATGAACGAGAAGCCTGGACTGCTACAGACTGGAACCGTATCATCTTTAGGGAAGAATCCAGGTTCCGTTCGGGGTTCGATGATAGTCAGGTCTGAGTATGGAGGCCTGGTGGTGAACGCTTCAATCCGGCCTTTGCTGTGGAGCGACACACTGCTCCAGCTACTGGTTTGATGATCTGGGGAGCCATCACATATGACAGTCGGTCATCCCTAGTAGTGAAACGAGGGACACTAACAGCTCAGTGATATGTGCAGGACGTCCTATGGCCACATGTGTTCTTCTCATGGAAGGGCTTCTAACTGGCATTTTTCAACAGGGTATCGCTCACCCACACACAGCAATGGATTCCCAGGAATGTCTCCACCAGATTACAACACTTGCTTGGCTGCCGGTCACCAGATTTATCTCCAATCGAGCATTTCTAGGACCAGCTGAGACGCCAGCTTCAGTGACCTCTGAGTGTACATGATCTACAGGTCCAGCTGTAACATCTGTGGGGATTTAGAGCTGGGACCCCTACATACTGTAATATTTATTAAAGGGCTTGTAGCAAGATATAAACTTATCCTCGATCCATGGCATAAGGCCTGTTTCACTCTGGTCTTAGTGTTCCAGCATGGCTACCGTTTGCAGTCATGCACTGCTGGAAGTCCAACAGTGTTCATCCTGTCCTTCTCTCTGCATATTTACCGCGCTGCATCCGGATCACCGCCAGTCCCCATTATAGTGAATAGGTCCGGACGGACTTCCGGCAGTGCACAACTGCACACACTAGTTATGGATTCGGCAGGCTGTTCCCCTGCCAGAACAGCTTGCTAGAGCCATTAACGCCAGTGTGATACAGGCCTAAGGGATATTCATCTGTTTGGTAGGGGTCTGACTGCTGTGAACCCCGTAGTCATAACAATGGGGTAGGACATTTTTGGGGCAATCCATTCATTTGCTATGGGACTTCTGGAAAGTATCAAGAACTATACTTTGGTATATCCAGTTGTCCCATAAGGAAAGGAACGGCAGCTCAGACACTGTTTCACTCATTCAGTGCAGTCAGGCTCCCCATTCTCATGGTTCCAGCAGGAGGGATAACCTAGTATCCCGGTACCAATATATTTCACATTAAAACATATCTCTTGACGGGGAGCTCCACATAGAGCACCATTAAGTAGAAATCAGAAGTACCACAAGTGTTGTGTTAAATTCTTATCCTTAGAGTCCATTCACATGTCCATTGTGTATTGCGGATCCGCAATACACCCGGCCGGCACCCCCATAGAAATGCCTATTCTTGTCCACAATTGCGGACAAGAATAGGACATGTTCTATTTTTTTCGGGAACCGCGTTTCCATAAAGAATGAATTTTCCGCAATTTGCAGAATGAATGCGGACCCATTATTACAGACGTGTGAATGGAGCCTTAGTGGGTTTTATATCTGAGCAGTGCGGTGAAAGGGTTTGGGATCTTTAAAGGGGTTATCCCATTCATCCTATAGTACGTGAGAATTTATTTCTAAGAAAGCTAGAACCAGCCCTATACCTCACATGGATCCCCATTCATTGCTCCAATTGTTCTGCTAGATTTATTTGAAGCTGGCAGTTCGGGGGGCATGTGCTTTTTGATGTAGCTGGTGACATTTGAAGGATAGAACTGAGCATGTACTTCCATCTCAGTGTGCAGGATGGAGAAATTAGAAAAAGAGCAAACAGCAGGTGTCGCTATACCTATACATTTTATTGAATAGCTCAGTGGCTATGCTAAATGTTTAATTACATGCAATTACAAAAGTATTCAGATCCAAGTGCTGGTTTGAGAACTGTAGAATATTTTTCGTGGCACAATCCCTTTAATGAATAGCTGCACTGGCTCTACTCGCTCTCCCCGGTCTTCTTCCGGGTCCCACTTTGCACTCTGTTCTGACTTCGCAATGTCAGATCTTGGGGCACCGTGGGCTAGAAGAAGACGCGGAAGCAGTGAGTCCTGGATCTGGAGAGTGGCAGCACCATCTGGAGCAAGCAAGGTAAGTTTGTTTTTTTCCCTTTCATCCTCCATGACGACATACCATGAGAGATGACCCTCCTCCATCCAGATAGGGACAGGAAGAATAAATTTGACCCTCCTCAGTGTCTTCCTGTCCCTCCCAGGTGGGAGATGGATTATCCTCATGGCATTTGCTATGAGTCTGCTTCTGTGTAAGGCAGGCAGAGGCGGCTGGATTTTAATTTGGATGCCTTTCCACATGAGGGAAGCAGGCAGCACCCATGCCCTAGTTGGGTTTTTGAGGTGCTGATAGTCTATGGGACCCTGCTCCTTACCTCCCATTTTGCGCGCCAGGCGTGGACGGCCATGTGTGGACCAGACACTCAGGGAGTTCCTCCTGTTTGAAAACTCCTCATCGCAACCCAATACTTTCGATGACTTCACCGGAAGTGGATGTGTTCCAGCAGTAACTTCCAGTGTGCATGACGAACGCTGAGGAGGCGGAGCTTAATTTGGCGTGCAGGATCAAGGCGGAAGTCGCCCTCTGATTTGAGCTCTGCAGGTAAGAGTTATTTAAGGGGGTTAGAGGTTCAGGGGCCAGACCGCATGTCTGAACTTGGTACACGCCAAATGGAGACCTCTCAAGGGCCTACTGTTGTAAGTTACTTCCACTTGGGGGGATGTGGTATATATATATTACTTCTGCTAACCCCCTTGTACCTCTGTCTCCCTCTCTTCCTGTATGCATGCAGAGTAATAAGGATGGGGCTCAGAGAGCTAAATCTAGTCCTAAAGTTAGGAAGTGTGCGTTATGTTCGGTAAAATTACCTGATTCATGCAGTAAAAAACTCTGCAAAAAATGTACTACTAATATGGCCAAGGACTTGGTTCCTTCTATCAGAGAAGAATTAAGGGATGTAATCACAGAGGACATGCGTTCTGCCCTTTCTGAAAATCCTATTGCTGTCCCTGGTCCATCCACCTCTAAGCATAGAGAACCTAAAATGGTTTACTCCAGCTTGTCCTCAGATTCATAGCAGGAGTCCGATTCAGAAAGTCTTGACTCTGTTGATTCCTCTGGATCTGATACCAAATTTTTAAGTTTTTTCTTTTTTCCTCGAACCTCAGGGTGACCATGGACCTTTCGGATGAGAAGATCAATAGGTCTGTCCAGGATGAGATGTTTAGTGGACTGGAACAAAGAAAAAAGAGTCTTCCCAGTCCACAAAAACATGCATGAATTGATAAAAAGGGAGTGGAAGACTCCAGATAGGAAGTTATTCATCCCCTAAACTATCAGACGTCACCTTCCCTTTAGTGAAGAGAATGAGACCTTAGTACCTTCTTGCCCAAAAGTGGATGTGTCACTATCAAAGTTGGTTAAAGGGGCTAATGCCCTTCCTTTGAGGACATGGTGTCTCTAAAAGACCCCATGGATAAGAAAGTAGACTCGGGTATGAAGAAAACCTGGGATGACAGCAAAAACTACGGGATTTGCGGTCGTGGCCAGAAGCGCGCTTCGGTTAAAATCTTGGACATGTGACATCAGTTCCAAGATGAAACTATGTAGTTTTGCCCTTTCATGGTAACCTGATGTTTGGCCAGGATTTGGAAAGTATTTCAGAGAAGTCGTCTGATTCTAAAAAAATCCTTTTATCGATAAACAAATAAAAGAAAATTTCTCTTTCGGAGAGTTAAAAAAGGAAGTTCTTTTCAGTCCAAAAGATCTACTAGAGAAGTTGTCTCTAGTAGTCTAGGGGGAAAAGCCAGAAGAGTGGAAGCAGAGGGTTCCTGTTTAATCCCAAAAATACGGAAACTTCCAAACAATGACGCCAGGCTTCAGGTGGGAGGAAGACTAACATTCTTCATAAGAGTGGGAAGAGATTACCGTAAACCCCTGGGTTCTAAATATTATTTCAGGGGGTTACGATATTTCCTTTTAGTCTTCCTCCTACCATAAATGTTTTCAGAATAACGCCAATTCAAAAATCGACGCTTCTACAAGAAAACTAGAAGGTATCCTGAATTTGTTGGCTCAAAAAAGGGGTTATTATTCAACAGTCTTCTTGGTAAAAAAAAACAAACTGATGGGGGATTCTGTCTGATAATAAACTTGAAGAGCCTGAACAGATTCATAAAATACTAAAAATTCAAGATGGAATCCATAATATCCACCATAAGCCTGTTAAAAGATGGAGACTTTTTTTAGCATCAATAGATTTAAAAGATGCGTATTACCATATTCCGGTATGCGAGAAAGCTAAATAATTCCTCAGCAAAGCAGTCCTTCCGGGGGAAAGATTTACATAATTTCCAGATCCAAGTCCTCCCCTTTGGGATCACCTCCGCTCCGAGTAATGTTAGAAATACTTAATTCCCTACCTGGACGATCGCCTAATTGTAGGAAGCTCAAAAGAAGATCTAGAAAGCAATCTGTTCATAACCTGCCAGACGCTTTATCAAACGGGCTAGGTAATAAATTAGAAAAAATCAAACATCTGTCTATCCCAAAGTTTAACCTTTTTAGGGGTCCGCATAGATTCCACTCTTCAAAAAACATTTCTTTCTGCCCAGAATGTAATGGGGGATAATCGAGAAAGTTTCAATATTCAAAAGCCATTCAGAGTGCACAATCAGGGAGGCTATGAAACTGCTGGGCTCCTTAACTTCAAGCATTCCAGTGGTAAAATGGGCTTCATTCCACATGCGGATACTCCAGCAATGGTTACTACGGTGTTGGAACAGGAGTCAGGACTCATTAGAGGAAACAATTCAAATTCCCTCACGGGTAAATCAGTCCCTGCAGTGGTGGGAAAATCCAGATCATCTGATGAGAGGGGTTTCCTGGAATCCCGAGAAACTGCAGGTTATTACGACAGATGCAATTCTTTGGGGATGGGGAGCGCATTGCTCTCATCTCTCCTCCCAAGGACAATGGTTCGAGGATCAGAGGACTCTCTCCTCAAACCAGAGAGAATTGTCTGCACTTTGGAAAGCTCTGAAGGCGTTCTCCCAGAATATAAAGGGAAAGGACATTCAAGTAAGAATGGACAACACTACGGTGGTTGCCTATCTAAACCATCAATGGGTAGCAAGAAGTGTAGGCCTAAGTCTGTTAAAGGGATTCTGTCATCAGATTTTACCCCTATAACCTAAACATATGCTCATGTCCAGACTAATAAGAAGAATCCTAAGCTGCCCTTATTAAACCTCACTGTGGCTCTATTTGCCCAAAAAACGGGTTTTTATAACCTGTCGATCACTTACTTAAGGTGCCCATGGGAAGGTCCGTTAATACAGGGTGCCCGCCCGTCCCCCTCGCCGTCCAGTGCCCATCGCCGCCTTCCCTGTCTTCAGTGCCGCCTTCTACAGCTCAGCGCCGCCTCCGCAATCCTCCCAGTCCCTCTGCCAGATTCCGCGCCTGCGCACTAGACTCAGCCAATCTGCAGGTCATATCAGGGTTGAGCAAAGTGCGGATCAGGTCGGCGCATGCGCACTTCGCTCAACGAAGCCGCCGCCAGGAGTTCGCACGGGCACATCAGGCTAAGCCTAGTGCGCAGGCATGGGATCTGGCAGAGGGACGCTGAGCTGTAGAAGGCGGCGCTGAAGACAGGGAAGGCGGCGCTGGGCACCGGACAGCGAGGCGTGCGGGGGGGGGGGCACCCTGTATTAACGGACCTCCCCTTGGGCACCTTAAGTGAGTGACAGGTTATAAAAACCTGTTTTTGGGGCAAATAGAGCCACAGTGAGGTTTAATAAGGCCAGCTTAGGATTCTTCTTATTAGTCTGGACATGAGCATATGTTTAGGTTATAGGGGTAAAATCTGATGACAGAATCCCTTTAACAGAAAAAAAAATTCCTGGGCAGAAGCTCACTTAAGATTCCTGTCTGCAGTTCACCTGAAAGGATCCCTAAATACAAAAGCAGATTTCTTAAGCCGGGTCTCTCTGAGGTCAACAGAATGGAGTCTAGAAAAGCAGGTTTTTCTCCAGATTACCGACCTATGGGGTACTCCCCAAGTGAATCTGTTTGCTTCAGCGGAAAACACAAGACTAGAAAAAAAAAATTCCCTAAATCTCTTCGATGGGAACATAGGAGTAGACGCGCTGTTGCAAAAATTGAACTTTCAGTTGGCATATGCCTTTCCTCTCCTTCAGCTTGTGCCCAGGGTGCTAAAAAAGATTCGCTTAGACAAGGCCCATGTGATTCTAATAGCTCCCTTGTGGCCAAAAAAGCTGTGGTTCCCTTTTCTAAAACTCCTTTCAGTTCAGAGCCCATGGATTCTTCCCTGGAGGTAAGATCTGTTTTCACAGGGTCCAGTTTACCATCCCAAGGTAGAAAAATTACATCTGGCAGCTTGGAACCTGAAAGGGTGACATTGAGGTCCAGGGGTTTATCGAACGCCATAATTAACACCATGGCGGCTAGCAGGAAAGAGGTTACTTCGAAGATTTATTCTAAAGTTTGGAAAAGGTTCTGTAGTTGGTGGTCTGAATCTGTAAATTCTTCTCAAAAACTTTCCATTCAAGCTATTTTGGGGTTCTTCCAATCAGGATGAGACAGGGTTGCGTCCAAATACTTTAAGAGTCCATATATCAACATTAAGTTTGGTGTTTGATGAAAAAATTGCGGATCACCCATGGGTCATCCGTTTTTTGAAAGGGGCGGATAGGTTAAGACCCTTTTTAAGACCTACGGTTTCCCCCTGAGATCTTAGTTTAGTTTTTTTCGGGATTGACAATAGCCCCCTTTGAACCTCTGTCTGAAGCCTAGCTAAAGTATATTTCATTAAAAACCCTATTTTTTGTGGCAATTACCTCAGCACGTAGAGTAAGCTAAATTCAGGCTCTAGAAATGGTGGAGCCATTCTTTACAGTTTTACCAGACAGAATTGTTTTTAGATTAGACGATTCCTTTCTCCTAAAGTCGTATAAAGTTTTCACAGACGGGAGGAAATTATTGTTCCATCATTTTGTTCAGACCCCAAAAGGGAAGGAGAGGAAAAGTTTTACAGACTAGACGTGCGTAGGGCCATCTTGTTCTATCTAGAAGCCACAAAGCATTTCAGAAAATCAAATTACTTGTTTGTACAATTCCTAGGGGCATTAAGGTCATTGGGCCACAAATAATTATTTGTCCAGATGGATAAAGATGGCTATATCTGAATCCTATAGATCCCTGGGAGCAGGGCCGTCTTTAATATTGATTGGACCCTGGGCAAGAATTTACTTGGGCCCCCTGGATCCCGCCTTCCCACACCTTAAAAAAAAGCGAAAATCTTATACTCACCTGTGTCCTTTCACTGGCGCTCACTAGCTGCTGGTACGGCGAGGGATGGTGCAACGCAGACGTGCACACCTTACCGCGTCCTGGCACAGGCGGGCGTGATGACATCAGCACGCCTGCCTGCGCTGGGATTTCACTGCCAAATAGACCTCAGGCCTGTAGCCTATGACAAGTCTTGTCGCCATCTGCAAATTTTAAGGCGCATTGGCGACCATTTTGGTCGCCATCTGGAGCGCTGTATTGCATCAGTGACATGAACACTCTCCACATATAATGTTATATTACATCAGTGACATCACCGCTGTCCACATATAAGTGATATTTTACATCAGTGACATCACCGCTGTCCACATATATGTGATGGGCGGTGATGTCACTGATGTAATATATTACTTATGTGTGGAGAGTGGTGATGTCACTGATGTAATAGATCACTTATAAGTAATATATTACATCAGTGACATCACCGCTCTCTACATATAAGAGGCATATTACATCAGTGACGTCATCCCTTGGCGCTGGGGTGCGCGGCCAGGGCCGGCCTTAGGTGTTCAGACGCCCTGTGTGAGCTAACCTTGTGGTAGTGTTACCTGCAGTCCTATGTAAAACCACAGATAACACTAGTGCTAAATAATGTAGTAGTGTTACCTGCAGTCCTATGTAAAACCACAGATAACACTAGTGTAGATCATGTGGAAGTGTTACCTTCGTCCTTAGTGTGCCTCCCTGTTTCTATCGCACGGACTCCATGCTGGCGCTGCCTCCTCTTCCATCTTCTTCCTCTTGTCCCGCACAGAACGTTCTGAAGCAGCTGCGTCAAGACATAGGAACACTGTGGGCATGGTGATACACACAGGGAGAGACACACACAAAGGGACAGGGACACACACAGGGACGGACAGACACACACACAAAGGGACAGACACACACACAAAAGGGACAGACACACACACACACACACACACACAAAGGGACAGACACACACACACACAAAGGGACAGACACACACACACACACACACAAAGGGACAGACACACACACACACACACACACAAAGGGACAGACACACACACACACAAAGGGACAGACACACACACACACAAAGGGACAGACACACACACACACACACACACACACACACACAGGGACGCGGTAAAGACGGCCCTGCCTGGGAGTACCTCCACCGAAGTCTTTGACAGCCCACTCTACGAGATCTGTCTCAACATCCTGGGCTGAGAAAGCAAACGCATCATTAGAGCAAATCTGTAGGGGAGCGACATGGTCAAGCCCTCATACGTTTACCAAGCATTACAGGGTGGATACTAGGGCTAGTCAGGAGCTTTCCATTGGTAGGAAGGTGTTGCAGGCCATAGTCCCTCCCTAGATAAATATTAATCTGTTATGTCATGGTATGCCGTCATGGAGGATGAAAGGGAAAAACCATATTACGTACCGGTAATTTCCTTTTCATTAATCCTCCATGACGGCATGGCTTTTTTGTCGTTTTTTTTTTAATGTCTGATTGGGGTCTGATCTGAGGCTGATGGAGGTTGCGGGGTGTCTGATCTGAGGCTGATGGCGTTTGGGGGGTCTGATCTGAGGCTGATCGAGGTTGGGGGTTCTGATCTGAGGCTGATAGCGGTATGATCTGAGGCAGATGGTGCTTGAGGTCTGATGGAGCTGGGGGAGGGGGTGCTGATTTTTGGCGTCTGATGAGGAATAGGGATCTGAGTTTGGGGGTCTGATCTGAGGTGTGATGAGAATTTTTTTTTTTCTTATTTTCCTTCTAGGTATGTTTTATAGTCCGGTGTGTCTTATAGTCCAAAAAATACGGTAGTTCATCATCCTTTGCATTGTGATATTATCACAGGATCAGCAGAGAGTAAATTATGATAGATTTTCATTGTAGTGTCCTTTTAAAAGACTCCTATTGTTCATTGTATAGTCTGCTTTGCGTTGAAATTGGAGATCCTTGGCATTTAATATCATCTGCTGAATTTGTAGTGTGTGTGCTTATGGAAACTGCAGCTAGATATTGACATTTGTTTGATATCTTCATAAGTGGTTTTGATTATTATTTTCCCCCCTTAAACAAATGTTTCTGTCCTTATAAAATTAAAATACCTGTATAATAAAATCGATCATTCGTGACCAGGAGTTTGCCTTTGTGTTTGTACATATAATCATTAGAAAACAATTAGACTGGACGGTTTCGGTGTCGATTGCTTTGTGTTTCGCCTTCGCTGCGTTACTTTTGACGATACAAGATTTGCTTTAGAGATTTGAACTTTTGTGTGTGAAGACGTTGTTTGCATTGCAGATGATGACAGGACAAAGCATTTAAGAGCAGAACTTGGCAGTCAATCGATCGGCCATTAGGTGGGGTCCTAAGTGAGCGCCAGTGCCTGGTTCTTTCTTAATTCTGGTATTGTTCCTCTTTATAACTGAAAATTCAAGCAGAGCTGGGTGCGTGAAATTCAGTGGTTTCAGTTTAACATTTTAAACTTTTTAGGTTTAATTTAAAGATAATTTTTTGGCACCACATAAAAGGTGAGATACACATTGCATGAAACGTAGGTAGGCTTAAATAATTTGATCCGAATTTGCTCTAAAACCTCAAATATGCAGTAATATATTTATAGAAGCAATGCAATGTAAAATAATAAAAATATTAAATGTACATACATCTTAACTCTATCAGGGGGTGCTGACTAAGATTGTTTGTTTGTTTTTTGCTTTTTTTTGTATAAAACATAGGCCCAGATTTACCAATGTGTCCGCGCCCGCTTTTTCCCAACATGCTCAGCGATGGGTAGAGCTTAGCAGAAAAGGGGTGGAGCTTTGTGGGAAAGGGGCAGGCCTAAGATGAGCCAGTGTTTACCCCTGCACCACATTTATCATCCAGCCTGTTATAAATCTGGCGCCGGTCTAGACAGTCTGTCTAAGCTTATGCCATCTACGGGATTAGTAAATCTAGGCCACAATGTTATAACATTGTATAAATGACAGGTACAGCATATAACTGCACTGGCAAGATAAATAACAATCCATTTGGTATGGTCTATTTATTATATTACTATATGATATTAATTGTTAAGGGGGGTACTTAGATATTTATGTCCTATCCTTAGTAGATTATCAGTATAAAACACCCTGCACCTTTATGGCTTTTTCACATGAGCAGATGCCGTGCGTGGAATCCGCTGCGTGAAAGAGTGCGAAGCCCCGTTCCGGACAGCAGAGACACGGAGCATTAACATGATTGATAACGCTCCGTGCCTCTCTGTGATCTTTTTACTACAAAATCACAGTGAGATAAAGTTGTCAACGTGATTTTGAAGTAAAAAGATCACAGAGATGCACGGAGCGTTATCAATCATGTTAATGCTTCGTGTCTCTGCTGTTCGGAACGGGGCTTGGCCGTCTTTCACGCAGCGGATACCACGCACGGCATCCGCTCGTGTGAAAGAGCCCTTACTGTTCAGCTGTTTTGGGAAACCACCAGCTCCAGAAACTATATAGTGGATGGAGCCAAAGCTGAAAACTCCATCCAATGTGTAGTGTACATGCTGGGATACTGCAGCTCAGCACCCACACCCAAAAGAGTGGGAACCGAGCTGCAGTAGGCCGTAGTTGGAAACTACACGGTGGACAGAGCCGTCAGTCCACTATAGTTTGTGGTGAAAATAAGTTATGTGGGTCAGAATATTGCAATCAAAATAAAAAAGGTAATTTCTTAAAACGTTTTTATTTATTTTCAGTATTAAAACGTAAGAAAAACTATACATGTTGGTATCGCAGTAAGGCTACTTTCACACTAGCGTTCGGGGCTCCGCTTGTGAGTTCCGTTTGAAGGGGCTCACACGCGGCCCCGAACGCATCCGTACTGCCCTAATGCATTCTGAATGGACGCGCATCCGCTGAGAATGCATCAGTCTGGCAGCGTTCAGCCTCCGCTCAGCAAGCGGACACCCGAACGTTGCTTGCAGCGTTCGGGTGTCCACCTGGCCGTGCTGAGGCAAACGGATCCGTCCAGACTTACAATGTAAGTCAATGGGGACGGATCCGTTTGAAGATGACACAATATGGCTCAATCTTCAAACGGATCCGTCCCCCATGACTTTCAATGTAAAGTCTGGACGGATCCGTCTGAACTACTTTCACACTTAGAATTTTTTCTAAGCTATAATGCAGACGGATCCGTTCTGAACGGATCCAAACGTCTGCATTATAGGAGCGGATCCGTCTGTGCAGACGGTTCCGTTCTGAACGCAAGTGTGAAAGTAGCCTAACCGTACTGACATGGAGAGTGAAGAGCACAAGTCATTTTTACCACATAGTGGAGAACTTAAAAAACAAAACCCATACAAACGTGGCGGAATTGCTTTTTTTTCTTTTCAGTTCCATCAAATTTAGATTTTTTTTCTAGCTTCCCACTACATTCTAAGCAATATTAAATGGTGATGTTAGAAAGTACAATTTGATCTGCAAAAGACAAGTCCTCATACAGCTGTGTGAACAAAAAAAAGTTATGGCAGGGAGCGAAAAACGAAAATGGAAAAACGGAAAGTCACTGCGTTAGGAAGAAGTTAAGGAACACCTTTTCTTGATTGTGATGGATCGATGGATCAATGTGTTTGGAGACCACCCTTTAAAAATTCTGTGTTTGACCCCTGTATTTAAGGCATTTGTAGCATTTTCAGTTAAGGGTACTTTCACACTTGCATTTTTCTTTTCCAGCATAGAGTTCCATCACAGGAGCTCTATTCCGGAAAAGAGCTGATCAGTTATATCCCCATGCATTCTGAATGGAGAGTAATCCGTTCAGGATTCATCAGGATGTCTTCAGTTCAGTCTTTTTGACTGATCAGGACAGAGATAAAACCGCAGCATGCTACGGTTTTATTTCCGGCCAAAAAAACTGAACACTTGCCTGAATGCCGGATCCGGCATTTTTTCCATAGGAATGTATTGGTGCCGGATCCGGCATTCAAAATACCGGAATGCCGGATCCGTCCTTCCAGTCTGCGCATGCTGAAAAGAATGTGAGAAAAATAAATGCCGGATCCGTTTTTACGGATGACACCGGAAAGACGGATCCGGCATTTCAATGCATTTGTAAGACGGATCAGGATCCTGATCAGTCTTATAAATGCCATCAGTTGGCATACGTTTTGACAGATCCGTCGCGCCGGAACTGCTTGCCGGATCACTGCCACAAGTGTGAAAGTAGCCTTAGACTCAAGTTCAAAGCGTTTATCCTGCTAAGAGACTCTCTTTAATTACTATAAGGAGATGTAAAGTCTTTGCAGCATGGGAATCCTTAGGTTGTGGCCCTCAACTAATCAGTTTTGGCTATCAGAACTCAGGGAGAGTTATGCAGAAGGTGTATTCAGAGACATAGCCGGACTGTTACCAGGAACCAGAGCTGTGACAGAAATGAATCGACAGAGGAGGGCAGAGTCCGGACATGGAAAAATCCAAAAGGATCAGAGGGTCAACCACAATGGACAGCAGAGCAAATGACACAGCAGCCAATCTAAAAACCGGGCACAGCAAGAGTCAGGCGGGAACTCAATGTCAAACGAAAATACTCTCCAGTGGAGGTACTGTAATAACATAAATTATACTTCTTGCCAACTCATTTCCATATGAGTAATTATAAGACGACGGTTTTATGTTTTTATGTTCCCGTGTATGACACTTTCTTGCACTATGTATTTCAACACTCCATTATTATGCTATTGCTGTCTATGATTTCCTAATGTAAGGACATGTTAATGTAGGTGTTAATGAGATTTTATTACCAGGTATTTCTTGCATCAGATAGAAGTATAATGTTCTGAAGCACTTAGAATACCTTTTATGCTTATTATGTAGATCAGGGATTCAAGGCCACCGTGTACTGCTCCAAAGTAGCTGCAATAAAACATAAAGGCCCAGATTTACTAATCCTGTAGATGGGGTGAGTTTATACACACTGTCTAGACCTGCCCTGGATTTATCACAGTGGCTGAGGCTGGATGATAAAGGTGTTGTAGGGACATACACTTTTGTCTCACTCTGTACCAACTATGGGTTGGCTTACTTTGAGACAGAATGGCGCGTCTTAGGTCCAGCCCCTTTCCTTTGAAGCTCTGCCCCATTTCTGCTAAGCCTAACTGTAATGGACATGGATACAAACCAACTAACTAGTTTGGCTTTGGGCTACACCTAAAGACTTTATCTTGGTGGTCCCCTAGTTTTCACCCTTCAACTCAAATACAATTGTCTGGCCTTCACTTCAGGGGACCTACCAGGCCGCTATGTCTTAATAGTCCTGATGTAGTTGGCAGCTGACCCACGGGGTCGCAGAAACCAGTGCAGAGCACCAAGGGATCAGACAATACTCATGGTCAGAAAACAGGCAGAGGTCAGGGCAGGCAGAGTTTGTGAAAATCTGTGAAACCAAGTCTGGCTTGATTCATTTTCCATCACATTAGACACTGCTCATATCCAGGGTTTGTGGGCACTGCTGCAGTGCAGATACAAGTTGGCAGGTAAGGAAGCTGCTGTGCGTACGTGCCTATGTGTGACAGTGACAGTCAATAGAGAGGCCGATGATTCTTCCTATAGTGTGGAAGCACAGCCACTGCTGCTGGATTGCAGGGTGGTCATAACCATGGAAACAAGCAATGTATAATGTGATGGAAAAATAAATCAAGCTAGCAATATGGACAATCACAATACATTAGTAAGTGCCTTGTATTAACTTTCTCTACATGATAAATGCCATTTGCTGAAGTAGGACAACCCCTTTAACATTGAATAGGATCCCCTGACAACATCATGACTATAGATCTCCAGTAACACAAACCGATTTATTTATATAGTGCTGACCTTTTCCACAGTGCTGTACATCACTCACCTGTCTCCATTGAGGCTTTTAGTTCAAATTCTAAATTAACTTCTCAGTCCATTTTGGAGTGTAGGAAGACACCAGAGTACCAGGAGGAGACTACATAAACTCTGGGAGAACATAACTCCATGCAGATGTTGCCCTTGGTCACATTCAAACTCAGGACACCACCACTAAAAGGTAACAAGGCTTACCAATGACCCATCATTCTGCCTTTTTAGTGCAAGTATTGCAAACTAGATAAAATGCTACTGAAACCACAAAGGTGCATTAGCGTGCTCTGCACCGTTAGGTTTCGTTAGTTGTGCTCCGCATGCAGAATACGGATCTATATTAAGTATATTGGATCTGTTATCTGCATGTTGGAAAAGTCCATCAGAGGTTTAGATCCCCTTTAATTTAAAGAGGACCTGTCACCACTACTGACATGCGTTTTTTATAGCTTTTATGCATTCCCCATGTAATAACAATTCTGGAACATCTATTCTTATGGCTCTATGTTGTGCAATTCCTTTATTATTTCAACTAGAAATGAATTGCTAGCAGTCTGCAGTAAGGGTACAGGGGGTGGTAACCAGCTGGGGGGAGGGGGTGTGTCCCTGCACAGTTTGAAAATGGTAGCACTGATAGGATAGAGTAAGACCGTGCAGGTACACACCCCCAACTGGTTACCACCCTCTGTACCCTTACTGCAGAATGCTAGAAATTAATTCATAACTTCTGGTAGAAATAATAAAGGAATGGCACAACATAGAGCAATAAGAATAGATGCTTCAGAATTTTTGTTACATGGTGAATGCATGAAGCTATTAAAACAGGAATGTCAGGAGTGGTGAAAGGTCCCCTTTAACCTCTTAAGGACACATGACGTACCGGTACGTCATGTGTATTTCCGATCACCGGCGGGCGGTGATCGGAACCTGGTGCCTGCTCAAATCATTGAGCAGACACCTCGGCTAAATGCGGGCGGGGGGGGGGGGGCGCGATCAATTCAGACCTGCGGTTTGCGGCGGCGATCAGCGGTGCCATCAGGTCCCCATGCGGCTGTAGGGGGGACCCGATGGCATGGAAGGCAGCGCGATGCCTAAGGAAGGCATCGCGCTGCCTTCCGGTGACGAGCCTGTGAGATCCAGCCCCCTGGATCTCACAGGCCGGAAGCTGTATGAGTAATACTCACTGTATTACTCATACAGCCAATGCATTCCAATACAGAAGTATTGGAATGCATTGTAAAGGATTAGACCCCCAAAAGTTCAAGTCCCAAAGTGGGACGAAAAAAAAAAGTTTCAAAAATAAAGTTTTCCCCCCCAAAAAATTCAGTTTCAAGTAAAAATAAACAAAAACTAAATTTTCCCCAAATAAAGTAAAAAAAAATATTTGGTAGAAAATAGGGGGAAAAAGAAGTATAGATATTAGGTATCGCCGCGTCCGTATCGACCAGCTCTATAAACATATCACATGACCTAACCCCTCAGATGAACACCGTAAAGAATAAAAACTGCTAAATAAACCATTTTTTTGTCACCTTACATCACAAAAAGTATGACAGCAAGCGATCAAAAAGGCGTTTGCCCACCAAAATAGTACCAATCTAACCGTCACCTCATCCTGCAAAAAATGAGCCCCTACCTGAGACAATCGCCCAAAAAATAAAAAAAAATATGGCTCAGAATATGAAGACACTAAAACATCTTTTTTTTTTTTTTTAAAACCTGTTATTGTGTAAAACTTACATAAATAAAAAAAAAAGATATACATATTAGGTATTGCCGCGTCCGTATCAACCGGCTCTATAAAAATATCACATGACCTAACCCCTCAGATGAACACCGTAAAAAATAAAAACTGTGCTAAATAAACAATTTTTTTGTCACCTTACATCACAAAAAGTTTAATAGCAAGCGATCAAAAAGTCACATGCACCCCAAAATAGTGCCAATCAAACCGTCCTCTCATCCCACAAAAAATTAGACCCTACCTAAGATAATCGCCCAAAAACTGAAAAAACTATGGCTCTCAGAATATGGAGACACTAAAACATGATTTTTTGGGGTTTCAAAAATTATATTATTGTGAAAAAATTACATACATAAATAAAAAAGTATACATATTAGGTATCGCCGCATCCGTATTGACCGGCTCTATAAAAATATCACATGACCTAACCCCTCAGATGAATACCGTAAACATTTTAAAAATAAACACTGTGCTAAATAAACCATTTTTTGTCACCTTACATCACAAAAAGTGTAATAGCAAGCGATCAAAAAGTCACACGCACCCCAAAATAGTGCCAATAAAACCGTCATCTCATCCCGCAAAAATCATACCCTACCCAAGGTAATCGCCCAAAAACTGAAAAAATTATGGCTTTCAGACTATGGAAACACTAAAACATGATTTATTTATTTTTGCTTCAATCGGGTTGCCAGCTGGGGGGGGGGGGGGGGGGGGATGTGAAGTGCGTGGGTGAGATATTATAACAATTCTGTACATCTTAGGGCTCTTTCACACCTGCGTTATTGTCTTCCGGCATAGAGTTCCGTCGTCGGGACTCTGTGCCGGAAGAATCCTGATCAGGATTATCCTAATGCATTCTGAATGGAGAGAAATCCGTTCAGGATGCATCAGGATGTCTTCAGTTCCGGTACGGAACGTTTTTTGGCCGGAGAAAATACCGCAGCATGCTGCGCTTTTTGCTCCGGCCAAAAATCCTGAAGACTTGCCGCAAGGCCGGATCCGGGATTAATGCCCATTGAAAGGCATTGATCCGGATCCGGCCTTAAGCTAAACGTCGTTTCGGCGCATTGCCGGAGCTGACATTTAGCTTTTTCAGAGTGGTTACCATGGCTGCCGGGACGCTAAAGTCCTGACAGCCATGGTAAGTGTAGCGGGGAACGGGGGAGCGGCATACCTACCGTCCGTGCGGCTCCCCGGGCGCTCCAGAGTGACGTCAGGGCGCCCCAAGCGCATGGATCACGTGATCACATGGATCACGTCAGCCATGCGCATGGGGCGCTCTGACGTCATTCTGGAGCGCCCCGGGAGCCGCACGGACTGTAAGTATACCGCTCCCCCGCTCCCCGCTCCTACTATGGCAACCAGGACTTTAATAGCGTCCTGGGTGCCATAGTAACACTGAAAGCATTTGGAAGACGGTTCCGTCTTCAAATGCTTTCAGTACACTTGCGTTGTTACGGATCCGGCAGGCACCTCGGCAACGGAAGTGCATGCCGGATCCCAACAACGCAAGTGTGAAAGAGGCCTTAGAGAAGACAACATGGAGTCACATTTCCCTTCATCCCCCAGAGGTCTTGTATGATCTTATGGTGGACGAAAAGTGTAAAATAAAAATAAAAATCCCCAAGTAAGGAATAAAAATAATACAAATAGAATTTTTTTTATAAAATAGACATATTTTGGTATTGCCGCGTCCGTGACGGCCGGCTCTATAAATAGATCACATGATCGACCCAGTCCGATAAACACCATAAAAATAAAAATAAACTGTCAAAAAAAGCAATTTTTGTCGCCTTACATCACAAAAAGTGCAACACCAAGTGATCAAAAAGGCGTATGTCCCACAAAATGGTACCAATAAAACAGTCAAAAAATTAGCCCCTACATAAGAAAATCTCTCAAAAAAGAAAAAAACTATAGCTCTCAGAACATAGAGACACTAAAACATAATGTTTTTGGGTTTCAAAAATGCTATTATTGTGTTAAAGTGAAATAAAAAAAAAAGTATACATATTGGGTATCGCCGCGTCCGTAACAATCAGCTCTATAAAAATCTCACATGACCTAACCCCTTGGGTGAACACTGTAAAAAAAAAAAAAATAAGTGGAAATTTTTTTGTCACCTTACATCACAAAATGTGCAACACCAAGTGATCAAAAAGGCATGTCCCACAGAATGGTACCAATAAAACCGTCACCTCATCCCGCAAAAAATTAGTCCCTACATAAGAGAATCGCTCAAAAAATTAAAAAAAATATAGCTCTCAGAACATGGACACATTAAAACATAATTTTTTGTTTAAAAAAATGCTATTATTGTGTAAAACTTAAATAAATAAGACAAGGTATACATATTAGGTATCGCCATGTCCGTAACAATCTGCTCTCTAAAAATGTCACTTGACCGAACCCCTCAGGTGAACGCTGTAAATATAAATAAATAAAAACTGTGCTAAAACAACCAATTTTTTGGTCACCTTGCCCCATAAAGTGTTATAATGAATGATCAAAAAATCATATGTACCCAAAAATAGTACTAATAAACCTGGCTCCTTATCCCCTAGTTTCCAAAATGGGGTCACTTCTTGAGAGTTTCTACTGTAAAGGTGCATCAGGGGGGCTTCAAATGGGACATGGCATCTTAAAACCATGTGGCGATCCTTTTCTTCTGCGCCCTGCCGTGTGCCCATACTGCAGTTTATGACCACATGTGGGGTGTTTCTGTAAACCGCAGAATCTGGGTAATAAATATTGAGTTTTGTTTGGCTGTTAACCATCGATGTGTTAAAGAAAAAAATTTATTAAAATGGAAAATCTTCCAAAAAAGTTAAATTTTAAAATTTGATCTCCATTTTTCTTTAATTCTTGTGGAACACCTAAAGGGTTAACAAAGTTTGTAAAATCGGTTTTAAGTAACTTGAGGTGTGTATTTTCTACAATGGGGTTATTTATAACATAGTAACATAGTACATAAGGCCGAAAAAAGACATTTGTCCATCCAGTTCGGCCTGTCATCCTGCCATTTGATCCAGAGGAAGGCAAAAAAAAAAACCCTTGTGAGGTAGAAGCCAATTTTCCCCACTTTAGGGGAATAAAAAATTCCTCCCCGACTCCAATCAGGCAATCAGAATAACTCCCTGGATCAATGACCCCTCTCTAGTAGCCATAGCCTGTAATATTATTACACTCCAGAAATACATCCAGGCCCCTCTTGAATTCCTTTATTGTACTCACCATCACCACCTCCTCAGGCAGAGAATGGGGGTATCCACTATGTAGGCCCCACAAAGTGACTTCAGACCTGAACTAGTCCTTAAAAAGTGGGTTTTAGCAATTTTAAGAATTGCTTCTAAACTTCTAAGCCTTCTAACGTCCTAAAAAAATAAAATGACATTTGCAAATTGATGCCAACATAAAGTAGACATATGGGGAATGTTAAGTAATAAATATTTTATGAGGTATCACTTTCTGTTTTAAAAGCAGAGAAATTGAAATTTAGAAAATTGCGAATTTCTCTAAATTTTTGGTAAATTTGGGATTTTTTCATAAATAAAGGTGAATGATATTGACTCAAATTTATGACTAGCATGAAGTACAATGTGTCACGAGAAAACAATCTCTGAATGGCTTGGATAAGTAAAAGCGTTCCAAAGTTATTACCAAATAAAATGAGACGTCAGATTTGCAAAATTGGGCCTGGTCAGGAAGAGGGCAAATGGCCCAGATTTGAAGTAGTTAAAGGGGTTTTGTCACTTCAGCAATTAGCACTTAATATGTAGAAAAAGTTAATACAAGGCACTTACTAATGTATTGTTATTATCCATATTGTCTCCTTTGCTGGCTGGATTCATTTTTCCATTTCATTATATACTGCTTATTTCCATGGTTACAACCACCCTGCAATCCATCAGTGGTGATTGTGTTTGCACACTATAGAAAAAGCACCAGACTATGTGCCCTCCCACAGTCCCGGCCACCAGAGAAACCAACATTTTTTTCCCTATAGTGTGCAAGCACAGCCACCGCTGCTGGATTGCACGGTGGTCATAACCATAGAAATAAGCCGTTTATAATATGATGGAAAAATGAATCCAGGCCAGCAAAAGAAGCAATATGGATAATAATACATTAGGAAAGTGGCTTGTATTAACTTTATCTACATGATATTTGCTAAAGTGACAAAACCCCTTTAACTCTAGTGTGAACTTAGTGTAAACAGTATTAATTGGTTCTGAGACGACCATTGTATGTTGAAACCATTGTAATCTGAGTCCATAACTCTATGGATAAAGAGAAATTGGTTCCAAAGCCCCAACATGTCTTCCCAAGATAAGGAAAATAAGCAGATAACTACTACAGATAAAGCGAATCCTTCCACGTGACCGTCAGGAGTGGAAATCACCTTCTATGGTGAGGACAGGAGCTTCTTCAGGATCCTGAATACATAGCACAGCGACCGTAAAATAAAATGGAGCTGTCCGCACCTGACCACCATCCTGACAGAGGGCAGTGCAGAACATGTAGTACCGCCCTGTACTGTAAAGAGGCGCTACTGAGATAACCAATACAAGTGTATTGCCAGAGAAATGGTCATGCAGGTTAGTTGGCCTGAGGCATTGTATGTGGTCTAGATTCAAGTTACAATGGCCCAGGATAAACAAATGTAAGTTGAAAATATCGTATCCTGAAGGACCACTGTATGTCTTAGACATGTTTTAGTTAATTTATATTGGTGTGGAATATATTTTATTTATTATAATTTTTGACTAGACTTTTACTTTAAAGGGAGTCTGTCACCACATTTGAGCCTATTAGACAGATCCAATAGCGTTAATAGTGCCACCCAGAAGTTTAAAACGGTACCTTTGTTGCATATACCGGAGTCTTGTTTGAGCCAAAAATGAACTTTGTAGGTTCTGTAAATGCGCCGTCTCAAGTGCCCAGGGCGGTCTCTCAATCTTCCGAGCCCAAGACCGGACCTCCCCAACGGCTCATAACCCCGCCCTCCTTGTGCCTCTGCCCGCCCGTTTACACTCCTCCTCTCTCCTGCGGCGCAGTGGAAAAGGAGAGAGGAGGAGTGTAAACGGGCGGGCAGAGGCACAAGGAGGGCGGGGTTATGAGCCGTTGGGGAGGTCCGGTCTTGGGCTCGGAAGATTGAGACGCCGCCCTGGGCACTTGAGACGGCGCATTTACAGAACCTACAAAGTTCATTTTTGGCTCAAACAAGACTCCGGTATATGCAACAAAGGTACCGTTTTAAACTTCTGGGTGGCACTATTAACGCTATTGGATCTGTCTAATAGGCTCAAATGTGGTGACAGACTCCCTTTAAGGGTGTATTATTCGGTGCAGTGCAGTGTGGTTGAAACACATTTAATTACCAGTAATTCATAGAATTTTTGCACAGAAATCTGCATGTGTTTTTTTCCCAATGCAGTTTTAACTGCACCATCTGAACACACCCTTCCTTCACAAAGTCCAGTATACTACAGTATTTCTGGTGTATATCTCTGCCAGGTATTTGCTGTGAATTTTAATACAGAGTCAGATACTAAACATCAGAAATGTGAATATCAAAACCTGTCGGTTCTCTGCAGGCAGATGCACAGGTCCATTTCTGCTTGTCCCGTTAATGCTTGCTTCCTGCGTTCTTCCTTAGGGTAGCTTAATTCTTTTCCTTTAGCACAGTAGCCCATGGTATTTTATTGGTATATTGTAGCTGGACTTGTGCAGATATAAAACAAATCAAATGTTGCGGATCACCAAGAGCCTTTCTGCAGCCAGAATAGTATTTCTAAAATGTCTATTTGTTCAGTGGCGCCTTTCAGGGAATTTTACAGTGCGCACCCACTCAAGGCGGCGTGCTACACGGAGCAGGACAGGACTCTTTCACCCCTCTCTCAGGAATGTCATTATTCGGACAGCAGCTTAACAACAAAGCAAAGCTCTAAGCGAGCAGGAATAAGAGCGAGCAGCAAGCTTTAAAATGACTAATTAGCAACTTGGGTGCTGAGCAGTGGTTATAATTAGTCCTAGGTAACCTAATATGGAAGGCCACCATCCTCACCTGAGGCTGAACCCATCAGGAATTGTCGTCATTCAAGTTAGATCATTCAGCCATACCGTGCAACTCCCATTCATTATCACTTAATTATAGCAAACAAGCAGGCTTGTTATACAACCCGAGAGCACACTGATAACATTTCTGCCACATTGTAAATGGCTGCGATAGGTACAGTGGTGCCCCTTATCTGGCCATCGGAAATTATCCGAGAATTATTGAACGTGCTGAAAGCGGTTGAGTATATTTTTGGGATTAGTATGGGAAAAGCTAAAGAGGAAAGATCTGCAGGGCATAAAATAATTTCTCAATGAACAATGTCTGACCTGTTACATGTGCGCTTGGCCGCTAAAGACATCTGTGTTGGTCCCATGTTCATATGTGCCCTCAGTGCTGAGAAAAATGATGTTTAAATATATATGCAAATGAGTCTCTATGAGCAACGGGGGCGTTACCATTACACCTAGAGGCTCTGCTCTCTCTGCAACTGCTTCACCCTCTCCAATTTAATTGACAGTGCCAGGCAGTGAAAACGTGTTCACACCTGGTCCTGACTTCTCCTAAAGTCAAAGTGGAGAGGGTGCTGGAGATGCAGAGAGAGCAGAGCCTCTAGGTGTAATGGCAACGCCCCCATTGCTCCTGGAGGCTAATTAGCATATACTAAAACATCATTTTTCTCAGCAATGCGGACACATATGAGCATGGGACCAACACAGATGCCTTCTGCTGCCAAGTGCACATGTAACAGGTCAGCCAGTGTCACAGGTACAAATCTGCTGACAGATGCCCTTTAATGGTGCTATTTTTTAGGGCTGCTATCTCTATTTTACCCCAGTGGGAATAATGCTCAGGATTAGGAACCAATGATAATAGAGCAACCTAACCAAAATTACTAGAAGTATTATCACCGATTTCTAATGAACATTTAAAAAATTCTAGGATTTACTCAATTAGCACAAGCTTCATCTATTTCTCTAAACATCAAAGCCCTTGCTGGGGGGACATACCAGTGGTTGTCACATGAGCTGCAGGCCAGTCTGTTAAGAGTCTTCCATTTGTGTTCTTCAGGGCTGCCCTGTGATGTGAAGACTTTTGACCTCTGCTCTAGGAGCTGTATGTTTCTTTTCTGCGGACATTGATGTAAATTTTCAGATTATGTGTTAGACATGGGATGGAAAGCATCCATTGTACTGTAGATATACTTTTTTTTAATCTACATTTTGAGAGTCCAGTGCACCGTATCCGTCTGTATCTTTTATATCGGTAGGGGCGGTTTTGGTTTGGATGTACAAAAATCGACATTAATGACACTAAGTGGACAGTAAATCTTTTTGAATGCATCTCATCTTTATAGTGCTGTCAATTCTAATGAGCGACTGTTTTAATACAAGGAAGTCATGTGAAATGGGCATGATATCACACATTATACAGTGGAAGGCAGTTAATTTATTTGTTTGCATTGAGCCCGGGTTGCATGAGCGCTCCAACCAGTTTCATAAGGATTACATTTACCTAGCAAGAAACCTTCAGGCCAGTAGCACTTTGACTAAAATGAAACTCATGCCCCCTCCACAGTGAGGGCTTATGTATTAATGCTATGTGTAGCCTTGTAGTTGTTCAGAGCTGTAATGTAGCACCCATCAAAGTCAAAAGGGGCATACCATACATCCATACATATAAACCTCCTAGAGATAAAATTCTGGTACAATATCTTCGTAATACTTGGCTTTGTACCTTTCTACCAAAAGTCTTTACACCTCCTCCGTGCACTCAGTTGTGTTGTGACACCTTAAGGGTTCCTGGACACGGATGTGGGTTGACAAACAGGAATTCCAGAAGGAGTTTGTGCATATCCGTAAAATAAAAAATAAATAAATCACAGAATAGAGTGGCCTAACTGGGAGGAAATGCTCAAACCCCAAATACTGTAGCGTGTTTATAACCGGGGGAGCAAATCCTCCATATGTGATCCGTTGCTAACGGCAATCCCCAGCAAAAATGCCTACAATGGAGGATGGCGGCAGCGGACCACGTGCACCACAAAAACATCCTACACAAGATGAAATAATGCGTGGAAGAAAATTTAAGAGTAAATAGATCACTGCAAATTGTGCACCACAATAGTATGCAACTGACAATACAAGGATAAACCCTCACACTGAGGTTGGTGCACTCAGTTGTGTTGTGACACCTTAAGGGTACCTGGACACGGATCTGCAAACAATGACTCGGTTTTACCGATTTGTATTCCCTTAATGGACTGGTTTTCTCTTAGGAGCATTAGCTAGTGATTCCATAACTAGGATGTATAGGAATGGTGAAAGGGGGCATCCCTGGCGAGTCCCGTTTCGTATGAAAAAAGGGTCAGACAGCGAGCCATTGACTCGGACCTGTGCTGATGGAGAGGAATAGAGCGCAAGAATCTTGTCTATCATCTTGTCCCTCAGGCCTATGTTAACCAGTGTCTCTGCTAAGAACTGCCAGTTGACCCTGTCGAATGCCTTCCGCGCGTCAACTGTGAGCAGGCATAAGGGGTTTTTCATCAAACGTGCTATGGATATTAAACCCATGGACTTCAGGGTATTTTCACGTGCCTCCCTACCCAGAACAAAGCTCCCTATGAATGAACCCGGGAATGTGTGGGTGCAGTCGCAGGGCGAAAAGTTTGGCGTATAATTTTAAATCTACATTGAGTAGGGAGATAGGTCAGTAATTGGCACATAGGGAAGCCTCTTTGCCCGGTTTGGAAATGACTGTAATGTGAGCCTGTAGAGCTTGATGAGGAAAATGGCAATCCTTCGAGATCAAAAACAACATTTTTATGCCGGATTCAAAGGTTGATGCAAAAGGAATGGGAAATATTTACGAAGGACTTCTCTAAACCTGCTGGATTTCTTGCAACTTTTGTTTCACTTCAAGTTGTGGGTGGCAACGTGACCATTAGTTACAATGCAGGCAGCGTTACACTGCAGTCTTTGGCCATGCGACATGTGTCGTGGCACAAGTAGCCATGTTGCCCCAGCCTTAAAGTAATCTCTACCCCTGACCAACAGAAAACAATCTTATGCACATGACCATATCTGTTTTGTGGTCTGCAAACTGTTGATATCTTCTGTGTGAATGTCACACTTTCCTTATAGAAATGCCCATTCTTGACATCCGTGTGCTCTCCGCATTTTGCGGACCCATAGAAATTGATGGATCCAGATGCGGATCAGACGCGGAGCCAAAATACAGTTGTGTGCGTGAGGCCTTGGAATTAATTTTTTGTTTGTGGATGAAGAATTCACATGTTGCTTTAGGTTACTTTCACACTTGCCTTTGGGGTTCCGCTTGTGAGATCCGTTTGAGGGCTCTCACAAGCGGCCCCGAACGGATCCTTTCATCCCCAATGCATTCTGAATGGATAAGGATCCGTTCAGAATGCATCAGTTTGGCTCCGTTCCGCCTCCATTCCGCTCTGTAAGCGGACACCAAAACGCTGCTTGCAGCGTTTTGGTGTCTGCCTGGCCGTGCGGAGCCAAACGGATCCGTCCTGACTTACAATGCAAGTCAATGGGGACGGATCCGTTTGACGTTGACACAAGATGGGGCAGTGGCAAACGGATCCGTCCCCCATTGACTTTCAATTTAAAGTCAGGACGGATCCGTCTGACTAACAATTAGACTTAGACTTTTTTTTTTTTACATAGAATGCAGACGTTCTGAACGGATACCATCGTTTGCATTATAGGTGCGGATCCGTCTGTGCAGATACCAGACGGATCCGCACCTAACGCAAGCGTGAAAGTAGCCTTACACGGCGACATTTTTGTGCATCCATTAAGTACTGCTTATTATGCACATATGTATTTTGGTGCCAGCAGCCACCCTAGTGTCTCAGACAGTTGTTAATTATCGGTTGTCACTAGATGTATTACTCATTTGGCTTCAGATTGACATATTAAGATAACTCCCTTTTTGCACTGGAATAATATTGTATAGGCAAAGGTAACACTGACACAATGTACAACTTCTGAGTTTGTAGTCTGCAGGGCAAAGCACTTTTTTATGTTGATTCTAATGCTGTTTTTCCATGGGGCATCGGAAACCCCAATTATATCACTACACAAATTTTGAAGGTGATCCCTCTGTTAAACAAGCAAATTCATTCAGCCATTGGCTGCTGGGGTTGGGCAGAGTTTTAACTTAAATTCTAAGACCCACACTTTTCAGTTTGTGTGCATTTTTTGTATTAACTAAAATTAGAAGTAAGGGGGATTTCATACAACATGATCTCCTGGGTACCTGCAGCTGTTTACTAGCTTGATACAGTGAGCTCAGTAAATAGACCGTATTCATAAAGCTCCCATGCTCCCTCTAGTGGTTACTGCTGGCAGCCAGCATATTATGTTTCAAATATGTATCTACGCAAAGGATTTGGAGCTCTGTATCTGAAAAGCAAAGATCAGAGGACTACTGGGATCGCAGCATTTCTTCGACTCCTTCCAGCCTTTGCATTGCAAATGTTGAAAGCCGCAGATAAAACTCTCAGCATTAGTTGACATGTTGTGGATTGAAAACCCACAGCAGAAGTCAAATTACTAAGTTTTCTACTAAGCATGAGCAGGGGCATACATAGAAATCACTGGGCCCCATAGCAAGATTCAAAATTGGGCCCCCATTCCCCTGTTATAGCACATCCCAATACCCATTCCATGCCTCTCCCTTTGTTCCATGTACTATGGTTGCTGCTGCGTTCTATAATGTATGCCATCAGGGCCAGATTGGGATTACAAAACATCCCTGGCACACAAAAGAGGTATAATGGATGCAGTGTGTACAGATGTATAGTATATACAGCAGTGTACTGATGTGTGAGGTACGAGGTATAATGGATGCAGTGTGTATAGATATATAATATATACAGCAGTGTACTGATGTGTGAGGTACGAGGTATAATATATGCAGTGTGTACAGCTGTATAGTATATACAGCAGTGTACTGATGTGTGAGGTACGAGGTATAATGGATGCAGTGTGTATAGATATATAGTATATACAGCAGTGTACTGATGTGTGAGGTACGAGGTATAATGGATGCAGTGTGTACAGATGTATAGTATATACAGCAGTGTACTGATGTGTGAGGTACGAGGTATAATAGATGGTGTGTACAGCTGTATAGTATATACAGCAGTGTACTGATGTGTGAGGTACGAGGTATAATGGATGCAGTGTGTACAGATGTATAGTATATACAGCAGTGTACTGATGTGTGAGGTACGAGGTATAATGGATGCAGTGTGTATAGATATATAGTATATACAGCAGTGTACTGATGTGTGAGGTACGAGGTATAATAGATGCAGTGTGTACAGCTGTATAGTATATACAGCAGTGTACTGATGTGTGAGGTACGAGGTATAATAGATGCGGTGTGTACAGATATATAGTATATACAGCAGTGTACTAATATGTGAGGTATAATAGATGCAGTGTGTACAGGTATATAGTAAATACTGCAGTGTATCTACTTGAGGTATGAGGTATAAATTACAGCTCGTACCTCACATATCAGTCCACTGCTGTATATACTATATATCTGTACACACTGCAACTAGTATACCTCATACCTCACATATCAGTACACTGCTGAATATACTATATATCTGTACACATTGCATCTATAATACTCTTTAATATATGCAGTGTGTGTGTGTGTGTGTGTGTATGTATATATATATATATATATATATATATATATATATATACAGACCAGTGTACTAATGTGAGACATAGAAGGTATAATAGGTGCAGTGTGTACAGGTCCTGGCAGATGTACATTTCAAATCTGGTAACTACACCATTTTTGGTGCAGTTTATTTGCTAGATCCTGCAGGACCTGTGATGTTGAAGATGCTGTCATCACAGGTCCTGGCAGATGCACTGTTCTAACCTGGGAACTACACACTTTACACTGTGCAGTTCCTTTACAGGACCTGTAATGACCTCTTCAAAGGTCCTTTAGCGTTAGGAAGATAGGAGCAATTAGGGAGCAAGGCCTCTCCTATACTTCGGGCGCCCTCTTCCTCATGGGCCCCATAGAAGCTGCGTGGTCTGCCTATATGGTAGGTACGCAACTGAGCGTGAGGATGAGATTCTGCAATCTCTTCTAATTTGGTTGCATTGTAAATGCTGTGGATTTTGTGCACTAAATTCCTCTGCAGACGATCCGCAGCATTTACACCACATGTGGCCGTACTCTAAAGATGCATTAATAAGTAAATTAACAAAGACGAGATAAATTGCTGAGCTGTGAGCAGAACAGCTTCCTTTAGTTATAGCATATATGGATTCAGGACCACCGATAAATGCAAGGTCTTTTGGCTGAAGGCTAGGTTTGAGCATTATGTACCTCATATATGTTTAACCCATCATATGCTGCTGTCAATAGCAACTGTGGTATCTGTCAGGTTAGACAGAGGGAGGGTGCTCTCTGTCCTCTGATCGAAGCCCCTGTGGCAAAATTGCAGGACTCCAGTTAGTTTCTATGACAGAGCCTGGGACCTTGTAAAGGCTCACAGACCTGTCAAAGGGAACTGCCTGCAAAGCTGTGTCTGAGGTACAGCGGCACAGGCAGACTGTCAGAATCCCATAATAGTATTCTATTGCAGTCTATAGAACAGGAGATGAGAAAATTACAGTAAAAAGTTTTTTGTTTTTTTTAAATTGTACAAACCCCAGAATAAGGCTGTCATGTCACTTTTAGCACATAGTGAACTGTGTAGTACAAAAAAAATGTCAGAATTGTGTTTTGTTTTAATTTAAAACTTCACCACATAAAGAATTTTGTTCTGATTTACCAATGCTATGTATAGAACATTAAATGGTGCCATTAAAGAATACAACTTGTCCCGTAAAAAATGAGCCTTTATATAGTTATGTGAGTGAAAATTTTTAAAAGTTGTGGCTTTTGGAAGAAGGGAAAAAAACTAAAACTGAAAACCAAAATGTGGCGTGGTCCTTTAAAGGGCTAAAGAAGAGGACAACCCCTTTAAATGGGTTTTCCAGGGACATAAACTTCTTTTGTTGTTTTTGAATTGACTTATTAATAAATTTATAAAACTTTCTCCTGGTCATGCATGGAGCTTCTACTTCCTTATTCGTTCCAATACAGGCAGGAAGCTTTCCTTCCTCTCAGTGTGAGATCATGCTTGAAGAGGCTGAATTTCTGGCCCTGTTCATTAGTTAAAGGGGTTCCACAACTTTTTATTACTGATGATCTATCCTTTTGATCGGAGGGGGTCCCAGGTGTCAGGCCCTCTGCGATCATATGCTAATGATCTTTCAGACAGAATAATGTTTCTTACGCTTTTGGTCAGAAAAGCTAATTTGAATATTTTTCCCCAAACCCAAAGATATTCAAAAAGGTTAAAGTAATTGTTTCTGATGCCAGCTGATATTAGACATACTATTTTTCATATATATTTCACAGAAACCAAGGGGAGCATTGCCTAGCCTATGATGGTCATCACAAATACTACAGTATTTTTTTGCTTTTTAGATGCAGCTGATGATGAGATGCAACTAGGTTTTTGTGGAGGAAAAAAAGAAAAAAGTATTTTGAACCGAATGGTGTGCATTTGATGGGTTTTGAACTAATGGGGATCTGTGGATGACACACTAATATTGGGGGATCTGTGGATGACACCTTGCTATTGGGGGATCTGTGGATGACACACTGTTATTGAGGGATCTGTGGATGACACCTTGCTATTGGGGGATCTGTGGATGACGCACTGTTATTGAGGGATCTGTGGATGACACCTTGCTATTGAGGGATCTGTGGATGACACCTTGCTATTGGGGGATCTGTGGATGACACCTTGCTATTGGGGGATCTGTGGATGACACCTTGCTATTGGGGGATCTGTGGATGACACCTTGCTATTGGGGGATCTGTGGATGACACCTTGCTATTGGGGGATCTGTGGATGACACCTTGCTATTGGGGGATCTGTGGATGACACACTGTTACTGGGGGATCTGTGGATCACACATTGTTATTGGGGGATCTGTGGATGACACAATGTTAAGGGGAGATCTTTAGATGAGACATGCAAGATAGTCTTCTTTCCAAAAAAACGGTCTTCATACCAGGAACTTCAGTGTAACTATCCTTTAACTGAGCTGAACAAAGAAAATTTGCTTGGCTACCTGAGGGGCCTTGGTTGGGGTACTATTTCTCCTTATGGTGGGCACTGAGTAGGCATGAGGAATATTGTAAGGCTACTTTCACACTAGCGTTTTTCTTTTCCGGCGCTGAGTTCCGTCCTAGTGGCTCAAATCCGGAAAAGAACTGATCAGTTTTATCCTAATGCATTCTGAATGGAGAGTAATCCATTCAGGATGCATCAGGATGTCTTCACTTCAGTCTTTTTGACTGATCAGGCTTTTCAGAAAACCGTAGCATGTTGTATTTTTACCTCCGGCCAAAAATCCTGAACACTTTGACTGAACGCCGGATCCGGCCCTTTTCCCATTGACTTGCATTAACGCCGGATTCAGCGCCGTGTGTTCCGTCAAACAGGATCCGGCTTTTGCGTGTTAAACCCGAAAAATGTGAAAAAAAAGTTAAAAGTCCCTTTTTTCCAATGCATTTTTTCATTGTGATCAAAATCCTGATCAGGATTCAAATGTAATCCGTTTTCACACGTTTTTCCGGATCCGGCGGGCAGTTCCGGTGTCGGAATTGAACGCCGGATTTAAACAACGCTAGTGTGAAAGTAGCCTAAGCCAGTCAACACTTCTCTGGGTTTCAGGGAAAAATATATGAAAATTAGCCCATCTTATATCTTCTGGCATCAGTTAGACTTGGGGAAAGCTAATTTGAATTTGTTTCCTAGAAACCCAGAATGGCGTTGCCTGGCCTACAATACTCTGCATACCTTCTTAGGTGCTTTCCGTAATGAGAACGAGTAGCCCTCAGACAACACATATATTGCCCAGAAATCCAGAGTAGCATACTAGCCGTTCTCTCTCTGTCTCTCTCTCTCAATCTCTAAATTAATCACAAAAAAATTGGGGTCCTTAGAGTCTGAATTGCTAACAGATAGTATAGATTCGCCTTTCTTTAGTGTGGATGCTAGAGACCATTATTTTAGAAGATGGGAATGACCACACTAGTATTATACAGTCCTGATCAAAAGTTCAAGACCACTTGAAAAATGGCAAAAAATCATATTTTACATTGTTGGATCTTAACAAGATTCCAAGTAGAGCTTCAACATGCAACAAGAAGAAATGGGAGTGAGACAAAACATTTTTTGAGCTTTCAATTAATTGAAAATAACGATTAAACTGAAACAGCTGTTTTTCAGCTGATCCTAATTTTAGGACCACATGCCTTTAACCCCTTAGGGGCATAGCCTTATTTCACCTTAAGGACCAGGCCATTTTTTGCAAATCTGACCAGTGTCACTTTAAGTGCTGATGACTTTAAAACACTTTGACTTATCCAGGCCATTCTGAGATTGTTTTTTCGTCACATATTGTACTTCATGACACTGGTAAAATGAAGTCCAAAAAATTATTTTTTATTTATAAAAAAATACCAAATTTACCAAAAATTTGAAAAAACTTGCAAATTCCAAAGTTCCAATTTCTCTACTTCTGTAATACATAGTAATACCCCCAAAAATTGTGATGACTTTACATTCCCCATATGTCTAGTTCATATTTGAATTATTTTGGGAATGATATTAAATTTTTTGGGGATGTTACAAGGCTTAGAAGTTTAGAAGTAAATCTTGAAATTTTTCAGAAATTTACAAAAACCCAATTTTTAAGGACCTCTACAGGTCTGAAGTCACTTTACGAGGCTTACATAATAGAAACCACCCAAAAATGACCCCATTCTATAAACTACACCCCTCAAGGTATTCAAAACTGATTTTACAAACCTCGTTAACCCTTTAGGTGTTGCACAAGAGTTATTGGCAAATGGGGATGAAATTTGAGAATTTCATTTTTTTGCCTAATTTTCCATTTTAACCCATTTTTTCCACTAACAAAGCAAGGGTTAACAGCCAAACAAGACTGTATCTTTATTGCCCTGACTCTGCCGTTTACAGAAACACCCCATATGTGGCCGTAAACTACTGTACGGCCACACAGCGGGGCGTAGAGTGAAAGGTGCGCCGTTTGGTTTTTGGAAGGCAGAGTTTGCTGGACTGGTTTATTTACACCATGTCCCATTTGAAACCCCCCTGATGCACCCCTAGAGTAGAAACTACATAAAAGTGACCCCATCTAAGAAACTACACCCCTCAAGGTATTCAAAACTGATTTTACAAACTTTGTTAACCCTTTAGGTGTTGCACAAGATTTAATGGGAAATAGAGATACAATTTCAAAATTTCACTTTTTTGGCAGATTTTCCATTTTAACCACCTCAGCCCCCTTAGCTTAAACACCCTTAATGATCAGGCCACTTTTTACACTTCTGACCTACACTATTTTGACCGTTTATTGCTCGGTCATGCAACTTACCACCCAAATGAATTTTACCTCCTTTTCTTCTCACTAATAGAGCTTTCATTTGGTGGTATTTCATTGCTGCTGACATTTTTACTTTTTTTTGTTATCGAAATTTAACGATTTTTTTTTGCAAAAAAATGACATTTTTCACTTTCAGTTGTAAAATTTTGCAAAAAAAACGACATCCATATATAAATTTTTCTCTAAATTTATTGTTCTACATGTCTTTGATAAAAAAAAAATGTTTGGGTAAAAAAAAAATGGTTTGAGTAAAAGTTATAGCGTTTACAAACTATGGTACAAAAATGTGAATTTCCGCTTTTTGAAGCAGCTCTGACTTTCTGAGCACCTGTCATGTTTCCTGAGGTTCTACAATGCCCAGACAGTACAAACACCTCACAAATGACCCCATTTCGGAAAGTAGACACCCTAAGGCATTCGCTGATGGGCATAGTGAGTTCATAGAACTTTTTATTTTTTGTCACAAGTTATTGGAAAATGATGATTTTATTTTTTTTATTTTTCTTACAAAGTCTCATATTCCACTAACTTGTGACAAAAAATAAAAACTTCTATGAACTCACTATGCCCATCAGCGAATACCTTGGGGTGTCTTCTTTCCAAAATGGGGTCACTTGTGGGGTAGTTATACTGCCCTGGCATTCTAGGGGCCCAAATGTGTGGTAAGTAGTTTGAAATCAAAATGTGTAAAAAATGTCCGGTGAAATCCGAAAGGTGCTCTTTGGAATGTGGGCCCCTTTGCCCACCTAGGCTGCAAAAAAGTGCCACACATGTGGTATCACCGTACTCAGGAGAAGTTGGGGAATGTGTTTTGGGGTGTCATTTTACATATACCCATGCTGGGTGAGATAAATATCTTGGTCAAATGCCAACTTTGTATAAAAAAAATGGGAAAAGTTGTCTTTTGCCAAGATATTTCTCTCACCCAGCATGGGTATATGTAAAATGACACCCCAAAACACATTCCCCAACTTCTCCTGAGTACGGAGATACCACATGTGTCACACTTTTTTGCAGCCTAGGTGGGCAAAGGGGCCCATATTCCAAAGAGCACCTTTCGGATTTCACCGGTCATTTTTTACACATTTTGATTTCAAACTAATTACCACACATTTGGGCCCCTAGAATGCCAGGGCAGTATAACTACCCCACAAGTGACCCCATTTTGGAAAGAAGACACCCCAAGGTATTCCGTGAGGGGCATGGCGAGTTCCTAGCATTTTTTATTTTTTTGTCACAAGTTAGTTGAAAATGATGATTTTTTTTTTTTTTTCTTACAAAGTCTCATATTCCACTAACTTGTGACAAAAAATAAAAACTTCCATGAACTCACTATGCCCATCAGCGAATAACTTGGGGTGTCTTCTTTCCAAAATGGGGTCACTTGTGGGGTAGTTATACTGCCCCGGCATTCTAGGGGCCCAAATGTGTGGTAAACAGTTTGAAATCAAAATGTGTAAAAAATGACCGGTGAAATCCGAAAGGTGCTCTTTGGAATGTGGGCCCCTTTGCCCACCTAGGCTGCAAAAAAGTGTCACACATCTGGTATCTCCGTACTCAGGAGAAGTTGGGCAATGTGTTTTGGAGTGTCATTTTACATATACCCATGCTGGGTGAGATAAATATCTTGGTCAAATGCCAACTTTGTATAAAGAAAATGGGGAAAACTTGTCTTTTGCCAAGATATTTCTCTCACCCAGCATGGGTATATGTAAAAAGACACCCCAAAACACATTGCCCAACTTCTCCTGAGTACAGTGATACCAGATGTGTGACACTTTTTTGCAGCCTAGGTGGGCAAAGGGGCCCACATTCCAAAGAGCACCTTTCGGATTTCACCGGCCTTTTTTTTACAGATTTTGATTTCAAACCACTTCTCATGCATTCGGGCCCCTAAAATGCCAGGGCAGTATAACAACCCCACAAGTGACCCCATTTTGGAAAGAAGACACTCCAAGGTATTTCGTGATGGGCATAGTGAGTTCATGGAAGTTTTTATTTTTTGTCACAAGTTAGTGGAATATGAGACTTTGTAAGAAAAAAAAAAAAATCATCATTTTCCACTAACTTGTGAAAAAAAATAAAAAATTCTAGGAACTCGCCATGCCCCTCACGGAATACCTTGGGGTGTCTTCTTTCCAAAATGGGGTCACTTGTGGGGTAGTTATACTGCCCTGGCATTCTAGGGGCCCCAATGTGTGGTAAGTAGGTAAATGACCTGTGAAATCCTAAAGGTGCTCTTTAGAATGTGGGCCCCTTTGCCCACCTAGGCTGCAAAAAAGTGTCACACATGTGGTATTGCCGTATTCAGGAGAAGTTGGGCAATGTGTTTTAGGGTGTCTTTTTACATATACCCATGCTGGGTGAGAGAAATATCTTGGCAAAAGACAACTTTTCCCATTTTTTATACAAAGTTGGCATTTGACCAAGATATTTATCTCACCCAGCATGGGTATATGTAAAATGACACCCCAAAACACATTGCCCAACTTCTCCTGAGTACGGCGATACCAGATGTGTGACACTTTTTTTTCAGCCTAGATGCGCAAAGCGGCCCAAATTCCTTTTAGGAGGGCATTTTTAGACATTTGGATCCCAGACTTCTTCTCACGCTTTAGGACCCGCTTCTCACGCTTTAAAATGCCAGGGCAGTATAAATACCCCACATGTGACCCCATTTTGGAAAGAAGACACCCCAAGGTATTCAATGAGTGGCATGGCGAGTTCATAGAAATTTTTTTTTTTTGGCACAAGTTAGCGGAAATTGATTTTTTATTTTTTTTTCTCACAAAGTCTCCCTTTCCGCTAACTTGGGACAAAAATTTCAATCTTTCATGGACTCAATATGCCCCTCACGGAATACCTTGGGGTGTCTTCTTTCCGAAATGGGGTCACATGTGGGGTATTTATACTGCCCTGGCATTCTAGGGGCCCTAAAGCGTGAGAAGAAGTCTGGAATATAAATGTCTAAAAAATTTTACGCATTTGGATTCCGTGAAGGGTATGGTGAGTTCATGTGAGATTTTTTTTTTTTGACACAAGTTAGTGGAATATGAGACTTTGTAAGAAAAAAAAAATATAATTTCCGCTAACTTGGGCCAAAAAAATGTCTGAATGGAGCCTTACAGGGGGGTGATCAATGACAGGGGGGTGAAAAATGATCACCCCCCTATAAGGCTCCATTCAGATATCCGTATGTGTTTTGCGGATCCGATCCATGTATCCGTGGATCCGTAAAAAACATACGGACATCTGAATGCAGCCTTACAGGGGGGTGATCAATGACAGGGGGGTGATCAGGGAGTCTATATGGGGTGATCACCCCCCTGTCATTGATCACCCCCCTATAAGGCTCCATTCAGATATCCGTATGTGTTTTGCGGATCCGATCCATGTATCCGTGGATCCGTAAAAAACATACGGACATCTGAATGCAGCCTTACAGGGGGGTGATCAATGACGGGGGGTGAAAAATGACAGGGGGGTGATCAATGAGTCTATATGGGGTGATCACCCCCCTGTCATTGATCACCCCCCTATAAGGCTCCATTCAGATGTTTGTATGTGTTTTGCGGATCCGATCCATGTATCCGTGGATCCGTAAAAAACATACGGACATCTGAATGCAGCCTTACAGTGGGGTGATCAATGACAGGGGGGTGATCAGGGAGTCTATATGGGGTGATCACCCCCGTCATTGATCACCCCACTGTAAGGCTCCATTCAGACGTCCGTACGTGTTTTGCGGATCCGATCCATCTATCAGTGGATCCGTAAAAATCATACGGACCTCTGAATGGAGCCTTACAGGGGGGTAATTATTGACAGGGGGGTGATCAATGACAGGGGGGTGATCAGGGAGTCTATATGGGGTGATCAGGGGTGATCAGTGGTTGATAAGGGGTTAATAAGTGACAGGGGGGGGTGTAGTGTAGTGTAGTGGTGTTTGGTGCTACTTTACTGAGCTGCCTGTGTCCTCTGGTGGTCGATCCAAACAAAAGGGACCACCAGAGGACCAGGTAGCAGGTATATTAGACGCTGTTATCAAAACAGCGTCTAATATACCTGTTAGGGGTTAAAAAAAAATCACATCTCCAGCCTGCCAGCGAACGATCGCCGCTGGCAGGCTGGAGATCCACTCGCTTACCTTCTGTTCCTGTGAGCGCGCGCGCCTGTGTGCGCGCGTTCACAGGAAATCTCGGCTATCGCGAGAGGACGCGTATATGCGTCCACCCAGAAGAGCAGGGCCACCGCCAGGACGCAATCCTGCGTACGGCGGTCCTGAGGAGGTTAAAGGGATTCTGTCACCTCTCATAACACAAATTTAGATTTTAAACCAGTCATGCTCCACAGCTTACCTTGAATCGGCTGTGCTGTTCTATATTGTAATCCGTCCAGTAGTTTTGCAGAAAAAAGACTTTTATAATTATGAAAATTAACCCTGAAGGTGCCCAGAGGGGCGTTATGTTCCCCTTTGTGTGCCCAGTAACGCCCCTCTTACAGTGCCCAAAACGCCTTCCTCCAGAATCCCGAACCGCCCACAGCGTCTCATCCCCCTCCTCCCCCTCCCTGACGGCCGAGCGAAGTCTCGCGCAGACGCAGTACCCACTGAGGGCTGCGCCAGTGCGATTTGCTGGAGACTGAGGGCAGGAGCTTCATCGTCGTCACTGGACATGCGCCGAGCCCAGTGATGGTGATCAGAAATACACAGGGCGTACAGGTACGCCCTGTGTCCTTAAGTACCAGGTCATAAGGGCGTACCTGTACTCCCTGTGTCCTGAAGAGGTTAAAAGGCCAAATCTGTGCAAAGATGTGGATTCGATGTCATTTTCTGTCAGGTAGTCACACGTGGTGATGGCAAAGGCAAAAAAACTCTCACTTTTAGAACGTGGTCGAGTTGTTGAACTGCATAAGCAGGGTCTCTCACAGCGCGCCATCGCTGCTGAGGTGGGACGCAGTAAGACAGTCATTTGGAATTTCTTAAATGATGCTAAGGGTTATGGAACAAAAAAGTCAAGTGGAAGACCCAAAATTTTTTTATCAGCACTGAGCCAGAGGATCCAATTGGCTGTCCGTCAAGACACTGGACGATCCTCGACCCAAATTAAGGCCCTTACTGGTGCTGACTGCAGCCCCATAACCATCAGACCGCAATTGAGACTGAAGGGCTTCAAAAACAAAAAACACCTTCAAAGACCTCGTCTCCTTGAACGCCACAGAACTGCTCGTTTGGACTTTGCAAGAGAGCACCAAACATGGGACATTCAAAGGTGGAAGAAAGTTTTATTCTCTGATGAGAAAAAATGTAACCTTGATGGTCCTGATGGTTTCCAACATTACTGGCATGACAAGCAGATCCCACCTGAGATGTTTTCTAAGCGCCATAATGGTCTGGAGTGCTTTTTCCTTCAGTGGAACAATGGAGCTTCAGGAAGTGCAGGGGCGTCAAACGGCCGCTGGCTATGTCCAGATGTTGCAGAGAGCATTCCTCATGACTGAGGGCCCTCGTCTGTGTGGTAACGACTGGGTTTTTTAACAGGACAACGCTACAGTACACAATGCCCGCAGGACAAGGGACTTCTTCCAGGAGAATAACATCACTCTTTTGGCCCATCCTGCGTGTTCCCCTGATCTAAATCCAATTGAGAACCTTTGGGGATGGATGGCAAGGGAAGTTTACAAAAATGGACAACAGTTCTAGACAGTAGATGGCCTTCATGTGTCTTCACCACTTGGAGAAATGTTCCCACTCACCTCATGGAAACGCTTGCATCAAGCATGCCGAAATGAATTTTTTTTACTGAGTTCATGTTTGGAAGTTGGATTTCTGTTGTGTGTGTGGGGGGGGGGGGGGGGATTTCGTTTTTTTTTTTTTTTTTGGAGGTGTGGTCCTAAACTTTTGATCAGCTGAAAAACAGCCTGTTTCAGTTTATTTGTTGTTTTCATTAAATTAAATGCTCAAAAAATGTTTTGTCTCACTTCCATTTCTTCTTGTTGCATGTTGAAGCTCTACTTGGAACCTTGTTAAGATCCAGCCATGCTAAATATGATTTTTTGCCATTTTTCAAGTGGTCTTAAACTTTTGATCAGGACTGTATTATTATTATTATTATTATTATTATTATTATTATTATTATCTTTTAGTAAAGAAACCGTTGTATACATTCAAACTGTTTGCATGGAACCAATGTTTTGTTACTGCATGTAAGATCTATTGCATTTTTTTTCCAACAGTGAAGTCCAGGAAAATAATTGCCAAACGTTTTTATTCCTTAAACTTGCATATTTAGCTGTGACAAAAATGCCCGGTGTGAAACCCACCTCACAATCCACTTTTTATTTAGTGTTAACTAGAGTTGTGTTGTCATTGTAATCTGCCTACAGTTGCTGTATATACTTACAGTACATGTGCTAAGCATGATTAAAGGCAATTAGCATCCCATACTTCTAATTAAGCAGTCAACATATGGAGACCCGCACCATCATTTATCAATGTGTCACACTGAATGTTCTACCCGGTTAGCACCTTTTTTACTTAGTAGTTTTATGTTTACCTTCTGATTAACACTTGTTACTAAAGTGAATTTTTTCCCGTCCAGTTTGTATCCCACTTCTTATCCCTGAGAGATTTGGATTAATTGTAATATGTAAGCAAAGCATCTGGTGACCACAGGGAGCTTTGGGCTAGGTTCACACTTGTGTTCCTGTGCCATGAATCCAAATTTATATGCAAACATCCTGAACTGTCTAGGTTTTTAATATTTTTAACCAAACCAAAAACACAGAATGGCGTTTTTATCTAGTTAATTTACTTTATTGGTACACTAACTAAAATGTATTGATTATTTATAATAGTATTCAAGGGTTGTCTCATTGCATATACCATGCCAACAACACCAAGTTAATTAAAGTAGTTTTCTGGGACTCCTATACTTGGGATAGACGATAAATATCTGATTGATGGTGGTCCATGTATTGATAACAAATTAGGCAACTTGCTAACAAATACACTATTTCAGGTTCACATACTCGTTAAAGAGAGACTACCCACACTGCTTTTAAGAATAGTAAAATCATTAAGTAAATGTATTAAGGGAATAAAGATAATTGGGCAGCACGGTGGCTCAGTGGTTAGCACTAGTGCCTTGCAGCGCTGGGGTCCTGGGTTTGAATCCGACCAAGGACAACATCTGCATGGAGTTTGTATGTTCTCCCCGTGTTTGTGTGGGTTTCCTCCGGGTTCTCCGGTTTCCTCCCACACTTCAAAGACATACTGATTAGGGACCTTAGATTGTGAGCCCCACTGGGGACAGTTGGATGCTAATGTCTGTAAAGCGCAGTGGAATATAGTAGCGCTATATAAGTGCATAAAATAAATAAATAATTATTCAAATATATGCCCTGTTTAGCAAAATTAGGTAAATACACAGTCACCAAATAGAAAACTTTCAAACAATAAAGGTTAGACAAAAGACAACACAACTACTAATTCAATAATTACAACCACACTTCATTTACAGTCCAGACTACATCCAGAAGGAAGGTACATACATCACCGATTACGTTAGCATCAGCTGGGGAGCCCGTTTCAGCGAAAAGTCAGAGAATCGATTGGGAACAACAGTTTTCTACACAGATACGTCTATCTCATTCCTTGCTGAAACAGTCCAGCTTTTATATCGTTTTAACCAAAGAGCATCACCCCCTAATGGATTGCATGTAGATTATGCAATCCATGATGATCACTGTGCATATCTTGTTCTTCTATTATTATTTCAGACCTTTGAGTGGCCAATTCTCAGATCCACTATAAATTAGAATCCCAAGACAAACTACGCAGACAATGCTAACTCTTTTGTGCACACATTTACAACTAAGTCCTTGTTCATTAAGAGGTCCTCTAATAAATTAGACAATACCTGGTACACATTTCAGACCGGTCTTCTTTGTTCGGTATCAGGTAGAATGAAGCAAGCCTTCCACAAACATTTCCACACCAGTTTTGTTTGCTCATTCCATCTGATAGTGCGACTCTTGTCTAACAGTTAAAACAAATATTCACTTCATACATAGTTCAGGGTAATTTTATCAGAGCCAGTGGATTCCAAATAAGGTATATTCATATTCACACTTTAATCTGACACAGAGCATCCCCAAAAATCAGCTGTTTGAGGCGCTCACCGGAGAGCTGTGACCACCTCACAGCACACCAAGCACTGTTCTGCATTGTATGACACCTGTGCTTGGTATTGCAGCTTAGGCCCATTCACTTAAAGGGAACCTGTCACCTCCAACAAACATCCCAAGCCGGCAGCAGCAGTACCTTAGAGTAGCCAGCAGCATGTTTATAACTATCATTATAGCAGGCAGAGAAGCAACTATCATTATAGCAGGCAGAGAAGCAAAAGCTGTAAAACCGTTCTTTAATCCCCTGCCGGCGCGCTTCTCTAGTCAGGCTGGAAGTCGCGGAAGCAGCGCCCTCCTTACTTCAGGTCACGGTAACCACGCCCCTTTCCTGCCCCTTCGCTGTGACTGACAGCCCTTATGCACGACAGTTTGGCTGGCTTTGCCGACCTGCCAGCTGTCAGTCACAGCGAAGGGGCGGAGTATTTTAAGCTTGTTTGTTTCTTTATTTTCAGTGAAGAGGTACATGCAGCATCAAAACCATCATCTGATGTCAACCAGATTCTTCATGTTTCGAACCGTGCGGTTCTTACTCATGAGTGTCGGGTATATAAAGCAAATGCTTTATATAAAGATGAAAAAATTTAGCCGATCAAAAGAAAAATTATGCAAACGATATTGATCCGGGAGATGGACATAATCATCTCACGAGTTCGATCAAGAACCTGATTATTTTGTGCAATCAGTAAAACAGGGTACAAGCGTCTATGCAAAAATATAAATGGTTTATTATACAATAGTTTAATATACAATCAAAAATGAATCAACATAAATTTCAATAATATACAATGATATGCAGTACCCAGAATTCACCACTATATGATGCCAACAAAACAATACTCAACCAATATTATGCAATACAGCTTTAAATTTGTGAGAGATATACAATCAATGGATTATGCGGAAAACTCAATCAAGAAGATGACAGATACGAGCCCTTGCTCCGCCAAAAAAATGATGACCAATCTCAGATATGGGGTAGTATTGCAACAAAACTTATAAATTATTGGCTGGATGTCAAACTAGGGAATACTAAGATTCCTAACAGAGAGTTTCTCCAATATTATCCCCTTTATTCAGTTATATGCATTGTAACTGAAATCAGAGAAAATACTGATGTAGCAACTAACGTTACACGTCCGCAAATGAGCGGGTACCTGACTAAGTATCAAGCCAATTAATTTAGATCAATACTACATAAAACAAAAATATACATTACCCAAGGGTCAAGTGATGTGCAGAGTCTTGGGGCAGCCAGCTCTCAAGAGTTTTTCCCGATAATCCAAATGATTCTCCAGAGATCTATAATCCAAAGATCTATAATCCAAATGTTTCTTTGTTTGTTAGTTTTTTTTCTTTCTTCTTCTTTTTTTTTTCTGGTAACTGGTTTCTTAACCCAAAACTTATCAGATGAACACGCCCTCCGAGTTTGGAACTTTCCAATCATTGTTGGATGGGTGTGTGCATTGATAAGGATCATGACGTCATAATACTACCCAGAATGCACTTTTGCTACTGATGTAGTATTAACTGCTCATATCTGCTCATATCTAGGTGGCACTGTTGTGTAAGCAATAGGCATCATACCATTAAGGGTTAACTCATACATGCCTGATATTTTCACTACTACACCTCTGACGTCTAGAGGCCTTGTCTCAGGGCCGAGGGACAAACTTTGATACATGAATGTATACTTTGAGGAACATCTAGACAATTCTCACACTGAAATTCATGTTCAGATATGAAAAACAATGAAGCCTTAGAATCTGCAGGTGCGGTGTATCTTCTAACTTTCTAAATGTATAATATATTGTTACTATAACACTAGCTTTTGAACAGCACAGTAATCTTCTCATGGACTTACTTTGGCCTACATGAAAATCCATACAAAACAGTGAATATAAATCAACATTGCTCTTAAAGGCAATGAATACCCATTATAACTAAAATAAGTAGATATAACTGTTTACACTTATGAAAAAGCACAACATGAGTAAGAACCGCACGGTTCGAAACGCGTAGACGTTGGTTGACATCAGAGGATGGTTTTGATGCTGCATGTACCTCTTCACTGAAAATAAAGAAACAAACAACTCTAAAATACTCCGGTGCTGGATCCAATATTTTTTCTTTGCTACAGGGATCAGCTCCGCCTGTTAATATCCTCATGACCGAGAACAGTTTTCCCCTAAGACCCCTTTCACACGGGCGAGTATTCCGCGCAGATGCGATGCGTGAGGTGAACGTATTGCACCCGCACTGAATACCGACCCATTCATTTCCATGGGGCTGTTCACATGAGCGGTGATTTTCACGCATCACTTATGCGTTGCGTGAAAATCGCAGCATGCTCTATATTCTGCATTTTTCACACAACGCAGGCCCCATAGGAGTGAATGGGGTTGCGTGAAAATCGCAAGCATCCGCAAGCAAGTGCGGATGAGGTGCGATTTTCACGCATGGTTGCTTGGAGACGATCGGGATGGAGACCCGATCATTATTATTTTCCCTTATAACATGCTTATAAGGGAAAATAATAGCATTCTGAATACAGAATGCATAGTAAAACAGCGCTGGAGGAGTTAAAAAAAAATTAAAATAAAATTTAACTCACCTTAGTCCACTTGATCGCGTAGCCCGGCATCTCCTTCTGTCTCCTTTGTTGAATAGGACCTGTGGTGAGCATTAATTACAGGAACAGGACCTTCGATAACGTCACTCCGGTCATCACATGGTACGTCACATGATCTTTTACCATGGTGATGGATCATGTGATGACCGCAGTGACGTCATCAAAGGTCCTGTAACTGTATTTAATGCTCACCACAGGTCCTGTTCAACAAAGGACACAGAAGGAGATGCCGGGCTACGCGATCAAGTGGACTAAGGTGAGTTAAATTATTATTATTAGTTTTTTTTTTTTAACCCCTCCAGCGCTGTTTTACTATGCATTCTGTATTCAGAATGCTATTATTTTCCCTTATAACCATGTTATAAGGGAAAATAATACAATCTACAGAACATTGATCCCAAGCCCTAACTTCTGTGAAGAAGTTCGGGTTTGGGTACCAAACATGCACGATTTTTCTCACGCGAGTGCAAAACACATTACAATGTTTTGCACTCGCGCGGAAAAATCGCGGGTGTTCCCGCAACGCACCCGCACATTTTCCCGCAACGCCCGTGTGAACCCAGCCTAACTGGGGCTCCTATAAATGCTCTGGTTATGGTTAAAAAAAAACAAACTGTAAAACACAAAAAATTTATATATGTATTGTATATCATTAAAAATAATAAAAAAGTCACACTTAAAAAATACAATTCTAATATAACATACATTTTCTTGCACAAGTATCGCATCCAAAATGACACTGACATCATACCTGAAGAAAGATTTTAGAACGAGAGTAGGCTTTGTAGTGTGAAACATAAACAGCATAAAAATCGACAGAAAAAGGAAAAATATGAAACAATTTGCGCCGCAGAAGAAAATAGTATAATTTACACATAAATTTATGTGTACCCCCAAACAGCACCAAAAAATAAAACCCTTTATCAAGCGTGCAAGGAGACCTCCTACAACTATGTCAATGAAAAAAACAAAAAAGTTATCGCTGTGGAAGTGCAAATGAAATAAATGAAGCCAGTCATTAAGGGAACGGCTACATGGCCATTTTGGACACGACCAAAGTATCGCAGTGTAGAAGGGCAACCATAGAAATGAATGGAGTTGCAGCGCTTACACATTTGCTGTGACTGTGACCCCAGAATCGCAAAAAAATCAATCAGTTTTGGACTTTTTGAGATTTTGGGGTCATGGTCGTGGCAAGAGTACATGTCGCTCTGCGACTCCGTTCATTTTTGTGGCTGCCTTGCTGCACTGCAATACTTGAGCACTCAACAAATGTTGTGCCCAAAATTGCTGTGTATATATACCCTAAAGGCCCTGGTCATTAAGTGGTTAGTGGCTACAGCCTTTGAACCCAGCCTGGTCTGAAGCAGCGTCACGTAACATTAAGGAAATAATATAGAATTTATCTGTGTTTTATTTTTTTTGCAAAGAATATCCCTGTCAGAAAGGAGGTTGTTCGGCGAACGCTGCTCATGTGCTCATATTTTATCAAGCCTCAGTATACAGTACATTGCTGTACTCCTAGTTTGTATTATGTGTATACGCTGATGTACAGTAACATACAAGAGGTATTAGTATCTGAATGTTCTTGTTTATTTCTGTTTCAGCTTCTCTTCGGTTCAGGTGTGCTCGTGTCCATAAGCCTTTCAGGGCCACAGCTGGATAAGGTGGTGATTGACAGGACCCTGGTGGGGAAGCTCATCTCAAACCCCATCAGTGATGGTAATTATACCCGTGTGCAAATCAATTGCTTACATTAACAGATGCACAGCAGAAATAGTGTGTCAACAGGTAGGCTAATTATTGCCACTGGGGACTTACAAACACAACAGGTAATTGCTTGTAATGCTGCAGTTACAACACACAGTACCACGTACTGATTTCAAACATTTATGAAATAGTTGAATTACAACTGGACTTTGAAGAAAAAACTTCATTTACTGCTTTACTTCATTGTAAGTGTAAGTTAAAACGAGTGTTGTGCAAGTTTTAAAGGAGACCTTTTCAGGAAAATGTATGAATATCTCTTCGGCTTACTTACATTTACATTACAGTTGGGTTTTCTTTGTAATATCATCTATTTGCTACCAGTTTTCTTTTCTTTATTCAGTCTTTATTGAAGTTTTTGAGAATAACATGATATCGGGCAGTATGCTGTGTCCAGTAACTGTAAAGAGAAACATACAAGAGTATACAATATAATGTACCCTGCAATTAAGTAGATCGAGATTACCTATACTTAGAAGCAGAAATAATAGACAAGACGGGCAGTACACAAGTTGGTATCAGTTATCAATATCAGTTGGTGCGAAGAATTTTAAGTAAAATTTAACAAATATTAGTGTGGCACCAATTTGGCCATAGTATACTACATAATGCCTGGAAGTGAATGTAACATACAAATAGGGGCTTTACACCATTACGGAGAGATTTACCTTTGAACCTGCTAGGGTTAGTGGAAGGCGCCCAGAAGATCAATATCATTATGGAAGAACACTTAGGATCTACAGGACTATAAATAAATCACTACCTGATTGGATACTAAAAACAAAAATAATAAAGTTTTAATGAATATTTCATTTAAAACCAGAAAGAAAAAAAAAAAAAAAGGGGGGGGGGGCGGGGGTCGCTTGTGCCCTGCGTATCCCAGGCACAGCCTCAAACCACTGATGTGTATAGTAGTGTGTGGGCTTGGAAGCGTTAACACCCTATATCCATATAACCCTTGTTATACACCCAGTGGGTTCCAGATCATAAGTGGCCGTGGGTACGCGAATATATTACCCACACAATCAGGAACCAACTGGTAATATATGTGTGTACCCACGGCCACTTGTGATCCGGAACCCACTGGGAGTATAACAAAGCCCACACACTAATATACACATCAGTGGTTTGAGTCTGTGCCTTGGATACACAGGGCACAAGCACCCCCCTTTTTTTCTTTTTTGTTTTAAATTTAAATATCCATTAAAACTTTATTTTTATTTTCAGTATCCAATCAGGCAGTGATTTATTTTCAGTTACACTTGGATACATACCTTTGCATCTGTTACCCTAAGTTAGAACATGAGACCAACAAAAATAAAGAAAAAATGAGGACAATCGAACATCAGCAGATCTCAGTGGTCACCATTCCAGTCCCAAAAAAAAAAATAAAAAAAATAAGACTAACTAAAGCGGGAATGCAAACACAGGAAAAAAAAAAAATGTAACATTTACTCTTTGTGTCTTTGTTATTTGCTCCTGTTTCATCAGATATCACAATTGCAGACAATGAAAAATACAATAGAAAATCAGAGCTTTGTTCTCTCAGACTGCAACCATGTCATCTTCCCCTCTCATGCGTGCACTTGAGCCAGGAAGTATAGGAGGAGACGGCTGGGTTTAGACTGGATAACTTTTGTCTACACAGCGAGAGTGGCCATTTTGTAAGACTGAATCTCCCAGTTAGTAAATTAAATAGTACAAAATTGATATAGTTACCACTGTTTGGAACTGTAATAAACTAGAAAATACTAAATCTACCAAGATAAATCCCACTCCCTGTTTCTAAATAGTGCCATCGTTAGGCAAATTTGTCTTTCAGGTTCCTCGCAAAGCTGGGTTATTACCATGTAGAACTGTAATAAACTGCATAATACTAAATCTACCAAGATAAATCCTCTTTCTCAACCTTAAACAGTGCCATGGCTAGGCAGTTTTGGCTTTCAGGTTCCTGGGAAAGCTGGGTTACCACCGTGTGCAACTGAATAAGAATGCTAAATCTACCAAGATAAATTATCCTCCCCACTCCTAAATAGCACTATGGCTAGGTAGATTTGCCTTTCAAGTTCCTGGGAAAGCTGGGTTACTACCATATGGATCTGTAATGTATGGATGTGGATGTGATCTGAAGAAGGAGCCTGTTCAGCTCCAAAATGCATCATAGACATCCCAATAAAAGATATATGTACGTTCATCTTTGCCTCATGTACCTTCCTCACCTGAGCAGAACTTTCTTATTTATTTATCTTATTTATTTATTTATTGTATGCACTTATATAGCGCTACTATATTCCGCAGCGCTTTACAGGCATAGCATAGGGCTGTCCCCAATGGGGCTCACAATCTAAGTTCTTTTTCCTCTGGTATTCCACATGTTCAGACTGTTATTATGTGTAATCATTATACATAATAACAGGGATAGACAAGAACTACAAATCCCAGCAAGAAATGAACTAAAACTAATACTCCTAGAATTTGACAACATATAAAGGGAAAAACTAACCTCACACACACAGCACAGGAGCTCCACCCACATGTGACATCACACAGGTACTTGACCATTACTCTGCATTGCTGAGACCTGTCCCAAGAGGTAAAAAGGGTGAAATGAAATTGACTGGAGTGCAAGGAGAGTGCTAAAAAGGCTGGGAGGCAGACAGGGCCGGTGCAAGGATTTTTGCCAACACAAGTGAAGCTACATTTTGGCGCCCCCCCCCCCCCCCCCCCCCTCCCTCCCTCTCGCAGCTCACCTGGCCCTGATCCCGTCTGCAGCAGCTGGCTTCTCCTCTGTGTGGTCCTGGTATCTTCTCTCTGCTTCAGACAATCGCTGGTTTGAGGACCGTATTTTTCGCCCTCTAAGACGCACCAGCCTATAAGACGCACCTAGGTTTTAGAGGAGGATAATGGGAAAAATGTTTTCCATTGCACCTCAGGTCAGACCAGCAATCAGACCCCCAAGGTTAATCAGACCTCAGATCAGACCCCCAATGCCTCAGATAAGCCCCCCAAGTCAGGCATCATGCCCCCCAAGTCAAGCATCATGCCCCCCAAGTCAGCCATCATACCCGCCATCAATCATGCAACCCCATGTTAGCCATCAGCGCAAATAAAAAAAAAATAAATAACTTAACTCTGCTGCTCCTGGACACCGTCACTCCTCACCACCAGCGCTCTCTCTCTTCTTCCTGGTTCTCGGCTGTCAGCTGTGAAGGCTCTGCACAGCGTGAGGTCACATGATGCACAGCCCTTTACAGCAGACAGCCGAGCGGAGGACCAGGAAGCGGTGAGTACAGATCCTTCACCGCTTTCCGGTCCTCCGGTACTAATGAAGCGCTTCCTAAATGGAAGCGCTTCATTAGTATTCGCCCCATAAGACCCAGGGGCGAAAAATACAGGGTATTTAAAAAAAAAAAAAAAAAGTTTCATTTTTTCCGCTCCCCCATCTCTGCGCCCTAAGGCAGCCGCTTGGTATAGCACCGGCCCTGCAGGCAGATGATAGATCTCAGGGGAGTGGGAGAGAAAGTATCTGTGGGCACCAAGGGCAGGGGATCCTATAGTGGTGCAAGCTGATCGATCCCTAGCCATTCCATAGCCGAAGATAGAGCAGAGTGGGGAGAAGAAAAAGTTCTTTGTCTACTCTCCTAAACTGCTTATAACAGCAGTTTGGGGAGCACCTTGTATACATAGCTGTGTGTGCACTATGAATCAAATACATTTATGTTTTTTCCGGGTTTAGTTCCCCATAAATCTGGATAGGTCATCCATATCAGATCAGTGGGGGTCTGACTCCTGGGATCCCCGTCAATCATCTGTTTGAAGAAAACGCAGCTTTCGTGAGAGCTCTGCTTTCTCTTTACAGTTTACTACTCAGCATTGACATTGCAGTGGTGGAGCAGTGTAGTTACAGCTTCTCTGTCCCATTCACTTAAATAGGACGCAGCAGCCGTAATTACACTGCTCCACCACTGCCAGGACAAGGGCGAGCGGATAAACAGTGAAGAGAACACAGAGCTCACAGGAACACTGCGGTCTCAGCAAACAGCGGGGGGAGAGGTCATCAATATGACAGAACTGGACAATCCCTTTAATATTAGTTTATTTTGACATGTGGAAATGGCAGTTGAAATGTTCGCCTGGAAGTAGCTTAAGACAAAAGGAGGAGGGAGTTAGCAAGAAAGCCGAAGGACAGAAAGCACGCGTGATATGATAGATTGCTTTGCATAATGTAATTTAGTGCTACCTCTGAATCCTCTGTGAGCTTTATTTCTCATTTCCAAGGGGTACTAGCAAGATGACATGCTGATGTGCTTTAGGAGATTACCAAAATAATATTTTAAAGCATTGGCTTGTAGAGTTGTCTTTGTGCAGAGCTGAACTCATTTGTTCTGGTACCAGAAGCCAGCGGTACAGTGGTAACACGTTCTTTATCCTCTTTGTGTTTCAGCTGTCTTTACCGACACTTTCATCATCTTGTCATTTCTCAAGGAAAACAAACTTTGTCTTATTCAGTTTACAAAGAAGACTGGCTCTCCCGATATAAACAGACACATGGAGAAACTCTCCTCCCAGGATATGAAGGTATACATTATCTAGAGGAAAAAAAGAGACAATGCAGCAGCACCCTGCAAATCAGATAAAGTACAACAATGCCATAGTCACAAAAATAATGATTACAAAAATGATGGTGCTAATGCTACGCTTATTTATAAAGTGAGATGCTTGGCCAATGCATTTTGTACAAAACCATCTGAGCCCGTCTGCCGAACGTCAAGGCGATCTCTGTTAGACGGGTCCTAACACTAAGTACTACCTGTTATGCGCCATAATGACCTCCATAAAATTCAGGGTAGCATTAGCACCATCATTTTTGTAATCATTATTTTTGTGACTATGGCATTGTTGTACTTTATCCGATTTGCAGGGTGCTGCTGCATTGTGCTTTTTTTCTCTAGGTCTTTGCCATGGCAGCGTGCACCTGCGCACTGGGAGGTGCTGACTAACCCCCTTTTTTTGCAGGTATACATTATCTAAGGATGGATTAGTGTCTTAAATACAAAAACACATGGCAGTTCTAATATGGTGCAGAAAGGGCTATTTGCCTTTTACAGTGTAGATGTGCTAATTTACTCATTTAAAACTATGGCCCAAATTTGTCTTATTATAGAAACATAGACATAGAAACTAGGGATCGACCGATTATCGGTTTGGCCGATATTATCGGCCGATATTGAGGATTTTGAACGTTATCGGTATCGGCTTCTATTATGCCGATATACCGATAACATATTCGGAACACAGAACGCGCTGCTCTCAGCGCTCTCTGTGTTCCCTCCGCAGCACAGGGGAGAAGGAAGCAGTGTCTCCCTCCCCCTGTGCTGCTGCTGCCACTGCCGCCAATGAGAGGAGAGAACATAAGAGGAGGGGAGGGGCTGTGGCCACCGCTCCACCAATGAAGATAAGCCTTTCATTCATTCATATACAGGAGGCGGGAGCTGGGAGCTGGCTGCAGAATCACATAGCCGGCTCCCGACCTCTATAAACGGCAGCTGCGGTCCGCGGTAGTTAACTCCTCAGGTGCCGCGGATCGCAGCTACCGCTCATAGAGGTCGGGAGCCGGCTATGTGATTCTGCAGCCAGCTCCCGCCTCCTGTATATGAATGATTGAGAGACTTATCTTCATTGGTGGCGCAGTGCGCCCCCCCCAAGCCCCCCAGCATTAATCATGGGTGGCGCAGTGCGCCCCCCACCCCCATCCCAATCCCGGCCAATAGTAAAAACATTGGTGGCGCAGTGCGCCCCCCACCCAGTATTACTCATTGGTGGCAGTGGCCACAGGATCCCCTCTCCCCTGCTCCTCCGATCGGAGCCCCAGCTGTGTAAGTCTGGGGCTCCGATCGGTTACCATGGCAGCCAGGACGCTATTGAAGCCCTGGCTGCCATGGTAAGCTCCATGCTGCTGTGTGCACAAAGCACAGGGACAGAGTGAGCTCCTATTCACCCTGATAGAGATCTACCAGGGTGAATAGGACAAGGGTTCTAGTCCCTAAGGGGGCTAAAAGTTAGTAAAAAAAAACCCACAAAAATATTAAGTATAAATGAAAAAGATTTAAAAAAAAAAAAAAAAAAAAAATACACATTAACAATAAACATATTAATTTTCAGCAGATTTGTGTAGGAATTTTTTATTTTTTTTTCAAAAATGAAAATTCCCAGAATATCGGTATAAATTATCGGCTATCGGCCTGAAAGTTCACAAATTATCGGTATCGGCCATAAAAAATCTATATCGGTCGATCCCTAATAGAAACATAGAATGTGTTGGCAGAAAAGGACCATTTGGCCCATCTAGTCTGCCCAATATACTGAATACTATGAATAGCCCCTGGCCCTATCTTATATGAAGGATGGCCTTCTGCCTATCCCATGCATGCTTAACCACCTCCGGACCGCCGAACGCAGCGACGCGTCCTGGAGGTGGTTGATTCATTCCGAGTGGACGCGCCGGAGCGTCCTCTCGCGAGACGCGAGATTTCCTGTGAACGCGCGCACACAGGCGCGCGCGTTCACAGAATGAGAAGGTAAGCGAGTGGATCTCCAGCCTGCCAGCGGCGATCGTTCGCTGGCAGGCTGGAGATGTGATTTTTTTAACCCCTAACAGGTATATTAGACGCTGTTTTGATAACAGCGTCTAATATACCTGCTACCTGGTCCTCTGGTGGTCCCTTTGTTTGGATCGACCACCAGAGGACACAGGTAGCTCAGTAATATGTTGCACCAAGCACCACTACACTACACCCCCCCCCCGTCACTTATTAACCCCTTATTCACCCTTGATCACCCCTGATCACCCCATATAGACTCCCTGATCACCCCCTTGTCATTGATCACCCCCCTGTCATTGATCACCCCCCTGTAAGGCTCCATTCAGACATTTTTTTGGCCCAAGTTAGCGGAAATTATAATTTTTTTTTCTTACAAAGTCTCATATTCCACTAACTTGTGTCAAAAAATAAAATCTCATATGAACTCGCCATACCCCTCACGGAATCCAAATGCGTAAAAAAAATTTTACATTTATATTCCAGACTTCTTCTCACGCTTTAGGGCCCCTAGAATGCCAGGGCAGTATAAATACCCCACATGTGACCCCATTTCGGAAAGAAGACACCCCCAGGTATTCCGTGAGGGGCATATTGAGTCCATGAAAGATTGAAATTTTTGTCCCAAGTTAGCGGAAAGGGAGACTTTGTGAGAAAAAAATAAATAAAATCAATTTCCGCTAACTTGTGCAAAAAAAAATGCCCTGGCATTCTAGGGGCCCTAAAGCGTAAGAAGAAGTCTGGGATCCAAATGTCTAAAAATGCCCTCATAAAAGGAATGTGGGCCCCTTTGCGCATCTAGGCTGCAAAAAAGTGTCACACATCTGGTATCGCCGTACTCAGGAGAAGTTGGGCAATGTGTTTTGGGGTGTCATTTTACATATACCCATGCTGGGTGAGATAAATATCTTGGTCAAATGCCAACTTTGTATAAAAAAATGGGAAACGTTGTCTTTTGCCGAGATATTTCTCTCACCCAGCATGAGTATATGTAAAAAGACACCCCAAAACACATTGCCCAACTTCTCCTGAATACGGCGATACCACTTGTGTGACACTTTTTTGCAGCCTAGGTGGGCAAAGGGGCCCACATTCCCAAGAGCACCTTTAGGATTTCACAGGTCATTTACCTACTTACCACACATTAGGGCCCCTGGAAAATGCCAGGGCAGTATAACTACCTCACAAGTGACCCCATTTTGGAAAGAAGACACCCCAAGGTATTTCGTGAGGGGCATGGCGAGTTCCTAGAATTTTTTATTTTTTGTCACAAGTTAGTGGAAAATGATGATTTTTTTTTTTTTTTCTTACAAAGTCTCATATTCCACTAACTTGTGACAAAAAATAAAAACTTCCATGAACTCACTATGCCCATCACGAAATACCTTGGGGTGTCTTCTTTCCAAAATGGGGTCACTTGTGGGGTAGTTATACTGCCCTGGCATTCTAGGGGCCCAAATGTGTGGTAAGGAGTTTGAAATCAAATTCTGTAAAAAATGCCCTGTGAAATCCGAAAGGTGCTCTTTGGAATGTGGGCCCCTTTGCCCACCTAGGCTGCAAAAAAGTGTCACACATGTGGTATCTCCGTACTCGGGAGAAGTTGGGGAATGTGTTTTGGGGTGTCATTTTACATATACCCTGGTCAATATCTTGGTCAAATGCCAACTTTGTATAAAGAAATGGGAAAAGTTGTCTTTTGCCAACATATTTCTCTCACCCAGCATGGGTATATGTAAAATGACACCCCAAAACACATTCCTCAACTTCTCCTGAGTACGGCGATAACAAATGTGTGACACTTTTTTACAGCCTAGGTGGGCAAAGGGGCCCACATTCCAAAGAGCACCTTTCGGATTTCACCGGCCATTTTTTACAGAATTTGATTTCAAACTCCTTACCACACATTTGGGCCCCTAGAATGCCAGGGCAGTATAACTACCCCACAAGTGACCCCATTTTGGAAAGAAGACACCCAAAGGTATTCGCTGATGGGCATAGTGAGTTCATAGGACTTTTTATTTTTTGTCACAAGTTAGTGGAATATGAGACTTTGTAAGAAGAAAAAAATAAAAATCATCATTTTCCGCTAACTTGTGACAAAAAATTAAAAGTTCTATGAACTCACTATGCCCATCAGTGAATACCTTAGGGTGTCTACTTTCCGAAATGGGGTCATTTGTGGGGTGTTTGTACTGTCTGGGCATTGTAGAACCTCAGGAAACATGACAGGTGCTCAGAAAGTCAGAGCTGCTTCAAAAAGCGGAAATTCACATTTTTGTACCATAGTTTGTAAACGCTATAACTTTTACCCAAACCATTTTTTTTTTTTACCCAAACATTTTTTTTTTATCAAAGACATGTAGAACAATAGATTTAGAGCAAAATTTATATGTGGATGTCGTTTTTTTTGCAAAATTTTACAACTGAAAGTGAAAAATGTCATTTTTTTTGCAAAAAAAACGTTAAATTTCGATTAATAACAAAAAAAGTAAAAATGTCAGCAGCAATGAAATACCACCAAATGAAAGCTCTATTAGTGAGAAGAAAAGGAGGTAAAATTCATTTGGGTGGTAAGTTGCATGACCGAGCAATAAACGGTGAAAGTAGTGTAGGTCAGAAGTGTAAAAAGTGGCCTGGTCATTAAGGGTGTTTAAGCCATAGGGGCTGAGGTGGTTAAACTCCCTCACTGTATTTGCAGCTACCACTTCTGCAGGAAGGCTATTCCATGCATCCACTACTCTCTCAGTAAAGTAATACTTCCTGATATTACTTTTAAACCTTTGCCCCTCTAATTTAAAACGATGTCCTCTTGTAGCAGTTTTTCTTCTTTTAACCCCTTAAGAACTCAGCCCTATTGTTTGCAAACCAGTGTCACTTTAAGTGCTGATAACTTTAAAACGCTTTGACTTATCCAGGCCATTCTGATTGTTTTTTCATCACATATTGTACTTCATGACATTGGTAAAATCAAAAGTCAAAAAAATTCATTTTTATTTATAAAAAAATACCAAATTTACCAAAAATTTGTAAAAAAATTGCAAACTTCCAAGTTTCAATTTCTCTACTTCTGTAATACATAGTAATACCTCCAAAAATAGTTATTACTTTACATTCCCAATATGTCTACTTCATGTTTGGATCATTTTGGGAATGATATTTAATTTTTTGGGGATGTTACAAGGCTTAGAAGTTTAGAAGCAAATCTTGAAATGTTTCAGAAATTTTCAAAAACCCAATTTTTAGGGACCAGTTCAGGTCTGAAGTCACTTTGCGAGGCTTACATAATAGAAACCACCCAAAAATGACCCCATTCTATAAACTACACCCCTCAAGGTATTCAAAACTGAATTTACAAACTTTGTTAACCCTTTAGGTGTTCCACAAGAATTAATGGAAAATAGAGACACAATTTCAAAATTTCACTTTTTTGGCAGATTTTCCATTTTAATAATTTTTTTCCAGTTACAAAGCAAGGGTTAATAGCCAAACCAAACTCTATATTTATGGCCCTGATTCTGTAGTTTACAAAAACACCCCATATGTGGTCGTAAACCACTGTACGGACACACGGCAGGGCGCAGAAGGAAAGGAATGCCATACGGTTTTTAGAATGCAGGTTTTGCTGGACTGTTTTTTTTGACACCATGTCCCATTTGAAGCCCCCCTGATGCGCCCCTAGAGTAGAAACTGCAAAAAAGTGACCCCATTTTAGAAACTACAGGATAGGGCGGCAGTATTGCTGGTACTAGTTTAGGGTACATATGATTTTTGGTTGCTCTATATTACACTTTTTGTGAGGCAAGGTAACAAGAAATAGCTGTTTTGGCACCGTTTTTATTTTTTGTTATTTACAATATTCATCTGACAGGTTAGATCATGTGATATTTTATAGACCAGGTAGTCACGGATGCTGCGATACCTAATATGTATACTTTTTTTTTTATTTATGTAAGTTTTACACAATGATTTCATGTTTTAGATTTTCCATAGTCTGAGAGCCATAATTTTTAAAGTTTTGGGGCGATGTTGGGTAGGGTATGATTTTTGCGGGATGAGATGACGGTTTTATTGGCACTATTTTGGGGTGCGTGTGACTTTTCGATCGCTTGCTATTACACTTTTTGTGATGTAAGGTGACGAAAAATAGCTTTTTTTACACCGTTTTTATTTTTTATGGTATTCACCTGAATGGTTAGGTCATGTGATATTTTTATAAAGCAAGTTATTACGGACGCTGCAATACCTAATATGTATACTTTCTTTTTATTTATGTAAGTTTTACACAATGATTTTCATTTTTGAAGCAAAAAAAATCATGTTTTAGTGTTTCCATAATCTGAAAGCCATAATTTTTTCAGTTTTTTGGCGATTACCTTGGGTAGGGTATGATTTTTGCGGGATGAGATGACTGTTTTATTGGCACTATTTTGGGGTGCGTGTGAATTTTTTGATCGCTTGCTATTACACTTTTTGTGATATAAGGTGACAAAAAATGGTTTATTTAGCACAGTTTTTTTTTTTTTTTTTTTTTTACAGTGTTCATCTGAGGGGTTAGGTCATGTGATATTTTTATAGAGTCGGTCGATACGGACGCGGCGATACCTACTTACGCGCAGAGGCGTGATTAGATGAGCAAGCTTATCTTCTCACTCTTTTTCTAGAGAAAAAGAAGACAATCAGAGAGAAAGTTTACTTTCTGATTTGATGGGTGAAGTGTCTTGATAACAGGGGTCAAGTCCTGGGAAAAAAAGTGTGGGAACTCACCCAAGTGCCTCCGCGTGATGTCACGGCGTTCGCAAAGGGCAGGGGAGGTCGGCTGGAGCAAGCAAGTACTGTATTTTTTGCACCTATTAGACGCACCGGCCCATAAGACGCACCTAGGTTTTAGAGGGGGACAATAAGAAAAAAATATATTTCATTACACCTCAGGTCAGACCCCCAATGTTAATCAGACTTCAGCTAACAGCCCCAATAAGATCCCCAATAAGACCTCAGATCAGATCTCAATATGAATGACCAACAATCAGACCTCAGATAATAGCCCCTTGCCTCTCCATCAGCCCCCCCAGTGCCTCTCCATCAGCCCCCCCCAAGTGCCTCTCCATCAGCCCCCCCCAAGTGCCTCTCCATCAGCCCCCCCCAAGTGCCTCTCCATCAGCCCCCCCCAAGTGCCTCTCCATCAGCCCCCCCCAAGTGCCTCTCCATCAGCCCCCCCCAAGTGCCTCTCCATCAGCCCCCCCAAGTGCCTCTCCATCAGCCCCCCCCAAGTGCCTCTCCATCAGCCCCCCCCAAGTGCCTCTCCATCAGCCCCCCCCAAGTGCCTCTCCATCAGCCCCCCCCAGTGCCTCTCCATCAGCCTCCCCCCAGTGCCTCTCCATCAGCCCCCCCCAGTGCCTCTCCATCAGCCCCCCCCAGTGCCTCTCCATCAGCCCCCCCCCCAGTGCCTCTCCATCAGCCCCCCAAGTGCCTCTCCATCAGCCCCCCCAGTGCCTCTCCATCAGCCCCCCCCCCCCACAGTGCCTCTCATCAGCCCACTGCCCATAATATATGAAAAAAAAAAAAAAATAACACTTACCTCTCCTGGACGCAGACGTTCCTCTTCTCCTGCTGTCGGCTGTGCTGTGAAGGCTGCGCACAGCGTGACGTCACAGAGCGACTCACTCCTGTGCGCACTGCGCAGTCTGCAGAGCCGACAGCCGAGGACCAGGAAGCGGTGAGTACAAAACATTCACCGCTTCCTTCCTAGTCCTTTTGCCCTGAAACTTTGGGAACGGCGTTCCTGCCATGAAAAAAGTGCAGGAACGCCGTTCCCACCCGTTCTCCCTCGACTCGAGCCCTGCTTGATAACATGTCCAAAAGTCCTTGTTATCGTTACCTGAGAACATGTACAGCTAGAAAGGGAGAGCCAAGCCATGTCTCTTCCTGTGCAGCCTGTCAGCACTTTGCGAACTGGCCCCCACCTCTCTTCCTGTGCTGGCTGAAATTCAGCCAGCTGAAAGGTGGAGGGCTGCTTTCTTTTGGCATATCTCGGGCTTTGTAACAGCTGCCAGGTCTTATTTTAAAGCAGACAAGACCGATATTGAGGCTTTAATCGGGTATTGACTAATAGCTGCAAGTGTATGCAGCATTCACTGAGATCCTTTTCTAAGGGCTCTAACTAACGATATGTCCTGGTTATAGCCTTGGTTTTAATTTAAAACTGAGATTGTTAGCTTCAAAACAAGACCTGGATTGAATCTAGCTGTTACACAGCCTGAGATCCAGCCATCAATAGCATGTACGTACAAGGTGGATCCTTAGCGGCTGAATTGACAACCTTGGTAGGGAAAGGGTTAAAAAAAGGAGCATTTTATAAATGTTTCTAAATCCTGGCTAAGCAGAGAAACACACACACTTTTTGCTTTACTTTCACAAAGTGACCTGTATGGTGCAAATGACTAATGAGTAGGGGGCTGTTCACATCACATTTTCAGCCTTCATTTAACCAGTCCATGGCCAGTGTTAGTAATTTTAGTCTTCACAACCAGACACAATTTAGATGTTTTTTGTGTACATTAGTGTAATGTATATACATTTTTTATTTTTTGGGTTAAGTGTTATTTTTATTTTTGCGTTTTTCTCAGAAATAATTCTGATTTCTTTTTATATAATTAAGTTTAGAAGTTTTAGGTTTAGAATTGAATTTTTTTTTTTTAAATATACTATTTTTTACATTTTAGCATTCCTTACCTTTGTCTCTCTGGCCTTCCTTCCCTTATTCAACTCCCCAAACACTATAGGCCCCATTCACACAATTGTATTTTTGGTCCTCCTTTGATCCGCATTTTTTTTGCGGATAGGATGCGGACGCATTTATTTTATTTGGTCTGCAAAAAATGCAGACAGCGCACCGTGTACTGTCCACATCCATATGTTCATACCGTAGCGCCACAAAACAGATACAGCATGTCCAATTCTTGTTCGTTTTGCGGTCAAGATAGGGTTGGGCGATATCAAAAATATTCAGATGATAACGATATTAAGAAATTTATTGCGATAACGATGTACAGCAGTGATGCCCAACCTACGGCCCACGAAGCCGTGTCATGCGGCCCGCGCAGTGACCGGGCTTTATCAGCGCAGGGCGCGCTGCGAACGGCACAGGCTGCAAAGCGATGCTGCCTATGCCTGCAATCTCCCCACCCAGAGCCGCTTCCTAGCTAATTTATTCACTGCGCTTGCCTCTGTGAAATTGAAGAGAAGCGCCATAATCTCGCACAGGCGCACTGGCAGAGGCATCGAAGTGCGCATGCACTGTATTCCTGGCCTCTGCCAGTGCGCCTGTGCGAGATTATGGCGCTTCTCTTCAATTTCACAGAGGCAAGTGCAGTGAATAAATTAGCTAGGAAGTGGCTCTGGGTGGGGGGGGATATCGGTGGACGACACTGAAGGGGGGGATATCGGTGGACGACACTGAAGGGGGGGATATCGGTGGACGACACTGAAGGGGGGGGGATATCGGTGGACGACACTGAAGGGGGGGATATCGGTGGACGACACTGAAGGGGGGGGATATCGGTGGACGACACTGAAGGGGGGTATATCTGTGGACGACACTGAAGGGGGGGATATCTGTGGACGACACTGAAGGGGGGGATATCTGTGGACGACACTGAAGGGGGGGATATCTGTGGACGACACTGAAGGGGGGGATATCTGTGGACGACACTGAAGGGGGGGATATCTGTGGACGACACTGAAGGGGGAAGGATATCTGTGGACGACACTGAAGGGGGGATATCTGTGGACGACACTGAAGGGGGGATATCTGTGGACGACACTGAAGGGGGGATATCTGTGGACGACACTGAAGGGGGGATATATGTGGACGACACTGAAGGGGGATCTAGGGAGGGCTGTGGGGATGTTGGGGTGGGAGGTCCTGAAGGGGTGGGAGGTCCGATAGGTATGTGGGGGTGGGAGATCCGGGGGGGGGGGCATAATTTGTTTTGCTATGGGGCCCAGTCATTTCTAGCTACGCACCTGATTGTTAAGATTGGGTGGGCACTGGAGCGATAGAGCGCCCTGCTGTAGGAGAAGCCGGCGGGAGATGAAAGGAAGAGGGGCCAGCTCCTGGTGGTGTCGGGCACACTGCGCAAGCATGGCGGTGGAGGATCTGACTGAAGCCTAATGACCAGACATCAAGGTAGACCTGCAGAAGTAGGTGACAGCGCAGTATGTGATGTCTACATGTGTGTAATGTATGTAGTGCAGTGTGTGATCATCACATACTACACTACATACATTACACACATGTATACATCACATGCCCCCTCACAATAATAATGCCAAGATATGTGCCCTCTTCACAAATGTAATGCTCACACATGCCCCCTCACAGTAGTTATGCCCAGATATGTGCCCCCTCACAGTAATAATGCCCAGATATGTGCCCTCTTCACAGGCGTAATGCTCACACATGCCCCCTCACAGTAGTTATGCCCAGATATGTGCCCCCTCACAGTAGTTATGCCCAGATATGTGCCCTCCTCACAGTAGTTATACCCTGATATGTGCCCCCTCACAGTAGTTATGCCCTGATATGTGCCCCCTCACAGTAGTTATGCCCTGATATGTGCCCCCTCACAGTAGTTATGCCAGATATGTGCCCTCTTCACAGTAGTTATGCTCACACGTGCCCCCTCACAGCGTTTGCATTTCTTTCTGGCAAAGCTACCTGGTTCCGGCCAGCGAAACTTATACCAAGTCTAGTGCGGCCCTCAGACGAAAAATTGTTGGGCACCACTGATATACAGTCCTGATCAAAAGTTTAAGACCACTTGAAAAATGGCAAAAAATCATATTTAGCATGGCTGGATCTTAACAAGGTTCCAAGTAGAGCTTCAACATGCAACAAGAAGAAATGGGAGTGAGACAAAACATTTTTTGAGCATTCAATTTAATGGAAACAACGAATAAACTAAAACAGGCTGTTTTTCAGCTGATGAAAAGTTTAGGACCACACCTCCAAAAAATATATAAACTCCCCTCAAAACAGAAATCCAACTTCCACACATGAACTCAGTAATGAGTAGCTCCGCCGTTATTGTTTATCACTTCAAAAATTCGTTTCGGAATGCTTGATGCAAGCGTTTCCATGAGGTGAGTGGGAACATTTCTCCAAATGGTGAAGACGGCCGCACGAAGGCCATCTTCTGTCTGGAACTGTTGTCCATTTTTGTAAACTTCCCTTGCCATCCATCCCCAAAGGTTCTCAATTGGATTTAGATCAGGGGAACACGCAGGATGGGCCAAAAGAGTGATGTTATTCTCTTGGAAGAAGTCCCTTGTCCTGCGGCCATTGTGTACTGTAGCGTTTTCCGGTTGAGGAATGCTCTCTGCAACATCTGGACATAGCCAGCGGCCGTTTGATGCCCCTGCACTTCCTGAAGCTCCATTGTTCCACTGAAGGAAAAAGCACCCCAGACCATTATGGCGCCCCCTCCACTGTGGCGCGTAGAAAACATCTCAGGTGGGATCTGCTTGTCATGCCAGTAACGTTGGAAACCATCAGGACCATCAAGGTAAAATAAATTCTCATCAGAGAATAAAACTTTCTTCCACCTTTTGAATGTCCCATGTTTGGTGCTCTCTTGCAAAGTCCAAACGAGCAGTTCTGTGGCGTTCAAGGAGACGAGGTCTTTGAAGACGTTTTTTGTTTTTGAAGCCCTTCAGTCTCAGATGCCGTCTGATGGTTATGGGGCTGCAGTCAGCACCAGTAAGGGCCTTAATTTGGGTCGAGGATCGTCCAGTGTCTTGACGGACAGCCAATTGGATTCTCCGGCTCAGTGCTGATGAATTTTTCTTGGGTCTTCCACTTTACTTTTTTGTTCCATAACCCTCAAGATCATTTAAGAAATTCCAAATGACTGTCTTACTGCGTCCCACCTCAGCAGCGATGGCGCGCTGTGAGAGACCCTGCTTATGCAGTTCAACAACCCGACCACGTTCAAAAAGAGAGTTTTTTTGCCTTTGCCATCACAACGTTTGACTATCTGACAGAAAATGACAATGAATCCACATCTTTGCACAGATTTGGCCTTTTAAAGACATGTGGTCCTAAAATTTGGATCAGCTGAAAAACAGCCTGTTTCAGTTTAATCGTTATTTTCAATTAATTGAATGCTCAAAAAATGTTTTGTCTCACTCTCATTTCTTCTTGTTGCATGTTGAAGCTCTACTTGGAACCTTGTTAAGATCCAACAATGTAAAATATGATTTTTTTGCCATTTTTCAAGTGGTCTTAAACTTTTATCAGGACTGTATATCGCGATAAATATCAGTTTAAAAGAAAAAAACACAAGGAGACGTTATACTGTATGGGGGCAGCCACAAGGGGACGTTATACTGTATGGGGGCAGCCACAAGGGGACGTTATACTGTATGGGGGCAGCCACAAGGGGACGTTATACTGTATGGGGGCAGCCACAAGGGGACGTTATACTGTATGGGGGCAGCCACAAGGAGATGTTATACTGTATGGGGCAGCCACAAGGGGACGTTATACTGTATGGGGCAGCCACAAGGGGACCTTATACTGTATGGGGGCAGCCACAAGGAAACGTTATAATGTATGGGGTTAGCCACAAGGGGACATTATACTGAATGGGGGGCCACAAGGAGACGTTATACTGTATGGGGGCAGCCACAAGGGGACATTATACTGTATGGGGGCAGCCACAAGGGGACGTTATACTGTATGGGGGCAGCCACAAGGGGACGTTATACTGTATGGGGGCAGCCACAAGGAGACGTTATACTGTATGGGGCAGCCACAAGGGGACGTTATACTGTATGGGGCAGCCACAAGGGGACGTTATACTGTATGGGGGCAGCCACAAGGGGACGTTATACTGTATGGGGGCAGCCACAAGGAAACGTTATAATGTATGGGGTTAGCCACAAGGGGACATTATACTGAATGGGGGGCCACAAGGAGACGTTATACTGTATGGGGGCAGCCACAAGGGGACATTATACTGTATGGGGGGGTCACAAGGAGACGTTATACTGTATGGGGGGGGTCACAAGGAGACGTTATACTGTATGGGGGGGGGTCACAAGGAGACGTTATACTGTATGGGGGGGGTCACAAGGAGACGTTATACTGTATGGGGGCAGCCACAAGGAGACGTTATACTGTATGGGGGCAGCCACAAGGAGACGTTATACTGTATGGGGGCAGCCACAAGGAGACGTTATACTGTATGGGGGCAGCCACAAGGAGACGTTATACTGTATGGGGGCAGCCACAAGGAGACGTTATACTGTATGGGGGCAGCCACAAGGAGACGTTATACTGTATGGGGGCAGCCACAAGGAGACGTTATACTGTATGGGGGCGGCCACAAGGACACGTTATACTGTATGGGGAAGCCAGCAGGAGACATTATACTGTATAGGTGGCCACAAGGAGACATTATACTTTATGGGGATAATGGGGCCACAAGGAGGCATTGGCTTGGGGCAGCGGCCAGGCAGCCACAACTTGGAGACATTAATTGTCACACTGTATGGCAGTGTTCGCCGGGGCAGCAGCCACAAGAAGACATTACAGTATCAGGGGCAGCAGCCACAAGGAAACATTACAGTATCAGGGGCAGCAGCGCAGCCACAAGAAGACATTACAGTATGGGGGCAGCAGCGCGGCCACAAGAAGACATTACAGTATGGGGGCAGCAGCGCAGCCACAAGAAGACATTACAGTCTGGGAGCAGCAGCGCAGCCACAAGAAGACATTACAGTATGGGGGCAGCAGCCACAAAAGGAGACATTACAGTGGGGGCAGCAGCCACAAGGTGCTGCGCCCCCCCCCCATGTCTTATGGCCACCTGTGTGACCTGCCTGCCACCACCACCATACAGTAATTCCTTCTTGTTGGTCATGGGGAGGGAGGGACTCGTGATGGCTCATTGCCTGCCTGCCTGCTGGCTGCTATTTCAATGTGCAGTGCGGAGCATGCAGCTAGTTGCATTGCAGGCAGGTAGGCATGAAGGACTGACGACTGAGTAGGCCAAGGTCGGACAGAAGACATATAATTGGGGCAGAGACATTACACCTTTAATAGCTGCCCGTCCGGCAGCTGTGATAAAGTTCAACTTCTGACTCACTTTCCCGCCACTTGCTCGCTGCTACTGCGCTGCTCAGCCTGGGCGTCATCTGATTTGGTGGGCGGAGACTGCACCATGGGAGCAAGCCGGGAGGAGCCTGGTCGGCCGCTGCGGGAAGCAATTGGTTTGTAATGATGCAGGGGCGGGCGGCCGCGGACGCAGTTTTTGAAGCGGTCAGCGCACATGACCGATTCGATGATGTCACAAAATACTGCGGTAATTAGGAAACAGCGATATCGCCATATCGCCGTTTTTTTATACCGCGGTATATCTTGAACACCGGTATATCGCCCAACCCTAGGTCAAGAATAGGTATTTTATAATGGATCTGCAACAAAAGTATGCAAAACGGATGACCCTCGGACGCGATCTGTATTTTTTGCGGATCCACGTTTTTCACACCGCAAAATACTTACGGTCGTGTGAATGCTTCCTTAACCCAACAAATAAAAAATGAATATACATTACAGTAATGTATACAAAAAACTTGTAAATTGTGTCGGTTTGTGAAGACTGAAATTACTTACACTGGTCCTGAACTGGTTAAATGAAGGCTGAAAAAGTGATGTGAACAGCCCCCTACTCATTTGTAATTTGCACCATACACTCATATGTATTTTGCGATCCGCAAAAAATACGGTTAATGTCCGTGTGACGTCCGTGTTGCATCCGTTTTTTTTTTTGTTGATCCATTGTAACAATGCCTATTCTTGTCCCCAAACGGACAAGAAAGGGACACGTTTTATCTTTTTTGCGGGACTACCGAATGGACATATGGATGCTGACAGCACAAGGAGTATTCTCCGCATTTTTTGCGGACCCATTGAAATGAATTGGTCCGCATCCAATCAGCAAAAAATGCTGATCGACTGTGGACCAAATATACGGTAATGTGAATGGGGCCTAAAAGACATGAACTGCACAATTGTTTATTAGTTTACATTGTGTCTGTAATATAATTGGTTAACAATCAGACCACAGTTTATTAGTAATCAATGCGGAAATCCTGGTAATTGCAAAGTGTTCAATTACTTTTTCTTGCAACTGTACACCGGCCTGATAGAGGCCAAAGGGGCTATCTTTTGACCTCTGTTGATTGAATAGAGCCCTATGAATATGCGTGATGTATGTGCTTGGAGCTTTACCCCCTGTATATGACATTGTTGAGCCTTAAAGTATAACTGTCGTATATTATTTTTTTGGGAGTATTGGATTGTGGTGATTAATATCACCTTGGTGGCCCTATTTCAACTTTTCACTGTGTATTCAATTACCCCTTAATTCCACATTTTTGTTCCCTGTACTGCCTACTTTTACCTATGCTTAAAATAGGGTTGCTAGGCATGGTCCGTCTATCTGTTGAAGGACAGAGGACGCAGCGTGCAGGGTCAGATTACTGACAGTCAGGGACTGTAAGTAAATGATTAAAGCCAGGTCCTCCCCAGCAGCTGATAACAGTGCCTGGGCTGTGTGCACTTCTCCCTGTCCCTGCGCTTGGCAGACGCTCCCTCAATCAGCAGAGCTGGAGAATGCAGAGTTGGAGCAGCGCAGACCAGGGAGGGAGATCTGCCTTCTGCTCAGTGTATAAATGAAAGCAACATGTGGTAAGAGGACCCCTTTGTGCTGCAGGAGATTAACCCTTTAGGGGGGAGGGCTCTGGTTACTGACAATTTTGGGGGGCTATTTTTACTGGCTAGTGAGGGCAGGCGGGATTAGCCTCAGGGTGAGGGCAGTGGCGGCCATCTTAACTGAATAGTGAAATTGCAGTTTTATGCAGACTGGTTGCTAAGGGCTGAATTTTATTAAATATGGGGTAAGTCAGTCTAATAGTAACTGATCCTGGAATATCATGTTATTAGTAACTACATATATGAAAATTGAAATTAGGATCTAAATGTGACAGTTATCCTTTAAATGTGATGGGAACAGAGCCCTAAGGAGTAAATAAATAGTCTAGTAGTAAGCAGAAGCATGCTGCACCTTCAGACCATGTTGTACAATACATAAACATTACAATAGGTCACTAAGGAGAGGTTTGTACATTACATAATTTATCATTGATATGCAACTCTTTAAACTATGGCTCTCCTTCCTGCACCAGAAGTCATTTTGATTAGTTTCATAAAATGCCTGAAAAACAAAATCAGCGAGTGATTGGCAGGATTTCCAACATGAATAAAGTGAGTGCCATCTCTCCTGTGCCAGTTCTACAGGTAATGTGTTTCCGTGTATCAGGGGCTTTGCATCTGCAGAGCTGTTTTGGAGCAAGTGTTTAATTTAGGTCTCAGTATATTACATTAGATTTTGCCTGGAAGGAAAAACCCATCTGCAAGGAAGAGATGAGAGCATCTCATACATTTTTCAGGCTGTTTCAGTTCAAGACCCCTATTCCATATTGACTTGTACGTTCAGCATAGCTGTCCACTGCAAAGTTAGCTCTAATGTAAAAAGATGCGCAGACCCACCTGAACGCAAGCCACAGCACTGCAAGATAAACTCCCGTTTCCAGTCCAGAGAACCGAAGCTTGACATTGACATGCTCTTTCAAGTTAAAGTGTCTGGCAAATTATCATTTTATCTTTTCTGTCACCCACAGGTTCACAGCACTTGGTTTAATGTTCATTCTCTAGGGAGCAGCTGAATGCTAAGGGATAAAGTCACTAAGACCAGTTTATTACATCTGAACTTCACTTTTTAAAGGAGACATTGCTAAAAATCAAAGTTCTTTCATGTGAAGTTAAAAAGAAAGTACATTTCTAAGGCTACTCTCACACTAGCATTTCTACTGGATCCGGCAGGGTTCAGCAAAAACGCTTCCGTTACTGATAATGCAACCGTCTGCATCCGTTATGAACGGATCCGGTTGTGTTATCTTTAAAATTGCCAAGACGGATCCGTCATGAACTCCATTGAAAGTCAATGGAGGACGGATCCATTTTTTATTGTGGCAGATTGTGCCAGAGAAAACGGATCCGTTCCCATTGACTTCCATTGGGTCATGATCCGTTTTGCTCTGCATCCCCAGGACGGAAAGCAAACTACAACATGTTTCGGTTTGCTCTCTGGTCTTGGAACGCAACTAAACGGAATGGAATGCATTTTGGAGCATTCCGTTCTGTTCAGTTCTGTTTTGTCCCCATTGACAATAAATGGGGACAAAAGTGAAGCGTTTTTTTCCGGTATTGAGACCCTATGACGGATCTCAATACCAGAAAACTAAAACGCTAGTGTGAAAGTAGCCTAAGAAATGCATTCATAAATGTTACTGATTACAGTTTATTTATTTAGACAATTTGATTTTGCTTTGATTTGATTTTCATCAATTTTGTAAGATTTTAAATGTTAAATGGCCATTCGGACATTCAAGGGGTTGTCTCACTTCAGTAAATAACATTTATGATGTAGAGAAAGTTAATACAAGGCACTTACTAATGTATTGTGATTGTCCATATTGCTTCCTGAGCAGCTTGACAGGAAAACTCACCAGTGTGTGGTATGTGCAAGTGCAAGAGCGTAGTGTGTAGGGGGGCTCCATCAACTCACCCACCTAGGCAGCTCTTCAAGTGGAGGCAACCAGTCCTGTTCACAACAAGGGGGCACACCTCATGAAATATTGAAAATGGTGCAGAATATCAACAAAGACTATGGGGGAAATTTATCAAATATAGTGTAAAGGAAAATTGGCTTAGTTGACCATAGCAACCAATCAGATTGCACCTTTCATTTTCCAAAGGAGCTCTAAAAAATGAAAGGTGGAATCTGATTGGTTGCTGTGGGCAATTATCCCAGTTTTCTTTTGCACCAGCTTTGATAAATCTGCATTCCAGCGAAAAGAAACCCCTAAAATCACAATTTTATTAATATACGTTAAAAAGATCCAAGACGGACCTCCAATACTAAAACAAAAAATTATCAAAAAGTGGGTTACTGAAAGACTGCATCCAGATAATTGATAATGCTTCTGGGGAAAGGGGAATAAATTGTCCCTATATCTACCCCTATCCTAAAACCTCAGCCCAGGGAGGGACCCCTGATGGTGGAGACCCCCTGTCCACGTTCCTAGACTATTAGTAACCCTACGTTGTCCCTATGGGTTTATATACCAATATAATCTGGATATCCCCAGGTATGAGGTAAGGATAATGAACTATCAAAAGTACAAAAAATACTGGATGCTAAAGACAAAGTGCATATACAGTTGCAAGAAAAAGTATGTGAACCCTTTGAAATTATATGGATTTCTGCACAAATTGGTCATAAAATGTGATCTGATCTTCATCTAAGTCACAACAATAGACAATCACAGTCTGCTTAAACAAATAAAACACAAATATTTAAATGTTACCATGTTTTTATTGAACACACCATGTAAACATTCACAGTGCAGGTGGAAAAAGTATGTGAACCCCTAGACTAATGACATCTCCAAGAGCTAATTGGAGTGAGGTGTCAGCCAACTGGAGTCCAATCAATGAGATGAGATTGGAGGTGTTGGTTACAGCTGCCCTGCTCTATAAAAAAAACACACACCAGTTCTGGGTTTGCTTTTCACAAGAAGCATTTCCTGATGTGAATGATGCCTCGCACAAAAGAGCTCTCAGAAGACCTATGATTAAGAATTGTTGACTTGCATAAAGCTGGAAAGGGTTATAAAAGTATCTCCAAAAGCCTTGCTGTTTATCAGTCCACGGTAAGACAAATTGTCTATAAATGGAGAAAGTTCAGCACTGCTGCTACTCTCCCTAGGAGTGGCCATCCTGTAAAGATGACTGCAAGAGCACAGCGCAGACTGCTCAATGAGGTGAAGAAGAATTGTAGAGTGTCGGCTAAAGACTTACAAAAGTCTATGGCATATGCTAACATCCCTGTTAGCGAATCTACGATACGTAAAACACTAAACAAGAATGGATTTCATGGGAGGATACCACAAAACATTGCTGCACGTTTACAGTTTGCTCAACAGCACCTGGATGTTCCACAGCAGTACTGGCAAAATATTCTGTGGACAGATGAAACCAAAGTTGAGTTGTTAGGAAGAAACACACAACACTATGTGTGGAGAAAAAGGTTGGGGCTGCTTCGCTGCGTCAGGGCCTGGACGGATTGCTATCATCGAAGGAAAAATGAATTCCCAAGTTTATCAAGACATTTTGCAGGAGAACTTAAGGCCATCTGTCCACCAGCTGAAGCTCAACAGAAGATGGGTGTTGCAACAGGACAACGACCCAAATCATAGAAGTAAATCAACAACAGAATGGCTTAAACAGAAGAAAATATGCCTTCTGGAGTGGTCCACTCATAGTCCTGACCTCAACCCAATTAAGATGCTGTGGCATGACCTCAAGAAAGCCATTCACACCAGACATCCCAAGAATATTGCTGAACTGAAACAGTTCTTTAAAGAGAATTGGTCAAGAATTACTCCTGACCGTTGTGCACATCTGATCTGCAACTACAGGAAACGTTTGGCTGAAGTTATTGCTGCCAAAGGAGGTTCAACCAGTTATTAAATCCAAGGGTTCACATACTTTTTCCACCTGCACTGTGAATGTTTACATGGTGTGTTCAATAAAACCATGGTAACATTTAATTCTTTGTGTTATTAGTTTAAGCAGACTGTGATTGTCTATTGTTGTGACTTAGAGGAAGATCAAATCACATTTTATGACCAATTTGTGCAGAAATCCATATCATTCCGAAAGGTTCACATACTTTTTCTTGCAACTGTACATGTAGTCAGGGTTGACCATATAGTTCAAACACCTGAAATAAACCTAAACGCGTTTTCCCCTAGTCAATGCTATGGGATCATCAGGAGGTAAAGGATATCAATGATAGCGGTCTATCTAGCACTAATGTAACACAATGTATGCTGGATCAGAGCCAGGTTACATGACAAGATAATTGCTCTACATATAATTTATATGGGGGGCGTTCTGAGACCAATCCACTTAGGGTGTAGCACCATTCCAAATCAGCCACAGATATCGTGTGTGGCTATAATTTCGGTGCTGCGGTCACGAATCCTGAAGGCCAGACAAAGGTGTGTTCCACATCCTGTTGGGCAAAAGTGATCATATACCAGTATCAATACTGCTATGATATAGTGCACACTCACAGTTTGAAGGTATAATACACCTCAATCAGACAGCGTTCCTGTCGTCCCACTGTGGAAAGTCTTGATAAGACCCACACTAGTATCAAAAAGACATGGTCACCACTAATAGATCAACAAGTGAGCGCTGGTCCATTCAATACATTTAGTCAATTCAACTTACAGGCCTCCCTTCGATTAGCGCTCCCCCTGGTAAGCTATATACTGACGTACTGCAGGCATATTTAAAGCACTGCCAATTTAGTGCCACAGAGACCATTGGTGGACAGCAGGGCTTCCGGAATGACGTCTCTTCCCGGTCTTGGAACGCAAAAGCGTTCCAAGGAGTGATTTCCGGTCCCCGGAAGGCAAGTTCCGGCCTTTGGAACGCATTGCGTTCCAGATCATACATCCGGTACTCAAATAGCCCCGGCCACATATCCCGATCACATGACCCATCGAGATTCCTGTTGGTGAGCCGCAAGCTTAGCTCCTGTCGTCTGCATCTCGCGTTCCACACGCATCTAATCGCTTATTAAAGATGCAGGTGGTGCCGATTCATAGATACATCATATCGTGGGGAGAGATATAGTCAATAGTCAAACCCCATTTGTTTGAGAACAGATCAGCTAGGTATTTATAGGGTCATGTGATCACCAGATATGGTCCAGGATTACAGGGTAGCGTAAATCCAGTTATGCCACAGTTGTGTAATTCTTCTTAAAGACGATCCACAGTCAGTGCCCGTCTAAGGACAATGACATGATAAAAGTCACTGATGTCCATTCCGATATATCAGATTTTGATGCTTCACGCATAAGGCCTAATTTTGAAAACACTTCAAGGTTCACTATGAAGCTTAGCCGTCAATCAACAAACAAAGACATCACAGGAACAGCCACGCTCATAAGAAACAGGAGAAGGTCAACTTTTCATTTAAGCCCAATGGGGCCTGGGATCTAAAACGATGGATCCATGTGCATTCTTTCTGTAGTATTTTCCTGTCCCAGTCCCCGCCCCTAGGTGATGGTTGGACCAGTTCCAGGACGGAGAATTTCAGGCATCCAGGGTTCCCCCCGTGAGTTTCATTAACGTGAAGCCACTGGAGTGATGTTCTTTTTAATGACCTCATTCACATGTTCGCATATTCTCCTCCGTACCTCTCTGATTGTCTTGCCTATGTACTCCTTTGGACAAGGACATTGGCAGATATATATTGCCCCCTTGCTACGACAATTACAAAAATCCCTAATTGTGAAGACTTGTCCAGTGACTGCACATATTATTGTCTTGGAGGTGGAGATGTACTTGCATGCTTTGCATTATCCACACCTAAACATCCCCACAGGTTTGCGGTCAAGCCACGTACCTTCCCTAATGGGAGGGGTGTAGTGGATGTGGACAAGGCGGTTCTTAAGACTCTCTTACCGCGTCTATAACTAACGCTCGGTTTCTCCGTCAAGATGTCACATGGATCTGGGTCCATCCGAAGTATGGGCCAATATCTATTGAGTGTCATCATGACTTGTTCGTTAGCGGAGTCAAAGGTGGATATGATTCGGGGAGGGGGGGTTGATAAATCTGCCACCAATATTAGTAAGTGTCATATAATTATCTTACAAACAGATTGGTCAACAGTAACCAGAAAGTGGCCAACCCCTTTAACTTTGTCTACCCGATCAATGCGATTTGCTGAAGTGAGACAATACCCTTTAAAGAGAACAGAATATGGTGTACCACGCTTTTCCATCATTCAAAAAAAGTATACATTAACTTTTTTTTTTACAATGGAACTCTATGGTAATGGATGACACTTTTTTGTGTATGTTAAACATATGAGAAAAATGTGATGTGAACCCAGCCTAATCTAGTCTCTGAACCATACCTTACTTTTATATTGGGTAGATACTTAGATTGAAAGGTTAACCTTTGTACTGTGCATGGCCCTGGTGCTGTATTTTTGTTATAAGCTTTGTTTTGGTGCTTTATTTATTTTATTAAATTGGTTCTTGTACTATATTTATGAGCTTGCTGCTGTATTTGTTATTAGATTTGTTCTGGTGTTGTATTTACAGTATATACAGAGTGTGGTTCTGTATTTGTTATGTTGGTTTTGGTGCAGTATTTATTTTATGAGCTTAGTTCTGGAGCTGGATTTATATACTTAAATTAGTTTATGTACCAAGCTTGGTTCTGATGTTCTATATACCTTATGAACTTGGTGCTGAACTTGGCACTGTATTAATACTGAGCTTGGTTGTAGTGCTGTATGTATGTGGATCCTGGTTCTGGTGCTATATTATGTACTAAGCTGGGTTCTGGAGCTGTATTGTCTCTGGAGCTGTATTTACGTAATGAGTTTGCTTCTGGGAATGTATTTATATAATTAGCTTGGTTCTAGTGCTGGATTTATGTTATGAGCAGGGTGGATTTGATTTAAATCTCTAGTCAGTAAGGCTTGATTTAAATCATAGTTTTCTACATAAAGACTAATTCTTGCTGGTATAACTTATAATATGCAAGTAGATGAAGATTTTTAGAATAACAACTTTTCATATTAGTTTGATTAGGTTGATTCTGTATTCATAGGTTTGTAGAAGTTAGGATTAGGCCCCTTTCACACGAGCGAGTTTTCCGCGCGGGTGCAATGCGTGACGTATACGCATCGCACCCGCACTGAATCCTGACCCATTCATTTCAATGGGTCTGTGTACATGAGCGTTGTTTTTCACGCATCAGTTCTGCGTTGCGTGAAAATCGCAACATGTTCTATATTCTGCGTTTTTCACGCAGCCCTGACCCCATAGAAGTGAATGGGGCTGCGTGAAAAACGCATTGCATCCGCAAGCAAGTGCGGGTGCGATGCTTTTTTCACGGATGGTTGCTAAGAGATGTTGTTTGTAAACCTTCAGTTTTTTTATCACACAAGTGAAAAACGCATCAAAACGCATTGCACCCGCGCGGGAAAAACTGAACAACTGAACGCAATCGCAGACTAAACTGACTGAACTTGCTTGCGAAATGGTGCAAGTTTCCCTGAACGCATCCGGACCTAATCCGTCACGCTCGTGTGAAAGAGGCCTTAGGGTCTTTTTCTCAACTCTGTTCATGTTATAACATTTTTGCTGTGAGAACTTTTGAGAACTGTAAAAGTAAACCAAGCATCTGTGATAATATCTTGTAGGCAGAGAAACTGCCCAATAATCTTAAGCTACTTTCACACTTGCGGCAGTGTGATCCGGCGGGCAGTTCCGTCGTCAGAACTGCTCGCCGGATCCACCGATCTGCATGTGACTGAAAGCATTTGTGAGACGATCCGGATGCGGATCCGTCTTACAAATGCATTGCAAGAGCGGATCCGTCTCTCTGCTTGTCATGCAGACAGGCGGATCTGTCTTTTTTCACATTTTTACAGGTCTGCGCATGCGCAGGCCGGAAGGACGCATCCGGCATTCCGGTATTTTGAATGCCGGATCCGGCACTAATACATTCCTATGGGGAAAAATGCCGGATCCGGCTTTCAGGCAAGTCTGCAGTTTTTTTCGCCAGCATGCTACGGTTTTATCTTTTGCCTGATCAGTCAAAACGACTGAACTGAAGACATCCTGATGCATCCTGAACGGATTACTCTTCATTCAGAATGCATGGGGATATGCCTGATCAGTTCTTTTCCGGTATAGAGCCCCTGTGACGCAACTCTATGCCGGAAAAGAAAAATGCAAGTGTGAAAGTACCCTTACAAAAACCTCTGGAAGAGCATAACATTGTGAATGGATTAATGGAATTTATTTACCAAAAAAATTAAACATATTCAGCCTTATTCTACATAATTAAAAAACGAGTCTTTATTTCATGATGGAATAACTTTTGGATGGTAATATATTTTCCTCAAAAAGCATTTTATATAAAAAAAATCCGATTTAACCCCTTAAGGACATAGGACGTACCGGTACGCCCTATTTCCCGAGTCCTTAAGGACACAGGACGTACCGGTACGTCCTGACTTAAAATCTGTATTCCGGCGCCCGAGGGGTTAAACGGAACGGGATTTCGGCTGAAATCCTTCAGCCGGCATCCTGTGACAACGCCAGGGGGGGGTCATGTGACCCTCCGTGTCGGCGATTGCAGCAAACCGCAGGTCAATTCAGACCTGCGGTTTGCTGCACTTTTTGCAGTTTCTGATCCCCGCGGTCCCTGACCGCGGCGATCAGAAACTTTAGAGTGGCTAAAATCTATATTTTTCACCCCCCCCTGCACCCCTGCATGATTTGATGCCGGCGGGTGGTCCGGGGGGGGGGGGGGTGTCGCATGCGGTGGGGGCGTTGCGGGAGGCGGGCGGTGCGGCAGGCGGGATCGCGATCCCCCGCCCGCCTCCCCATGAACGATCGTTGGCTTCTAGTGGGTATACCAGGGTGCCAGCACATTGCTGGCACCCTGGTATGAACGGCTGACATCTGTGCAGATGTCAGCCGTTTAACCCTTTCCATACCGCGGTCCGTACGGACCGCTGTATGGAAAAAGTTAACTGTCATCGGTCAGGGAGCTCCCTCCCTCTCCATCGGGGGGCTGCTGTGCCTTTGCAGCCCCCCGATGGAGAGGGAGAGAGCCCCCCTCAGCCCCGTGCTTACCCTTCCCCGTCTGCGAAGTTCTGAGCAGACGGGGAGGGTTCCCATGGCAACAGGACGCCTGCTTAGGCGTCCTGCTGTCCATGGTGCTGAACAGATCTATGCTGAAAGCATAGATCTGTTCAGTGTAAGTAAAATACAGTACAGAACAATATATATTGTACTGTACTGTATTATACAGACATCAGACCCACTGGATCTTCAAGAACCAAGCGGGTCTGGGTCAAAAAAATGTAAAAAAAAAGTGAAAAAAGTTAAGATAAAAAAAAAAAACATTTATCACTGAATAAAAATTAAAAAAATAAAATAAACTACACATATTAGGTATCGCCGCGTCCGTAACGACCTGATCTATAAAATGGTCATGTTACTTTCCCCGCACGGTGAACGCCATAAAAATAAAAAAATAAAAACTATGAGAAAATTGAAATTTTGCCCACCTTACTTCCCAAAAAAGGTAATAAAAGTGATCAGAAAAGTCGCATGTACGCCAAAATAGTACCAATCAAACCGTCATCTCATCCCGCAAAAAATGAGACCCTACTCAAGATAATCGCCCAAAAGCTGAAAAAACTATGGCTCTTAGACTATGGAAACACTAAAACATGATTTTTTTTTGTTTCAAAAATGAAATCATTGTGTAAAACTTACATAAATAAAAAAAAAGTATACATATTAGGTATCGCCGCGTCCGTATCGACCGGCTCTATAAAAATATCACATGACCTAACCCCTCAGATGACCACCGTAAAAAAATTAAAATAAAAACAGTGTAAAAAAAGCCATTTTTTGCCATCTTACATCACAAAAAGTGTAATAGCAAGCGATCAAAAAGTCATATGCACCCCAAAATAGTGCCAATCAAACCGTCATCTCATCCCGCAAAAAATGAAACCCTACTCAAGATAATCGCCCAAAAACTGAAAAAACTATGGCTCTTAGACTATGGAGACACTAAAACATTTTTTGGGTTTTAAAAATGAAGTTATTGTATAAAACTTACATAAATAAAAAAAATGTATACATATTAGGTATCGCCGCGTCCGTGACAACCTGCTCTATAAAATTACCACATGATCTAACCTGTCAGATGAATGTTGTAAATAACAAAAAAAAAAACGTGCCAAAAAAGCTATTTCTTGTTACCTTGCTGCACAAAAAGTGTAATATAGAGCAACCAAAAATCATATGTACCCTAAACTAGTACCAACAAAACTGACACCCTATCCCGTAGTTTCTAAAATGGAGTCACTTTTTTGGAGTTTCCACTCTAGGGGTGCATCAGGGGGGCTTCAAATGGGACATGGTGTCAAAAAAACCAGTCCAGCAAAATCTGCCTTCCAAAAACCGTATGGCATTCCTTTCCTTCTGCGCCCTGCCGTGTGCCCGTACAGCTGTTTACGACCACATATGGGGTGTTTCTGTAAACTACAGAATCAGGGCCATAAATAATGAGTTTTTTTTGGCTGTTAACCCTTGCTTTGTAACTGGAAAAAAAATATTAAAATGGAAAATCTGCCAAAAATTTGAAATTTTGAAATTGTGTCTCTATTTTCCATTAAATCTTGTGCAACACCTAAAGGGTTAACAACGTTTGTAAAATCAGTTTTGAATACCTTGAAGGATGTAGTTTCTTAGATGGGGTCACTTTTATGTAGTTTCTACTCTAGGGGTGCATCAGGGGGGCTTCAAATGGGACATGGTGTCAAAAAAACAGTCCAGCAAAATCAGCCTTCCAAAAACCAAACGGCGCACCTTTCACTCTACGCCCCGCTGTGTGGCCGTACAGTAGTTTACGGCCACATATGGGGTGTTTCTGTAAACGGCAGAGTCAGGGCAATAAAGATACAGTCTTGTTTGGCTGTTAACCCTTGCTTTGTTAGTGGAAAAAATGGGCTAAAATTGAAAATTAGGCAAAAAAATGAAATTCTCAAATTTCATCCCCATTTGCCAATAACTCTTGTGCAACACCTAAAGGGTTAACGACGTATGTAAAATCAGTTTTGAATACCTTGAGGGGTGTAGTTTCTTAGATGGGGTCACTTTTAGGGAGTTTCTCCTCTAGGGGTGCATCAGGGGGCTTCAAATGGGACATGGTGTCAAAAAACCAGTCCATAAAAATCAGCCTTCCAAAAACCATACGGCGCACCTTTCACTCTACGCCCCGCTGTGTGGCCGTACAGTAGTTTACGGCCACAACTTGGGTGTTTCTGTAAACGGCAGAGTCAGGGCAATAAAGATACAATCTTGTTTGGCTGTTAACCCTTGCTTTGTTAGTGGAAAAAATGGGTTAAAATGAAAAATTTGACAAAAAAATTAAATTCTCAAATTTCCTCCCCATTTGCCAATAACTCTTGTGCAACACCTAAAGGGTTAATAATGTATGCAAAATCAGTTTTGAATACCTTGAGGGGTGTAGTTTCTTAGATGGGGTCATTTTTGGGTGGTTTCTATTATGTAAGCCTCGCAAATCGACTTCAGACCTGAACTGGTCCCTAAATATTGAGTTTTTGTAAATTTCTGAAAAATTTCAAGATTTGCTTCTAAACTTCTAAGCCTTATAACATCCCCAAAAAATAAAATATCATTCCCAAAATAATTCAAACATGAAGTAGACATATGGGGAATGTAAAGTCATCACAATTTTTGGGGGTATTACTATGTATTACAGAAGTAGAGAAACTGAAACTTTGAAATTTGCAAATTTTTCCAAATTTTTGGTAAATTAGGTATTTTTTGGTGCAAAAAAAAATAATTTTTTTGACTTCATTTTACCAGTGTCATGAAGTACAATATGTGACGAAAAAACAATCTCAGAATGGCCTGGATAAGTCAAAGCGTTTTAAAGTTATTAGCACTTAAAGTGACACTGGTCAGATTTCCAAAAAATGGCCTGGTCCTTAAGGTGAAAATGAGCCCGGTCCTTAAGGGGTTAAATAAAAAAAAAAATCAGATTTTTTTTTTTTTTTAAATCATTGATTTTTATCCACCCTGGTTATGAGCTTGGTTCTGGTGCTGGATTTATATTATAATATTGGCTCTGGGCCTGTATTTATGTATTCTGCTTAGTTCCAGTTGTACTTATATAGTGAACTTTGCTTTGATGTTGTATTTATGTAGTGCTCTTGGTTATTTCACTGTATTTATGTGTTTAATTTGGATTTGATATTATATCTGCACGCTTAAGGCCTGTTTCAGGGAAACAGCCTGCCGGATACTTAACTACAGTGTATATCCGTGAGCTGCTGGAAGTTCGCCCGGCCCCATTCACTATAATAGGGACTGGCAGAGATCCAGCCACAGCACGGCAAATATGATGAGCGGCCGGACAAAAACATCCAATTTTGAAAAGAATGAAGGTCTCCTTGTCTTGTCTCCAGTGTTAGAGTATCAATGATTTTGCTTCCGCTAGTAAGTTTGACATCAGATTTGTTTTAGAGGGTGTGAAACCTGGTCAGATCCAAGGATAGTGTAATGTCAGATGCACAGACTTGCCGAATACCGGATTCGACTTGTCTCCAATATGAGTGAAGTCTAGGACAGTCCAACCAAATGTGTGGAAAGGGAGCCAGAAGATTCATCAAATCTCCAACATAGATTATCATCCATCAAGTGGTGGGAGCACAACCACTCTGGTGTGTGGTACCCATGAGTTAATAGTTTGTAGTAGTTTTCCTGAAGGCTATCACATGTGGAAAACCCATGAAAGAAGCTTAGGACCTGGTCAACCTCTGAGTCTGAGAGTGAAATACCTAGCCCCCTCTACCAGGCTTCAGTATGCTTTAGTCTAGAGATTAGGGTTGTCACGATACCAAAATTTTGATTCGATTTTGATACCATAAAAAAGTATTGCGATACTCGATACCACGCAAAAAAAGGAAAATTGCAAAAATATCCGTATGCATTTTATGGCACATCCTGCCCACAATAGAACAGTCCAGTTTTATTTTTTGGGGGGGACAAGGCATTTAAAAAAAAAAAAATTCTGTTACGGCGTTCACCGCATAGGAGATATTTTTTTTATATTTTAATAGTTTGGACTTTTTTGGGCATCGCAATATCTAATATGTTTTATTTTTTTATTATTTATATATTTTATATGTAAAATTGGGAAAGGGGGTGATTTAAACGTTCAATATTTTGTTTTTTGTTTTTTATTTTTTTATTTTTATTTTTTTATAACTTTTAACCCCCTCAAGGGGTTAGACCCTGGGATCTTTCAATCCCTTGTCCTATTCACCCTAATAGAGCTCTATTAGGGTGAATAGGACTTTAAACTCTCCCTGCTACCCAATGCTTTGTGCACACTGCAGCAGGGAGCTCACCATGACAGCCATGAAAGGCTTCAGTAGTGTCCTGCCTGCCATGGTAACGGATCGGAGCCCCGCATTTTCACTGCTGGGGCTCCGATCGTAAGCTGCCACTTCCACCAATGAGGAGGAGCGCCTGTGGCCATTTCGCCACCAATGAATATAATTAATACAAATGGAGGCAGCGGATGACGGCCGTATCACATACCTGGCACCCGGCCTCAATGACTGGAATCCCACCGAACCATGTCAATTAACCCCTCAGGTGCCGTGGTTCGTAGGATCACGTGCCCTGTCATTGAGGCCGGGTATGTGATACGGCCGGCACCAGCTGCCTCCATTTGTATTTAAGGGTTAATTATATTCATTGGTGGCACAGTGGCCACCTCAGTATTATCCTCTCATTTTTTGGCATAGTGGCCACAGTCCCTCCTACTATGCAGTCCTTACTACTATGCAGGGCCGTCTTTGCCACAGGGCAAAAGGGGCAGCTGCCCCGGGCCCAGTTGCTCCTGGGGGCCCAAGGGAGCTCTGTTTCCCGACTCCCATTCATTAGTGACTGCGTCGCTAGGTTAAAACATTCAGGGCCTGGGCCCCTGATGTTTTGTCCCGGGCCCCGAATGTCCTGCCTGCCTGCTAGAATCGAATACACTGGGTGTAGAGGTGAAGGACCTGTGGTGACATCACAGGTCATGTGATCAGCAAAGCAGGCTGTGATAGGATGACCTGGATGATGTCACCATCATGTGACCAGTGCAGGGTTGGACCGGAGTGAAGAGGAGGAGGAGCCTAATGCTGATGTCTGATGAGGACTGGAGAGGTAAGTGAAGGGACAGGGAGAGGCAGAGCAATGCTGGGAGTTGTGGTTATTTAACTGGGATGTATGTTAGGGCTGAAGGGAGGGATGTTATTGACATGCAACTGTGTGCTTGAGGTGGCTGGGGGAGGGAGTGATGTTATTTACATGGGACTGTATGTTGAAAGTGGATGGTGGGGGGAATGATGTTTATGTACATGGGACTTAATGTTTAGGCTACGTTCACACTTGGGTTTGGGGATCCGCTTGTGAGATCCGTTTCAAGGCTCTCACAAGCAGCCCCAAATGCATCAGTTTAACCCCAATGCATTCTGAATGGATGCGGATCCATTCAGAATGCATTCGTTCGGCTCCGTACGGCCCCCCGTTCCGTTTTGGAGGCGGACCCCAAAATGCTGCAAGCAGCGTTTCGGTGTCCGCATGGCCTTGCGGAGCCAAACGGATCCGTCCTGACAATGTAAGTAAATGGGGACGGATCCCTTTGCATTGACTCAAAATGGTGCAATTGTAAATGGATCCGTCCCCCATTGACTTTCAATGTAAGTCAGGACGGATCCGTATTGGGACTTAGAAATTCAAATCTAATACAAACGAGTCAGTCCTGAACGGATGCATTCGTTTGTATTATCGGTGCGGATCCATCCTGTACAAGTACAGTACAGATCCGCACGAACGCAAGTGTGAAAGAAGCCTTAGGGGGTGATGCTTACATGGGATTGTGCGTTGGAGGCGGCTGGGGAGGAGGTGATGTTATTTACATGGGACTGTATGGTGGAGGGAGGATTATAACCTCAGGGGGCACTACAGATCCAGGGGACATTATAGGCGGTCTTATTACTTCTGGGGGCTCTATAGGAGGGTCTTATAGATCCGCCTTATTTCTACTAAGCGCACTATGGGGGCCTTATTACTACTGAGGGGTCTGTAGGGAGCTTTATTACCACTGGGGGAACAATAGGGGGCCTTATTTCTACTGGGGACTCTGTGAGGGTATTATTAATATGGGAGGGCTCTTCTAATAATGGGGGCATTGTTGAGGAGCATTATCACGGTTGGGGCAGTGTTACTATTGAGGGCATTCTAGAAGGGAATTACTATTGGTGGGACTATGAGGAGCACTATTACTATGGGGGGCAGTAATGTTTCTTCAGGATAGTATTTGGGGGGGGGGGGAAGGGGCGTAACTAAAGGCTTATGGGCTCCGGTGCAAGAGTTCAGCTTGGGCCCCCCTTCCCTCAGTGCTTTGTGTGTCTTCTTATGCGGCACAAGTGTCTTTGGGCCCCTTCATGCTCCTGGGCCCGGTAGCGACTGCTACCTCTGCACCCCCTATAGCTACACCCCTGGGGGGGGGGGGGGGGACAAAGCAAGCAGCAGGATAACACTGTGGGGACTCCAGTTGGGGGATAATGATAGAATGTGAGGAAGCTAAGATGTCTGTGTGTCACACTCTGCAGAGACGAGGCGGCTAAGAGAAGTTGTCCAGACCGAGTGGAGAAGATGATGAGAGAGAAGATCTACAGAGAAGATGATGACAGAGAGGAGACGTCACCTGGAGGCTCTGGACGTGACAGGTAAGTGCTGCTGTATAGCAAGTACAGCAAAGTGCGGGGGGGGCGGGATCCAGGGGGCCCAAGTAAATTTTTGCCCAGGGTCCAATCAATATTAAAGACGGCCCTGCTACTATGCATGTCATTGGTGGCAGTGGCGGCCACGTCACAGTGGGGAGGGAGGGACTCCTTCTCCACTGTGCCGTCTGAGGAGAACATGGTGCGCTCTGAGAATGGCGGGTGCCATGGTCACTAACTGATACTAGGCTGCGCTACTGCGCAGCCTAGCATCGGTAAATAGCAAATGAAAGTATCGGATCGATCCGGGTTAAAAGTATCGATAGTTCGATACCCGGCGCAACCCTACTTCATAGGTCAACTAAGATTTAAAAAGGTCTCTGCAACAAACTTTAAAGGCTAATTATTTCTGACCTTTTGCCTAAAGGACAATCTCTTCAAAAGGAGTTACTAGAAGGTGCATTGGGAGAGAGGGAATTATCTTCCCTACAACTGCACCATCTACACACTATTTGCCACTCCTCTATACAATTCACCTTTAACCAGAACGGAATTTGACAACATTCTCCTAGCTAAGGTTGGTCCCACCAGGAAAATCTCACATTGTCACAGTGTAGCGGGAGGGGAGGAACACCAGAATGACAACTGAAGGTGGGAATATTCATACACCTTAAACCTAGGCCCTAGAAACCCTGAAAAGCCCTAGGATTAGTGACAGGGTCTGAGACTACTGGTTTCTTCCCAGATGAACGAGGGAGGCCTAGTAAACAACAAGCAAATAGGAGAAAATACCAAGAGAAGTACACTTATCTTCAATAGAAAATGGATAAGCAGGAACTCAGATGGGGACAACACACCAGCTCTTCCAACTCCAGGCAGAGAATATCAACCGCATAGTATAAAGTGTGAGTCCAGACTAAATAGAGTAGCAGTAATGACCACAAGCTACACCTGAGACAAGAGGTGTGGTCATTACCAACCACAACACTGCAACAAGTGAAAACAGATAGGCTATCAGATAACCGAACGTGCAGCCAATCTCTCAGATCTTCTAACCTCTGTCACTGGAGGGATCGTGACACACATATTTATTATGCACAGTTTGGACCTGGAAGTTGTGTTTATTGCCCCTGTTTTGCCTTTACCCTAGTATTTGCTACTGTGTATGACCTCGAACTATTACCGGACTATTCTCCTGCTTTTTGTTACTGTGATGTTTGACTCTCTTGGTTTGACGCAGCTTATCTCTCTTGTGGATTCTGGTTACCGATTTGGCTTTACTGTTTTCCCTTCTAGTTCTGAATGTGGTTAGTATGACCACTCTACATATTCGCTCCACCTGATAGCAGCTGTCCTCTGAATTCATACCTAGGATTCCATACCACCAGCAAGACCTTACTACTCCAGTATGAGTCCTCCATACCCTTCTTGCTAAACCGGGTTGCAAATGTTAAGTCTGGAACATCTTCGCTCGTTGCACGCGCTTTTCTGGATACGAGTGGGGTCTAGTGCTGTCAATCTAAAAGCAGAAGGGCATCATTATGGAGCACCAGGGGCATGGCTGGAGCGGTGCTTGAACCGCATATGCCCACCTCCTGGTGTTCAAATAGTTAATTTGCATAATTTTAAAAGTTCATTTTTCTCTGCAACAATACCACCAATAGACATAAGACCGGTATCATTTTAATCAGCATCATTAATCCTACCAGGCTATATGCCTCATAGGGTAGGGTTCATCCGGGTGAAAGCCGCTTTAAGTGGTTATCTGAGATGCGGCCACCACTTCTGGTATCACGTCATACATTCAGCATGTGATTTCAGCCTGGGATTACAACCTGCAGCGCATGTGTGAGTCTGAATCTCTTGCTAAAGCGCCAGCGAGAGATTCTGACTTGTGGTTGCTCTACAGGTTGTAATCCCAGGCCGGCATCACATGCCTAATGTACGACACATGATCCTGGAAGAGGAGGCCACATGGGATCACTGCTGCATCTCAGACAACCCCTTTATGGTCAGAGCCTGGACCTGGAGGTCCAGGATCTTTGGGTACCCTGTGAGCCAGTCTGACCCTGCAGAGCATTATTTGGCTTTGATGGGAACTATTGTCCTGCCTCCATTATATCAACAAATGCCAGAACTCTGTCTGTCTGTAAACCCACCTCAAATATTAGACTTCTATCCTTGCTTTGTTAATGTAACTGGCATTTTCAGAAGGCACCTCTTCATAATCCAGCCTCTAGTCACAAAACCTCAGCCTTAAATGTGTGTTGACATTTCCAGGTTGTCGTTAGTCATGAATGAGGCTGTGGTCATTACAACTCCTGTTGGTTATGGACGTTACCCAGGGGAGAATATGTCATGCTAAAAACAGACAGATGTCCGTCCATGGGTGTGGCCCGGTCGGATTTAAAGTAAAGCAGCTTTGTTTTTAAAACAAGTGTGTGACAATACAAACCCTAGGAGTTCAGAGCAGGGAACATGCTGAGGCGGTGACATAATGATCTCTACAGATGGTGCACCATGGGCTTCTCCGCAGGACACACTGTTTGGAAATAAACATCTAAATTAAATCACACGACCCGTGACAATGATAAGCCTGGCCTCAGTCATTTATCATTTATTAATATTTAAATCTTAATTAGAAAGTCGTGATTAGTGGACAGTGTGTAATATGGAAGGTTGCAAGTGTATCATGTAATGTCTGATAAATTACTGCTGACCCGCTGGAAAAAATATATATTTCTAAAGTTTGAAAAGCAATTGGCAAAAGTACCATCATGTCACTCATTTATAACTTGTGTATTTGTAGAGGTATACAAATATATACTGTATATCCCACACTTTAGCCGATCCAGCTTATTGACTGGCTAATGAAGCAATGAAGCCAAAATTTCCACTGTAAATCCTCAAGACAAATTTGCACATATTGTGCAGATTTGCTGCTCTGAATTTTCTTTCAGCTTTTGCAAAAAAAAATAAAAAAATCAATGTTTGATATCCACATTTACAAATTGTCCTGTGAACCTGCAGGTAATCCGCAGCAAAATCTGCAACAAAACATTTTATTGTGGATTAAAGGGGTTATCCCATGACTAATGTAAAAAATGAACATGAGACATCATATAGTACATGACAATCTCTTTCTAACAAAGCTAGAACCAGCCCTGTACCTCACATGGATCCAGAGATCTCCCCATTCACTGCTCTGATAGATTTATATCAAGCTGACAGCTCAAGGGGAGTGTCTTTTCTACTGCAGCTCAGGGGGCGTGTCCATGCTCTGCCTATCACCGCTCAGGAGGCAGTTGAAGGATGAAACGGAGCATGTGCGGCCATCTTAGTGAGCAGGACAAAGAAATAATAAAAAAGCAAACCCCAGGTAGCGCTATACAGATACATTTTAATTTAATAACTCAGTGGCTATGCTAATTTAATTACATGCAATTACAAAAGTATTCAGATCCAGGTGCTGGTTTTAAAACTGTAGAATATTTTTCGTGGGACAACCCCTTTAACTGGGAGAATCAGTGACCATTCTATCACAGAAATTGACATACTGAAGTTTTTCAAACCCGTACTGTACGTCAGTTCCCATATATAAGGGTGCCTTCACACGCCGCAGAAAATTCTGCCAGAAAATCGGTCCTAATAACTTTTTCTAAAACTAAAAACATCGGTGGGATTTTTGATGATGTAATAGACCCACAGTTGGGCCAGGATATGGACCATGAACTGCATCCACATTACAGCCTTCAGAATAAGACCATAGTCTTCTATTCATTAGCTAGCTTCTAACATAATCCATATTTTGGTTAAAAAAAACTAAAAACTTTTTCTTCGTTCTTACTGTTGAAATGTGCCTCACTGAACTATCCTAAAACATAAATTTTGATGCTATATGCAGCCTTTTATTCTTACTTTTTATACTTTCATTCTCATTGCTCCCCAGAAGCCCACACTACAGGTTTTCAGGTTGTGCTTCTATAAGCACAGGTGTATGAATGAGTCATATGGACACTTTCCCATTATAATCCTAGAGACACCTGTGCTCAGATGAGAGGTTAGTTGGGGAAATGAGTTGAGAGGCTCTATATTAACCTTTCCAGGGGTCTCTGGTGGCTTCCTTCAAGCCATTATTGATTTTCAAGCTGCGCACCATGAGAGCAGCACATGCTGTTTACCTTGCAGGAACAAAGGTCCTTGCCCAAGGGTATAAACTTCTAGCGGGTGTTGCAGCTGATCTTGGTGGACTCTGGTGCTGCTAAATCACATTACTGTTTGTATTCGTATGTTTTATTATAAAACAAAATCTAAATGAAAATGCTATAGTAATATTTAAAAAAGAAAAGAAAGTTATTGAAGAATCCCTTTTCTTTCTACTTATTTCCTGTCTATGGGGTCATAAAACATCAAACAGTAGCCATATCTGGCTGGCGTTAGGACTTGTTTAATCTACAAGCTCCACCTCTTTTGATTTTCACACATAGTCTAAAAATTAAGCAAAGTCTTCACCTGTTTGAAATCCCCCTGTACAAGCAAGCTGCGCTGGCGGATCAGTCTCACCAACACATTTTCCCCTCCCAACAGGATTACATGAAGATTAGAGAAAAGAACAATATTGGTAGTCTGCTTGTGAAATGTTTTGTAGGAGAACGGGCTTTGTTTTTGTAAAATAACTTTAATATTCATTGGCATAATTACCGGTATCTCTACATGTATTGTTAGAAGATTTTTTTTTTATTTTTTTTTTTATTAATGCGGTGCCTTCAAATAGGTGGATAGATGTCGGTTTTATTAAAGGGGTTTTCAGGTGGTAAAAAAATAAAACTGCCTGTGATATTAAAATAATAAAATATCTATATTAGATTTCTTTTTCATTCCTTTACTATACTGCTCAGGTCCACTCATGGTTTGTGCGAACTGGCTGACCAGTTGGCTTACCGCAGTGGTATATCTGCCATAGGACATCATGTCATAACTGCCTGGCTCAGAGAAGCTTTAAAGGACCCAGGCAGGGGTGCTGAAGAAACAATGAAAATGTGTGATTGTTTTTGGCGCGCTGTACTTTATTAAGGCCAGTTTCATATCTGCGGCTGTGCTCTCTGACCGGCTATTCCGACATAAAATGCTGGGAATCGGCCTGACAAAAAATGTTGCGCGCTGTGGTTTTTGTCTGTTCAATTCCCGATATATTTGCTAGGTAGGGGGCGGAACTCTGCCAGACCCCATTATAGTCAATGGGATCCGGAGGGCAGGCAGCAGTATTCGGCAATGCCGGAACAGCCTGCCAGAGAACTCAACCGCAAGTGTGAAACTAGCCTAAGAATTGTATTATTTTCAAAGGTATGCATTTTTATATCTCCAGCACCCCTTTACTCTGATTTTAGTTTAAAAAAGTTATTTGATGTTTCCTCATTTATTGTTTTGCCCCATTATTATTGCAAATCTGTTTTCTCCACTTTAAAGCTGCCCATACACACTAGATAAAATGTATGTGCATCCTGCTACTTTCAGCTGTACTAGCTGACCATCTAATATGTATAGGGGACTCACAATTCTTCCCCCGATGGTAGATGTTGAGGGCGATAAGGATTGGGCAGTTGGATTTTAACATGTCCCATCCTTTTATTCCATGGGAGAGAAGCAGTCTGGTAGTAGCTTTCTCTCTCCATTCACAACACATACATCATTGGCTAAGCGTGGTGCATATTTACAGGGGATCGGGAGAGCATTTGGCCAACAGATCTCTAATGGATATCCAGCTTTAAAGTCAGTAGTAAAAAATAGAAAAACGGATTGATAACTGGGTTTTGTATCAGTTGTCTGCATTAGCATCTGTTCACCATGATGTTATAAGTAGATAGAAACCTAAGTATCTAGTGGTCTGGAAATTCCAATATAACATCTTAAGGGTCTAAGATATTCAGATCACATGCAGAAGTCCAACCACCTGGTCTTCTACAGTCATAAAGTAAAGAGAAAAAGTATTTTGATGTGTAAGTCTTTAGTCTGGTCACTTTTGGAAAAAAATATATTTTTTACTTCATCAGACTAATTTATATCAGCCCTAAAGACATGAAACCAGGATTCCCTGGCATCAGTCCAGACCAACAGGACTAGATGCCTTTAAAATTCCCCCTACTGTATGTGCGTCCATTGCCTGGTAGAGTGATTGTCTTACAGCATTGATTGGTTTGGTGTTTGAGCCTGTGAAGTGTGTCCAGCTGCACGGTCGCCCATCCTTCATGTAAAGCGCACAGTAGTTAAGTTTCATGCTGACTGTCTCATCCTTTGTATTTCGCAAATAAGGTCAGCAACAGCGTGGCCATGCAAATGAGAATTCTTATCATTCGTATCAAGACGTCAGGAGGATTATCTAAGCATTAACCTTGATTTTAATGGCATTGGTTGAGTGGCAAAATCACAATTTGGATGAGTCTGATTATTTACTAAATACAATACATAAATGCAACGGGTTTTTAACACCCATTGCACTCTGGTATTATCGCATTACTTCCATCCTTTGTTGCCTTGCAGACAGGAATATGAAAGCAATCTGTCCTGTAGTGAGACTGGCTCCAGAAGCATTTCTCTGATAAGAAGACCCCCTGCCCTTTGCTAGTGTCTGGTCCAGTAGGCTTAGCCATGCGCTTAATCCCCAGAAAGTGGTTCGATTATTGCTGACCAGCAATGGCAAAATATGTGTTATTTTTTTTTTTTTTTTTTTTTTTTTCTCAAGCTATCAACCTTCCTTTAATTCCTTAAGCAGAAATGCAGTGCAATCTATATTTCCTTGGCATGTGTCACGCAGATGGTGCAGAGCTCATGTTTTCAAATAACCATGCTCAAAAATAACATAGTTTGAATAATAAATTCAGCAAATCCGTTCCTGAGAAATAGAAGCACAATTCTCCAGAGCTGCATAAACTTTTACGCATGAAGCTGTATCTCATCCACATTATGCAGAAAGAATAGATTTTGCCACAAAGTGAATATTTGTGCCTTGTAGTCTTTAATTTTAGGAGACTCGGGAAATAAGGGGACGCTCTGTTTTACATAGTGGAACTTTTATATATATATATATATATATATATATATATTTGGTGATTTATCTGAAACAGTCATTTTTGCTCCACTCTCATCTTATTGACATTTAAAACAAGCAGATTCAAATCCTTCATGTCGGCCGCCGCTGTCAGGCAACCATGACGCTACATTTTAGTATTGATTGGAGTCGTTGAAGTAAATTCCTTTTTAAGTTAATCCTTATCCCTTCCCACAACAGGAGAATGCGTATGTCTGTGCCTCTATGCAGATGTTCAACACAGACACCAGGAACACAGCAACAACCACAAAATTTCCTTTATTTTGCAGAATATTTCATATGCAGTCATTTTTGTACGTGTTCTGTACATTTTTGTTTCTGATCCTCCACATGTTGCTCCTTTTTGCTAAAACATGTACAGGGTGGGCCATTTATATGGATACACCTTAATAAAATGGGAATGGTTGGTGATATTAACTTCCTGTTTGTGGCACATTAGTATATGTGAGGGGGGAAACTTTTCAAGATGGGTGGTGACCATAGCGGCCATTTTGAATCCAACTTTTGTTTTTTCAATAGGAAGAGGGTCATTTGACACATCAAACTTATTGGGAATTTCACAATAAAAACAATGGTGTGCTTGGTTTTAATGTAACTTTATTCTTTCATGAGTTATTTACAAGTTTCTCTTTGTTTACAGCCATTGACATGTCGCCGAGGTTAACACGTGAGGAGCGGATAGAAATTGTGTTGATGTCTGGAGAACGCAGTAACCGGGTCATTGCAGCAGATTTCAATGCAAGACACCCTACGAGACCACCCATCTCCCATGCTACAGTTAGCAAACTGCTTGCTAAGTTTCGTGAAACTGGTTCAGTGTTGGATTTGCCAAAATGTGAACTGCATGAAATCTGTCTCTAATGAAGAAACATCAGTGGCTGTCCTAGCTTCATTCAGCAAGAGCCCACAGCGTAGCACTCGCCACATATCACTGGAGAGTGGCATTAGTCGAACATCCCTTCGGCGGATATTAGCTACTCACAAATGGCACCCTTACAAACTCCAGCTACTGCAGCATCTCAACAAGCATGACCCAGATCGGCGCACTGAATTTGCAGAATGGGCAAAACAAAAATTGGAACAGGACCCTCAGTTTACGCAGATGATTTTGTTCAGTGATGAGGCAAACTTTTATGTAAATGGTGAAGTTAACAAACAAAACCACCGCTATTGGTCTGACACTAACCCACATTGGATAGATCCCTCCAAGACTGTTGGAACAAAAAAATTGATGGTATGGTGTGGTATATGGGGTACAAAGATAGTGGGGCTATTCTTCATCAATGGAAACCTCAAGGCCACTGGATATGCGAAATTGCTACCTGATGATGTGTTTCCCTCTTTATGCACTGAAGCTGGGACGTTCCCTGAGTTTTTCCAGCAAGATGGTGCACCACCACATTATGGGTGTCAGGTCCGAGCATTCCCAGATGAACAGTTTCCTGTAAAGTGGATTGGTCGTCGTGGGCTAGTTGAATGGCCCCCAAGGTCTCCCGATCTGACCCCCTTAGACTTTTATCTTTGGGGTTATCTGAAGGCAATCGTCTATACTGTGAAGATACGAGATGTGCAGCACCTGAAACTACGGATACTGGAAGCCTGTGTTAGCATTTCTCCTGCGGTGTTGCTATCAGTGTGTGAAGAGTGGGAGAAGAGGGTTGCATTGACAATCCAACACAATGGGCAGCACATTGAACACATTTTATAAGTGGTCAGAAACTTGTAAATAACTCATGAAAGAATAGAGTTACCAAGCACACCATTGTTTTTCTTGTGAAATTCCCAATAAGTTTGATGTGTCACATGACCCACTTCCTATTGAAAAAACAAAAGTTGGATTCAAAATGGCCAACTTCAAAATGGCCACCATGGTCACCACCCATCTTGAAAAGTTTCCCCCCTCACATATACTAATGTGCCACAAACAGGAAGTTAATATCACCAACCATTCCCATTTTATTAAGGTGTGTCCATATAAATGGCCCACCCTGTATATCTGTTATATAGCTATGAAATGAGTTATATTTTCAGTGTTTTACTTTTTGGCCATCAGCCAATCTTATCTGCTAGGTCATGCTATTGCTCAAGGGAATCACTGTGAAAAAATTTTAGTTACTTGTTGAAGAGGTGGAAGGATGGAAATCAATATCTTAGTTATCACAGAAGGATATCTTTTTAACAAATGGCATCCGTATAACGTGGAAAAAAAATAAGCTGAAAAACAATTGTTATCTGAAGTGCGCTGAAAAGTTAAAGAACATCATTGGGTCTCTTTCTTATATTTTCAAAGAAAATCTGTTGCCAGCAATCTCCCTAGGAAACTATTTGCATGGACACATAGCTGTGGTTCACCTGATTAAAACATTGGGGGAATCATTTATTATACTGAAATACGCTAGTAGCGCCACAATCTGTGACTTCGCCTCACTCACGCCAGGTCTATTAAGTGGGAAGGAACTGGCCGGCAGGCCCGTCTAATTTAATATTTGCTACGCCTCTTTCAGGCGCCGCCAGCTTAGGGCTTTATTAAGACTGCCGTCTAAAAAAACGCTCTTAATAAGTGTGCCTCATTGTTTTCTTTTGTTGATCCAAGGCAACGTTCCTGGGTTATAATACTTTTTTTTAATATGATGTATGAGGGCATCACCATTGCTCTTGTTGCATCCAAGCTTCGCTCCTTCCTGTGACCAGCCCCTTCCTCACTGCTCTGCTATTACCTGGCCCCGTCAACCAAAGCAGCCAGTGAAGGGCTGTGCACAGAAATGAGTGGAGTTTGGCCTCTTTCACACGGGCGAGATTTCCACGCAGGTGCACTGCGTGAGGTAAACGCAATGCACCCGCACTGAATCCGGACCCATTCATTTCTATGGGGCTGTGCACATGAGCGGTGATTTTCAGGCATCACTTGTGCGTTGCGTGAAAATCGCAGCATGCTCTATTTTGTGCGTTTTTCACGTGAATGGGGCGCTTGAAAATCGCAAGCATCCGCGAGCAAGTGCAGATGCGGTGCGATTTTCACGCACGGTTGCTAGGAGACTATCGGGATTGGGACCCGATCATTATTATTTTCCCTTATAACATGGTTATAAGGGAAAATAATAGCATTCTTAATACAGAATGCATAGTACAATAGGGCTGGAGGGGTTAAAAAAAATAATAATAATTTAACTTACCTTAATCCACTTGTTCGCGCATCATGGCTTCTCTTCTGTCTTCATCTTTGCTGTGCAGTAGGAAAAGGACCTGTGGTGACGCCACTGCGCTCATCACATGGTCCGTCACATGATCCATTACCATGTGATGAGCACAGTCACGTCACCACAGGTCCTTTTCCTCACAGATGAAGACAGAAGAGAAGCCGGGCTGCGCGAACAAGTGGATTAAGGTGAGTTAAATTATAATTTTTTTTAACCCCTCCAGCCCTATTGTACTAGGCATTCTGTATTAAGAATGCTATTATTTTCCCTTATAACCATGTTATAAGGGAAAATAATACAATCTACTCAACACCTAACCCAAAGCCGAGCTTCTGTGAAGAAGTCTGGGTTCGGGTCTTGGTACCAAACATGCCGATTTTTCTCACGCCCGTGCAAAACGCATTACAATGTTTTGCACTCGCGCGGAAAAATTGTGCATGTTCCCGCAATGCACCCCCATCTTTTCCTATAACGCCCGTGTGAAACCAGCCTTTGGGTATCTCTCTTTAACACTGTAGCATTGTTTTTGAATCTCGTGTTATACGCGTGGCGTATTTGGAGATATTTATAAAATTGGCTTCTAGGTATGCCATACAATTACTGCATCGTAGTAAAAGATGCAAAGGCTTCCCCCTCAAGTAGATGGCCTATTCTTAGAATCCCCTTCCGTCTCCAATCCCCAAATCCCTCCAAAGAGACAATTTCGGGCATCCCAGGGTTTCCCCATATAGGAGTATATTCCGTAGTTCCTTCAACCTTTCTTAACTGTTTTATCTCACTCCAGGTTTTATACATAGTGTAGCCTAATGCACCCATTGGACCTCCCTGACGAACTTCTGCCCCTTCCAGTAGCAACAAAAGGTCCCGGCTTTTCAATTGATATTGAAATATCTGACTGGTCACGTCTCTAGCCTCGGGGTCTAACCATCCCTTGAAGTGTTGACACTGCGCAGCCAAAAAATATAACCAGGGATTCGGCACCGCCAGTCCCCCCTCTGACTTAGCGTATTGCAACGTTTCCAGTTTGATCCTAGGTTGGCCCTTGCACCAAATGAGCTCCCGAAAAATGGAGTTGATTTTGTCAAATCTATTCTTTGGAAGCCACACCGGGGAGTTTTGCAAAATATATAGCAACTGAGGCATTAGTATCATCTTGAGAAGATTCTTCCTTCCCGCCACTGATAGATATAGTTTACACCATGCCTTAATTTTGTTCCGAAACTTAAGTAACAGAGGCTCAAGATTAAGTCGCTCAAATTCCTTAATCTTGGGAGACATGTACACTCACCTAAAGAACTATTAGGAACACCATACTAATACGGTGTTGGACCCCCTTTTGCCTTCAGAACTGCCTTAATTCTACGTGGCATTGATTCAGGTGCACTCAAGGTGCTGATAGCATTCTTTAGAAATGTTGGCCCATATTGATAGGATAGCATCTTGCAGTTGATAGAGATTTGAGGGATGCACATCCAGGGCACGAAGCTCCAGTTCCACTACATCCCAAAGATGCTCTATTGGGTTGAGATCTGGTGACTGTGGGGGCCATTTTAGTACAGTGAACTCATTGTCATGTTCAAGAAACCAATTTGAAATGATTCGAGCTTTGTGACATGGTGCATTATCCTGCTGGAAGTAGCCATCAGAGGATGGATACATGTTCTCATTCTGTTTACGCCAAATTCGGACTCTACCATTTGAATGTATCAACAGAAATCGAGACTCATCAGACCAGGCAACATTTTTCCAGTCTTCAACAGTCCAATTTTGGTGAGCTTGTGCAAATTGTAGCCTCTTTTTCCTATTTGTAGTGGAGATGAGTGGTACCCGGTGGGGTCTTCTGCTGTTGTAGCCCATCCACCTCAAGGTTGTGCGTGTTGTGGCTTCACAAATGCTTTGCTGCATACCTCGGTTGTAACGAGTGGTTATTTCAGTCAACGTTACTCTTCTATCAGCTTGAATCAGTCGGCCCATTCTCCTCTGACCTCTAGCATCCACAAGGCATTTTTGTCCACAGGACTGCCGCATACTGGATGTTTTTTCCTTATCACACCATTCTTTGTAAACCCTAGAAATGGTTGTGCATGAAAATCCCAGTAACTGAGCAGATTGTGAAATACTCAGACCGGCCCGTTTGGCACCAACAAACATGCCACGCTCAAAATTGCTTAAATCACCTTTTTTTACCATTCTGACATTCAGTTTGGAGTTCAGGAGATTGTCTTGACCAGGACCACACCCCTAAATGCATTGAAGCAACTGCCATGTGATTGGTTGACTAAATAATTGCATTAATGAGAAATAGAACAGGTGTTCCTAATACTTCTTTAGGTGAGTGTATATTCCTAAGTATTTAAAAGATTCCACGCAGGGGATACTCCTGTCTGTTATCACACGTGACTTAGCCTGACCATCAATGAGCATCAGCGCAGATTTATGCCAATTTATGGTCAAACCAGACATTTTGCCATACTAGTCAATGATCGACATAACTGTAACCAAAGAGGATTCCGTGTCTCCCAAAAATAGCAGAGTATCATCCGCGTACATCGCCGCTTTGTTTTGCACCTCCCCATACCTAAAGCCCTTGATATTAGGGGATTTGCGTATTGCCGCTGCCAAAGGTTCTATCGCCACTGCAAATAACAGGGGCGACAATGGACACCCCTGGCGTGTGCCCCTCCTCAAATGGAATTTCGTGGACACACCCCCATTCACCCTAATACTCGCTTTGGGGTTAGAATATAGCACTTTCACCCATGAAATTAACGTGCCCCCAAACCCCATATATTCCAAAGTACGCCATAGGAACTGCCACTCTATGCTGTCGAAGGCCTTGGCCGCGTCCAAAGAAAATATAGCTTTGTACCCCATATTATCAGCGGGTACTTGTAGACTAGCAAAGACTCTTCTTATATTAATTATGGTCGATTTTTGGGGCATAAAACCAGTCTGGTCTGGGTGTATAATGGATAATATAACTTTAGAGAGACGATTGGCCAAGACCTTCGCCAGCACCTTAACATCTGTTGCTAATAATGAAATCGGTCTATATGAGTCGGGCAGCGAATGATCCTTATCTGGCTTGGGAATGACCACTATCAACGCCTCTTGCAGGGAGGACGGTAGCACACCCACTTCTAAAGAGTAGTTTAGTACTTTCAACAGCTCAGGGAGCAATGTGTCCGCAAAAGCCTTGTATATCTCCACAGGGAGACCATCAAGACCCGGTGCTTTATCATTGGCCATGGAACCCACTGCTACCCTTAATTCTTCCAATTCAATCGGGGCATCTAGTAACAACCTATCTTCCTGTGACAACTGAGGAAGATCTAACCCCTGCAAAAACCCGTCAATATCAGAGTCTGTGCAAGCTGTCTTTGATGAGTACATGGAAGAGTACAAGTCGCCTAGTACATTTAGTATACCCCCAGTATCTCTCCTCAAGATTCCACTAGAGTCAACCAGACCTGTAATACACAGAGAACCCTGCTGCGCTTTAGCTATCATTGAGAGCATATGTCCCACTTTCTCTCCTTCCGCAAAAAAATTTTGTTTATAAAAGAGACGCTTCCTCTCGGCCACCTGCAGGAGATGACACCTCAAGTCCTCCTGCTTGACTTTTAACTGATTGCTCGTCTCTGTAGAAGGTGCGTTTACAAAGGCTTCCTCTGCCAACTTCATATCTGCATGTGCTTGTATATCTTTTTCTTTAGAGCGGGATTTAATCCTACTAATGGTCTTAATCAGGGTTCCTCTAAAAAAGGCCTTCATAGCCTCCCATACTGTATGTATAGAGGCCGAACTCTCATTATACTGAAAATATTCCCTAAGGGAATGTGCTATATCAGTAGTGTCCCCTATCAGCGTCAACCAAAAAGCGTTCATACGCCAGTACTTTATCCCCGGCCTGGCTTCCCCAGAAATCTCAATTTCTACGCTAAATATAAAATGGTCTGATAAGGACCTGGCCAAATAATCCAATTTCCGGACAAGTGGATACATGTGGGCATTTGCCAGACCCATATCGATTCTTGACAGAGAGCTATAGGTCGATGAGCAACACGAGTATTGTTTATCTCCAGGGTGCGCCTCTCTCCACACGTCTGTCAGCCCTACTTCCTTTATTAGCCTACCAAAGGGAGTCTCGTTATTTCTTCCATCTCTTACCACTACATGACATCTGTCTAAAGTTTCGCTTAATACATTGTTGAAATCTCCAACTATCAGCACTGAAATTCTGGATAGTCTGCCAGAAATTCCAGCAACAATCTCAGAGGTACCGAAGAGTATGGAGGAGGTATGTAAATTGTCGCTAGTACCATTCTCACTCCCTGCAAAATACAATGGATACCTATAAATCTACCTTCTGAATCTACACATTCTTTCAGACATTCAAATTTCACATTTCTATTGACCAAGATACTAACCCCCCTAGAATATGAGGAGAAGACTGAATGCACCGAGTACCCCATCCATGCCTTATTCATTAAATGTATTCTTTGCTTGGTCATGTGCGTCTGGTTGAAATCGTGACAGATATTGAAAGATACTCTGTCGTTTGGTAGCATCCGCCATTCCCCTCACATTCCAACTAAGTATCCTTATGTCTGGCCCCATCATATTGTATTTGATCATATACCTGTCTAGGCAGATGCCTTTAATACCCACATCCAGCAAGGGAGGAGCAGCTCATGAACAGAACCCGCACCCTCTCCCGCTGGAGTACAGCTTTGTACAATTACCCGTTGCAGATCACCAACACCATATAACCCCCTCCCCCCCACCCCTTTACCCTTGTGCAGATAACACATATAAATTGTATATGGAACAAGATATCTTCTGTAACCTAGGGCCAATCGAAAAAACCTGGCCTAACAGTGTCCACAACAATGTACAGTCCCGTGCACCCCGTCTTTTAGGACTGCAATATTACCGGGGAGCTGCGGTCTAATGCACGCTCAACACAGTGTACGTCTCCAGCAACAGGCCCGAGACAACTGAACTTAATCAACAGCTGTATATATATATATGATACGCAGACTGTTCCACATAGACATCACAGACTGCCTGGCAGTTGGTACATGCTTCAAGTGTCCACGTTCTGGCTCTTCAGTCGACGTTCATTCTGGTCCAACCACTTCAGCGCCGCATCTGGGTCTTCAAAAAATACTGCAGATCCATAAGCCACCACTCTCAGCTTGGCGGGAAACAACATAGAATACTGGACTTGTAGGTCACGGAGTCTCCTCTTTATGTCCACAAAGCGGGCCCTCTTTTTCTGTACCTCCGACGAGTAATCAGGAAATATAGAGATCTGTACCCCATTAATCTGCAGGTCAGTATGGGGTCTGGATACTCTCAGTACAGTGTCTCTGTCCCTATAGTGTAGGATCTTAGCAAGTATTGGACGAGGTGGACGTCCAGGCGGTAGTGGTCGAGTTGGAACACGGTGTGCTCGTTCCACCGCATATAAAGCAGAGAGACCCTTGTCTTGGAATTTCTCAGCAATCCACTTTTCTATGAAAAATTGGGATTCTGACCCTCTGTTTTCTCCGGCAACCCCACTAACCGAATATTGTTTCGACGTGAGCGATTTTCAAGATCGTCGGTTTTGGCATACAGCGCCGCTATATCTTTAACTGTTGCTTTACCAGTATCACTCAGCGTTTTGGCGCCATCTTCTAGATCCGACACCCTCCGTTCCACCTCTGTGGTTCTGTCCGCCACTTTGTGTAGATCATGGCGAATTATCGCCATGTCCTCTTTCAGGCTCCCAATATGTAAACTCATAGTCTTAAGCGTGGCGTTGCAGCTTGCGATCGCTGCCATTATATCTTTTAATGTTGGCTCTGCTGTCTCAATCACATGACTGCACTTCACAGAGCATTTACAATGATGGCCAGATTCAGCATCATGTGGGGGCAGAGGTTGCTGTTCCTCCCCAGAGAAGCACTCCGGTGTTGTATTCACCTCTTCTGCGGCCAAATTACACCCCCCGTATCACCCCATGCGCCCCTCAGGGACTTCTGAGGCTTGTGGGCAAATTTCTCCAGCCGCGCTGCCGCTCCCTGGCTTACCGCGGTCAGCATGTCTGCCACGTCTTCTTCCCCGGCGCCATCTTGGATCCGCTCCTCACGCTCCGATCTGAGATTTTGCCTCTTTTCCCCGGCATGTCAGGCTCTGCGGTAGGTAGATCTCCGTCCTCGAAGCTGTTAGGAAGGTCTGTGTGTTAGTGCCGCTTTTTAAAGACAGCCGCTGAACGATTAATGCCAGGATCGTGACCGGAGCACTGGAGACCCGCGTCCTACTCCAGGCGCCGTCAGGCCCCGCCCCCCTAGATTTTCCATTTTAATAATTTTTTTCCGGTTACAAAGCAAGGATTAACAGCCAAACCAAACTCAATATTTATGGCCCTGATTCTGTAGTTTACAGAAACACCCCATATGTGGTCGTAAACCGCTGTACGGGCACACGGCAGGGCGCAGAAGGAAATGAATGCCATACGGTTTTTGGAAGGCAGGTTTTGCTGGACTGGTTTTTTTGACACCATGTCCCATTTGAAGCCCCCCTGATGCACCCCTAGAGTAGAAACTCCAAAGAGTGGCCCCATTTTAGAAACTACAGGATAGGGTGGATATGATTTTTGGTTGCTCTATATTACACTTTTTGTGAGGCAAGATAACAAGAAATAGCTGTTTTGGCACCGTTTTTATTTTTTGTTATTTACAACATTCATCAGACAGGTTAGATTATGTGATATTTTTATAGACCAGGTTGTCACGGATGCGGCGATACCTAATATGTATACTTTTTTTTATTTATGTAAGTTTTACATTATGATTTCATTTTTGAAGCAAAAAAAATCATGTTTTAGTGTTTCCATATTCTGAGAGACATATTTTTATTTATATAAGTTTTACACAATAATATAATTTTTGAAACAAAAAAAAAAATCATGTTTTAGTGTCTCCATATACTGAGAGCCATAGTTTTTTCAGTTTGTGGGCGATTATCTTAGGTAGGGTCTCATTTTTTGCGGGATGAGATGACTGTTAGATTGGCACTATTTTGGGGTGCATATGACTTTTTGATCGCTTGCTATTACACTTTTTGTGATGTAAGGTGACAAAAAATGGTTTATTTAGCACAGTTTTTTTTTTTTTTTTTACGGTGTTCATCTGAGGGGTTAGGTCATGTTATATGTTTCTAGAGCCGGTCGATATGGACGCGGCGATACCTAATATGTATACTTTTATTTTTTCCCCTACTTTTTACCTTTTTTTTTTTTTTTTACTTTATTTGGGGAAAATGACGTTTTTGTTTATTTTTACTTGAAACTTTAAATTTTTTGGGGGGAAAACTTTTTTTTTTAAACTTTTTTTTTTTTTCACTTTATTTTTTGTCCCACTTTGGGACTTGAACTTTTGGGGGTATATTCCTTTACAATGCATTCCAATACTTCTGTATTGGAATGCATTGGCTGTATGAGTAATACTGTGTGTATTACTCATACAGCTTCCGGGGCCTGTGAGATCCAGGGGGCTGGATCTCACAGGCTCTTCACCGGAAGGCAGCGCAGATGCCTCAGGAAGGCATCGCGGGACATTTAGCCGAGGTGCCTGCTCAATGATTTGAGCAGGCACCTTGTTCCGATCACCGCCCGCCGGGGGCAGTGATCGGAACAACACATGACGTACCGGTACGTCATGTGTCCTTAAGGACTCGGGAAACATGCCGTACCGCGACGTAAAGTGTCCGTAAGGGGTTAAAGCAGAGCAAATTATATTGATCCGCGGCAGTATTAAATACATTGTTGACGCATTGCGCCCCCCAGTATTAAAATCATTGGCGGCAGTGGCAACAGAGTCCCCTCACCTTCTCTTATTAGTGCCAGTGGCAGCTTCTGATCGGAGCCCCAGCAGTATAGATGCGGGGCTCCGATTGGTTACCATGGCAGCCAGGAAGCTACTGAAAAAAACAAACTGCATATATCAAGGGGAGAAAAACAGAACTGGATCGCACATCCACAATGCTATGCTTTGATCTAATTAAACTCACTTCTCAGCTACATATTCTCATGCTGTACAAGAGGCATTAGTGTACATTTTGATCACTCACCACGCCAAGGTTGCCTCTTTGAGTGGGACCTACTCTGACAAAAAGGCGCAGCACAATGAGGTGATAAAGCGGCACTGCCTTAGTAGGCGGCGAGACCCAGGAGTCAAACAGCAACCCTGCTGTCTGACAATGCCACCCATGGCACTAGGCCCCACCAACCCACCAGCACAGCGCCACAAAAACAAGGGCCACCACGCAGTACTGCACCATGTGAACAGTTGTCTAACACAACATGTCCATTGCTATCAGGAGCTACAGGTCAATGACCACTTCTATGCAGACTTCTGCGAAATTAAAACCACCTGTGCCGAATGGGAGGCGTGCTGTTACCAGTAATAAAGAAGAAAGATTCAAATTGTATATATTAAGGGGAGAAAAACTGTGGACATGTTGTGTTAGACAACTGTTCACATGGTGCAGTACTGCATGGTGGCCTTTGTTTTTATGGCACTGTGCTGGTGGGTTGGTGGGGCCCAGTGCCATGGGTGGGATTGTCGGACAGCAGGGTTGCTGTTTGACTCCTGAGTCATGCTGCCTACTAGGGCAGTGCCGTGTTGTCACCGCATTGTGCAGTTTTTTTTGTCAGAGTAGGTCCTACTCAAAGAGGCGACCTTGGCGTGGTGAGTGGCCGTATGCCTTTTAATCAAAACGTTCACTAATACCTCTTGTACAGCATGCAGTATAATGGGCTGTACACTTTAATATTGCGCTGAGAAGCGAGTTTAATTAGATCATAGCATAGCATTGTGGATGTGCGATCCAGTTCTGTTTTTCTCCCCTTGATAGATATATATAACACACACCAAAATATTAAGTATAAATCACCCCTTTCCGAATGTTACATATAAAATATATAAACAATAAAAAATTAAAATATTACATATTGCCACGTCCGAAGAGGCCAATCTAATAAAATATAAAAAAATATCTCCTATGCGGTGAACGCCATAAAAGAAAAGAAAAACTGCACTATTTTCTTCTTTTTTTTTTTTTTGTCACCTTGTCCCCCCAAAAAATAGGTTAGGACTGTTCGATTATGGGTCAGACATTCCATAAAATGCGAATGCACGTGGCTTTTTTTGGCATTTTATTTTTTTTCACGTGTGGTATTGAATGGTATCGAGTATCGCAATACTTTTTTATGATATCGAAACCGAATCAAAATTTTGGTATCAAAACAACCCCAGTGAGCACTTTGACCCAACAGGTCTGTGAAAATAAAAAAAATAATTTTTTTGCAAGAAAATGGTGCTTTAACCCCAAAATTTCTTTTTCACAAAAGATAACCAGAGAATAGCCCCCACAATTTGCTACCCATTTTCTGCTGAACACCGTAACACGCCAATGGTATTCAAACGCCAGGGCTCAGAAGGGAAGGTGCAGGATCTGGATTTTCTAACATGGAATTTTCTGTCATGGTTTTTAAGAGTGATAACTTTTTAATTTTTTTTTGTTGATTGATCTGTGTGAGGGCTTATTTTGAAAGTGAATGGTCTGACTGAGAAAGTCAAGAAAGGCTGTTAAAAGTCCAAAGAGGACGTTAAAGAGTCAGGGCAGCAATTGGATACATGGAGTGACTTAAAAAATTGATATCCAGAACACCACTCACAGATTTTTTTTATTAAAAAAAAATAACATAGGATGTTCACATATAGGTTGTTAATATTTGTCCCAGTATGAGTACTTAAAGAGGACCTGTCACCTCTCCTGACGTGCCTGTTTTAATAGCTTCATGCACTCCCCATGTAATAACAATTCTGGAGCATTTATTCTTATGGTTCTATGTTGTGCCATTTCTTTATTTTTTCTACTAGAAGTTATGAATGAATTGCTATTAGACTTCAGTAAGGTTACAGAGGGGTGGTAAGTTGGGGGTGTGTACCTGCAAAAATTGAAAATTTACAAACATCTCCTAGCAACCATCAGTGAAAACCGCATTGCATCAGAACAGCATCCGGACTATAGAACAAACTGCGATTTTTATATTTATTTTTTGCCTCCTTTTTCCTTTTTTTCCAGAAATGATGTGTGAAAAACAACGCTCATGTGCACAGACCCAATGAAATGAATGGGTCAGTATTCAGTGCGGGTGCTATGCTTTCATGCATGGAATATTCTACTCGTGTGAAAGAGGCCTTATACACAGTTTCGTTCAGGCTTTTTATTTTGCTTTTAAACAACATTATTTTCATGCTTTTTAAAATTTGTCTTTTGAGCGGCGTTTCTTTAGTTGCACATTTTTGTAGTCTGGGTTTTTTTCCCTCCAAAGAAGCCTATTGAAAGGCTCCTGTAAAAATTCCGGGCCGACAGCATGCTGGTTTTAAAAACACGCATGGACTAAAATAAAGCACCAAAAGTGAAGAAAACCTGAAAAGAGACTGCAAGAAATGGCAGGGAAAATGCCTCAAATTATTCCAGCATTTTTTTCCCCTAAAAACCCAGTGGGTACAATGTATCATGTTTGTACAGCCATTTTCTGGTGTAGAAAAGTAAAAACCAATTGCTAGAATTTGCAACTTTTGCTGTTCTGCACCATGCACCACTTCACGTCACTTTTTTTTTTTTTTTTTTAAGTAGCATAATCACTCTAGTTGGACTGGGGAGGGTCATAGAAAAATAGGAATATAATTTGTAGACAATAGTATAAGATATAATGTGCACCAAATTTAACAAACATTGTGCAACACCTTTCACCATTTCAAAATCAAAGAAAAACTGACTTCAAAAAGTCCCATCATTATACATTCCCCTTATATGTAAAACCACCCTGTTAGAACCTTGTGCGGATGGTTTCACACTAGGTTTCTTTAACACAAAAGCTGCCTGATTTTTCTTTTTTTTTTTTATTAACCCCTTATTAACCAGCCTGTTTTAGGCCTCAATGACCGGAGATTGTTTTCATTTTTTCATCTTCACATTCCTAGAGCTATAACTTTTTTTATTATTCCATCTATGTAGCCATATAAAGCTTTTTTTTTTTTTTTTGCAGGACAAATTACTTTTATTAACTCTTTGTGGGGGGGAGATGGGAAAAACAGCAATACTGCTACTGAGTTTGTACATAATAAATTTTGTGGCGTTTATTTTTCGGTATCAATAACAGGATAACTTTATTTTCAGTGCGATTACAGCGATACCAAATACATATACGGTAGCTGTTTTTTAACCCTTTTTTTTTTTACTTTTAGACTAATAAAACACAATAAGAAAATGTCGCCGCATCCCAAGACCCATAGGGTTTTATTTCTACAGAGCTGTGTAAAGTCTTGATTTTTGCATGATGACTTGTACTGTAATTTTGATGGGTTTCTTATTTTGATTCATTATACTTTTTGATTGCTTTTTATTCCAGTTTTTAATGGCAAATATGCAAAATGCATCAATTCTGGCTTTTTATTAATTTTATTTTTTTATGGCGTTGACCAAAGGGGATAAATCACATGATAATTGCACAGTGTGGGTCATAATAGATACCAAATATGTGGTGGCTATTTTCTTTTTGCAGTACATTTGAAAAGCATTTTTTCAATGAAAAAAGGTACATTTTTTAGCTTGGAATTTTAAAAAATTTCTAAATTCATTTATCTTTATTTTTTTTTTTAACTATTTAATAGTCCCACAAGGGGATTATAATAGGTGATCTTTTGATCGCTTCTAAAATACATTGCACTATTCCTATAGAGCACAGGGGTGTGGAAATAAATTTAGCAGGGGCTCGATCTACTTGTCCCTCATGACAATCTACTTGTCCTGATACAAAAAATTCTTTTAAATCAAAACCATATTTCAATGGACCGCCACGCTTCCTTATGCAGGGAGGTGGCTGGCTTGCGTTCCAGTCTTTGTGGTGTGAAATGACTCTAAGTTTAGTCCTCGTCCACACCAGATAATTCTGTCCAGAATGCACTACATCGCGGCCGGCTCACTATGTTGTGGGGCAGAAGGGGGTGTGACGATCCATTGAAGTGAATGGAACTGTAGCCACAGCCGCAGGCGATCGGATGCACGTGATCGCAAGGCACAATTATGCCTGAGGTCCGGTCAAAATGCTGCTTGCAGCATTTTGTTTGGACTGGACCCTAGGCTTAATGTGCCTTGCGATCCTGTGCAGCCGATCGCATTGCAGCCGTTGGGCATGGTTATGGTGCCAATCACTTCAACAGACCACTACGCCCCCTTCTGCCCCACAATATAGTTAGCCGGCCGCAATGCGGTGCAGTGCATTCTGGACAGAATAAGGCCGGAACGCACTGCCTGGTGTGAATGAGGCCTTAATGTGATCACAGCTCCCTGTCAGAGGTCGGGTGCCGGGAATGTTTCTACAATGTTTTACTCCCCCCCCCCCCCCCCCGGTATTAAAATCATTAGTGGGCAGTGCGCCTCCCCCTCCCCAGTATTAAAATCATTGGTCAGTTACTAAGCTACTAAGCAGCATTATACTTACATGCCCTGTGGCCGCCCCGGCGCTCCTTCTTGTAACTCACAGGTCTGTGCAGCGCATTGCTCATGCTTATAGCAATGCGCCGCACAGACCTGTGAGTTACAAGAAGAAGGAGCGCGGGGTGGCCACAGCGCATGTAAGTATAATGCTGCTGAGTAACTGACCATGGCAGACAAGACTGGCTGCGTCCTGGCTGCCATGGTAACCGATCTGAGCACCAGTATTACACTGCTGGGACTCCGATCGGAACTGCTGCTGCCACCAATGATGGAGGGGGGAGGGCGCACTGCCCACCAATGATTTTAATACTGCCCAACAATGCAAACATTGTAGAAACATTCCCGGCACCCGACCTCTGACAGGGAGCTGCCATCCGCGCAATTAACCCCTCAGGGGCCGCGGATGGCAGGTGTGTCCCCATCACCATAGGAACACCTCGGGTTTAGAATATACCATCGGACCTGAGTTTTCTCCAATCTGATGGTATATTTTAACTTCAAGCGTCCCCATCACCATGGGAACGGCTCTGACCGGGTTCGCTTAACTCTAGTCACCGCCGCTCCACGCCCTCAGCTCATCGCTGATCCACTACTCCACAAAGCCATCTCAGCCCTGCTACTTGCCCGCAGCAGGGCTAAGCTACTGAACAAACTACCTGCCTGGCGCCCAGAACCGCATTTCCTGGGCATCGGGCGATACGATTTCCACACCCCTGAGTGCAGTGTATTTTAATGTCAGTGCAATATTGACATTAATCATCAGGCCTCATCAGAGAGGTGCAGCCTGCTAGGAAATGCGGGAGGCAGGTCTGAGGCCTTCACTAAGCCCAGGCCTGCCTGCACTGAGATTGGCACCCAGCGATCTCATTTGTGGGGTGTTGATGGTAAACAGAAGGAGTCAGCCGCCTCTGTAACTGCTTACATGCCGCGAGTGCTGTTGCCCACAGCATGTGGGGGATTAAATGGCTTGGATCGGCATTCCTGCACGGGAGACCCTCTGCTCTCCACTGCATGGGAGACCCTTGGAGAGCTTAGACTGGCTGCGGCCCAGCCTAAGGCCTCTTAGTGACTGTTGAAAAAAGGCATGAAAAAGATGACGTGACTAGGAATATCAGCCAAACCAAAAAGACCCACTTGGATGATACTCCTAATCATGTCTTGAGTCTCTTTAATGTCGGACATTGACTTACAGGGAAGCAAGCTATTGGTGGCACCAGAGAGGTAGAGTTCTTCTGTCTGGAGGAGAGGTGTTATACATGGTGGTAATTTGCCAAGGAGATAAAGGGTGAATGCATGTTTATGGGGTAGCTGTCTAGCTTTTTATGGCCTGCTCTATTGGTTGACGATAATAGAATATTTGTGTTGTAGCCTATGCAAAATCTCTATGTAACTGTTGTAAATCAGTGAATGTAAATCACATAACAATCCTTTCACTTTTGTATTCTTTTTCTTTCCCCATAGGTCACATATGTTGATATGCCAGGACCTAAAGTTCGGCACCTCAATCGTCGCCTTGTGATAAATTGTGTACAGGATCTTGCCATTTGTTGGTGGCAAGTACCTGCTGATGATATCTGGCCTTGGGCTCCAATATCAAGTGAAAAAGACAGGGCTAACCTAGTCCTGTTAGACTGTTCTAATAACAGACTAGAGGTAAGATCTGGTGTATGAAATGCTAACTAGTCAACCTGCCGCCCCATTCCTCACCGCATTCATGGCAGCCTCATTTCCCTGGATACAACCACCCTGCAATACATCATATAGGAGAAAGCACCATCCTATGTGTGCTCCCGGCCACCAGAGAGGCTGGCTCTTTTTTCTATAGTGTGCAAGCACGGCCACTGCTGCTGGATTGCAGGGTGGTCATAACCTCTGGAAATGAGCAGTGTATAATGTGATGGAAAAATGAATCCAGCCAGCAAAGAAAGCAATATGCACAATCACATTACATTAGGAAGTGCCTTGTAGGGATCGACCGATTATCGGTTTTACCAATATTATCTGCCGATATTCAGGATTTTTAACGTTATCGGCATCTATTTTGCCGATATACTGATAACGTATGGGGAAAAAGGATCGCGCTGGTGACAGCGCTCTCCGTGTTCCCTCAGCAGCACAGGGGAGAAGGAAGCAGTGTCTCCCTCCCCCTGTGCTGCTGCCGTTGCCACCAATGAGAGGAGGAAGGACAAGAGAAGGGGAGGGGCTGTGGCCACTGCGCCACCAATGAAGATAACTCTCTCATTAATTCCTTTACAGGAGGAGGGAGCTGGCTGCAGAATCACATAGCCGGCTCCCAACCTCTATGACAAGTAGCTGCGATCTGCGGTAATTAACCCCTCAGGTGCCGCCGATTGCAGCTAACGCTCATGGAGGTCGGGAGCCGACTATGTGATTCTGCAGCCAGCTCCCGCCTCCTGTATATGAATGAATGAGAGAGTTATCTTCAATGGTGGCGCAGTGCGCCCCCCCAAACCCCAGTATTAAAACATTGGTGGCGCAGTGCGCCCCCCCACCACCCAAGCCCAGTATTAAAACATTGGAGGTGCAGTGCGCCCCCCCCCCACCACCCAAGCCCAGTATTAAAACATTGGTGGCGCAGTGCGCCCCCTCTCCCCCCAACCCCAGTATTCAAGACATTGGTGGCGCAGTGACAGTGTGAAGTCCTATTCACCCTGATAGAGCTCTATCAGGGTGAATAGGACAAGGGTACTAGTCCCTAAGGGGGCTAATAGTTAAAAAAAAAAAAAAAAAAAAAAAAAAAAAAAACAACAACACCAAAATATTAATTATAAATGAAAAAGAAAGATTCACAAGAAAATAAACTACACGTAACAATAAACATATTCATTTTCAGCATTCATTTTATTTTTTTTTTTATGGAAATTTACAGAATATCGGTATAAATTATCGGATATCGGCCCTAAAAAATCTAAGTTGGTCGATCCCTAGTGCCTTGTATTAACTTTCTCTACATGATAAATGCCATTTGCTGAAGTGAGACTCTACATTTATTCCGATATCTGAGTAATACACTTTGAGTTGCTTTTGGTTCATTGGTCCTACATTTCCTACATTTCCTTGGTTGGACAAATTGTGTCCCAGTATAGAACTCCAGCCAAATAAAAATGGAAAAGAGACAATAAAAACTAAATTTCCTGATCCACTTGGGTTTTTGATTATACAGGGTGACCCATGAAAAAGTAGTCCGCCTCCAATATCTCCAAATCAAACTGCCAAAAAGTAAATGTCTTAGTTGTCCATAGCAACCAGTCAGAGCTCAGCTTTTAGTTCCTACAGGGCTCTCAAAAATGAGAGCTGAGCTCTGATTGGTTGCTATGGACAACTAAGACATATTTACTATTCGACTTTGATTTGAAGGTATTGGAGGCAGGCTACTTTTTTGTGGGCCACACTGTATAAAAAAGTAGGGGAAAAGGGAAGAGAGACAGGAAAGTAGAAGAAAGAAAAAAGGGTCTCCAGAAGAAAGAACTTCTCAGATGGAGCTATACAGTGTTACAGTGCTCTAGAAAGATACCATTTGAATTGAATAATTATGGAAGTCCTGGTATTCTGTGGATTTTTAAAATCTCTTCCAGTATTACCAGGTTTTGAAAAATATGTCGTATGTGTCATGCCAATCTGTGAGAAATGGACAACAATTCTGCTAACTTTTATTATCTGTGTGTTTTATACCTGTCGTGTGATCCCATATACACTCACCTTAAAGAATTATTAGGAACATCTGTTCTTTTTCTCATTAATGCAATTATCTAGTCAACCAATCACATGGCAGTTGCTTCAATGCATTTAGGGGGGTGGTCCTGGTCAAGACAATCTCCTGAACTCCAAACTGAATGTCAGAATGGGAAAGAAAGGTGATTTAAGCAATTTTGAGCGTGGCATGGTTGTTGGTGCCAGACGGGCCGGTCTGAGTATTTCACAATCTGCTCAGTTACTGGGATTTTCACACACAACCATTTCTAGGGTTTACAAAGAATGGTGTGAAAAGGGAAAAACATCCGGTATGCGGCAGTCCTGTGGGCAAAAATGCCTTGTGGATGCTAGAGGTCAGAGGAGAATGGGCCGTCTGATTCAAGCTGATAGAATAGCAACGTTGACTGAAATAACCACTCGTTACAACCGAGGTATGCAGCAAAGCATTTGTGAAGCCACAACACGCACAAACTTGAGGCGGATGGGCTATAACAGCAGAAGACCCCACCGGGTACCACTCATCTCCACTACAAATAGGAAAAAGAGGCTACAATTTGCACGAGCTCACCAAAATTGGACTGTTGAAGACTGGAAAAATGTTGCCTGGTCTGATGAGTCTCGATTTCTGTTGAGACATTCAAATGGTAGAGTCCGAATTTGGCGTAAACAAAATGAGAACATGTATCCATCCTCTTATGGCTACTTCCAGCAGGATAATGCACCATGTCACAAAGCTCGAATCATTTCAAATTGGTTTCTTGAACATGACAATGAGTTCACTGTACTAAAATGGCCCCCACAGTCACCAGATCTCAACCCAATAGAGCATCTTTGGGATGTGGTGGAACGGGAGCTTCGTGCCCTGGATGTGCATCCCTCAAATCTCCATCAACTGCAAGATGCTATCCTATCAATATGGGCCAACATTTCTAAAGAATGCTATCAGCACCTTGTTGAATCAATGCCACGTAGAATTAAGGCAGTTCTGAAGGCAAAAGGGGGTCCAACACCGTATTAGTATGGTGTTCCTAATAATTCTTTAGGTGAGTGTATGTTCATGCCATTCTGTGATTGTATGTGCCGTTTCGTCTGGGCCTAAAGGCCGAATATGCACGGACCTTGGAGGAAATCAGTTTATCACCTGAATGTTAAAAAACTGGCCCTTTGCAAGTAGTAATGAAGTTGGTTCCTGGTAATGCAGACACATTTACAGCATGGAACCTCACCTAGCAGGGGTTCAGAAGCTTTTCAGATACAGTGCCAGAGGATATAGAAAATATCTCATAAGTAGGGTTGAGTGAACCCGTGGAAGTTCAGGTTCGCAGGGTTCGGCCGAACTTCAGGTCAAAGTTCGGGTCAATGGGGACCCGAACTTCACTTTATTATTTTCCGTTATAACATGGTTATAACGGAAAGTTAGAGCATTCTTAAAACAGAATGCTAAATAAAATGTCTATTAAAAAAAAAAGCTAAAAAAAAGTCTATAAAAAAAAACAAAAACAACTCAACTCATCCACTTGGTCACGCAGCCGGTATCTTCTTTTCTTAAGGACCTGCAGTGACGTCACCGCGCTCATCACGTGGTGAGCGCAGTGACGTCACCGCAGGTCCCGCTGAATGAAGCAGGACCTTCGATGACTTCACCGCACTCACCACAGGTCCTGAAGAAAAGAAGATACCGGCTGCGCGAATATCCATTAATGTGGACGGGAAGCCATGTTTTAATAATATTTCAAGAGAGGTGGAGCATGCACAGGTAATGAGAGCCATCCCAGAAGGCTGGGACAGAATAGGAGGGAGACTCCTCTCAGCTCCAACCTCTGCCGAATGGGTATAAAATGGGTATAACAATGAACTATTGGGAGCATTTCTTGGACACAATTTAGGGATCCGATCAACAATGGGTTGTGTTCCACTTTCCTCCTGTCCCCCGGAAACCAGAAGGATCTTTGACCACACAATTCATTGAGTAAGAACCTTTCTGCTTTTTATCCTTTTTATTTTTATACTGTTTTGTGCACGTTTATGTATGTCTTATTTCTTTTAACTTTTTGTAACTAAGTACTGTACCTTTTTAGTACATTAAAGCACATCTTTAAAGGTTTTGCCTTGTGCCCTGAACGAGCCCAGTAACCTAAATTTTTTTAGTTTTTGAGTGTGGTTTGCGTTACCGTGTATTTGCTATACATGTGGCCTGTGCCACTGTGAGCCTTCTTGCGAGTGGGGCGCTGTGGGATTTTCTATGAGCCCTTAATTAATCGGTGTATTGATTTAAATTACATAGATGGTGGCAGCGTGTTGGGGTGCATGAGAGGCTGTGTCAGGGTGTGATCGAGGCTCAATCTGAGGCCTCTGTGTAGGGGCGCGAGACATTGAGTGCGTGAAATAGATCAACCCTTGGCAGTCGCACCCAGGTCACGTGACAGGGCGGTTCCCGTACGTGACATAAATTGGTGTGCAGCGGTGGGATAGTCATTGTTTATCTTTGACTGGGGTGTTAGTGCCTGGTTAATGCAATTATTCCTGACAATAACGGCTGGTAGGGACCTTGCAAGGTAGACCAGCACACAAGGCAAAACGCAGTACTAAATTTTTGTATTGAGACATATGTGCAAAACAGTCCCCTCCTTCTTGTTTTTCTTTCTCTATCTTTTTATTTTTCACACAACGTGTACAAAGATGGCTGCCTCATCGTACAGACGGTATGCGAAGGATGTGCTTGCTGCACAATGTGAGGAGAGAGGAATCTCCGTTATCGGCAAGAACAAAGAGCAGCTAATTAAAGCTCTTGTCCGGGAGGATCAGACCCAAGGGAGGACTCTAGACCAGGGAGGTTGCAGTCCTGCTTCAGAAACTGGAATGGCTGTGGAAGACACCCCAGCAGGACTCACAGTTCACATACGGATAGCGCTATGGAGGCTTATCTACAAAGTGTTTTGAATTTTGGATCTTGATACAAAGTTACAGTTGATGCAAAAATATCAAGAGAAAGAAGCTGCAGATAGGCTTGCAGAGCGGGAGGCTGCAAAGAGACAAGCCAAGAGACAGTACCAGCTGGACTTAGCCCTGCTCCAAAGTACTGGTTCTACTTCGTCCGGGAGCAGCGAGTCCAGCAGCACCACGGTGTTCAAGCCTCGTCCAAAGCACTTCCCTACTATGGACAAGGATGCCGACTTGGACACTTTCCTGCCGGGATTTGAAAAGACTTGCCGACAGTACCAGCTACCAAGGGAACAGTGGGCCCGATACCTGACACCAGCTCTCAGGGGAAAAGCCCTTGAGGTGTTTGCAGCTCTTCCTCATGACCAGGATGGTGACTATGATGCCATAAAGCAAGCCTTGATCAGGAAATACAATCTCGCCCCAGAGGTTTATCGCAGACGATTCAGGACACTACAACGCAGGCCCAATGATAGCTATTCGGAACTACTAGATGGCCTGAGGACTAACCTTTATCAGTGGGTCCGTGGATTATCCATCACCACATTTGAGGAACTGCGGGATTTAATGGTGAAAGATCAGTTTTTACACCTTTGCCCCTTTGGAAGTGTGACAATTCATTATGGACCGGGAGCCCAAGGATGCCACCCAGGCAGCGAGACTGGCGGATACCTATGTTTCCAACCGTGAATCCACTTCACGAAAGCCTCCTGGTGCCAGCTGGAAAGGGGGTAAGCAGACCGCAAGCACCCTTCTACTCACCAACCGATCCTCAGGGCGAGCAGCTCCTATTATCCCCCATCAGACCTACAGTTGATTCCTGCAAATGTTTTACCTGCGACCAAGTAGGACATGTAAGCCGTAACTGCCCTCAGAATAGGAAACCCAGTATGCCCATGGAACCTAGTGGATCAACTTCGACTGTCCTATTTGTCAAGAGAACAGAGGGCAGGAATGATGATCACATGCGATCTGTCACCGTCGGCAACCAGGTCACTATCGGACTGCGAGATACTGGAGCAGAAGTCACCCTAGTGCGTCCTGAACTAGTCCCGCCCAAAGATATACTCCCTGGACAAACCTTGGCTGTGAAAGGAGTAGGCAGGGGCGGACTGAGAACCCTCAGGGCCCCCGGGCAAAATAAATCAAGGGCCCCCCTTACAGGCCCCACCCATGTTCTGCTGCAAGCCCCACCCTTGTCCCGCCTCCATGCCCCGCCTCCAGCCACACCCTACACAATCTTTAATAAGATTTCAAAGTTAGGGTCCATTCACACGTCCGTTGTTTCTTTCCTGATCTGTTCCGTTTTTTGCGGAAGAGATCTGGACCAGATCTGGACCCATTCATTTTCAATGGGTCCTGAAAAAAATCGGACAGCTCAATGTCTGATTTTTTTTCAGGACCCATTGAAAATGAATAGGTCCAGATCTGGTCCAGATCTGTTCCGCAAAAAACGGAACAGATCAGGAAAGAAACAACGGATGTGTGAATGGACCCTTAAAGCGACACAAAAGGCACCCAGACCACTTCAGCTCAATGAAGTGGTCTGGGTACAGTGTCCCTTTTGCAAATCGAGCTGCAATGTTCTAGAGAAACTGCATTGTTTACGTTCCAGCAATAAGTCAGCCTCTAGTGGCAGCCACCTGAGGGCTTCCTGGAGTAAAACAGACCTTTGGTCTGGTATCTGACGCTGGACGTCCTCACACTCTGCATGATGACCTCCAGGGTCAGATTTTTCCCCATAGGAAATCATTGATTCAATGTCATTCACTTCGGTGCGGGATCACTCGCTGCAGGACGGGATTGCGCACCGAAGTGACTGAACTCATTCCCGCGCAGCCCACAAGTAGCGGACCAATTACAAGAGGGGTGGGGAATAGCCAAATTAAAAAATATTTTGAACCAAAAGGTGTTATGGGGGCTCTGTGGATGGCACTGCTATGGGGGCTCTGTGGATGGCACTGTTGTGGGGGCTCTGTGGGTGGCACTGTTGTGGGGGCTCTGTGGGTGGCACTGTTGTGGGGGCTCTGTGGGTGGCACTGTTGTGGGGGCTCTGTGGGTGCTCTGTGGGTGGCACTGTTGTGGGGGCTCTGTGGGTGGCACTGTTGTGGGGGCTCTGTGGGTGGCACTGTTGTGGTGGCTCTGTGGGTGGCACTGTTGTGGTGGCTCTGTGGGTGGCACTGTTGTGGGGGCTCTGTAGGTGGCACTGTTGTGGGGGGGGATCTGTGGGTGACACATATATAGCACCTTATGCTATATATGTGTCATCCACAGATCCCCCCATAACAGTGTCCCTGTGAGTGAATGATCCCCAATACAGGGTCTGGGGGCCGGCATCTGGTGCTGTAATGGCAGCGGGGCCCGGTGCAGTCACTGTATTCTATTACACCGGGCCCCGCTCACTGTAATACTAATATTCATATGTGAACAACTTGAAATCCTCTGCGATCCTCTCCCTCTCTGTACTCACAAACTCAGTAGCAGGCCGGGCGGCAGCGCAACTCACTGACGTCACGCGCCTGCTCCTCCCATTTTATGAATGAAGCAGGAGGAGCAGGCGTGTGACGTCAGTGAGTTACGCTGCCGCCCGGCCTGCTACTGAGTAAGTACAGAGAGGGAGAGGATCGCAGAGGATTTCAAGTTGTTCACATATGAATATTAGTATTACAGTGAGCGGGGCCCGGTGTAATAGAATACAGTGACTGCACCGGGCCCCGCTGCCATTACCAGGCCAGCATAACATTCGGAATCGGGGTGCTGGGCACAGTGCTCCAGACTAAAAAAAATACCTAGTAGCCATTGGCTCCTGAACTGAAAAATTTAGGAGCCAAATTACATTTTTAGTCGCCAAATCAAAACTGAATCAAAATTTTGGTATCGTGACAACGCTACGCCGATCAGATTGGCGTAGGGTTGTTTCGATACCAAAGTTTTGATTCGCTTTCGTCACCATAAAAAAGTATTGCGATACTCAATACCGTGCAAAAAAAAAAAACACCAATGAAGATAACTGAGCTGTTAATACAAATACAGGAGGCGGGTGCCGGAATCAAATAGCTGGCACCCGACCTCTATGACAGGGAGCTGCGATCAGCGGCAGTTAACCCCTTCGGTGCAGCTCCCTGTCATAGAGGTCGGGTGCCGGCTATTTGATTCCGGCACCCGCCTCCTGTATTTGTATTAACAGCTCAGTTATCTTCATTGGCCACAGCCCCTCCCCCTGTCCCTCTTCTTATTGGCCGCGGCAGCAGCAGCACAGGGGGAGGGAGAGACTCTTCCACTGCGCTGCTGATAATAAATAATATTATTCTGCGGCGGGCCCCCATCCCGCCCGGGCCCTCGGACCATGCCCAAAGTGCCCGACCGGTCAGTCCGCCCCTGGGAGTAGGAGAGATGAACCCTGCCATACCCATGGGACGAGTATTCTTGGATTGGGGTGCTGGTCATGGGGTTTGGACTATGGGAGTTAGCAATGCCATCCCTACTGGTGTATTGCTGGGAACCAACTTGGGGCGGATGGTGTCCCAATGTGTCTACACCAAACGGGGAGGACACAACAAGTCCAGATGGACAGTTTCTGGGGAATCATATTGGTGAACATAAAGTTCCAGAAGAACAAACCCCGTCAAAACTTCCATACAAGTTGGGAAGTGGCAGCGTTATAGCAGAGTCCTGCGAGTTGCTAGAAGACAATCTTGTTGAGAACTCTATTGTCAAAGAACCAGGACCTGGAGATATGGACATTATTGCAGAGGATCCCATTGACAAAGCAGGTAGTGAAATGGGAGGCAGTAATAGTATCAAAGGGACCCTTGATGCTGAGGCTGAAAATTCTGCTCGTGTTACGGAAAAAGAGGGAGATTTTGGGGAGATTTCCATTGTCCAAGGACCACAAGATGAAGGTATGGATGTTATTTCAGAGGATGATATTGATAACTCTGATAACCGCGTAGAGGACAGTAAAGCCACAAAAGAATCCATTGGGGCAGAGACTGTAAATTATGTCAAGGTAGTGGAAAAGTACAATCTCCCGGTAGTGAAGCTTAAAACTGGGCCTAGCAAGAAGGAGCTATGCAGTGAAACCCTTTCAGTTTGTCCGGCAGTCATCAGGGAGCCAGTACTGACTGCAGATTTACTGCACCGCTATGATGGACTTGCAAACATAAATTATAATAAAGACCTAGCTACTGATCCCCCAACTGGATGTGGCCAAGGAGTAAACCCTAGCAGATGATGACCTCACTTTGTCAGCTAAAGATTCCAGCCAGGAGGGAGATGAAACCAGAGGAATGACTGAAACAGCTAAAGCCTTCCTAATATGGACTCTGCAGATGGGTTACTGGATGTGAACCAATCAGCTAATCCATTTGGATCATTTGGGTTATCTGATGGTCGACTGGTCATTTCTTCGATTACCCCTTTGTCTTTCACTGTGGATATCAATAAGGTGACAGAGATCCAACAGGTCCTATTTCCAGAACCAAATGAACAGCCAATAAAGGAAGTAGTGACTCTTCCAAGGTCAAACAAGCAGCTAGTAAATTAACACAACCTTATGGACCCTGAGTTTGGACTGAATGCGGACACTAAAAGTACCCTGCAGGATGTTGTCTCCCACAGTAATACATTTGCAATGCCAAGCAAGGAACCACTCTCTAATATGAGGATGTTGACCTGTCTGGAAAGACTTGTTCCCTAGATATCTCAATAGGAGATAAAATCCAAGATGGACGATAATTCCCTCAACATTGAAAATGATCCACCTGATTTTTACAAGCCTTGGGTGGAAAGAATGAAATCCCAGATGGGAGGAGCAAGGATATTTGGCTGATGACGTCACAGCAGAGCAGGCAGTGGCGCATAAAGAGGTGAGGAACAGCCAGGAGACTTCTATCAGGGAGATGAGGATGATTGTAGGCTAGCTCCTCTCTGCGATTGTCATCTCAGTGGATGATATATCTTCTGCGATGCGATACACAGCAGGAATCTTGAAACGTCCCCTTTATGAGACGTTTCCGGATGTGTGGAAAGAGGACTTGCTTAAGCTCATGGGACGTCTGCTGCAGTATTGCTACATGAACTTGGTTATGATGGTTTTGAGTGGACTACATCTGATCGACCTCTGTGCGACAGGTCGGCTGGTCTCCACTCATAATCCTTTGAGTTGGTCAATGGGGGTGAACTTGACATCCAGATGGGGGGTCAAGCCACAGAGACCCTGTCATGGAGATGTTCTTGGGAACCAACTTGTAGTCCGGAACGGTGGCACGTCATAAAGGGGGGAGGTGTGAGAAATGGACAACAATTCTCCTAACTTTTATCATCTGTGTATGTTTTATACCTGTCGTGTGATCCCATATATGTTCATGCCATTCTGTGATTGTACGTGCTGTTCTGTCTGGACCTGCAGGTGCAATACGCACTGACCTTGGAGGAAATCAATTTATCACCTAAATGTTAAAAAACTGGCCCTTTGCAAGTGGTAATGAAGGTGGTCTCTGGAAATGCAGACTCTCAGACAGCATGGAACCTCACCTAGCAGGGGTCCAAAAGCTTTTCAAATACAGTGCCAGAGGATGAAGAAAATATCTCATAAGCAATAACTCATCTCTGGTCCAACGCACATATTCATAATTGTGATCATTGCATTCTGCGTGATGTGGGCATTGTAGGGGGTCTAAACATCCCATCCCTGACAGCCAGCATTCCCATATAACCAGTATCTCACCTTCTGGGATAACCACACCGGTCATGTGTGGTATCAAAATGATCAGCCGGATATAATATACATTATTAAAACATGTCAGGTCCCGAATATCCATTAGTGTGGACGGGAATCCATGTTTTAATAATATTTCATGTCTGCCAGCTGAGTAAGAGAAGTGGAGCATGCACAGGTAATGAGGGCCATCCCAGAAAGCTGGGACAGAATAGGAGGGAGACTCCTCTCAGCTCCACCCTCTGCCGAATGGGGATAAAAATGAACTATTGGGAACATTTCATGGACACAATTTGGGGATCCGATCAACAATGGGTTGTGTTCCACTTTCCTCCTGTCCCCGGAAACCAGAAGGAACTCTTACCACACAATTTGTTTAGTAAAGACCTTTCTGCTTTTTATCCTTTTATTTTTATACGGTTTTGTGCACGTTTATGTATGTCTTATTTCTTTTAACTTTTTGTAACTCAGTACTGTACCTTTTTAGTTCATTAAAGCACATTTTTAATGGTTTTGCCTTGTGCCTTGAACAAGCCCAGTAATCTCAATTTTTTAAGTGTATGAGTGTGGTTTGCGTTACTGTGTATTTGCTATATGTGTCGGCCTGTGCCACTGTGAGCCTTCTTGCTAGTGGGGCGCTGTGGGGTTTTCTATGAGCCCTTAATTAATTGGTGTATTGTTTTTAATGTCATAGATGGTGGCAGCGTGTTGGGGTGCATGAGAGGCTGTGTCAGGGTGTGATCGAGGCTCAATCTAAGGCTTGTGTGTAGGGGTGCGAGAGATTGAGTGCGTGAAATAGATCCACCCTTGGCAGTCGCACCCGCGTCACGTGACAGGGCGGTTCCCGTACGTGACACAATCTAATAAAAAAAGTTTTTAGAAAACGTCGGATACCGGCTTAGCATTTATTCTGTTCTTTGATTTATTCCGTAATTATTTGTGATGCCAGAATTAGGAAACTGAAATAGTGGGTTCAGCTAATATTATATTGTAATGCGGTTCAATGAAAGGTGCAATTAAGTGTTTGAGACCTGTGTGGTTTAAGATGTGCTCCTTTAAAAAAAAAAAAAGCACAAAACATTGGTTTATAGCCATCAAATTCATAAATCCTCAAGCCTCTAACTCCTATATGATTTATTTTCATTATAACTTTCATTGGAAAAACACTCCCTAATGCCTTACTACATCAAAAAAAGACTAATATGCATGTTACCATTGTACTGTTGAAAAGCACAGTGTCGTTCCTTGCAACGTGAGCCTTATCCTGTGGCAGAATCCCAAGGAAGAGGTAATTAAAATAAAATGATTAAATCACTATTTCCCAAATTGAGCCCTTTGTGATTTTCGACAACCCAACTGGCCACTGCTGTAAATTTTTTATATAATTCCTTCCCCGTTGATTGGGGATTTAGCGCATTTGTTTCTTAATAATTACAATTAAAATAACACTAACAATATTGTCTAGCGCTCCGTGCATAAAACACTACATGTGTTTTACAAATTGCTTTGTGTCAAGTAAACAGCCACTATTCCTTATTAAGGAACAATGAGAATTACTAAGTGAATTTGAGTGTTTTACTTACTTATTAGATGTAATGCTTAAATAACAAAAGAATCTGGGATCCAAGATGTTCTTTAAAGACTATGAACATCTTCGGGGACACTTTGTAAATTATTGCATTCTACTCCTTTTGGGCAAAAAAAAAATAAAAAATCTTTTTTGCAACTGGTCTTTTAAAAGAAAATCAGCAGTTTTTGTGATACAGGGGTTAAATTTCAGTCTATTTGCAGACTGTCACTTTCTGTTTACTTCAGGACTCAAGTATAGCTCTGATCTCCTGAACTCATAAACACTTATTTAACCACTTCACGACCACCCATTGACGATAAACGTCCTATGAGCGGTCGTTTTATCTTTGAATGGATGTTCTGGAACATCCATTTAGAGATGGCAGCTGCACGCTAATCGTGTAGCTGCTGAGCAGGGGGCCCGCTGTCAGTGACAGCAGGGCACCCCAGAGAGAAGGCAGGGATAGTTCCCAGGTGTCCTTGCCTTCTAGATAGCTGTATACACAGCGCTCGTTGAGCGCTGTGTATACAGATCAGGAAGCGCAGAGTGCAGGAGCTGTCGGGTCTTCCACATACCTCAATCAGCCCTGCACTGAGGCTGTACAGCGCAGTATTATGCTGTATAGCCTCTGTGGGATGGGGGGGATGTATTTCCCCTGTAACTGGGGCTACTATGTTAGCCCCAGTTACAGGTGAAATCAATAATAAAATAAAAAAAAGTGAAGTTAAATGTCCCCCAGAAGTCTTGTATGACCTTATGGGGGGACACAAAGTGTAAAATAAAAAAAAAGTGTTTTTTAAAATTACCCTATTAAGTAATTTAATAAAAAAAAATTTTTTAAAAAGAAATAAAATAGACATATTTGGTATTGCCACATCCGTGACGGCCTGCTCTATAAATATATCACATGATCCACCCCCTCCGATAAACACCATAAAAAAATTAAATAAAACTGTCAAAAAAAGCCATTTTGTCACCTTACATCACAAAAAGTGCAACACTAAGTTATCAAAAAGGTACAAAATGGTACCAATAAAACGTCACCTCATCCTGCAAAAAATTAGCCCCTACATAAGCAAATCGCTAAAAAAAACAAAAAAACAACAAGCTCTCAGAACATGGACACATTAAAAAATATTTTTTTTGTTTCAAAAATGCTATTATTGTGTTAAAGTGAAATATATGAAAAAAGTATACATATTAGGTATTGCCGCGTCCGTAACAACCAGCTCCATAAAAATATCACACGACCTAACGATGAACACCGTCAAAAAACTAAAATAAAAACAGTGCCAAAAAAAGCCATTTTTGTCACCTTACATCACATAAAGTGCAACACCAAGCAATTAAAAAGGCGTATGCCCCCCAAAATAGTACCAATCAAACTGTCACCTCATACCACAAAAATGAGACTTTAAGGGATCTTTCACACGAGCGGAGGCTGTGCGTGGAATCCGCTGCGTGAAAGACAGCCAAGCCGTGCTCTGGACAGCAGAGACACGGAGCATTAACCACTTCACATCCGCCCATAGGATATAAACGTCCTATGGGTGGATGTTTATCTCTGAATGGACGTTCCGGAACGTCTATTCAGAGATGGCAGCTGCACGTTAATCGTTCAGATGCCAAGCGGGGGGCCAGCTGTCAGTGACAGCAGGGCACCCCAGAGAGAAAGCAGGGACAGTTACCAGGTGTCCCTACCTTCTAGATCACAGTATACACATCGCTCAACGAGCGCTGCGTATACAGATCAGGAAGCGCTATGCACTTCCTGGCCCGGCCCAGTGGTCATGTGACCGCCGGGAGAGTGCAGGGGCTGTCGGGTCTTTTACAGACCACGATCAGCCCTGCACTGAGGCTCTACAGCATTGTGTTCTGCTGTACAGCCTCTCTGAGGGCTGTATTTCCACTGTAACTGGGGCTACTATGTCAGCCCCAGTTACAGGAGAAATCAAGAGTAGAAAAAAAAAATAATATGAAGTTAAATGTCCCCCAGAGGTATTGTATGACCTTATGGGGGATGCAAAGTGTAAAATAAAAAAAAGTGTTTTAAAAAATAATAAAGTTTCATATGTAATAAAAAATAAAAATCCCCAATTAAGTAATAAAAAAAAATGGTAAAAATAGAAAAAATAAAATAAAATTTAGTTGTTTGGTATTGCCGCGTCCGTAACGACCGGCTCTATAAATATATCACGTGATCCACCCCGTCTGATAAACACCATAAAAAATAAAAACTGTGAAAAAAAAGCCATTTTTGTCACCTTACATCACAAAAAGTGCAACTCCAAGTGATCAAAAAGGCGTATGTCCCACAAAATGGTATCAATAAAACAATCACCTCATCCCGCAAAAAATTAGCCCCTACATAAGAAAATCGCTCAAAAAAAGTTTTTTTTTTTTGCTTCAAAACTGCTATTATTGTGTTAAAGTAAAATAAATAAAACAAAGTATACATATTAGGTATCGCCGCATCCGTAACAACCAGCTCTATAAAACTATCACATGACCTAACAGTAAAAAATATAAATAAAAACAGTGCAAAAAGTATTAAAGTGAAATAAAAATAAAAAAGTATTTATATTAGGTAGTGCCACGTCCGTAACAACCAGATCTATCAAAATATCATTTTTGGTCACCTTAAATCACAAAAATTGCAACACCAAGCGATCAAAAAGGTGTATGCCCCACAAAATAGTATTAATCAAACCATCACCTCATCTCGCAAAAAATTAGAACCTACCTAAGACAATTGGTCAAAAAATAAAAAAATCTATGACAATGGAGACACTAAAATATATATATTTTTTTGCTTCAAAACTGCTATTATTGTGTTAAAGTGAAATAAATAAAACAAAGTATACATATTAGGTATCGCCGCATCCGTAACAACCAGCTCTATAAAACTATCACATGACCTAACCGTAAACAAAATTATAAAAAGTGCCAAAAAAAGCAATTTTTTTGTCAACTTACATCACAAAAATTGCAACACCAAGCGATCAAAAAGGTGCATGCTCCCTAAAATAGTACCAATCAAACCGTCACCTCATCCTGCAAAAAAAAAAATGAGATCCTAAGGCCTCCTGCACACGACCGTAGGTGTCCCGTTGCAGTATTGCGGATCGCATTCACTTCAATGGGTCCGCAAATCCGGAGATGCGAAACAGAAGCATGGAACGGAACCTTACGGAAGCACTACAGAGTGCTTCCATGGGGTTTCGTCCTGTACTACCGTTCCGCAAAAAAAAGGAACATGTCCTAGCTTTTTGTGGAACGGCCGGATAGCGGACCCATTAAAGTGAATAGGTTCCCGATCCGCTGCGGCTGCCCCACGGACGGTGTTCGTGCATTGCGGCCTGCATTTTGCGGGCCACAGCACGGCCACTGGGCACACACCTACCTAAGACAATCATTCAAAAAATAAAAAAGCTATGGCTCTCAGACTACAGGGAGTGCAGAATTATTAGGCAAGTTGTATTTTTGAGGATTAATTTTATTATTGAACAACAACCATGTTCTCAATGAACCCAAAAAACTCATTAATATCAAAGCTGAATATTTTTGGAAGTAGTTTTTAGTTTGTTTTTAGTTTTAGCTATTTTAGGGGGATATCTGTGTGTGCAAGTGACTATTACTGTGCATAATTATTAGGCAACTTAACAAAAAACAAATATATACCCATTTAAATTATTTATTTTTACCAGTGAAACAAATATAGCATCTCAACATTCACAAATATACATTTCTGACATTCAAAAACAAAACAAAAACAAATCAGTGACCAATATAGCCACCTTTCTTTGCAAGGACACTCAAAAGCCTGCCATCCATGGATTCTGTCAGTGTTTTGATCTGTTCACCATCAACATTGCATGCAGCAGCAACCACAGCCTCCCAGACACTGTTCAGAGAGGTGTACATTTGATGATGGACCACAGGTTCTCAATGGGGTTCAGATCAGGTGAACAAGGAGGCCATGTCATTAGATTTTCTTCTTTTATACCCTTTCTTGCCAGCCACGCTGTGGAGTACTTGGACGCGTGTGATGGAGCATTGTCCTGCATGAAAATCATGTTTTTCTTGAAGGATGCAGACTTCTTCCCGTACCACTGCTTGAAGAAGGTGTCTTCCAGAAACTGGCAGTAGGACTGGGAGTTGAGCTTGACTCCATCCTCAACCCGAAAAGGCCCCACAAGCTCATTTTTGATGATACCAGCCCAAACCAGTACTCCACCTCCACCTTGCTGGCGTCTGAGTCGGACTGGAGCTCTCTGCCCTTTACCAATCCAGCCACGGGCCCATCCATCTGGCCCATCAAGACTCACTCTCATTTCATCAGTCCATAAAACCTTAGAAAAATCAGTCTTGAGATATTTCTTGGCCCAGTCTTGACGTTTCAGCTTGTGTGTCTTGTTCAGTGGTGGTCGTCTTTCAGCCTTTCTTACCTTGGCCATGTCTCTGAGTATTGCACACCTTGTGCTTTTGGGGACTCCAGTGATGTTGCAGCTCTGAAATATGGCCAAACTGGTGGCAAGTGGCATCTTGGCAGCTGCACGCTTGACTTTTCTCAGTTCATGGGCAGTTATTTTGCGCCTTGGTTTTTCCACACGCTTCTTGCGACCCTGTTGACTATTTTGAATGAAACGCTTGATTGTTCGATGATCACGCTTCAGAAGCTTTGCAATTTTAAGAGTGCTGCATCCCTCTGCAAGATATCTCACTATTTTTGACTTTTCTGAGCCTGTCAAGTCCTTCTTTTGACCCATTTTGCCAAAGGAAAGGAAGTTGCCTAATAATTATGCACCCCTGATATAGGGTGTTGATGTCATTAGACCACACCCCTTCTCATTACAGAGATGCACATCACCTAATATGCTTAATTGGTAGTAGGCTTTCGAGCCTATACAGCTTGGAGTAAGACAACATGCATAAAGAGGATGATGTGGTCAAAATACTCATTTGCCTAATAATTCTGCACGCAGTGTATGGAGACACTAAAACATTATTTTTTCGGTTTAAAAAATGCTATTATTGCGTAAAACTTAAATATATAAGAAAAAGTAGACATATTATGTATTGCCACGTCCGTAACGATCTGCTTTATAAAAGTGTCATATGAGCTAACCTCTCAGGTGAACGCTGTAAAAATACCTTGCTCCATAAAGTGTAATAATGAATGATAAAAAAAATTATATGTACCCAAAAATGTTACCAATAAAAATGTCAACTCTTCCTGCAAAAAAAAAGCCCCTGCACAAGATGATCGGCAGAAAAATTAAAAAAATATGGCGTTCAGAAAATGGATACACAAAAACATAATTTGTTTTTCAAAAATGCTTTATTACGTAAAACTGAAACAAACAAACAAAGAAAGTAGACATATTTGATATCAGTGCGTCCTGCTCTACACACATGATCTACCCTGTCAGAAACAGCCATTTTTTAGTTACCTTGCCTAAAAAATCATATGCACCCCAAAATAGTACCAATAAAACTGTCACCTTATCCCCTAGTTTACAAAATGGGGTCACTTTTTGGGAGTTTCTACTGTAAGGGTGCATCAGGGGGGCTTCAAATTGGACATGGCATCTAAAAACCAGTTCAGCAAAATCTGCCTTCCAAAAACCATACTGCGCTCCTTTTCTTCTGCACCCTGCCGTGTGTCCTTACATCAGTTTATGACCACATGTGGGGTGTTTATGTAAACCGCAGAATCAGGGTAATAAATATTAAGTTTTGTTTGGCTGTTAACCCTCGATGTGTTAAAGAAAAAAATGGATTAAAATGGAAAATCGGCCAAAAAAGTGAAATTTAGAAATGTCATCTTCATTTTCCTTTAATTCTTGTGGAACACCTAAAGGGTTAACAAAGTTTGTAAAATCAGTTTTGAGTAACTTGAGGGTTGTAGCTTCTACAATGGGGTCATTTATAGGGGGTTTCCACTATGTAACTCCCACAAAGTGACTTCAGACCTGAACTGGTCCTTAAAAAGTGGGTTTTGGAAATCTTCTTTAAAAATGTAAAGAATTGCTTCTAAAAATTCTAGTCCTAAAAAAATTAAAATGACATTTACAAAATGATTCCAACATATACTGTAGTAGACATATGAGGAATGTTAAGTAATAAATATTTTAGGAGGTATCTCTTTCTGTTTTAAAAGCAGAGAATTAGAAATTTTGAAAATTGCGAATTTTGGGTTATTTTATAAATAAAGGTGAAATATATCGACTCACATTTACCACTGTCATGAAGTACAATGTGTCATGAGAAAACAGTCTCAAAATGGCTTGGATAAGTAAAAGCGTTCCAAAGTTATTACCACATAAAATTACACATGTCAATTTTGCAAAATTAAGCCCGGTCAGGAAGAGGGTAAATGGCCCGGATGTGAAGTGGTTAACATTATTTGATAATGCTCTGTGCCTCTCTGTGATCTTTTTACTACAAAATCACAGTGAGATAAAGTTGTCACTGTGATTTTGTAGTTAAAAGATCACAGAGAGGTACGGATCATTATCAATCATGTAAATGCTCTGTGTCTCTGTTGTCCAGAACGCAGCTTGTCAGTCTTTCACGCAGCGGATTGCACGAACGGCATCCGCTCGCGTGAAAGAGCCCTAAGACAATCGGTCAAAAAATAGAAAAGCTATGGCTCTCAGACTATGGAGGCACTAAGACATCTTTTTTTTTTGTTTCAAAAATGCTATTATTGTGTAAAACTTAAATAAGAAAAAGTATACATATTTGGTATTGCCACGTCCGTAACGATCTTCTCTATAAAAATTTCACATGACCTAACGCCTCAGGTGAACGCTGTATAAAAATAAATAAATAAAAACTGTGCTAAAACAACCAATTTTTTGGTCACTGTGCCCCATAAAGTGTAATAATGAATGATCAAAAAATCATATGTACCCAAAAATGGTACCAATAAGAACGTCAACTCTTCTTGCAAAAAAACGAGCCCCTGCACAAGACGTTTAGCAGAAAAATAAAAAGAAATATGGCGTTTAGAATATGGAGACACAAAATCATAATTCTTTTCCAAAAATGCTTTGTTATGTAAAACTGAAACAAAGAAAGTAGACATATTTGATATCATTGCGTCCGTAACAACCTGCTCTATAAAAATAGCACATGATCTACCCTGTCAAATGAATCTTAGAAAAAATAAAAACAGTGTCAAAACTGCCATTTTTTGGTTACCTTGCCTCACAAAAAACGTAATATGGCGCATTTAAAAATCATATGTACCCCAAAATAGTACCAACAAAACTGGTACCTTATCCCCTAGTTTCCAAAATGATGTCACTTTTTGGGAGTTTCTACTGTAAGGGTGCATCAGGGGGGCTTCAAATGGGACATGGTAGCTAAAAACCAGTTCAGCAAAATCTGCCTTCCAAAAACCATACGGCGCTCCTTTTCTTCTGCGTCTTGCTGTGTACCCTTACATCAGACCACATGTGGAGTGTTTATGTAAACCGCAGAATCAGGGTAATAAATATAAAGTTTTGTTTGGCTGTTAACCCTCGATGTGTTAAAGAAAAAATTGGATTACAATGGAAAATCTGCCAAAAATGTAAAAAATAGAAATGTCATCTCCATTTTCCTTTAAGGCCTCTTGCATACGAACGTGTTTTTTTTCCGTTTCCGTTCCGTTTTTTACGTTCTGTATACGGACCGTATACGGAACCATTCGTTTCAATGGATCCGCAAAAAAAAACAGAAGGTACTCCGTACTCTGTGTGCCTTCCGTTTCCGTTTTTCCGTTCCGTTCAAAGAAAGAACATGTCCTATTATTGTCCGCATAGTACTGTTCTATCAGGGGCTAGCTGTTCAGTTCCGCAAAAAACGAAATGCACACGGACGTCATCCGTATTTTTTGCGGATCCGTTTTTTGCAGATCTCAAAATACTGAAAAAATCATACAGTCGTGTGCAAGAGGCCTAATTCTTGTGGAACACCTAAAGGGTTAACAAAGTTTGTAAAATCAGTTTTGAGTAACTTGAGGGGTGTAGTGTCTACAATGGGGTCATTTATAGGGGGTTTCCACTATGTAAGCCTCACAAAGTGACTTCAGAACTTAACGAAAAAGTTGACTTTGGAACATTTCTCAAAAATTAAAAAAATTGCTTCAAAAATTCTAAACCTTCTAACATCCTAAAAAAAAAGAAAATTACATTACCAAAATGATGCCAACATAAAGTAGATATATGGGGAATCTTAATTTATGAATATTTTATGAGGCATCACTATCTGTCTTAAAAGCAGAGAGATTCAAATTTAGAAATTAGTGCATTTTTTCAAATTTTCGTTAACTTTTGTATTTTTTTTTATAAATAAAGGTAAAACAAAATATTGACTTAAATTTACTTTTAACATGAAATACAATGTGTCACGAGAAAACAAGCTCTGAATGGCTTGGATAAGTAAAAGCGTTCCAAAGTTATTACCACATAAACTGACACATCAGATTTTCAAAATTAGGCCTGGTCAGGAAGGGGGTAAATGGCCCGGTCTGGAAGGACCGGGCCATTTTTCACCTTAAAGGGAATCTGTCACCGGGATTTTGGGTATAGAGCTGAGGACATGGGTTGCTAGATGGCCGCTAGCACATCCGCAATACCCAGTCCCCATAGCTCTCTGTGCTTTTATTGTGTAAAAAAAAACGATTTGATACATATGCAAATGAACCTGAGATGAGTCCTGTCACTGACTCATCTCACGTACAGGACTCATCTCAGGTAAATTTGCATATGTATCAAATCAGTTTTTTTACACAATAAAAGCACACAGAGCTATGGGGACTGGGTATTGCGGATATGCTAGCGGCCATCTAGCAACCCATGTCCTCAGCTCTATACACAAAATCCCGGTGACAGGTTCCCTTTAAACTACATTCTTATCCGTTTGATAACAATTTAGCTATAGTATTTGAGAGGTCAGGAGATCAGGGATAAGAGCTATACATGAGCATCATCTGATGGGAATCAGAATAAAAAGAAAGAGACAGTCTGCAACTAGACTGAAATTTTATACCTGTATCACAAAAACTGCTGACAATTTTTAATAGAAAATTAATAGAAAAATGAGTAAAATGCAATCATAAAAATTGCCCGAAGGTGTCCATTAGAGATGAGCGAATTTAAAAAAAATTTGATTTGCCGGTTTGCCGAATTTTCGGTTCGATCCGAATATATTTGCGGCGAATTACGTTAAAAACGGCTATTTCCTGGCTGTTGAGAGCATTTATAGTGGTGTAGAACACTGTGCCTTGTAGTAACACGCATAGGGAGTCTGCTTTGGTAGTGAAATAATACTGAGAGTCCGTATGACATGCAGATGACAGGCGTCACTCTTAGGCCCCTTTCACACTGGCGAGTTTTCCGTGCGGGTGCAATGCATGACGTGAACACATTGCACCCCACTGAATCCTGACCCATTCATTTCAATGGGGCTATGTACATAAGTGATGTTTTTCACGCATCACTTTTTCGCAGCATGTTCCATAACCATGTTATAATGGAAAATAATAAAATCTACAGAACACCGAACCCAAACCCGAACTTCAGTGAAGAAGTTCGGGTCTGGGTACCACATTCAGTTTTTTAGTACGCGCGTGTAAAACGCATTAAATCGCTTTGCACTCGCACTGAAAAAACTGAACAATGCAATCGCAGACAAAACTGACTGAAATTGCATGCGCACTCGCGTGGGTTTCCCGCAAGGCACCTGCAACGCGTCCAGACCTCTTCCGTTACGCCTGTGTGAAAGGGGCCTTAGAATCACTGCACACTTCACTTATTACGGCAGTCACGGGGCCAAAACTGACCAAATCAAGTATGAACTCAGCCTTACAGGTTGATGTTAGCGTCAAGAAGAAGCGCACTCCTTTGAAAAAAATATTTTTCTTTTTGTACTGAAATAGGCCACTAAATGCTTTCAACCCAAATAACCACTGACGTGAACTGATAATATATTTTTCTTTTTGTACTGAAATACAAAATAACACATGCTACCGCCGCTACTTCCGTGAGCCCCTGCACCACTACTGACGGGTAGGTAGGCTGCTGCGAAGCAGGTGGTCTACCCCGGACACGTTTGGCTCCCAACCTCCCACTGCTGCCACTCTGCTGACTCCCAGCCATGCTTTCAAGACATATTACCGCCGCAGACGTGAACTGAAAATATACAACAGTGAACGCTGAATTTAATTTTTTTTCTACCGAAAAACGTCACTAAAGGTTTTGCCACATAAGTGAAATGCGTATATATTTATCTTTTTGTACTGAAAAAGGCCAGTAAACGCTTTTAGCAGAAATAAATGCACCAGTGAAGTGTGCATGTTTTTTCCCCTTTTTGTACTGAAATAGGACACTGAACGCTTTCACCACATATAACTGCAGAAGTGAAATTTGTATATATTTTTCCTTTTTTTTACTGAAATAGGCCACTAAACTCTTTCTAGACATATAACCGCCGCTAACGTGAATTGAGAATGTATTTTTCTTTTTGTACTGAAAAAGGCCACTAAACGCTTTCAACACAAATAACCGCCGAAGTGAACTGAGAATATATTTTTCTTTTTGTACTGAAATACAAAATAACACATATAACTGCCGCACTGACTGACTGCTACCGCCGCTACGTCCGTGAACCCCTGCACCACTACTTTCCGGGTAGGTAGGCTGCTGCGAAGCAGGTGGTCTACCCCAGGCACGTTTGTCTCCCAACCTCCCACTGCTGACTCCCAGCCATGCTTTCAAGACATATAACTGCCGCCGACGTGAACTGAGAATATTTTTTTCTTTTTGTACTGAAATAGGCCACTAAACACTTTCAAGACATATAACCGCCGCCGACATGAACTAAGAATGTATTTTTCTTTTTGTACTGAAATACAAAATAACACATAACCGCCACTACTTCCATGAACCCCTGCACCACTACTTCCCGCCATGCTTTCAACACATATAACCGCCGACGTGAACTGAGAATATAGTGTACTGAAATGGGCAAGTAAACGCTTTCAGCAGAAATAAATGCACCAGTGAAGTTTGTATATATTTTTCTTTCTGTACTGAAATAGGCCACTAAACGCTTTGCCACAAAAAACTGCACCAATGAAGTGCATATATTTTTTTGTTCCTATAATGAAATAGGCCACTAAACCCTTTTGCCACAAATAACTGCACCAGTGAAGTGCGTATATATATTTTTTTCTATAATGAAATAGCCTCTATACCCTTTTGCCACAAATAACCACCAATGAAGTGCGTATATTTTTTTCTTTCTATAATGAAATAGGCCACTGAACGCTTTTGCCAGAAATAAGTGCACCAGTGAAGTGCATATATTTTTTTCTTTCTGTACGCTTTCAACACATATAACTGCAGAAGTAAACTGCATATATATATTTTTCTCGTTTGAAAAGATATAAGCCACTAAAGGCTTTTCAACATGGCACTTGCACCCCAAGAACAAATTGCCGGAATGACAGAGCTGTCTAATGGCTATTTGGATCCCCAAATAATCTTTCCCTGCACTTGTAAATCGCTTTTCTATCAATGTCCCCTAGTGCATTCTGACGTCTCTCCCTGCACTAAGATGCTGTGAAATGATTCCTCCCTATCCTTTTCCTGCACTTTTGAATCATTTTTTCATTATTTTTTTTTTCACAATCCGTTTTTTTCATTTGCTATCCTTAGCGCCTTCTCATGTCTGTCCCTGTACTCAGAACGCTTAAAAATGTCTGACTCTAAGATGGCCACCGTATTTATAGAGCTGTGAGATCACAGGGCTGATTGGCTGCATGCCTGGCATTATGGGTCAGACCGCCTTCCCAGAGTTCTTCGCCCCATGTCCTCACATGTGTAGCCGCCCTTGTAGCGGCCATTTTAGGAAAAATTGCAACTCGTTACCACGAAGCGCGAGGAAATTTGCATTCGTTGCAAATCAATTTTTTCCGGAAATTTCGATCGAATTCCACTTTGTCTGATTCGATTCGCTCATCTTTAGTGTCCATAGATTTTAAGTATCAGGGAATGAATGGGTCCAGTGACTAAAGCGGGTATTGCTGCCAAGTGTTGGTGCTAATGGTAATTTCTCCAAGAATATTTTCTTTGAAGTAGTTCTTGATATTTGTTTAGCAGTTTACTGATATTGTGCACTATAGTTTATGATTGTTTTTTTTTTATTTAAAACTGTTGAAATAATTATTTTGCTCTTCTGTCGCAGTAAGGTTCTTTGTGGAGAGAAACCAAGAACACGTGACAAATGTCTCCTCACTTAAATTTATTATAACATTATGAGACTGTTAATATTGAAGGCAGTGAATTCAGCATGACATTTATATGTAATGTTAGAAACCAAGCTACATGATAACTTAGGCTGCACTGTCTTTCGCCGTGGCAAGTTCTTATACCAACAAACTCCTCCTCCCAGCATCCAGTCTGCACCGTTATCTTCTAGTAGAAGATAAAAAAAAAACTAAAAAGCTTGCACAACGGCTTCTCTCTGCAAGACGTCTTATGGCAGAAGTCACTTTCAAGCTCAGGTCAAGGGTCTCTTAACATTCACATTTTTGATTTGTGTATTTTAATTGTCTATGGGTCTCTGTATGTATGTAATTGTTTATGTATGTCCCCCACTCTTAAGTATACATCTTTGTTTTTTCTTCCTAGGTGTTGACTTACATCCGCACAGAGGGAGATATGCTCGATGCTAGCTTCAGCATTACTCAGCCTTACCAGGTCCATACAGTAGAGAACTCATTGAGCTCAGACAAGGGACCTATGGCTGACAGCTGCATCTATGAATGTGCAAGAAGCAAAATGCAGTGCATTTCAGTCACTAAAATTCCCCTCAATTCCCGAGCTATAAGCTGTGGCAGGAACAGGGCCGAGGACAAGCTTGTTCTTGGCTGTGAAGATTCTTCAGTAATTCTTTATGAGTCTCAACGCAGGGTGACTCTTCTGGCCCAGGCTGATGTTTTGCCGGCGTTAGTCCAGTGGCACCCTGCTGGATGTATTTTTGTGCTTAGCAACAATCAAGGGGAGCTTCAGATATTTGACATGGCACTGTCTCCTATTAAAGTCCAGCTTCTTGCTGAAAACCTTGCGCCAACATCCACCCTACAATGCAGTAAACCGTTTGAGGTGTCCAGCAGCCTGGTGGACATGAAGTGGACTTACCCTCATACCACAGCCCAATGCATTGATAGTGCTGATATATATAATCTTCTCTTTCTGAGATTTCACGGGGGACCCTTAGGAGTTCTTCAGTTCAAGCTTGGTAAGCTATTAGAATATAAATATACAATGTATTTTTTTATGTAGTCCAGTTATGTGCTTAACATTAGTTGCACTGAGATTTTCCTTTTGAATGGTATAAGTCCACCTCAGGACTGGTTACTTACCTCCCATTTCTTTGATAACCCCACATTAAAGGGCATCTGTTGGCAGATTTCTACCTATGAAGTTGGCTGACCTGTTACATGTGCACTTGGCAGCTGAAGGCATCCATGTTCATATGTGCCCGCAATACTGAGAAAAATTATGTTTTAATATATACAAATGATCCTCTAGGAGCAACGGGGGCGTTGCCATTACACCTAAGAAATTTGCTCTTTCTGCAACTGCTGTGCCCTCTCCACTTTGATTGACAGGGCCAGGTGTGATGACGTATTCACTGCCTGGCCCTGTCAATCTAAGTGCAGATGGTGCGGCAGTTGCAGAGAGAGCTGAGCCTCTAGGTGTAATGGCAACGCCCCGTTGCTCTTAGAGGATCATTTGCATATACTAAGACATCATTTTTCTCAGCAAGACGGGCCCAAATGAAGTTAAGACAAACACAGATGCCTCCAAGCTCATATATAACAGGTCAGCCAGTTTCATGCCAACAGATGCCCTTTAACTAAAGTTGTTACTGGCAAAAGCTGTATAGTATACAGGAAGAAAGAAAAAATGTTGGAGGCCAAGTAATTAATATTTGGCATGTGATTATTCACCACAGAGACTGCTTTGTCGACAAGAAGTGATGGGTTTGTACGTGACAAGACAATCACTTTTAATGATTACCTTTCAGTACCTCTTCGTTTCCCCTTGCAAACATTTTGGCTGTAGTTCAGCCTATATTGTGCATAGCTACTCCCAAAACATCTGCCATGTCTCCCACCCTGGTGGTTATTGCCCAAGCTGTGTATTTATTAAGGTGTTTCAGGGCTCAGGACAAAGGTCTTAATTGGACCTCTTGTAAATTATAATGTTGCAAATATGCAAAATTGAAGCATTTGGACAAAATTGTCCGAGTTATCAGAAGGTTTATACGTCTTTAAAAGGGTGTTCCCATCAGAGACATCCCTGTTCAGGATACAAACCCCAGGCTGATAAGCTGATCGCCCAATGTCCCACTCCACTCCCAGTATCCCCTGCAAACAGCTGACCTTTCGGGGGAAGTTGAGGCTGGAAGAGAAAGGTTGTGTTACATTCAGACGAATGGATGTCCTTGTAATGCATGGCTGACTCAAGTCCACCAGAACGAGAGCCGCTCATACAGCTCTCCATTCTGGCTCATAGATTTGGGCCCCAAGTGGGGGCCCGCCCTGTATGATATATATATATATATATATATATCATAAGTCAAGCTGTTAAATTAATATAAAATAAGTGTATACCTAGTAACATTTTCTTGAGTATAATGAAGACACAACTCATGGACATGAGGAACCTTTTCTAGGAGGAAAACACAAGCTGACTTTTTCTCATTTCATACTGAAAGAAAAACAGTAATCCAGAATCATAAAAAGCGACTGACTGGTAAAACACTTGTTGTCTGCTGCTCGTGGGAAGCAGGAACACAGCTTGTGTATTGTGGATTAAAGTGGCAATGGCAGGAATACAAAATGTTACGCTATGAGTAGATGCTGAAGTACTATGTACTATGGCAAAAAGGCAAAACTGGTTTGTGATTCAGTCTTTCAGTGTTGTGTTATTTCACAAGTCCTTAAATCAACAGGGAATTAGACTTGGAAACAAGGCCAAGTGTACTGCACATTGGCAGCGTTACTGGCCAGCATCAGTCAGCCAAATGTAGAGGCACAATACGAACATCGGTGGATTTCACAAGTTGCTTTGTTAGGCCTCATGCACACGACAGTATTTTTTCACGGTCCGCAAAACGGGGTTCCGTTGGTCCGTGATCCGTGACCGTTTTTTCGTCTGTGGGTCTTCCTTGATTTTTGGAGGATCCACGGACATGAAAAAAAAGTCGTTTTGGTGTCCGCCTGGCCGTGCGGAGCCAAACGGATCCGTCCTGACTTACAATGCAAGTCAATGTGGACGGATCCGTTTGACGTTGACACAATATGGTGCAATTGCAAACGGATCCGTCCCCCATTGACTTTCAATGTAAAGTCAGGAGTTAATATACCATCGGATCTGAGTTTTCTCCAATCCGATGGTATATTTTAACTTGAAGCGTCCCCATCACCATGGGAACGCCTCTATGTTAGAATATACCATCGGATTTGAGTTACATCGTGAAAACTCATATCCGACAGTATATTCTAACACAGAGGCGTTCCCATGGTGATGGGGACGCTTCAAGTTAGAATATAAGACGAACTGTGTACATGACTGCCCCCTGCTGCCTGGCAGCACCCGATCTCTTACAGGGGGCTGTGATCAGCACAATTAACCCCTCAGGTGCCGCACCTGAAGGGGTTAATTGTGCGTATCATAGCCCCCTGTAAGAGATCAGGGGCTGCCATGCAGCAGGGGGCAGACCCCCCTCCCTCCCCAGTTTGAATATCATTGGTGGCCAGTGTGCGCCCCCCCCCCCCCCCCCCCCCCCCCCTCTATTGTATTATCCTTGGTGGCCAGTGTGCGCCCCCCCCCCCCCCCCCCCCTCCCTCCCTCTATTGTATTATCATTTGATGGCCAGTGTGCGCTCCCCCCCCCCTCCCCCCCCCCCTTGTATTAATATCATTGGTGGCCAGTGTGCGGCCTCCCCTCTCCTCCCCCCCGATCATTGGTGGCAGCAGAGAGTTCCGATCGGAGTCCCAGTTTAATCGCTGGGGCTCTGATTGGTAACCATGGCAACCAGGATGCTACTGCAGTCCTGGTTGCCATGGTTACTTAGCAATATTGGAAGCATCATACTTACTTGCTGCGCTGTCTGTGACCGACCGGGAGCTCCTCCTACTGGTAAGTGACAGGTCTGTGCGGCGCATTGCTTAACCACCTCCGGACCGCCTAACGCAGGATTGCGTTCCGGAGGTGGCAGCGCTGCGCAGAGTCACGCATATACGCGTCATCTCGCGAGACGCGAGATTTCGCTCAAAGCCGGCCCGCGCATGCGCATCGCGGGCCGGCAAAATTAAAAGAAGTATTTCGTCACCAGCCTGCCAGCAACGATCATTGGCTGGCAGGCTGGCGATTTTCAAAAAATCCAATCCAAAGTCATATAACAGATCATATTAGTAAATATGATCTGTTATATGGCTTGTCTGCTCCTGTGCTGGTCCTTTTCGTCGGTTGGATCCAGCACAGGAGCAGACTGAACTGTGAGTAGCACCAACACTACACCTTAGCCCCAGATCACCCACCTGCACCCCAATTAACCCTTTGATCACCCCTTTGATCGCCCCTGTCAATCACTAGTGAAAGGAAAAAAAGTGATCAGTGTAAACTGTCACTTTTTTTTTTTCACTGGTATTGGCTGTTAGGTTTTAGGGATAGTTTAGGCCCCTTGGTTAGGTAGTTAGCGTCAGTTAGCGCCCACCCCACCGCACCACAATCACTTTTATTCGCTGTTTAGCGTATCGCTAATCAGCATTTGTACTTTTATAGTATCTGTAAGTGATCAAAACTGATCACGGTCAGATCTATAATAGTATTAGTGTCACTTTAGTTTGCCCTCCACCCAAAACGCAGTGTTTGCCCGATCAGGCCTGATCGGTCGCCCACACGTGCGTTCACCCACGCCCGCCCCACCGCAGTGACAAAAAATTATTATTTTTTGATCACTGCACATTCATTTTACACGCACTGCGGCGATAAAAAAATCAGTTTTGATATTTTTTATCAACCGCAGCGGCCTCCGGTACTTCGCTAGCCTCCCATTTGTAAGACAGGCTTGCTTTTTTTCTTGGGTAGTCTCAGGGAATACCCCTAAATTTAGTAGTCCAAAATGTCAAACAGGGGGTATTCTTCTGAAGAGGCCTACAGGATTCTGACCCAGTCGGATGAGGAGTGGGAACCCTCATCTGACGAATCTAGCGGGTCAGAATATGAACCTGTGGAAAGCAGTGGCTCTCTGACCCAAAGTTCGGACGAGGAGGTGGAGGTCCCTGGCAGCACCAGGCTTACCCGGCCCCATGTCGCTAGACCACAGGTTACGCAGGATCCGCTTCAAGAGCAGCAGAGTGGGGCTGTCGCTGCCGGATCACGTGGTGAGGCATACACCAGCAGCGCAGCCCTTCCTGGACCTAGTACCAGCACTGCCGTACAACATGGTGAAGTAGCGAGCACCAGAAGGGCAGTTGAAGCTGGTACGGTGGCACGTGCAATAGTTACCCCGTCGCAGCCACCGCAAAGACAGGCCCGTAGAGCCCCTAGAGTCCCTGAGGTGCTGGCAAATCCTGATTGGCAGTCACCAACTTCAGCCGCACCAGTAGTTCCCCCTTTCACCGCCCAGTCTGGAGTTCGGGTTGAGACGGCTCAAATCGGTTCGGCCCTGGGATTTTTTGAGCTGTTCTTGACTGCGGAGCTCTTGGACTTAGTCGTGGCAGAGACCAACCAATATGCCACACAATTTATAACCGCTAACCCGGGAAGCTATTATGCCCAGCCTTTCCGGTGGAAACCAGTCCAAGTTTCCGAACTTAAAATTTTTTTGGGCCTTCTCCTCAACATGGGCCTGACAAAAAAGCATGAATTGCGGTCATATTGGTCAACGCACCCAATTCATCACATGCCCATGTTCTCTGCTGCTATGTCCAGGACACGATTTGAGACCATCCTACGTTTTCTGCATTTTAGCGACAATACCACCTCCCGTCCCAGAGGCCACCCTGCTTTTGACCGGCTCCACAAAATTCGGCCCCTCATAGACCATTTCAACCTGAAATTTGCAGATTTGTATACCCCTGAGCAAAACATCTGCGTAGACGAGTCCCTAATACATTTTACCGGGCGCCTTGGCTTCAAACAATACATCCCAAGCAAGCGTGCCCGGTATGGGGTCAAATTGTATAAGCTCTGTGAAAGGGCCACAGGCTATACCCACAAATTTCGGATCTATGAGGGAAAAGATCAGACCCTGGAGCCGGTCGGTTGCCCTGACTACCTGGGGAGCAGTGGGAAGACAGTCTGGGACTTGGTGTCACCCTTATTCGGCAAGGGGTACCATCTTTATGTGGACAATTTCTACACAAGTGTGGCCCTCTTTAGGCATTTGTTTATAGAACGGATTTGCGCCTGTGGCACCGCGCGAACTAGTCGCGTGGGCTTCCCCCAACGGCTTGTAACCACCCGTCTTGCAAGGGGGCAGAGGGCTGCCTTGTGTAACGAAGAACTGCTCGCGGTGAAATGGAGAGACAAGCGTGACGTTTACATGCTCTCCTCCATTCACGCAGACACGACAATCCAAATTGAGCGAGCAACCCGTGTCATTGAAAAGCCCCTCTGTGTCCACGACTATAATGCGCTCATGGGAGGGGTGGACTTCAATGACCAGATGTTGTCTCCGTATTTAGTTTCCCGCAGAACCAGACGCTGGTATAAGAAGGTGTCTGTATATTTAATTCAATTGGCGCTCTACAATAGTTTTGTTCTCTACAGTAAGGCTGGGAGAACAGGATCCTTCCTCAAATTCCAGGAAGAGATCATCGAGAACCTCCTTTACCCAGGAGGTTCCGTGGCCCCATCCACCAGTGTAGTTAGCCGTCTACACGAGCGACATTTCCCCAGTGTCGTTCCTGGTACCTCAACCCAACCGTCACCCCGAAAAAGATGTCGTGTCTGTAGCAGGAGTAGAATAAGGCGTGACACCCGCTATTTCTGTCCTGACTGTGCTGACCACCCTGCCCTATGCTATGGAGAGTGTTTCCGGAAGTACCACACACAGGTACACCTAGCATAAGGATCACATCTCACCAGGACAGGCACACAGGGCTATTAGGGCCCATTCACTCACAGCTGCTGCAAACCTCTCCTTTCACCTGGGATAAAGTGCATAACGTACTTCGCCACATCTTTGGGCGATTTGCGCTTTGCACATTGTCCCATGGGGAAGGAGAGGTTTGTTCTATAAAAGGTAAAAAAAAATAAACAAAAAAAAAAATACCGGTAAGTAAAAAAGTTAAATGTTCAGTTAAAAAAGTTTAAAAAAAGTTTCTATGTTCTGTTCAACAGTTAATAAAGTTATTGCTTTGCGGCCTGGTTTTTTCTTTTTTGTTTTGTTTTTTTTACCTTTCAGGTGGACCAACCGATCGACTAGCTGCAGCACTGATGTGCATTCGGACAGAAGCATTGCGCTGCTGTCAGATTACACGCAAGTCGGTGTATGCGGCGCTGCAAGACGAGATTTCTCCTCTGCAGTAAAAGATACGTTTGCCGAGGCATATGAGCTGAGGAGGTGGCGGTGTTCATATACTTTGGCAAACACTTTGTATATATAAAAAAGAAAATCCCGGCAATGATTTATTCATCCACATCGATTGATGTGAATGGAGAAATCTGGTTTGCCAGGGCATACGAGCTGAAGTGGGTATGGATGTTGGGCGGAGCTCCTATGTCCTGGCAGACGCCTTTCCCCTCCTTTTTCTTTTTTTGGCAGAGATTTTTTCATCCACATTGATCGATGCGAATGAAGAAATCTGTGCCGTTCATTTTTTTCTTTCAGCCCAGAGGCTGAACGGAAAAAAAAAATCTCATTACCCGTATGCTCAATATAAGGAGAATAGCAGAAACTCCTAATGCTGGGCATACATGTAATGATTGCGGAGACCCTCAAATGCCAGGGCAGTACAAACACCCCACAAATAACACCATTTTGGAAAGAAGACACCCCAAGGTATTCGCTGAGGGGCATATTGAGTCCATGAAAGATTGAAATTTTTGTCCCAAGTTAGCGGAAAGGGAGACTTTGTGAGAACAAAATCAAAAAAATCTATTTCCGCTAACTTGTGCCAAAATTTTTTTTTTCAATGAACTCGCCATGCCCCTCATTGAATACCTTGGGGTGTCTTCTTTCCAAAATGGGGTCACATGTGGGGTATTTATACTGCCCTGGCATTTTAGGGGCCCCAAAGCGTGAGAAGAAGTCTGGTATCCAAATGTCTAAAAATGCCCTCCTAAAAGGAATTTGGGCACCTTTGCCCACCTAGGCTGCAAAAAAGTGTCACACATGTGGTATCTCCGTATTCAGCAGAAGTTGGGGAATATGTTTTGGGGTGTCATTTTACATATACCCATGCTGGGTGAGATAAATATCTTGGTCAAATGCCAACTTTGTATAAAAAAAATGGGAAAAGTTGTCTTTTGCCAAGATATTTCTCTCACCCAGCATGGGTATATGTAAAATGACACCCCAAAACACATTCCCCACCTTCTCCTGAGTACGGAGATACCAGATGTGTGACACTTTTTTGCAGCCTAGGTGGGCAAAGGGGCCCACATTCCAAAGAGCACCTTTCGGATTTCACAGGTCATTTACCTACTTACCAGACATTAGGGCCCCTGGAAAATGCCAGGGCAGTATAACTACCCCACAAGTGACCCCATTTTGGAAAGAAGACACCCCAAGGTATTCCGTGAGGGGCATGGCAAGTTACTAGAATTTTTTATTTTTTGTCACAAGTTAGTGGAAAATGATGATTTTTTTTTTTTTTTTTTTTTTCATACAAAGTCTCATATTCCACTAACTTGTGACAAAAAATAAAAATTTCCATGAACTCACTATGCCCATCAGCGAATACCTTGGGGTCTCTTCTTTCCAAAATGGGGTCACTTGTGGGGTAGTTATACTGCCCTGGCATTCTAGGGGCCCAAATGTGTGGTAAGGAGTTTGAAATCAAATTCTGAAAAAAATGACCTGTCAAATCCGAAAGGTGCTCTTTGGAATATGGGCCCCTTTGCCCACCTAGGCTGCAAAAAAGTGTCACACATCTGGTATCTCCGTACTCAGGAGAAGGTGGGGAATGTGTTTTGGGGTGTCATTTTACATATACCCATGCTGGGTGAGAGAAATATCTTGGCAAAAGACAACTTTTCCCATTTTTTTATACAAAGTTGGCATTTGACCAAGATATTTATCTCACCCAGCATGGGTATATGTAAAAAGACACCCCAAAACACATTCCTCAACTTCTCCTGAGTACGGGGATACCAGATGTGTGACACTTTTTTGCAGCCTAGGTGGGCAAAGGGGCCCACATTCCAAAGAGCACCTTTTGGATTTCATAGGTCATTTTTTACTGAATTTGATTTCAAACTCCTTACCACACATTTGGGCCCCTAGAATGCCAGGGCAGTATAACTACCCCACAAGTGACCCCATTTTGGAAAGAAGAGACCCCAAGGTATTCGCTGATGGGCATAGTGAGTTCATGGAAGTTTTTATTTTTTGTCACAAGTTAGTGGAATATGAGACTTTGTATGAAAAAAAATAAAAAAAAATAAATCATCATTTTCCACTAACTTGTGACAAAAAATAAAAAATTCTAGGAACTCGCCATGCCCCTCACGGAATACCTTGGGGTGTCTTCTTTCCAAAATGGGGTCACTTGTGGGGTAGTTATACTGCCCTGGCATTCTAGGGGCCCAAATGTGTGGTAAGGAGTTTGAAATCAAATTCTGAAAAAAATGACCTGTCAAATCCGAAAGGTGCTCTTTGGAATATGGGCCCCTTTGCCCACCTAGGCTGCAAAAAAGTGTCACACATCTGGTATCTCCGTACTCAGGAGAAGGTGGGGAATGTGTTTTGGGGTGTCATTTTATATATACCCATGCTGGGTGAGATAAATATCTTGGTCAAATGCCAACTTTGTATAAAAAAATGGGAAAAGTTGTCTTTTGCCAAGATATTTCTCTCACCCAGCATGGGTATATATAAAATGACACCCCAAAACACATTCCCCACCTTCTCCTGAGTACGGAGATACCAGATGTGTGACACTTTTTTGCAGCCTAGGTGGGCAAAGGGGCCCATATTCCAAAGAGCACCTTTCGGATTTGACAGGTCATTTTTTTCAGAATTTGATTTCAAACTCCTTACCACACATTTGGGCCCCTAGAATGCCAGGGCAGTATAACTACCCCACAAGTGACCCCATTTTGGAAAGAAGAGACCCCAAGGTATTTCGTGATGGGCATAGTGAGTTCATAGAAGTTTTTATTTTTTGTCACAAGTTAGTGGAATATGAGACTTTGTAAGAAAAAAAAAAAAAAAAAAAATCATCATTTTCCGCTAACTTGTGACAAAAAATAAAAAGTTCGATGAACTCACTATGCCCATCAGCGAATACCTTAGGGTGTGTACTTTCCGAAATGGGGTCATTTGTGGGGTGTTTGTACTGTCTGGCCATTGTAGAACCTCAGGAAACATGACAGGTGCTCAGAAAGTCAGAGCTGCTTCAAAAAGCGGAAATTCACATTTTTGTACCATAGTTTGTAAACGCTATAACTTTTACCCAAACCATTTTTTTTTTACCCAAACATTTTTTTTTTATCAAAGACATGTAGAACTATAAATTTAGAGCAAAATTTCTATATGGATGTCGTTTTTTTTGCAAAATTTTACAACTGAAAGTGAAAAATGTCATTTTTTTGCAAAAAAATCGTTAAATTTCGATTAATAACAAAAAAAGTAAAAATGTCAGCAGCAATGAAATACCACCAAATGAAAGCTCTATTAGTGAGAAGAAAAGGAGGTAAAATTCATTTGGGTGGTAAGTTGCATGACCGAGCAATAAACGGTGAAAGTAGTGTAGGTCAGAAGTGTAAAAAGTGGCCTGGTCTTTCAGGGTGTTTAAGCACTGGGGGCTGAAGTGGTTAATGATCTGTCACTTACAAGTAGGAGGAGCTCCCGGCTGGTCACAGACAGCGCAGCAGGTAAGTATGATGCTTCTAATATTGCTAAGTAACCATGGCAACCAGGACTGCAGTAGCGTCCTGGTTGCCATGGTTACCGATCGGAGCCCCAGCGATTAAACTGGGACTCCGATCGGAACTCTCCGCAGCCACCAATGATGGGGGGGGGGGGGGGGAGAGAGAGGGGAGGCCGCACACTGGCTACCAATGATAATACAATAAAGGGAGGGAGGGGGGCCGCACACTGGCCACCAATGATATTAATACAATAGATGGAGGGGGGGCCGCACTGGCCACCAATGAAATTAAAACTGGGGAGGGAGGGGGGTCTGCCCCCTGCTGCCTGGCAGCCCCTGATCTCTTACAGGGGGCTATGATACGCACAATTAACCCCTTCAGGTGCGGCACCTGAGGGGTTAATTGTGCGGATCACAGCCCCCTGCAAGAGATCGGGTGCTGCCAGGCAGCAGAGGGCAGTCATGTACACAGTTCTTAGTATATTCTAACTAGAAGCGTCCCCATCACTATGGGAACGCCTCTGTGTTAGAATACACTGTCGGATTTGAGTTTTCACGAAGGGAAAACTCAGCTCTGAAAAAGCTTTTATGCAGACGGATCTTCGGATCCGTCTGTATGAAAGTAGCCTATGGACACGGATCACGGACACGGATGCCAATCTTGTGTGCATCCGTGTTTTTTCACGGACCCATTGACTTGAATGGGTCCATGAACCGTTGTCTGTCAAAAAAATAGGACAGGTCAATGGGTCAGCAGAAAATCACGGAAAACGGAACAACGGCCACGGGTGCACACAACATTGGTCTATGAAAATCTTATCAAGCCGAGTCTGTATTGTTTATCAACTGAATTCGTTTCATCTTTTTAGTAAGAAAAAAATCCAAGATTTTACAGCTTTTAAATAATTGTTATACATTGCGTTGGGAAAGTCTTCGGACCGTTTTACTATTTTCGCATTATGTTATGTCAGAGTCTGCTAAAATGTTTCATCATCATTCTGCACTCAATACCCCATAATGAGAAGGTGAAAACAGAATGTTCGAAATCTTTGTTAATTAACTGAAAAGGAAAACTAAAATATTGCCATAAGTATTCAGACCCTTTACTAAGAACTTAGTTGAAGTACCTTTGGCAGCAATTACAGCCTCCAGTCTTCTTGGGCATGATGCCATAAGGTTCGCACCCCTGGATTTGGGGATTTTCTGCCATTCTTCTCTACAGATCCTCTCCAGCTCTGTCAGGGTGGATGGGGACCGTCTGTGGACAGCCATTTTCAGGTCTCTCCAGAGACATTGGATTAGGTTCAAGTCAGAGCCCTGGCTGGGGCCACTCAAGGATATTCACAGAGTTGTCTGTATTCCTGTGTTGTCTTGGCTGTGTGCTTAGGGTCATTGTATTGTTGGAAGGTAAACCTTTGGCCTATTCTAAGGTCCGGAGAACTCTGGATCTGGTTTTCATTAAGAATATCTCTGTACTTTGCTCCATTAAAGGAGTTCTCCAACTGAACAACCCCCCACAATTCCCGGACCCGCGATATTGACATTGACCAGTCTCCCTACCTAGCCGCTGCTGAAAAACACCCCCACAACATGATGCTGCCACCACCATGCTTCACTGTAGGGATGTTATTGGGCAGATGATTGGCAGTGCCTGGTTTCCTCCAAACAGGACACTTAGAATTGAGGCCAGAAAGTTCAATCTTGTTTTCATCAGAACAGAGAATCTTGTTTCTTACAGTCAGAGTTGTATCTGTGTTTTTTTTCCAAACTTTCATGTGTTTCTTACTGAGGATAGGTTTCTTTCTGGCCATTCTGCCATATAGCCCAGATTGGTGGAGTGCTGCACTGATTGTTGACGTTCTGGAAGTTTCTCCCATCTTCCCACATGATCTTTGTAGCTCAGCCAGAGTGAACACTGGGTTCTTGGTCACCTCTTAGGGCACTTTCACACTTGCGGCGGAGGATCCTGGCAGGCAGTTGCATCGCCGGAACTGCCTGCCGGATCCGGCAATCCGGACGCAAACGGGTGGCATTTGTCAGGCGGATCCGTCTGACAAATGCATTGAAATACCGGATCCGTCTCTCCGGTGTCATCTGGAAAAACCAGATCTGTTATTTTTTTTTTCCACAGAATTAAAAGTCTGCACATGCGCAGACCGGAAGAACGGATCCGTCAATGCGGCAATTTTAATGCCGTATCCGGCACTAATACATTTCAATGGAAATTAATGCCGCAAGTGTTCAGGATTTTTGGCCAGAGAGAAAAATACAGCATGCTGCGGTATTTTCTCCGGCCAAAAAACGTAAGAGGGACTGAATTGATGCATCCTGAACAGACTGCTCTCCATTCAGAATGCTTTAGGATAAAACTGATCAGTTCCCTGTGACGGAACTCAATACCGGAAAAGAAAAACGCTAGTGTGAAAGTACCCTTACCAAGGCCCTTTTCCCCTGATCACATAGTTGGAGGGGTGCTCAGCTCTAGGAATAGTCCTGGTTGTTCCAAACTAATTCCATTTAAGAATTATAGGGGCCACTGTGCTCTTGGGGACTTTCAGTGCAGCAGACATTTTTTTTATACCCTTCACCAGATCTGTTCCCTCACACAATCCTGTCTCTGTACTCTACAGGCAGTTCTTTCCTTCACATGGCTTGATTTTTGCTCTGATATGCATTGTCTGCTGTGAGACCTTACATAGACAAGGCTGTGTCTTTCCAAATCATGTCCAATCAAGATGTAGATTCTCAAAGATGATGAAAGTAAATGGGATGCCCCCATAGCTAAATGTTGTGTCATAGTAAAGCATCAGAATACTTATATCCATGCAAAATTTTAGTTTTTCTGTTTTAATAAATTTGCAGACATTTCTAAAATTCTGTTTTCAGTTTCTCATTAAGGGGTCCTGAATGCAGAATGATGAGGGGGAACATGAATTGGTTTTTTTTTTAGGACAAGACTGCAACAACAAAAAAATGTGACAAAGTGAAAGGGTCTGAAGACTTTCTAAATGCACTGTATATTATGGATGCAAATGTTGGATGAAGGTGTCTGTATAGAGACAATCGCTGCCGCTGAAGTTGTGTTTTTTTCTGTTACCTGCAGTGGAACTTGCATTATTATTATCATCATTTTATGTAGAGCTGTACCTATGAAAAAGAGGTGGATTAATACATAACATATGAAGATACATATAAATGGCACATATGACACAAATTTACAGAATAATGAGACCAAAAGAAAAGGAGAAGGACTTTCAATCTACAAGTAAAGAGGAAGAGAGACAGAATGGTGCAATATGTACACTGCTGCTCCGTCCAAAATGTATAGGACTGATGAAGATGGCAAAGTACTGCCTTTGGCTGTCTCTGTCATTAGTATAGACTGAATGCAGCAGCAGCATGTGTGCTCGATTACCACTCCATTCAAACAAGGGACATGGGATTCCTGTGGTTATTGGTGGGGTTCTCAGCGCAGGGGCGCCTCAGCGATCAGTCACCTTGGATAAATAACATGTTAACATGTCATTTTAACTTTATTCTGTAGGTAAATATGATTATGAAGTTACCAAATTCATTTTTGTCATGTTTTACTCTTCTTAAAAAAATTAATTTTTTTTTTTTTATAGGAAATAAAGATTGCATTATGTCACCATATTTTAACATCCATTACTTTTTACATTTTTATGCCGATGGAACTGTATGAGGGTGATCTGTAGTTTTTTTTTATACCATTTTAGGATGGTGCAACCATTTTATCATTGCCACAGCTGCAACAAATCAGGTTATGAAATGTATCCCTTCCTAGACATTCTATGATCAACTTTGAGTACTATTATTGTAAAGTGGAGACACTTAGGAGCCAAAATGGCAGACCACAAAGTTAGAGCGGGGTCGCCGAGTTTTGAGGTGCTTCTTCAGGGGTGTAACGATCGTCCGGCGATAAAAATGCTGGGCCCTGTTACATGAAGACTGTGGGCGGTCGGGGACACTACAAAAGGGCTGTGGGGGACACTACTAGGGGCTGTGGGGGACACTACTAGGGGCTGTGGGGGACACTACTAGGGGCTGTGGGGGACACTACTAGGGGCTGTGGGGGACACTACTAGGGGCTGTGGGGGACACTACTAGGGGCTGTGGGGGGCACTACTGAGGGCTGTGGGGGACACTACTAGGGGCTGTGGGGGACACTACTAGGGGCTGTGGGGGCACTACTGGGGCATTGGGAGCCACTACTGGGGACACTACTGGGGGCTGTGGGGGACACTACTAGGGGCTGTGGGGGACACTACTGGAGACATTATTGGGGGCTGTGGGGGACACTACTAGGGGCTGTGGGGGACACTACTGGAGACATTATTGGGGGCAGTGGTGAACACTACTAGGGGGCTGTGGGGGGCACTACTAGGGGCATTACTGAGGGCAGTGGGGGACACTACAAGGGGGCAGTGAGAGACATTACTGGGGGCATTGCTGAGTAATCAGGGACCAGGGGTGTGACAATTGCAGAAACAGAGGGTGCGACCGGGCACGGCGTGGTGGATGGGGCCCCAATCCAAAGTTTGCCATGGGGCCCATAGCACTCTAGTTACGCCACTGTGCATCGTGTATAAAAGTCACTAATGCTTTGCCAACTCAGTAACTGCAGAGCTCCAAGCCTCCTCTGTCATTAACATAAGTACAAAAACTGTGTTGTGTCGGGAACTTCATGGCATAGGTTTCCATGACTGAGCAGCTACATGCAAGCCTTACATCACCAAGCACAATGCCAAGTGTGAGAGGGAGTGGTGTAAAACATGCTGCCACTGTAATCTGGAACAGTTCAAACATGTTCCCTGGAGTGAAGAATCACTCTTCTCTAGCCAGCAGTCTGATAGATGAGTCTGGGTTTGGTGAATGCCAGGAGAACATTACCTGCCTGACTGCATTGTGCCAACTGTCAAGTTTAGTGGAAGAGGGATAATGATATGGGGTTGTTTTTCTGAATTTGGCCTAGACCCTTTTGTTCCAAGGAAGGGAAATCTTAATGTTTCAGCATAGCAAGACATTTTGGACAATTATATGCTTCCAACTTTGTGGGAACAGTTTGGGAAAGGCCTTTTCGTGTTTCATTATGATGGTGCCCCAGTGCGCAAAGCAAGGTCCATGAAGACGACATGGTTGGATGAGTTTGGTGTGGAAGAAACTGACTGATTCATTCAGAGCCCTTACCGCAATTTCAATGAACACATTTGGGATGAATTAGAACATGATTTGTGAGCCAGGCCCTGTCATCAAAGATCATTGTCTGACCCCAAAAACGCTTTCCTGGATAAATGGGAAAAAATTCCTACGCTCCAAAATTTTGTAGAAAGCCTTTTCAGAACAGCAGAAGCTGTTTTAGCTGCAAAAAAGGGACCAAATTCATATTAATGCCTAGGTGTCACAATCCTTTTGCCAATATAGTGTATATATAAAAAAAAAAACTAAAATCCTATAGTTTTTGCACTGGCCACTAAACATAATAATAGGCACCATTCTCAGTCTGTACAGATCACTTTTTATCATTATCATGATAGGTAGAATTACAATGAAGGATATCACTTGTACATAGAGCACACAGGATCCACCATTAACAATAGGTGATGGTCACCGCTTATCTATTCTTTTGTTGTACTACTGCCTAATCATATTCATCCCACATAAAAAGTAATGAAGGCAGCACCATTAAAGTAGCGGAGAGAATTTTTATTTTATTTTAATGCATGTTGTGGAAGTCCAAGCACCTGATTTTTAATCCCTCCTGTTAGCTGTCGAATCACTGTGCGTCAGTATTACAGGTCAATGATAGCGTTAGGTCTAATTTATCGCTGTGAGAGGACAGTGGCAGCAGAGGCAGTAACCATGACAAAAGTGGCCCCTTAACAGAGTGGGAGTGGTAGCAGCAGCAGTGTTAGTAACCATGACAATAGTGGCCCCATGACAGAGTGGGGACGGTGGCAGCAGCAGTAGTGAACCCATGACAGTGGGGACAGTGGAAGAAGCAGTAGTGGCCCCATGACAGAGTGGTGACAGTGGCAGCAGCAGTGGTAGTAAACATGACAATAGTGACCCCGTGCCAGACTGGGGATGGTGGCAGTAACCGTGACAATAGTGGCTCCCATGGCAGAGTAGGGACGGTGACAGTAGTAGTGGCAGTGGCCGTTACAATAGTGGTCCCATGACAGAGTGGGGACGGTGGCAGCAGCAGCAGTAGTGGCCCCGTGACAGAGTGGGGATGGTGGCAGTAAACATGACAGTAGTCACCCGAAACCAGAGTTGGGACGGTGGCAGTGACCATGACAATAGTAGCCCCCAGTACAGAGTGGGGGCGGTGACAGCAGCAGTAACCCTGACAATCCAGTTCGTTACCATGAAGCGCCGAGAAATTGGAATTCGCTGCGAATTCGCTTAACACTAGTGGCAGGGGATTGGTGAAGTGAGTAATGCTTAATTTTTTTTATATTATGTTGACCCTTTCTGACCCTTAAAAAAATTCTCAGCCCCTTTAACCCCTTAACGACCTGCACAGTACATGTACGGCGCAACCGGACGTAACTTAACGCCCAGCACCGTACATGTATGGCGCTGTGATCAGGCGGGCGCAGGAGCTGCGCCCGCCCGATCAGCGGCAGGGGTCCGGCAGTGACTGCTCTATGCGCCGGCATTGGTGAAATCACCGCTGCTGGCACATTAACCCCTGCACGGCCGCAGTCAGCGCTAACCACGGCACGTGCGGGGTGGCCATGGGGTCCCCGCGCTGCTGTGACGGAGACCCTATGGCAGGGAAGGCAACCCGATGCCTTCCTTAGGTATCGTGGCTGCCTTCCGTGACAGCCTGTGAGATCCAGCCCCCTGGATCTCTCAGGCAAGCTGGCTAAAGTGTATTACAATGTGTAATACACTTACAGCCAATGCATGGCAATACAGAAGTATTGTCATGCATTGTAAAGGGGATCAGACCACCAAAAGTTGAAGTTCCAGAGTGGGACAAAAAAGTAAAGTGAAAAAAAAGTTAAAAAAGATAGTTTTACAAAAAAAAATTTAAAGTTTCGAGTAAAAAAAAAAAAGCGTCCTTTTCCCAAAAAAAAAATTTAAAAAAATTGTTAAACAGTAGGGAAAAAATAAAAGTAGACATATTAGTTATCACCGAGTCCGTATCGACCGACTCTATAAAAATATCACATGACCTGATCCCTCAGGTGAACACCATAAAAATAAAAACTGTGCTAACATCACTAAAAGTGCAACACCAAGCGATCAAAAAGGCGTATTCCCCCAAAAATATTAGCAATCTGTCACCTCATCCCGCAAAAATTAGCCCCTACCTAAGACAATCTCCCAAAAAATATATATATATTAGGGATCGACCGATTATCGGTTTGGCCGATATTATCGGCCGATATTGAGGATTTTGAACGTTATCGGTATCGGCATCTATTTTGGCGATATTCCGATAACGTATTGGGAACACAGAACGCGCTGCTCTCAGCGCTCTCCGTGTTCCCTCAGCAGCACAGGGGAGAAGGAAGCAGTGTCTCCCTCCCCCTGTGCTGCTGCCGCTGCCGCCAATGAGAGGAGAGAACATAGAGGGGCGGGGCTGTGGCCGCTGCGCCACCAATGAAGATAAGCCTTTCATTCATTCATATACAGGAGGCGGGAGCTGGCTGCAGAATCACATAGCCGGCTCCCGACCTCTATGAACTGTAGCTGCGATCCGCGGTAGTTAACTCCTCAGGTGCCGCGGATCGCAGCTACAGTTCATAGAGGTCGGGAGCCGGCTATGTGATTCTGCAGCCAGCATGATTGAGAGACTTATCTTCATTGGTGGCGCAGTGCGCCCCCCCCCCCCCCCCATCCCAATCCCGGCCAAAAGTAAAAACATTGGTGGCGCAGTGCGCCCCCCCCCCCCCCCCCCCCCACCCAGTATTACTCATTGGTGGCAGTGGCCACAGGATCCCCTCTCCCGTGCTCCTCCGATCGGAGCCCCAGCTGTGTAAGCCTGGAGCTCCGATCGGTTACCATGGCAGCCAGGACGCTATTGAAGCCCTGGCTGCCATGTTCAGCTCCCTGCTGCTGTGTGCACTATGCACAGAGCAGCAGGGACAGTGTGAGCTCCTATTCACCCTGATAGAGATCTATCAGGGGGAATAGGACAAGGGTTCTAGTCCCTAAGGGGGCTAAAAGTTAGTAAAAAAAAAAAAACACAAAAAATATTAAGTATAAATGAAAAAGATTTATATAAAAAAAAAAAATACACATTAACAATAAACAAAAAAAATACACATTAACAATAAACATTAATTTTCAGCAGATTTGTGTAGGAATTTTTTTTTTCCTCAAAAATGAAAATTCCCAGAATATCGGTATAAATTATCGGCTATCGGCCTGAAAGTTCACAAATTATCGGTATCGGCCCTAAAAAATCAATATCGGTCGATCCCTAATATATATATGGCTCTCAGACTATGGAGACACTAAAACTTTTTTTTAAAAAGTTAAATGTAATTTTTTTTTAAAAGTATACATATTAGGTATCGCCTGCTCTATAAAAATACCACATGACCTAATCCCTCAGGTGAACACCGTAAAAGATATAAAATAAACGGTGTCACCTTACATCACAAAAAGTGCAATAGCAAGCGATCAAAAAGTCATATGCCCCCCCAAAATAGTACCAATCAAACAGTCATCTCATCCTACAAAAAATGAGCCTCTACATAAGACAATCGCCCCCAAAAAATAAAAAAAATGCTGTTATTGTGTAAAACTTAAATCAATTTTAAAAAGTACGGTATATATTTTAGGTATTGCTGTGTCCGTAAGAACCTGACCTAATCCCTCAGATGAACACCGTAAAAAAAAAATATATAATTTAATTGTGTCAAAAAAGCCATTTTGAAAAAAGCTCCCTAAAATATTACCAATCAAACCGGCATCTCATGCCAAAAAAAGATGAGCCCCTATATGACAGTCTCCCAAAAAATAAAAATTTAACTATGGCTTTCAGAATATGGAGACACTAAAAAATCTTATTAAAAAAAAAAGCTTTATTATGTAAAATTCATAGTTAGTCATATTTGGTATTGTCGTGTCCGTAACAACCTGTTCTATAAAAATACCACATGATCTAACCTGTCAGATGAACATTGTAAATAACAAAAAATAAAAACGGTGCCAAAACAGCTATTTTTGTTGCCTTGCCTCGCAAAAAGTGTACCCTAAAATCATATGTAACCAAAAATCATATGTACCCTAAAATAGTACCAACACAATTGCCACCTTATTCCATAGTTTCCAAAATGGGGTCTTTTTTTTGGGAGTTTCTTCTCTAGAGGTGCATCAGGGGGTCTTCAAATGTAAGTCAGAGCGGAAGAAGAAAATCACTAGACCTTCGGATCGAGGGTCTGAGAATAACTTTGCAGGGCGCCAAAGGAGGGCAGACTAGGAAGTTTCTGTTAATTTAGGAAAATGATAGAAAAAAAATTGAGTATAAGCAGGCAGGCTGCCACTGGTCTCAACCTAACCCTGATGACCACAGGGTAGGTGATAGGGAAGAATAGTGGTGTTGCGTGGAGACGCTAAAAAAGACCAGACGAGAGGCACCAAAAACCCTTGGATACAGATTTAAGATTTAAATGGATCCCTTCAATGGAATCTATGGACCCTGTGATGTTAACACACTCTAAAAGAGTATGTGCCCTCAGAGTATATAAAATCAAATGTTAAGGTAGATAATATCATATAAAATCACGTATGATCACATATAAAATCTAAGATATTATCAAAAATATTAGTGACTCACTTCACCCAGGAGGGCAATGTGGGATAAAGCTCAAGACACCCACACCACACCTCCTGTGCCTGGGTCGCCCGTAGAGGTGTCCGAATCGGACAGAAGCACACTCAGGAGTCTGTTTCTTTTTCTTTCCTTTTATTCCAAAGCCAGGGTGGGGGAGGAGTGGACAGCTCAACGCGTTTCGGGGCCTCTAGGTGGGTCCCCTTCATCTGGAGCAGATACAATCATAATGAGAGGCGATCGTGTTTAAGTAACAAGAAAAAACGCCAAAAAACACTTACCATTCAAATGTGACATGGCAGCTTAAAATTATCCCAGTGAAATATGCCTTCCAAAAACCATATGGCTTTTCTTTCCTTCTGCGCCCTGCCGTGTGCCCGTACAGCAGATTACAACTACATATGGGGTGTTTCTGTAAACTACAGAATCAGGGCAATAAATATTGAGTTTTGTTTGGCTGTTAACCCTTGCTTTGTTATTGGAAATAATGGATTAAAATTGAAAATCTGCCAAAAAAGTGAAATTCTGAAATGTCATCACCATTTTTCCATTAATTCTTGTGGAAGTTTGTAAAATTAGTTTTGAATACCTTGAGGGTGTAGTTTCCAAAATGGGGTCATTTTTGGGTTGTTTCTATTATGTAAGCCTCACCAAGGGACTTCAGACCTGAACTGGTCCTCAAAAAGTGGGTTTTGGAAATTTTCTGAAAAATTTCAAGATTTGCTTCTAAACTTCTAAGGGCTCTTTCACACCTGCGTTGTTGTGTTCCGGCATAGAGTTCCGTCGTCGGGGCTCTATGCCGGAAGAATCCTGATCAGGATTATCCTAATGCATTCTGAATGGAGAGAAATCCGTTCAGGATGCATCAGGATGTCTTCAGTTCCGGAACGGAACGTTTTTTGGCCGGAGAAAATACCGCAGCATGCTGCGCTTTTTGCTCCGGCCAAAAATCCGGAACACTTGCCGCAAGGCCGGATCCGGAATTAATGCCCATTGAAAGGCATTGATCCGGATCCGGCCTTAAGCTAAACGTCGTTTCGGCGCATTGCCGCATCCGACATTTAGCTTTTTCAGAGTGGTTACCATGGCTGCCGGGACGCTAAAGTCCTGGCAGCCATGGTAAAGTGTAGCGGGGAGCGGGGGAGCAGTATACTTACCTTCCGTGCGGCTCCCCGGGCGCTCCAGAGTGACGTCAGGGCGCCCCAAGCTCATGGATCATGTGATCACATGGATCACGTCATCCATGCGCATGGGGCGCTCTGACGTCATTCTGGAGCGCCCGGGGAGCCGCACGGACTGTAAGTATACTGCTCCCCCGCTCCCCGCTCCTACTATGGCAACCAGGACTTTAATAGCGTCCTGGGTGCCATAGTAACACTGAACGCATTTGGAAGACGGTTCCGTCTTCAAATGCTTTCAGTACACTTGCGTTTTTCCGGATCCGGAGTGTAATTCCGGCAAGTGGAGTACACGCCGGATCCGGACAACGCAAGTGTGAAAGAGGCCTAAGCTTTCTAACATCCCCAAAAAATAAAATGGCATTCACAAAATGATCCAAACATGAAGTAGACATATGGGGAATGTAAAGTAGTAACTATTTTTGGAGTTCCTATCTATTATAAAAGTAGAGAAATTGAAATTTGCTAATTTGTCCAAATTTTTGATAACTTTATTTTTTTATAAATAAAAATGACATTTTGTTACTCAATTTTACCACGGTCATGAAGTACAATATGTGACGAGAAACCAATCTCAGAATGGCCTGTATAAGTAAAAGCGTTTTAAAGTTATTACTACATAAAGTGACACGTCAGATTTGCTAAAAATGTCCTGGGCCTTAAAGGGGTTCTGCACTTTGTTTAAACTGATGATCTATCCCCCGCCGAACAGCTGTTTGAGAAGGTAGCGGCACTCCAGCAGCACTGCGGCCTTCTCACTGTTTACCGCTGGCCCAGTGACATCACGACTAGTATCAACTTGCCTGGGCGCGGCTAAGCTTCGTTCACTTGAATGGAGCTTATCCCCGCCCAGGCTAGTTGATACTAGTCGTGACGTCACTGGGCCGGCGGTAAACAGTGAGAAGGCCGTGGTGCTGCTATAGCGCCGCTGCCTTCTCAAACAGCTGATCGGCGGGGGTCCCTGGTGTCGGATCATCAGAAGATAGATCATCAGTTTAAACAAAGTGCAGAACCCCTTTAAGGTGAAAAATGGCTGGGTCCTAAACGGGTTAAAGGGATTTTCTGGGTACACACAAAAAAAATAACGCCAGCAGTCAACCTTACTGCATAATTTAAATCGGACTAAATTGTGAGTGAATTTTGACTTCTCCAACATAATTACAATCTGTGCCCCCCACCCTGTGTTTACATCCCAGCGCTCATGGGGAGTGTCTGTAGCATTAGGTCTCTGCCTCCCCTCCCAGCTGGAGCATCATAGATCCAAACAGGGCCCAGCAGCCCCATTCGTATTCACTTAAGTGCAGTGAATATTTATGAAGCTGTGTTGAATATGGGTTGGGGGATGGGCTCTTTTCCACCACATAGACTTTACAAAAAAAAATATTTAAAGGTCTTCATCAGGATTTCAACCCCATTTCTTCTGTATGTCAGACAGAAGAGTTACCATTACACTAGAGGCCTGTTCTGTAGGAAGGGCTGGATTTTCAGTGCTTAAAAAGCTATTTTCTTCACAGCCATAACATTACATATAGTATATTACTGAAATGAAGGGAAAAGAATTGCGCCATTTACCAATCGCCATAAATAATGTACAGTATTGTACAGCTTATTATGATTACAAGGATACCAAATACCGTTTTATGATATTTCATACTAATTTTGTTACAAAATCTTTGTTTTTGCTTTATTAGTTTTTTTTAGTAACAGCTTTGCAGAAAATTTTAACTTTTACCGTAAAAGAAAAAAACTGGAAATAAAAATTCTATTTTTCGTTTACTATGAAGATTATTTTACAGTTCTCATTAAGATATGAACCACACACCCTCTCTTTAATATTATATATCACAAAACATTTGGCATCCCTGTAAACACACTGTACGGAACATATTATTTATGGTGACTGATAAACAGCATAAGTAAAAATGGAGGGAGATTGTACGCAGTTAGGCCTCATGCACACGACAGTATTTTTTCACGGTCCGCAAAACGGGGTTCCATTGTTCCGTGATCCGTTTCCGTTTTTTTTTCTGTGTGTCTTCTTAATTTTTGGAGGATCACCAGACATGAAAAGTGAAAAAAAAAATCTAAGTCAAGTTTGCCTTGAAAATGATAGGAAAAAAACGGGCACGGATCACGGACGCGGATGACAATCTTGTGTGCCTCCGTGTTTTTTCACAGACCCATTGACTTGAATGGGTCCGCGGAAAATCACGGAAAACGGAACAACGGACACGGAACCCAACAACGGTCGTGTGCATGAGGCCTTAGCCCGTATGTAGCACTTGGAACCAAGCCTAATTGAAGCCCTGCTGGAAAGAAAAAAAACGCCCTAAGGCACAGCATCATTACTGACATCATGTCTACAGGGCAGGGTCCAGAAGCATGAGCAGAAGACCGCCCTGAGAGGAAAGGTCATTGATGATGTTGTGTCTACAGGGCAGAGCCTTACAAGCCTCGCTACTCCTCGGACTTGGACATGATGTCATCGGGCTAGGGATCCAACACAGTGGAAAAATGTCATGTGACCACAATAGTGCAGGAAAACCAGGCGTTACAGGCAAACAATCACTATTAGGGTCCATTCACACGTCCGCAATTTCGTTCCGCATTTTGCGGAACGGAATTGCGGACCTATTAATTTCTACGGGGCAGCACGATGGATACGGATACGTAATTCCGTTCCCGAAAAAAATAGAACATGTCCTATTCTTGTCCGCAATTGCGGACAAGAATAGGCATATTCTATTAGTACCGGCAAAACACGAACACGGCAATGTGCGTTCCGCATTTTGCGAACCGCACATCGCCGGCACTAATAGAATATGCCTATTCTGTCCGCAATTGCAGACAAGAATAGGACATGTTCTATTTTTTTCGGGATCGGAATTGCGGAACGAAATTGTGGACGTGTGAATGGACCCTAAGTGTGTTGTTTCCTGTCAATTAATGCTGAAAATTGCAAAACTGGAATATCCACTTTTGAAGTGGCATATAAGCAAATTGTTATAGTTTCTTCTTACCATCTTTCAGCTAAGGTGCAAATTGAAGAATTTCAATAGATTGGTATTGGTGGTATTGGTTTACTGCCCAAAAAGTGCTGTGTGATAATATAGTAACAGATCAGATTCTAGTGTTTACCTTCCGCAAACTTTAAAATGAGTCGGGATATAACTGGATGCTATGGGCAATACATTTTCTTAGAACAGGTTTTATGCATGAGACCCATTGGGGACATTTATCAAGCCCTGTACGCCACAATTGTGGCATAAAAAAGTCGCACATTATGGCGCACGGCATCTGTGCACCATAATATGCGACTTTTTGAGCTTCTCGGCACTTTGTTCTGAGAAAAGGGGACGTGACTTCGTGGAAGAGGTGTAGCTTAGCGCCGCCGCCGCATTTACTATAACTTTCGCCAGAAAGAGGCGGAGTCTAGCTGAAGTCTACGCCAGCCTGTAGCTGGCGTAGATTTCAGTTTCTGGCGCACAGCATCTGATTTATTAGGAGACTTCTGCCTCTTACATCTCACGCCAGTGCAGTGAGATCAAGACTGGCGGATGGATAAGCCAGCCTTGATATATCTTCCCCATTGTGTGAGCACAATTATATTGACCACACTTCTCAAAATACAGTATGTCACATTATTTACACCAGAGTGAAAATGGCATGGGTTTAGGTGTTTCCGCTCTACCTGCCAATTCAATCCTGGTCTTTCACTATGAGCACTGGAGTTTGTGATAACTTTAGCTGGGAGCAGTACTTGTCTATCTCTAGCAGTACCGGAGTGAATGCATGTGGTGGCAAAGCACATGATCAACCTGGCAGATTTGTAAACTGGATTCCCATCAATTGGACCCTCACCGATCACAAAGATTCAGAGGATCGAGGGTATCTTTCTTGGTACAACCCATTCAGGAGCCTCGCTCAGACAGTATCTCATACGTATATATTTCCGCATTGCTCTGGATATACCTAAATTAACAAAATAAACTATTCTGTGCACACATTTTTGTGTTCTTCAAATGTAGAAAACAATGCAGCAGCTAAGATGAGCGTAATGTACTTGTGACCGAAGCCTGACAACGGATAATCTAGATGAATATCTCCATATCAGGCAGCGGTGGATTATGTTTCTGGTAGGATCCTAGCTGATAGTTTTGTTATATAATGTGTTTAATCCTTTTATTGGCAAATAACATTTTACGCCCGTCTCCGTTATCTCATTGTACTGTTCTTAATTCTGATTTTAGTGTTCTGACATAGTCAAAGATGGCATCTCTGGAAGAGGTATTGCTTTGAGTCATTCTGGCAGACTTGGTTTTGAAATAGTTGTAGATCAGTTGGTTGGAAATAACTACAATATTTTTGGCCTTATAAGACGCACCTTATAGTAAGACACACCTAGGATTTTGAGGAAAATAAGATTTATTTATTTTTTATCAGACCTTAGAACAGACCTCCAATCTTTATTAGACCCCCAATCTTCATCAGACTTCAGATCAGACCCCTTCATCACACCTCAGATCGGATTCTCATATCAGACTTAAGATCAGACCCCTATATCAGATCAGAACCCCATGTCAGTCCGATCAAATTGAGCTCAGATCAGACCCCATCAGAGATGAAACAAATAAACTTACCGGTACCTCTCCTGCTCCGCCACCACTCCACAGATCCAGCCAGATGTTTTCCACAATAATTAATCAGTATAGGTTTCCGTGTTTTAGTTCAATTTCAGACACAATTTGGCAAATGAGATGTCTCACAAACACTGATTTCCTATTTCTTCCATTTTATATGTATAAAAGATGCACCAAATTATCGCAGATGTTTTTCCACGTTGTAAAACCTCTTTAGTAAAGCAAAGCATATTCTGTAGCACTAGACAGAGATTATCACACACACACATCAGTCCCTGTCACTTTGAGGCTCATAATCTACCTTATTTTTCACCCTATAAAACGCACTCAGGTCTTAGAGGAGGAAAATAAGAAAAATAATTTTTTTCATCAGATCCCCAATGTTAATCAGACCCCCAAATCTCAGATCAGACCCCCAGTGCTGACTAGACCACAGCTTATACCCCTAATTCTGATTAGACTGCAACAAAAAAAATCTATTTACCTCTCCTGTTCCATCCGCCGCCGCTCCTGAGATCTAGTGCGCTTTATTCTGCGCTCTGCTGTGAACTAACGTTGCACAGCGTGAGGTCACAGAGCGTGCCTATGTCCTTACACCGTGCGCAGTCGCAGCAAAACATGCAGAGCCTGCAGGAGAAGTCCAGGAAGCAGTGAGTACAGAGCAAGCACAGGGACCGCTGTATTCACTGCTTCCTGGTGGTCCTGCTGTACATAATGGAAGTGCTTATTGGTATTCGCCCTATAAGACGCACTGACATCCCCCCACGCACACACTTTTTGTCATCAGTGGTAGAAAGGAAGATTCCAGGAAGATTCTTAAAGGGGTTATCCAAAATATAAAACCTGCCCCCAAATGCCTGGTCCCGTCGTATAGATCATACGTACCCCGACACCCGCGTCGCACCTTATCCGGCCGCTGCTGCATCTCCCCATTGTGTGGATCAAAACATCCGGCGACGGGGGGTGGTGGCAACAAATAGCAGGCCGCGGCGGGGACAAGCCTCCTTAGTATCGCGGGAGATCCAGCGGTGGCCGTGCGGGGAGCAGGAGCAATGCGGGTTCCACGGAGCAAGTAAGCATAATGTATATGAGGGGCCCAGGCATTGGGGGGCATGTTTTATAGTTTGGCTAACTCCTTTAATGAGAAGAGACTTTATTTCATGTCTAACTGCGTTGCCCTCAGGCAGTCACTGGAGGTTTACACTGGGAGATCCTCCACATAATGTGATGTGAACACAGCCTATAGTGTTTGAACCGCCCATCGTTCAGTCTGGCTTCATGGCCCTCCTTATTGGTAGCCCTTCCCCTTGTTTACGTTGCCATAGCTTGTGGATGTCACCCTGGCAGTACACCGTTTATCAGTCCATTCATTGGTTTCATAAGACAAAAACACAGGTAAAACTACTGGATTGACATTGTCTTAATAGTCCTTTAAATTGCTTTACCTTTTCAGCAGACCACATTCTGTGATCTTAGGCCTCGAGTTTATTTTTCTCCCTCCCCAGTGACGCCGCTCACAGCAGCCTTTGTGGAAAGAAAGGCCCTTGACTTGCTATCTCCGGCACGTTTGTGTTCTCTCACAGGCCAGAGCGCTCACAGTGCAGGGATTTAGAGGCCTTCCAGCTAATTGCCATCTTGTAAATTTAATTGGACTGCCTCCCTAGACACTGTTCTTAAATCAATTAGGCTACGAGTTGGCTGTCACCTCCTTCTACCAAGAAGTGCACCATCCAAGTGAGGTCAAGCATCTAAAGGGGGAAAGATGTTTCACCTCAACCACTGAGATTTCTCACACGTTAAAATTCATTGTTTGCATTTAGATGAAGTATTTTTCACAGTGTAAAATTGCTCTTTTCCCTTTCGATTCATTATTTCAGCCGGAGTTTACTTATAGGGGATGGTTACTGTTTTGTTTTTTTGTGTTTCGGGTTATCGTCTCCTCTGTGTCACTCTAATAAGGTTAAGCAGTGCTCTGGCCGGACTCTCCTTGTTAATGAGATCAATTGACTTCTGGGGATCCAGCAACTGATAAATAATAAATCCTTTCCTTATTATCTTACAAGCCTTGTGGTTCTGCCAACGAGAGCAAGTACCATGAACGACTAAACTACAAGTAACACCCTTGCTTTGGATATTAGACAAATGTGATGAAATTTGTAAAAAAAAAAAATTGGCGGAGGTTTTGTATAAATTGCCTCCTAACAATTTACGCCCAGATTGGTATGATGCATTATGTAACATGCAGAGTTATGGAAGTGTCTTAGTGACTCTGTAAAATGTGTTTCTATTTCATTCTCGGATGTAAACTTTTTTTATTAAGCCCTTCAGCCATCAAGTTTTCACCCTTTTTTGTGATGTATATGCCAGGAAAATGCTCCCGATTCTGCTTCCAATGGAAGACTTCATTGTATTCCAGGCATACAGTGGGACACATCGTCCATAGGCTTGGGAGATTAATGACAAATACCGGCTCGACAAATCAAGTGAATGGAGTCCTATGTATATACTTATCAGGGCCATAACGTGATGTGAAGAATAAGGTCTTAAAGCCTTTTACAAATGGTGGTCTATCTGAACGGTGGGGGTCCGACACCTCACACCCCACCAACTAGCTGTTCTGAGGAAGTTCTGGCGCCTGAAGTCGGTGTCAATTGCACAGCTCTGTCCATTGTGCAGTGGAAAGAGCTGGTTACTGCTGCACTTCTCCAATTAAATTCAATGTGAGTAACCCTGCAGTTTCCAGCTCCGTCCATTACACAATGAACGGAGCTGTGTAGTTCCAGCACTGATGCTACAACAGCTGATTGACAGGGATGCGTAGTGTCAGACCCCCACTGATCAGATAGTGATCAAGGATAGACAGTCACATGTAAAGAATTGGGCAACCTTATTAAGGTTCTTTTCACATTTGCATGTTTAGTTTTTTTTTTTTCATGCAGTATTTTTATGTCTTTCAAAAATACCGGAGACCCTGACTGAACATATTATAGATCAGTTAGGTTATTATAGGTCTAACAGGATTTATAAGTATGAATTTGAAAAAGCAAATCCATGATGGTGGTCACAGATCCATTTTGAACCGAAGTCATGAATCTAGTGTAAGTAGCACTAAGGAAGATCATGGCCACAAAGCAGCCCTGTCAACAGAACTGTGGGCAACCCATGTGCCAACATACATTTCTATGCACGCAATATTTCCTTTTGCAGCATCAGGGCCCATGAGCCTTTAGCTCTGCCCCTGGCTTCATGCACGAGTTCAGCTTGGGCCCCCCTTCCCTCAGTGCTTTGTGCCCCCCCCCCTCCCCCATGCCAAATTCTTGACCTAACCCCTTCCCTCCAGCCAGAGGTGTAACTTGACCTGCATGCGCTTTCTATACAGGGAGTGCAGAATTATTAGGCAAGTTGTATTTTTGAGGATTCATTTTATTATTGAACAACAACCATGTTCTCAATGAACCCAAAAAACTCATTAATATCAAAGCTGAATATTTTTGGAAGTAGTTTTTAGTTTGTTTTTAGTTTTAGCTATTTTAGGGGGATATCTGTGTGTGCAGGTGACTATTACTGTGCATAATTATTAGGCAACTTAACAAAAAACAAATATATACCCATTTCAATTATTTATTTTTACCAGTGAAACCAATATAACATCTCAACATTCACAAATATACATTTCTGACATTCAAAAACAAAACAAAAACAAATCAGTGACCAATATAGCCACCTTTCTTTGCAAGGACACTCAAAAGCCTGCCATCCATGGATTCTGTCAGTGTTTTGATCTGTTCACCATCAACATTGCGTGCAGCAGCAACCACAGCCTCCCAGACACTGTTCAGAGAGGTGTACTGTTTTCCCTCCTTGTAAATCTCACATTTGATGATGGACCACAGGTTCTCAATGGGGTTCAGATCAGGTGAACAAGGAGGCCATGTCATTAGATTTTCTTCTTTTATACCTTTTCTTGCCAGCCACGCTGTGGAGTACTTGGACGCGTGTGATGGAGCATTGTCCTGCATGAAAATCATGTTTTTCTTGAAGGATGCAGACTTCTTCCTGTACCACTGCTTGAAGAAGGTGTCTTCCAGAAACTGGCAGTAGGACTGGGAGTTGAGCTTGACCCCATCCTCAACCCGAAAAGGCCCCACAAGCTCATCTTTGATGATACCAGCCCAAACCAGTACTCCACCTCCACCTTGCTGGCGTCTGAGTCGGACTGGAGCTCTCTGCCCTTTACCAATCCAGCCACGGGCCCATCCATCTGGCCCATCAAGACTCACTCTCATTTCATCAGTCCATAAAACCTTAGAAAAATCAGTCTTGAGATATTTCTTGGCCCAGTCTTGACGTTTCAGCTTGTGTGTCTTGTTCAGTGGTGGTCGTCTTTCAGCCTTTCTTACCTTGGCCATGTCTCTGAGTATTGCACACCTTGTGCTTTTGGGCACTCCAGTGATGTTGCAGCTCTGAAATATGGCCAAACTGGTGGCAAGTGGCATCTTGGCAGCTGCACGCTTGACTTTTCTCAGTTAATGGGCAGTTATTTTGCGCCTTGGTTTTTCCACACGCTTCTTGCGACCCTGTTGACTATTTTGAATGAAACGCTTGATTGTTCGATGATCACTCTTCAGAAGCTTTGCAATTTTAAGAGTGCTGCATCCCTCTGCAAGATATCTCACTATTTTTGACTTTTCTGAGCCTGTCAAGTCCTTCTTTTGAGCCATTTTGCCAAAGGAAAGGAAGTTGCCTAATAATTATGCACACCTAATATAGGGTGTTGATGCCATTAGACCACACCCCTTCTCATTACAGAGATGCACATCACCTAATATGCTTAATTGGTAGTAGGCTTTCGAGCCTATACAGCTTGGAGTAAGACAACATGCATAAAGAGGATGATGTGGTCAAAATACTCATTTGCCTAATAATTCTGCACGCAGTGTAATACCGGTGTCTTATGTCGCACAGGGTCTTTGGGCCCCCTCAGGCTCCTGGGCCTGATAGTGACTGCGACCTCTGCATCCACTATAGCTTCCCCTCCTGCATGAAGCCATAACGATAAGTGGTATAATGGAGGATAAATACAGCTGTAAATGAGTATTCACAGTGTTATCCCTGATACATTCACATTCTGCTACAATTGACCAAACTGTGTTGCATTTTTGCTCATTATGTTCTGTTTTATATTTGCTGTTCTTTACAAAGGTGCTTTATCCAGAGGACAGCTGGGACCTGTGGAGCTTGTCTCTCAGTACCTCCGACATGAAGAAGTAGATGAAGCTATCGCTATACTGACATGTTTGAGTTGGAACACAGCTGGACTACAGTGCTATACATGCATGAGCGCCATTGTAAACCATCTCCTAAGGCAGAAACTCACCCCTGACAAAGAAGGTGATACCTTGGTTTCTTTAATATTTTTACTTTTTGTATCTTTCCTATGTGTATAGAGAGCAAATGCTCAAACATAAAAACACAACTCCTACCCATATGATAAAGCATCCTCATCATCTAGTCAATCAATAGTGTAAATATGGAAACAGTACAGGGGAATTTATTAAGACTAGTGTTTCATATGGCGGCCTTCATAAGAAGTGCACTGAAGTAAGATGCACCAGAGGTGCAGGTCTCAAAATAATTTGGCACTAGTGTTGAGCGAACTTCTGTTTTCAAGTTCAGAGTACAAGGTTCGGGTTATCTAAGAATTCCGTTATGGATTCCACTAAGACGGACCATAACTTATGGTCCATGGTAGCGGAATCCATAATGGAATTCTTAGATAACCCGAACCTTGCATGCCGAACTTAAAAACAGAAGTTCGCTCATCCTTATTTGGCACCTCTTCTGGCTCTCTGTGCACCAGAAAGACAAATTCATTCTAGCTATGAGCTGGTGTAAATGTGAGGCATAATTTATGCCAGTTTCCAGCATATATAATAATTGAAAGGATTTTCCAGGAGTAGAATATTGATGACCTATTCTCAGGATTAGGGATGAGCGAACCCGAACTTCACCGTGTTCGGGTGGGTTAGGAATTCCATTATAACGGAATTCGTAGACAGGTCACAAAACAGAAGCCTTTAAGAGGCATTCCGTTTTGATCCATCATATTAGAAGTCTATGGCCAAGCATAATTGATAATACAAACTACAGATTGGCGTGGTATTAAAAAGCAGGAAGTGCTCAACCCCATATGCAGTGGTGCATCTATACCGGGGGGGCAGATCCTGCACTTGTGGCCCGCTGCTAATGGCAATCCCCAGCAAAAATGCATACAATGGAGGATGCCTGCAGCGGACCACAAGTACCACAATAGACATCCTACACAGGATAGCAATTGCGTGGATGTGATAAGCAGTCAAAAAAAACATAACAAAAACAAAGACAGGAGCACTCTGCGGTTTTACTAACCCACGTACTGGTCTAAAGTAGGGGTGCACCGAAACCGAAAATTCAGGATGCCCTTGACCGAAAACCGAAACCGAAACTGCCTTTTTGCCCAAATACTTTTAAAATACTTTTTTTTTAATGATTTTATTAATAATTCTTTTTCATGAATGAAATTCATCTGTGGGTGGCGCTGTTATGGAGAGGGGGATCTGTGGGTGGCTCTGTTATGGAGAGGGGGATCTGTGGGTTGCGCTGTTATGGAGAGGGGGATCTGTGGGTGGCGCTGTTATGGAGAGGGGGATCTGTGGGTGGCGCTGTTATGGAGGGGGGATCTGTGGGTGGCGCTGTTATGGAGAGGGGGATCTGTGGGTGGCGCTGTTATGGAGAGGGGGATCTGTGGGTGGCGCTGTTATGGAGAGGGGGATCTGTGGGTGGCTCTGTTATGGAGAGGGGGATCTGTGGGTGGCGCTGTTATGGAGAGGAGGATCTGTGGGTGGCTCTGTTATGGAGAGGGGGATCTGTGGGTGGCGCTGTTATGGAGAGGGGGATCTGTGGGTGGCGCTGTTATGGAGAGGGGGATCTGTGGGTGGCGCTGTTATGGAGAGGGGGATCTGTGGGTGGCGCTGTTATGGAGAAGGGGATCTGTGGGTGGCGCTGTTATGGAGAGGGGGATCTGTGGGTGGCGCTGTTATGGAGAGGGGATCTGTGGGTGGCGCTGTTATGGAGAGGGGGATCTGTGGGTGGCGCTGTTATGGAGAGGGGATCTGTGCACTGTTATGGGGAAAGGGATCTGTGCACTGTTATGCCCATAACAGTGCACAGATCCCTTTCCCCATAACAGTGCACAGATCCCCCCTCCCCATAGCAGTGCCATAGACCGATCCCCCTACCCATAAGAGCCCCGGCCCTGCTGCTCACAGCATCACTCACTGCATCTTTATTTTACCTTACAATCGTCACTAGGGATCGACCGATTATCGGTTTGGCCGATATTATCGGCCGATATTGAGGATTTTGAACGTTATCGGTATCGGCATCTATTTTGCCGATATACCGATAACGTATTGGTAACACAGAACGCGCTGCTCTCAGCGCGTTCTGTGTTCCCTCCGCAGCACAGGGGAGAAGGAAGCAGTGTCTCCTCCCCCTGTGATGCTGCTGCTGCCGCCAATAGCAGGAGAGGAGACAAGAGGAGGGGAGGGGCTGTGGCCGCTGCGCCACCAATGAAGATAAGCCTTTCATTCATTCATATACAGGAGGCGGGAGCTGGCTGCAGAATCACATAGCCGGCTCCCGACCTCTATGAACGGCAGCTGCGGTCCGCGGTAGTTAACTCCTCAGGTGCCGCGGATCGCAGCCACCGCTCATAGAGGTCGGGAGCCGGCTATGTGATTCTGCAGCCAGCTCCCGCCTCCTGTATATGAATGAATGAAAGACTCCTCTTCATTGGTGGCGCAGTGCGCCCCCCCCGAGCCCCCCAGTATTAATCATTGGTGGCGCAGTGCGCCCCCCACCCCAATGCCGGCCAATAGTAAAAACATTGGTGGCGCAGTGCGCCCCTCCCCCCCACCCAGTATTACTCATTGGTGGCAGTGGCCACAGGATCCCCTCTCCCCTGCTCCTCCGATCGGAGCCCCAGCAGTGTAAGCCTGGGGCTCCGATCGGTTACCATGGCAGCCAGGACGCTATTGAAGCCCTGGCTGCCATGATAAGCTCCATGCTGCTGTGTGCACAAAGCACAGAGCAGCAGGGACAGTGTGAGCTCCTATTCACCCTGATAGAGATCTATCAGGGGGAATAGGACAAGGGTTCTAGTCCCTAAGGGGGCTAAAGGTTAGTAAAAAAAAAATAAATACAAAAATATTAAGTATAAATGAAAAAGATTTATAAAAAAAAAAAATACACATTAACAATAAACCAAAATACACATTAACAATAAACATATTAATTTTCAGCAGATTTGTGTATGAATTTTTTTTTTTTCTCAAAAATGAAAATTCCCAGAATATCGGTATAAATTATCGGCTATCGGCCTGAAAGTTCACAAATTATCGGTATCGGTATCGGCCCTAAAAAATCAATATCGGTCGATCCCTAATCGTCACGCTCCAGTAAGAACTCTGCAGGCAGAGCGGAGGGCGGCGTAACGTCACTTACTCACGTGACGCACCTGCTCCGCCCACTTTATGAATGAAGGAGGCGGAGCAGGCGCGTCACGTGAGTAAGTGACGTTACGCGGCCTCCGCTCTGCCTGCAGAGTTGTTAGTTACTGGAGCCTCACGATTGTAAGGTAAAATAAAGATGCAGTGACAAAGTAAACCGCCCGCCCGGCGCCCGCCCGCAGATGGTGGGTGACAAATCCCACACCCCATATTTTCGGCCGATATGTAACAATATCGGCTGAAGTAGATTAGGTGCATTTTCGGCCGATATTTTCGGCTGCCGGAATTTCGGTGCACCCCTAGTCTAAAGGGGTGTTGAGAATTAGCCAACATATCCTGCTTGGAGGACATGTCTGAGCCCGAGCACCGCGCCAAAGTTTCTCAAGTAGCTCGGGACCTAACGCTAAACCTACCTCGGCCGTATGGGCAATACCAGGAGCCAGTGGGCGAATTACAGGCGCGCAAGGTCCGACTTTTTGCTGGGGATTGCCATTAGCAACGGGCCACAAGTGCAGGATCTGTTATAACGCAATTCCTAACCCAACCGAACCTGGTGAAGTCTGGGTTTGCTCATCCCTACTCAGGATAGGTCATGAATATTAGATCAGTAGGGATCGAACATCCGACACCCCCTTGATCAGCTGTCTACAAAAATGCCAACCTTTGGCCAGATTGTTTTTGGACAAAAAGTGCTGCATGCATGACATTTTGTCCTGCCGAAAGCCGGCATTTATGCCCGAAAAAGATCAGATACCATTATAGTTCATGGGAATCCAGTGGTGTGTGGCTGTATCCGGCTACCTCGGATATGGTGAATTCTGGTAGTCTGTTCCTCTGCTGTAACAGACAACGGGAGTTCACAAATCGTATGTGAACCTAGCATTAATCACAGTGGCCATTTCTTATTTTTAACTCTGCACAGCACCACCCCCATTCAGGCACTTGTCAGGAACTGCAATTCAGTCCTACTTACTGGAATGTGGTTGTGCAGTGTTTTAATACTGATGACCTATCCAAGGGATAGGTCTTGGTGGCACTCATGCGAGCACTACTTTCTCTTTAAATTTCCTGCATATGTTCTTGCTTATAGAGGCGACGAACTTCAAGTCAAGTGAAAGGGACAAACAATTGTAGCATCACTACCTCTTCAAATAGCTGATCTACAGAATGCTGGGGTAGGACCCCCAACGGTCTGATATTGATGACCTCTTGAGGATAGGTTATCAATATTAAATTACTGTACAACCCCTTTAAAAGAGTTCTTTAGCTTGCATGACCAACTTTTTGTTTCAAAAATGCTTTTGTTAAATGTAAAAAAAAAAAAGTTGACATATTAGGTATTGTCCCGTCCGTAACAACCTGCTCTATAAAAATACCACATGACCTAACCCCCCAGGTGAACACCGTAAAAAAAATAAAAAAAGACGTATTCAAAAAAGCCATTTTTTGTCACCTTACATCACAAAAAGTGTAATAGCAAGCGATCAAAAAGTCATATGCACCGCAAAATAGTGCCAATCAAACAATCTTCTCATCCCGCAAAAATGATACCCTACCTAAGACAATCGCCCAAAAAATTAAAAAAACTATGACTCTCAGACTATGGAGACACTAAAACATGATCATTTTTTTTTTGTTTCAAAAATATTATTGTGTAAAACTTAAATAAATAAGAAAAAAGTATACATATTAGGTATTGCTACGTCTGTAATGACCTGCTCTATAAAAATATCACATGACCTAACCCCTCAGGTGAACACCGTAAAAAAATAAAAAAAATGTCAAAAAAGCCATTTTTTTGTCACCTTACATCACAAAAAGTGTAATACCAAGCGATCAAAAAGTCATATGCACCCTAAAATAGTACCAATCAAACTGTCATCTCGTAATGAAAAGAATGAGCCCCTATATAAGACAGTTGCGCAAAAAATAAAAATATGGAGACACTAAAAAATCATATTTTTTTTTTAGAAATGCTTTATTATGTAAAACTGAAACAACCAACCAAAAAAGTAGTCATATTTGGTATTGTCGTGTCCGTAACAACCTGCTCTATAAAAATATCACATGATCTAACCTGTCAGATGAACATTGTAAATAACAAAAAATAAAAACAGTACCAAAACAGCTATTTTTTGTTACCTTGTCTCAGAAAAAGTGTAATATAGAGCAACCAAAAATTATATGTACCCTAAAATAGTACCAACAAAACTGCCACCTTTTCCCGTAGTTTCCAAAATTGGTTAATTTTTTGGGAGTTTCTACTCTAGAGGTGCATCAGGGGGTCTTCAAATGTGACATGGCAACTTAAAATTATCCCAGTGAAATCTGCTTTCCAAAAACCATATGACGTTCCTTTCCTTCTGCACCCTGCCGTGTGCCCATGTGCTTCTAAGCCAGGGATGGGCAAACTGCGGCTCAACAGCTGTTGTAAAACTACAACTCCCAGTATGCCCAGTCTGCCTACAGCTATTAGCCTACAGCAGGGCATGATGGGATTTGTAGTTTTACAACAGCTGGAGAGCCGCAGTTTGCCCATCCAGATTCTACGTCCCCAAAAAGTAAAATGACATTCACAAAATTATCCAAACATAAAGTAGACATATGGGAAATGTAAAATAATAACAATTATATGAGGTATCACTATCTGTTTTAAAAGCAGAGAAATTGAAATTTGGAAAGTTGCGAATTTTTCCATTTATTTTGTAAATTTGGTATTTTGTTTTAAATAAAAATGAAAAATATTGACTGAAATGTACCACTATGATGAAGTACAATGTGTCACGAGAAAACAGTCTCAGAATGGCCTGGATGAGTAAAAGCGTTCCAAAGTTATTACCACATAAAGTGACACATGTCAGATTTGGAAAAATCGGCCTGGGATTTAAGATGAAAAGTGGCTCGGTAGTGAAGGGGTTAAAGCTGACCTACAGCAGTGAAGAAAAATGGCTGGGTAGTTATGGAAACCTGGTGTAAAACTTTGTGTATGTAGAGACTAAGGGCCTGCGAGCTTCTATTGGCTGATAAGGGTCATGTGACCATGCTGCTATTAGCTAATACATTTTTTGGTAATATTTCAGGAACAGTACATGCTAGAGAGCTGAGATCTGGTCTAAAACCTTCCCGGACACCTGATGTACCTGTGTGCCAAATTTCGTGATTGTAAATGCGACAGTGTGGATTCCTTTAGCGGACATACATACACTCAGCTTTATATTATATATATATATATACAGTATCTCACAAGTACACCCCTCACATTTTTGTAAATTTTTTATAATATCTTTTCATGGGACAGTACTAAAGATATGACACCTTGATACAATGTAAAGTAGTCGGTGTACAGCTTTTATAACAGTGTAAATTTGGTGTGCCCTCAAAATAACACAACACAGCCATTAATGTCTAAACCGCTGGCAACAAAGGTGAGTACACCCTTAAGTGAAAATGCCCAAAATGTGCCCAATTAGCCATTTTCCCTCCCTGGTGTCATGTGACTCGTTAGTGTTGCAAGGTCTCAGGTGTGAATGGGGAGCAGGTGTGTTACATTTGGTGTTATCGCTCTCATGCTCTCTCATTGGTCACTGGAAGTTCAACATGGCACCTCATGGCAAAGAACTCTCTGAAGGATCTGAAAAAAAGAATTGTTGCTCTACACAAAGATGGCCGAGGCTATAAGAAGATTGCCAACACTCTGAAACTGATCTGCAGCATGGTGGCCAAGACCATACAGTGGTTTAACAAGACAGGTTCCATTCAGAACAGGCCTCGCCATGGTCTACCAAAGAAGTTGAGTGCACGTGCTTAGCGTCATATCCAGAGGTTATCTTTTCAAAATAGAAGTATGAGTGCTGCCAGCATTGCTGCAGAGGTTAAAGGGGTGGGGGGTCAGCTTGTCAGTGCTCAGACCATATGCCGCACACTGCATCAAATTGGTCTGCATGGCTGTCTTCCCAGAAGGAAGCCTCTTCTAAAGATTGTGCACAAGAATCCCCGCAAACAGTTTGCTGAAGACAAGCAGACTAAGGACATGGATTACTGGACCCATGTCTTGTGGTCTGATGAGACCAATATAAACTTATTTGGTTCAGATAGTCAAGCATGTGTGGTGGCAACCAGGTGAGGACTACAAAGACAAGTGTTTCTTGCCTACAGTCAAGCATGGTGGTGGGAATGTCATGGTTTGGGGCTGCATGAGTCCTGCCAGCTGTGGGGGGCTACAGTTCATTGAGGGGACCATTAACAACCTGTACTGTAAAAAACTGAAGCAGAGCATGATCCCCTCCCTTCGGAAACTAGGCCGCAGAGCAGTATTCCAACATAACAACCCCAAACACACCTCCAAGATGACCACTGCCGTGCTAAAGAAACTGAGGGTAAAGGTGCTGGTCTGGCCAAGCATGTCTCCAGACGTAAACCCTTTTATGCATCTGTGGGGCTTCAGAATGCAGTGAGGCTGCACTAAAGTGTCAGACCATAGAACAGTGGTGCTCACAGCTGATATAGACTCACCCACTATACTGAAAAAACAAATGTATACAAAAAGCTGGGCACTCACTGATACTTGGAACCAAACAGTATAATTGAATGTGCAATTGACAACAAAACAATAAAACTCCATACAATAAAATCCAGAGTTCATATATGGACCAATATCAATCTATAATCAAATATAAAAATCGATAAGGTTCGATAAAATGCATTAAAAGTATCGATAAAGAATCGTCCTGAGCAAAAATATTATTCCATATAGTCTCTAAACGCCAACTCTTCTTATGATTTGAGGACCAAACTCATAGTACGTGTGCGGCGTCCCGCTACACAGGCTCAAGATTATATCCAAAGTCAATTCAAACCACAGCGATCTTACAGGGATATTATGTTCATATGCCGTTAGTCCTGAGACACTAGTGCTGTAATAGTAATTAATACACTTACGTGTCCGCGATCTCACCCTTCGTTTATACCGCACTAATTCGCATCACATGCTGACCTGCAGACGTGTATCGATGTCGGTTAATCTCGTGACTGATGACGTCCTCTCATGGGCGGGCGGGTGGTTCAATCTTTCACGGCTTACGGCTTGTAGTTGATGATGACCCTGTATTGTTTCCTTAGTAAATGTTCGTGTAGCGGTGCTGTGGTGTAAGAGAAGATGAAAAATCTCATTTCTATAATTTGAAGTCCTCCTTGCTCAAGATCAGGGGGCGGTGGTATCAAACGCGTTTCGAGACTGTGTAGGAAGGGACGATGCACAGTTCCGAAATGCGTTTGATACCACCGCCCCCCGATCTTTAACAAGGAGGACTTCGAATTATAGAAATCTGATTTTTCATCTTCTCTTACACCACAGCACTGCTACACGAACATTTACTAAGGAAACAATACAGGGTCATCATCAACTACAAGCCGTAAGCCGTGAAAGATTGAACCGCCCGCCCGCCCATGAGAGGACGTCATCAGTCACGAGATTAACCGACATCGATACACGTCTGCAGGTCAGCATGTGATGTGAATTAGTGCGGTATAAACGAAGGGTGAGATCGCGGACACGTAAGTGTATTAATTTCTATTACAGCACTAGTGTCTCAGGACTAACAGCATATATACGGCATATGAACATAATATCCCTGTAAGATCGCTGTGGTTTGAATTGACTTTTGATATAATCTTGAGCCTGTGTAGCGGGACGCCGCACACGTACTATGAGTTTGGTCCTCAAATCATAAGAAGAGTTGGAGTTTAGAGACTATATGGAATAATATTTTTGCTCAGGACGATTCTTGATCGATACTTTTAATGCATTTTATCGAATCTTATCGATTTTTATATTTGATTATAGATTGATATTGGTCCATATGTGAACTCTGGATTTTATTGTATGGAGTTTTATTGTTGTTTTTTGATGCTGGAGGAGCGGAAGGTCTCTAACATCTACCAACTCTGTGATGTCATCATGGAGGAGTAGAAGAGGATTCCAGTGGCAACCTGTGAAACCCTAGTGAACTCTATGCCCAAAAGAGTTAAAGGGAACCTGTCACCGGGATTTTGGGTATAGAGCTGAGGACATGGGTTGCTAGATGGCCGCTAGCACATCCGCAATATCCAGTCCCCATAGCCCTGTGTGCTTTTATTGTGTAAAAAAAACGATTTGATACATATGCAAAATAACATTAGAGTCACATCTTACTTGTGTGACCAGAGAAGAGTCATATTTTCAAGCTCTGACTCATCTCAGGTTAATTTGCATATGTATCAAATCGTTTTTTATACACAATAAAAGCACACAGAGCTATGGGGACTGAGTATTGCGGATGTGCTAGCGGACATCTAGCAACCCATGTCCTCAGCTCTATACACAAAATCCCGGTGACAGGTTCCCTTTAACCACTTAAGGACCACAGGTTTATACCCCCCTAAAGACCAGGCCCTTTTTTACAAATCGGCACTCCACAACTTTAGCGGTTTATTGCTCGGTCACGCAACTTACCACCCAAATGAATTTTACCTCCTTTTCTTCTCACTAATAGAGCTTTCATTTGGTGGTATTTCATTGCTGCTGACATTTTTACTTTTTTTGTTATTAATCGAAATTTAAAGATTTTTTTGCAAAAAAAATGACATTTTTCACTTTCAGTTGCAAAATTTTGCAAAAAAAACGACATCCATATATAAATTTTTCTCTAAATTTATTGTTCTACATGTCTTTGATAAAAAAAAAATGTTTGGGTAAAAAAAAATGGTTTGGGTAAAAGTTATAGCGTTTACAAACTATGGTACAAAAATGTGAATTTCCGCTTTTTGAAGCAGCTCTGACTTTCTGAGCACCTGTCATGTTTCCTGAGGTCCTACAATGCCCAGACAGTACAAACACCCCACAAATGACCCCATTTCGGAAAGTAGACACCCTAAGGTATTCGCTGATGGGCATAGTGAGTTCATAGAACTTTTTATTTTTTGTCACAAGTTAGTGGAAAATGATGATTTTTTATTTTATTTTATTTTTTTTTCTTACAAAGTCTCATATTCCACTAACTTGTGACAAAAAATAAAAACTTCTTTGAACTCACTATGCCCATCAGCGAATACCTTGGGGTGTCTTCTTTCCAAAATGGGGTCACTTGTGGGGTAGTTATACTGCCCTGGCATTCTAGGGGCCCAAATGTGTGGTAAGTAGTTTGAAATCAAAATGTGTAAAAAATGACCGATGAAATCCGAAAGGTGCTCTTTGGAATGTGGGCTCCTTTGCCCACCTAGGCTGCAAAAAAGTGCCACACATGTGGTATCGCCGTACTCAGGAGAAGTTGGGGAATGTGTTTTGGGGTGTCATTTTACATATACCCATGCTGGGTGAGAGAAATATCTTGGTCAAATGCCAACTTTGTATAAAAAAATGGGAAAAGTTGTCTTTTGCCAAGATATTTCTCTCACCCAGGATGGGTATATGTAAAATGACACCCCAAAACACATTCCCCAACCACATGTGTGACACTTTTTTGCAGCCTAGGTGGGCAAAGGGGCCCATATTCCAAAGAGCACCTTTCGGATTTCACTGGTCATTTTTTACACATTTTGATTTCAAACTCCTTACCACACATTTGGGCCCCTAGAATGCCAGGGCAGTATAACTACCCCACAAGTGACCCCATTTTGGAAAGAAGACACCCCCAGGTATTTCGTGTTGGGCATAGTGAGTTCATGGAAGTTTTTATTTTTTGTCACAAGTTAGTGGAATATGAGACTTTGTAAGGGGAAAAAAAAAAATCATCATTTTCCGCTAACTTGTGACAAAAAATATAAAATTCTAGGAACTCGCCATGCCCCTCACGGAATACCTTGGGGTGTCTTCTTTCCAAAATGGGGTCACTTGTGGGGTAGTTATACTGCCCTGGCATTTTCCAGGGGCCCTAATGTGTGGTAAGTAGGTAAATGACCTGTGAAATCCTAAAGGTGCTCTTTGGAATGTGGGCCCCTTTGCCCACCTAGGCTGCAAAAAAGTGTCACACATGTGGTATCGCCGTATTCAGGAGAAGTTGGGCAATGTGTTTTGGGGTGTCTTTTTACATATACTCATGCTGGGTGAGAGAAATATCTTGGCAAAAGACAACTTTTCCCATTTTTTTATACAAAGTTGACATTTGACCTAGCATGGGTATATGTATACCTAGCATGGGTATATGTAAAATGACAAGTTAGTGGAATATGAGACTTTGTAAGAAAAAAATAATAATTTCCGCTAACTTGGGCCAAAAAAATGTCTGAATGGACAGAGGGGTGAAAATGTAAGGACAGGGGGGTGATCAATGACAGGGGGGTGATCAGGGAGTCTATATGGGGTGATCACCCTCCTGTCATTGATCACCCCCCCCTATAAGGCTCCATTCAGATGTCCGTATGTGTTTTGCAGATCCGATCCATGTATCCGTGGATCCGTAAAAATCATACGGACATCTGAATGCAGCCTGACAGGGGGCGTGATCAATGACAGGGGGGTGATCAATGACAGGGGGGTGATCAGGGAGTCTATATGGGGTGATCACCCCCCCTGGAAGGCTCCAGGGAGACGCCTGTATGTGTTTTGCGGATCCGATCCATCTATCGGTGGATCCGTAAAAATCATGCGGACGTCTGAATGGAGCTTTACAGGGGGGTGATCAATGACAGGGGGGTGATCAGGGAGTCTATATGGGGTGATCACCACAGTCATTGATCACGCCCCTGTAAGGCTCCATTCAGACGTCCGTATGCGTTTTGCGGATCCGATCCATCTATCAGTGGATCCGTAAAAATCATGCGGACATCTGAATGGAGCTTTACAGGGGGGTGATCAATGACAGGGGGGTGATCAGGGAGTCTATATGGGGTGATCACCACAGTCATTGATCATGCCCCTGTAAGGCTCCATTCAGACGTCCGTATGCGTTTTGCGGATCCGATCCATCTATCAGTGGATCCGTAAAAATCATGCGGACATCTGAATGGAGCTTTACAGGGGGGTGATCAATGAGAGGGGGGTAATCAATGACAGGGGGGTGATCAGGGAGTCTATATGGGGTGATCAAGGGTGAATAAGGGGTTAATAAGTGACAGGGGGGGGGGGGGGTGTAGTGTAGTGGTGCTTGGTGCAACATATTACTGAGCTACCTGTGTCCTCTGGTGGTCGATCCAAACAAAGAGGACCACCAGAGGACCAGGTAGCAGGTATATTAGACGCTGTTATCAAAACAGCGTCTAATATACCTGTTAGGGGTTAAAAAAAACACATCTCCAGCCTGCCAGCGAACGATCGCCGCTGGCAGGCTGGAGATCCACTCTCTTACCTTCCGTTCCTGTGAGCGCGCGCGCCTGTGTGCGCGCGTTCACAGGAAATCTCGGCTCACGCGAGATGACGCCAATCGGCGTTAGCGTAGCCTGGGGGAGCCGCCGCGATGACGCCTTTCGGCGTTACAGTTGCGGCAAGTGGTTAAGGCAGTGCTGGAAAATAATGGTGGTCACACAAAATATTGACATTTGGGCACAATTTGGCCATTTTTAACTTAGGGTAGTACTCACTTTTGTTGCGAGCGGTTTAGACATCAATGGCTGTGTGTCGAGTTATTTTGAGGGCACAACTAATTTACACTGTAATACAAGCCGTACACTGACTACATTACATTGTATCAAAGTGTCAGATCTTCAGTGTTGTCCCATGAAAAGATAGAATAAAATATTTGTAAAAATGTCAGGGGTGTACTCACTTTTGTGAGATACTGTGTGTGTGTGTAATATATATATACACTGCTCAAAAAAATAAAGGGAACACAAAAATAACACATCCTAGATCTGAATTAATTAAATATTCTTCTGAAATACTTTGTGCTTTACATAGTTGAATGTGCAGACAACAAAATCACACAAAAAAAAAAATATGGAAATCAAATTTTTTAACCCATGGAGGTCTGGATTTGGAGTCACCCTCAAAATTTAAGTGGAAAAACACACTACAGGCTGATCCAACTTTGATGTAATGTCCTTAAAACAAGTCAAAATGAGGCTCAGTAGTGTGTGTGGCCTCCACGTGCCTGTATGACCTCCCTACAACGCCTGTGCATGCTCCTGAAGAGGTGGCGGATGGTCTCCTGAGGGATCTCCTCCCAGACCTGGACTAAAGCATCTGCCAACTCCTGGACAGTCTGTGGTGCAACGTGACGTTGATGGATAGAGCGAGACGTGATGTCCCAGATGTGCTCAATTGGATTCAGGTCTGGGGAACGGGCGGGCCAGTCCATAGCATCAATGCCTTCGTCTTGCAGGAACTGCTGACACACTCCAGCCACATGAGGTCTAGCATTGTCTTGCATTAGGAGGAACCCAGGGCCAACCGCACCAGCATATGGTCTCACAAGGGGTCTGACTCTGAGAATCTCATCTCGGTACCTAATGGCAGTCAGGCTACCTCTGGCGGCGAGCACATGGAGGGCTGTGCGGCCCTCCAAAGAAATGCCACCCCACACCATTACTGTCCCAATGCCAAACCGGTCATGCTGGAGGATGTTGCAGGCAGCAGAACGTTCTCCATGGCGTCTCCAGACTCTGTCACGTCTGTCACATGTGCTCAGTGTGAACCTGCTTTCATCTGTGAAGAGCACAGGGCGCCAGTGGCGAATTTGCCAATCTTGGTGTTTTCTGGCAAATGCCAAACGTCCTGCACGGTGTTGGGCTGTAAGCACAACCCCCACCTGTGGACGTCGGGCTCTCATATCACCCTCATGGAGTCTGTTTCTGACCGTTTGAGCAGACACATGCACATTTGTGGCCTGCTGGAGGTCATTTTGCAGGGCTCTGGCAGTGCTCCTCCTGTTCCTCCTTGCACAAAGGCGGAGGTAGCGGTCCTGCTGCTGGGTTGTTGCCCTCCTACGGCCTCCTCCACGTCTCCTGATGTACTGGCCTGTCTCCTGGTAGCGCCTCCATGCTCTGGACACTACGCTGACAGACACAGCAAACCTTCTTGCCACAGCTCGCATTGATGTGCCATCCTGGATAAGCTGCACTACCTGAGCCACTTGTGTGGGTTGTAGACTCCGTCTCATGCTACCACTAGAGTGAAAGCACCGCCAGCATTCAAAAGTGACCAAAACATCAGCCAGGAAGCAAAGGAACTGAGAAGTGGTCTGTGGTCACCACCTGCAGAACCACTCCTTTATTGGGGGTGTCTTGCTAATTGCCTATAATTTCCACCTGTTGTCTATCCCATTTGCACAACAGCATGTGAAATTGATTGTCACTCAGTGTTGCTTCCTAAGTGGACAGTTTGATTTCACAGAAGTGTGATTGACTTGGAGTTACATTGTTACATTGTGTTGTTTAAGTGTTCCCTTTATTTTTTTGAGCAGTGTATGTGTATATATATATATATATATATATAGAAAAAATGTGGGGGATTGAGTCAGCACAACCTGTATGTAGGTGCACATCACTATGGCGAAATACATATACAAACGGAAAATGCAAATGTGATCGCACTCTACATCCAGCAATTTGCCTCCATGCTGGATGAGACATTGGTGTACATTTTGGCCAAAGCGTAATAAGCCACTTACCACGTCAAGGTTGCCTCATTTGAGTGGTCCCTAACACTAGTTCCTACCTGTTTATGGGCCATGACAGCCACACAAAATCCAGGGAATGCAGGTCAGCGTGCACACCAAGCACACTCTGCATTTAACCCCGCCCGGTGCCATTACAGCTTTCATCGGATCCAGGGATGCAAGTACCAACATGCACGCTGAGCCCACCATATACTTCTCCTGGAGCCAAATGGCTACTGGTAGGTTCTATATAAGCAGACTCAGTTTTATACTGACTTTAAAACCAGCCTCCAGGACAGATTGACTGGTCAGGTGTGCAATGACTCCAAGGAGATCGCCACGCCTCCAATATATACTGCAAAGAAAAAATGTGGGGGGTTGAGTCAGCACAACATGTATGTAGGTGCACATCACTATGGCGAAATACATATACAAACGGAAAATGCAAATACATGCATATACCGTATATAGTGTCACATGTTAGAAATTTCTTTGTTCTTTATACAATTCTACCTCCGTTTTCATTGCTCCTTCTATACCTGCTGTTCTAAGATGCTCAGAAGTTAAAATGTCTTGGGATGAGAAAAAATACAACAGTTTAATTATCTCTAATTAGTATTAATGAAAAGAACAGAGTCAGATTGGTGCAAATAGCGGCTGTTATCTTCACAGCTGTTTTTTTTTCTTATCAAAAAGCTGTAGATAATTGCCTAATAATAACTTGTTCCTAAAATGAGTCTCCTACAGAAAGATAATGAACATGTTTACAGGTCACCATCATGAATTTTTAAAATGGCCCTCGCCCTATTTATTTCAGACAGATTATGGATAATTTTTATTATTTTCTGCCTACAAAACTTCAAGTCAGGAATTAAAAATAAATATCTGGTTTTGGGCCTTTTTGTGGCTTTTAACCTCCCCCCCCCCCCTTAATGAAAAGGTCTTAAAAGGGATGACTTGTGGTAATTTTGTTTAAAAAAGAGTTGAAGGATACAGTCACATAAGCAGCAACAGATCTGGCAGACTGTTGCCGGAGTCTGCAGTTCACTGGCAGATCTCCATTGGCTGTACTGGGGTCTGGTGTTGATCTGACTGTTTTGCGGCATAAATAATGTGTTGCAGACAAATACTGCTGCATGCTGCGGTTTTTGTCTGGTCAACAGCTGGCATTTATGTCAGAACAAGCTACCGTAAGAACCTGCCGGATTTGAACTGCAACTGTGATTGTACCCTTAAAGGGGTTGTCTGAGTTACTTACTTATTCTTAGGGCTGTTTCACACAGGCGAGTCCATTGCGGGAATGACGCACCGTGTGTGAGCGTGGTCCTCTGCTGTGCGAATGGCATTATATTGATTTATAATGCTGTGTGTCTCTGCTTGACCTTACTGATCACAATGACTGCTTTATGCCTATTCTATGACCTCAGATATTCCACCATTTACCGATCAGTCCTTTCTTTTTCTGTGAAGGAAAAAACAAAGCCTTATATAATTACAAGTAGTTTTAGTAGAAATACAATAAATCTGTGGTATTACATCCATTCTACTATATTCCAAACCTTCCTATGGGGACAGTACAGCACCCGTCTTGCAGCCATTGTCATGGAAATCCATAGATGAATCTTATGAGTGGGCTGAGCACGATTAGGTGGAGCATTGTGCAGGCACCTGGGCATATTTGGTAGGAACGCTGGGTAGACTTAATACACCAAATGCAAGACCTGTTAGTATGGAATTTCCATTTTTCCAACATCCGACCAAAACAATCCCAAACAATGTTATACTGAAATCTGTAATAATTATTCCTACATTTGATTACCGGTAATTCTGATTGTTGGAATTTTGCTCCTGGATTGACCAATTACGCTTTAAAATGTTTCTCGGTCACATGCAGTAATGTTATATTTGTAGCCCTTAGTTTAATGGGAAAAGTGTGACGATCTGTATTTTTCCGTGATATGATTCTGGAGACTTTTTGATCAATTTTGTTTGTGGAAGATGAGGCGACAAGTTTTCTTTTCTAAGGCCGAATGCACACGGCCGTGTTCCGCGGCCGAGAGCGGTCCGTGGTATGCCGGGCTGGATTCCTGTTCAGAGCAGGAGCGCACGGCGTCATTGCTTGCTATGACGCCGTGCACTTTATGCTGCCGCTGCTGTACAGTAATACACTCATATAGTGTATTACTGTAGTGCAGCGGCGGCATGAAGCGCACGGCGTCATAGCAACCAATGACGCCGTGCGCTCCTGCTCTGAACAGGAATCCAGCCCGGCATACCACGGACCGCTCTCGGCCGCGGAACACGGCTGTGTGCATTCGGCCTAATGACATAAACTGTATGGGATAAATATGTTTATATTTTAATAGTTCGGGCATTGTGGGATGCGTTGATGCCTATGATCTTTATTTTTTTTATTGTTTTTATTTTTAACCTGGGGAAAGATGAGTTGATTTGAATTTTTATATATTTACTTTTATATATAAAAAAAAAATTTTGGCTTATTTTAGGGACCTCAGCATGCCATTTCTTTTCAGTAATGGGATTTAATGCATTACTGAATAGAAAATTCTGTATATTCCAATGCAGTTCTGACACCTGCAGGTCTGCATTGGAATATACCTGTGGTTTCTATCAGAGCCTCCAGAAGGCTCCGGTCTTTCACAACCAACGAACTGTTTCCCTGATCACTGCATGAGGATGTCGTTTAAACCCCATAAAAAATAAAATAAGTTATTTAGCCCCTTCCTGATGCAGCGATTTTTGGTTTTTTCGTTTTTAATTTTTGCTCCCTGCATTCATAGAGCCACAGCTTTTTTATTTGTTCGTTCACATAGCCATCTGAGGGTTTATTTTTTGTGGGAAAAGTTGTACTTTCTAATGCCACCATTTATTTTTGTGTAGGATTTAGTGGGAAGCAGGAAAGAAAATCCAAATGGGGTGGAATTGGGAAAAAAAACTGCAATTCCGCCACAGTTTTATTACTTTTGATCACTTTTTATAAAATTTTATTTGGGAGGTAAAGTGATGAAATCAGCCATTTTTATTTTTGTTTCCATTTCACCATATGGGCTATATATATATATATATACACACACAAAATATTTTTTATAGTATGGGCATTTTCGCACGCGGTGATTTTTTTAAATTGTTTATTTATTTGATGTTGTAGAAATGGGGTTGGTTTTTATATATATTTTTTTATATTTTTCAAAACTTTTTTTTTTTTACTTTTTGTTAGGTACCAAAGTGGAATCATCAACAATTTGTATAGAATAATGGCATTTTCTCCATTATACTGTACAGAAATAGGTATATTGCAGTTCAGTGCTGCCATCTGCTAGCCTGAACTGTAATATACAAGTAATAGCCGGGAAGCTTAGTACAGGCTCAGACTCATTACATGCATTAAACGCTTTCCCTGATCTCTGCCGAAAGAAAGTGTTCCTGTGTTTCCGGGTTTTAGCCCCCTCAGACGCTGTGGTCACATTCAACCAGGGCATCTGAGGAGTTAAATGTCTGCAGTTGGCATTACCGCCAATTGTGAACATTAGACACAGGAGTCTGTTGTATGAAACAGCAGGCACCCGCTCGCTATGGCGCTCCAGAGCAAGTGCAATCTTTCCATCCTGTACGGTGGATGTCGTGAAAGGGTCAATATGTTCCCCAATATGGTACTTAAGAAAACTAAAATTACAACTCGTCACATAAAATTCAAGGTCTCATTAAGTTAAATTAAATAAAAAATTAAAAAAAAGTTATAACTACTAGAACACAGTGGGGGAGAAATATATTAAGACTAAAATTTATGTCACTAAAATGCGCCTCAGTCGCCTGAGTTGTTTGCCAACTATATTTACTTCAGACATAAATTCAAAGTGTACAATAAAAAGTGACATTTTCTCAAGGGATTTTTCCAACTGGTTCTGCACTTTGTTTTAACTGTTGATCTATCCTCTGGATAGATCATCAGCATCTGATCGGCAGGGATCCGACACCAGGGACCCCCACCGATCAGCTGTTTGAGAAAGCAGCGGCGCTGCAGCAGCGCCGCGGCCTTCTCACCGTTTACCGCTGCCCCAGAGTCATCACGACTAGTATCAACTGGCCTGGGCGCGGCTAAGCTCTGTTCAAGTGAACGAAGCTTATCCGCGCCCAGGCCAGTTGATACTAGTCGTGACGTCACTGGGCCAGCGGTAAACAGTGAGAAGGCCGCGGCGCTGCTGCCTTCTCAAACAGCTGATCGGTGGGACCCCCGCCGATCAGATGCTGATGATCTATCAAGAGGATAGATCATCAGTTAAAACAGACTGCAGAACCCCTTTAATGTGACTGTTAAGAGGTTAATGTGAAAAATTAAAATCGGATACATAATAAATGACAATTCTTATCTAATACACATGGGTCCAGAGCTCTGACATTGCTCCAATTGCTCTGCTAGGTTTATTTTAAGCTGGCATCTCAGGATGCGGGTCTTTTTCAGGGGGCATGTCCTTTCGCTGCATCTCTCTCCCTGTAACTGTCACAGCTTTTAACAAAAGATATGTCTGGTGGCAGTTGAAGAACGGAACTGAACATGTACGTCCATCTCAGCAAGGCGGACAGACATATGAGGAAAAGAGCTAACAGCAGGTGGCGCTATACAGATACATTTTATTGAATAACTCAGTGGCTATACTAAGTTTTTTAATTACATGCAATTAGTAAAGTATCTAGTTTCAGACCCTGGTTTGAAAAATGTAGAATATTTTTTGTGACAATCCCTTTAATATATATATATGCATTTGTATCATTTCAAGTACGGTAGTTACTTCATTTTAAATTGTATATATTTCTAAAGAGCTGAGAAGTACGATAATATATAGATTTTTAAAAGGCGAGCAAAATTGCTTTTCCTAATACAAAAGCTGAAGCCACAGGCATTGTTCAATGATGTATTTATTTCCTAGATAAAAGCCATCACATTGCATGCTATGAGATATTTATGCCTTTCTTAACAGCTTGGGAAGGAGGGCTCAACAGTTACAGGGCTGATTATTATACTTCTAAGACCACTTCTGCTTATATTATGCAATGTGTAATCTTTCTGACTGTTTTACCTAAAATGAGCAAATAACTAATTACACAGATATTCATATGTATGACAGACATGGAAAACACAATCCTATTGTGAAAAAAGACCAGATGCAATTCATTATTCATTAAATGACCATAGCAATGTAAAATTCTTTACTCAAAGTCACCAGATTCCAACCTGTTCATTCTTCCTAACTTAGTGGCGGGGGCGGATTAGGAACTAAAAGTGGCCATGGGAAAAAAAAACGTAAAAGTGGCCCCATGTTGTAGGTAGATCCAAACTTAGAGAAGGCGGGACAACATAATTATGCAGGTGTCAGCAATAACATAGTGCAGCGTAAAATACTGCCCCAGCTGAACTAAACACTACAGTGCAGTACAAAATACTGCCACCTGCTGCACAGTATTCAACTGTATCGCTGTCTTGAAGATAGATGCAGTTGAATTCAGGAGGACACCTGCGGCTGCTGGCCAGGTGAGTAGAAGAGAATCAGATCATTATATACCTGGCTGGCAGCCCTGAGGAGGGTTTGGGTGCCCCTCCTAGTCATCGGCCTACAGGGAAATTTCCCTGTAGATTCTGTGGCCAATCCGCCCCTGCTAAGTGGAGAATCCTTGGGTCGGGAGGCTTTAGGGGGTAAAGGCCCATTTACATGAGTCAAAGATATGGACAATCATGGGGTATAAACATGCAGACATTGGGCGACTGAGGCCCTTAAAGGGTTTCTGTCACCCCACTAAAGTGATTTTTTTTTTTGGGCTAGTTAAATTAGTTATATAGCGATATATTAAAATATAATAGTGTTCCTTACTTTGATCCAGCAGTTTAGTCAAAAAACGAAGTTTTATCATATGCAAATTCGGTCTCTACCAGCAAGTAGGGCGTCTACTTGCTGGTAGCTGCTGCAGAAATCCGCCCCCTCCTCTTGTTGATTGACAGGGCCAGCCGGGATCTCCTCCTCCGGCCAGCCCTGTCGGCATTTCAAAAATCGCGCGCCCGTGTTGAATCTGCGCAGGCGCTCTGAGATGAGGAGGCTCGTCTCCTCAGAACTCCCTCAGTGCCCCTGCGCCGATGACGTCTTCTATTTCGATGATGTCATCGGCGCAGGCGCACTGAGGGAGCTCTGAGGAGACGAGCCTCCTCATCTCAGAGCGCCTGCGCAGATTCAACACGGGCGCGCGATTTTTGAAATGCCGACAGGGCTGGCCGGAGGAGGAGATCCCGGCTGGCCCTGTCAATCAACAAGAGGAGGGGGCGGATTTCTGCATCAGCTACCAGCAAGTAGCCGCCCTACTTGCTGGTAGAGACCGAATTTGCATATGATAAAACTTTGTTTTTTGACTAAACTGCTAAATCAAAGTAAGGAACACTATTATATTTTAATATATCGCTATATAACTAATTTAACTAGCCCAAAAAAAAAAAATCACTTTAGTGGGGTGACAGAAACCCTTTAAAGGGCATCTGTCAGCAGATTTGTACCTATGACACTGGCTGACCTGTTACATGTGCGCTTGGCAGCTGAAGGCATCTGTGTTAGGGCTCATGCACACAAACGTTTTTTGCGTTTTGTATACGGGCCGTATTTTGATTCCGTATACGGAACCATTCATTTCAATGGGTCCCCAAAAGGTGCGGACAGCACTCTGTGTGCTGTCCGCAAAACGGGCAAGAATAGGCATTTCTATAATAGGCCTCCTGTTCCGTTCCGCAAATTGCGGAAGGCACACGGGGCGGCATCCGTTTTTTGTGGACCGCAAAAAACGTAACGGTTGTGTGCATGAGCCCTTAGTCTCATGTTCGTATGCGCCTGCATAGCTCATTTGCATATATTAAAACATAATTTTTCTCAGCAATGCGGGCACATATGAACATGGGACCAACACAGATGCCTTCAGCTGCCAAGTGCACATGTAACAGGTCAGCCAGTGTCCTAGGTAGAAATCTGCCAACAGATGCCCTTTAAAACAAAAGTTTTATTAAATAAAAATAATCTTCATGTTAAAAAATACACCTTTTTTCCCATAAAAAAAAACATAGCTTTTCAATGGAAAAAATTGCAAAATGCCAAGTGCACATGTAACAGGTCAGCCAGTGTCATAGGTACAAATCTGTTGACAGATGCCCTTTAAGTCATCATTTATCGGCTGCAAAATGTCCTGTGTGAACATGGATATACTGCCGTCAAATAAGGAATCTGTATGGAAAAAACAATCTCAGTAACGATTGTTCCTTTCCCTGCAAAAGGGATGATTGCCACATGTAAATGCAGCTACTCCCTCTGCTCACTGATCAGGCAATTATCTGCAATGAACGGTTCCTTCACGTTTATTGCCTGTGTGTCTGCCCTTGTAAACGGATCCTAAGGCTTTTCACGGAGCAGCATATCATTGACTTTACATGTTTATGTAGTGTATCCAACAATATATTTTCTCCTAAAGGGTGTGTATTAGACCAGAAGAAAAGGCTTATACAGTCAGGTCCATAAATATTGGGACATCAACACAATTCAACTTTTTTTGGCTCTATACACCACCACAATGGATTTAAAATGAAACGAACAAGATGTACTTTAACTGCAGACTGTCAGCTTTAACTTGTTAAGGGACCAAAAGTAATGGGACAATTGGCTTCTCAGCTGTTCCATGGCCAGGTGTGTGTTATTCCCTCATTATCCCAATTACAATGAGCAAATAAAAGGTCCAGAGTTCATTTCAAGTGTGCTATTTGCATTTGGAATCTGTTGCTGTCAATTCTCAAGATGAGATCCAAAGAGCTGTCACCATCAGTGAAGCAAGCCATCATTAGGCTGAAAAAACAAAACAAACCCATCAGAGAGATAGCAAAAACATTAGGCGTGGCCAAAACAACAGTTTGGAACATTCTTAAAATGAAGGAACGCACCGGTGAACTCAGCAACACCAAAAGACCAGGAAGACCACGGAAAACAACTGTGGTGGATGACTGAAGAATTCTTTCCCTGTTGAAGGGTGTTTTCTTCACAACAGTTGGCCAGATCAAGAACACTCTCCAGGAGGTAGGTGTATGTGTGTCAAAGTCAGCAATCAAGAGAAGACTTCACCAGAGTGAATACAGAGGGTTCACCACAAGATGTAAACAATTGGTGAGCTTTAAAAACGGGAAGGCCAGATTAGAGTTTGCCAAACGACATCTAAAAAAGCCTTCACAGTTCTGGAACAACATCCTATGGACAGATGAGACCAAGATCAACTTGTTCCAGAGTGATGGGAAGAGAAGAATATGGAGAAGGAAAGAAACTGCTCATGATCCTAAGCACACCACCTCATCAGTGAAGCATGGTGGTGGTAGTGTCATGGCGTGGGCATGTATGGCTGCCAATGGAACTGGTTCTCTTGTATTTATTGATGATGTGACTGCTGACAAAAGCAGCAGGAGGAATTCTGAAGTGTTTCGGGCAATATTATCTGCTCATATTCAGCCAAATGCTTCAGAACTCATTGGACGGCGCTTCACAGTGCAGATGGACAATGACCCAAAGCATACTGCAAAAGCAACCAAAGATTTTTTTAAGGGAAAGAAGTGGAATGTTATGCAATGGCCAAGTCAATCACCGGACCTGAATCCGATTGAGCATGCATTTTACTTGCTGAAGACAAAACTGAAGGGAAAATGCCCTAAGAACAAGCAGGAACTGAAGACAGTTGCAGTAGAGGCCTGGCAGAGCATCACCAGGGATGAAACCCAGCGTCTGGTGATGTCTATGCGTTCCAGACTTCAGGCTGTAATTGACTGTAAAGGATTTGCAACCAAGTATTAAAAAGTGAAAGTTTGATTTATGATTATTATGTCCCATTACTTTTGGTCCCTTAACAAGTAGGAGGCACATATACAAACTGTTGTAATTCCTACACCGTTGACCTGATTTGGATGTAAATACACTCAAATTAAAGCTGACAATCTGCAGTTAAAGCACATCTTGTTTGTTTCCTTTCAAATCCATTCTGGTGGTGTATAGAGCCAAAAATGTTAGAATTGTGTCGATGTCCCAATATTTATGGACCTGACTGTATATGCTGTATATGTTTTTTTTTTAAACAGATACAGTTCCACTGTTTTCTGTGGAAAGTGCAGCTCCTTTCTGTTCAAATGAATCTTTACATTTAGGGTGAATTAACACCTGTTTTTTTAAAGGACATCTGTCAGCAGTTTTGTACCTATGGTACTGACTGACCTGTTACATGTGCGCTTGGCAGCTGAAGACATCTGTGTTGGTTCCATGTTCATATGTTCCTGTATTGCTGGGAAAAATTACGTTTTAATACATGCAAATGAGCCTGTAGGAGCAACGGGGGCGTTGTTGTTACACCTAGGGGCTCTGCTTTCTCTGCAGCTTCCGCGCCCACTCCACTTTGATGGACAGGGTCAGGCAGTGAAAACTTCATTGCACCTGAGAATGTTTTACACCTGATGATCTATGATTGATGTTTCATCAATCAATGTGCAGAGGACACGGCAGTTGCAGAGAGATCAGAACCTCTAGGTGTAATAGCAACGCCCCTGTTGCTCTTAGAGGCTCATTTGCATATATCAAAACTTCATTTTTCTCAGCAATGCGGGCACATATGAGCATGGGACCAACACAGATGTCTTCAGCTGCCAAGTGCACATGTGACAGGTCAGACAGTGTCATAGGTACAAATCTGCTGACAGATGCCCTTTAAGACTTTTGCCACTCTTTTTTTTTTTTCAGGAACAAACAAACATCTCCTCCACATGTTAACTGTAAGTAAGTCAATGGGAATTTTGATAAACACTTGCATCTTTTGTAGTGGAATTTTTTTTCATCGTGGTGGCTTTTTAGGGTCATTGCCTTTTTTCCCCATAGTCTTCTCTCTAGGGGAAAAAACAAATGTCGGATAAAAATGAATGTCAACAATGAATTGACTTAAACAGGAAGGAGCCGTCCCATTCACTTCAGGAGCTGAAATTACACCTAGTCGCCACTGCAATGTCAACGGGGAGCAGGTAAACAGTGAAGAGAAGGCAGCACTGGTATGAGCGCTGCGTTCTCTTCAAACAGCTGATCGGCAGGGGTCCCGAGAGTCTGACCCCCACTGATCTGATATTGATTACTTTTCCTGAGGATAGGTCTTCAATATAAAAAAAAAAAAAAGCTGACAACCCCTTTAACAAATGTTAGGGAAAGTTTACTTTTTAAAACAGGTTGATCTGTAAGTCCAATACTCATTTTAGCAAAATAATGAAACATTTCCTCCGCTTTTATTTCAATATTCAATTTAGATAAAATGGCTGTTTTGGAATTACTTGTGCTCTGTGTAGTAGAAAGTATTCCATTAAAACCCAGTTTAACAGAACGCTAGCTAGTCAACGTTAATTCCCACTGCGCTCCTTAAAACACTGTTATTGCTGTATGCTTATTACAAAGATGATAGCTCCATGATACCAATAGGGGTTTCAAACAGGAGCATTTGTTTTCAGCACTATGTCTGATTATTATGTCGGATTCTAACAATTTTGAAATGCAAGGTAATTTGTTTTCCTTTTTATTAGTAGAACCTAGTGAGCCCTTTTTATTTAGGGGGATGTGACGGTTATCTTCGAGATCTTTTCTCCTCCGACAGCTTCATGCTGAGATTTCTAATGAATCTGTAACTATAGAAGTAGTTACTCTTTTTCCATGTAGCTTGGAACATTCAACTACACAAAACAGGCTGTCAGAAAACAGCAAAGCAGAGGAAACCGTCTTGTCCTCGAGGAAATAAAAACACTATTTATTTTCAATGTAAAGTGACTGCTAGTTTGTAAAATAAATACAGGAGTTCAGCTTATTATCAGGCTGTGTATCTCCCATCTCCCTGAACAGTGTTAATTTATCAGGCCTGCTTTTGTTGTATTCGATATATTTGCATGCAATTATTATTATAATTTTTTGGGGGGAGATCAGTTTCTATACATTTTCCATCTTACCCTTTCCTTGTTCTAGTAGGAATTAATTTTTTCCCCAGAAAATGTAATCATTAAAGAGTATTTCAACAGAACATAAAAACTTCATAATGGGAAGATCTAGGTGACTACCAACATCACTTCCATTGCAGCCAGTGTCAGACTGGGGTTCCTTGTGTCCAGTGTCCACCATTGTTAATTATTCTTGTGTCCAACCCCTATATCATCAATCTTAATAGGTTTTGAATCAAATAAATAAACCCTACTGGCAAGTGAGGCAGCTCCAAATGTTTTTCTTTTGTTCTGGATCTTTGGGGCTATGATATTGGAGCCTGGGCCCACTGGAGAATTCTCTTCTGGGCCAGTCTGACTCTGACTGCAATTTACGTAGTTAATACGTTTTAAAAACAGACATACAGTCAGGTCCATAAATATTGGGACATCTACGCAATTCTAACATTTTTGCCTCTATACACCACCACAATAGATTTGAAATGAAACGAACAAGATGTGCTTTAACTGCAGACTCTCCGCTTTAATTTGAGAGTATTTACATCCAAATCAGGTGAACGGTGTAGGAATTACAGTTCTGGAACAACATCCTATAGACAGATGAGACCAAGATCGACTTGGACTAGAGTGGTGGGAAGAGAAGAGTATGGAGAAAGAAAGGAACTGCTCATGATCCTAAGCATACCACCTCATCAGTGAAGCATGGTGGTGGTAGTGTCATGGCGTGGGCATGTATAGCTGCCAATGGAACTGGTTCTCTTGTATTTATTGATGATGTGACTGCTGACAAAAGCAGCAGGATGAATTCTGAAGTGTTTCGGGCAATATTATCTGCTCATATTCAGCCAAATGCTTTAGAACTCATTGGACGGTGCTTCACAGTGCAGATGGACAATGACCCAAAGCATACTGCAAAAGCAACCAAAGAGTTTTTTAAGGGAAAAAAAGTGGAATGTTATGCAATGGCCAAGTCAATCACCTGACCTGAATCTGATTGAGCATGCATTTCACTTGCTGAAGACAAAACTGAAGGGAAAATGCCCCAAGAACAAGCAGGAACTGAAGACAGTTGCAGTAGAGGCCTGGCAGAGCATCACCAGGGATGAAACTCAGCGTCTGGTGATGTCTATGCGTTCCAGACTTCAGGCTGTAATTGACTGCAAAGGATTTGCAACCAAGTATTAAAAAGTGAAAGTTTAATTTATGATTATTATTCTGTTCCTTTACTTTTGGTCCCTTAACAAGTGGGAGGCACATATACAAACTCTTGTAATTCCTACACCGTTCACCTGATTTGGATGTAAATGCCCTCAAATTAAAGCTGACAGTCTGCAGTTAAAGCACATCTTGTTTGTTTCATTTCAAATCCATTATGGTGGTGTATAGAGCCAAAAATGTTAGAATTGTGTCGGTGTCTTAATATTTATGGACCTGACACGAAGTTATATTCAAGTTCAACCAAGGGATAGGTGGGGACGTGAATCCCTGAAAGAAGTGAGACTCAGATTTCTACACATTTTTAAAAGCATTAATGTTATTTACTTTTAAGAATTCATCTAAACCCTTTTTAAAACTGTCCACTGTTCCTGCTGTGACTGTCCTGAGGAAGTCTATTCCACAGATTCACAGTTCTTACAGTAAATAAGTTTTGACGCTTCTGGAGTCTGTACTTTTTCTTCGCAAGTTGGAGCCAGTGCCCCCTTGTCTTTTGAGGGCATTTTACATTGAACAGTTTTTCACCGTATTTTTTGTATGGCCCATTTATATATTTGTATAGTTTAATCATGTCCCACTTAGACTTCTCAAGACCAAATAAATGTAATTATTTTAATCTTTCTTTAAAACTAAGACCCTTCATGTCCCTTATCAGTTTAGTCGCTGTCCTCTTTACTTTTTCCAGTTCCAGGGCATTCTTTCTATGGACTGGTGCCCAGAACTGAACTGCATATTCCAGATGAGACCGTACCAACACTTTGTAAAGTGGTAGAATTTCAACCCTGCCCCGCGAGTCCATGCCTCGTTTAATGCATGACAATATCCTGGTAGCCTTAGAAGCAGCTGATTGACATTGTATGCTGTTTAATCTACAATTTACAAGAACATGCAAATCTTTCTCTATAAGTGACTTTCCCAGTGCTACATCACCTAGGACAAATGAAACCCGTTCATTCTCTATGGGGACGGAAAGGATGCGTAGAGCACACTATGTGCTCTCCACATCCGCATTTCCGGAGCGCGGCCCCGATCTTCCGGTCTGCAGCTCCTCAAGAAAATAGAGCATGTCCTATTCTTGTCCGCAGCTACGTGTGAATAGACCCTTAGTGTCATCTGCAAAAATAGAAATAGTGCTAATAATCCCGTCCTCGATATCATTAATAAATAAATTTAATAGAGAACCCAGCACTGAACCTTGGGGTACACCACTTATAACCCGAGACCATTCTGAATAGGAATCAATTCCCACTAGAGTTGTCAACCATTTTTCGTTTTGTTTAAATAAACACTATTGAAACCGTTCCATTGCACAACAGCAGTAACAGATGGTGACCAGGTCAAGGCATACAGTATAGAACTTTCTATTTTCCAAAAAGCATAGAGAAGGCAGACACCACCAACACAGAAAGAATATAACCCTGTTTATAACATATTCATTTGAACTTTTATAAGAAATAAGGGTAAAAAAGAAAGTGGGGTGAGATGTTTTGGCAGAGAGAACATTTGGTGGTGTGATGAAATGTACTGCATGTCTGCATGGGTTGGCTGTTGCTGGTATTCAAGCTTTGTCTTGGTTTAGGTTTCTAAGAGCCTTAGACTGGTCATACACATTAGATAGCTGTCAGCCAACAGCTGTCTCTCCCGACTGCCCCACATATATGCACGCTCAGTTGAGCATGCATATGTTATGACTGGGGAGAGGGGAGTGAGCCTTTGCAAGCCACCCCTGGAGGTGTCTTATCTCCACGAGAACAGAAGAATCTGCTATCAGGGAGATTGGGGTGGCCCCATACACATTAGATGCTTGTTCAATTCCATCTAAATCTGTGAGTTTGGATAATAGACACCTAATGTGTATGGGCAACTTTAGCCTCATTTCAAACTGAGTGTAACATTTTATCTTCTATGCCATGATATTGATGTTACAGGCACTACTGAGCGATTCTGGTGACAGCATGCACAGTATGACAGCATCCATTAGATGTACTTCTTTATTGTGTTAAACCATTTGTGTAGTTTTAGGATGCTACTACATTTTTGCATATTGATACAAGCAGAGTTGTCATGAATTTAAATCACCATCCATATCTGGCATCAATGTTTACACATATATACATATTTTCTACTATTTAAGTTGTGTATATATCATTTTTGGCATGGCCACAACCCTGCCCACTGTGGTGGCCTAATTGCTGGTTAAAAAAAGGTATTGCACCATGAAATCTGTGCAGCCAGTAGCCACTGCCAGTGGACAGGGTTGCACCCGCCTCATGGAAACCCAACCCTGAGGCAGTTTGAATCCGCACAAAGTCCCCATACGACACTGTACCTTAAAAAAAAAATAAGAGTTAATGTATTTAGAATTTCTTAGTGCTGTTACCCTGTGGTTTGTAACCATATCTAAGCATAGAATAGGATGCATGGTTTCAACAATTTTCATGTCTTTTTGGAAGGAGTTGCCGCATCTTGCAGACCTTGCTCGGTAAGACCTCTGTCCTTTTGGACATATAATTTTATTATAAAAAAAAAGGCCTGTTCTTCTACCTTAAACTGTTACAGACATGTGTACAGACAATGGTTGTGGAACCACTGTACCAAGTAACCAACTTTGATTTTTTTTAACATCGGGCCAAACCTGAAGGGCGGTATTCTGGTGCCCCCCCAGATATTCACCCTTTTACCCCTGTACAGTGGTGTGGACTTCGCTGCAGGTTAACGATCTGACCTCTACCTCCTAGGATGGTCCTGGTGTACTTGGCAGCTGATCTACTGAGGTCAGAGACATTGGTGAAAAGACCAGAAACACAGGCATGGCACAAAACACAGAGCACTGGCAGACAAACAGATCAGGAACCTATGTAGATGGACTACAAGAGTCAGACAGAACACACATACTACTGGAGCAGAATTCTGAAACTTGGACACTGTTTAAACATAGCAGGTACAGGAGTATGGGTGTACAGTATACTGTGCTTGAGCACTACCCGCATCTATTATGGTAACAAAGGTACCAGCTCAAAAACTGCAAACAACCTACAAAAAAAGAAACAAGCCCAAAATTGTACCCATAAAACATAATAAAGCTTTATTGTGGGGTCGCTTCCACCATTGACCACAATTGCAAATGGGTGAGTTTGAATATTGGTATTCGTTTTTTATACTCTGTCTGGACACAGTTACTACTATTTATTCCTGGCACTATTTGTAGCTATGTTGTTTACAGGGTACTATTCCAGTGGATATAGTCCAGACCATATATTATAATATATACACCTTTCCATATTCACCCCCATTTGCAAATTATGTGATCTCTGGAGGATTCTTTTTCTGCCACCTGTCCTTGTGATCATGTGATTTTTAATTAATACAATTTTTGTTATTTGTATACCCAATAAAACTTTATTATATTTTATGGGTACGGTTTTGGGCTGTTTCTTTTTTGTAGGTTTCCATACAGACTCTAGCAGAGCACAAACATCAGTGATGGCCAGTTCGCATTGTTCGCCCGCGAACATATGCGGGCTGCCATCTTTTTTCACAAGTCCGGCGAGTCACAGGTAAGCCCTTACCTGTGCCTGTGCACGAGCCGGTCTGAAAACAAGTGCGGTCAGCGGGAGCAGGCAGTTCCGAGAACAGCCACCGGGGGCCTTCATCGGGGTGTTCTCAGAACTGCCTGCTCCCGGTGACCGCATTTGTTTTCAGACCGGCTTGCGGCACAGGCACAGGTTAGGGCTTACCTGTGCCTCGCCAGGCTTGTGAAAAAAGATGGCAGCCCGCATATGTTCGCGGGCGAACAATGTGAACTGGCCATCACTGACAAACATTCATGACAAAGTACATAGAATGCACAGAACAGACACAGGGTAATGGCAAACACTAGTTTAGAATTCTAACACAGACATACACAGATCAATACAGACACAAGCTTGAGCTATAAACTCCAACACAGGGCACAGACAGACTCTAAACGAATCAAAGGGAACACATGACATGAAAGTTGCACAACCAGGGCAGCTCACAGTGCTCAAGAGACATCTTCAGACTGACACAGGAATGATTAACCCTCACAATACCAAACAGAGGAGGCATACAAGCACATTGGCTCAATTCACACCAAAAGGTACCGACGCCAGGATACACGGAGCAGTGGCAACATGAACCGCCCTTGAACACAATGGCCCCAGTTCTAACCCACAAGCTGACTATGCTGGTGCGTACAGTACAATGGCAAAAGTGAAGCACCAATAGAAATCACTGCTTCTGGTCTATACTTTTCATTTATGTTTGATTAATTGTATCAACACCATTGTATGAATGATTTCCGTGACCACATGTGATATATTTTAATGTTTTATACTGAACACATTGAGAAGCTACAGTCTGCAACTTCAAGTCCATAACACATTTGGCCACTGACCTTTGCGCCAAGACTAATAGTTTTCATTAGCAAGAACTAGAAAGTAGAAAAGTACAGACTGCACTGTATAGAATTTCAATATTTCTTTATAAAATTGACAATCTATATAATAGGTAAGCTCTAATACAAAATCCATATATTAGGTAAAATTCAGCTTTGTGCTGATCCTCACGTCAATATCATACAGGAGAAATCTATGTTCTGTACCGAGCTATAGAAAAGAGAACAGCTCATAATAGACCACTGCTGGGCACAGAAATATGGAGTTGTCAGCAGTCCCTGTGAGGCAGACTGGTTCAATAGCACTAGGAGATGCAACAACATAGCATGCAGAGTTGAAAGTTAAGACGGTAGTGAGATGTAAGTATCTTAAGAGTAGCTGCCAAGATAGTGACTCAAAGACTTATTAGCTCTTGTATCCGAAATGAGATGCAATTCTGTTTTTCCTAGAAACTGTGCAACGAGACAAAAGCTTGAGATCCACTTATATAAGCAATAGGATGTTTGTTTCCAGTCTTAGTGGTTTTAATCTTGGTAGAAAAAGACACAAACTAGGTGCTTGTATGTCTAATTCTCTATTTGTTGATGTTTCATATACAGTATTTTATTATCATTTACTGGCTGTATCAGTGTAACTGGAGAATTCATAATCATTATATCTACCACTCTCTGTTTCACTTTCTATGTCATAGAATAGGCACCCTTGTTTCAACATAACACAGACATTTTTTTATAACCTGTTCCCTCTAAAGACTTCTTTGCATGGGCCAATACAGCAGTCAATCATCGGGAGCAAAGCTTTTATTCCCGATAATTGCCTGCTCGTTACTGGAGTTAAAAGCTGCATATACGTGCAGCAATCCATTCTGCTATATGGAGCCGAGGGATCTCTGTTGTGATTGCTTGTCTCCAGAGAGATTTATTGTTTCTGGGCAGCAGTCCACTATTAGGCCTCTTTCACACGAACGAGTTTTCCATGCGGGTGCAATGCGTGAAGTGAACGCATAGCACCCGCAATGAATCCCGACGCATTAATATCAATGGTCCTGTGCAAATGAGCGTTTTTTTTCACACATCATTTCTGTATTGTGTGAGAATCGCAGCATGTTCTATATTCTGCGTTTTTCACACAGCCCTGGACCCATAGGAAGTGAATGGGGCTTCAGTGAAAAACTTATTGCATCCCGCATCTCTTTGTAAATCTTCAGTTTTTTTATGCATGTGAATAACGCTTCAAAACTGCACCCGCGCCGAAAAACTGAACAACGGAACGCAATTGCAGACAAAACTGATTCAACTTGCGAAATAGTGCGAGTTTCACTGAACGCGTCCTGACACAATCCAAATAATTTGTGTGAAAAAGGCCTTAGACAGCACAATCTTCTGACCAGGAATGATTATTTACGTGACCGCACCAGTGATGCTTTAACCCAGGGATGGCCAACCTGCGGCTCTCCAGCTGCGGCTCTCCAGCTGTTGTAAAACTACAACTCCCACCTTGCCCTGCTGTAGGCTGATAGCTGTAGGCAGTCTAGCCATGCTGGGAGTTGTAGTTTTGCAACAGCTGGAGAGCCTCAGGTTGGCCATCCCTGCTTTACCCTGATGAATGAGCGTTTCCCTGACCGTTGGCACCTTTAGACAGGGCAATTATCAGAAAGGAGTGTTTGTAGAAATGCTTCTTCAGAAGACTTTCCCCAATCATTAGCCCATGTAATGGGACCTTTAGTATTTTCGTTAATGAGCTGGGCAGTTAGGGTCCTGGGCACTTTTCCCTCAAACTCTGGCATTTTGAAACATGACCAGATAAATATTGTATTCAGTGTCTTAATAAATTAGTGCAGCCCACAGAGTTGTTCTGCCAAGACAGAGATTTGCATCCATTCTGTATACACTATATCTATAAATATAATATCATGACAACCGTCAGCATATACTATATATGTAGTTTGATCTCCAATATAACTCCACATGCTACCCTGCTTTCCAAAGCTGCTGAAAGGTAAATCTGCACAATTGTGCAATGAAGGGAGGAATAATCGCTGCATAACTAGGAAGAATAACTACTCAGCTGTATGTACCATTACTTGTACTATGTATATACTTCAGCTGATACTATTGCTTGCACTGTTACCAAATATATTTTATACTATTAGTAATTAAGAGATTCCTTCCAACAAAATGGCCATGCTCACTGTGTAGACAAACATTATGCAGCCTAAACCTAACGCCCTCTTCCTAGAATCCCTGCCTCACGTGCATCAGGTTCAGAAAGGGGCACTGCTTTTCTGTTCTTTTGGCTCTTCTTTTTTTTTAGATTTTGGGTATAGTGTCACTTTAAGAAGTTATGGTGACAAACTTGGTGGTCTTCAGTAGCAAAGCAACCAACATATCTAGGGTTGTAAAGAGTTAACGACTTAACATCCATGGTTGTCTAGGGTAGTGAAGGGATTGATGCTAAGATCCCTAGTGTTCTAAGAGGAAAGGTGTTAGTTTCCTTCCTGGGTGGTCTAGTGTAGTGAAGGAGGTTAATACCAGTGTCTCGACGTGTGAAGGTTAGTGAAGGGGTTTGTGCCTGTATTCTTCGGCCTCTAGGGTAGTAAAGGGATTAATCACAGCATCTTTGGTGGTCTAGGGCACCTTCTTTCCCCAGGTGTGGCTATTAGGATCATTCTATGCTATGCTTCAGTTTAAGTTGTGTATAGCTTGTGTGTGGATCCTTGCTGAGTTCCTGGTGCTGCCATAGCCACTTGGAAGTTTAAGTGTTTTCTTTCCCTTTTGTATTTTGTTTGGGTTATTTTGTGTGTTGCGTTTCCCTGTCATTTGTATTAAGTCCTGAGGGAGACTCCTGTTCGTCCTGCCTTTTGGAGGAACAGGTTGTCTCAGTCCTGACATTAGTACTAGGGTCCTATAGGGTTTGTTAGAACACTAGGTATTCCTGTGTATGAACTTGCCTACCTCTGGGGTCTGTTCATACTGGTCGTTAGTCAGGACTTTGATTAGGGTTTTACCAGGCGGTGTCCATCTCCTTTCCCTAGTTTCCAGGCCTTATTCCCTCACCCATTTCCCTCCCATGTTCGATGTGGTGTTTCCCTCCCACACCCGAACGTGACAATTTCTTAAATGGAAATTCGTATGTAACTCTTGAAAATAAAATACTTTTCCTGTGTTGTGGTTCATCTGCAAACCAAACCTACCACTAGTACAGATTAGTGAGCACCAATCAGTGGGCCAGAATGAAAGCATGACTTGTTTCTTTTGCATGTGTAGGTCAGATGCAGAGCAGAATGATGGGGAAAAAGGTGATTCTATAGCATACTCCAGAGATAAAATACCTGTATCTAGTATTTGAATACTAATAATAAGTGTATCTATTTGTTAGGCATAATTAAACTCGCTTTTGAAGTTACATTCATTTTAAAATTGGGAGGGACGGCCATGACTCATGGTTGAGATATAGCCTATCCCTTTTTAATTACTTGATGTCTACCAAATTAAGAAAATACTGTCTATGATTTACATATGTAGTACTTTTACAGAATAAAATCATATATACAGTCTGTGATGGTTCAGTTTCAACAATATACACTCTCGGGCTTGATTAACTAAAAAGGTTTCAAAGACTGCAGTGGTGTCAAAGACTCCACTCCAGTGGAGTGATTTTGATCTTCCAGTTGAGACTCGATTATTATGTACTGCTTTGCTAGAAAGCTTCACAGGCCCTAATTGCATATCTATTTAATGTACGGCAACATGTTAATGTTTTTTTAAGTCAGTTTTTAAGCCCAAACCAGGAATGGATAAAAAAAAAAAAAGACAAGTTGTGTCTGTCCTTTATACTTTTTCTTCTTTTATGATCTACTCCTTATTTTGACTTCAAAAACTGCATTAAAAAAAAAGGACCGTGTGGCCGTACCGTTTTTTTATTTTTTTTATTTCAAGTACTGTAAATGAGACTTAAAGGGAATGTGTAATCAGAAAATGGACTATTATTTAAATCACATTTTTATGTTAAACATATTTTTATAAAAATGTTTGGCAATTTTTTAAACATTTTCCATGTCACTCTCAATATTTAGAAATGTAAAAAATCCTGCAGTTTTCACACTGGTTACTGGGCCTAAAGTATGCTGAGACTTCTTGTCTTTTGATAACAGCTACATGGGCCATAAACACATGGACAGGAGCTGACCCATTGACTTACATGGGAGAGTTTTCTTCTAGGCATGCTGTGTGACCTGTGGATAGTGGATCTTGTCTTATCTATATAGAGGTGTTAATTGACATAGTAATTCTACCTGTGATGATAATGAGAAAAGCTATTGAAAAGTTACCTGTACAGAACAGGAAATCATGACCTAGGTCTAGTGGCCCATGTGAAAATTGCAGGATTATATACATTTTTATTAATATAGATGGTAACATGGAAAAATTAAAAAGATCTCACCAAAAATTCGAAATAATAAAATATGCTTATAAATACGTGATTTAAACAGTAGGTCATTTTCTGATGACCTATTTCCTTCAAGTTGCTGTCCACTCCTTTGCTATTGATGGTCTATCCTCAGGACAGATATCCGATTTAATATCTGATCAGTGGGGTTCCAACACCAGCCAGTCAGCTGTTTCAGAGTAGCTGTCCCATCTCACACATTGGTGGCATAACGCTAGGACATGCCACCGATGTCAGATAGGTGCGGGTCTCACTTCTCTTGGACCCCCACCTATCTCTAGACTGTATGAACGGAAAATTTAAAAAGTTCTGCGTATTGGAAAGTGGGGAGGAAAAAATAAAAATGCAAAACCCAAAATTTTCCCAATACTTAAGGGGTTAAATAAGTGTATATGACCTATTAATAATTAAAAGATAAGGTTTATTAGAGGACCGGCACAAAGTGAAAGTACCATTCATGCAGCTAGACAGTTAACCCTTTGTGACAGAACGGCTCAATATTTTTAATACATTGACAAAATGATTTTTAGCCCAAAATGAGCAAAATAAAATCATTAAAAAAATTGCCCCTAGAAGGTGATCATAGCCTTCAAGGCTCTGTTCACACTTCCATTAACTCTTTTTCACTGGGCTTCAATTTGTTACTGTAGTATGCTGCAGTATTGTATTCAGTAAAAAACTGGCAGAAAAGCAGAGTAAATGAAAACAAATATTAACGATGATATGAATGGATCATAACTGATTCATCATATGCATCATGGCTCCTGTAAAAAAGAAAATCATAAAGCCAGTGTGAACAGAGCCTAAAAGGTGCACTTGGGGACTTTTAGGTGCACTTTTTTATTTTATTTGCTGGCTTTTTTTCACATTTGTAATTAACTGGATTAAACGGATGCAGAATGATGGATGAATTGAAATTTATACCCATTAAAATGAATAGGTTTTTAAAATGGAAAACTAAGAGCAGATGTGAACCTGGCCTAGGTGTGATATCCTGCCAATAATTGTGAACACGTCGTCCCCTCAATACAAGAATGAAATACACAGATATAGCCAAGATAATTCTTGATTGTTTTCACACCATGTGTTCCACCCATCCCTCTCGTAAATACTTTGAAATTGCAGCCAATATCTGCAGTTGGTTTGCTATCATTATGTGTATGGGTTCTAGCCTAATATTAATTCTTTCCTGATTAAGATATTATCTTTTGTCATGTGGAGCTTTCGTTCTCCTAGGAGCTGATCTGCCTGCAATTACTTGGCAAAACTTACTCAAACTTTGGATTGCACCACTTCTTCAATACTGTTGTATTCGCTGGTTGATGCAGGTGGTTTTCACTCTATTTGTGGTGCCTGTCTTTATGTAAATCCTTTAGCATGTGTTGCATGTCTGATTTATATGAATTGAATCTCCTAAATTCCTGGCATTTTATCAAACCACAGCTCAACTGGAGACCTGCCTTGGCACCTTCTATTCACCAACCTGCCCTCTTCTGGACACCATCATAATGGAGTACAGAGACCCAATCAGTAGATATGCCCGGAGATTTTTTCACCATCTTCTGAGGTAAGGAATATTGGTCAGTATATTGTACTTCTGATAATATAATTTTTGCTTAAAAAAAGAGAAAACCTTCAACCTGCCACTCATATATGATGGAAGCAAGCGTTTTATAGGCTGACATAATATTAGATATATTTATAGGGGTTATCTGGGAATTATTATTGATGACCTATCCTCGGGATAGGTTATCAATGACGGCTATTAGAAGAGGCCAGGCACTCCATGAGAGCCGCAGTCTCTTCGTAGGCCATGTGATGTTACCAAACATCGGTCACATGGCCTAGTTGTCTAATTTAGAACTTCTCAAATGTTTTTAAACCATGGTGATGTGAGAGTCATGTAGAGTACCATCAGTACCAGCTACAGTGCCTCCGCACCAGTCACAGTGTCCATTACCTTTTTCAAACTCCTGCCTTTTCTTCCACAAAATACAAACTAACCTATATCTTCTTGTTACTGCACCAATCTGCATAGGACAATGGGGGTCATTTATTAAGACTGGCGTTTTAGAAGCCGGTCTTAACCCCTTAAGGACCGGACTCATTTTCACCTTAAGGACCAGGCCATTTTTTGCTAATCTGACCAGGGTCACTTTATGTGGGAATAACTTTAAAACGCTTTTACTTATCCAGGTCATTCTGAGAATGTTTTTTCGTCACATATTGTACTTCATGACACTGGTAAAATAGAGTCAAAAAGATTCATTTTTATTTATAAAGAAATACCAAATTTACATTGAAAAATTAGCAAATTTCCAAGTTTCAATTTCTCTACTTCTATAATAAATAGTAATACCTCCAAAAATAGTTATTACTTTACATTCCCCATTTGTCTACTTCATGTTTGGATCATTTTGGGAATGCCATTTTATTTTTTGGGGATGTTACAAGGCTTAGAAGTTTAGAAGCAAATCTTGAAATTTTTCAGAAATTTTCCAAAACCCACTTTTTAAGGACCAGTTCAGGTCTGAAGTCACTTTGTGAGGCTTACATAATAGAAACCACCCAAAAATTACCTCATTCTAGAAACTACACCCCTCAAGGTATTCAGGTATTCAAAACTGATTTTACAAATGTCGTTAAACCTTTAGGTGTTCCACAAGAGTCAATGGCAAATGGAGATAAAATTTCAGAGTGAGAGTAATTTAAACCAACAACCCCACCCAGTGCACCTGAAGGGAGGCGGATCTAGCACGACTCCAAAACAAAACAAATGACTAAACACGTGCTGCCAATCTGGCAGACCACTGCACAGAGTCTGAGCAGGGCATGACACCTACATTATGAGGATCTTCTCAAGATGGCTCCTCTTAGTTCTCTGAGGCCAAAACTGCATTCCCTCAGGTCACATACAAACTTGCTGTAGCCAGCAGCTTCCTGCCAGCCAATCAGATTGGCTTACTGAGAGACACGCCTCCTCACTCTGAAGCCTAATGCAGGCATGCAGTGTGAAGGACCGCCCCTCTTTCTTCCTAGCCAGAGACAAATGAGCCATAGCAACGGTCTTTTAAGGGAGCAGTGGAAAGGGACAGGAGACATGAATGAAAGCTGTTATTATAAGGTAATTACAGATCTTTTGACAATCAATGAAGGAGTAAGGCTACTTTCACCGTTTCTGGGTCCGCTTGTGTGATCCGTTTCAGGGCTCTCACAAGCGGCCCAAAACAGATCAGTTTAGCCCCAATGCATCCTGAATGGATAAGGATCCGCTCAGAATGCATCAGTTTATCTCCGTTCCGTCTCCATTCCGCTCTGGAGGCGGACACCATAACGCTGCTTGCAGCGGTTTGATGTCCGCCTGACGATGCGGAGCCAAACGGATCTGTCCTGACTTACAATGTAAGTCAATGGGGACAGATCCGTTTTCACTGACACAATATGGTGCAATTGAAAATGGATCCGTCCCCCATTGACTTTCAATGGTTTTCAGGACTGATCTGTTTTGACTTTGTTTATGATAATGCAAACTGATCCGTTCTGAACGGATACAAGCGTTTGCATTAACGGTGCGGATCCGTCTGTGCAGATACAAGACGGACCCGCACCAAACGCATATGTGAAAGTAGCTGACAGTTATCCTTATATCCCTATATCTGGTGGTGGAAGCACAGGCCTCTACATAACTTCCTTGCTGACTTACATTTAGACCATTTCTACGCCTGAAACAGGTGTAGAAAATGATACATGAGATGGGCCTGCCGGCACGTCCCCTTTCTCGCCCACGTCCACTTTTTTAGACCGGCAGTGAGCTGGGAAAAGTTGCAGATTGTGACACAAATAAACTTTGTGATGCAATCTGCACCAAAAATATGCCTAATAAGGCATATTTCTGGATAATAAATGACCCCCAGTGTCTTTATATGCGAGTGGTCACTTCTGCCAGGGCCAAAGAATCGTAGTCTAGAAAAGTAGGTCTTGTCCTCTTGACTGTGGGACCTCCGTGCTGTCCGCGTGAGTACCATAGACTGAATGGAGCGGCTGTGATCGTGCTCATCTGCCCGGTTTGGGACACTATTAGAACAAGAATAATTAATTTTACTGCTGTACCATAACGTCTTCCATGGAGTGTCTGGCACCTCTTTTTTTTTTTTGGGTACTGTTAATTTACTTTCATTATGAGATGTACAGGCTGGTGGTTTGCCAACTTTTCTGGTCAAGGTTCAATCAGCCCATTTGATAATATAAATTATTGAGCTGCGTGTGTAGCCATGTGATTATTTCTTAAATAACAAGTCCCTAGATAGTAAATGTGATTTTCACATTTCTTCCGCCACAGTGTAAGATTGTGACAGTATCTGCATTTTCTAACCAAGATGAATAATAATAATAATCATAGAAGAAGAAATGTGTGTGATGTATTGTTGTTGCCAATGTGGTTTTAATCTCTCATGAAGGAAAAGTTTCTGAAGTGAAAGTTATTAATGATGATCTAAAGTTGAGAAACAGTAACATAAATAGCCTACAGCAACCCAAGTCTAAGAATGATTACATTTAGCTAATTCAAATCACTTTATGGAATCACCTTATACAGTACTAATCTGATTAATTTCTCAGGTAATTGTTTTGAACCTCTTGGAAATTAGCACTTGTATTCATTGCCATGCAACACACATTATAAATGGCTTTCCATAAATAAATAGTACAAGCGAAGATAAGAAACGTTCTGATATATTTTATTAGAGAAAAATGCCTCTTTCTCCACTTATCAGACTTCCCCCACCCCCTTCCAAAGAGAACCCATTAGGCTTCTTTCACACTTCTGTTTGTAGTTCCAGCAGAGAACAGCTTGCTGAGCTCTCTGGATCCAGCATAGCCGGACCTTACCAGAATGCTTGCCAGCCCCATTAACTATAAGGGCATCCGACAGAGATCCAGCCACTACCCAGCAAATGTTATAGTCAATGGGGCTGGCAGGCATTTTGGTAACATCTGACAATTCCAGATCCAGAGAGCTCAGGCAGAGAACTATAAACGGAAGTGTAAAACTAGCCTTAACAGTGAATGTGACGTCATCAGTACAGGCCGAGCGGGAGTCCCCTTCTCCTTGCCTAATTTTACTAAATATTGGAAAACTACCTTTAACTACAAGTTCTTCCTATGTTCCCTTCCTTCTGCTTTTCCGCCCTCCCTCCCTTATCTACTCTTCCATGATCTGGTACTGATGCTCATAATAATAACTTCCTTCGACAGGGTGCTTACCAGACACCTTCTACTCTGGTCAGCTTCTGCCTTCAGGTATTTCTACAGTTCAAAATGGCAGAACATGGGAATCCCTTGATTACAAGGGAAACTAAGACTTTTTATGTGTTACCATGACTGTAAGAGAGGTCCAACCCTTTACCGAGCATCGGGATCCCATTGTTCAGAGGATTACTAGAGGTAACAGCTTCCAGATCCACACCAATGACAGAGTGAAGAACCCTTTTAATAGTATAACCTTTTTATCTAACCTATTTCTTGATGCAAGTTATTATACTGAGATTAGGCATAGTCAGTAATTGTTTTTACCTTCTGTTTCAGGCATCAGCGATTTGAAAAAGCTTTTCTGCTTGCAGTAGATATTGGTGCACGGGATCTGTTCATGGTAAATTTTACATTATTTTTCCCGTTATATTAATGGACTTTTAAGCTGTATGGTGTATTTTTTGATCCTCTAAATGGAAGAAAACTGTGTATACGTCTGTTTACTGAGTATAAAGATGATGTGTGAATAGTCCAAGAGTACAAGGTTAAAATATACATGTTTACAGCCATGTCAACTCCTAATGGCTTTGAGGAATTGCCGATATTCCTCAAAACGTGTAAAATTTGTGTAATGTCTGGGGGCGGACAGGCCATCAACCCTGCTGGTCAGGTACATAGCCGCCAGTCAGGTACATAACGATCTAATGTTCTCAACATTAATTCATGAGCAGCCGATACTAATGCACCTGGGGAGCAGCTGCTCTCCTGAATACAACTGGATGGTGATACAGTTGAATACTGTGGCAAAGGTGGCAGCATCTTGTGCTGCACTGTGCTATTTGGTGCTGCTTGGACAGTATTGGTGGCCCTGCCTACTTCTGTTGCCCTGCCTTCTGTCAGTTTGGACACGCCCACAACATGGGGCCACTTTTAGTTTTTTTTCTAGGGCCACTAAGTTCCCAGGTCGCCCCTGATTCAAAGAAATAAAAGGATTTCGATTTTTAACCCTTGTTTCTGGACTTTTTACATATCTTATGGTCCTACAAGCAGTCCGTTAACCTTTCTTACATATGGAGATACCAACGTTTCTGGTGATGTATTATCAATGTGTGAGCTGTACCGACTGTTTTTTCATTGTTTTTTAATGCTGTTAATATCCCTACCATGTAAGTCCAGGCACCCATCTGTGGGTAGACCTGTTTCAGTTTTTACACCTTATATTTGCAGAACCCTACAGGTTTTATGAATGTATGCCTGGCAGAGATCTGGTGAATGTAGTAAATATAGTTATTCAAATTCTATAATAGTTTGGGTTTTCCTTCTCTTAAAATAGTTTACACTATCTTTCCCTAACTTTTTTGAAGATCTTTAACTAACCCCTTAGTGACCACCCATATGCCTTTTTACGGCAGCCACTAAGGAGCCTTAGGCCAGTCTAAGCGCTGCATGGGTCCCCCGGGGAGCGGGGACCCGGCTCTCACATGAAAGCCGCGGCCCTGCTCTAACAGCCCCGACCGTCAGGAGTGCCAATCCGGGCTGTTTAACACTTTACATGCCGCAGCCAATGGCGCAGCCTGCTGGTCAATGTTAGAATGGCATTGCAATTAAAATGCAATACACTATAGGGATAGTGCATTGCATTTTAAAAGCAATCAAAATGCTGTCTGTTATAGTCCACTTGTGGGACTATTAAGTGGTAAAAAAAAAAAAACTTTATTAAATTAAAAAAATGCCATAAAAAAATTACGCTTTTTTTCCATAAATCACATAAATTGTCACCTACAGTGAACGCCGTTAATAAAATTAAAAAAAATAGACAGAATTGCTAATTTATTCTTAGTTGCCCCTGAAAAAACGTAATAACAAGCGATCAAAAAGCGCCATTTACTCCAAAATTATACCAATGAAAAATACAAGTCATGCCGCAAAAATCAAGCCCTCACACAACTCCATTGAAAGAAAAATAAAAAAAGTTATGGGTCTTGGGAAGCGGCAATGCAAAAACATTTTTTCTTTTAAAGAAAGGGTTTTTTTTGTAAATTTTTTTTAATTATGTGTTTGGTATCACTGTTATCGTACTGACCTAGAGAATAAAGATATTAGTATATTTTTCGCCACATAAGACGGTGGAAAAATGCGTCTTATGGGGCGAATACTAATGTGCGCTTCCATTATGGAAGCGCTAATTAGTAACGGAGGACCGGGAAGCGGTGAATGCTCTGTACTCACCGCTTCCTGGTCCTCGGCTCTCGGCTGTGAAGGCTGCACACAATTTGAGGGCGCGCTGTGACCTCACGCTGTGAGCGCCAGTTCATAGCACAGGAGGAGGAGGAAAACCGAGCGCAGGCGGTAAATGGGTTTTTTATTTTAAGTTTTCTGTGGCATCGGGAATGCTAACAGGCAATGGGGGCTGATGACGGGCACATATGGGGGCTGATGACGGGCACATATGGGGGCTGATGACGGGCACATATGGGGGCTGATGACTGGCACATATGGGGGCTGATGACGGGCACATATGGGGGCTGATGACGGGCACATATGGGGACTGATGACGGGCACATATGGGGGCTGATGACGGGCACATATGGGGGCTGATGACGGGCACATATGGGGGCTGATGACGGGCACATATGGGGGCTGATGACGGGCACATATGGGGGCTGATGACGGGCACATATGGGGGCTGATGACGGGCACATATGGGGGCTGATGACGGGCACATATGGGGGCTGATGACGGGCACATATGGGGGCTGATGACGGGCACATATGGGGGCTGATGACGGGCACATATGGGGGCTGATGACGGGCACATATGGGGGCTGATGACGGGCACATATGGGGGCTGATGACTGGCACATATGGGGGCTGATCACAGGCAATGGGGGCTGATGAGAGGCTTGGGGCTCTTATCTGAGGTCTGATTGGGGTCTGATCTGAGGTCTTACTGGGGTCTCATTAACATTGGGGGTCTGATGGGGGTTGTGAGCTGAGGTCTGATTAACATTGGGGTTCTGACTGCTGGTCTGACCTGAGATCTAATGAAACATATTTTTTTCTTATTATTCTCCTCTAAAACCTAGGTGCGTCTTATGGGCCAATGCGTGTTATGGGGCGAAAAATACGGTATGTTATTTATACCGAAAAATTAAGGCCGTAAAATTTATAACGTAAAAACACAGTGGCAGTATTGCTGTATTTCCCATCTCCCTCCCAGAAAGAGTTAATAAAAGTTAATCAGAAAGTTATGTGTACCCCAAATTGGCGCCATTAAAAAGCTCATAAAGCTATATAGACAGAAAAATAAAAAAGTTATAGCTCTTGGAACGCGATGATGAAAAAAGAAAGAAAAACGCTTGGTCAGTAAGGCCCAAAACAGACTGGTCACTAAGGTGTTGAATATATTCCATGAATGATTAATTTTTGCTTTTTTATAGTTTTCTTTTCTATCTTGTTTTATGGTGATACTTGTGAACATCACACCACTTAGACCCTGCTCACATTATGTTTGTGATGTGCATTCAGTGTATACGCTGGGAGCATTTCCCAATGCTTACACTGATGTACCCATGTTTGCCTGACATACTGTACATTAGACTGCATTTTTTTTAAACTTTACAAGAGGATCCCGTAATAAAGTATACCGTGCTGTGTATTTTTTTTCTAATGTGAGTCAATGACAGAGGTTTCTGAATGTATAGGCGTGCTTTTGGCAACACATTTCCTTTCATTATGTAATATTGTTTATCACTGTGATAATTTGGTTGATTCACATTATCATAATTATACATTTATAATCACACTGCGTATTTCTAGCTATTTACAAAAAAAAAGTTTAGTAAAAGTGTATTGCACAACCCTGCTTCATGCTGTATGTTCCTTTAGGGTGCTCTCTCCCTCGTTTTTAAAGGACTAGTGCACACAGAGGCTAAAATTTCCCCATCCAGTGGCAGCTTTCTGTGCCTGAGCTTTAGGTTGCTAGCTTGTCTAGTCCTGCGTTATTACATTGTTCTGTCCTCCCGTTCCCAACCTCTGCCTGTTTACCAGACTGACACTCTGCTGCCTGTCCTGACCACTGCCTGATTGCTATATTGACAATGTGTCGCCTTCCCTGGCCTATTTCTTGACTGCCATACTGCACAAACTCTGTCTCTCTTGACCTCAACTTGTCCAATGCCCATTCATGCCCTTGTACCAAGTGTCTCTTGGTCCACCTGGGTCAACACCATGTGAACAGAGACTTCTTCTAGACGTAGCGGCTTGGTGGCCCCCGTAGTGAAGTTCAGATTCCCGTAGGGGGTGAAAGGGGGAAAACCAGGGTGTACCTTAACAACCCTTTTTATTTTAACCCTGTTGTACCTGGAGCTGTTTCCCCAATTTTCAGGACCGAGCAGTGTCGAACAATATTAATGAATTAATAATTTCAGAATAAAATCCTCAAACTTTGGATACTCCTGTAAAATCTCTTGTACTAATCTATGGTCTTTAAGTATTGGTAGAAACACCCTCAGAGAATTGTTTTCTGTTTGTTTCTTGGACAGAAAATCTTTACCCTAATGGTCCATTCACATGACCGCAAATGGCCGGCACTGTAATAGAAAGGCCTTTTCTTGTCCGTGGCTGCAGACAAGAATAGGACATGTTCTATTTTTTTGCGTGGCCGCGGAATGGAGTTGTGGATTGCTGTCCGCTTCTTTTGCAGCCCCATTGAAAATGAATGGGTCCGCACCCGTTCCGCAAAATTGTGGAAAAGATGTGGACCCATTTTGCGGACGTGTGACTGGACCCTTATCTAATGCAGACTGAACCTGCTGATCATCTCATTTATTGGGTGGCCTGCAGATGCTAAAGATCAGGCACATTAGATTTCAGATGCCTGGTCCTTTTGTCCTCAGGGAGCCTGGCAGTAGCTTTGTCTCCTCTCCCCATTCACTACATATGCATCCTTAGTTGAGCATGTGTATGTATGGGACGGTCGGAGAGATAGCTGTCGGCCAAAAAAGCATTTGGCCGACAGCAGTATAATGTGTATGGCCAGCTTTAGTCTTTATAGGATGTTTGTCTTCAGCCTTGGGTTTTAATGTAGATTGCACCCTGTGTGTCTTGTAGATCACCATTAAAGTGACAAATTATAAACGCCTCTACCAGTGCATTATAGAAGAACAATGATGTGACATGGACTTCAAGAGGTTTTACACTTCGTCCACTCTTTGTGCCTCCCACTAAATTAGCTACAAAAGTCAAATTATCCATGCCTTTAATGGCTTTTCTTAAAGCACCATGTGAGTTTTTTGTTTCAGAAGAGCCTTATCCACAATGTCTCAGCAAGGTCAGGTAGTCAAAGCAAATACAGCTATTGCTTCTTACCCAGCATGTTACCGCCATGCAGCTATTTGTATGGACGTCTACATAACAATGGGAAGAAAACCTTTGCAAATTCTTTTCATGGATGTGTTTGCTTTCCTTTTTTTACATAATGAACATATTATGGACTCTTTAAGGGAGATTTTAACAGTAGATGCTAATAGTGTTTATCCTGTAAAGTAACTTGACCTGCCAGATTGATCCCATTCAGAATGATAGATGTGTTGCACCAGGAAGACTTTAATTTGGAGGATTTGAAAACAATTCCATAATTACTTGAAAGAAGCATTGTGAACCAAACTAATTTGTCCTTATGTAATTACAGAAGTCATTTTTTTTATCACTAGATACAGTAGATTTCCTTTCAATAGGCTTCCTGAATAGGTTATTCTCAGAAGTGAGCTGATCATGTAGGCAACCAGTAATTACAAAATGACCTGCAACAGCATATTAGGCATGTAACTGCTCAGTAAACAAACATTCACAGAGGCAATGATGGCAAAAGTGAGCTCTCGATCATGATCATTGCTCCATGTAAACTTGTCCACTGAGAAACAAGAGAACGCTTGTTTGCCGCTGATCTTGTCTTTTATGTGGACATTAATATCATCATTTCTTGGCAGGACACCTCCCTATGTAAACAGTCATTAGAAGGAAGAGGATCCTGAGCCCCCCATTTTTCCTACCCGTGGTTGTGATCCAATGGAGTGGTGGTCTTGAATGATAAATTCTGCTTTATTCGATATCTGTGGGGGTGAAGGAAACAGCCAAGTTCTGTATTCAGCTTTTCCCCTTAGTCCATAGACAATGAATGTCGTGACAGCGGGCCTACCTGATTACCGCTCTGTTCAAACTTAAGCCTGTATTACACAGGCCGATTGAGCAAGCGATTGTTGGCAGGGAAGCGTTCTCTCCCGGCAATCACCTGCTATCTGGCAGAGGAGATTGCTGCTGTCACATGCACCGATCTCCTCCACAGCATGGGGAGGAGCGATCATTATGCTATCGCTTGTCCCCCCAGACAGATCATAATTAGATAGCACGATCTGCTGCCGCCAAATAATAATTTTTAAGCGTGCTTAAAAATCACAATTGCACATGGTGGGAGAGAACGGTGGATAGACAACTATGTAGGAAACAACTATATAGTGACACGCTATAGAATAAATTATATCTCGTAGAAGGATCATAAGTTCTGGACTTCAATGTATTAGTATGTTCTTGGATTGACTATGTTACAATCTGATGTATATGTCAATGATGTACTTTACATATGTTAGCGATTGATGTTGGATTATGCAAGTGACATATTTATTATCTGATATTCTTATGTTGGATCAATTATGTATACAACATTACAATATATGTGTCAAAGATGTACTTTGCATATGTTAACATTGATACTGGCTTATACAAGTGACATATTTACTATCTGATTTTCTTATGTTGAAAAATCAATAAAACTTGAAAGTAAAAAAAATAAAATAAAATCACAATTGCCCCATGAACGAGTGTTTGCTCGTTCATCGGGCAATCAGCAGCAATATTACACTGCATGATGATCGCTAACGATCTTTGAACCAGAGAGGGTCCCAGTGGTGGGGCTCCCAGCAATCAGATATTTATCACCTATGATTAATGTCCTTTGTAGAATTAGCCCTTTAAGGCCCTATTAGACCGAACCATTTTTGGGCCAATAATTATGAACAATCATTCCTGATAATTGACCTGTATAATTGTGCTGATGATCAGCCGATAAACCAGCAAACACTTGTTTGTCGGCTGATTTGCCTCTTTCATTAGGATTATTGGCAGCAAATCTCCTTGTGTAATCAGGGGTGTGCTTTAGATAATCCATAGAACTGAATGAGGGGGAACCATTGTGGTAGCAATTGTTTCTTCTACATTCACTTTGTATTAACCGGTGTAATAGGCCAAAGCAAACAACTGCCAATGTAAATGTTTATTGTCCATCGGCGCTGATCCTGATCCTCAGCGAATACGTGGCCGTCGAATAAAATATTTTACAGTTTTCAAACCTGCACCTAGATCTGAATACTTTTGTAATTGCATGTAATTCAATATTTAGTATAGCCACTAAGTTATTCAATAAAATGTATCTGTATAGCGCCACCTGCTGTTTTGTTTTTTCCCATTGTCCAGCTCACTGAAAAGGCCGCACATGCTCAGGTTCATCCTTCAACTGCCTCCTGAGTTGTGCTAGGGAGAGCATGGACATGCCCCCTGAGCTGTGATAGGGAGAGAGCTGCACCAGAATGAACACGCCCCCTTATCTGCTGCAGAAAAGACACTCCCCTTGAGCTGTCAGCTTGATATAAATCTGGCAGAGCAATGCATGGGGTTCTTCATCTTTAATATCTATCACTGGCTTAATTTATGAAGAATAAGTGTTTCCTATTTCTACACATTTGAATTAATGGGAGTTATGGAAACGTATGAATGAGGGAGAGAAATTCATAGCAGCAGCACATCGTTAGAACATAAGCTGGATTGTCCAGTTCTCCCTGGTAGAAAGCTCTGACACCCTTGTGACCAAATCACTGAAGTGGCACTGAACCTAAAGTCTACGGTATATATCTGTGAATAACATGTGGCTCTTCAGGTTTTGTGACTATTTGAAAAGAGTTATCTCATCTAAACTATTCCTACCCATATACCTTGTTAGGCAAAGTGGACATTATTCTGTGTGTCCCCCACTGGAAACCCACGTGTGCCAAAGCAGAGAGCTGCTAACAAACAGTGGCTCTTACTCTGGTAGATTGTGGCCGTCCATACATTATATGGACAGCCTCCGTGTAATACTACAGTTCTTTGTGGTGGATACTGCAGAGAAAATGGCTAGCTGGCTGCACCATCCCCAGACTGGTTGCAGGTGGTCTGAGGAGCAGGACCCATGACAGTAAGATGACCTTCAGATTGGCTCCAGTATAAAAGTGGTTAACTGTGGTGAGACAATGGCTTTTAAGGGGGTTATCTCATGAATAATGTAAAAAATGAAAATCATATAGTTCATGACCATCTCTTTCTAACAAAGCTATAACCAGCTCTGTACCTCACATGTATCCAGAGATCTCACCATTCATCGCTCCAATTGATCTGCTAGAATGGTTTCAAGCTGGCAAATTAGGGGGGGGGGTGTCCTGTCTCCTTCAGCTGGTGGCAGTTGAAGTATGGAACTGAGTATGTGCATCCACAGCAGTGAGGTGGACAGAGAAATTAGAAAAAGAGCCAAAAGCAGGTGGTGCTGTACTGTCACGGATGATGTTGCAGATAGCTGGAACTTATGAATAAACGTCCGACTGGCTTGATCCCAAACTAAGGAGCATATAGGTGAGCCCTATAAAACCCTAAGAGCTCTCCCTGACTGCTATGCCCATGCAAGGGTCTCAATGGTAGACGATTGCATGCCCACGTACCTAAGACTGTGTGACACCTGAAAACCCTATAATAGTGAGGGGACACGACCACCGGCTCCCTGCACTTAATACGGACGGAGTCAGGGTCACCTAGAATCAAGCCAGCAAGGAAACACAATAAATGAAAAGACTTATCTGAGAAAACAGCAGCAGCAGCCTCCAGCAGTGAACACTTCATCCAGGAAGTAGTATAAACCGCAAAGCTAGGCAGTATGGGAGGAAATATAAAGGGAGACGATTAGTCTAAATAGGTGACACCTGGGAGAAGGAAAGGAGATGACAAAGTGAAACCAAAACAAAGAACGTCATGCAAGAGGTAGAGAAGGACGTCTGCCAGACCTTCTCACAGAACTGGCGGTGACAGTACCCCTCCCTCTACGGGTGGACTCCGGACACTCAGAGCCCACCTTTTTTAGGATGAGACCTATGGAAAGCCCTGATGAGACGAGTGGCCTTAATGTCCGCCACTGGGACCCACATCCTCTCCTCAGGACCATAACCCTCCCAATGAACGAGGTACTGGAGAGAACCGCGGATAATGCGAGAATCCACAATCCTAGAGACCTGAAATTCAAGATTACCATCAACAAAAATCGGAGGAGGAGGCAAAGAGGAGGGTACAGTGGGTTGGACATAAGGTTTTAATAGGGACCTGTGAAAAACATTATGGATCTTCCAAGCCTGAGGAAGATCAAGACGGAAGGAAACGGGATTGATGACGGACAAGATCTTGTGAGGCCCAATAAACTTAGGACCCAACTTCCAGGAGGGAACCTTCAGTTTGATATTCTTTGTAGACAACCACACCAGATCACACACATTCAGGTCCGGACCAGGCACACGTCTCTTATCCGCCACACGCTTATATCTCTCACTCATCCTCTTCACATTACCCTGAATCTTTTGCTAAATAAACGGCAAAGACGAGGAAAATCTCTCCTCATCAGGTAAACCAGAAGACCTCTCTCCAGAGAATGTCCCAAACTGCGGATGAAACCCATATGCACCAAAAAATGGTGACTTATCAGAGGACTCCTGGCAACGGTTATTTAAAGCAAACTCAGCAAGGGACAAAAAAGAATACCAATCCTCTTGATTCTCCGCCACAAAACAGCGCAGATATGTCTCCAGATTCTGATTGACGCGTTCGGTCTGACCATTCGACTGCAGGTGAAAAGCAGAAGAGAACGACAACCGAATCCCCAAGCGAGAAAAGAAGGCCTTCCAGAATCTGGAAACAAACTGTGTGCCCCTATCAGAAACGATGTCTGAAGGAATGCCATGCAATTTAACAATGTGAACAAACGCTTGCGCCAACGTCTTAGCATTGGGTAACCCAGGAAAGGGAATGAAATGGGCCATTTTGCTAAAACGGTCCACTACCACCAGAATCGCAGTCTTCCCCGAGGAACGAGGCAGGTCCGTAATGAAGTCCATGGACAGATGCGTCCAAGGACGGGAAGGAATGGGTAACGGGAGGAGAGAACCCGATGGCCATGAATGAGGGACCTTGGCACGAGCGCAGGTCTCGCAGGCTGCCACAAAACCCTCAACCGTCTTACGAAGAGCCGGCCACCAGAATCTCTGAGCAATGAGATCCACTGTGGCTCTACTCCCCGGGTGCCCAGCAAGGACAGTATCGTGGTGCTCCTTAAAAACCTTGTGTCGTAAAGCGAGAGGCACAAACAACCTCCCAGGAGGACAAAGATCAGGAGCCTCTGCCTGGGCTGCCTGAACCTCTGCCTCCAAATCAGGATAAAGAGCAGAGACGACCACCCCTTCAGCCAAAATGGGACCCGGGTCTTCAAAGTTCCCCCCTCCTGGAAAACAACGTGACAGGGCATCACATTTTTAACCCCAGGGGCCGAACGTGACAACAAAATTAAACCTAGAAAAGAACAAACACCATCTGGCCTGTCTCGGGTTCAGACGCTTGGCCGATTCCAAGTAGGACAAATTCTTATGGTAGGTAAACACGGTAATAGGGTGTCTGGCTCCCTCTAACCAATGGCGCCATTCCTCAAAAGCTAATTTGATGGCCAACAACTCCCTATCTCCCACATCGTAATTTCTCTCTGCAGAGGAGAGTTTCCTTGAAAAAACGGTCGCCATTTGGCAGGAGAGGGACCCTGAGATAAGACCGCATCCACACCCACCTCAGAAGCGTCCACCTCAACAATAAAAGATAGATAGACATCAGGTTGTACCAAAATGGGAGCGGAAGCAAAACTCTCTTTGATACTAGAAAAGGCTTTAAGCGCATCTACCGACCACGAGGAAAAATCTACCCCATTTTTAGTCATAACAGTGAGTGGCTTAACAACAGAGGAATAACTCAAAATGAACTTTCTGTAATAATTGTCAAAACCCAAAAACCACATCAGCGCCTTCTGATTCTCAGGAAGCTCCCAATCAAGCACAGCGCAGACCTTCTCAGGGTCCATGCGAAAACCAGAAGCGGAGAGAAGAAAACCAAGAAATTGAATCTCCGGAACCGCAAACACACATTTTTCCAGTTTAGCGTTCAATTTATTCTCCCGCAGAATCAGCAAGACCTGACGTAGGTGGTCCCAATGAGTCTTGAAATCAGGAGAAAAAATCAAAATGTCATCTAGATACACCAGAACAAATTTCCCCATTAAATGATAAAAAATGCTGTTCACAAAATGTTGGAAGACGGCCGGAGCATTCATCAAACCAAAGGGCATAACCAAATTCTCGAAATGACCCTCAGGGTATTGAAGGCCGTCTTCCATTCGTCCCCTTCCCTGACCCTGACTAGGTTGTATGCCCCTCTTAAATCCAACTTAGAAAAAACTTTAGCCCCAACAATCTGGTTAAACAGGTCCGGGATCAGAGGAAGCGGATATGGGTCATGAATTGTAATACGGTTCAGCTCCCTGAAATCCAGACAATGTCTTAAAGAACCATCTTTTTTCTTAACAAAAAAAAACCCAGCGGCAACAGGTGACTTCGAGGGTCGGATGTGTCCCTTTCTCAGGCTCTCAGAGATATAAGTACGCATAGCGACTCTTTCAGGTTGGGAGAGATTGTATAAATGGGATTTTGGCAGCTTGGCGCCTGGGATGAGATTAATAGGGCAGTCGTACTCCCGGTGAGGCAGCAACTCCTGGACACCACTCTCGGAAAACACATCCGAAAATTCAGAGAGAAAAGATGGTACAGTCTTGGTAGAAACCTCTGAAAGAGACGCCGTGAGGCAATTCTCTCAGCAAAACTCACTCCAACCATTTATTTGCCTAGCTTGCCAATCAATGGTGGGGTATGTTTAGTGAGCCAGGGTAGCCCCAACACTAGAGGAGTAGGTAATCCGCTTAGGACGAAACATGACATATCCTCAACATGAGCGTCACCCACAGTCAAACGGATATTGTGAACTATGCCCTTTAACGATCTTTGAGAAAGTGGAGCGGAATCGATAGCAAAAACAGGTATATCCTTTTCCAAAGTGCATACCTGAAAACCATGCGTTGTTGCAAATTGATTATCAATGAGATTGACAGCTGCTCCACTATCTACAAAAATCTCACAAACAATGTTCTTGCTGTCTAGCTCCACCCTGGCAGGTAGGAGAAAGCGGGAACTACAAGCAAATGGCAAACCTTCAATTTCCGCATCAACCTTGCCAATAGTAGCAAATGGAAAGTTTTTAGAGGGTTTTTTCTTTTATTTTTTTTTTATTTCCCTCAGAAAACTCCATGAATCTCCTAGAGGGGCAAACATTAGCCAAATGATTTATACCCCCACAACAGAAACAAACCCTCCTCTGAGAGCTGAATCCTCTACTATCAGAGGCAAGCAAACCCAGCTGCATGGCCTCCTCCTCAGAGGGAATTGAGAGAGACTGAGACCCCTGCGCACTGAATGAGACAGCCCCACTGTCCTTGGGCTGAATATGACAGGAAGAAGTAGTCTCCTCTATCTCTCTAAGACGCCTGTCAATACGAACAGCTAGAGACATGGCAGACTCTAACGACGCTGGTCTCTCATGAAAAGCAAATGCATCTTTCAATCTTTTCGAAAGACCATGGCAAAATTGACTTCGGAGTGCAGCATCATTCCAACCAGTATCAGCTGCCCATCTCCGAAATTCAGAACAATATATCTCTGCGGACTGTTTACCCTGGCATAAAAGACGCAGTTTAGATTCAGCCAGAGCAATACGATCCAGGTCATCATATATCTGCCCCAGGGCTACAAAAAATTCATCCACCGATCGGAGGGGCCGTGCCCCCACCGGCAGCGAAAAGGCCCAAGACTGAGCGTTATCCCTGAGCAGTGAGATGATGATCCCCACCCTCTGCTCCTCATCACCAGAGGAATGGGGAAGTAGGCGAAAATGGAGTTTGCAAGCCTCTCTAAAGCGAACAAAATTCTCACTACCCCCGGAGAACGTATCCGGAAGCGAGATCTTAGGCTCAGAACAAACTCCATGAACGCCAGCAGAATCGGTCACCTGAAACTGAGACTCAGTTTTACAGAGATCTGTTACCTCCAGCGAAAGACCTTGCATGCGGTCAATCAAGACTGAAACCGGATCCATGCTTAAGACTGTTATGGCTGTTTATAATGTCACGGATGATGTTGCAGATAGATGGAACTTATGAATAAACGTCCGACTGGCTTGATCCCAAACTAAGGAGCATATAGGTGAGCCCTATAAAACCCTAAGAGCTCTCCCTGACTGCTATGCCCATGCAAGGGTCTCAATGGTAGACGATTGCATGTCCATGTACCTAAGACTGTGTGACACCTGAAAACCCTATAATAGTGAGGGGACACGACCACCGGCTCCCTGCACTTAATACGGATGGAGTCAGGGTCACCTAGAATCAAGCCAGCAAGGAAACGCATAGAAACATAGAATGTGTCGGCAGATAAGAACCATTTGGCCCATCTAGTCTGCCCAATATACTAAATACTATGGATAGCCCCTGGCCCTATCTTACATGAAGGATGGCCTTATGCCTATCCCATGCAAGCACATGGAAGACATGAAAAGACTTATCTGAGCAAACAGCAGCAGCAGCCTCCAGCAGTGAACACTTCATCCAGGAAGTAGTATAAACCGCAAAGTGAGACAGTATGGGAGGGAATATAAAGGGAGACGATTAGTCTAAATAGGTGACACCTGGGAGAAGGAAAGGAGATGACAAAGTGAAACCAAAACAAAGAAGGTCATGGAAGAGGTAGAGAAGGACGTCTGCCAGACTTTCTCACAGAACTGGCGGTGACATATACAGATTGAATATCTCTGACTATGCTAAATGTTTAATTACATGCAATTACAAAAGTTTTCAGGTCCAAGTGCTGGTTTGAAAACTGTAGAATATGTTTTGTAGGACAACCCCTTTAAATATTTCAGGCACTCACAAAATGTTATTTTCTTGTCTGTTCTATACAGATTATTATGAGATAATCAATAGATACAGTGAGGAACATAAGTATTTAAACCCCCTGCGATTTTGCAAGTTCTCCCACTTAAAAATCATGGAGAGGTCTGAAATTCACATTGTAGGTGCAGAGACAGAATAAAAAAATAAAATAAATCACATTGTATGATTTTTAAAGAATGTATTTGTCTTGCACTGCTGAACATAAGTATTTGAACACCTGAGAAAATCAGTGTTAATATTTGGTACAGAAGCCTTTGTTTGCAATTATAGAGGTCAAACGTTTCCTGTAGTTCTTGACCAGGTTTGCACACACTGCAACACAGATTTTGGCCCACTCCTCCACACAGATCTCCTCTAGATCTGTCAGGTTTCGGGGCTGCCGCTGAGCAACAGCTCCCTCCAAAGATGTTCTATTGGATTTAGGTCTGGAGACTAGGCCACTCCAGAACCTTGATATGCTTCTTACGGAGCCACTCCTTGGTTATCCTGGCTGTGTGCTTCGGGTCGTTGTTATGTTGGAAGACCCAGCCACTACCCATCTTCAATGCTGTGACTGAGGGAAGGAGGTTGTTCCTCAAAATCTCACAATAAATGGCCCCATTCATCCTCTCCTTAATACAGTGCAGTCGTCTTGTCCCCTACGCAGAAAAGCACCCCCAAAGCTTAATGTTACCACCCCCATGCTTCACAGTAGGGATGGTGTTCCTTGGATGCATCTCATCCTTCTTTATCCTCCAAACACGACGAGTTACGTTTAGACCAAAAAGTTCTACTTTGGTCTCATCTGACCACATGACTTTCTCCCATGCCCTCTCTGGATCATCCAGATGGTCATTAGCAAACTTCAGACGGTCCTGGACATGTGATGACTTGAGCAGGGGAACCTTCCGTGTATTGCATGATTTACAACCATGACAGCGTAGTGTTCTACCGACCTTTGAAACTGTGGTCCCAGCTAGGGGTGGGCGATATAGACGATATGCGATATAAACTATATAAATTTGGCCAACGATAGAGATTTTGTTTATATCGCCATATCGCAGATCGTAGTAAGAGCATCGCATGCGCCGCTCTCTGCACGCACCGTGTTCTCCTGAGCCGGCACAGTGGAGAATGAGACATCCCTCCCTCCCCACTGTGTGCGGCTGCCCCTGACCACCAATGAGAACAGACTAAGAGGAGGAGGAGGGGAGGGACTGTTGCCACTGCTCCACCAATGAGAACAGAGAGGAGGGGAGGGACTGTTGCCACTGCGCCACCAATGAGAACAGAGAGGAGGGGATCGACTGTGGCCACTGCGCCACCAATAAATATAGTTCATATGCCTGATCATGGCGCGCAGTAATAGAGGCCAGGTATGGGATATGGCCGGCACATGCAGGCTATGTTTGTATTGAGGCATATTAAGTATATTCATTGGTGGCGCATTGGCCACAGCCCCTCCCTTCTACTCCCTTCTTCTAAGTATTATATTAATTGCGCCCCACCCCCCTCCACACAATTAAATCATTGGTGCCAGTGGCCCCAGGGTGGCAGCTTCTGATCTGAGCCCCAGAAGTGTAATCGCGGGGCTCCGATCGGTTACCATGGCAGCCAGGACGCTACTCAAGCCCTGGCTGCCATAGTCAGCTCCCTGCTGCTGAGTGTACTATACACAGGGCAGCAGGGAGAGTGTGAGGTCCTATTCACCCTGATAGAGCTCTATTAGGGTGAATAGGACAAGGGTTCTAGCCCCTAAGGAGGCTAATAGTTATTAAATAAAAAGTAAAAAAAAAGTTTAACCCCCCACCCCTTCCCCCCCAAAATATAGAATATATCGCGATATATATCGCATATCGCACATGCTTAAAATTATATTGTATTATAGATTTTAGGCCATATCGCCCACCCCTAGTCCCAGCTCTCTTCATGTCATTGACCAGCTCCTCCCTTGTAGTTCTGGGCTGATTCCTCACCTTTCTTATCATCAGTGATACCCCACGAGGTGAGATCTTGCATGGGGAGACTGACAGTCACCTTTAGCCTCTTCCATTTTCTAACAATTGCTCCAACAGTTGATCTATTTTCACCAAGCTGCTTAGCAATTGCCCCGTAGCCCTTTCCAGCCTTGTGGAGGTCCACAATTTTGTCTCTGGTGTCTTTTGACAGCCCTTTGGTCTTGCCCATGGTAGTAGTTGGCGTCTGACTGACTGTGGGGGGACAGGTGTCTTTAAAGCGCTCGGACAGGTGCTATTAAGTTAGATTAATGAGTGGAGTAGAGGTGGACTTTTTAAAGGCACAATAACAGGTCTTTAAAGGGCTTCTGTCACCCCACTAAACTCATAATTTTTTTTTTGTGTTTACTTATAATCCCTATCCTGCGATATATCTATACATTATGTTATTAATAATTTTTGTTCAGTAGATATGTCAAAAAACGTACTTTTATAATATGCTAATTACCTGTCTACCAGCAAGTAGGGCGTCTACTTGCTGGTAGCTGCCGCAAAAAAACGCCCCCACCTCCTGTTCATTGACAGGGCCAGCCGCGATCTCCTCCTCCGACTGGCCCTGTCAGCATTTCAAAAATCACGCGCCTGTGTTGATTCGGCGCAGGCGCTCTGAGATAAGGAGGCGAGCCTCCTCAGCACTCCCTCAGTGCGCCTGCGCCGATGACGTCACCGAAAGAGAAGACGTCATTGGCGCAGGTGCACTGAGGGAGTGCTGAGGAGGCGAGCCTCCTTCTCTCAGAGCGCCTGCGCCGAATCAACACAGGCGCGCGATTTTTGAAATGCTGACAGGGCCAGTCGGAGGAGGAGATCGCGCCTGGCCCTGTCAATGAACAGGAGGAGGGGGCGTTTTTTGCGGCTGCTACCAGCAAGTAGACGCCCTACTTGCTGGTAGACAGGTAATTAGCATATTATAAAAGTACGTTTTTTGACATATCTACTGAACGAAAATGATTAATAACATAATGTATAGGGCTATATTTGCCTTTCTCTCACTGCTGGTGTATCTACTGTTTATAAAGTTGAACAGTTTGGATACATTTACTGCAGTTTTGTGATATTAAATAACCCTTGACAATTCCATTAGGAGACTCAATTAAACGCCTGTGAAGTGGCATAATTTTGGACAGTATGTACTATTAATTCAAAGGTGTCTTTGTCCAAAATTACAGATTCCAGCAGTTGACTTTTCAAAGGCATAGGTTGGTCAGAAAGTGCAGCATAAGCTGGCAAGTAAAATATATGCTTTTTACTTCCTGAAATGTGTTTGATTGCCTGGCTGGAGATAAGGTGTGCGTAAGATGATACAATTTGCATCGCGGAAGAATGAAAATTGAGAAAATTAAAACGTAACTGTGGGTTCATCAGTTCTGTCTATGTTCTGTGATCTGGGCAATAAAAGATTCTTTTTCTTTGAAATTCTTCTTTGTTGTGCGCCCAAGATTCATTTTAGATTAATCTTTTATTTTGCTTTATTTCCAAAGGACATCCATTACCTTGCACTAGATAAGGGTGAATGGGCACTAGCTAAAGTGGCAAAGAAAAAGGCTGAGGAAATAGATGCAGAATCAATAAACGCTGGAGTTGGTAAGAATTAAGGCCATTTAAAAAGCTGCTTTTTCTGAATCAATACTTTTTCTGTACTGCTGCAATGTTACAGATGTGGGGGGTTATTGGTTAGTTTCTAGGGAAGAAGAATTAGTGGAGATAAGCTTCAAATACCACCTGCCGATCCCTGACTTCACAGAGGACAGATCCACTTTGAATAAAAAATGAGGAAGAGTTGGCAGTGAACTGATTGCATATACTGTATAGTCGTACGTTCTGTATGTCGTGGTAATCTAGTTTGTAAAATTGTCCTCCTTTTAGAGTTTGTTTGTATTGTACTCTGCACAGTTCAATTGGACGGAACGTAAGTAACTTGGGCCTAATATTGGATCGCTTGTTCTCGATAATTGGCCCGTATAATCGTTCAGCCAATGAACAAGCAAATGCCTTTTTGTCGGCTGATTGGCATCTTTCATCAGGATGATAGATGCATAATTATCGGGCAGTACATCTCACTGTGTTACCGGGAGCAGCATGCAGCACTGTTATCCATTAAGACAGTGGAAGCCATGACGTAACATATTATAATGCAAAGGAAAGTTAGACTAGCACCTCCAAACGATGTATAAAAAGGGGGTTCAGGTGCCAGCTGCAATGTAAAAGCAAACCTGGACTAACAATGTGCTGCTTCTTGTAGTCCTGGAACATGTTATAAGTCCGCCACACACTGTTAATGTCCATCGTGTAATAGATCCATCACAGCATTGTGGCTTCTGTTATATACTGATGCCACAACACAGATATGAACTGGAGAATGTTACTACCGGTGCAGCTATTTCAATGTGATATATCCTGCAAAATTGTATGGAAAATAATCATAAACCTTATAATGAGCAAGAGGGATGGGGCTCCTGGATACTGTCTGACTTCCTTCACGCCTCTCATAATATCTGGGCTGTAAGGGAGAGAAAAAGGCACTCCATAGGGGGAGTATGTCCAGTGTAAAGAAAACAGGATCGAGGTTTAGAGGCTCACCTTGGACGGTTTGCTGGCTTAGGCGCAACTCTATTACTAGAAGAATTGTTCATGTCCGACTGCTGCCACTGTGCAAGTGTAGCAATACTTTCAAAAGGAATGGCGGGGTATACGGCAATTGATTGAATTCCAGGAATGGACAAGAGGATCCAGAGATCAGATCACAGCTTTTTTTTTTTTTTTTTTTTTTTTTTTTTTTTTGAAAAGAACTCACTAAACATTGTACTTTGAGGCTAACAGTGCCCCATGGGTTACAAAAGAAAAACTTTTTAGCCACATTATCTTAGGACTTTCTGTGGGCGGACAGCAGCTCATGAAGCCCGTGCATCTCCCAGGAGGAGTTTGGGTTAGCGTTTGTTAACTGCTTCCTCCCCTGCATATAAAATAGTCAGTCACATGTAGCCCTTGAGCAGTAAGGGCCAACCTGCGGCTCTCCAGCTGTTGTAAAACTACAACTCCCACCGTGCCCTGGTGTAGGCTGATTGCTGTAGGCAGTCTGAGCATGCTGGGAGTTGTAGTTTTTCAACAGCTTGAGAGATTCAGGTTGGCAGTCCCTGCCCTAGAGATACATATGATATGCATTGCCTTCGCAATTTAATTCTCCAATGTTTAGAGAGATGTGGCTAGATTTCTTTTAACAAATATTTTATTAATTTACCATCACAAACAAATAAACAGGTAAAGAGAAGGGATAAAACAATACAGAAATAGTTGAGAATACACTTACATTATAGCGTATCAAAATATAGTAGGAGCAGAGCAAATCAGGCCGTGAGAAAGAAGTAAAACCCAAAAAGTAAATATACAGTGGTCACATACCTGAGAAATGAAACAACAGATGTGTTAGTAGGGTCCCAAAAAGAAAAGGATATAAAATGAAAAAATAAAAATAAATGACTATAATTCACACAAAAGGCCTGCTTGATTATGCAACAGTGTAAATACCATATCAGTTTTAAGGAGAAAAGAATAGGGAGGAAGGAAACAAGAACAACTTGACGATCAACTGGACCGCCGATAATCCAATGCAGAAATAAGCAAGAAAGAAGTTTGATCAATAAGTGTTTCCATGTTTTGATATCTAGGTGTCATCACCCAAAAGGAAAGTTCAGGTTGGTAGTGGAAATGGCTTACATTAACAAGAGAGCCCCGATTAGGTCAGCCGTCTCTCCCAACTGCGCCTGAAAGAGTTGAGACTATTACATTTTACAATTACAATTAACTTTACTCGTAATTTCAGGCAGTGTGGGGACAGATGTTCTCATCCAAAGTTTTTAGCTATACAGGATCTGGTGACTGACAAAATATCTGCTAGAATAACAAGATGTGGAGTGCGTAAATCATCAGTACCCAGGGATAGTAGAGCTACATAGGACCTCCACTAAAAATTAAAGGAAAGGATTGGAATAATGTTATAAAGAAATATAATGAGGTGTAATCAAATTATATTTCAACCAGATATGTAGTAAGTTGCCCACTGATACATGACATCGCCAATACTTCCGCGTATAGCCGAGGATTGGGGATACATTTTTGACAATACGGAGTGCGGTACCGTCGGTATAAGGCTGGGTTCACACGAACGGATGCCGTGCGTGGCATCCGCTCCGTGAATGACAGCCAAGACCCGATGCAGACTGCAGAGGCACGGAACATTAACATGACTGATAATGCTCCGTGCCTCTCTGTGATCTCTTTACTACGAAATCACAGTGAGATAAAGTTGTCACTGTGATTTCGTAGTAAAGAGATCACAGAGAGGCACGGAGCATTATCAGTCATGTTAATGTTCCGTGCCTCTGCAGTCTGCATCGGGTCTTGGCTGTCATTCACGGAGCGGATGCCACGCACGGCATCCGCTCGTGTGAACCCAGCCTAAGGGTTTTTTAGAGGATTCTAAATGAGTAACACAATGCAAAGTTTTAGAACTATGTAAACAGGCTTGTGTCCATTGTTCATCAGTGAAAGTAGAATTAAGGTCCATCTTCCATTTAGATGTGTTAGAGGGTACAGGTAAGATAGACAAGTAAGCTTTAGACATGAGAGATATCTGGGCCACCTCACCTGCTGCACTTCCGCATATACACGTCCGCAATTTTGTTCCGTATTTTGCGGAATGGAATTGCGGACCCATTCAGTTCTATGGGGCAGCACGATGTGCTGCCCGGATCCGGAATTGCGGATCCGCACTTCCGGGTCCGCAATTCCGATCCCGAAAATATGTAACATGTCCTATTCTTGTCCGCAATTGTGGACAGAATAGGCATTTTCTATTAAGTGGCAGCGATGGATCCGCAAAACACACACGGACGCGTAAATGGACCCTAAGATCACTATGCCAGCACTGAAGGGAAAGGAAGGAAGGAGGAAAGCTACTGAGCATGCCAGTCCACCAGAGAATGCAGTAGAAGGTGGACCAGAAGGATAAACAGCAGAGGGCACTACTAAAGAGGAAAATGTAATGTACTTGAAAAAAATAACCAATTTTTTTTATTGTATGTATTGAAATAATACTTCTTTTGAAATGCCCTATTCATTGCATAATAATACTTTTTGTGGGATAACCCCTTTAAGCTTTCACTTAAAAATGGATAAGAGCTCAGTCGTGGTTAGGGCTGATACAGATATAAAACATCAGGATCACACCGCTTTTGCACACATATACCCTGCGATATATGGGGGGGATTGCTTATTTAAAGGAAAACTCAACTTCTGAATTTAACATGTTAATAAAAATCGAAGTAACTTTTTGAATCACTTTTTGAGCTATTTGTCATTTTCTTCTCCAATCACACCTAAAGTGAGTGTAACTTCTTAGAGCCTCTCTGCAATTTATCAGGCAGACTTTTGGCATTACATCTCTCCTCCATGGACATAACTATAGCCATAGCATTCATAGCATTCCCTATGGAGCCCAGAGGTTAAGGGGGGTCTTTTTGTGGGGAATAACAATATTTGCTATAATGCTGGTTTTCTGATACCTTGTGCTATTATACATACCTATAATTTTTGCTACTTATGCTGCTGTTTTCATTGTCTTGCACTAGGTGGTGGGGCCCCATCTTATTTTGCTATCGGGCCCTATGAATTGCAGGTAATTCCCTTGCTCAGCGCTACCTGTATACCTGTCCTCTGAGCTCCCACAATGCACTGATCTCTGGTTATAGGGAGCCAGCAGAATTTTGATATTAGCTTTTTGTTTGAACAGAGAATAACATATCAGAGGATTAAAAAGCAGATAAGAAAAGAAATGTATTTCAAAGATATGCAATGTGTAGATTTAATCTGTGGACTGTTTTCAATATATTGAGTAAAATTGGGGTTTTCCTTGAGATGTTCTGGTGTCGATTTGCTGCTTCCAGCCCTGTGCAAGAGATGTCAGTAGTGAACTGCATTCTAGGAAGACAAACAGCAGTGCAGCCAGGTTATTTATTTTAGGATAATGCTTTAGTTAGTTTATAATCTACTTGCTGTATAATGACAGAGGAGTTGGTTATTTTATCATGTAGATTTCAGCACCTCCTCTGCATAGTTAACTGAAAATTATTGAAACTTTTATAAAGATTTACATTTTGAATCTAAAGGCTATCTAGACAGATCTTCTCATTGCGGATCTTCTATAAGCTGTGGTCTCATGCTTTTGTGTCCTTTTTGAGCTGTTTTTCTGCATTTGAATTAGTCTAAAGGCTGGCGCTTCAATGATGGCTTTGCCCAATCACATTGACTGTAGCAAAGAAGTTAATGCAAAGTCACTTGACAGACCAATCAGCAGCCAGCTTGTAGAGGAGGAGGCTGCTAAATTATGTATTCCAAATTATGGATCCTCTATGATAGAGCAACCTTGGAAGGCAGGTGCAGGAGAAAGGTGTTATCTAATTGAGGATCTGTGAAGCAAAATTAAATATGACTTATGTAATATTCATTAAAAATTATATTAAAAAAAACATGATTAAGTCACAATAGGTCATAGAAAACATACCAGCTGTTGAAAGTTAGACATTTTACCATTTCATGAAAAAAAAATTACTAATTTAGAACTTGATGGGAGAAAATCATCTCAAAAAAGTTGGGACCAGGGCAACAAAAGGCTAGAAAAGTAAGTGGTACTAATAAAAAACAGTTGGAGGATCAATTTACACATGACATAAAAAGAGCATGTTAGAGAGGCAGAGTCTCTCAGAAGCAAAGGTTCACCAATTTGCGAAAATCTATGTCTAAAAATTGTGGAACAATTTCAGAAAAATGTTCTGTAATGTAAAATTGTGAAGACTTTGAATATCCCACAATCTACCTACATAATATCATCAATAGATTCAAGGAATCTGAAGAAATCCATGTATGCCAGGGACAAGGCCAACAGTCAGTATTGGTTGCTTGTGATCTATGGGCCCTCAGGTGGCACTGCATTAAAAAAACGGGCATGATTCTGTACTCAAAATCACTGCATGGGCTCAGGAACACTTCCAGAAATCATGGTCTGGGAATACAGTTCAGCATGCAATCCACAAATGCAAGATAAAGCTGTATCATGCAAAAAAGTAACCATATATCAACTCAATCCAGAAATGCCACCATCTTCTCTGGGCCAAACCTCATTTGAAATGGACTGAGGCAAAATGGAAAACGTTTCTTTAGTCAGATGAATTAAAATTTATAATTCTATAAAAAAAAAACTACGGATGCCATGTCTCGCAGCCTCAAGAGGAGAGCTTGTTATCAGCGCACAGTTCATAAGCCTGCATCTCTGATGGTCTGGGGTTGCTTTAGTGCTTATGGCATGCAGGGGCGGATCAAGTGCATGATAGGCCCGGGGCTATCCACCCAACTCAGGCCCCTCCGTCCATTTTAGTTAAAAATGTTTTCTATATGAAGAGGCTGCAGTGTTTCGTGAGCGCCACAGTCTCTTCCTAGGCCATATGACATCACATTCATCGTTCACATGGTCTAGGTGCAGCTCTGTCCCATCTGAGTGATTGGGGCTGAGCTGTAATACCTAGCGCAGTGCTATCAAATGGACAGAGCTGTGCTTGGTAAGGAGCAAAGAGGCTAAGGCGCTCACTGGAACATCGCAGTCTCCTCAAGCGGATTGGCAAGGGTACCAGGAATCATACCCCCACCATCTCAATACTCTCTGAGTACAGATGTCATAGATGTTACCTGCAGTCCTATGTAACACCCCACATAACACAGTGAAGTATTGTGTTATGTGGGGTGTTACATAGGACTGCACGGAACATCTACTATATTATCTGTACCAAACCAAAAAGCAGAAAAAACATGGAGCTCATAAGTGCCCATAAAAAAAGTATTTTATTACATATTCAATATATAACAGATATCATACCGTTAAAAAGAAGAAAGTGACTGAAAAAAAACACCATCCTGGCTCTACACAGACCGCACTAGTTATTAAATACAATGTAGAAAAAATGCTGAGTAAAACAATATCAAGATGAATCAGCAGTAGCAGGATCATGAGCAGTAGTTACCATCACAATGACCAGTTATACATATGTACACACAGGCTCCAAGATGGTAAAGGACACAATCCCAAATATAACAATATAATGAAGCCGACTCACCAAACAACCGGGCTGTGAGGACCAGGATGGCGCTACCCCCTACGTTATCTGTACACAGAAAGTTATAACTGTTATCTGGGCTGTTACAAATTTGCCAAATTTAAAATACATATGATTATAATAAAAAAGATTTGGAGGAGAATACAGCACCACATACCTCTTACATCCAGGAACATCTCCTGTCATGTAGACCCTCTCTTTCCTCTTCTCCTGAGTCTGACCCAGACCACCATGGCAAATTCTTTCAGCCGCATCTCGTCTCTACAGAGTTTATTACACAGACATGTTAGATTTCTCAGTTTTTCCATCAACTTCCCCATCCTGGTGTCCCAAGAATGTCATCCTGCGGCCACTCTCAATACTGTGCCCACTGTGCTCCCCAATGTCCCAGGTTCTATACTATATTTTACACCAGTTTGATAAACTATCTCAAAGATCCCTATAGTGTCTACAACAATTATAATGTCCCCTAGAGTGCCCCCCAGTAATAATAACATCCTATATTGTGCTCCAAGTAATAATGCCTGAATAGTGTCCCCAAAAATAATGTCCCCTAATATGTCCTGTAATAGAAAGGCCCCTACAGTGCCTCCCCAATAGCAACGTCCCCCACACCACATAATAATTTCCCCCACACTACCCCCATATAGTAATTTCCCCCACACTACCCCCATATAGTAATTTCCCCCACACTACCCCCATATAGTAATTTCCCCCCACACTACCCCATATAGTAATTTCCCCCCACACTACCCCATATAGTAATTTCCCCCCACACTACCCCATATAGTAATTTCCCCCACACTGCCCCCATATAGTAATTTCCCCCACACTGCCCCCATATAGTAATTTCCCCCACACTGCCTCCATATAGTAATTTCCCCCACACTGCCTCCATATAGTAATTTCTCTCACACTGCCCCCACATAGTAATTTGCCCCACACTGCCCCCACATAGTAATTTCCACCACACTGCCTGATATAGCAATTTCCCCCACACTGCCTTCCCCCCACCCCGTGTAGTGGTTTTCCCCCACACTGGCCCCACAAAGTAAATTTCCCCACGCACTGCCCCATTAAGTAATTTGCCCCCATACTGTCCCCATTAAGTAATTTGCCCCCATACTGTCCCCATTAAATAATTTCCCCCCCCCCCGGGGCGTGGCTTGTGAGTGCATGGAGTAAGACGCACGTTTCACTGCTCCTGCTAAGATCCTGCTCATTTACAGTGAAAGCGCACTCAAACTGCCTGAAACTACTTTACCTAAGGAGAGGAAGGTGCCCGGTAATTGCGGTGACAAAGTCGGAGCCTGAAAATGCCGAGGAAATCGTCCAAACTGGCGAAACAAGACCGCATGGAGAAAATCCAAGATGGCGCCGGAAGTGGAGAGGGGTCGGCGCGGCACGAGATGGTGAGCCAGAGTGCGGCTGCTAAACTTAGTAAATATGCCAGATTGGACGGTGGAGTGGGCGATTCGGCCAGTGATAAAGGGACTGATATACCTTCCTCCTCTGACCAGGAGGACGGATCCATGGACAGTGATGACCCGGTTTTCTCCGGTCAGCCGGTGCCCAATTCTGCGGTCCCTGAAATAGTTCCAGCAGACCTGCGGGCTGATTCTATAAGGGAGCCCACACTGAAAGATATAATGGTGGCAGTGGCAAGCTGCAACAGTACCCTCAAAGTGCTTGCAGTACAAGTTGGCAGCCTGAGATCAGATGTGTCCATAATCAGGCACGACCTGCACAAGATTTCTGAGCGCACTTCAGATCTGGAAAAGAGGGTGTCCTCACTGGAAGATGTTATTCAGCCCCTGCAAATGGCGTCAAAAATGAATGGGAAAGATATAGCTGCCTTATACGCCAAAGCGGATGATTTAGAGAACAGATCGCGGAGGAATAATTTGCGAATTGTTGGAATGCCAGAAAAAACAGAAGGGACCAATGCTACAGAGTTTGTGGAGAAATGGCTGCACCAGTTATTCCATGAGAAGGGCCTATCTTCCCTGTACGCGGTTGAGCGGGCGCACAGAGTCCCGTCGCGGCCGCTCCCGCCAGGCAGGCCTCCTCGCCCCATACTGGCGAAGATTCTACACTTTAAAGATCGGGACACTATCCTACGCCAGTCAAGGGACAATGATGAGATGGTCATGAATGGGGTCAGAGTGTCCATTTATCCGGATTATTCCAATGAGGTACAGCGGAGGAGAAGCAGATTTATAGATATAAAGAAAAGGCTCAGAGTACTACAAGTTCCATACGCCATGTTGTTTCTGGCCAGATTGCGAGTGGTGGCATTGGGATCCACCAGATTTTTTGAGGACCCTGATGAAGCGACACAGTGGCTGGACGTCCACGAGAGGCAATTGAGAAGTGGGGCCCTGGACACCTGAAGGAAACAGTTTGCAGTTTGTGTTCACTTTATATGCATAGGATTGCACCCTAATGTCACTTTAATGTTACACCAGTTATAAAGTGTATTGAGTGTTGCTACCACATGGTAGATCCTGATGCAGGAGTAGGAAGTTGGGATAAGAAATGTATTTCCCAGTTGTGGAGAGGATTCTCTACCTGAGGGCGAGTGTTGGAATCAGAAATGATTTTTGTTCAGCATTGGGCATGGTGCTTGCAGATTGCCCTGCGTTAGAGTTGGATGTTTGGGAGGGGGGGGGTTGGGGTTACTGTTCAAAGTAGTCTGATCACTGGGGAGGGGGAGGGGGAGGGACGGGGGGGAGGGGGACGGGTCAGAGATGGGTAAGGGGCGTGAATTATGCGAGAGTGACTTTAGTATGGAGTGTGAGATTCAAACATGATGTAATCTTTCATTATGACACAGGTGATTAAAGTGTTGAGCTGGAATGTGAGGGGAATGGCTGATGCACGAAAAAGACAATGTATATTTCAATATTTGGGTCGATTTCAGCCGGCTATCTGCTGCTTACAGGAAACGCATTTGTCCAATGATAATGTGCAGTGGCTGAACAAGAACTGGGTAGGTCATGTGGTACATGCAATCCATTCCTCTCACTCCAGGGGCGTAAGTGTGATTGTGCATAAAAGTATAAGGTATGAACATTTGAAGCAATGTGTGGATGCTGAGGGCAGGTATGTGTGTGTAGTGTGCAAGATTGATGGGATCCAGGTGGTGTTAGTGTCAGTGTATGTGCCTCCACCTTTTGCTTCCCCTTTAATAAGGGATATTATGACCTTTGTGGCGGACTTCCCTGGACTGCCGTGGCTGTTAGTGGGGGACTACAATTGTACATTGAATGACTCCATAGATAGGTGTCGGGTAGAAGGTGCCAGTGGATCACCGGGGAGTGTGGCTCTAAAGAATATTATGAGGGAAACTGGCTTACTTGATGTTTGGAGGCTGCGCAACCCTGATAAGCGGGTGTTTTCATGTAGATCTGCTACGCATCATTCACTATCACGCATAGATCTGGCTTTGGTTAATGATGTTATGCTGCCATTGATAAGAGATGTTATTTATCATCCTCGGTCGTTGTCTGACCATTCCTTGGTGCAGGTTGATTTGTGCCTGGGCGTGCTTAGGCAGGGACCGAGGTTGTGGAAATGTAACCCACATTGGCTGAATGTACTGGGTGATCTGTCTGAGATTACTAGGGAGATCAGGGAGTACTTTTCTATTAATGGAGGGACGGCTTCAATTCACGGAGTATGGGATGCCATGAAAGCGTTTCTGAGAGGGGTATTGATCAAAGAAATAAGTAAGCATAAATCTAAATCCAGAGAGGCGGATGTTAAAGCTCATGTACAAGTGACTGAGGCTGAAAGGGAGTTTGGTAGAATCCCCACCATGGCTAATAGTGAGGCGCTAGAGGTAGCTCAGGAACAACTGAGGTGTCACCTACTACAGGCTGCGGATAGGAAGCGTAGTTTCTATCGCCAAAGATCCTTTGAGGAGGGAGAGAAAGTTGGGCATTTGCTCTCAGTGGTTTCTCAGGCACAGAGGGGTTCTTCTTGTATACAAGAGCTAATGGATGGTAACGGAAATAGTAGCCAGGATACAAAAGGGATATTAGATATTCTAAAAGGGTTTTATGTCTCTCTTTATGCTTCCAAGGAGTCTAGCTCTGAGGAGGCCTTGTCCGCCTTTCTGGCTGAGGCTCAGCTATCAGTGTTATCTGAGGAGGATAGGGAGAGACTGGAAGAGCCGATCACGCTGGAGGAGTTGGAGGTAGCTCTTGGGGGGATGGCGAATGGTAAGGCGCCGGGGGCAGACGGTATACCAGTGGAGGTATATAAAAAATTGCAAGGGTTACTTCTCCCTGAATTACTTAAGGTTCTTGAATATTCTCTGGAGACGGGTTCGCTACCACATTCTATGCAGGAGGCTATCATAGTAGTTATTCCTAAGCCTGGGAAAGATCCCAAAGTTCCTGATTCCTATAGACCAATTTCGCTACTAACAGCAGATGTGAAGCTCCTGGCGAAGGTGTTGGCGAACAGGCTGTCCAGGGTAATACTTACTATAGTGCACCCGGATCAAACGGGCTTTATGACTGGGAAATCGACTGCTATAAATATCCGTAGAGTATATGCTAGTCTGAATATTCCAGCAGATAATGGAGGAGATAGGGCCTTACTTGCGTTAGACGCCGCTAAGGCGTTTGACAGTGTTGAATGGAACTACCTATGGGAAACATTGAGAGTCATGGGCTTTGGTACTCGATTTATATAGTGGGTGAAAGTGTTGTATTCAAGCCCAAAAGCACGGATCAGAGCTAATGGGGGGCTGTCAGATAGCTTCTCTTTGGCCAGGGGCACCAGACAGGGGTGCCCATTGTCACCCTTGTTGTTTGCGTTAGCAATTGAACCACTTGCAGCCCTTATTCGCCTGTCACCTCATATTGTGGGGGTTAGATATGGTGAGACGCAAAACAAAGTGGCAATGTATGCTGATGACACTATGCTATTTTTGGGTGACACTGGGGGCTCTCTGGATGCGGCCATGGCTTTGATAGATAAATTTGGTGGCTTCTCTGGACTTCGGATAAATTGGCAGAAGTCTGCCTTGATGCCGGTAGACGGACAGGCACTCTCTGGTGTGCGGGCAGATAGTTTGATTCCCTGGGTGGGCAAGTTTAAATATTTGGGGCTATATATAACACCTAGACTGCTAGATTTTGAAGAGCTTAATTTAACTCCTTTGCTAAATACCTTCAGGCTTAAGGCAAGGACATGGGGTAGACTCTTTTTGTCAGTAGTGGGCAGAGTGAATCTCCTAAAAATGGTAATGATGCCTCAGTTACTATATATATTGAATAATGCACCTGTATGGATCCCAGTGGAGAGATTTAGAAAAATACACTCGATATTTAGAGATCTCATCTGGAAATATGGTCAAGCTAGAATTAAGCTGGAGACGCTGCAATATCCCAAGGCTGAAGGTGGCTTAGCTGTCCCTAACGCCTGGATTTATTTCTTAGCCTCTCAGTGTCAACATTTCAAGGGTTGGATGGAATTTCAGCTACCAGATGTGACGGGGAAGATACTGCAACACTGGTTGGGTAGTAGGGATCTTATGGGTATTCTGGAAGGTGCAGGGATGCATGGGGGAAGAGAGAAAGTGACGCTTATAGAGCTTATGAAAAAAGTGTGGGCAAAGGTGAAATTGATCAGGGGAGTTGGTGGGGTAGGAGAGCTTTCCCCAATATGGAACAATAACCTGTTGCCAGAATTCACTTCTCTATCAGGAATCCGAAATTGGGAATCCCATGGAGTAATGAGGATAGGTCAATTGATTGAGACTAGTGTATTTAAATCATTTCAAGGTCTACAGCAGGAATTCAACATTCCCAAAGTGTGGTTCTATCAATATCTGCAACTGAGACACGCTTATGAGGTCACGATAAGGAAGGGATGCACTATTGCAAAAGTGGATGTGGTCCATAAACTGGTTCTCCCAGCTGGAGGAAAGAGAGGTTTGATATCACAGGTGTATACTCTGCTTTTAGATAAATTTCTGGTAGAATTCCCCCTTACTAGGATGAGAAAATGGGAAAAGGATCTGGGGGACATCCCTAAGGAACAGTGGGAAGATATATTGGAGGCAATTCCGAGAGTGTCTGTAAGTGAACAGGGCAAGTTGTCACAACTATTTATCATCCACAGAGTTTACAAAACTCCAGTGTTTTTACGGAAAATTGGGATTAGAACTGATGATAATTGTCCAAAATGTATGGCGGAAGGTGCAGATCTATTTCATATGCTTTGGTCTTGTCCAGTGCTAAGTAGATATTGGGACGAGGTGTTGACTTTGATTAATCGTAACCTGGAGTTGAGGGTGCAGAAGGACCCTAAGATATGTGTGCTGGGATATGTGAAGGAGATTGGTGGGGGAGAGGCGGTCAAGGTGGCAGTTGGGAGACTACTGTATGTGGCCAGGAAATTGATTGCCTTTAGGTGGATCCAGGGGAGTCCGCCAACTGTGGATGAATTTGTGAGAAAGGTGCATGATATGTTAACATTAGAGAAGGGAGTGTTTGTTAGGAGGGGATGTCCTTTGAAGTTTGAAAAGTTGTGGAATGAATGGCTGTCTCACACTCATGTTGTAATATAAAAGGTCTAGGAAACTCATGCTCTGATCTGGGGGGGGGGGAGGTTTGGCAGTTGGGGGAGGGGGGGTGGGTGTTGTTGGGGTTATAACAGTCAAATGTCTCTGTAAATGATTTGTCTTTATTTTGGTATATTCATTATGTACAATGATTGTAGAAGATGTAACAAATATATGGACATATGATAATGTTTTTTATAAATTGTGTATATTTGAGATGCGGAGGGGAGAAAACACCAAGAAAATTGTGATGCAAAATATATTGTGATATACCAACTTTATTTGAACAATAAAAAACGATTTGATTGAAAAAAAAAAATATAATAATTTGCCCCCATACTGTCCCCATTAAGTAATTTGCCCCCACACTGCCCCATTAAGTAATTTTCCCCCACACTTTCCCTATTAACCACCTCAGCCCCCAGTGCTTAAACACCCTGAAAGACCAGGCCACTTTTTACACTTCTGACCTACACTACTTTCACCGTTTATTGCTCGGTCATGCAACTTACCACCCAAATGAATTTTACCTCCTTTTCTTCTCACTAATAGAGCTTTCATTTGGTGGTATTTCATTGCTGCTGACATTTTTACTTTTTTTGTTATTAATCGAAATTTAACGATTTTTTGCAAAAAAATGACATTTTTCACTTTCAGTTGTAAAATTTTGCAAAAAAAAACGACATCCATATATAAATTTTGCTCTAAATTTATTGTTCTACATGTCTTTGATAAAAAAAAAATGTTTGGGTAAAAAAAAAAATGGTTTGGGTAAAAGTTATAGCGTTTACAAACTATGGTACAAAAATGTGAATTTCCGCTTTTTGAAGCAGCTCTGACTTTCTGAGCACCTGTCATGTTTCCTGAGGTTCTACAATGCCCAGACAGTACAAACACCCCACAAATGACCCCATTTCGGAAAGTACACACCCTAAGGTATTCGCTGATTGGCATAGTGAGTTCATAGAACTTTTTATTTTTTGTCACAAGTTAGCGGAAAATGATGATTTTTTTTTTTTTTTCTTACAAAGTCTCATATTCCACTAACTTTCGACAAAAAATAAAAACTTCTATGAACTCACTATGCCCATCACGAAATACCTTGGGGTCTCTTCTTTCCAAAATGGGGTCACTTGTGGGGTGGTTATACTGCCCTGGCATTCTAGGGGCCCAAATGTGTGGTAAGGAGTTTGAAATCAAATTCTGTAAAAAATGACCTGTGAAATCCGAAAGGTGCTCTTTGGAATATGGGCCCCTTTGCCCACCTAGGCTGCAAAAAAGTGTCACACATCTGGTATCTTTGTATTCAGGAGAAGTTGAGGAATGTGTTTTGGGGTGTCTTTTTACATATACCCATGCTGGGTGAGATAAATATCTTGGTCAAATGCCAACTTTGTATAAAAAAATGGGAAAAGTTGTCTTTTGCCAAGATATTTCTCTCACCCAGCATGGGTATATGTAAAATGACACCCCAAAACACATTCCCCAACTTCTCCTGAGTACGGAGATACCAGATGTGTGACACTTTTTTGCAGCCTAGGTGGGCAAAGGGGCCCATATTCCAAAGAGCACCTTTCGGATTTCACAGGTCATTTTTTACAGAATTTGATTTCAAACTCCTTACCACACATTTGGGCCCCTAGAATGCCAGGGCAGTATAACTACCCCACAAGTGACCCCATTTTGGAAAGAAGACACCCCAAGGTATTCCGTGAGGGGCATGGCAAGTTCCTAGAATTTTTATTTTTTGTCACAAGTTAGTGGAAAATGATGATTATTTTTTTTTTTTTTTCATACAAAGTCTCATATTCCACTAACTTGTGACAAAAAATAAAAACTTCCATGAACTCACTATGCCCATCAGCGAATACCTTGGGGTCTCTTCTTTCCAAAATGGGGTCACTTGTGGGGTAGTTATACTGCCCTGGCATTCTAGGGGCCCAAATGTGTGGTAAGGAGTTTGAAATCAAATTCTGTAAAAAATGACCTGTGAAATCCGAAAGGTGCTCTTTGGAATATGGGCCCCTTTGCCCACCTAGGCTGCAAAAAAGTGTCACACATCTGGTATCCCCGTACTCAGGAGAAGTTGAGGAATGTGTTTTGGGGTGTCTTTTACATATACCCATGCTGGGTGAGATAAATATCTTGGTCAAATGCCAACTTTGTATAAAAAAATGGGAAAAGTTGTCTTTTGCCAAGATATTTCTCTCACCCAGCATGGGTATATGTAAAATGACACCCCAAAACACATTCCCCAACTTCTCCTGAGTACGGAGATACCAGATGTGTGACACTTTTTTGCAGCCTAGGTGGGCAAAGGGGCCCATATTCCAAAGAGCACCTTTCGGATTTCACAGGTCATTTTTTACAGAATTTGATTTCAAACTCCTTACCACACATTTGGGACCCTAGAATGCCAGGGCAGTATAACTACCCCACAAGTGACCCCATTTTGGAAAGAAGAGACCCCAAGGTATTCGCTGATGGGAATAGTGAGTTCATGGAAGTTTTTATTTTTTGTCACAAGTTAGTGGAATATGAGACTTTGTATGAAAAAAAAAAAAAATCAGCATTTTCCACTAACTTGTGACAAAAAATAAAAAATTCTAGGAACTCGCCATGCCCCTCACGGAATACCTTGGGGTGTCTTCTTTCCAAAATGGGGTCACTTGTGGGGTAGTTATACTGCCCTGGCATTTTCCAGGGGCCCTAATGTGTGGTAAGTAGGTAAATGACCTGTGAAATCCTAAAGGTGCTCTTTGGAATATGGGCCCCTTTGCCCACCTAGGCTGCAAAAAAGTGTCTCACATGTGGTATCGCCGTATTCAGGAGAAGTTGGGGAATGTGTTTTGGGGTGTCATTTTACATATACCCTTGCTGGGTGAGAGAAATATCTTGACAAAAGACAACTTTTCCCATTTTTTTATACAAAGTTGGCATTTGACCAAGATATTTCTCTCACCCAGCATGGGTATATGTAAAATGACACCCCAAAACACATTCCCCAACTTCTCCTGAGTACGGCGATACCAGATGTGTGACACTTTTTTGCAGCCTAGATGCGCAAAGGTGCCCAAATTCCTTTTAGGAGGGCATTTTTAGACATTTGGATACCAGACTTCTTCTCACGCTTTGGGGCCCCTAGAATGCCAGGGCAGTATAAATACCCCACATGTGACCCCATTTTGGAAAGAAGACACCCCAAGGTAGTCAATGAGGGGCATGGCGAGTTCATAGAAATTTTTTTTTTTTGGCACAAGTTAGTGGAAATTGATATTTTTTATTTTTTTCTCACAAAGTCTCCCGTTCCGCTAACTTGGGACAAAAATTTCAATCTTTCATGGACTCAATATGCCCCTCACGGAATACCTGGGGGTGTCTTCTTTCCGAAATGGGGTCACATGTGGGGTATTTATACTGCCCTGGCATTCTAGGGGCCCTAAAGCGTGAGAAGAAGTCTGGAATATAAATGTCTAAAAAATTTTACGCATTTGGTTTCCGTGAGGGGTATGGTGAGTTCATGTGAGATTTTATTTTTTGACACAAGTTAGTGGAATATGAGACTTTGTAAGAAAAAAAAAAAAAAATTCCGCTAACTTGGGCCAAAAAAATGTCTGAATGGAGCCTTACAGAGGGGTGATCAATGACAGGGGGGGTGATCAATGACAGGGGGGGTGATCAATGACAGGGGGGGTGATCAATGACAGGGGGGGTGATCAATGACAGGGGGGGTGATCAATGACAGGGGGTGATCAATGACAGGGGGGTGATCAATGACAGGGGGGTGATCAGGGAGTCTATATGGGGTGATAACCACAGTCATTGATCATGCCCCTGTAAGGCTTCATTCAGACGTCCGGATGCGTTTTGCGGATCCGATCCATCTATCAGTGCATCCGTAAAAATCATGCGGACATCTGAATGGAGCTTTACAGGGGGTAATCAATGACAGGGGGGTGATCAGGGAGTCTATATGGGGTGATAACCACAGTCATTGATCACGCCCCTGTAAGGCTTCATTCAGACGTCCGGATGCGTTTTGCGGATCCGATCCATCTATCAGTGCATCCGTAAAAATCATGCGGACATCTGAATGGAGCTTTACAGGGGGGTAATCAATGACAGGGGTGTAATCAATGACAGGGGGGTGATCAGGGAGTCTATATGGGGTGATCACCACAGTCATTGATCATGCCCCTGTAAGGCTTCATTCAGACGTCCGGATGCGTTTTGTGGATCCGATCCATCTATCAGTGGATCCGTAAAAATCATGCGGACGTCTGAATGGAGCTTTACAGGGGGGTAATCAATGACAGGGGGGTGATCAGGGAGTCTATATGGGGTGATCACCACAGTCATTGATCACGCCCCTGTAAGGCTTCATTCAGACGTCCGGATGCGTTTTGTGGATCCGATCCATCTATCAGTGCATCCGTAAAAATCATGCGGACATCTGAATGGAGCTTTACAGGGGGTTGATCAATGACAGGGGTGTAATCAATGACAGGGGGGTGATCAGGGAGTCTATATGGGGTGATCACCACAGTCATTGATCACGCCCCTGTAAGGCTTCATTCAGACGTCCGTATCTGTTTTGCGGATCCGATCCATCTATCAGTGCATCCGTAAAAATCATGCGGACATCTGAATGGAGCTTTACAGGGGGGTGATCAATGACAGGGGGGTGATCAGGGAGTCTATATGGGGTGATAACCACAGTCATTGATCACGCCCCTGTAAGGCTTCATTCAGACGTCCGGATGCGTTTTGCGGATCCGATCCATCTATCAGTGCATCCGTAAAAATCATGCAGACATCTGAATGGAGCTTTACAGGGGGGTGATCAGATAGTCTATATGGGGTGATCACCACAGTCATTGATCATGCCCCTGTAAGGCTTCATTCAGACGTCCGGATGCGTTTTGCGGATCCGATCCATCTATCAGTGGATCCGTAAAAATCATGCGGACGTCTGAATGGAGCTTTACAGGGGGGTAATCAATGACAGGGGGGTAATCAATGACAGGGGGGTAATCAATGACAGGGGGGTGATCAGGGAGTCTATATGGGGTGATCACCACAGTCATTGATCACACCCCTGTAAGGCTTCATTCAGACGTCCGGATGCGTTTTGCGGATCCGATCCATCTATCAGTGGATCCGTAAAAATCATGCGGACGTCTGAATGGAGCTTTACAGGGGGGTGATCAATGACAGGGGGGTGATCAATGACAGGGGGGTGATCAGCGAGTCTATATGGGGTGATCAGGGGTGATCAGGGGCTAATAAGGGGTTAATAAGTGACGGGGGGGGGGGGTGTAGTGTAGTGTAGTGGTGCTTGGTGCTACTTTACTGAGCTACCTGTGTCCTCTGGTGGTCGATCCAAACAAAGGCGACCACCAGAGGACCAGGTAGCAGGTATATTAGACGCTGTTATCAAAACAGCGTCTAATATACCTGTTAGGGGTTAAAAAAAACACATCTCCAGCCTGCCAGCGAACGATCGCCGCTGGCAGGCTGGAGATCCACTCGCTTACCGTCCGTTCCTGTGAGCGCGCGCGCCTGTGTGCGCGCGTTCACAGGAAATCTCGGCCATCGCGAGAGGACGCGCCGGCTCGTCCACTCGGAATGAATCAACCACCTCCAGGACGCGTCTGTGCGTACAGCGGTCCGGAGGTGGTTAAGTAATTTTCCCCCACACTGCCCCAATTAAGTAATTTTCCCCCACACTGTCCCCATTAAGCAATTTGCCCGCACACTGACCCCATTTAAGTAATTTGTCTCCACACTGCTCCCTTTAAGTATTTTGCCCCCACACTGCCCCCATTAAGTAATTTGCCCCACACTGCGCCCCCATTAAGTAATTTGCCCGCATGTAATCATTTGCCCCCACTGTCCCTGCAGTAATATGACCTCCTCTGCATAAAAACAAAGGCTAAAAAAAACTAAAGGCTAATATTTACCTGTGTCTGTAATGGTGAGGCTGGCGCGCGATGACCTCATTGCACGTGATGGCGTCATCACGCACGCCTGCGCCGGGCTTTTACTACCACATAGGCCTGAGGCCTACTAGGCTTGAAGCTTTTGGCTGTGATAGGCGGCAGGGCAAGGAACTATCTGCTCCCGTGCCCCGCCGTCGGGTCAGAGTTGGGCCCTCCAGTGATGCCTGACCCGGGGCTGCTGACCCGAGCGTTCCCATTATAATCCACCACTGATGGCATGGACAGCTAAGCCTACTTTCACACCTGCGTTCAGGTGTCCGCTCGTGAGCTCCGTTTGAAGGGGCTCACGAGCGGTCCCGAACGCAGCCGTCCAGCCCTGATGCATTCTCAATGGAGGCGGATCCACTGAGAATGCATCCGCCTGCCAGCGCTCAGCCTCCGCTCCGCTCAGTGAGCGGACACCTGAACGTTGCTTGCAGCGAGCGGATCCGTCCAGACTTATAATGGAAGTCAATGGGGACGGATCCGTTTGAAGATGACACAGTATGGCTCAATTTTCAAACGGATCCGTCCCCCATTGACTTTCAATGTAAAGTCAAAACGGATCCGTTTGCATTATCATGAACATTGTTCATGGTTATGCAAACGGATCCGTTCTGAACGGATGCAAGCGTTTGCATTATAGAAGCGGATCCGTCTGTGCAGACACCAGACGGATCCGCTCCTAACGCAAGTGTGAAAGTAGCCTTACACAACTGGAAAGGCACTATGAATGCTGACCAGTATATGGAGGTTTTTGAACAGCGTATGCTCCCATCCAGACTTCTTTTAGGGAAGGCCTTGCATATTTCAGCAATGCTAAACGACATACTCCATCCATTACAACAGCATGACTTCACAGAAGAGGAGTCCAGGTGCTGAACTGTCCTGCTTGCAGTCCGGACCTTTCAACAAAAGAAAGAATTTGGCGCATCATGAAACGAAAAATCCAGCAAATAAGACCCATGACTGTTGAGCAGCTAGAACCCTACATCAGAGAAGAATGGGAAACATTCTTCTCCCAAAACTCCAGCAATTGGTCTCCTCACTTGCCAGACATTTACAGGCTGTTAAAAGAAGAGGGGATGATACACAATGGTAGACATGGCCCTGTCCCAACTTTTTTTTCAATTTGTTGCCGCCATCAAGATCTAAATAAATAATTTTTTTTAACGCAATGGTAAATTTGCTCATTTTCAACATTCGTGTTCTATGATCTTTTGTGACTAAATTATGAGTCTGAGACTTGCAAATCATGGCATTCTGTTTTTGTTTTTATTTTTACATTAATTTACATTTTACACAGCGTCCAACTTTTTTTCTAATTGGGTATTTGTGCATGGATAGATACCTAGGCACATACACACATATATTTTACACGTCCAGGGAATTCAGGATGTCACTGGGAATTCTGTACATTAACTTTTTCTTTAAATTTACTGTCAGGACAAATTGAGTTGATTTAGCATATTTTCCTGCAGGTTATTAGAAAACCTCTCATGGTTTCCTTAGCCTATGGAAAAAGCACAATCTGCTAGTCAGAAGCCTCATTCAGCATATAGGAGATCCGTTCCACATAGTTGACTGCAGCCTGTTAATTTAAATGTCACTTAACCATGCCACAAGGAATTGACATGGCATAACCCATTAAGAAATCCTATAATTAATAATGATCGCACCGTAAAAAAAAAAAAACTCCCCGGAGTTCATGTCTTATTTTCTTGATAAAAACTCAAGTGAACAGCACATTAAAAATGTCAGAAAGATTCCCAAGGCCAAGTTACTTTAAATTACACAGGGGCCCAGTAAGATGAATTTATTTAACCTTCAAATCAATAGTTTTCACCCAAAAGGGATTTTTGTTGTAGCGAGAAAAGCAGATAAATTCTTCCTACTTGGAGTCGTGCTGTGAAATGCTAGTGTGAAATGACATTAGAAATGTCTCACTTGTAATGATGTGTCCATAGTCATGGGAAGGAAATGCCTAGGATGGAGTCTGCAGTAACAAGAACAGCGCCATTTACTCTGGATGTATTGCGTTACTACAGATAGGTACAGTATATATCTAAAGCACTTCAGTGCTGATTTTATTTGATATCTTCTATTCTGGTCATGGATGCAAAAGGAAAGGAATATCCAACAATTAAATCCAGTTGTTTGGGTCATACAATACCTGCCACAACAGTGTTGCACAACCCATGGCACAAAATGCAATGCTACACATGAACAAACTGCAAAAGTCCCAGCCTTCGACCTGCCCCATAATGCATGAGTAGTTTTTGATTTTTGCACTAATGTTTTGTCACCAAATTAAACTAGGGTGTGAAAGGAAACACAATTATTATATCTCACAGTTCTGCAATTGACTTGTATATAACCCACAAATAAATGCAATGGCTCATGTGAACAATCTATGGCAATAATCTCAGAGCATTTGTAACTTGGACTTGGATACAGGCTTCATTTTCTAAGTGCTTTGTAACGTTTTCTATATTTTCTGTAGATTTTCGCACAAAGAAATTAATTGTTCACCAAGTAAAGCTATTCATACATGATTGGGATTGCCACCTTTACTGCCCAAAAATACTGGCTGGATTTTTAGGGGCGTGACATCACCCAAAGACCTTTTATTATCTAATTTACCTGGGGTTTAGGTTAATGAAAAAGTTAATATTTATTTGTTGCTTATTTATATAGCACTGACATATTCCATAGCGCTTTACAGATGTTATCATCACTTTTACTGTCCCCAATGGATCTCCAATCTAAGTTCCCTGACTGTATGTCTTTAGGAAACCGGAGTACCCAGAAGAAACCAACACAAACATGGGGAGAGCATACAGATTCCATGCAGATGTTGTCGTTGGTCAGATTTGAACCTAGGAACCCAGCGTTGCAGTTCACCAGTGTTAACCACTGAGTCAATGTGCTTCCCTGGTGACATAGGTATTGGAGGTGTCAGTATTTTATTTTATTTTTTTATTTAAGAGGTCAATGCTGAAATCTCTGGTGGTATAGGGCAGTGAAGAGGTGAATATAATGGGTTACTATCGTACCAGTAGTTGTAAGGTAGGTAAAGGGTTAATGCAATCATCCCTGCTGGTCTTAGGACTGGGAAGGGGTTAATTTAATTATCCTGTGGTCTAGGGCAGTGAGGAGATAAATGTAATGAGTTAATATCATACCAGCAGGTCTAATACAGGTAAAGGGTTAATGCAGTCATTCCTGGTAGTGTTAGGACTGGGAAGGGGTTGATGTAATTATTCTGGTAGTCTAGAGCAAGGAAGGGGTTAAGGCAGTGGTGGTACCTATGGCACGGGTGCCAGAGGCGGGACTCAGAGACCTCCCTGTGGGCAACGGCACCCTGGGAAAAAGTCTATGGTGTACCAATATGTAGTAGACTTTTCCTGCGCAGGGCGCACTTTGAACAGCACAGGCCGCGCATTGAATGTAGGCAGGTTATTATAGCTAAATTATAAAGTGCATGGAAGATATAGTATATTGGACTTTCTCCGAGCATCAGCGTAAGAGAAGTCCTTTGATTCTGACTTTTGTTTCCGTGCGTCACTTCTTCATACTTCCCAGGGCACTTTTTTCCCCTTGTTAATTATCTCAGTTAATCCCGCAGTTCTAATGGCATGTCGTATTATTTACAGGCTTGGCTGCCTATGGAGAAACAGATCAGCATATGGGATTCATAGAACATACAATAAAGTTTGGCCTTAAGTAACTCAGTACTGTATATTCTGTCGCCTTCCTCTTCTGCTCTAGTGTCTCTAGAGTATGGCATTAGGCACCCTCTAGGCCAGATGCCAGCCCTGACACTGCCTAAGGCTCACAATCAGAAGGTGCAGAATACTTTTGGATGTGAAATTCACCTCATATGGTCTGAACTGGAACTTATTAAATTTAACATTAGCCCTGGCTTCTAGTATTATGTTTTCTAGGCTTCCGTTTTACATAATATCACAGTAATGTGTTGAATAATGTAAAGACTAATTTGAACATATTTTAAGCTCCCTAAAGCAGCTGGCCTTGACTTTTATTTTTCACAAGAGCTTTTCACAAAGCAGCCAGCATTAAAAAAATAAGGTTTTAAAATGTACATAAATTCAGATTTTAATTGTATTTCCTTATATTTCTAATGTTAATATGAAGCTCATGACGAGGCTTTTTATTTTACTGTAGTTGGCTGAACACATTATAAAATGAGTGCCTTAACCTTTTTTCATAATTATTTAAAAAAACACCTTTTTTTTTTTTTTAATTAGAGGTTTTTGTGATTTTTTGCAGCGCTCCAGATAGGAATAACAGATTATTGTGATAGAATTTACTATGTTGTTGGATGTTGTCACCTTTTTTGTGGATTAGACCAATGTAATATTCTTAATAGCGATCTACAGCTCAAAAAAGGTTCCTACTTAAAACGCTGACCCTGAGTGCGGTCGCCACATAAAAACGGTAAAGGCCCATTTACACTGGCAGATTTGGCGCTGGAATATGATGTAGCATGTCTATCGGCACTCGTTTAGCTGTGCAATCGTTCAGACTCGTACAGTTTCATTATCGTTGGCAGCACATCCCTGTTTACATGAGGAAATGTGCTTTTACATCTTCTTTACTATGTAATAAGTATAGTTATTATTATTATCATTTATTATTAAAGCGCCATTCATTCCATAGTGCTGTACATATGACAAGGGCTATACATACATAATACAGACAATTGCACTAAGCATGAACAAGACGAGTTACACACTGGTACAGAAGTTAGTTGCAAAAAGATGGGAATGAGATTACTGCATATGTATATATTTAATGGTAGGGGAGGTTTATTACAGTATAATATCTCTAATAAGGAAAAGTGAAGCAGCCCTTTAATTGTCTTAAGACCATCAAAATTGTTCAAATATCGGTGTGAATATAAGGCTTACAATAAAATGATAATTACAAGATTCTCAGTTGTCATCATGCGTGATGTAATGAAGGGATTAATAATAATAAACTTTATTTATGTAGCGCCACCATATTCTGTAGCGCTTTACAATTCGGAGGGCACATGTACAAACCAAAAAAGCCATCACAGAATTATAGGCTAATATACAACTGAAACACTAGGCTCTGCTTTCAAGAGCTTACAATCTATGAGGAAATTGGGGTGACATAAGGTAAAATCGATTGTTTTCTAAAGTGGCCCAGCCATCTCTGTACTAAATGGAGTAGCGCAGGCGGAGCTGCATGAGCCAGTGCTTTGAATGTGGCATTACTGTTGGAAGAAGGCGTTCCGCTCCGAAGAATGAGGAGCACTTTAGGGAACATGAAAAGGGAGTATAAAATAATTCTGGGGCACATTTATTAAGACCGGTGTTTTAGACACTGCTCTTAATAAGCTTTATACCTGGCGGTGGATCCGTCGGCCACTGCTGCTTCTAAATATAAGACAGCTTCCGAGTGTCTCTCATTTAGAGGCAGCGGTGGCCGGCCAGCCCTTCCACGCCACACCCACTTTTTTAAACCTGGCTTTAACGGGGAAAAGTCACAGATGGCGGCACAACTAACCCTTGCACTGCAATCTGTGCCTAAAATACGCCTAATATAGGCGTATTTCAGCTTCATAAATGACCCCCTCTATGTTTAGCTATTTTATAATCTTCTTTAAAATTTTAATTTGAGAAAAAACAAGCCTCATTTAGGCATCCTCACTCACTGTTGTTTTCAGCATTTTCTTGTTTTGCTTGAATTTCAAGCATTTTTCATTGCATTTTTGGAGGTTTTTTTAATCTGTAAAATTTGTCATATCCTACAGAGAAACCTATTTGAAAGGTAAGAGGAAAAAGACCACTGATCCAAAACAGCAAAAAAAAAAAAAAAAAAAAGCCATCGTAACAACACAAAAAAATCTTTTAAAAATGCATTCTTATTAGTGTGTTTAATTTTTCACCATAGACTGGAATGTAACATCTGGTCACACAAAAAATAATGACACTAAAGTTCCCATATTGCTAGCCTTACAGTGTGAATAAGAAGAAGAAAAAGTTTCTCTGTGTGTCCCAGTAGACCTCCATTTAGTCTGTACTAGTGCTTAAAGGGTTTCTGTCACCAGAATTAACCCTATTAAACTAGCTGATATTAGCGATGTGCTAATGTCAGCTGAACCTAACTAGTCTATGCCTACTTTTATCTATGTCCTCGTTACTCCAGAAATATAACTTTTATAATATGCTAATTAGCCTCTAGGAGCAGGGGGGGCCGTTGCCCCTGCTCTTAGAGGCTCCGTTCTCCCACCTCTGGCCACGCCCTGCTACACTAGATTGACAGGGCCAGGCAGCATTGGTCTCCTACTGCCGGCCCTGTCTGCCATGTAAATCTCGCGCCTGCGCCGACCCGTTCAGTATTTGGCGCAGGCGCAGTGAGTGAAGGGCGTTTGCCGGCTGCCGACTTCCTCCTTGCGCCAGCGCACAGGGCCGGCAGTTGGAGGTGAACGCTGCCTGGCCCTGTCAATCTAGTGTAGCAGGGCGTGGCCAGAGGTGGGAGAACAGAACCTCTAGGAGCAGGGGCCGTTCCTAGAGGCTAATTAGCACATTATAAAAGTTATATTTCTGGAGTAACGGGGGTTTAGATAAAAGTAGGAATAAGCTAGTTAGGTTCAGCTGACATTAGCACATCACTAATGTCAGCTAGTTTAATAGGGTTAATTCTGGTGACAGAAACCCTTTAAAGGGGTTGTCCGAGATAAATAAATAAAAATCTCGGCTGAGCCCTAAAATGGCTTAAAATTTTTAAAAATTATACTCCCTTCTTTCTTCAGCACTATTCCCTGCAGCACTGGTCTGGACACCTGCAGCTGTTTGTTTGCAAACAGCAGCAGTTTGGTGGAGGTATGCGGCACATGACTGCTGCAGCCGATCACTGTCCTCAGCAGTCTTTTTAATTATCTTTAACAATCCTTTTAAGACTGTTACCTCCCCTGATTCCCCGATGCGCTCATTGATGAGCCAAGTATGCAAGCTGGCAGACATCTCTTTCTTCACTTTTTCCTCAAGAGTGGGGGGGGGGGGGGGGGGACAGGGATTGTGGCAAACCCTCCCACTTGGCCAGACCTGTTAAGGGAAAATTACTTACTGGTACTGGGACCCTCCTCCTGGCCTGTTATACTCTGCAGGGCTCCCATGCTGTAACCATGCAGTTTGACATGGCCACAGCAGAGACCCTTGCATCATGTGACCATTTGTCATGAGGTTAAGGGGGAGGATGAGCGCTGCTGTGATATCAAACTGGATGTTTATGGTAGGGAGCCCCAGCAGAACATTGCAGGCCTGGAGGAGAAGGAGTGGAAAAGCAGGTAAGCAACAGGTGTGACCCAAGTGGGGGGAGGGTTTGCCAACCCCCCGCCTCCATGTTTGCACAACTCCTTTAACCTCCCTAGCGGTAATCCCAAGTGTGGCTCGGGGTTAATTTACACTGCAAGAAGCGGTAACCCCGAACCACACTCGGGATTATCATGGGTTAGCTACAACGGGGCAGGAATGGATGCGGACAGCACACAGTGTGCTGACCACGTGAGCATTTCCAGAGCGCGGCACCAACGACCGATCGCAGCTCTAGAAGAATGTACCGCTTCGGGTACGAAAATACTACAGGAATTAGACCACCAGGGAGGTTAAAAAGAATAGTGTCATATTTTACATTTATCTATATTTCTTGCAGAGATATTTTTATTAAGTGATGTGGGGGTGTGACCTCTTTGACCACCACCAGTTCTGAGTATAAAGGGGCTACAGCACTGCTTTACAACTGCCTCCACTTCTCAGTTTTCCCTGCATAGCGTGCTCCCAGCCACCCAACTGTGCAGAGAAGTGCAGCGTCGTCCCATTGACTTGAAAGGGGCTACACTGTATTTCCCCGAATGGCAGATAGCCAGGAGAACCAGTGTGCATGAAAGAACAGCAAAAGGTATGTTGCCTTTTCAAAGTAAGCTTTGGTTGGGTGCAGGACCTATGTGACAGGGATGCTCTCACTATTTCCTTATCATGCATCGTCCCCGTCAGGCCCTGCACAAGGCATAATACAGTACCGATATATACATGTAGTATTTTTTTTTTACATTTAATATAATGCATAATTCATAAACTATAATGCCCTTCAAATAGTCCTATAAAATGACTCCTTCTGCAGTTTATCAACGGTTAATTAGATTCCCGCACTGATAAAGACACTTCTTGTAAAATTGCTGCTCGTGAATGGATTATGAAAAAAACTTTATCTTATGTGGTCAAAATTAGTATATTATAGGTCCTCACCTCTGTCTAATACTCCGAAGATCGTTGATGGTTTAGTGCAGATGATCTTGTTATTTCTTTCCAAGTGTTGGTGGTAAAGCACTTGGTCTTCTCGCTTCCCCTCTCCTGCGTGGGCCGCTCCGGTCGGCAGTTGGCGCGCGCGCGCAGGGAAGCAGGCAGGAGTTAGTCTGAGAACCTTCTTGTGTGACGTCACTCTTGCAAGTACAGAAGCCTCCAAGGGTAAAACAACCTCCCGACGCATTTCAGAACATGCGTGTTCCTTTGTCAGGGATAGGTAGATGTGTTAGTTCTCCTTGTTAAATAGGCGTCCCGTTCCCATGACAACTCTTGTATAGTTCCATGTGGGTTAACCATTTACCTGCCTTTTGTTGTTTCCACCAATACCTCCAGCAGTGCTTTTTTTTAAATTATTATTCTGAAAGCAGTTTTTCGAAGTCCATGCAGCAACTTTTTAATGGGTAAAATCTTCCCATATATTTTATTTTATTTTATTAGGAAGCAGATAATTATTGGAAAGCTAATAATTTAATTTCTTGATTTAAAGGGTTTCTGCCAACAGAATTTCTGTTATGTAGCACTACATAACAGTGTGTTTATTACATTTGTCCCTGCAGCCGTTCTGTTAAAATACACACTTTTACAATATGCTAATGAGCCTCTAGGTGCTGTGTGGTGCTATGTGGGCGTAGATTCAGCACCTATAGGCTCCGTCTACTAACCATGTATCCCGCCCAGGTCCTCCGTTCTGCCCGCCCCGCTCCTCTTGATTGATGTCCAAGTTCCATGCATCGTTGAGGAAATCCCGTGCCTGCGCTGTTCACTTCTGTATTCGGCGACGACGTCACAGTGAGGAAGCCGGCACCAGGAGCGCGGCCTTCACTCACTGCGCCAAATACAGTCGTGAACGGCGCAGGCGCGGGATTTCCTCAACGATGCAGGGAACTAAGGGAAATAAGGCACACATATTACTATATGAGTATAACTCCTTCTGCAGTTTGTTTTGCTGATTTTCCACACACTTTTGATTGTGTATCATTTAATTATGTTGTTCACACTTTTTTATGATGTTTCTGTATTGTTATGCCAAGCAGTTTTTTTTTTTTTCCTGATATTCTTCAATTTTCACTTTGCATTGTCACAATGTCAGTTTTGATCTCTACATTCCTACTTAGCATGTTTGCCTAAAGACATCTGACTAAAGCCTGAATAATTATAGGTACATCAAAGGATGACTTGATTTCTGCTTTTAGTTGTATGCTGTAGCATGAAAAAGGGTTATTGTATTTGACAATAACTTTGCATCACTAATTGTGTTTCTAGGTTGGGATGCTCCATTGTTCAGAACACAATATGACCGATTTCATTTAATTAGAGGAGAACTGAAATATGTGGAATATGGTATTGGTGTACAGTAGACCTTTCTGTACACACACGTATTAAAATAGCCTAACCTGATATAATTGAGTGGTTGTAGGTAACGCCTGGATTTCCCCACTCCCAGGTCACATTCAGAGGAGATGGAAAACTTCATATTTAACCTCTTCAGGACTGAGCCTATGTTGGTGTTTAGGACCACGGCAGTTTTTTACTTTTTCGCAGCATTGCTCTCGGAGGACCATTATTTTCCAGTCAACTTAGGCACCTGAGAGGTTTTTTTGTGGGATAAGTTGTATTTTTAGTAGCTTTATTTTGGGTAAATTTAAATTACTGGTCATACTTAACTCTTTTTGGTGGGGGGGGTGAAAAAAACAGCAATTCTGCTTTTATTTATTTTTTTAAAAGTTTTGCACTGTTTACCATGCTGTGCCTTTATATTGTGGGCTATTATTCCGGCTGTATGTTTTTTTTAGCACCTGCAAATTAAAACCACTTTTTAATGAACACTTTTTTTAAATAAAATGTACTGACTATAAATTGTAGCACCACTGAGGTGCTTCACTATGTGACTTTTTGATTTACCTCTGTAATGCTTTGGTATATTTCATACACCAAAGCATTATTGCCTGTCAGTAACAACTTTACAGGCAACCTATTAGGGCATTCTTTGGCACAGCCTAATAGGCATAAAGGCATACCAGGCCTGAATCCCTTTTTTAGGCCCTAAGCTGCCTGGCGCCATTCCATCGAGAAGCGCTGATGGGTGACAGGGCAAGCCCCCTTCCACTGTCTTGCGAAATAGATGCCATGGTAAAAGCTCAAGATAGCATCTAAGGAGTTAGACACCCGGGATCTTTAGTAACTCTGATCCTGGCCTTTGCAGTGGGATAACTGTTGTATATTACAGCCAGCACTTGTGTAGATGGCACATACACAGCTCCTTGTGTTAACTGGTATTTAAAACTTTGCAACCATTTCATTATTGTTTCAATCCAGCCCTGATAAAATATTAAAGGGGTATTAAGGTTATCCCGTAACCACAGGATAGGGGATAACTATCTGATTGGTGTGTGTCCTACCACTGGGCCCCGCACACTGTGGAGCCTTGCTGAAATGGACAGAGCAGCTGGTTAGAAAAACGCTCCACCAATCCATTCATTTCTATGAGAGTGCCGGAGATAGCCGAGTACAGCGATCCTACCCATGGGACCCCCACCAATCTAATAGATAGCCCCTATCCTGTGGATAGGGGATAACTTTCTATAACTGGAATACCTCTTTAAGTAATTTTGCAAACAATCTCCAGCCATTTTGTATCCACAGGATCTGTACAGACATGTGTTTTACCATGATTGCAGATTGCAAACTCAGTATAGCATGATCCTGCTGTCTTACTCCCTTCAACCTATCCCATACTTGTTATATGTTAATGTGGTGGGTTTGCAAGAAATAGGAACAAAATGGCATAGGGTAGATGCAATAGGAACATTACCTAGAGGCTCTGCTTTCTCTGCATCTGAAAAATGTCATTATGCCTGGCCCATGAATTAAAGCCCCCGTTGCTCCTAGGGGCTCATTTATATGTATTAAAATATAATTTTTCTCAGCAATGCGGGCACATTTGAACATGGAACAAACACAGATGCCTTCAGCTGCCTAGCGCATATGTAACAGGTCAGCTAGTTTTATAGGTACAAATCTGCTGACAGATGCCCTTTAAAATAAGGGTTTACACCCTTGTATGCTTTATGCCTTTCTATAGTATACTAAACTTAGTGTATTTATTCATAAAAAAAAAAAAACATTGAAAAAAAATTCAACGGCTAAGTTTAAAAGCTATTTACACCTTTGAAGGCAACTTTTTATTACTCATTTTAGGCTAAAAATATATATTTTTTCAATTAGTCTTTATTACTATTTTCAATAGCTTTTCCTGTACAGCTTAAGTTTCTGTGTATTTGCAGATTGGCAGTCTTTCTTTTTACAGTAAATCTTGCCAAGAAGCTGCTCTGATGACTCCATTTGTGGCCCTTATCTCTGAGCTCCTGACAGCTCATAGACATTCATTATAGCTTAATTCTTATCAGTTTGATAAGAATTGAGCTATATTGAGTATTTATGAGCTGTCAGGAGTTCAGAGATAAGGCTACAGATCCTGGGCTATCAGAGCAGCTGCCTGATGGGATTAAAGGGGTTGTCTCATCATGGACAATGGGGGCATATCGCTAGGATAGGCCCCATTGTCTTGTAGGTGAGGGTCCCACCGCTGGGACCCGCACCTATATCGAGAACGGAGCTCCGCAATGTGGTGGCTGGAGGACTCCGGTCCGACCACTACCAAGCTGGCTCCCCATAGAAGTGAATGGGAGTGTACCCACTCCCATATATTTCTATGGGCCCGATGGAAATAGCCAAGCCAGCGCTCTGCTATTTTCTCCTGCCCCATAGAAAATGAATTGAGGGCGGCAGCGCATGCGCAGTGTGCCCTCCTTCACTTGCGGCGCTCCATTCTCGATGTAGGTGCGGGTCCCAGTGGTGGGACCTGCACCTATAAGACAATGGGAGCATATCCTAGTGATATGCCCCCATTGCCCATGTTGAGATAACCCCTTTAACTCTGAAGGGAGAGCCTGCCAGTCTGTAAATACAGAGAAACTGAAAGCTGTACAAGAAAAGCTTTTGAAAATGTTTATTTCAGCACCAAATGAGTAATATGCATTAATAAAAAAAATGCCCCAAAAGGTGTCCATAGCCTTTAATATATAATTGTATGATACAGTATATAATGACTTAACGTTAAGGTGTTTTCCCATGTACTCTCCTATGATAACTGGTGTTATATGTGTAATCTTTGTCTTAAATAAGCATTTTATAATCCTGTATAAAATGTTCCTAAACTGGTGCTATAAATGTAACTTTGGTATTTTACTTAAACTTCCCTCTTTTATTTCCTTTCTTTTACTTAAAATGTTTATATATCCCAGTCTTCTAAAAACAATAGGTGCACAACTTTAGGAAACTGTGCAAACATTGCATGACCATTTCAGGAAAAATGCTGCAGATCTGTATGATTTACACTGTATATAGTTGACACAGTCTATTATATTTCTTTAACGTTCTTCTGTATTGTCTAACATATATATACTGTATATAATAGTTCTTCATGCTCTGGTCTCTGTATTTGCTTGTAGATTTTCTTGATTTTTGTTACTTATTGACTTGTTGACTGTATAGTATAATGCTAGTAGTACTATACCTAGTCGAATGTGCCCAGTAAATCAGCTTTGATAGAGCATTATGCAGTTTCTCTTATCTGAAAGAAGCATGTTCAGTTGCAAGGTTCCTCATTAACCCTTTAAGGAGCAGACCAATTTTAGTTTTTTTCCTGCCTGCCTTCCATGAGAATTAACCTATATACTTTTCTGTTCACATAGACATATGAGGGCTTGCTTTTTTGTAGGACAAGTTGTATTTTTTAATGACACCTTTTAATTTATCATCTTCTATTGAAAACCGGAAAAAAAAATCTTGTGGGGTAAAACTGAAAAAAAATAATAATAATTTTGCATATAATTTTCTTTTTTTTACTGTGTTCCCTGTGCTCTAGAATTGATGTTAACTTTATTGTGAGGGTTTTTCTTATGCTTTATGTTTTGTGTCTCCTCTGAGATCAATGACTTTTTCATATTTCCATCTACAAAGCTGTGTGAGGGCTTGCTTTTTTGCAGGCCAAGCTGTGTTTTTATTGGTACCAATTTGGGGTAGATATGACTTTTTGATCATTTATATATTCATTTTTTTTCGGAGGACTCGGGTGACAACAAATATACCCAGGGAATTCAGGCATTTGTTTTTTTTCTGTTACGTTACAGTACAGTATGAATACTTAGATAAATATCATAAATTGTGATACTGTGGTATTGCAGTCTATGGGGATTGTCATGTCCTATCATGCCCTGCCAGAGGCGGTGCTTAATAGGAAGATTACCATGGCAGGCCCTGTGAGCCTTCACAAGACCCCAGGCTACCATGATAACCATTCAGTACCGCACAATTTCACCAAAAAGTGGTGACTGGAGGACAGAGGAATCCCCTTCCCTTTGTCTAATTGCTCAGATGCTGCATTCGCTATTAATTTCAGCATCTGAGGGGGTTAAATGAATGGGATCAGAGTGATCGCTGATCCCAGTCACTGCAGGCAGGTTTCAGTTGTATAACACAGCCAGCAAAAGCCACATATGTAGTGGACTCGGCTCTTAATCCTCCTCCATACCTTTTCCACGCATCCCATAGATTAACAATTATGGAGCTTTTTTTCTTTGCACTCCATTGTCCTTGTCCTTTGTTCCTTCTGGGAAATAAATTGGCAACTGAGTGTCACCATTTCGCTCATCAATAAGGTGTGTCCCTAGACAAGTGTGACACCGTCCAATCAATGTTGACAGTGTCAGACTGTGTAACAACTTGCCCCATTGATAAGAAAAGGGTTAACACCCAGTCGGAAAGCTTTCAGCATCTATTAACAAAGTGGCAATGGCAGACTAAATGGATATTTTGGCATTGGATGTAATTTCTGTTCTTGCTTTGTAGATTCTTTTATTGTAGATTGTACACTGGGTGGAGCTGCAGCAATAACTGTTGTCAGTTGTAATTATCACTTGATTTAAGACATCTCTGTCAAAACAGTAACTTACAGCAATAAATATTGCTACTCGGGCTGTTAAGTAGTAAATTAACTTGGTAGTAAACGGAGCCGGTCGGTCTTCTAATGTAATAAAATTAATATTTCCATATCCTCTTGAATAAATAAAAGTAACTAATATATTTTAGTCTGACAATCTGAATTTCAATAAATTTTGTACCATTCTTTCATGTCTGACATAAAAGCCAAGTTTTCCTATATCTAATTATTTCAAGTTTCTGGCAGCTGTTATTTGACATTTCAAGTTCTGTCACTTTTTGAAATTATTATTTATTTTATCTCAGATCTTTATTTTACATTGATCCTAGCCCTGTAATAGTATGTTCTCTTGAATTTACCTCCCTCTCCCCAATTCTCTCATGCAGAATGTAGTATCTCTCCTGCCTCTCAAAATAAAAATGCACAGGAGAGTTTGTTTTAGATCATTGATAAGGATTATCTTCCACTTTGCATAAAATATAGTTAAAGGGGTTGCAACACAAAGCACATTCTACATTTTTCAAACCAGCATCTGGATCTGAAAACTTTTGTATTGCAAGGCATGTAGTTTAAAATTTAGTATAGCAACTAGTTATTTAATAAAATGTGTCTGTATAGCGCCACCTGCTGTTTGTTCTGTTCCTTATTTCTTATCTGTCTAACTGAGCTGGTCGAACGTGCTCAATTTAAATTATCATACTGTCCCCAGCTTTATGTTCTGTTAGAAGCTGTGGCATTTACAGGGAGACAATGCAGCAGAAAGGACACACTCCCTGAGCTGCCAGGTTGAAAATAATCTAGTGGAACAATTGGAGTAGTGAATGTGGAGATCTCTGGACCCATGTGCGGTACAGGGCTGGTTCTCGCTTTTGTTAGAGTGGTATTGTTATGTACTATATGAGGGGAGCCTGTCACATTGAACATAGTGCCTAATCTGTGTTCAGCATGTTGTAAAGCAAAATGAGCTGAGCTGATTCATATACATTGGTCCTTCAAGTTACAGAGGGCTCAGGATATAATATTTCCAACATAGTGGTCTCCCCTGGGCCATTGTAACTTGAAACCAGGCTCAACATACAATGTCTAAGGCTACATTCACACTAGCGGCACGGACCTCCGGCAGGCCGTCCTGCCGCTAGTGACCGTGTGCCCCCGGACTGCCGCTCCGTCCCCATTGACTATAATGGGGGCGAAGTTCCGGCGGCAGCACAGCCCTGCACGGTGAGAGGCTGCTGGAATAAAACTACGACATGTCCAACATTTATTCCACTGACCTTTGGTTCAGGTGAATGACTGGAAGATTCAACCAATCAGCATGGCCATTTCACTGGTAGAACACCTGTATTAGATGGCTAGTAGCGCCTCTCTACAGTACAGTGGTGGTACTACATGTTCTGTACTGCTCTTTATCTGTGCCAGGATGTGCTGCTCTTTTGGAAACCAGGTAAGGTTGACTCTGTGTAATTTTTCTGGCACACTGTTTGTATTGTGGCAGACCCTGAAGAAGGTCCTGTCCTCTACACAGAGAATGATTAACAGTTTCCAGCAGCTCTTTCTGACTTTTATATGTAAGGACTTGCTTTATCTGTAGTAGTCATCTGCCAAATTTCCTTTCATTTTTATTTTATTTTATCTTAGGATGACATTTTCAGCCTTTGGAACCAATTTCCAGTTTTCCATAGAGTTATGGTCTAAAGTTACAAGTTTCAACTTACAACTGTTGTCCTGGAACAAATTAATATTGTATCTTAAAGGATTTTATTGTTTTGTGTAAAAAGATTTAGAATAACTTGTTTTTTATTCATTAAGAATAAAATGCTCTTTCTATGCTTCAGAGTCCAGTGGGTGGTCATATTAAGTGTTTGACAGCCTATGATTGTCCATACACAAATGTGAGATAAGATGTAGATGGACGCCTCAAAAAATATATATACTGAACATAGATGATACCAGCATGCAAAACAACTTGTATGAACATCAGAAAGAAGTACTTGACAAAACAAGGTGCACACCAGTAGATACACACAGCTTTATTGAACACAAGGATTAAAAACAATTAAAATACATGGGGGTCTGATCTGAGTTCTGATGAGAGTTGGGGGTCTAATTTGTGAGTTTTATTTGGGGTTGATCTGAGGTCTTATGAAGATTGGGGGTCTGATTTCCTCCTCTAAAAGCTAGGTTTGTCTTATACAGTGAAAAATACAGTGGTTAGAAACACTGGGGGGAACAACCCAACATGGTAAGGGTAAAAGAAAATGATCTCCATTAAGTAGAAAAAGGAGAAAAGACTAATTGTCAACAGGTATCCAAATAACTTAATTGATCAATTATGAAAGTTCTTTTAATACCTATTGGTAATTATTGTTATTGTGACATCTAATAGATTAAACAATTTGGTTGTGTAACATATTTGGACAAAGGTACTGCTATACGGTTTACTCGTTGTATTAGGGCACCTTTAAGGCTCTGGTCACTTTCTCTCAACTTCATTTGATATTGATAAAGATTTGAGGTAAAGAGATGAAGCAGATCAGTAAATTCCTGTCAGTAGGCAACAGACCTTTGGGTTCTTGGAGCAAAAGCCGGCACTATTTCTGGTCTGCTGCCTAAATTAAAAGCCCATTTATTTTGAAACTATGCTCTTCGTACAGACTGCTGCAGAAAGTCATAAAATTCTGTTCAACTAACCATCTTTCCCTGCCTCACCCATTTATTAAATTTTATAAGCCTGCTACGTTTCCACCAAAAATAATAGTCCTATCAATCTTTCATCGATTTGGATATTGCTGAGAGCTACACATGTAACTGTGAATCAGCCGCTGTTACCATGTGTGACCAGCTTTTGAAGGTTTTTGTTGTTGTTTTTTTCCATTTCTCTGTATTTTAATACCTGAGGTCATTGCCATGTCAAGACTCTTCCAGAACAGGGTGGTATATACAGACCTATACATTTATATCAGATGTACTAAGTGCAGACCTTCCTAGCTAATCTTTAGTGATGACAAACAGCATGATTAGATTTTTTCTTGAAATGTCACTTAAATGGTGACGGTAGTTGTTAAATCTAAAGAATAAGAGTTTACTCTTGAGAAAGTGGGATTGTTAAGAGTGCAAACGAAGTAATCTTTCAGTGTGTGTAGAGCTGTTTTGGGACACTTTACCACTAGAGATGAGCAAATCGTTTTGAAACAATTGAATTCAACCCAAATTCTGTAAAAATTGGTGTCCAAAAGAGTGGCGTCTAAATTCAAATTGTAGGCGATTAATTTTAGTGAATTTTGGGTTATGGAGAGAGAGGAAAAAATATGGAAAAAAAAGACTAAAGAGAAAAATATGGGTCCTGGGAGACCTCAGAGTGCCATGTGCAAATTTTCAGGAAAAGTATTTTAGATTTGCGTTGAATTGGTGTAACGGACAGTAAGTGTGGACCCAACTAACCAGTCTGAATTTGGGCTAAACCTAAGGGCATTGTCCTAGTGAGTCCATTGCTGCAAGGAACCAACCTGGCTGCTACCTCCCGGAGTAGTCCTGGTGTAGTTGGTTGCTGGCACATGAGGGTCAGAAATGCCGGTGAGAAGCACTAAGAATTCAGGCAAAAAAAAACGTCCAAAGTCAGGGCAGACTGAGTACTTGTGTATTCCAAAGAACAATTCCAAGTTCGGGGCAGGCAGGGTACGTGCATAGTCCAGGTCACAGTTCCAAGGTCAGGGCAGGCGGCAAGGAGCAGAATTGGTACACAGACAAGGTACAGTACACGGGTATTCAGACAAGAGATCACCTTCGCTGGTCAGTCGGCCAAATGGAACCAAAATCCCTTGAGAGATTCTCTCATCTCTATTTACTAGAGTATGTAGCCAGTGTTTGTGCCTTAATGGGAGCCCGTCCCATTGAACATTGTCTTTGAGTTGCAGGCTATAGAGCAGAAGAAGCTGAGCAGATTGATATATAGTTTTGTGTTGTATATTGTTCCTTTAACTTCTTGTCGAGGAGCCAGTCTTATCAGTAAATAAAAAATAGCTGTCGGTCTTCCGGTTCCGGCGCTCACATGTAGGCAGCGGGAGGAGAGAGCTCCGCACCACCGAGCCGGCAAAACCTGCCACATCCCTGCACAAACGGGGGGTAACCCCGGCAAATCACCTGTCATATCCAGGCCCGCATGGAGAAGTTCCTGAGGAGGGGCGGCACACACAGTGGAGACTCGCTCCAAGCAGCGCAACCCCGGAGAAACAAGCGGCAGCTCAGCAGCGTGGGCAAGATGGCGGCTGCAACTGAGCGCACCGAGCGCACCATGCGCTCCTCCAGATCAATGTCTCAGTCTCCCCCTCGAGTGAATATAAAGGCTCCTGATATAGAGCATAATGGGGAGCCAGAGAACCTTGTCACCACTGAACCGGAGGTACTGAGGGGACTGGGAATCACATGTAAATCCCTGGCGCTGGAGGTGGCATCCCTATTAGCCCCTGATATTAAAACGACTCTGGAGGCCACAGTGGGGACTACCTTAACGCAATTGCAAGCTATCACAGAAACAGAGCTGGAGCAGAAGGTGTCTTTGCTGGAGGATGAGCTAGCAAGTTCCCAGGCACAGATTGCGGCAGTACTAAAATCCACCTCTGCCCTGCAGGAGAAAGCGGAAGTTCTTGAAAACAGGTCACGGAGGAGCAACCTCCGCATCATTGGTCTGCTGGAATCGATCCCACCGCGACAGCTGGCATCAATATGTGCTACAGATATCCCTAAAGCCTTGGGTATCAGTCATACATGCCTAGTGGAGAGGGCCCACTGTATAGGTCCTCCGAGAGATATGCGCAAAGAAGCGCAGAACAGCAATCTACCAGCGAGATCCCGTCCAACCATAGTGAAGTATCTCAACTATGCAGATAAAGCGGGCATATTAAGCTCTTTTAAAAAAAAAACAGGAAACCCATTGACATTAAAGGCTATAAACTGCTCCTGTTTGGAGATTATTCAGCAGAAGGGCAGAAGACAGAGAAGGGCCTTCACGAATCTGTTCAGCGCTTGTCAAGAGGAAACAAAAATTTTCTCTACAATATCCGGCTACACTGAAAGTCTTCAGAGAGGAAGGGGAGGTAGACATTTATGAAACTTCAGAGGAAGCAATGGACATACAAGAACGAGGGCCCGCGAAATCCAAGGGGAGTACCCCTCCCTCACCACGCTGGAATAGGAACCCGTCCAGCAAGAGCTCCGTGCCATCACTGACATATGGATCACCTGGGAGGCGAAACTATAGTCCAGGAGCAGCAGAGAGGGGAGGGGGACTGAAGGTCTTCTATGGCTACTTGTTTATTTGACCGCTATGGTCCTGAAGGTTATTTTACTGTTGATAATTTGCTTTAAAGGGGATGTGTTTCTCTTGTGTCCTTATCTTCTGCCACTGTTCATGCTGTGAATGCTGTTTATGGACCGGGATGTCGAAAGGGCGGGAGATAGGAAGTCTAATATCTAGGTTGGCAGCTATGCCACCTCGCCCGGAGCGGGACAGTGGGTTGATCCCTCGGGGCTTTTCAGACCTTACCGCTACAGGGGAGGGGTCTCCTTGATGTATACCCATGAGGTTTTCCTCAGATGTTAGAAGGCTTAGAGGGGGGCAGATGGAAAATGCTGTCTAAAGTAGGAGAAAATGCTGTCTAAAGTAGGAGAAGTAGTATTTGAGATTACGAAGTCTCATTGAATGCGAGAAAAAAGTCAGAAGAAAAGTTATTTGTTGTTGTTTTCAGTTGATTTATTGTTATAAGATTCTAGTCTAGATTTGGACTTACGAACGGGGAGGGAAATTATCTTGTAGCACTGTGGGGAAAGTATAGTAGGTGAGATCTGATACCCGATTGGTGTCGTGCGGCAGGAAGCGATGGTTCGAATAATCACATGGAATGTGAAAGGGTTACGATCACCGCACAAAAAGTTAATGGTTTTGCGACACCTCAAGCGCCTTAGGGCGGATGTGGCATTGTTACAAGAGACGCATTTGGAAGAAAAAGATTTTGAGAGGATGCACAGATTATGGGTGGGAGAAGTGCTGGGTTCGCCATCAGAGGGGAAAAAGGCGGGAGTACTCATACTATTACATAAGAAACTCCAATGTAAAGTGATACAGACACACTGATGGGAAGGGGAGACTGGCTAAGTTGACTCTGGAGACTGCTGCAGGTACACTAGTGATATATAATGTGTATGCACCTAACTCTCAAGCTAATTCTTTCTTTCATGACCTAGAACAACGTGTCCTTCAAGACACTCAACACCTAGTTTTGGTGGGAGGTGACCTGAATGCTGTACATTTGACCTCGGAAGACAGAAAAAGGACGAGAACAAACCTGGGCGTGAAGGTAGATTCGGCTCCCCTGCTCCCTACCCTACTAGAGGCCACGGGACTCACTGTGACATATGGAGGTACACATATGGAGAGAGAGTATACCCATTTTTCGCATTCCCAACGGGCCTGGTCCAGGATAGACTATTTTCTGGGGACATCTTATCTGCTCCCGAAGGTGAGGGGGGTGGAGATAGGGGAGTTGGTGATCTCGGATCACGCCCCGGTTACAATACACATACAGGATGAGGGCCCCAAAGGCACAGATTTTATATGGCGTATGTCAGGCTACCAAGCTCTGGACGAGGATTTTAAAACTAATCTCCCAGGGTGGTGGTGGGAATTCTCGGAAACAAATGCCCAGCACAAAAGTGACCCAAGCCTGTTTTGGGACACAGCGAAGGCGGTGCTAAGGGGGAAGATCATGGCCTATGAGGCCACCAAGAAAAAGTAGCACGGAAAAAGTTTTTAGAGGCCACGGAGTCACTGAGGAAATTGTATACTGCTTATATGCAGCTCCCCACGGATCAGAATAGAGTAAACTGGGTAACGGCAAAACATACTTTTGATCACCACTCAGAAACGCTTGAGCGGTTGTATGCTGATCAGACATCAGTTGTTGTTTTTTTAAATAAATATGGTAACAAAGCGGGGAAACTGCTAGCCTGGATGGCAAAAGGGAGGAGGCCCCAGCAACCGATGCCAAAACTTAGCTCAGATCAAGGAGAGTTGCTAACTGACCCTAGAGACACAGTGCAGTGTTTTAAAAACTATTACGAGCAGTTATACACCCAGGGTTTCATATGATATCAGGGAGGGGGTGAATTTTCTGGATGCCCTGAAATTACCTAAAGTGGGAGAGGAGGACTTGTCTCACCTAAACGCCCCAATGACGGAAAGGGAAATCCTCTCTACCATTAAGGCCCTTCAAAATGGGAAGGCCCCAGGACCCGATGGTTTCCCAGCGGAATTTTATAAGGCCCTGGGAGTGGAAATAGTCCCCAGTCTGGTGTCATTGTTTGCTAGAATTCTGCAGAAACAGAAGGTGATGCCGTCCGGAACGATGGCATACATCAAACTGTTACCAAAACCGGAAAAAGATTTGACACACCCGGGCTCATACCGGCCAATCTCCCTGATTAATCAGGACCTGGCTAAGATAATGGCAAAAAGACTGGCAGACATCCTTCCCAAATTGATAGGACATCATCAAGTTGGTTTTGTAAAAGGTAGGTTAGCAACTAAGAATATTCGCACAGTGCTGGCGGTGCAGGACTGGTTGTCAAAACAGCAAGGCCCTGGGAGGGGAGGGAAGCAAGCCCTTCTGGCGATCGGCGCCGAAAAGGCTTTTGACAACATAAACTGGGAATGGCTGGGATTGGTGCTAGATAGAATAGGGCTGACTGGGAATTTTAGGGCTCTGATTCAGGCGATTTATGCCAATCCGCAAGCTAGAATCAATATCCCGGGATTTCTATCACACTACAAAAAGGGACCAGACAGGGATGCCCACTATCCCCACTCCTCTTCAACATTGCTTTGGAGCCCTTAGCCCTTTATTTAAGGGACTCTGACCTATATGAAGGCATAAAGGTGGGCAACAAAGAAATAAAACTGACGTGTTTTGCCGATGATATGTTACTGTTCGTAAATGACCCAACGAGAGATTTAACCAGGGTTTTAGATACTCTAACGGAATGCACAAGTTTATAGGGTATAAAATAAATGTCAGCTATTACAAATAGGGAAGGGACTTTTGCAGGTGCGTGACATAGATTCGGTGCAGATAGCTAGGGACAATATAACGTATTTGGGGATTAAAATTGGACGAAACCCGGCCGGCATGTATAAACTTAACTATACCCCCTTGATAAGCAAAATAGTACAAGAATTGCAAAGATGGAAGGACCTTCCGTTGTCACTCCTGTGCAGAGCACAGTTGGTGAAAAAGTTTTGCCAGACTGTTATACCCGTTGCAAACAGTACCGCTACAGCTAAAACACGCTGATATAACTAAGTTGCAAGCAGCTTTCGTTGAATTTTTGTGGCGGAAATATAAACTGCCCCGAATAGCCTATAAAAAGCTATGTCTCCTTAGTTGGGAGGGAGGGCTCCAATTACCCAATCTTAGGTTGTATAACATAGCGGCGATAACCAGACACATTAACCCCTTCAGGACACAGCCTTATTTCACCTTAAGGACCAGGCCATTTTTTGCAAATCTGAACAGTGTCACTTTATGTGGTTATAACTTTAAAACGCTTTTACTTAGCCAGGCCATTCTGAGATAGTTTTTTCGTCACATATTGTACTTCATGACACTGGTAAAATTGAGTCAAAAAATTATTTTTTATTTCGAAATTTCAATTTCTCTACTTCTACAATACATAGTAATAACTCCAAAAATAGTTATTAATTTACGTAACCCATATGTCTACTTCATGTTTGGATCATTTTGGGAATGATGTTTTATTTTTTGGGGAGGTTACAAGGCTTAGAAGTTTAGAAGCAAATCTTGAAATTTTTCAGAAATTTTCAAAAACCTAATTTTTAGGGACCAGTTCAGGTCTGAAGTCACTTTGCGAGGCTTACATAATAGAAACCACCCAAAAATGACCCCATTCTATAAACTACACCCCTCAAGGTATTCAAAACTGATTTTACAAACTTTGTTAACCTTTTAGGTGTTCAACAAGAATTAATGGAAAATAGAGATACAATTTCAAAATTTCACTTTTTTGGCAGATTTTCCATTTTAATATTTTTTTTCCAGTTACAGTGCAAGGGTTAACAGCCAAACCAAACTCAATATTTATGGCCCTGATTCTGTAGTTTACAGAAACACCCCATATGTGGTTGTAAACTACTGTACGGGTACACGGCAGGGCGCAGAAGGAAAGGAATGCCATACGGTTTTTGGAAGGCAGATTTTGCTGGACTGATTTTTTTGACACCATGCCCCATTTGAAGCCCCCCTGATGCACCCCTAGAGTAGAAACTCCGTAAAAGTCACCCCATCTAAGAAACTCACACCTCAAGGTATTCAAAACAGATTTTACAAACGTTGTTAACCCTTTAGGTGTTCCACAAGAGTTATTGGCAAATGGAGATGAAATTTCTGAATTAAAATATTTTGGCAAATTTTCCATTTTAATCAATTTTTCCCAGTAACAAAGCAAGGGTTAACAGCCAAACAAAACTCAATATTTATGGCCCTAATTCTGTAATTTACAGAAACACCCCATATGTGGTCGTAAACTGCTGTACGGGCACACGGCAGGGCACAGAAGGAAAGGAATGCCATACGGTTTTTGGAAGGCAGATTTTGCTAGACTGTGTTTTTTTGACACCATGTCCCATTTGAAGCCCCCCTGATGCACCCCTAGAGTAGAAACTCCAAAAAAGTGACCCCATTTTAGAAACTACGGGATAGGGTGGCAGTATTGTTGGTACTAGTTTAGGGTACATATGATTTTTGGTTCCGCTATATTACACTTTTTGTGAGGCAAGGTAACAAGAAATAGCTGTTTTGGCACCGTTTTTATTTTTTGTTATTTACAACATTCATCTGACAGGTTAGATCATGTGATATTTTTATAGACCAGGTTGTCACGGATGCGACGATACCTAATATGTATACTTTTTTTTTTTTATGTACGTTTTACACAATGATTTAATTTTTATTTATTTTTTCTTGTAAATTCTTTTATTTTTTAAAAAGTTTAAGATAACAAACATGAGAGTAACGTCACTCTCAGTAAATATAAGGAAGCATATATATAAATAATGCAAATCACATAATAATGGAAAATGGGGAGTAAGAGAAGAAAGTCAATGTATAAACAACAATTAGCATTACATAGAATACCAATTTAACTATTAAGTGTAACTTTATTTTGTAGAACTAGGGTGAGTGATGGGACAGTGGAGGGTTAGGGAAGAGGGAGGGGAGGGAAAGGAGAAAAAAGGGGGGAGGGAAGGGAAGAGGAAGTGAGGAGTAAGTACCAGTCAGAAACCCAGTGATTATTTCTCATGTTTCAGAAAAAAAAAAAGATATTGAAGATGTTGAAAACGTAAGACTTACAATCCTAGAACAAAGAAAAAAAGCAAAAACAACTAACAACTGAAGTGGTAAAGTTTCATGGCAAACCTCAATACATTGTATCAAAATGATTTCATTTTTGAAGCAAAAAAAAAATCATGTTTTAGTGTTTCCATAGTCTGAGAGTCGTAATTTTTTCAGTTTTTCGGCGATTACCTTGGGTAGGGTATGATTTTTGCGGGATGAGATGACTGTTTTATTGGCACTATTTGGGGGTGCATGTGACTTTTTGATCGCTTGCTATTACACTTTTTGTGATGTAAGGTGACAAAAAATGGTTTATTTAGCACAGTTTTTATTTTACATTTTTTACGGTGTTTATCTGAGGGGTTAGGTCATGTTATATTTTTACAGAGCCGGTCGATACGGACGCGGCGATACCTAATATGTATACTTTTTTTTTTATTTATGGAAGTTTTACACAATAATACCATTTTTGAAACAAAAAAAAATCATGTTTTAGTGTCTCCATATTCTGAGAGCCATAGTTTTTTCGGTTTTTGGGCGATTATCTTAGGTAGGGTCTCATTTTTTGCGGGATGGGATGACTGTTTAGTTGGCACTATTTTGGGGTGCATATGACTTTTTGATCGCTTGCTATTACACTTTTTGTGATGTAAGGTGACAAAAAAATTGTTTATTTAGCACAGTTTTTTTTTTTTTTACGGTGTTCATCTGAGGGGTTAGGTCATGTGATATGTTTATAGAGCCGGTCGATACGGACGCGGCGATACTTAATATGTATGCTTCCCCCCCCCTATTTTTTACCAATTTTTTTTTAACTTTATTTGGGGAAAATTACACAAAAACTTTATTTTTTAAACTTTTTTTTTTCGTCCCACTTTGGGACTTGAACTTTTGGGGGTCTAATCCTTTACAATGCATTCCAATACTTCTGTATTGGAATGCATTGGCTGTATGAGTAATGCTGTGTGTATTACTCATACAGCTTCCAGCCTGTGAGATCCAGGGGGCTGGATCTCACAGGCTCGTCACCGGAAGGCAGCGCGATGCCTTCCTTAGGTATCGCGCTGCCTTCCATGCCATCGGGTCCCCCCTACAGCCACATGGGGACCCGATGGCACCGCTAGCAGCCGAAAACCGCAGGTAAAGCCGCAAACCGCAGGTCTCAATTGACGGGAACCCCCCCGCGCGCGCGCATTTAGCCAAGGTGCCTGCTCAATAATTTGAGCAGGCACCGAGTTCCGATCACCGCCCGCCGGGCGGCGGTGATCGGAAATACACAGGACGTACCCATACGCCCTGTGTCCTTAAGTTCCAGGACATCAGGGCGTACCGGTACGCCCTGTGTCCTGAAGAGGTTAAAGATTGGTTATGGGAAACCTCGGTATATTCCAATAGGGAGTTAGAACAGGAGATGGTGGCCCCTTATAATCTGAAGGCGTTACTGTACACAAAATATTCCATGTTACCTAAGACCGCAAAGGGTACAGCTTTGTTTAAGGACACCATAATGGCATGGAAACATGAGAGAAAAATCTACAAACTTCCCATATATATCTCGGCTTATATGCTTCTGTGGACCCTTCCGGCATTCCAACAGGGCAAGTGCAATGCGCTCTCTAGGAAGTGGAAGCAGAAAGGTATTCATATTCTTGGGGATATATTGGATGATACGGGGTTGAAGCTGTTATCTTGGGGACAGTTGCAGGATAAATTTCACATGTCTTCCAAGCAGTATCTTCAATACCTACAAGTGAGGGCTTTCTGCAAATCCCAGTCCAGAGTCTTGAGAGACGAGAAGGATATAGTTTGCTTCAATATTTTGATGAGCTCAGCAGACGGGATTAATACACTCTCAGGGGCATATGGAAAGCTCAGGGATGTTTCTTTGGATGGAGAGGCAAAAACAGTTTTTAAAAGCTGTGAGACAACATTGGGGGATGATGGCGCCACACTTAAAATCAGAGAAGGCATGGATAAAGTCAGGAGTGCTATAGCTAGGGAATCTTGGAGAAAAATCCAATTTAAAATAATACATAAAGCAACTTACGCGTTTGATCTCTCATACACTAATGCACCAGCACACTATCTGAGGAGCTGCCCTAAGTGTGGCCTTCAGAAAGCTGATCTATTGCATGGACTTTGGGGGTGTAGTCTTTTGAGACGCTACTGGACTGACATATGTGACTATATTAAAAATACTTGGGAGGTGGAGGTTCAGGATGCGCCATTACAGTGTGTGTTTCACTTTGTCCCCAAAGATCAAGAGGCGGTGTCCTCCAATATAGTAGGCATTAAAGGGCCACATGTCATGCTACTGGCAGCTAAGAAGTGTGTGCTGAGAAAGTGGCTGCAGCCACAATTACCCTCCCTAGGGGAGGTGATAGGTACAATAAAGGTGCTTATGTATATGGACAGATTGGACACGGAAAGGAATAAAGAAAATGCCACGAAAAGATTTTTCCACAAATGGAAAGATTTTATTGAAAAGTCTCTTACACAGTATGAAATTCGAGAGGTGGTTAAGCCATTCACCGATACTACCTGGTTCATGAAGGAAAGGATGGTTAATAGGCTAGGTAAACTAGGGGATTGATCTTTGGAGGGGATTTACCCACAGTGCTAAACGGTACTTTTCACAGGCTACGTTGTGGGATAGGGGTTCAAGGGGAAGTTTATTTTTGTTTTTCACATAGAAAATGGATTCGCCTTTCTATTATACAGTTAAATACAGTTAAATAGATGTTGATGGCACAACCTTAACAGGCTGATTTGTGGTCTATCTGTAAAAGGTCTATACTGATTAACTGTATCTATTTCTGACAATACTGTGTAATGTCGATGATGTTGATATATATATATATATATATATATATATGAATCCGAATAAAAAATTATTTAAAAATAAATAAATAGCTGTCAGTCACAGATAGGACTGCCTCCTTTAGGCTACTTTCACACTAGCGTTCGGGGCTCCTCTTGTGAGCTCCGTTTGAAGGGTCTCACAAGCGGCCCCGAACGCATCCGTACTGCCCCAATGCATTCTGAGTGGATGCGGATCCGCTCAGAATGCATCAGTCTGGCAGCGTTCAGCCTCCGCTCCGCTCAGCAAGCGGACACCCGAACGCTGCTTGCAGCGTTCGGGTGTCCGCCTGGCCGTGCGGAGGCAAACGGATCCGTCCAGACTTACAATGTAAGTCAATGGGGACGGATCCGTTTGAAGTTGACACCATATGGCTCAATCTTCAAACGGATCCGTCCCCCATTGACTTTCAATGTAAAGTCTGGACGGATCCGTCTTAACAACTTTCACACTTGTGCAGACACCAGACGGACCTGCTCTGAACGCAAGTGTGAAAGTAGCCTTACTCCAAAGCCCATGGTGAGCAGGAATTTAAATTAATTTTTTCCCACAAAACTATCACTCTGCTGCCTGCTGATTTTACTGCATTTTCATTGTGATCGGTTTGCTTTAAATGATTATTATTTTTCAGTTTATATCTGCTTTTTGTGTACCTACATAGGGGGTCATTTATTTTCCTGAAATACGCCGATTGTGAGTAAAGGCCCGTTTCATTCATCATTTTCTACACTTGTTTTAGGTGTAACAAATGGTCTAAATGTAAGCCAGCAAGAAAGCTGGCTTACATTTAGACTGGCACTGAATGCACCGAAGTTATGTAGAGGCCGGATCTGCCGCCAGATATAGGGCTTATTAAGACCGGCATCTAAAATGGCAGTGTTAATAAATGACCCCCATAACCGTTAATTGCCCCAAATTTATTCTACCAATTAAACTAGCTGCTTGCTTTTGGTCTATAATTTAATGCTACATACAGTATACCCCAGTGAACCCCTATGTGGCAGAACTGAAATTTTTCTGTAGTTAACTAAACTGGAATATTCTGTACAGTGAATATTTATGAGAGAGCGATGACATTCACAAGCAATATATCTTGACACCAGGAGCTGATAGGATAGCTTCAAGCTAAATGTAAAAAAAATATAGATATTAATACTGAGTGCAGTATTCAAAGAATTCCATGTGATTACTTTGTAATACCGACAAATTCAAATTGTACAAGGGAGCATACACCGATCAGCCATTTCCATTAAACCACTACTATTTTGTAGGTCCTCCTTGTCGCGGCATAATCTCCACAAGACCTGTGAAGGTGTCCTACAGTTTGTTGCACCAAGACTTTAGTAGCAGATCCTTCTAGTTCTGTAGTAATGGACCTACTGGTGCTGCACAAAACCTGAATTACTCTTTTTATCATGATGTAAGAAGGCATTTTGAACTGAACAGTAACTTCTTAGCATTGCTCCTGCAAGGGTTTAGTGCAGCCTGTAACCATACCTCCCAACTTTTGAAAAGAAGCAAGAGGGACACTATGTGGCAAATTTTTCCGCATAAGGCCATGTCTCTAACTCCGCCCAAAACTTAACTAAACACATAACCCCATCTAGTCCCCTAAATGCCCCCACATTGTAATTATTCCGCCTTTTTGCCACCACACAGTATTTATGCCTACATTGTGCCCCCTTCACAGATTATGCCCAGATATGTGCCCCCTCACAGTAGCGATGCCGAGATATGTGCCCCCTCACAGTGATATGCCCAGGATCTTGGCCCCTCAAAGTAATATGCCCAGGATTGTGCCGTCTCAAAGTAATTGCCCAGTTATGTGCCCCCTCACAGAAATATGCCCAGGATTGTGCCCCCTCACAGAAATATGCCCAGGACTGTGCCCCCTCACAGAAAGTAAAAAATAAAAACTTGACATACTCCCCTTGTTCCCCAGCAGCAGAATCCACATCGGCTCTAGTGATTTGTGGAGGAGGAGGAACAGGAGCAGAGACCGCTCTCTGCTTCATCATTACAGGTGACTGTCTCTGCTTTCTATGGAAGACAGCTGCCTGCGAGCTGGAATTGCCTCCCTCATACTGGGACCGTGGGACAGCCACTGAAATCCGGGACTGTCCCGTTGGATCCGGGACGGTTGGGAGGTATATCTAATGGCATAATGGACGTCCGACTACAGGCTGGTGGTAAAATGGTAATATTCATGGCTTCACCTCCAAAGTAGTCAGCAGGTTTACAGCTGTCCATTTCTATTCATTTCCATGAATATCTGGAATCTTTTTGATGCAATGTTTTGAAAATTCAGGAGCTTGCATTTTAAGATTTAACCTATAAATAACCAACTGATGCTTAGTAATTTAGGGAAAATTATCTGCAGAAATGTGTCCAGTCAGGATTTACCATTGTTCTCATTCTGTTGGAAGGAAGAGAATGTGTAAATCTTGATTCCCTTCATAAACATGCTGTGACAGAGCGTTTCCATTTCGGACTTGCCCTCTTTTCACAGTCAAGCATTGCCCACTTTTTAACCCCTCTTTTGTCATCATGATGCTGTGAAGGGGAGAGGCATAATTAGGTGTAATTTTGGTATTGTCACCATAGGCAGGGCCAATTGACTCTAAATGAACAGGAGCAGTTGATTGACAAGTTCTATAAATTCCAAAGAAGTCTTGAGGGGATGATGAAACACCAAAGTGAAATGTTTTTCTTCAAGACATGCAGAGTAAGTACGTGTCTAATATGTAACTGAACTCTAACATCCATTTCTTGGACTATTTAACTTATTGTAGGTCAATAATGGACCACCTCGTAGTGCCTTGAAACAGTATTCATACCCCTTGAATTTTAACACATTTATTCACGTTACACACACAAACTTAAATGTATTTTATTCTAATTCTATGTAATAGACCAACATAAAGTAGCAAATATGTGTGAAAGTGGAAAGAAAATGATACATGGTTTTCAAAATTTTAAATAAACATATGAAAAGTGAGGCGTGCATTTGTATTCAGCGCTCTGTACTCTGATACCCCTAAATAAAATCCAATGTGACCATAGATGACTTCTGAATGCAATTGGTCACATTGGATTTTATTTAGGGGTATCAGAGTACAGGGGACTGAATACAAATGGACACCACACTTTTCATATGTTTATTTATTAAAACATTTGAAAACCATGTATCATTTTCTTTTCACTTAACACATACTTGCTACTTTGTGTTGGTCTACCACATAAAATCCCAAAAAAATACATTTAAGTTTGTGTGTGTAAGTTCAAGGGGTATGAATACTTTTTCAAGGCACTGTAAATGACCTGCATTCTCTTGTATTTACATAACAACGTAAAGAACTCCCCTGAAAATAATATGAAAGACACTTAAAATTAAATGAATAAAAATTGTGATGTAAGTAAACCATCGGGCTGGCCCCAAAGCTTTAGGCTTCAACTCCATTTCGACCCTCAATTAGAATTTGGTCTTTTTAGGGTTTATTTGAATTAGGACATCGTATAATGATTTATTATTCCCACTGGGGGACTTCACAATGCAATCATTCAGTCGCTGATATATGCTGCTCTTGCACGAGCGTCGCTACCTCTTCAAACAGCTGATCAGCGGAGGTGCCGGGTGTCGGAACCCCGACGATTCCATATTTATGATCTATCCTGAGGATAAGTCATCAATGTCTTTGCACTGCACAACACCTTTAAGGGGTTAATCGTTAGTAACGATACAGCTCAATTTGGGTAGGAAATTTATCTTTATAGTCAGGTCCTTGACTCCTTGGAAGTTCAGCATAAATGTAGCAAATGTAAATATAGGAATAATTGTGCCCTAATAGAACCATCATTTTTGCAGCATTTGGAAGATTTTCTGTCTGGTCCACCCGATGTCCAGAGCTTTAGTCATGATTCATTTCAAATGCTTATAGCCATGACTGAAAACTACTACAGTTAACAAGCTTGTCCAGCTCTTTCTTTTTGTATTTTAATAAGGCCAGCCAGGTTCTTAGGAGTTTGAATTGCCAGTCCATGCAGTGTAACTTCTTGCTACCTCTGTCCTGGGCTATTCAAGTGAATAGGATGGCTCCAGTGCATGCACAGTGGCCCCCAGAGCCATCCTATTCTGCTGCACTTGTACACAATTGTATAGGACGGCTCTAGGACATGCGCACTAGTCCCAGAACCATCCTATTCGTAGTAGAGCAGTGGAACCCTTTCAAATTGCACTTGCTGTATATGTCAATAGGTAGTAGGGAAGAGGTAGCATCTTGTACTCTGCTAATACAAGTTTATAGAGCAGCATCAGGAGCACGCACACTGAAGTAAGTGGTTATGAAGTTATCATAGTGCCATTTGCCTGACGTGACACTAGGAGTGTACTGCCCACAAATATGCCGGATCCTGTGACTGCGGTGTAGCCTAGTATGAAAATTTATTTCACCAGACCTATAGGTTGAATTTCTAATATAGATTTCATCTGGGCAAAAATAAAGACCAGACACGAATAACACTTGTTCTCCATTAAAAAAATGCAGCGCAATCTACAGGTAGAATGATATAGAGCAGGAGGAGATGAACTGATATATATATATATATATATATATACACACGGTGAGGAACAGAAGTATTTGAACAACCTGCGATTTTGCAAGTTCTCCAACTTAGAAATCATGGAGGGGTCTGAAATTCACATTGTAGGTGCATTCCCACTCTAAGAGACAGAATAAAAATTCAGGAAATCACATTGTATGGTTTGTAAAGAATTTATTTGTCTTGCACTGCTGAACATAAGTATTTGAACACCTGAGAAACAGCAAGAATTCTGGCTCTCAAAGACCTGTTACTGTGCCTTAAAAAAATCCACCTCTACTCCACTCATTAATATAACTTAGTAGCACCTGTCTGAGCTTTTTAAAGACCCCTGTCCACCCCACAGTCAGTCAGACGCCAACTACTACTATGGGCAAAACCAAAGAGCTGTCAAAAGACACCAGAGACAAAATTGTGGACCTCCATAAGGCTGGATAGGGGCTACGGGGCAATTGCCAAGCAGCTTGGTGAAAATAGATCAACTGTTGGAGCAATTGTTAGAAAATTGAAGAGGCTAAAGACGACTGTCAGTCTCCCTCGGACTTGGGCTCCATGCAAGATCTCACCTCGTGGGGTATCACTGATAAGAAAGGTGAGGAATCAGGCCAGAACTACAATGGAGGAGCTGGTCAATGACATGAAGAGAGCTGGGACCACAGTTTCAAAGGTCACTGTCGGTAGAACTATACGCCGTCATGGTTTCAAATCATGCATTGCACGGAAGGCTCCCATGCTCAAGTCATCACATGTCCAGGCCCGTCTGAAGTTTGCTAATGACCATCTGGATGATCCAGAGGGGGCATGGGAAAAAGTCATGTGGTCACTTGAGACCAAAGTAGAACTTTTTGGTCTAAACTTCACTCGTCATGTTTGGAGGAAAAAGGATGAGCTGCATCCCAAGAACACCATCCCTACTGTGAAGCATGGGGTGGTAACATCATGCTTTGGGGGTGCTTTTCGGCGAAGGGGACAAGACGACTGCACTGTATTAAGGAGAGGATGAATGGGGCCATTTATTGTGAGATTTTGAGGAACAACCTTCTTCCCTCAGTCAGAGCATTGAAGATGGGTCGTAGCTGGGTCTTCCAAAATGACAACGACCCGAAGCACACAGCCAGGATAACCAAGGAGTGGTTCCGTAAGAAGCATATCAAGGTTCTGGAGTGGCCTAGCCAGTCTCCAGACCTAAATCCAATAGAACATCTTTGGAGGGAGCTGAAACTCTGTGTTGCTCAGTGACAGCCCCGAAACCTGACAGATCTAGAGAAGATCTGTGTGGAGGAGTGGGCCAAAATCCCTGTTGCAGTGTGTGCAAACCTGGTCAAGAACTACAGGAAGCGTTTTGACCTCTGTAATTGCAAACAAAAGCTTCTGTACCAAATATTAACACTGATTTTCTGAGGTGTTCAAATATGGTACTTATGTTCACCAGTGCAAGACAAATACATTCTTTAAAAATCATACAATGTGATTTCCTGAATTTTTTATTTTATTGCTGTCTCTCAGATTGGGAATGCACCTACAATGTGAATTTCAGACCCCTCCATGATTTCTAAGTGGGAGAACTTGCAAAATTGCAGGGTGTTCAAATACTTCTGTTTCTAACTGTGTGTATGTGTGTGTGTATATATATATATATATATATATATATATATATATATATGATGTTTTGTTTTTTTAAAGATTCAGTATGTTTTCATTTATAAATGAAAACATACTGAATCTTTAAAAAAACAAAACATCATATATATAAGGGAATCTGTCACCATGATTTGAACTATTATCTGTAATAATAATAATAATCTTTATTTATATAGCGCCAATATATTCTGCAGCACTTAACAGTCATGCATAGTCCTGCAGATATGGAGTCCAGATCGCCATTTTTTTTATTTTGCTTCTGCCAAGATCCTGGTAACAGATTCCCTTTAAATTCCTCCTCATTTTCGGCTTTGAAGTCATGGAGGCGATTCTATCAGTGACTGACAGCTATCTCTGTATACACAGTCATGGAGGGAAGGCTGTCCGTCACTGGTAGGCTTGACTTTAAAGCCCAGAACGAGCAGGAATTTAAATGAATAAAATACAAATTATACTGTTTCCAACAAAACTATAGACCAATTTGCTCAGCTTATTCTACTCTATAACATGGTGTCTTCAGCTCAAAGACAATGATCAATGTGAGAGGTTCCCCTTAAAGAGGACCTTTCGTCTGGCAAAACATTGTGAACTAAGTATCATGATCTGTACAGCGGCGCCCAGGGATCTCACTGCACTTACTATTATCCCTGGGCGCCGCTCTGTTCTCCTGCTATGCCCTCCGGTATGTTCGGTCATTTGGTTATAGTAGGCGGAGACTTAGGGGACTTGGTTATAGTAGGAGGAGACTGCCCTTGTTCTCTTGGGCGTCTCCTTCTCCCAGGCTGTAGCGCTGGCCAATCGCAGCGCAGAGCTCACAGTCTGGGAGTTTTTTTTTCTCCCAGGCTGTGAGCTCTGCGCTGCAATTGGCCAGCGCTACAGCCTGGGAGAAGGAGACGCCCAGGAGAACAAGGGCAGTCTCCTCCTACTATAACCAAGTCCCCTAAGTCTCCACCTACTATAACCAAATGACCGAACATACCGGAGGGCATAGCAGGAGAACAGAGCAGCGCCCTGAGATAATAGTAAGTGCAGTAAGATCCCTGGGCGCCGCTGTACAGATCATGACACTTAGTTCACAATATTTTGCCAGATGAAAGTTTCCTCTTTAAGGCACAAACACTGGCTATGTACTGTAGTGGTGATGAATACAGATGAGCAAATCGCCCCCAAAATTTTATTTGAGTTCCATTTGGCCGTCCAATTCGATTCTTCTCGAATCAAAAGTTTTGCTGAATCTTTTCTGCATAAAACAATATATCGGTCTGCTCAGCCTCTCCTGCTCTATAACATGCTGCCTGCAGAGTACACTGCATTTTCATGGTGGCAGGTTCCCTTTAATAGATATGTTTGTTTATTGCACTATTAAAGTTAGCATTAGTTGTACCTGGAATTTTCTTTTTATGAACTCAGAAGATGTCGGTTATGTTTTTATACTACTTCCAGTTTATATTAACTAGGTTTGACACTGTGATGTTACTTGTTGGCATGCCTGTGTAAGGAGCACTCAAGACGCTGAGTGACAGGCCTCAAGTAGTGATCGGAGGGAACCTGTGTGCGCCTTTCTGCTTCAGTCATTTTGTTAGCCACACCCCTTGTGTAAATTGTGCGCTGTCAGTCAGGTGAACAGTCCGCTGCAAAACAAGTTTGCCTGTAATAACTCAGTTCCTTTTATGTCTTTTTTGGCCTTGGGCAGAAGTGACAAAATGTATCCGTGGTGTGTTTTCAGAAAATGTGGTTCATTGAGCAGGAGCTGAATTCTACAAGTTCCTGACAAGCTCTTTATTCATAAAGTTGTTCTTATTGAGTGAGGGGAGGGAGAAGACAGATAATTCAGTGTAAAATGTTTCTGTACGCTTGTACAGGGCTTCTAGTGAAGTCTGCTTGGGGCAGTTTGGTTAAGAACTGTGTTGGTAGGCATATGCAGTATATAATGTGTGACTATAAAGTCATGCAACGACTTTGTGCAGTCCTCAAATCATGGTCCCAGCCGTGTACATGCTGCCATTATCTTTTTCACTTCAATAGAAATGTCCTATCCTACTCCGCAAAATGGACAAAAATAGGACATGTTATATCTTTTTTGAGGAACGGACATGCAGATGCGGACAGCACATAGTGTGCTGCCTGCATCTTTTGAAATGAATGGATCTGCACCCATCCCGCAAATGATGTGAACTAAACATACTGTCGTGTGCATGAGCCCTAAAGGTCATTTTACCTTTGAATATTGGCAGACATTTATTGACCGTTTAACGCTACAATTGTGGCTTTGCATGGCTTATTTACACTATAATTTGCGACTTCTCTCAGGCCAACCGCTGCTCCCCGACCTGAACTGACCGCATCATAGTGTTTTATGTTACAGTCAACTAATATGCGACTGCGGATCTATTGTACTGTACTCACATGATGTAAGTACAGTACAATAGATCCACAATCACATATGAGAGATGCGCCTGACCACAGTCTTGTGAATCGGCCCTTACTATCATATTTACAGCAAAAACTGGCAAAAATAATAGGTCTAATCTATGCCAGCTCATAACGGATGTAAATTTGAACTTCTGGTGCACGCTTGTACGTTCTGCGCCGACAGACTGTGTACTAGGCCTGGCATTTATAACACCACTCTTAGTATGTCTGCCCCCTTTGAGACCAATGAGATTGGTAACATAATATTTTCCACAGTTGGGTAAGACAATATTTTTGGGGCTTATTGTGGTAATGGCACAGCAACCGTCCTAGTTTGATTTACTTTAGAATAACTCTGTTTTTGAGTGTAGTGCCAGAAGTAACCTAACATGACAACCAGCTAGCTGGCCCATGTTGTGGTTGATCCAACTTAATTACTCCCAGGCAGTTATATTCCTCATCTCCTTTCTGGCTGGTTGTACTCGTGCTATACCTTCTTTTGTGATTTCCAGGGTCAGCACACTAGTGCCCCTATGTATTCTAGCACAGCACCTGGAGCAGCAAGGTGCTTAGCTATCATATATAAATACTTCCCCCACGGAAATGTGGCTGTAAATGGGAAAACATCTGATCTTGGCCATTTAAAGAGGTTGTCACGGAATAGAAAAAGCATGGATGCCTTCTTCCAAAAACCATGCAGGGTTGTGTATTGTACTGCAGCTTAACCCCATTCACTTCAGTGGAACTGGGCTGTTATACCAGATACAGTGATTTTGATACACAGATACTGTGATTTAAAAAAAAAATAATAATCATGGTTTTCTAACCCTGTAAAACCCCTTTTATCATACTGCAGACAGTACTGAAATAGACCGTTTTGTTCCTGATGATTGTCTGCAACATCAGCCCGTGTTAAAGGTCCTTTAAGTATTGTTTTTGGGCAGCAGATTGTGCTGTGTAAATAGCAGGCTCTGCTGCCCAGAGACAGTGAATCTGTCCGTGGACTATGATCGCTGTTCTTATCACCGATCCTTATACAGCAGCGGTGATTGCGACATGTAAATGCAGCTCTCACCTCCTCTGTCGAGCAGCCAGTTATCAGGGGCGGGAAGTTCATTCCAAATAATTGCCTGTTCAATTGGCACTTGTAAATGGGACTTTACTTTATGTATTTCTTGTTGAAGGAGAGAAAGGAAATCTGTCAAGTAGATACAAGCTGCTTACTAATGCAGTGGGGCTGGGTGAGAGGTAGATGTTAGCACTATGTCATCCGAAATAATGTACCTAGACAGGGTGTGGAATTTTTTTTAAGAATGGTACAGTCATATATTGTTTGTGGTTTTGCTGCTATTTCTATTAGCTTATTTCCTTTTGTTGCAGCCTGTCAGGAGTTTTTGTTTTGTTTTGTTTTTTGTTCTTTTTCTTTGTGTTATTTGTTAGATTGAACCAAACTGTAACAGGTTTCTGTTAATTAATTAAATTCACCTCTCTCTTTAAAGTATATTTCTTCCTTTATTGGAAAATCAAATGAAATTCTTGTTTGGAGTCACACAAGATTGTCTTTGTTCAGAAAGAGGAAATGGTATCCCTGTCTCATATTTATGGACTTGTAGGTTTATTCAGTGTTTCTATGTTTATAAAATTAAGTTTTTAATTATCAGGCAAAGGTTAAAGCTTTGGATTCTCTCACTGTGGATTATCAAATTAAATTTGCAACCTCTTTTGCTTTTACTGACTGCAGCACATTCACAGTAATTGCTTGGTAACTTCAGACCTGACTTGTGCTCTCTGAGGGCTGCCAGAAATGCAAAGAGAACGCCTTTAGGGTACAGGTGGCTTAATCCCTCTGTCGAGCTAGGTGTTCCCTACATGCTTACAGTGTGGACCAAGGCAGAACCCTAAGGAGTAGGCCCCACAGGATATTTTAACTTTTGCTAAATCTACTAGAAATGTATCTCATAAAACTAATGATATAGCTGGCAGCATCTGTATAGCTTTTTTATTTTTTTTATTTTACCTTTTACATTGGCATCAGAGAAGCAAATCATTTCTTGTTACAGCCAGCTACTTAGTTACTTAAATCAGTTGTCCAGCTTTTTGGACTTTATCAACTGTCAAGCCCATCCTGCTGTACAAAAAGTCATACTCACATGCTCTTCGTTGCTCCTTCCCTGGGTTTCTGTGGCTTCCAGCGGTCTTTCAGTACCTGTCTTGAAAAACTTCCTCATGGGCAGGGTCACATGCAGCACTTCAGCCAATGACTGGCCTCAGCAGTGGCATGTCCTCAAGCTGTGATTGGCTGCAGTGGTGCACATGACTCCCATTCATCCAGAAGTTTATAGGTCGGGGAGAGAAGAACGCAGAAGTAACCCAGGGATTTGGAATGGAGCATCTTGGAAACAAGTATGATTTTTTTTTCAGCAGGTACAACAGGCTTGGGTTGACAGTTAAAAGTCCAAAAAGCTGGACAACCCCTTTAAAGTACAACCTCTAGTCACTACATGAAATCCACTACTGTATGCTCAATTACAATGAGTGGAATTAAATATTAAAAGAAAAAATACAAATTAAGTTACTAACCTAATCTTTCAATAAGGCCAAGATGGGTAGTGGTTTATCCATCAAGGATTCCTGTTTGGTTCATGTGTCCATTTTTTGTACTCTGTGTCATCCATATTCCATGGACACTGCTACCGGTAGGCTGAAAATGAATTTCCAGATCATATTCTAGCAACAATCTGTAAAAAACATGGACCAAACGCAGATGGCATCCCTGTTGTGTCTTTGGTTTTCACAGACCCATAGCCTATAATGTGTGTGAGGGAGCAGTAATCGGAGAAAAAAACAGGGCATGCTTCCGTGGTGTCACCACATACCCATTATCCGTGGAAAACCACTGATGTGTGAATACACACATTAAAGTCAATATATATATATGTGTGCTGTCCAGGGTATCCACAGAGAGCACACGTATGTGATTTACTGGCATGTGAAAGCAGTCTAATTCGGTCTTCTTCCACAATCCCCTGCAGCATATCAAACATTTTTGACTTTTGTCCAGCAACTAGATAGATTATGTATTCAGAAGCAGTCTGTGCATGTTTACATCATATACCAAAATATAACCTTAAAACCACTGACAGGTGAAGTTGCCTGTTAAGGGGTGGCAGCAATGAACAGTCAATTCTTAAACGGTATTCCATTTATATGAAGTCGCCTATACACCGGGTAAGGGATAACTATTAGATAAGTAGGGGTCCAACTGGTGGGACCTCTACCAATCATAAGAATATGATCAGTGGGACTGTCAGAGATAGCACAGTACTGCAATTGGTTAGATCCCAAAGGTCGTAGAGAGAAATGCAATGGCAGTGCATCTGCTTGACCTAATACTCCATTCATTTTGTTGATATGGTGCCATTCTTCTTGACGATCGGTGAGGGTCCCAGCAATCAGACTCCCACCAACCTAATAGTTATCCCCTATCCTGTGGATAGGGGGAGAATACTTCAGAATACCCCTTTAAAGGGATTGTGCAAGCATTATACACTGCTTAAAAAAATAAAGGGAACACAAAAATAACACATCCTAGATCTGAATTAATTAAATATTCTTCTGAAATACTTTGTTCTTTACATAGTTGAATGTGCTGACAACAAAATCACACAAAAATAAAAAAATGGAAATCAAATTTTTCAACCCATGGAGGTCTGGATTTGGAGTCACACTCAAAATTAAAGTGGAAAAACACACAACAGGCTGATCCAACTTTGATGTAATGTCCTTAAAACAAGTCAAAATGAGGCTCAGTAGTGTGTGTGGCCTCCACGTGCCTTTATGACCTCCCTACAACGCCTGTGCATGCTCCTGATGAGGTGGCAGACGGTCTCCTGAGGGATCTCCTCCCAGACCTGGACTAAAGCATCTGCCAACTCCTGGACAGTCTGTGGTGCAACGTGACGTTGGTGGATAGAGCGAGACATGATGTCCCAGATGTGCTCAATTGGATTCAGGTCTGGGGAACGGGCGGGCCAGTCCATAGCATCAATGCCTTCGTCTTGCAGGAACTGCTGACACACTCCAGCCACATGAGGTCTAGCATTGTCTTGCATTAGGAGGAACCCAGGGCCAAGCGCACCAGCATATGGTCTCACAAGGGGTCTGAGGATCTCATCTCGGTACCTAATGGCAGTCAGGCTACCTCTGGCGAGCACATGGAGGGCTGTGCGGCCATCCAAAGAAATGCCACCCCACACCATTACTGACCCAATGCCAAACCGGTCATGCTGGAGGATGTTGCAGGCAGCAGAACGTTCTCCACGGCGTCTCAAGACTCTGTCACGTCTGTCACATGTGCTCAGTGTGAACCTGCTTTCATCTGTGAAGAGCACAGGGCGCCAGTGGCGAATTTGCCAATCTTGGTGTTCTCTGGCAAATGCCAAACGTCCTGCACGGTGTTGGGCTGTAAGCACGACCCCCACCTGTGGACGTCGGGCCCTCATATCACCCTCATGGAGTCTGTTTCTGACCGTTTGAGCAGACACATGCACATTTGTGGCCTGCTGGAGGTCATTTTGCAGGGCTCTGACAGTGCTCCTCCTGTTCCTCCTTGCACAAAGGCGGAGGTAGCGGTCCTGCTGCTGGGTTGTTGCCCTCCTACGGCCTCCTCCACGTCTCCTGATGTACTGGCCTGTCTCCTGGTAGCGCCTCCATGCTCTGGACACTACGCTGACAGACACAGCAAACCTTCTTGCCACAGCTCGCATTGATGTGCCATCCTGGATAAGCTGCACTACCTGAGCCACTTGTGTGGGTTGTAGACTCCGTCTCATGCTACCACTAGAGTGAAAGCACCGCCAGCATTCAAAAGTGACCAAAACATCAGCCAGGAAGCATAGGAACTGAGAAGTGGTCTGTGGTCACCACCTGCAGAACCACTCCTTTATTGGGGGTGTCTTGCTAATTGCCTATAATTTCCACCTGTTGTCTATCCCATTTGCACAACAGCATGTGAAATTGATTGTCACTCAGTGTTGCTTCCTAAGTGGACAGTTTGATTTCACAGAAGTGTGAATGACTTGGAGTTACATTGTGTTGTTTAAGTGTTCCATTAATTTTTTTGAGCAGTGTATATTGATGACCTATCCTCGGGATAGGTCATCAATATCTGATCTGCGGGATCTGACACCCGGCAGTGTAATGAAGAGGAAGTAGCGCTCACATGGAGTGCTGACTCCACTTCAAACAGCTGATCGGCTGGGTGTCGAACCCCTGCAAATCAGATATTGATGATCTTTCCTGAGGATAGGTCATTAATACATACTGCCTGCACAACCCCTTTAAGGTTGATGTGTAGCAACAGGAAAAAGGTCAAGTGAAAGAATCCAAATTTTGGTGTCTAGATGAATAGTTCAAAGTATCCTACAAACAGCAGGTCTTGTGGGGGTCGTTGCTGGTATGCATTGGTTAACACCCAATATTGTCAAAGTGAAGTTAACCAGCAGACTGGTGACAGGGTCATTGTCACCCAAAGGTCATTAATGTGCGTGAGCGTGGCTAGCCTGTATGGGTCTATCCAAATTGATAAAAAAGTTAATGCTGATTATGATTAGTGATGAGCAAATTTCTAAAAAATTTGATTCGGTCGGTTCGCCGAATTTTCTGAAAAGATTAGATTTGACCCGAATTTATTTGTGGCGAATCGCGTTCAAAAACAGCTATTTCCTGGTTGCAAAGAGCCTGTATAGTGGTGTAGAATACTGTGCCTTCCAGTAATACACATAGGGAGTCTGCTGCGGTAGTGAAACAATACTGTGAGTCAGTATGACACTCAGATGACAGGAGTCGCTCTTAGAATCAATGCACACTTATGGGGCCAAAACTGACCAAATAACTCAAGTTTCAACTGAGCCTTACAGGTAGATGTTAGCATCAAGAAGAATTGCACTCCTTTTACACTGTCGTCAGCTGATTCCACATAGATGTCTACAGAACCTGTTCTATTAAACACTTATACAATTAGAGCCCCCCGACAGAGTGGAGAGGGTGTCGGCAGTAAATTTGTGTTGACGTCACTGCTTATTTTGCTCTTCCTCTGATCCATCAGAACAATAATCCACCAAAAAACGGATCCTGTCTGTTGAGCATCTGCCTTCACTCGGTCATCATTTGGTCAGTAATCCATCAGTATTGCTAAAGCCAAAAAAAACAGGAGTGGATCCAAAACAGAGATGACACGTGAATGAAATATTTGCATGTCTTCTGTGTTTTGTACCCACTCCTGCTTTTGGCTACCAAATCATAAACCAATTTTGATGCAAAATCGGGACCATGTCATACAGGCCTTACAGCTGGTACATAGACAGGATCTGTTGTGTGTCTCATTTTTCCTTCCTTCTGACAGACCAGAAGGGTCAAATCAGAAGGGTCAAATAAATGATGATGTTAACCAGGCCAAAAAGGCAAAATAGTGGCCCAGTCATGGAGTGGGGAGTGTGATAACAGCATGAGAAGTCCACAGAGTGGCCCAATGACATAGTGGTGAGGTGGAAGCAGCATGAGGAGACTACAGAGATGCCCAGTGACATAGTGTTGAGGTAGCAGCAGCATGATGAGACCACAGAGTGGCCCATTGACACAGTGTTGAGGTAGCAGCAACATCATGAGGAGACCACAGAGTGGCCCAGTGACAGAGTGGGGAGGTGGGGGGCAATTCCAGTACCAGCTGAAGATGGTGGCTGGCAGTAGGAGCACCTGTCAGCAGGTGTGGCATCAGGCAGGTGGCAGCATCAGAATAGTAGCTGAAGCAGGTAGCCAGAAGAAACAGGTCTCTTTTGTTAAAGTGTTTGTGTGGCACCATTGATGATCTAGTCTGATGCATCAGGCACTGGTGTTTGAATGTTCTGGCTGATCCACTCCTGATTCATCTTCACAAAGGTTAGTTTCTCCACATTTTGGGTGGACAGGCAAGTTCTCCTTGGGGTAACTATGGCCCCCGCCGCACTAAACACCCGCTCTGATGCCACACTGCTGGCCAGGCAGGAGTTTGGTGCCCAGTAGTCGAGGAGATCTTCGATTTGGGGTGGCAGTGTGCACTCCAAGTATGCCACAACCTGCTGGTTCAGGTTCTGCCCAATGTCTAGCTGCTGCTGCTGGTGAGTAGTTTCTTCAGTAGGCGGGTGAAGAAAACTGCTCATCATCGACTCCAGACTTAAGTTTCTGCTGATGGAGCTGGTACTGCTCCTGCCCCCCCCCCCCCCCACAGCCATGGCAGTGGAACGTGACCGCAGAGCCCCCCCCCCCCCCCCCCCCCAGCCAGGCCTGCGTGAGTATGGGTGATGGCGCACATAGGCAGCGGCCAACTGACTACATAGAATGTCTCAATAGTAGTTCAGTTTGTCCTCCCTCTCAGTGGGTGTGAAAAAGGCCCCCATTTTGGACCGGTAGTGAGGGTCTAACATGGTGGAGAGCCAGTAGTCATCCGTCTGCCGAATGGTGACAATTCAGCTGTCACTATGCAAGCAAGTTAGCATGCATCTGGCCATTTGTGCAAGTGACTTGGAGTGACCTGCCTCCATCTCCACTGCATACTGGCACAGTGTGTCTGGGTCTTCTGCCTTGTCTTCCTCATAACCCTGTAGATCCTCTGGCTGCTCCTGCTCTTCCTGCTCCCCCTCTCCTGTCACCTGTGTAGAAAAAAACACCCATTTCTCTACACATTGCTTGTGCTCGAATGTCCTCCTCCTCCTCTAGTTCAGCCCCCACAGGGCTCATGTGGCTGTGAAATGTAGTTGCCACGTCTTCTGTCCCCTGGCCAGCCAGATTTAGCAGCATCTGTTCCAGGACTTGAATCAGTGGAATGACGTTGTTCATCCCGTAGTCCTGGTGACTGACAAATAAAGTGGCCTCCTCAAAGGGCGCAAGCAAACGGCAGGTGTCACATATGAGCTGCCACTGGCTAACATCGAAGTTACACAGGGGAGTGCCTCTGTCCACCTGTATCATCAAGGCCTTTCTCTATTCCTATAATCGGTCCAACATATGGAGGGTGGAATTCAAACGGGTGGAAACGTCGCATATCAGCCTATGTTGGGAGATGCCGTCCTGCCACTGCAGCTCAAGGAGGGTGTGCTTTGCGGTGTACGAGTGGCTGAAGTGCATGCAAAGTTTCCTAGCCATTTTCAGGATGTCTTGCAGATGGGCAGAAGACTTCAGGAACCGCTTTACAACCAGATGTAGCGCTGACACCATGTTCTTCCCTTTGTCGGGCACCATGGTTCTGATTTTGAGTTGTCGAGGAAAAAGCCAGGATTCGATTTCTTAACGAAGGATGCAGAGCAGTTCATCCCCTGTGTGACATTTGTTCGCCCAAGAAAACCAGGTGCAGAACAGCGTGACACCGCCGTGCCCTGCACATGTGGTATGCTGGAGGGGCTCTGTAAATTGTCCCTGCAGTGGAGGCTGAGGACTCGGTGGAGGATGAGGAGGCAGAGGCGGACATTGTCGCAGGACCAATAGTGTGAGAACATGGATGCGGAAGCAGCGTCACCTGGTCAAGTTGCTGGTGTAGCTGGGCGGAACCACATTTATCCAGTGGGCCGTAGAGGACATATATTGTCCTTGCCCATAGTTACAGCTGCACACGTCGGTGATGCCGTGCACTTTGGCAGACACCGACAGGCTCAAGGACTGGCCTACCTTCTGTTCTACATGTGTGTGCAGGGCTGGTACTGCCTTTTTGGCAAAGAAATGACGGCTTGGGACTCTCCACCTCGGCTCGGCACAAGCCATCAGTTCTCTGAAAGGTGCAGAGTCCACCACTCTGAACGGCTATTATGACATATTTGTTTTCCTAATAACCCCCCCTTCCAAAAAAAAAAAGGTAAAACAATGTAAAATCAACGCAGAACAGCTAATAGGGCGTACGTATCTATCCTATTAATACACCCCATAAATGGCTGTATCATAGAACTTGCACCTCAATCTTAAGCAAGGTTTGCTAGAATTAGTGATGTATCATATAGTGCAAACACCCTAAAAGCTATTTGGATCCCCAATAAGTTCAGCAAGGTGTAATAGAATCGCTCCTATTGCCCCCTGTTCTTTTTTTATAGCATGGATGATGCCTCCCTATCCTTTCCCTACACCTTGACTAATCTTTCCCTGAACTTGTAAATCGTTTTTTCAGCACAATAAAGTCTTTCCTAGCACTGTCCCTAGCACCTGCTGACATCTCTCCCTGCACTAAGCACACTGGAAAATGGCAGAATTCAAAATGTCGGAGGGTATTTATAGGGCTGTGACATCACAGGGGCTGGCTGGCTGCTGATTGGCTGCATACATGGCATTGTGGGTGATCCAGAGTTCCCAGAATTCTTTGCTCCATGGCCTAACACGTGCAGCAGCCATTTTAGGAAAAAATGCGATTCGTTACAACGAAGCGTGAGAAAATTGAAATTCGGGGCAAATCGAACTTTTCCTGATATTCGGATCGAATTCCACGTAGTCAACTTCGATTCGCTCATCTCTAATTATGATAGAACAGTGTCAAAACATAAAGTGCATCACAGCTTGCGTGTTATGGCTCTGAGTAGCAGAAGACTGGTCAGAGTGCTCATGCTCACCTCTGTCCGTAGGATGTGGAGAACGGAGTTTGCATGTGTCGCTTACTTTCAGAGCTAGTGTGATACTTTGCGCAATATTCTGCTAGGGAACCTTGACACATACCAACTACATAAACATTGTTGCAGACCAAGTATATCTCATCATGGCAGCAATATTCCCTAATGGTAATGACCAGCAATATAATACACCCGCACACTGCAAAAATAGTTCTGGAAATGTTTGAGGAACATGGCAAGGTGTTGACTATACCGTCAAACTCCCCAGATCTCAATCCAATTGAGCATCTGTTGTATGTGTAAAAACAGGGCCAATCCATGAAGCCCAACATCTCGGTACGTACAGGACTAAGAGGGTCTGCTGCAAACATCTTGGTGCCAAAAATCACAGGAAACCTTCAAATCTATGCCCCGATAAGTCAGAACTGTTTTGGTGACACGAGGGGGGACCTACAGAATATTAGACAGGTGGTTTTAATGTTATTTCTGGGATTAAAAAGGGAAAACGATATATGAGCACTCTATAAATGTAAAGCATATGATCTATATATCAATTAATACATTTACTATGCATATAAACATGAGATGCTTAGCAAATATATTTAGATCAAAAATACCTGTGCCCATCCACAAAGTGACCTCAGTCTGGATAGGAAACTACTCTGTTTAATACCTATCTCTATGCCTTATGGGCATCTAAATTCAAAGAGAGCAGAACCCACATATATTCTGTCTGCTACAATTGCTCCCTCTCTGTGCCAACAGGCCTTGACTTGTTGCCTCGCTCTATGCCAGCAGACCTCCAGTGAGTAGGGAGAGCAGACTTGGCTATATATCACACTTTATCTTGCAGAATGTGCTGATTAATTCTGTTTCTGTTCTTTGTTATTTCTGGGATTTAAGCCTGTATTAGACAGGCAGATTTTCTGCCAGAGGATTGTTAACAAGCGTTCATAGTAACACTCATTAGCGATCATCTGGCAGTGTAATACTGCCGCCGATTGCCCAATGAACGAGCAAAGGCTTGTTCATCAGGCAATCCAGATCTTTTGCCAAGTTCAACAATTATCGCTTAGAAGCGGCAGATCGTGGTGTCTAATCACGCTGTGCTGCCGCCAGACAGTGGTTCAGTGTAGGGAAGAGCAATGGTATAACGATCACTCCTCCCTATACTGAGGAGGATATCGTTGCATGTAGCATAGCAGCAGTCTCCTCCACTAGCGAGCAGGCAATTGCTGGGAAGGAACGCTTCCCTCCCGACAGCCTCTCTTTTACCTGCACAATTCTTACTCACTGTCCTAGGTAAGAGGATATTTCTGATTTAGGGACTGAAGTAAAGCTGGATCTATATATAGTATAAAAGACCACTGATTCTATTGGGATCAGCTAACAATCTCATGAGTATGGGCTTTCCCTACTCTCCCCGATATGTCAGGGGAAACAGAGATTGGGCGTGTTCAAAATGATCATACTCCCAATCCTTCAAATAGTGAATATGGAGAGCAGTGAAAGCCGCTACCAGGCACCTCTGTCAGTAGCTTGACTCATCAAGAGCAAAACAAATGAGCACTGGAAAAGCCCAGTCCTTATCTCCCCTAATATCAGCCATCAGGGGAAAGTGGGAATCACCATACACATTAGATTGTTGACTGAACTTAATGGTTTGGTCGATCTATTGTAAATGACCAGCTTTCCTTTTCACAGTAGATGGGCCACTGGGGTCCATTGAATTAAATATGCATATTATTTGTAGAGTTGGGAGGAACAACTGTTGGATGAGAGAGGGATTGGCCGCCCGTTATGCAAGCAAGAGAAAAAGTAGAAATTCCAGCAGCTTGTCCTAAAATGTAGATGCTTTATTTTTATTATAAAAACAGGAGCATACAAAAAGAAGGCATAGCCTATCAGTTAAAACATGTCCATAGTCATGGCAGTCATTGGCAGTTATCTTTTGTATGGGGTTTTAGCATATGTTCTGCAGTTGTGATTCCTGTATTAGAGCTAAAATGTCCATGTACCTGGATTCATCCCTCTCCAGTAGACTGGCCTTCTTGTATTGGGGGTGTCATCATAATAATTACAGTAAAGATAGAAAAAAAGGGGGGGCTAGATGCATAGTCACAAATAAGCAGCGGAACCTTTATCCAGGAGTAGGTTCAGTCTCCTTAAAACAGTCAAATCCACAAGTAGTTGCAGGGACCGCGCTGATACCAGCAGTAATAGACACAATGCAGACTTCAACGCACGCTCCAGCAGGCAACTGTTATAAATCTACTCCTATGGACGTCTCCTGCAGTGTCTTGCTACCAACCGAAAACTTTAATGTACGGCACCTATTCCTTCACAAGACAAAAAGACACATAGCGCAATACCCAAGTGGTAAAAGTAAGTATCCAATTTATTGTACTTACAAAGTCCATGTGATAAAAGACATTTCATAAAATCACACCCGACCCGGGTTTCGCCTTAGGCTTTGTCAGGGGTTGAGGAACTGAATTCCCTCAGACTCAGTGTTAAATATCCTTCCTAAATTGCTCTAGGGCAACACCCAACTTCCGGTTGGTCCGGAGGGCGGGTGACATGCATTAAATACAAACACTAAAAACATCCATAATACAAAAATCAATCATACACGATATCAGATAAAAAACAAATTGCAAACATTATCCACATGCGCTTTGCATGGGCAATACAAAAAAGTTAAAATATGACAGAGTTTGCGCAAACTGTGCAGCCTGCAATTATGACATGCAAGCTGCCTTAATATCCCATTCTATGTTAAGGCCGTGTGGTAGGAGGGTGCCCATCTCATATATCTACTTGTTTATCAAAAGAGAAGTAGAGTGGATATATGAGATGGGCACCCTCCTACCACACGGCCTTAACATAGAATGGGATATTAAGGCAGCTTGCATGTCATAATTGCAGGCTGCACTGTTTGCGCAAACTCTGTCATATTTTAACTTTTTTGTATTGCCCATGCGAAGCGCATGTGGATAATGTTTGCAATTTGTTTTTTATCTGATATCGTGTATGATTGATTTTTGTATTATGGATGTTTTTAGTGTTTGTATTTAATGCATGTCACCAGCCCTCCGGACCAATCGGAAGTTGGGTGTTGCCCTAGAGCAATTTAGCACAGAGTCTGAGGGAATTCAGTTCCTCAACCCCTGACGAAGCCTAAGGCGAAACCCGAGTCGGGTGTGATTTTATGAAATGTCTTTTATTACATGGACTTTGTAAGTACAATAAATTGGATGGATACTTTTACCACTTGGGTATTGCGCTATGTGTCTCTTTGTCTTGTGAAGGAATTGGTGCCGTACATTGAAGTTTTCGGTTGGTAGCAAGACTCTGCAGGAGACGTCCATAGGAGTGGATTTATAACAGCTGCCTGCTCGAGTGTGTGTTGAAGTCTGCATTGTGTCTATTACTGCTGGTATCAGCGCGGTCCCTGCAACTACTTGTGGATAATAATTACAGTTGATTTAGTGGTAGACCCTATAAATCTGACAGGTAACTCATGCAATAAAAAAGAGTAGGGGCAACCACATAGGTTAGGACATAACCACACTGTCACAGTGGGGAGTGGGGGGAAACTCCACACCATACAATGTAGGTTGGCGGGATATGCCACTAGGCCTGGAAACAGGAATAAAGGGGGCAGGTCACCTTCTAACACATCCCTAAATCCTAGCCCTGGCCTCCTAACTATGTGAGCGAACCATAATGGTGGGAGGGCTCATACCCAGAACCTCGGGCCCTACTAACCCTAGAGATTCCTGGTAATAATGTCAGGGCTAGGAGACGACCTGTTCATCCACGACACGGATGAATTGGAGTCTCCAGCAGGCCTAGCAACAAGAAAGGAGCAGACAGTAACATAAATCAGATTGGCAGGTAAGCCCCCAGCGCAAACAACATACACTGGAACAACAGCACTTACCTGCCACAACAACTGGATGAAACAACAACTGCTACTGACTATTGTTTCCCCCTCCGGGAAACCCTGGAGCCCACTTCCGCAGGCAGGTGGTCAACGCGGTTCCCCCTCCGAGGAACCCAGGAGCCCCCTTACCAAAGGCACAACACACAGGGAAACGCCTTGCGTACATGCTGGACGAACAACACCAAAAGACCAGACCTGAAACTACAACAAAACGTACACCACACCCTGAACATAAACCCGCACCAAACAACAACACAGGTAAGGTAAGGAACATGGAGGATACAAAGGGATGACAATCTATGTCCAACAAGGTGGCCCTCATGACATGACGTGACAGATGGTAAGGTCCAGGATGGCAGCATAACTCCAGCTCCGCAAGAAGCTGAAGTCCCATTAACCTCAGGCTCCAAGTACTATAAGAGCCCACACCCAGCTCCACCTTGCTCACACTTTAACCCCATACCCACCAGAAAGGGAAGGGACAACAACCTAAAAGGGGAAGTGTGTAAACATGCTAAAAACTACACATTGCCACCGGCAACAAGCTTGCACGGCTAAAGTGTCACGGTCCACTACCCCCAGACCATGACACAGCCGTGACACATACGTATCCATATGTCGGACACAATATGCAGCCCCAAGCCTGTCACTTGGGAGTTGAGGGTATCTCTTACATGTCGAAACTGTGGGGGAGATTTATCAAGACTGGAGCCCCATACGCCAGTCTTGATATGCCTTGCGCCATAATCTGGGACTTTTTTTTTATATTTTACATCACATAGTGATATGATACCCTTGATAATTCTCTCCCCCCCCCCCCTCCATTTCTTATATATTTTGCAAGATATTACCAAAGGTTGTCCTTATAATCAATTTCTATTCGGCCATTAATATCTGATATATGCAATATAATATAATAGATCAGTATAGAATGTGCATTCACCTACAGTCAGGTCCATAAATATTGGGACATTGACACAATTCTAACATTTTTGGCTCTATACACCACCACAATAGATTTGAAATGAAACGAACAAGATGTGCTTTAACTGCAGACTGTCAGCTTTAATTTGAGGGTATTTACGTCCAAATCAGGTGAACGGTGTAGGAAATACAACAGTTTGCATATGTGCCTCCCACTTGTTAAGGGACCAAAAGTAATGGGACAATTGGCTTCTCAGCTGTTCCATGGCCAGGTGTGTGTTATTCCCTCATTATTCTAATTACAATGAGCAGATAAAAGGTCCAGAGTTCATTTCCAGTGTGCTATTTGCATTTGGAATCTGTTGCTGTCAACTCTCAAGATGAGATCCAAAGAGCTGTCACTATCAGTGAAGCAAGGCATCATTAGGCTGAAAAACCAAAGCAAACCCATCAGAGAGATAGCAAAAACATTAGGCGTGGCCAAAACAACTGTTTGGAACATTCTTAAAAAGAAGGAATGCACCGGTGAGCTCAGCAACACCATAAGACCCGGAAGACCACAGAAAAGAACTGTGGTGGATGACCGAATAATTCTTTCCCTGGTGAAGAAAACACCATTCACAACAGTTGGCCAGATCAAGAACACTCTCCAGGAGGTAGGTGTATGTGTGTCAAAGTCAACAATCAAGAGAAGACTTCACCAGAGTGAATACAGAGGGTTTACCACAAGATGTAAACCATTGATAAGCCTCAAAAACAGGAAGGCCAGATTAGAGTTTGCCAAACGACATCTAAAAAAGCCTTCACAGCCTTCTGGAACAACATCCTATGGACAGATGAGACCATGATCAACTTGTATCAGAGTGATGCGAAGAGAAGATTATGGAGAAGGAAAGGAACTGCTCATGATCCTAAGCATACCACCTCATCAGTGAAGCATGGTGGTGGTAGTGTCATGGCGTGGGCATGTATGGCTGCCAATGGAACTGCTTCTCTTGTATTTATTGATCATGTGACTGCTGACAAAAGCAGCAGGAGGAATTCTGAAGTGTTTCGGGCAATATTATCTGCTCATATTCAGCCAAATGCTTCAGAACTCATTGGACGGCGCTTCACATGGACAATGACCCAAAGCATACTGCAAAAGCAACCAAAGAGTTTAAGGGAAAGAAGTGGAATGTTATGCAATGGCCAAGTCAATCACCGGACCTGAATCCGATTGACCATGCATTTCACTTGCTGAAGACAAAACTGAAGTGAAAATGCCCCAAGAACAAGCAAGAACTGAAGCCTGGCAGAGCATCACCAGGGATGAAACCCAGCGTCTGGTGATGTCTATGCGTTCCAGACTTCAGGCTGTTATTGACTGCAAAGGATTTGCAACCAAGTATTAAAAAGTGAAAGTCTGATTTATGATTATTATTCTGTCCCATTACTTTTGGTCCCTTAACAAGTGGGAGGCACATATGCAAACTGTTGTAATTCCTACACCGTTCACCTGATTTGGATGTAAATACCCTCAAATGAAAGCTGACAGTCTGCAGGTAAAGCACATCTTGTTCGTTTCATTTCAAATCCATTGTGGTGGTGTATAGAGCCAGAAATGTTACAATTGTGTCAATGTCCCAATATTTATGGACCTGACTGTATATACCGTATTTATGTGTACAAATCCAACAGACAGGCTAACCCACAAGCAATACTCGGCACCATTTGTCAAGTAAATGTAAACTTTTCCGGAATATGGATCCGTACGTTAAGGCAAGTATTGAATAATGTAACATTTCACTGGTAAATGATAGAGCAATCTTGAAGACTGATTTTAATTGTATAGATGACCTGAATGCAGCTCATCATACATTTATTTTGCTATTTGCACTAATGTAATAAAAATCATAGACACACATCTTTACCAATTATTCTTTAAATGGGAAACAGATTTTTTCACAAACTACATGTTGTGCCATCTCATTATTTTTTCAATAATCCCATGTTCCCATCGGGGCTCATTATAGATCCATTGCAGAAGTGGACAGGTAGGGACTGTTGATAATTTGGGGTAATTCACTCCTCGTAGGCTTGACAGTTTTTTTATTTTTTTGTTTTAAGTTTAACATTATTTATACATATTGATGAACCAGATTTAGCAATAAGAAACATTCTTGGGTGACCACATTTGTCTACCGCTTTTAGTAATTGAGCCATCACGGTCTGTAACAGTTCTTGGTGTTAACTTGCAACTACTTGTTCTGTTTGGTGCACAAAATGCTTTTGGTATTCTTGACATAGGATATTTCTTCCTGCCTTTTGCATGATTTCATTGAAACAAATTGTCAGTGTAATGGTCCTATGAGAAAACTGCATAATTACAAGGTTTTATTTTATTTTTGGCTTAGGCTACTTTCACACTCGCGTTTGGTGCGGATCCATCATGGATCTGCACAGACTGATCCGTTCAGATAATACTATTATCTTTAACATAGCCAAGACCGATCCGTCTTGAACACCATTGAAAGTCAATGGGGGACGGATCCGTTTTCTATTGTGCCATGTTGTGTCAGTGAAAACGGATCCGTCCCCATTAACTTACATTGTTTGTCAGGACGGATCCGTTTGGCTCCGTTTCGTCAGACAGACAACAAAACGCGGCTAGCAGTGTTTTGGTGTCCGCCTCCAAAGCAGAATGGAGACGGAACAGAGGAAAACTGATGCATTCTGACCGGATCCTTTTACATTTAGAATGCAAACTGATCCATTTTGGACCTCTTGTGAGGGCCCTGAACGGATCTCACAAACGGAAAGCCAAAATGCCAGTGTGAAAGTAGCCTTAAAGGTGTTTTTATACTGATGACCTATCTTCAGGATAGATCATTAGTAGTGTTGAGCGAAGCAAGCTTTGGATGCTTCATCTGAAGTCGCTTTGTTTAAAACTTCGGAATAATATTGTGTCAGTACAGTATTATTCCAAAGCTTCGATCAACACTAGTCATTAGTATCTGATCACTGGGGGTCCAAACAGCTGTTTGAGGAGGCCAGTGCCACAGCCTTCTCACAGCTTACCCTAGGCCAGTGCCATCACGTTCATTGGTCGCGTGGCCTAGGCACAGCTTAGTCCATTTAAGAGAATGGGGCTGTGCTAGGATAACAAGCTGCTATACAGTGGACAGCGCTATGATTGGTAAGTTGTCAGTAGGCCGAAGTGGTCACCGGAGTGCCACAGCCTCATCAACTGGCTGATTGGAGGAGTTCCCATGTGTCTAAGCCCCACCAATCACATGCTATTGACCCATGCTGAGCATAGATTATGAATATAAAACAGTTGGAAAGCCTCTTAAATGGAGTTAAATTGCTATAAAGGATAAAGTTTGTAATAGAGTTTCTAGCATAATTCACTCAAATGTGTGATAAAGTGTAAGTTAACTGTAAATGGTGAAAGCCCTTTGACTTGCATCTACTTTACATCATAGGTGGGAAGACATTAACGCAAAGTGTGATACATTGATGGTACAGTGATGGCACATACTCTGGAGCTGTAGCATACAACTCACACCCTGCTTCAATGGCTAGGATATGAGCTAGCTCTGTTACTAACTGTTTAAGGCCTTATACACACGTCAGTGATATCCATCAGTGATTGTGAGACAAAACCAAGTTTGGGTCTAAAACACAGGTGCAAATCTTTCCATTATACTATATATCTCGGTAGGTTTTACTCCTGGCTTTTGCTCACATTGATGGAAATGACTGAACACTGACGTGTGAATTATGCACATGATTGTATGTACTTTACCGTCTACAAATCGCAGATCAGCAAGATATGAGTGCTGTCCATGTAGCATTCTTTTTTTTTTTGCCGACTCCCTTGACCTCAATGGGTCTGTAGACCGCATTTTGCAGCCAAGTATAGGACAAGTTCTATCTTTTTGTGGAACGGACATACGGATGTGAAAATCACACAGATAACCCCAAAATACACACGGTGGTATGCCTGAAGCCTTAGACAGATCAATGGGGCTACCTTCGTCATGCCACCAGTCTCTAGTGCATTGCAGTTGGGTTGATATTGCAGTTAGAGGCCTAACAATGGCTTCCAGTTCATCCATTTACAGAAGCCAGTTAGCCTGGTAGAATACTGACAGGCATAATACGCTGTGCTACTAAAAATTGCTTTCTTAACGGAAAAAAGAAACACAATTGCTGTGGCCATATGATCATGTTATAAAATGATCATGTTATTTATCCCTTTCTTTTAATGCCATAAAAAGAATTGTTGTTTTTGTTAATCTTCCCCGCAAAAAAAAAAGAATAAAAATTTATCAAAAGGTCATACATACCCTACAACCATCAAAAAATGAAAACTGCAGCTTTTCCTGCAAAAAATAAGCCCCCAAAATCCCTTATTGGAAATCTAAAAAAAAATTCTGGGTTTCAGAATATGGCAACATGAAAAAAAATAATTCTTTTTAATTGTTCAAAAGGAGAAAAACATAAAAAAACGATTAATTTAATATACTAGTACTGGTCCACATAATAAAGTTCACATGTCATTTATTGTATATTGCATGGTGAACGTCATAAAAAAGGAAACACAAAAAACAACTCTTTCCCAAACACACACACAAAAGAAAATTGCTTAATTGCCTTTTTTTTCTACCATAAAAAATAAATTCACGTTTTTTCAGTACATATGTATGCCAGACTTTAATATTCTGAACATGTTGCTTCCAAAGATAGCCTAGGGGAGACAACAAAAGCAATCAGTGGGGATCACAGCACATGGACCCCTGGCTGGTGCTGTTTGGATCTTGTGCCACCATGACAAGCGGTGGGACCCACAAATTGCAGTATTAGGACAGGAACTACATGCTAAGGTATTTGCTTAGAAAAGTGGAGCCCACAGACTTCCCAACAGGTTGAAGATGGGACAATTTAATGACATTCCCTATCTGTATAAATTTTGCAGATTCCAAAAGTAACATACAAACCACAGCATGGACACATGGCCTTTGATATGTTTGTCATGCTGCCCTGTGAGTTAATGCAAAGGTTACTTGCACATGACACTTTAAGCTATACGTGATTTGTAATAACAGGTCTGTAAGTCTCAGACGCATCAGATATTTCTCCTCACTATTGTTGGGGTTTATTTTATAGTCAGTGGTTTAGTCCAAACTTTGACGGTTTTGAATACATTGACAGGCCAGAAACAGAAGCATTTCCTGAGCTGCTGCTCTTCTGTCACAAATAATATTTACTTTTCAGATGCCCTGTGGTGCCTGGGAGCCTTATCCCTCTTGAGGGCAGTGACGCCAGAAGGAAACAGGTTTCACATCTGGAAGGCTGGTCATAAATAATATCAGTTCTGCATAGCAGATCTGGGGTGTATGAAGTTAGAGAAGAGAGCAAGCACAGCGCCACAGTACAGTGAAACTGGACGAATATAGCAAGTTAAATGGATGGAACTTGTTTTTTTAAATAATTTTTTTGTATTTCATGCCTTAGATTTCAGTTTTGGAGATAACTCATTGTTATACAAACTGTTTGTATCTGGATTATTATGTTCTGTAAAGAAAGTCCTTCCTTGAATATAATACCTTACAGCATTTTGTAATACACAAGTTAATTTTAAAATGCTTTTTTCAAATGCTAAATGAGGAGCCAGACACTGTAAAATGTTGAAAAAAATGTGATAGGTTTGCCTTTTGTATTATGTGACATTTTGTACATCTGAACACAGCCGCTCCAGTTCTGCGCCCTGGCAGTGTTTGACATAGCTATATTTTTTTTATGTCAGCACTGGACCTGCACTATGCGTGTGAAGGGGGCTGTCTGGCTCATTTCCATACATCAATACTTTTGTGTAATAAGAAAAACATATATCTTGCAGTGACATCATGGTGATAAGGCCATGAGGGCACTGGTCCTTTACCCAGGGAGTGGTTTAGCAGGAGTCTGAAGAATGTGAACTGCAGAGGAGGTAAGAAAGAGACTGTAGATTTCTCCCTCCCTCCCACCTCCAGCATCACCTGTTCTCCTGCCAGTCTGGGAGGGGTGGGAATGGGGAAAATGCTATTGCCAGTTTTGAAGGGTGGATTGGGGAGAATGCTATATGCTCATGCCAGTAGGGGAGGGGAGTGAATGCTTCACTTATTGCTGCTTCCAGGGGTGGAGGGATGGGAAAGGAGGCAATGCTGCTGCAAATTAGAGTGATGGGTAGCTACCATTAGAATTGGTGGTTAGGAGAACAGTGCTACTGTCAGTGGGTGAGGAGTGGAAAAGGGGACAATGCAGCTTCCTTAGGTGGACGGATGGTGTTTCTGCCAGTGGAGGACTGATGGAAATTTGTTTAGCGTTTGTATATATCCTTGTCCGAGGGTCTCTGTAGAGACATTGGCGTGATTGTGCACTGTGGCGGTAACCAAAGACATTGGTGCCCATATAGTTATGAGAGGAAGTAGGTACAGTGGATATAGTATGGAATTATACAGTTTCACCTTCGGCTTAAATTACCCTCAATGTAAGAAAAGGTGGGTTCTTGCCCCTGAAGGCTGGGTGTTACGGCTCTGTAACAGGCAGAGACACTAGCTATTATGAGAACAGCATACGTATGCAGGGCACCATATGTGCCCTTGCTGTCTCTTTTGATGGTATTATATGAAAATACCCTATTGCTTTGTGTTGTACAAGAGTGGTCCTTGGTGAAGTCAAATTGACCTAGTGACCTAGTTTAGGGTCATATAGTCTTAATAACTAGCTTTGGATAATAAAGATTGATATTTTAATTGGGTCCTACTTGACGTGCTGGACCTTATTCACTTTGGACTTTGGCCTGTTTTCTCCATGCCTTTCGTGCACTGAGAGGATCCATTATTTACGTGGTGAGCTTGAACTTGTGTTGCACTACTGACAGCATAATAGAAGATATTACTAATAATGCCTGAATATGGAAGCATTACTTTTTCAGATTTTCACAAAATATCTTACTTTGGAAAAAGTTTACTTGAATTTCGAAAATAGTAGGCTTGACCTCGTTATTTGGTTATGTACAGGGTTGTCCATTTATATGGATACACCTTAATAAAATGGGAATGGTTGGTGATATTAACTTCCTGTTTGTGGCACATTAGTATATGTGAGGGGGGGAAACTTTTCAAGATGGGTGGTGACCATTTTGAAGTCGGCCATTTTGAATCCAACTTTTGTTTTTTCAATAGGAAGAGGGTCATGTGACACATCAAACTTATTGGGAATTTCACAAGAAAAACAATGGTGTGCTTGGTTTTAACGTAACTTTATTCTTTCATGAGTTATTTACAAGTTTCTGACCACTTATAAAATGTGTTCAATGTGCTGCCCATTGTGTTGGATTGTCAATGCAACCCTCTTCTCCCACTCTTCACACACTGATAGCAACACCGCAGGAGAAATGCTATCACAGGCTTCCAGTATCCGTAGTTTCAGGTGCTGCACATCTCGTATCTTCACAGCATAGACAATTGCCTTCAGATGACCCCAAAGATAAAAGTCTAAGGGGGTCAGATCGGGAGACCTTGGGGGTCATTCAACTGGCCCACGATGACCAATCCACTTTCCAGGAAACTGTTCATCTAGAAATGCTCGGACCTGACACCCATAATGTGGTGGTGCACCATCTTGCTGGAAAAACTCAGGGAACATGCCAGCTAGATAAACAGTTTCTTGGAAAGTGGATTGGTCGTCGTGGGCCATTTGAATGGCCCCCAAGGTCTCCCGATCTGACCCCTTAGACTGAAAGAATAAAGTTACGTTAAAACCAAGCACACCATTGTTTTTCTTGTGAAATTCCTAAGTTTGATGTGTCACATGACCCTCTTCCTATTGAAAAATCAAAAGTTGGATTCAAAATGGCTGACTTCAAAATGGTCACCACCCATCTTGAAAAGTTTCCCCCCTCACATATACTAATGTGCCACAAACAGGAAGTTAATATCACCAACCATTCCCATTTTATTAAGGTGTATCCATATAAATGGCCCACCCTGTACTGATTATCTCATGATCCACTTTTGTGTAGGTCTTTTGGGTGGAAAAATGGTATAGTATAGACTTGTCTCATGATGTTCAAAGGGGTTCTCCGCTTTCATAATAAAAAAAAATTCTGCCCAGATTACCTCAAACTTTTTATATTTATGCCCCATATACCTGTTTTTCTTATCTGTGCTTTCCTTGGAAGGATGTTTACATGTGGAACTTCCTGTTTTCCTCAGCTTCCTGTTGTTTTTTAATCAAACCTGGAATGCTCTGCTTGCTCACATGGAGATGGGAGGTGTAGGGACCAGGACTACTGCAGAGAAAGGACAGTGTGGCAGACGGTACAACCCTAAGAAATGCTATAAAGCAAAGAATTCTGGTTTTGGTTAGAAAACCTGATGAAAACAAGAAGTTCTGCATGTAGTCATCCTGCAAGGATGCAGTGAAGTAAAGAAAAGGAATGGAAAGTGCAGACAGGAAAAACAGGTATACGAGAAAAAAATGCAATGGGGTTCTCTGGGCAGATAAAAAAATATTTAGTTATGAAACCAGAGAACCCGGCCATCATCAAAATTTCCAGATCATGTATTTCCTGCTACCGTTGTTCACATTATGGTGTTTATATTGTTTATATTATTTTTAAAAAACCTATATTATTTATGGAGGCTTCACACTGGCGCTTCAGTTTAAAACATCATTTTCCAATTTGATTTAATTTCATGCTAAAAGAATCTAGTACTGGCTTTCTATGTCCATCAAGTTCAGCCCCTTGGTAAAAGAGGATGTTTCTAAAGGGTAGAGGTAGCCTTTCACAGTAGAGAGATGGTCTTTTGGAGAGATTTAACTGCATTAATGGGGTTCTCCAAAAATGATTTAAAATGGCCGCCAGTAACCTGTCCTAGAATGTGAGCAGGACTGCTTGCCTCCACTTGCAGAGCTGCCGAGGGAGTTGAGGGGATGGGGCCTCACTACTACACTGCTCTACAATAGATGGTAATGATGTGGTCCTGACTATGATATGTCATCATGGCTGAGCAGCCTGACAGGAAAACTCACCATTATGTAGTATATACAAGTGCCAGAGCGTAGTATAGCCCCATCCTCTCACCGCCTAGGCAGCTCTGTAAGTGGAGGCAACATTCCTGGTCACATTATAGGACAGGTTTGCTGGCAGCTTTTTTAAATCATTCCCGGAGAACCCCTGTATGACCATCAACATTGTAAATAGCCTGGAAAGATACCAATCATCCATGGTGAAAACTTCACAAACTGTTTCAAATCTGTGCATTGGACTTTCATAATTCCATACATAGTAATTCCTAAACTGTCTCAAAACTGAATAACCCTACATTTGCTCATCTTTCTATGTAATTACTCCAATCTACCCAATCTAATTATGTTGTTTACCCACTGTATCATGTCATACTTATAGGCTGGTGCCTAAACTTGTACACAATATTCCACATGGGATCTGACTAGTCATTTCTATAAAGGCTAAACAGAGTTTTCTATATATGTGTCTAGGACCCCTGTGATGTATCCCATTGTCTTATTTGCCAGGGCAGTAGCTGCCTGGCATTGGTTATCATAAATCAGCTTATTATCGACTGATACTGCCAATGTCTTTTTCTTGTCAGGTGTACCAAGTGATGGATCATTTAGTATCTAATGTATTCTCTCGTCCTAAGGGCAAAATCTTACATTTGCCACTTCCCAGCTTCACTTCCCAAGTTCTCCAAATTCCTCTGTAATATAATCCATCCTCTTATGTGTTAATTGCACTGCTCGATTTAGTATTGACTGCAAATATGCCATTTCTACTCTCTAAGTAATTTTCTAGTTTCTACTAGATCCAGGGTTAGAAAGAACATTTGGATGACAGTAGTCAAGGAATAAATGAGGATGTTTTTTGCATTCTTTTAATTTTTCTTATGATTTATTAAAATGGTGCAAGTCGAGGATATTTAGAAATGCAATTAATTTTTTTCAGTCCTTAGTTCTAAAAGCTGGTATTTGTGTGTTGACTTTTCTCCCGCACCTTTATTTTTTCTGGTCAGATTGTGTTTCCCTTTAAGTACACTGCTCTCTTTTAATGTGAATTAACAAGCAATTGAAATCTGCTCTTCTTTGTTATTTTTCAATTAATGCTGTTTGCATATTCAAATTCTTTTATGTCTCCCGTGTTACAAATGCAAGAGAAAAGCAGCTGTATGTGTCTTCCCTTCGTAGTTTATCCTGATTTACTATAGAAAAGAATGATGCGCTTTGATTCACAGCTTTGCAAAACACAAATTGCAAGTTTTTTTAAATGAATGATTAAGATTAAAATCATGTAAATGGGCAGTAGACCTAGTAATAATTATTTCTTTATCTTTTTTACCAAATGCATTCAGACTTGTTCATGTGTTACATTATGCAATTATCAAAATCATTACATTTGGTGATGCACTGATTATTTCTGTAGGCTGCCGGAGTAAGATTTGCATCCTTTGTGTTAAGCATACAACCCACTCACTTGGTCCATTTTAATTGTCTTTCAGCTTTCTTTTTTTTTTCATTTTGATTACATATTTTTTTTTGCAGTAATGTAATGAGGGGGAAATGGATGTGAAGGAATGTTTGGAAGATTTCTTAAAAGAAAATGTGTTGTCTAGATCTGCTGTCAGATATGCAGCACATTTCTTTGTGGGTCAAAATCAGTAGTTACAGTCAAAAACGTAAAAATGGAAAGACTCAGTCACTGAATTTTGATTCTTTTTTGTATGGTATTGTCGGAGGAAATTCTAATCAAAAGTTAAGTAGTGGTATGAGCACATTGCATATATGGCATACTTGAAAGGATTTAAACTTTTTTTTAAGAGTTTAATCGTAAATGTTATACATTTTAAAACCAGAAATCAAAGTTTTATAAGCATTATATAGAAAGTACATCTAGCAAACTGCAAAGTTCTTAGGCTACTTTCATACTAGCGTTAGAAGAATCCGGCAGGCAGTTCCGTTGCCAGAACTGCCTGCCGGATCCAGAAATCCGTATGCAAACGGATATCATTTGTTTCTGGATGTGGATCCGTGTGACAAATGCATTGCAATACCAGATCCGTCTCTCCGGTGTCATCTTGAAAAAACTGATATTTCTTTATTTTCACAGATTTAAAGGTCTGCGCATGCGCAAACCGGATCCGTTTTTCCAGAACACTTGGTACCGGATCCGGCATTAATACATTTCAATGAAAATTAATGCTGGATCGGGCATTCCGGAAAGTGTTTTCTCCGGCCATATACCATAAAAGGGACTGAACTGAAGACATCCTGATGCATACTGAACGTAATGCTTTCCATTCAGAATGCATTGGGACAAAACTTAGGCATCTTTTTCCGGTATTGAGCCCCTATGACGGAACTCAATACCGGAAAACTTTAATGCTACTGTGAAAGTAGCCTTAAACATTATATAGAAGTATATCTAGCAAACTGCAATTGGCTGGGGTGTCATCATCAGGAAACTGTGCTAAAATGACATCTTTTTAATGATACATTTAATAAAGATCACAGATTTATTGCTAGTTGTCTGTAGTTAAAGGGCTATTCCTAGTTCATGGGATATCCATAGGATATGCCATAAATGTATGACACCTCTGGGACCTGCACCTTTGTGTAGAATGGGCACCCCCAATACTGTCTCACCGATGCAATGACCATGGGTGGTCAAAACTAGGGAAACCTGCATGGCAGACTGTGTTGCACTGATTTCATAGCCCCTATACAAGTGAATGGCAATTACAGAAACAGCATAGCACAGTGAGCAATGCTATATCCGCATCTGTTGTGGAAAGGGTATATTCACACATTTCAAAAAGAAATCAGCATCAGAAATCTATAAGTTTACTAGCATATTGTTTATGTGCTTTCAATTTTGCAAGCGTATTTCGGCCTCCCAATGAGTGTGAAAATATGTTGTATAATTTGTGCAGAGTATGTGTGAAGGAGTGGGAACATACCCACATAATGTAGCTCGCTGTGGTATGCTGTTTCTGTAACTTTATTTTACTTACAGCGACAGCATAGCCACGTTTTCCATTATGAAATAACCAGAAGGAGTATAATGGTCCTCTTACGGTTTTATAAAGAGTCCCAAAATTCCTGAATTATGCCTAAAATCCTCAGAAGTATGCCAGTGCCAGTATTTACCATGTTTTGCTTTTCAGCTAATTCTTTGGGTCGTCCCCATATCATTTCATTGGCTAAGGCCAAATATCATAGGATTCACTGTAAACTCTATGTGGTCTTCACTTCATGGCTGAGTTGCTGTGGTTCCTAAACACTTCCAGTTTGCAATAATACCATTCACAGTTGATAATGGATTATCTAGGAGGGAAGACATTTCACAAACTGATTTGCATGGTTTTGGTGCTTGACATCTGTGGCAATGGGACTGAATAAAACACCTGATTTCAATGGTTAAGAGGTGCGTCCAAATACTTCTGTCCATAGTGTAGCTATTGCTTCTATAGCAACTGTAGGATCCAAGCATGGTTCACATTGGCTCGACAAAGTATATTTGGACTCATATCTTGAAATATAAAGAGCTATATGACATCTATACCACACTATGATTATTACATAGTTTAAAACACGGTGACACATTCCGCTTAAATGCATTTTAAAGGAGAAGTTGACTTTAACAATACCGTATCATATTAGGGAAACCATACAAATAAGTGAAGGGGAAGTAGCAGTCTATAGGAAATTTCCATAACAAAGCATGCACAATAGTACTGTGCAATTATATGGTTTCACACTCAACTTTTAGTGGAAGTTTTTGATGCACTTTTTTTTAAACCAAAGCAAGAAGTGTTTTGGAAGGTAATTAGAATTATACTCCTCCCTCTTGTTGGATCCACTTCTGGCTTTGGAGTAAAAACCTGCCCTAAAAAACTGCAGGAAAAGGCTGTGTGTGGCACCACCTTGAAGTCGTTAGCCAACTTCTGAAAAAAATAAAATAAAAACAGCCACAAATGTTATATAACACCCCCTGTCCTTTGTTTACATGCTGCAGGCACGTTACAGCTGGAGGCAGTCGATGGCCCCAGCAGTCACATGCCCAACTACTGGCATCATATACTGTATAGCACATGGCATCTGAGACCACTGATTGACGGGACGGATATAATCCCTTTATAGCGAATAACTGTTCTGGATTTCTGTGCCACCCTCTGCTTCTGATGGCATCACTTACATATTGTACTAGAAGCACTCTACAGGACCTGAACCATACTAGTCAGAATTCATTCTACTTATGTCAGGATAGATCATGTGAATTGGCTTTACGATTAGAACAAACCATTCAAACATACATTTAGGCTCCTTTACATGGGAATGACCATTGGGGACAATTATTGAGGATGTACTATCATAAGGGGACTCCAGGTCCAGGTATCGTTGCTCTATTATAGTGCCACCAATACTCGAGAATCGGAGCAACCCACATGTTCGTCAGGTTGATTGCAAAGCTTTCATGTGGCACCTGTAATGATCTTTTGTAGGCAGCAGATCCAATTGTGTGCAACAGGGGCCTGCTGCTGCTATCAGTGATATATGTATTGGGGATGAACAATCACAGTAGCGATTGTTCATCCTTATGCAAAAGGGTTGATTGTTGTATGTAAATGCAGCAATCGGCTACTGCAGCTCAAAGATCAGGCAATGATCGTGAACGGTTCAATCCCTATCAATGCCCTGTGCGCCGACCCATGAAAAAGGGCCCTGTTGTACCAGGTTACGGGCATCAAATGAAGAGTCTGCATTTTAGTCAGTGGATCAACAAAACCTAGATGTACCCATAGTAATGCAACCAATAATACTTTCTGTAGTTACTCATTTATATAGAGTTAGATGTGACTTTTTCCTTCGAAAGATCTAGTTTTCTGTATTTACAAATGAATAGTGAACAGTGACTCATGAAAGTGTTTAAAGTTGTCAGATTAATCAACTCCAATTACCCAGATTTAGTGCTTCAAACATGTCATTGAAATTGATCCACTTTGATGCTGGAAAGAACTTTTTAGAAATGTCAATAGGTGCAGCGATGTCACTTCAAAGGGACCCGCTTGTTCAGAGCCTCTTCTGACTAATGTACTGGCTGCCCAAGAACGCTTACCGGTGTGCATTTATTTCCACTAGAATCCTGTTATTGCTAAGAATGACATCATTTTGGAGCAATGCAGTAAGGCCCATAGTAGTTTAAATATTAGACCTCAAAGCAAATGAATAAGTGTACCCCTCCCTGAAAATTGTAAATAATATCACCAATAACAGTCTTAACTTTACTCACACAAATTCTGGAATTAAACAATAGTGGGTGTTAACTGTTCCATTATGGAAGATTTTCAATGCTAATAGAAACAGAGCACTATTTATAGAATGAAATAATTCCCCCAAAAATTTAAAAAAATGGCAGATTTCCAAGTTTCAATTTCTCTACTTCTATAATACATAGTAATACCTCCAAAAATAGTTATTACTTTACATTCCCCATATGTCTACTTCATGTTTGGATCATTTTGGGAATGATATTTTATTTTTTGGGGATGTTACAAGGCTTAGAAGTTTAGAAGCAAATCTTGAAATTTTTCTGAAATTTTCAAAAACCCAATTTTTAGGGACCAGTTCAGGTCTGAAGTCACTTTGTGAGGCTTACATAATAGAAACCACCAAAAAAATGACACAAAAATGTTATTCAAAACTGATTTTACAAACATCGTTAATCCTTTAGGTGTTCCACAAGAATTAATGGAAAATAGAGATACCATTTCAAAATTTCACTTTTTTGGCAGATTTTCCATTTTAATATTTTTTTTCCAGTTACAAAGCAAGGGTTAACAGCCAAACTAAACTCAATATTTATGGCCCTAATTCTGTAGTTTACAGAAACACCCCATATGTGGTCGTAAACCGCTGTACGGGCACACAGCAGGGCGCAGAAGGAAAGGAATGCCATACAGTTTTTGGAAGGCAAGTTTTGCTGGACTTTTTTTTTTGACACCATGTCCCATTTGAAGCCCCCCTGATGCACCCCTAGAGTAGAAACTCCATAAAAGTGACCCCATCTAAGAAACTACACCCCTCAAGGTATTCAAAACTGATTTTACAAACGTCGTTAACCCTCTAGGTGTTCCACAAGAGTTATTGGCAAATGGAGATGAAATTTCAGAATTTCAATTTTTTGGGCAAATTTTCCATTTTTATCCATTTTTCCCAGTAACAAAGCAAGGGTTAACAGCCAAACAAAACTCAATATTTATGGCCCTGATTCTGTAGTTTACAGAAACACCCCATGTGTGGTCGTAAAGTGCTGTACGGGCACACGGCAGGGTGCAGAAGGACAGGAATGCCATGTTTTGGAAGGCAGATTTTGCTGGACTGTTTTTTTTGACACCATGTCCCATTTGAAGCCTCCCTGATGCACCCCTAGAGTAGAAACTCCAAAAAAGTGACCCCATTTTAGAAACTACGACATAGGGTGGCAGTATTATTGGTACTAGTTTAGGGTACATATGATTTTTGGTTGCTTTATATTACACTTTTTGTGAGGCAAGGTAACAAGAAATAGCTGTTTTGGCACCGTTTTTATTTTTTGTTTACAACATTCATCTGACAGGTTAGATCATGTGATATTTATATAGACCAGGTTGTCATGGATGCGGCGATACCTAATATGTATACTTTTTTTTATTTATGTAAGTTTTACACAATGATTTCTTTTTTGAAACAAAAAAAATCATGTTTTAGTGTTTCCATAGTCTGAGAGCCATAATTTTTTCAGTGTTTAGGCGATTACCTTGGGTAGGGTATGATTTTTGCGGGATGAGATGACGGTTTTATTGGCACTACTTTGGGGTGCGTGTGACATTTTGATCGCTTGCTATTACACTTTTTGTGATGTAAGGTGACAAAAAATGGTTTATTTAGCACAGTTTTTATTTTAATTTTTTTTACGGTGTTCATCTGAGGGGTTAGGTCATGTATTCAAAATATTCTGTGTACAACACCTTTACTTTGTCATTTTGCAAACAGTGTGTGATTCATGTGCTTTCGACATCCATTTGTCCATTTTGAAGAAGGATATAACATGCACTATACTTGTCAAAATGGGTACCTATTGAAGTCAATGGGTCCATAAAAAATGCGGATGCACCTGGGAATGCATCTGTATTTTGCGGGTCCGCAATTTTCAGACTGCAAAACTGATCTGGGCTTGTGCATGGGGCCTAATAGACGGTTATAAAATAAGATTTAATCGCGCCAAAATTAGTTTATGGGTTATGTGGAATAAACACCAGGTTGCAGATTCCCTATTGGTTACAAGAAAAATCATTGTATCTTTGCATCTCTAGAATTGAACTAGACATGGCACTTGTACATGATTATCTGTCTTCAATAAATGGGAAGGTCACATGTCTAAATTTCTCAAGTAAGGCAAGGTCATGCAAGGCAATTATCTTTTAAATTATGTGCACGTTTTATGTTAATTAACCTAATTCTTTGGTCAATTTAGGATACTGAGGGACATTTATCAAGACTGGCATTCCGGCACGCCAATCTTGATTTCCCTGCGCCAGAGTGATATGCTCCTAATTTATTAAGAGGTGGATGTCTCTTAATAACTTGGGCGCATCTCTGGTACTCCATGTGCCAGAAACTGAAGTCTATGCCAAGTAGGGGCTGGCGCAGACTTCAGCTATAATTTACCCGTAAGTTATAGTGAAGCCCTGTCCCCTCCCACAAAGAACCAGCCCCTTTTCCCCACTTTGGAAAAGTGGCAAGAAGGTTACAAAGTACTCCATAATTTGCAACATTTTTACACCACAACTGTGCCATAAACTCTTTAGTATATGTGTCTCATTGTTTTATTATTTGTAGAGTATTATTATAGTATTAATATTTTTTTTGTTGGAGTACATTGATCATCACTAGATGGGGTTCCAGGGTTAAGTTGTGTTTGATAGGTGTAACTTTTAATTTTATTATTTACATTTAAAAACCTTCACCTTTATGTCCAAAGTGGAAGGAAGTTCCTGCAATGCAATGTACACGAACATCTAGGTGATTGCACAGACTCAGTCTGGCCTTTAAAGCACAGATGTCAATCCACATTATAAACATGTTGGCTCACTGTAAACCCAGGTTTTGCAGTCACATGGGTTCACCTTCAGGTACATGCAAAATGGTCCCCTTGAATGGGCTGCAAGGCTGTTGAGTAATAATTGAGCGTTAGGCCATACCTTAGATATGTATTAAAGACTATAGACACCTTTGCACTAATTTTATAATTAGCCTTTATTAAAAATGTACTACTATTTTTGCCGAGTGTTATTCCTTCAGATAGTTCCATATACAGTTTTTTTCAGAAATTAGTCTAATAGAACACTCTTCCTTTCTGTGTTAGATCTCTCTGTACTCCACTTTTCTTCTCTCAGTGTTAGAGCAGGAGGGAGGTTTTATATGGCATGTCATAATGTGGAGAGAGAGGAAGGCATCCAAGTCTTTAGGGACAGATCACACAAGCTTCATACAGAGGATGTAGGGTGAGCCACATAAACTGTGTATGAGCATAGAGAGGAAAGAACTCATGACAGGCTCTGCAGGGTTGGGGACATCACACACTTCTCAATATCAGCATCTGTCAGCACAAAGGAAAAGAGATACCTAATTTAAAAGAAGAACTTTAGAAGGAGAAATTATTCCAGTAATAAAACTGTGCTGAAACATGAGAACTAGTGAAGGCAGCAGTATCCTGGAAGCACAGAACCAGCATATATTCCTGAGCACTCCACATGAGGTTCTGAAATTAGGAGAAGGGAGTCTGGATTGAATCAGTGAATAAAGAATGTAGCCTGAAACTTTGTGCAACTTGTTTAACTCAAGGTAGCCAATAAACATATGTAAAAATAGTTTTTTCTGTGCCACCATAGCCTTTAACAGATGCCTGTGCTTTTTATTTCGCATTGGTAGAGTACACTAATTGCATCTAAAATATTTTATATAATTAATTAATTAATTCAGACAATTTTCTATTTTTAAATAGGAATTTGTGTGTTTTTTTCATGATTATTTCCATGTGTTTTAATGTGAAGTTGTTGCTTTTCTCTACATTTAGAGTCTTTGGTGGCAGCAGATGGTGTGAGTGAAGCTTTTGTTGATCTGTCTTTGAGTAATCAGGACGAGAGAGGTTTAGAAAGAGTCTCCTCTGTGGGCTCTATGAAAAACATCACAGGCAACAGGTAAGAGCAATGTCTGCATTGTCTATGCACCATGTGAAAATATAGGACATTTTGTACTTTATTTACTTTCATAGACCCTGAATTAATAAAATCTTGTTGTAGGAGCTAGACATATTTCTGACATACAGTGCTGTAATTACCCTGCGTACTCTTTTGTTAAAAGTGTTATGTGTTGACAGAAAAATGGTCCAAAACAAATCTAAATACCTTCTTCATCCTCCCATGTAATTTTTTTTTTAAAAAGTAGGGGTTTTTCTTCATATTTTCCTATCCGTCATATGACAACCGAGCTTCTCCTTTACTTTTTGGTCTTAGGTGAAACTAAGTCTTTCAGCATACACTGAAAAACCCTTCATCTTGGCATCCCCTTCTTTTACCCTCATTAAAGCCTGTTGCCTCCCCTCCTCTTTGTGTTGGAACATCAGCAATTCCGTGACCACAAGGGACTGGTAATTTTTTTCCTGTTCAGTGCCGTCCCAACACATGCGTGAGACCGAGACACATGGTGCCACATATTGATACATCACAACACAGGAAGAGTCTACATAACTTCCTGTACCACATGACTGAGCTGGGGAATTGGGGAAATTAGTTAGCGCTCTATTTTAACATTGTAAAATCATTACTTAAAGGGGTTCTCCAGCCACCGGGTCAAAATTATTTCAAAATTATTTCTTGAACAGGACCTGTGGAGAGAAGATTAGGACAGCTATACTTGCCCTCCACAGCACAGGTGTTAACAGGATCCCCTTCACAGTCAAGTGATTGCTCCTGTCGGGCTTTCAGGGCTTCCGTTCCCTCACCGTCGTCTTCTTTTCTGCTCTGAAGCAAGAGATGGCGCGTCATCACTGACATCACTGCCTCCTGCCGGCCTTCCTTGGTCTTGACGCCTGCACACTATTGCGCTCAGAGGGCTCTGATGGCTATGCTGTGGATCTTTCTGGGGGGCACTGTGGATGACACTTGGGGGACACTGGATGTCACAGAGGGCACTGTGGATGGCAGTGGGTGGTACTGATGGAATTGTGGATGGCACTTAGGGGGACATGGTGGATGGCACTGGGGACACTGGATGGCACTGAAGGCACAGTGGATGGCATTTGGGGGACACTGGATGGCATTTGGGGCACTGTGAATGGCACTGAGGGCACTGTGGACGGAACTGGGGGTAATTATGATGGCACTGGGGACACTGGATGGCACTGCAGAAAAACTCAAAGATTGGCAGCACTACTCATCCCACACATTTGGGTACAGACCAGTGAAGAGGCTTGCAAGCCGGATGGTGCACGCAGATAGGGATCCTGGCTGGGGGTCCCGACTCTTCCAGAAATTTCAATAATCCGCAGCACTCGCCGGTAGTTGGTGAAAAATGGTGATTTATTCACTCAGACAGCCAGATTACAGCGACGTTTCAACCTTGGTTGATAAAGACCAACCAAGGTTGAAACGTCGCTGTAATCTGGCTGTCTGAGTGAATAAATCACCATTTTTCACCAACTACCGGCGAGTGCTGCGGATTATTGAAATTTCTGGATGGCACTGCAGACACTGGATGGCACTGGGGACACGATGGATGTAACTGTTATGAGAGCGCTGTGCAGGTCACTCTTATGGGGGAGGCGCTGTAGATGTCACTGTTATGGTGAGCACTGTGGGTGTCACTGTTATGGGGAGCACTGTGGATGTCACTGTTATGGGGGCTCAGTATGAGTTACATGGCTCATGCAAAGTGATCGTCCCAGGAATCACAGTCCATGTGTCTGACACATTTTATAGGCCAACCGCAACTCCCCTGACCTACCTAACTGTATGTCTTTATCTGACCGTGGGGCAGTTGTCCTGTACTCACCTCATCATGTGTACATACCCCACGATCAGATAGACACCGGTTGTATCATACATTACTGTGATACAGTCAGTTCGGGTCAGGAGTGTTCAGTCCGCCTGGAAGATGCAGCCTACACACTGACCATGTTTCCCAGGCTGATCTTGGTCATGTGCATGAGTCTGTAGATACACACTTCAGCAGGCAGTCTCATACAAGATAGGATATATCTATATATCTGGGATAGTCCGTATTGCAGATGATAGATATAGATACAGAGGCACCCCAGACAGTATCTGACATGATAAGCTTAGATAAACACCAGACAGTATCCTACAATATGGGATTAGATACACACCACACCAGACAGTATAGTACAAGATGGGATTAGATACACAGCTCAGCAGGCAGTATCGTACACAACAGGCTGTGTATCTGGCAGGCTGTATCATACATGATAGGATTAGATACAGACGTGTTTGGATGTGCTTGCAATTTCAAGCTGTTTATTGCACACTGGAAATGATGATTGAAATGCCTGTGGACTGATGGTGGTGATATCTAGAAAATGAGTAAGAAATAGACTAGCAGGATTCATGTATGGGTAGTAACATGACCACATGTAGTGGGCAAAGCTCCTGCAGACTGATCAGTGTGGGGGCGGGGCCAGCCTGTGACTAATCACTCTGCAGTGCAGCTCGGCTTGTTTATCAAAAAAGCTGAGTATTCAACAAAACAGGAAATTAAGAATGTAAACAGATCTGCCAGGATAGTCTTATGCCCAGACAGGGGGGAAAAAAAGCACATACATGAAAAACAGGTATTGGGAGCGTATGTATGCATGATGAGGGGTGTTAGCAGCACATAAAAAGAATTTTGATTTTGGGACTGGACAACCTCTTTAACCGCCTCCGGACCGCCGAACGCAGCGACGCGTCCTGGAGGCGGTCGATTCATTCCTCCTGGACACATATACGCGTCCTCTTGCGAGACGTGAGATTTCCTGTGAACGCGCGCAGGATCGGAAGGTAAGCGAGTGGATCTCCAGCCTGCCAGCGGCGATCGTTCGCTGGCAGGCTGGAGATGCGATTTTTTTAACCTCTAACAGGTATATTAGACGCTGTTTTGATAACAGTGTCTAATATACCTGCTACCTGGTCTTCTGGTGGTCCCTTTTGCTTGGATCGACCACCAGAGAACACAGGCAGCTCAGTAATAAGTAGCACCAAACACCACTACACTACACCCCCCCTGTCACTAATTAACTCCTTATTAACCCCTGATCACCCCATATAGACTCCCTGATCACCCCCCTGTCATTGATCACCCCCCTGTCATTGATCACCCCCTTGTAAGGCTCCATTCAGACGTCCGTATGTTTTTTACCGATCCACTGATACATGGATCGGATCCGCAAAACACATACGGACGTCTGAATGGAGCCTTACAGGGGGGTGATCAATGACCGGGGTGATCACCCCATATAGACTCCCTGATCACCCCCCTGTCATTGATCACCCCCCTGTCATTGATCACCCCCCTGTAAGGCTCCATTCAGACGTCCGTATGTTTTTTACGGATCCACGGATACATGGATCGGATCCGCAAAACACATACGGACATCTGAATGGAGCCTTACAGGGGGGTGATCAATGACAGGGGGGTGATCACCCCATATAGACTCCCTGATCACCCCCCTGTCATTGATCACCCCCCTGTCATTGATCACCCCCCTGTAAGGCTCCATTCAGATGTCCGTATGTTTTTTACAGATCCACGGATACATGGATCGCATCCGCAAAACACATACAGACGTCTGACTAGAGCCTTACAGGGGGGTGATCACCCCAAATAGACTCCCTGATCACCCCCCCTGTCATTGATCACCCCCCTGTCATTGATCACCCCCCTGTAAGGCTCCATTCAGATGTCTGTATGTTTTTTACAGATCCACGGATACATGGATCGGATCCGCAAAACACATACGGACGTCTGAATGGAGCCTTACAGGGGGGTGATCAATGACAGGGGGGTGATCAGGGAGTCTATATGGAGTCTATATGGGGTGACGCCAGATTGAAATTTTTGTCCGAAGTTAGCGGAAAGGGAGACTTTGTGAGAAAAAAATAAAATAACATAGTAACATAGTACATAAGGCCGAAAAAAGACATTTGTCCATCCAGTTCAGCCTGTCATCCTGCAAGTTGATCCAGAGGAAGGCAAAAAAAACCCTGTGAGGTAGAAGCCAATTTTCCTCACTTTAGGGGAATAAAAAATTCCTTCCCGACTCCAATCAGGCAATCAGAATAACTCCCTGGATCAACGACCCCTCTCTAGTAGCTATAGCCTGTAATATTATTACACTCCAGAAATACATCCAGGCCCCTCTTGAATTCCTTTATTGTACTCACCATCACCACCTCCTCAGGCAGAGAGTTCCATAGTCTCACTGCTCTTACCGTAAAGAACCCTTTTCTATGTTTGTGTACAAACCTTCTTTCCTCCAAACGCAGAGGATGTCCCCTCGTCACAGTCCTGGGGATAAATAGATGATGGGATAGATCTCTGTACTGCCCCCTGATATATTTATACATAGTAATTAGATCTCCCCTTAGTCGTCTTTTTTCTAACGTGAATAACCCTAATTTTGATAATCTTTCAGGGTACTGTAGTTGCCCCATTCTAGGGGCCCTAATGTGTCGTAAGTAGTTTGAAATCAAAATGTGTAAAAAATGACCTGTGAAATCCTAAAGGTGCTCTTTGGAATGTGGGCCCCTTTGCGCATCTAGGCTGCAAAAAAGTGTCACACATCTGGTATCGCCGTACTCAGGAGAAGTTGGGGAATGTGTTTTGGGGTGTCATTTTACATATTCCCATGCTGGGTGAGAGAAATATCTTGGTCAAATGCCAACTTTGTATAAAAAAAAATGGGAAAAGTTGTCTTTGCCGAGATATTTATCTCACCCAGCATGGGTATATGTAAAATGACACCCCAAAACACATTGCCCAACTTCTCCTGAGTACGGCAATACCACATGTGTGACACTTTTTTGCAGCCTAGGTGGGCAAAGGGGCCCACATTCCAAAGAGCACCTTTAGGATTTCACAGGTCATTTGTTACACATTTTGATTTCAAACTACTTACGACACATTAGGGCCCCTAGAATGCCAGGGCAGTATAATTACCCCACAAGTGACCCCATTTTGGAAAGAAGACACCCCAAGGTATTTCGTGATGGGCATAGTGAGTTCATGGAAGTTTTTATTTTTTGTCACAAGTGGAATATGAGACTTTGTAAGAAAAAAAAAAATAAAGAAAAAAATCATAATTTTCCGCTAACTTGTGACAAAAAATTAAAAATTCTAGGAACTTGCCATGCCCCTCACGGAATACCTTGGGGTGTCTTCTTTCCAAAATGGGGTCACTTGTGGGGTAGTTTTACTGCCCTGGCATTCTAGGGGCCCTAATGTGTGGTAAGTAGTTTGAAATCAAAATGTGTAAAAAAATTACCTGTGAAATCCTAAAGGTGCTCTTTGGAATGTGGGCCGCTTTGCCCACCTAGGCTGCAAAAAAGTGTCACACATGTGGTATTGCCGTACTCAGGAGAAGTTGGGCAATGTGTTTTGGGGTGTCATTTTACATATACCCATGCTGGGTGAGATAAATATCTTGGTCAAATGCCAACTTTGTATAAAGAAATGGGAAAAGTTGTCTTTTGCCAAGATATTTCTCTCACCCAGCATGGGTATATGTAAAATGACACCCCAAAACACATTGCCCAACTTCTCCTGAGTACGGCAATACCAGATGTGTGACACTTTTTTGCAGCCTAGGTGGGCAAAGGGGCCCACATTCCAAAGAGCACCTTTCGGATTTTACCGGCCATTTTTTACAGATTTTGATTTCAAACTACTTTGCACGCATTTGGGCCCCTAAAATGCCAGGGCAGTATAACTACCCCACAAGTGACCCCATTTTGGAAAGAAGACACCCCAAGGTATTTCGTGATGGGCATAGTGAGTTCATGGAAGTTTTTATTTTTTGTCACAAGTTAGTGGAATATGAGACTCTGTAAGAAAAAAAAAAAAAAATCATCATTTTCCGCTAACTTGTGACAAAAAATAAAAAGTTCTATGAACTCACTATGCCCATCAGCGAATACCTTAGGGTGTCTACTTTCCGAAATGGGGTCGTTTGTGGGGTGTTTGTACTGTCTGGGCATTGTACAACCTCAGGAAACATGACAGGTGCTCAGAAAGTCAGAGCTGCTTCAAAAAGCGGAAATTCACATTTTTGTACCATAGTTTGTAAACGCTATAACTTTTACCCAAACATTTTTTTTTTATAAAAGACATGTAGAACAATAAATTTAGAGAGAAATTTATATATGGATGTCATTTTTTTTGCAAAATTTTACAACTGAAAGTGAAAAATGTCATTTTTTTGCAAAACAATCGTTAAATTTCGATTAATAACAAAAAAAGTAAAAATGTCAGCAGCAATGAAATACCACCAAATGAAAGCTCTATTAGTGAGAAGAAAAGGAGGTAAAATTCATTTGGGTGGTAAGTTGCATGACCGAGCAATAAATGGTGAAAGTAGTGTAGTGCAGAAGTGTAAAAAGTGGTCTGGTCATTAAGGGTGTTTAAGCTAGGGGAGCTGAGGTGGTTAAGGGGAATCTGTCAATATGATCCTGGACTATTATCTGCAGTACTACATGAGTACAATGGTGGTCATATCATGATTTGGGCCTGTTTTGCTTTATCTGGGCCAAAAAGGCTTGTCATCTTTAATGGAACAGTGAATTCTGAATTATACCTAAATATCAAGAGAACACGGGGCATGCAGCAAGACAATGACCCTAAGCACACAGGGCATTCTACCAAAGAATGGTTAAAGAAGAATAAAGTTAAAGCTTTGGAATGACCAAATCAAAGTCCTGACCACCAACATAACAGAATTGAAGCTGTTTTGTGCCGAGGAATGGTATAAAATTTCTCCATTTCAGTGTGCAGGACTAATCAACAATTACCGGAAATATTCTGGTTGCAGTTATTGCTGCAAACTAGGGTGTTTCATTTTGTAATGGAAAAAAATAAAATGTTAAATTTTTGGAGACTTTGCTTACGTCCTGAGTCTCAGTGATGTAAAATTTATATATATGCCAAATTTCAAGAAGATTGAAAAATATTTAGAGGTTGCACACTTTGATCAGTTTTGTAAAAGTAGGCAAAAAATTAGATTTTCAATGTTAATTACTTTTATTGGGAAAAATAGAACTCACAAACTTAAAATAATATTAAAACTAGACGCTAAGATTAATAGGTAGTATGATAGGCAAAACTTGTGTTATATTAATCAACTTTGAACAATGCAATCCCTTCTTTTGTTAGCTTGGTGACAACTTTTCTGTGATGCTCGACTTTTTTATCAGAGCAGTTCCTCTTTCTGCGGTATCATTGACCACCTTAAGAGCGTTCACATGGCTTCTTAGAGAATCACTGCAGTATTCTGTCACGTCGTGGATCCCAAACAATTCAAAGAACGTCTTTGTTTTACTAGTAACTAAATGGCTCAGGTCTTTTTTATTCAAAAACTAGGTTTTTACCCTCTAATCGTTTAATTTCCTTTTTCTTTGCAGGTTTGGTTTCTAAATTTTTAGTCATGTTTTCCTTAACAGCCTGAGTAATACGTTCGTCCAAAAAAGCCAATCCTACGTTTGTTTCTGACAGATACCAAAGGTGTCTCTTAGCATCTGTGAGAGCACTTTTTTTGACGTCTGCATCTAGGTAAGTGCTCAGGAGCTGGAGCATATCCAAATCATTCTTTGGAGCCCATCGACTTACAATTGCCTCGTGCAAAAAGCGAACATATATGAGGCTGACAAAATGTACAACCCATTTCATTCCTTTCAATTCTCGTGTAGGAATATTCAACTGTTTAGTGAAAAGGACAATTTTAAGTGCATATATTGCCTTTGCCATCCACCTTGCTTGATGCAGAGCCCCTGGGATCCTCAAACTGAAGTCGTTTTTAGACCAACCTCCTAGGTACAGGAGTGAGAGTAGTAATAAAAGTGATCAATGTGTGCAACCCCTAAATATTATCCAATCTTTTTGAAATTTGGCATATATTTATCTTTTACATCACTGAGACTCGGGGCGTAAGCAAAGTCATATGAAAATCACATCTTTGGAAAAATCACCCTACAGTGCACACACACCAGACCCTGAAAGAGGAGGTTCACATACTTTTGCCACTCATAGACATTTGATATTGAATCATTTCCCTTAATAAATAAATGACCAAGTCTAATATTTTTGACTCATTTGTTTGATTTGGTTATCTTTATGTACTTTTAGGACTTGTGTGAAAACCTTAGGTCAAATTTATGCAGAAATATAGAAAATTATGAAGATTTCACAAACTTTCAAGCACCACTTTATGTAGATACACCTATGGAACTGTGATGTTCTGGAGGTCAGTGGCCCATTTAAACACTTCATTAATTGAGGGCAGGAGCGTAGCTATAGGGGGTGCAGAGTAGCAGTCGCTACCAGGACCAAGAGCTTGAGGGGGCCCAAACCCCCTTGTGCCACATAAGGGTACTTTCACACTAGCGTTTTTGTTTTCTGGTCTTGAGTTCCGTCACAGGGGCTCAATACCGGGAAAAACTGATCAGTTTTATCCTAATGCATTCTGAATGGAGAGCATTCCGTTCAGGATGCATCAGTTCAGTCCCTCTTACGTTTTTTGACCGGAGAAAATACCGCAGCATGCTGCAGTTTTCTCTCCGGCCAAAAATCCTGAACACTTGCCGGAATGCCGGATCGGGCATTAATTTCCATTGAAATGCACTAATGCCGGATCCTGCCCCAAGTGTTCCTGCAAAACTGATCCGGTTTTGCAGTCTGCGCATGCACAGACCTTTAAAAATGAGAAAAAAATAAATACTGGATCCGTTTTTACGGATGACAACCGGAAAGACAGAAACGGTATTGCAATGAATTTGTGAGATGGATCCGGCGACGGAACAGCCTGCCGGAATCCTCTGCCACAAGTGTGAAAGTACCCTAAGAAGACACCAGTATTATAGAAAGTGCATGCTGGTCAAGTTACACCTCTGGCCACAAAGCACTGAGGGAAGGGGTGCCCTGCTGAACTCTTGCACCAGGGCCAGTGAGCTTTTATCTACGCCCCTGATTGAGCGTGTCAAAAGTGTAAACTCCTCTGATCTAATATTGATGACCTATCCTAAGGACTAATGTAATACATGGTTACAGCATATACTCCAGAGCTAATATTAATTTATAAGATATCAGATACCTGCACTAATCTTAATAGTGCTCATGGAAAGGGGTTTTCCTGATGGGACAACAGTTTTGAAGGGATTCTGTCACCAGGATTTCACTTACTGAGCTGTTAACATGACCACATCAGTCTTCACGATTTATATTACAATATATTAGTATTACTGCCCTGTGTCTTGTAATTTGTCTATAAAATTGCTTTTATTAATATGCAAATTACCTAAATAGGGAGCCCAAGGGGCTGTCCGTTGGAGCCCAGCGGCACCCCTTCTCCTTGAGCCCAGCACCGCCCCACTGCTAATTTATTCCATCCTCATAGCCGACCTCATATGCCTGGTGCGCCGTAATCTCGCGCATGCGCTGTGGAAAGACCAGTAAGCGCATGCGCAATGTGTTCTGTAAGGCCGATGCCAGGACACCGCGCGGGCGCTGACAGGTCTATCCACAGCTCATGTGCGAGATTAAGGCGCACCAGGCATATGAGGTCGGCGATGAGGAGTGAATAAATTAGCAGTGGGGCGGTGCTGGGCTCAAGGAGAAGGGGTGCGGCTGGGCTCCAACGGACAGAGGGACAGCCCCTCAGTGTCCCCAGCAGTCTCTGTTTCTGGTGCTGCAGCAATGACATTCCTGACTACCTAGCATGACTGCTGGGGCCAGCGATTGGCTTCAGCAGTCATGTGGAGTAGTTAGCCAAATTATCACAGCAGCGCTAAAAAAAAAAAACATCTAGGAGCATCGGAATGGCAGGTGATTGAGCAGGTAAGTATTGCTTTTTTATTTTCAGTTAGCTGTTTTCTTGGGATCTTGGAAAGCCCCTTTAAGCTTTTTATTAACCATTATCAAAAACTATTTGTTTATTAATTCTTACATTGTAATGCCGTGGGCTCCTATGACCAGTTTTGAAGACTTTTTGAGACAGAACGGCTCCTAGCCCTACTTTAGACGCCTCCGCGTTTTGACGATGAATTCATCCTTAAATTTGGGGTTGGACAGGACGGGCTGTTCACATAGGGCCAATTTCAGGGCTTGAAATGCTTCTGCCTCAGGATTCCACCTGACTGACTTCCTTACTTTCAGCAGAACGCTCAGGGGTGCAGCCCTCCCGGCGAAATTGGGTATAAACCGCCTATAATACCCAATTAATGCCGAGAAACATTTTGACTTGCTTCGCCATGAGAGGTCGGGCCAATTTTGAATGGCCTCGACTTTGTTTATTTGAGACTTGATGATCCCACGGCCAATCACGTACACCAAATAACGAGCCTCCTCTAGCACTATGGTACACTTTGGAAGAGTTGCAGTCAAGCCCGCATCTCAGAGTGAGTCCACGTCTGCCTGCACATGGGACAAATGAGACTGCCAGTCGCCACTATGGATTATGATATCATCCAAGTAGGTGGATGCGTACTCCCGATGAGTTTTAAGACTATGTCCATTAGCCTCTGGAACGTTGCAGGGGCCCCATGTAACCCTAAAAGGCAAAACAACATAGTGGTAAAGTCCCCCATAGTGGTTAAATCCAGCGTCGTGAAGTACTGGGCCTGGCCCAGTCTTTCAATCAGCTCGTCAACCCGGGGTATTGGATAAAGGTCGAACTTCGACACTTCATTCAATTTCCGGAAATTGTTACAAAATCGTAACGATCCGTCAAGCTTTGGAATCAACACAATGGGACTGGCCCACTCGCTCTTGGATTCCTTGATAACTCCTAAGCATATTCTGTACCTCTTCTGTAATGGCCGGTCTCTGCGCCTCTGGCACACAGTGCGGTTTCACTCGTACCCTTACCCGCGGCTCGGTGACAGTGTTATGCTGGACCACTGATGTATGACCGGGCTTTTCTGAAAAGACATCAGTATTCTGCTGCACTAACTTCCTGACCTCCCGTTTTTGTTGTTTTGACAGGGTTTCTGCCATTTTTACTCCAGACTGACGTTGGAGGGTCTACACTAGTCCCAACCAGATCCTCAGTGGTCCTTCCACGCCTTTAGCAAGATTACGAGATATATTTCTTCTGGTTTTCTCCTCCCAGGCTGATATATTTTATAATTAACCTCGCCCACTTTTTCCCGAACTTCATAGAGCCCTTGACACTTGGCCAGAAACTTACTCTCAGCAGTGGGTACGAGTACGAGCACTCTATCTCCTGGGCAAAAAGGTCCTGACTGTGGCCTTTCTATTATACCCACGGCTTTGAGCTGCCTGAGCCTCTACTGGATGTTCTCTCACAATGGGCATTACTGATGCAATCCGGTCCTGCATATCTACAATGTTCTCTATTACACTCATATGGGGAGTAGGCTCCTGCTCCCATGTCCCTTTAGCAATGTCCAGCAGGCCTCTGGAATGTCTGCCATATAACATTTCGAACTGAAAAAAACCCTGTTGAGGACTGGGGTACCTCTCGGTTGGCGAACATCAAATATGGCATCAACATATCCCAGTCCTTCCCATCTTGGGATACTACTCTTTTTAACATACTCTTTAGGGTTTTATTAAACCTTTCCACCAGCCCATCTGTTTGGGGGTGGTACACTGATGTGCGTAACTGCTTGATTCGAAGCAGCTTGCACAACTCCTTTGTCACTTTGGACATAAAAGGAGTACTTTGATCCGTAAGGATCTCTTTGGGCAACCCAATGCGGCAAAACATGGCAAAAAGTTCCCTGGCAATAAGTTTGGCTGAGGTATGGCGGAGAGGAATGGCCTTCGGATACCGAGTCGCATAGTCCAATACCACAAATATGTGTTGGTGGCCACGGACCAACTTTACCACGGGCCCCACAAGATCCATAGCGATCCGCTCGAAAGGTACCTCTATAATGGAAAGAGGTACCAGTGGACGACGAAAATTCGCTGTGGGAGCAGTAATCTGACACTCTGGACACGACTCAAAAAACCTCCTAACCTCTTCATAGACACAAGGCCAGAAGAACCACTGAAGTATACGCTCTAGTGTCTTTTTGACCCCAAGATGACCTCCCATTACATGTGTGTGAGCTAAGTCTAATACTGCTCGGCGGTAGGGCTGTGGTACCACTAGCTGCTCCACTACCTCCTGTGGAACCTTGTCGACGCGTTACAATAAGTCCTGGGAAACAGCCCTATGGGGAAACACCACTTCTGCACCCAGGTTTTGGACTACCCCATTGATTAGTCGCTCTCTCTATGGCCCATACCAGAGTGGGGTCCTGGAGTTGGGCGGTCCCGAACATGTCCCGGGACACCTCCACCTCTGGAATATATGTGGCCTCTGCGGCCTCACCGGCCAATACCTCTAGGGGAAACCTATCGGGGTTACACTCTGGTCCTATGATGGGGACCCCTACGGGGTCGAGGTTGCCTGGGTCCCCCTGACCCACCCAACGCTGAATTGCCACTGGCAGAGTATGCACAGACTGATCCACCACCAGCCGCTCTATCATCTGCTCTGGGCCCAAAGACTCAGACTGGAGCCATTTCTTCACAAGGTGCAACAGATCATAAGCCTGTGACCTGGCAGGCCAATTCTCTACAAACGCTCACTGGTACACTCTCTGGGCCCGCACATATGTATTGACCCCCATGCTGGCTAGGACCTCACCTTTAAGCCTCCCATAGTTCTGGGCGTCCTCACGGCTAAGGTCAAAGTAGGCCTTTTGTGCATCCCCCCACCAGAAACGGGGCCTCCGAACTTTAATCCCGGACATGCGTACACTGTGTTTGCCTTACTGGTGTGCCCGCATCCTCCACCATATGTAATGCTGTGGGCTCCTATGACCAGTTCTGAAGAAAGGCAGGGACACAACAAAGTCTCTTCAACAGTGTTTATTGTTTGTTCCATTCAAATTACAGTTCAGTTACAGCCAGATCACAGCTGGGTCAGGTAATCAGTCCACAGGCCAGCGTTTCCTTCACACATGCCTTGCAGTGTGTGATCTGCAGCCTCTCACTCCACAGACACACCCTGCTTCCTGCTGCTCACTTCTAAAAACATAATTGTGGACATGAGCCATGTATAAACCCCGGAGTGGATAGTGGGGAGTATGCACCCACCAAGCTCTTTGCTTACTCCCAGCAAAAGCCAGGCCCGAATTAGCTGTTGCCAGCTATACTAGGTAACAACAGTGTTCGCTATCTATCTTAGTGTATACTCTAGCTTCTGGCTTCCACTCCACCAAGGCCGGTACCCGTCTCAAGTGCACCACAGCAAACCACAATATGTATCTCCTTAATAGGTTTCTTGCACCATTCTCAGAGATGCATAACGTCCTTCTTATGAGGCCTGTCACTGCCTCACAACATTCACTCTGGCTGGCCCATCTGCAATTTTGAAATGCTCAGTTTGTACTTGGCTCTAGGCTGTAATGTCTGTGTATCATGTCTTCCTGTGGTTCTAGAATCCAGCATTGCACTGGTTATGTAGTTGGCAGAGCACACATAGACATGCAGACACCAGTGTGTATAATTAACATCTGTAATTACCACTTATCATATATTTGCATCTCTCTGACTGATTTACTGTATAACATTACTTTCATTGAGGTGTCACATGGACACTGTTCTGTGAAAGCTGGAGTCTTTGAAATCCAACCTAATTTTATGTCTTATTTCGCCAGTTAGGGGCAGTCAGGTTTTCTTATTGGACATCAGAAGGTTTGCCAGTAAAATCTAATTTTTTATGACCAGCTTTGAAACCATCAACAAATTATCATTAACCCCTTAAGGACACATGACGTACCGGTACAGCATGTTTCCCGAGTCCTTAAGGACACATGACGTACCGGTACGTCATGGGTTTAAAACGTGATTGCGGCGGGGGTTAATCGGAACAGGATGCCCGCTGAAATAATTCAGCGGGCATCCTGTCACAACGCCGGGGGGGGTCATGATCCCCCCCCCCCCCCCCCTGCACCCCTGAATGATTTTATGCCGGCGGTTGGTACAGGGTGGGGTTGCTGGTGGTGCGGGAGGCGGGCGGTGCGGCAGGCGGGATCGCGATCCCCCGCCCGCCTCCTCTTGAATATTCATTGGTGTCCAGTGGGTATACCAGAGTGTCAGCACATTGCTGACACTCTGGTATAAACGGCTGACATCTGTGCTGTGATGTCAGCCGTTTAACCCTTTCCATACCGCGGTCCGTACGGACCGCTGTATGGAAAAGGTTAACAGTCAGGGAGCTCCCTCCCTCTCCCATCGGGGGGCTGCTGTGCTTTTGCAGCCCCCAGACAGGATGGTGTCACAGAGGGAGGGAGCCCCCCTCCTTCCCCTTCCCCGTCTGCTCAGTTGTGGCAGACGGGGAAGGTTCCCATGGCAACAGGACGGTGCTAAAGGCATAGATCTGTTCAGACAAAGTGTAAGTAAAATACAGTACAATACACTATATAGTGTACTGTACTGTATTATACAGACATCAGACCCACTGAATCTTCAAGAACCAAGTGGGTCTGGGTCAAAAAAATGTAAAAATAAAGTGAAAAAAGTAAAGATAAAAAAAACACATTTATCACTGAATAAAAAAAAAATACACTACACATATTCGATATCGCCGCGTCCGTAACGACCTGATCTATAAAAACGCCATAAAAAATAAAAACTATGAGGAAATTGAAATTTTACCCACCTTACTTTCCAAAAAAGGTAATAAAAGTGATCAAAAAAGTCGCATGTATGCCAAAATAGTACCAATGAAACCGTCATCTCATCCTGCAAAAATCCTACCCTATCCAAGATAATCGCCCAAAAACTGAAAAAACGATGGCTCTCAGACTATGGAGACACTAAAACATGATTTTTTTTGTTTAAAAAATGAAATCATTGTGTAAAACGTACATAAATAAAAAAAAGTATACATATTAGGTATCGCTGCGTCCGTATCGACCTGCTCTATAAAAATATCACATGACCTAACCCCTCAGGTGAACACCGTAAAAAAATAAAAATAAAAACTGTGTAAAAAAAAGCCATTTTTTGTCATCTTACGTCACAAAAAGTGTAATAGCAAGCTATCAAAAAGTCATATGCACCCTGAAAATAGAGCCAATCAAACCGTCATCTCATCCCACAAAAAATGAGACCCTACCTAAGATAATCGCCCAAAAACTGAAAAAACTATGGCTCTCAGACTATGGAGACACTAAAACATGATTTTTTTTTGTTTCAAAAATGAAATCATTGTGTAAAACTTACATAAATAAAAAAAATTGTATACATATTAGGTATCGCCGCGTCCGTGACAACCTGCTCTATAAAAATACCACATGATCTAACCTGTCAGCTGAATGTTGTAAATAACAAAAAAAAAAAACGGTGCCAAAAAAGCTATTTCTTGTTACCTTGCCTCACAAAAAGTGTAATATAGAGCAACCAAAAATCATATGTACCCAAACTAGTACCAACAAAACTTCCACCCTATCCCATAGTTTCTAAAATGGGGTCACTTTTTTGTATTTTCTACTCTAGGGGTTAATTCTTGTGGAACACCTAAATGGTTAATGACGTTTGTAAAATCAGTTTTGAATACCTTGAGGGGTGTAGTTTCTTAGATGGGGTCACTTTTTGGGCGTTTCTACTCTAGGGGTGCATCAGGGGGGCTTCAAATGGACATGGTGTCAAAAAAAAACAGTCTAGCAAAATCTGCCTTCCAAAAACCCTATGGCATTCCTTTCCTTCAGCGCCCTGCCATGTGCCCGTACAGCAGTTTACGACCACATATGGGGTGTTTATGTAAATACTGAATCAGGGCCATAATAATGAGTTTTGTTTGGCTGTTAACCCTTGCTTGTTAAAAAATTTTTGGCTAATTTTGGTATTTTTTTTTATAAATAAAATTGATTTTTTTTTTTTTACTCCATTTTACCAGTGTCATGATGTACAATATGTGACGAAAAAAACAATCTCAGAATGGCCTGAATAAGTCAAAGCGTTTTTAAAAGTTGTCACCAGATAAGTGACACTGGTCAGATTTGCAAAAATGGCCTGGTCCTGAAGGTGGAAAATGAGGCACGGTCTTAAGGGGTTAATGTACTGTGGACTAATCTGTCTTACTGTGCCTGTGTGTTAGTCACCATAGATATTCTGATGTTACCAAATTAGTGGATATATACCATTTCTCTTCTTTTCATCCTCCAGACAATAAAGTCTATAGGGCACATTCAGAATCATTGGCCATCCTTAGTTTTCTTGCTTTTAAGGGATCCTGTTTTTTTGTTTGTTAACAACATAGTTTTCCTTGTATGTGTCACACTAGTATATCAATATTGTCATTGGAAATTACTGTATAACAGGGTATTCTCATCGTCAATAGATACTTTAATCAGGTAAGTGGAAGCATGTATCCAATGCTGGAAATATTTCTAGATGAAATCAAGTGTGCTTCCCACCAGCCATTGTGTAGAACAGGTTCCTCAGCTCCCAGTCCTTGTGGCCGACCTGTTGGTCATGTTTTACAGGATTTCCTTAGTATTGAGTAGGTGATATAATTAGTGTCAATGCATCAGGATTTACCACAGATATTCATTCTGAGGGATATTCTCAAATCATGACCAGCAGGTGGGCCCTGAGGACTGGAGTTGAGGAAAACTGGTTTAGAGTGAGCACAGTAGTGGACCTCCAGCATGTATAACTTGGAGGAAACAGACCAGAACATGTCACGGCAAGACTGCATATTGGGCATGTCTTTCATAAACTATGGGAAATATATTAACATTTTAGCACGTTCGTAAATTTGCCTCAAGACTTGGTGATTGGCAATCTCACAAGGTGGCCTGGCCAGTGTGTTTGTTGTGGCAGATTGGTCAAATATATTCGTAGAAATAAATTTTCCTCACATGTTATGAACGTTACTCCCAGTATTGTCAAACTCCAAAAACCCAGTTGCCTAGGAAGAATCACATCTGAAATCACGTCTGAAAAAGTCATAGGTGTCCCGAATTTTTTCTTAATTTTCTATTAGGCATCACATGGCTTTTATGCTTAGCGTAATCTCTGGACTGTAAGGAGCCAGTAGAAGGCACCTGTAGAAGTATATGGGCTGTAAGGGATCGCTCTCACAGGGGGTCGCAATCACAGACTTCTCCTCTGACAACGGAGTTCAAGTCCAAATGGTGCTTTATTGTGGCACTTCAGCATCAGCACAAACATAAACATTGCAAAAACAAACACCTGCCCATCTAGGCACTAGCTAATAAAGAGGTCTTCTCCCTGACTCAACTCTAAAGCACAGTTTACACACAGGGTCTCAGGCTCAACCCTTAGCAGGTCAGCTCGCCAAACAAAAAGTCCAGGGAGAGATCCGGCTTCACTAAGCCATTCGCGTCTAGCAGCCCAACTGGCTGTGACCACACAAGCCTCTTGGGCTTCCCTCTCTGTAGGGTCACTTCCTCTCCTCCAGACTAATCACAGAGGGTTGATTTATCCCAGCTTGATTAATTCAGCTGGCCTCACCTGGGAATCTCCTCCGCTAAAGGGATAATTGTGTACTGGAAGGGGTGTGGACCTGGCAGATCCCACTACCAAACCTACCCACCAGTCAAATAAAATTCATCCCAGAACAGAATCTAGGCAAAACTGTCTCAGCAAACTACAATTTGCTGAAACCACTGCAGTTTTTTTGGATTTCAGTTATCTCACCCAGCTGAGGTATCTGGGTGGGATATACACGTCTTCCAGCACTATACTGTACACATTACCACAAGGCCTATACTCATATTTGCAACAGTTCTGATTTTGCTGGGACGATCCAATCAACTGGGCCACAATAAGGTGCAAATCCTGCTCAAAAGCGTTCTGGTGACATTCCTGGGGCTTATATGTCCCGATTTTAACTTTTAAATGTTAAGTTTGTGTATTGTACCGCTGTATCATTTTTTACAGTTGAATTTATACAGAAACATCAGTTGTTGAATTTGAAAGTAATACCTCCTAATACAGTGGCACAAATGGTGCTCCTTAGTGTGGGAGTGTAAGGTACTCTGTGTGCCCTTCCTAATAACAGCTGCAAGCAGAAATGTCCTTCATTTAGCGTCTCCTACTTTTTGTAGCAGTACCTTTATGTCTTCTTGAATCTTTAAGAGAAATATCTTCCCTGAGTCATCTAAAATAACACAGCATTATACAGTACAGACCAAAAGTTTGGAACACCCTTCTCATTCAAAAGAGTTTTCTTTATTTTCATGACTATGACAATTGTAGATTCACACTGAAGGCATCAAAACTATGAATTAACACTGTGGAATTATATACATAACACACAAGTGTGAAACAACTGAAAATATGTCATATTCTAGGTTCTTCAAAGTAGCCACCTTTTGCTTTGATTACTGCTTTGCACACTCTTGGCATTCTCTTGATGAGCTTCAAGAGGTAGTCCCTTGAAATGGTTTTCACTTCACAGGTGTGCCCTGTCAGGTTTAATAAGTGGGATTTCTTGCCTTATAAATGGGGTTGGGACCATCAGTTGCGTTGAGGAGAAGTCAGGTGGATACACAGCTGATAGTCCTACTGAATAGGACTGTTAGAATTTGTATTATGGCAAGAAAAAAGCAGCTAAGTAAAGAAAAAACGAGTGGCCATCATTACTTTAAGAAATGAAGGTCAGTCAGTCACCCGAAAAATTGGGAAAACTTTGAAAGTAAGGGCTATTTGACCATGAAGAAGAGTGATGGGGTTGCTGCCGCCAGATGACCTGGCCTCCACAGTCACCGGACCTGAACCCAAATCAAGATGGTTTGGGGTGAGCTGACCGCAGAGTGAAGGCAAAAGGGCCAACAAGTGCTAAGCATCTCTGGGAACTCTCTCAAGACTGTTGGAAGACCATTTCAGGGGACTACCTCTTGAAGCTCATCAAGAGAATTGCCAAGCGTGTTCAAAGCAGTAATCAAAGCAAAAGGTGGCTACTTTGAAGAAACCTAGAATGACATATTTTCAGTTGTTTCACACTTGTTTGTTATGTATATAATTCCACGTGTTAATTCATAGTTTTGATGCCTTCAAGTCATGAAAATAAAGAAAACTCTTTGAATGAGAAGGTGTGTCCAAACTTTTGGTCTGTACTGTATCTAGGGTAGCAGTAGTCAGTCCACATGTCACTCGTAACTACCCACATCATTATTCTAACCATACAGCATAATTGAACCAATTTTAGTGCATCAAATTAAATGTCTGGATAGGAACGCTATGCCGAGTCAGTATTGTTGTCATTGCAAGTATCTACCTGCATTGTCCTGGAAAATGGTAGAACAACCAATTTTGTCTGTCAGGATGTTCTTTTTTTTTTCCTTTTATTTGTTACTCTTCTTGTTTGTTTTTTTGTATACTATGCCTGTTACATGAAATAACCTGTTCAAAGCAACTACATTCTCGTGACTGACAGCAGTAAAGTTTTGTGTCTCCACACGGTTATACTGATTGATCTAAGATGTGAGCAGCACCTTATGTCTGTATCATGAGAAAACAATAAGATAATCTGCTCATACACATTAGATCAGCTAAACCATGGCATCTTGGCCTAAGATATAGTTGACTTCCATGGCCCAAAGATAGACTTGTAGATGTAAACAGGCACCCTTGTAACAGTTCCAACGACAGTTCTCCCAATTCCAGCCATAGTGTTTTCAGTACCATCTATAACATCAGGACCAGCCACACGGCGCCATTTGTCACAGCCCTTAGTGCCCCAGTCAACACCTTACCTGTTTGGCTGGGGCTATTCTCCCTTACTGACTCACTCAAGCAAATAGGAAAATTGGAGAGGGTGTGAGAAGTATTGAGCAAACGAGCAGTTGACCATAAGGTTTATTATGTGTATGCCAAATAAGAGCTGCTTTTATGATAATCTACCTCTGGGACTTGAGCAGGATCCCCCCCATTCTGCGTTGATGAGGCGACCACCTGCCCTCTGACCCCTAAAGAAGTCAAGAGCGTTTTCCACACCACGAACAGAGTTTGACAGCTTATTTCTCTTTCCATGCCTGATGCACATTTAGCCACACGGTCTTATTTCCCACATTTTTTGTACATTTTCCTAATAATCACTTTATGAGCCAGCACTCCGTTCCAGTCATTATTTTAGCCGTAGGTGTAATGATAAGGACTTTTATTTTGTTAGACATGCACAAAAGCTTAGGTTTCCTTGCCACTATTTCATTTAAATGCATTTAAGATCTATAAGAAAGGATTATTATATTGCATTATTATTTGCACGGACAAATAGTATAGTTTGATTCTGCTTATACAAATATATGCCAATTATCCCTTTACTTAAGAAAACTGAGGACAAAAGAGGCGTCTGACATACAGACTTCATCAAATGTTGGAGGTTCCAAGCGCCAAAACAAACTCTTTGCTGACAAGGAAGCTTGACAATTATTCTAACTTGGCCCATCCCAGAATGACCTTGTTTACTCATCTCAAAGTCTTTGAGTGCATTTTAACTTGGCACACAAACAGAACATGTGGCATCTCTAAGGAAGGCCTTGGTATCTCATGATATGCACAATGCTTGAAAGAAATTTCCTGCATATCATAATGTAGTATTTAACCTGTTCATTGCTATTTCACTGTATTCCTTTTCTTTGTTTCTGAGATCTGAATATTAACCACTTCCCATCTGGGCCCTTTGCCCCCTTCCTGACCAGGCCAAATTTTGCAAAACTGACATATCTCACTTTATGTGGTAATAACTTTGGAACGCCTTTATTTATCCAAGTCATTCAGAGATTGTTTTCTCGTGACACATTGTACTTCATGATAGTCATAAATTTGAGTCAAAATATTTCACCTTTATTTATGAAAATAATCCCAAATTTACCCAAAAATTTAAAAAAATCGCAATTTTCTAAATTTCAATTTCTCTGCTTTTAAAACAGAAAGTGATACCTCATAAAATATTTATTATTTAACATTCCCCATATGTCTACTTTATGTTTGGCATCATTTTGGAAATGTCATTTTATTTTTTTAGGACGTTAGAAGGCTTAGAAGTTTAGAAGCAATTCTTCAAATTTTTAAGAAAATTGCCAAAACCCCACTTTATAAAGACCAGTTCAGGTCTGAAGGTCACTTTGTGGGGCCTACATAGTGGATACCCCCATAAATGACCCCATTGTAGAAACTACACCCCTCAAGGTATTCAAAACCGATTTTACAACTTTGTTAACCCTTTAGGCGTTCCACAAGAATTAAAGGAAAATGGAGATCAATTTTAAATTTCACTTTTTTGGCTGATTATCCATTTTAATCAATTTTTTTCTCTAACACATCGATGGTTAACAGCCAAACAAAACTCAATATTTATTACCCAGATTCTGCGGTTTACAGAAACACCCCACATGTGGTCGTTAAACTGCTGTATGGGCACACGGCAGGGGGGCGCAGAAGGAAAGGAACTCCACATGGTTTTTAGATGCCATGTCCATTTGAAAGCCCCCTGATGCACCCTTACAGTAGAAAACTCCAAGAAGTGACCCCATTTTGGAAACTAGGGGATAGGTGCCAGTTTTTATTAGTACTATTTTTGGGTACATATGATTTTTTGATCATTCAATATAACACTTTATGGGGCAAGGTGACCAAAAAATTGTTTTTTTTTAGCACAGTTTCTATTTATTTATTTTTACAGCGTTCACCTTAGGGGTTCAGTCAAGTGACATTTTTATAGAGCAGATTGTTACGGACGTGGCGATACCTAATATGTATACTTTTTCTCATTTATTAAAGTTTTACACAATAATAGCATTTTTGAAACCAAAAATTATGTTTTAATGTGTCCATGTTCTGAGAGCTATAGTTTTTTTATTTTTTGAGAGATTTTCTTATGTAGGGCTCATTTTTTGCGGGATGAGGGTGACGGTTTTATTGGTACCATTTTGTGGGACATACGTGTTTTTGATCACTTGGTGTTGCACCTTTTGTGATGCAAGGTGACAAAAATTGCTTGTTTTGACACAGTTTTTTTTTTTTTTTTTTTTTTTTTTACGGTGTTCACCCGAGGGGTTAGGTCATGTGATATTTTTATAGAGCTGGTTTTTTACGACGCGGCTATACCTAATATGTATACTTTTTTTTATTTGTTTCACTTAACACAATAATAGCATTTTTGAAACCAAAAAAATGATGTTTTAGTGTCTCCATGTTCTAAGAGCTATAGTTTTTTTATTTTTTGAGAGATTTTCTTATGTAGGGGCTAATTTTTTGCGGGATGAGGTGACGGTTTTATTGGTACCATTTTGTGGGACATACGCGTTTTTGATCACTTGGTGTTGCACCTTTTGTGATGCCAAGGTGACAAAAATTGCTTGTTTTGACACAGTTTTTTTATTTATTTTTTACGGTGTTCAATCCGAGGGGTTAGGTCATGTGATATTTTTATAGAGCTGGTTTTTACGGACGCGGCAATACTAAATATGTCTATTTTATTTTAATTTTTTCTATTTTTTTTTTTTTTTTTATTCCTAACTTGGGAACTTTTTTTTTTTTTACATGTGAAACTTTATATTATTTTATTTTTTCAACCCTTTATTTTTTTTATTTTTTTTTACACTTTTCGTCCCCCATAAGGTCATAACAAGACCTCTGGGGGACATTTGCTTCACTTTTTCATTTTTTTTTTCACAGTTGATTTCTCCTGTAACTGGGGCTGAGATAGTAGCCCCAGTTACAGGACAAATGCACCCCTAGAGAGGCTGTACAGCAGCAATCCTGCGCTGTACAGCCCTCACAGCAGGGCTGATCGAGGTCTCTGAGAGACCTCACACAGCTCCTGCACACTCCGGTCACGGCGGTCACATGACCGCCGTGACCGGAACAGGAAGCGCACAGCGCTTCCTGCTCTGCAGACACAGCGCTCGGTGAGCGCTGTGTCTGCAGCGATCGTGAAGGCAGGGACACCTGGGCACTGTCCCTGCCTTGTTTAGGTTGCCCCTGCTGTCACTGACAGCGGGCAACCCGATCAGCAGCTGCACGATTAGCGTGCAGCTGCTATTTCAGACAGGACGTTTTAAAACGTGCTGTCAGAAATAGACGTCCACCCATAGGACGTTTATATCCTATGGGCGGACATGAGGCGCGTTAAGTATACCTATGCATGTTATTATTGGTTCTATTTTAAAGGGATATACCTTTTTGTCTCTCTGCCTCTTTGGGGACTTGAGTTTTACAGTTGAAACTATTTTCAGTTTCATCATATATTATGCATACTAGCCATCTTCTTTAACGCCTTATGACTTACCTGCCAAGAGTGACTGCAGCATCATTGGGGTTAGACAGAGGGAGGGACTCCCTATGTCCTCTAATCAGAGACCCTGCAGCAAAACCATACTGCTCCGATAGGTTGCTATGGCACCTTGGGGCCTTGTGAAAGATTCCGGGTCTGTCATACTAAGCTGTCTCTGAAAAGCATGCCGGGGCCCAGCATTCTCCCTGCAGTCTATGGTGCAAGCGATCAGAAGATCACATGTACAAGTCCCCTAACAGGACTAAAAAGTGCAGTGAAAACAGGAAAAAAAAATGTTTTTAAAGATATAAAAAAACAAAAATATAAAAAAATCAAATCACCCCCTTTCCAAATTTCACACATAAAAATCACCCCCTTTCCAAATTTCACACATAAAAATACCTAAAAATAAGCATTCATTTGTATCACCGCATCCAAAAATGCTCAATGAACACCATATTGGAGGGGAAAAAATAGCTAATTTGCTGAGGTTTTTTTTTTAGTCCTGTTACAGTGTTCCCTGTTGTGATCACTCTCTTTGATTATGCACTTATTAGGTGGACTGTCAACGTAACTCAAAGCCAGTGAACAAAAATTTTGGCCATCATTGTTCATCAAGTATTCAGACAGTAGGTGAGCTTTACGGGAGTAACTTGACAGTGTCAGTTTTCTATTTGTTTTCAGGTGCAGCCCGCAGGGATGTAAATATAGGGGGTGCAGAGGTAGGAGCCATTAAATGGCACTTTGCCATATAAAAAGACACATTTAGTATAAATGACATATGGTAGGTGGTGGGTCCTGTTACAGACATTAGGGCCGAGGAACATTACGTTATGCCTCAACAAGCTTCCAGGCTGGAGAAGTGATTGCCTCTGCCTCGTCATCTGCCAACTTTTGTAAAAAAATAAAATGCTGTTTGCATTTCTTTACAAATGTACCTGGAGGATTTATAAAGAGAATGCCTAGTAAAACCTAGGATCAAGCACTGTTGTTAATAGAAGTTGGCCCACAAGACCAAATATCTGGCAGACTTGGTTTATGTTTTTCAGTAGATGCTTCAGCAGTTGTAGTGCAGCTCTCCTGACATATCTGATAGGTAGCACCTTTTCTTAGAACTCTGGTATTAGTGTTTCTACAGACATTCTGACACTGTCAGTACTACTTGGACACAGACACCTTAGGCCACTTTCACACTCGCGTTTTGGCTTTCCGTTTGTGAGAGCCGTTCAGGGCTCTCAGAAGCGGTCCAAAATGGATCAGTTTGCATTCTAATGCATTCTGAATGGAAAAGGATCCGTTCAGAATACATCAGTTTGCATCAATTCAGTCTCCATTCCGCTTTTGAGACGGACACCAAAACGCTGCTTGCAGCGTTTTGGTGTCCGTCTGATGACACTGAGCCAAACCGATCCGTCCTGACACACAATGTAAGTCAATGGGGACGGATCCGTTTTCACTGACACAATCGGGCACAATAGAAAACAGATCCGTCCTCCATTGACTTTCAATGGTGTTCAAGACGGATCTGTCTTGGCTATGTTAAAGATAATACAAACGGATCCGTTCTGAACAGATGCAGACGGTTGTATTATCTGAATGGATCCATCCAGGATGGATCCGCACAAAACGCGAGTGTGAAAGTACCCTTAGGTCCCTCACTTTTTCACCCCCTTCCCCCTGGTGCTGCAACGGTGATATCCTGCTGCTACCCACAATACTGTGCCTGCTGTGCTCCCCAATGCCTACAAATACTATACTGCAGAAATGATACTGCCATTAAGATAGTCCCCCTATAGTAATATAAAAGTCTCACCAATTGCAATAATTCTCTCCAGAAGTGCCCATTAGTAACAGTTCCCCTAGTAATGATAATAGTCCCCAAGTGTGCCCATTAGTAGTGCTCCTATATTGTGCCTAATGCCCACTATAGTGCACCCAGTAGTAATAAGGCAACTGTGTAGCATCCCTCGTATTAATAAGGCACCCCTATAGAGCTCTCAGTATTATTAAGTCACCTTGATAGTGCCCTCAGTAGTTATAATGTCCCCTATAGTTCCCCTCATTTAGTTATAATGCCCCTTATAGTCCCTCAGTAATTTAAATGCCCCTATATTGCCCCCAGTAGTTAAACTGCCCACTATAGTGCCCCCATCCTTACAGTCCTCCTGTAGTGCCCCAAACCTTACAGTGCCCCCTGTAGTTGCCACAGTCCTTATAGTGCCTACAGTCCCCCAGGTAGTGCCCAGACCTTATAGTACCTCTGTAGAGCCCAAAGTCCTTACAGTACCCACTATTGTTTCCATAGCCCTCTTAGTGCCCACAGTCCTTATAGCGAACCTTGTAGTGTTCCCAATCTTTATAGTGCTCCCCTGTAAAGCCCCCCAATCCTTAAACTGTAGTACTAACAGTCCTTTTAGTGCTCCCCTGCAGTACGTACAGTCCTTATAGTGCCCCCTGTAGTGCCCACAGTCGTTATAGTACCCTTCTGTAGGCCAACAGTTCTTAAAGGAGTTGTCTGGGTTCAGAGCTGAAACCCGGACATATGCCCATTTTCTCCCAGGCAGCCCCCCTGACTTGAGCATCAGAGCTCAGGCTCCGAAGCTCTCCTTTGTCCTGTGCTCAATCGCGAAGGGCAAAGGCATTTTGTGGAGTTCCGGTGACGTACCGGGCTCTCCTTAGGGCTGCCGGGAGGGGGCTTCTGCCCAGCAGTAAGCCCAGTGATGTCACCGGCACTGATGGGCGCTAAAGCCTGCCCATCAGAGCCAGTGACGTCACTGAACACACTGCTGGGCGGAAGCCTCCGCCCGGCAGTGTGTTATTGTAAATAAAAGCGCCCTTGCCCTGCACATATGCAAGCAAAATGAAATGCTCCGATGCTAACATCAGGGGGGCTGCCTGGGTGAAATTATGGGTATGTCCGGGTTCAGCTCTGATCCGGACAACCCCTTTAAAATGTCCCCCTGTAGTGCACCCTAGTATTTTTATTTCTCCCTTCTGTTTAGAATGCTCGGCCAGAAGTGCCCCCTTTATTATAATGCCTCCCTGGAGTTATAATCCTCCTTGTGGTGTCCTCTGAAATTATAATGCCCCATCCCTTCCAACATAACATGCCCATGTAGATAACATCACACTGTCTCTTCAGCCCCCTCCAACATACATTCCTATGTAAATAACATCACGTACAGTCCCATGTACAAAACATTGCTTCCCTCTCTTCAGCCTCATCCAACACACAGTTTCATATCATCACTCCCTCCATCATACAGTTACATGTAAGGCTACATGCACACGAATGTAAAAAAAAATAATAGGCTGTTGATAAACTGACACAGTGTCATTTTTTATGGCCATTTTTTAAAAACGGCTTAACCCAACCCCCCCCCTTGTAACTAATGCCCCCCATTGTAAATAATTTCCCCATTGTGTCCCCAAGCATAAATTATGTTCCCCATTGTGGCCCCCAGCATTAATAATGTCCCCCATAGTGGGCCCTCAACAATAATAATGTCCCCCATAGTGGGCCCTCAACAATAATAATGTCCCTCATAGTGGCCCCCAGCATTGCTAATGTCACCCATAGTGGCCCACAGTAGTAATGATGTCCCCCATAGTGGCCCCCAGCATTTTCTTTTGACTGCAAAAAAAAAAATGTATCCGCTTGACTCACCAGGGAAACTCGCTCTTCACTGGAGGCAGTAGGACCTGACGTTCCCGGCGTGATCATGTGATGTCACACTATGAGCACAGGTCTTATTGCATCCAATGAGAAGTGAGTGTCCCTGCACGTTCAAGTGGATGATGTGAGTATTTTTTTTTATTATTTTAACCTCTGAAATGCCATTTTTTCCCAGTGTACCTTCTTTTATCGGCCATTACACGGGTGCACTTCTGTCTAAACGGCTGTTAAAAAAGGTCACATTGATTTCACGGCCAAAAATAGGACATGTCCTATTTTTTGACAGCTGCTGTTCACTGGCCGTAAAAAAAAACTAAAACATGTGAAAAGCCCTATAGACTTTAATTGGTTGTAAAAATGGCCATGTGATGGCCACTACTTAAACGGCTGTCACGTGGCCATTTTTCATGTTTGTGTGCATGTAGCCTAAATAACATTGCTCCCCTCCCTTCAGCTGCCTTCAACTTACAATCCCATGTAAATAATATTACTCACGCTTCATCCCCCTCCAAACATTCAGTCCCATGTAAATAATATCACTCCCCTCCCTTCAGCCCTCTCCAACATACAGTCCCGTGTAAATAAAATCACTCCCTCAACCAAGCAGGTAAGAGGTGAGAACTACAACTCCCACCATTACTCTGGCTCTAACACTGAATCCATCCCTTCACTTACTTCTCATGCACACAGGTTTTTCAACTCTAGTTCTGCTCTTCATAGTCGAGCTCCGTCCTCTCCTGCACTGATCACATGACGGTGACATCATCTCAGGTCCGTCTCCACCCTTGAGTTCTGCCTCTAGCACTGATCACTTGACTGTGATGTCATCACAGGTCCTTTAGCTCCGGCAGTGCGTACTGGTCCATAGTCACCACTGTTATTCTAGTGGACCAGCTGAGCAGGGGTCCCTTTTACAAATGGGGGCCCTGGGCAATTCTGCCGCAGTGATTCAATAATATCACCATCTTGAGGATGGCGATACAGTTGTATATGTCTGGCCGGGCAGTGCATTCGGGGCCTGGAACAAAACATCTGCGGCCCAGGCCCCGAATGTTTTTATCTAGCAACACCCCTGATACCCACAGTGATGAGAGAAGGATCTGATCTTTTTGGCTAGTATTTTATTAAAGAGGCTTTTCCTCAGGAATCTATAGGGCACCCCATGCTGAGTGTTGTAAACTCATTCAACTAAATACACAAAATGATGGGGTAATAACTCCATCAGGGGCGTAACTCCTGTGTGCGCCATGAGAAATTTTGGACCTGTCCCCTGCCCCTTCCCTGGACTCTCCCACCTAGCTGTGGCTCCAGTGTATAAAGATGTATGGCCTCCCCTATCCCAGAAAAATCACCAAAACATGAACACAAGTTACCACCACATAGCGACTCACTACTTCCAAACTGACATTGAATAGAGACCACTGTACTATGGCAAAATTACAATATAGTGGTAGATACAAGTCCTACACGGGTGTTCTGTAGAATATGTAAGTGAATACAGTACAGTTTTATCCAATCACTTACAGGTGGCATCCTCACAGATGGGAATCGTTTACTTAACCCCTTAAGGACTCAGCCCTATTTCACCTTAAGGACTTGGCCATTTTTTGCAAATCTGACCAGTGTCACTTTAAGTGCTGATAACTTTAAAACGCTTTTACTTACCCAGGCCGTTCTGAGATTGTTTTTTCGTCACATACTGTACTTCATGACACTGCTAAAATTGGGTCAAAAAGTAAATTTTTTTGCATTAAAAAAATACCAAATTTACCAAAAAAATTTAAAAATTAGCAAATTTCCAAGTTTCAATTTCTCTACTTCTATAATACATAGTAATACCTCCAAAAATAGTTATTACTTTACATTCCCCATATGTCTACTTCATGATTGGATCATTTTGGGAATTATATTTTATTTTTTGGGAATGTTACAAGGCTTAGAAGTTTAGAAGCAAATCTTGAAATTTTTCAGAAATTTTCAAAAACCCAATTTTTAGGGACAAGTTCAGGTCTGAAGTCACTTTGCGAGGCTTACATAATAGAAACCACCCAAAAATGATCCCATTCTATAAACTACACCCCTCAAGGTATTCAAAACTGATTTTACAAACTTTGTTAACCCTTTAGGTGTTCCACAAGAATTAATGGAAAATAGAGATGCAATTTCAAAATTTCTAATTTTTGCCAATTTCAAATTTTTGGCAGATTTTCCATTTTAATAATTTTTTTCCAGTTACAAAGCAAGGGTTAACAGCCAAACCAAACTCAATATTTATAGCCTTTATTCTGTAGTTTACAGAAACACCCCATATGTGGTCGTAAACTACTGTACGGGCACACGGCAGGGCGCAGAACGAAAGGAAAGCCATACGGTTTTTGGAAGGCAGATTTTGCTGCACTGTTTTTTTTGACACCATGTCCCATTTGAAGCCCCCCTGATGCACGCCTAGAGTAGAAACGCCAAAAAAGTGGCCCCATTTTAGAAACTACGGGATAGGGTGGCAGTATTGTTGGTACTAGTTTAGGGTACATATGATTTTTGGTTGCTCTATATTATACTTTTTGTGAGGCAAGATAACAAGAAATAGCTGCTTTAGCACAGTTTTTATTTTTTGTTATTTACAACATTCATCTGACAGGTTAGATCATGTGATATTTTTATAGACCAGGTTGTCACGGATGCGGCGATACCTAATATGTATACTTTTTTTTTTTATTTATTTAAGTTTTACACAATGATTTCTTTTTTTAAGCAAAAAAAAATCATGTTTTAGTGTTTCCATAGTCTGAGAGGCATATTTTTTTCAGTTTTTGGGCGATTACCTTGTGTAGGGATGAGATGACGGTTTTATTGGCACTATTTTGGGGTGCGTGTGACTTTTTGATCGCTTGCTATTACACTTTTTGTGATGTAAGGTGACAAAAAATGGTTTATTTAGCACAGTTTTTATTTTCAATTTTTTTACGGTGTTCATCTGAGGGGTTAGGTCATGTGATATTTTTATAGAGCCGGCCGATACGGACGCGGCGATACCTAATATGAATACTTTTTTTTATTTATGTCAGTTTTACACAATAATATCATTTTTGAAACAAAAAAAATATCATTCTGAGAGCCATAGTTTTTTCAGTTTTTGGGCGATTATCTTAGGTAGGGTCTAATTTTTTGCGGGATGAGATGACGGTTTGATTGGCACTATTTTGGGGTGCATATGACTTTTTGATCGCTTGCTATTACACTTTTTGTGATGTAAGGTGACAAAAAATTGTTTATTTAGCACAGTTTTTATTTTTTACGGTGTTCATCTGAGGGGGTTAGGTCATGTGATATTTTTATAGAGCCGGTCGATACGAACGTGGCGATACCAAATATGTATACTTTTTTTTTTCCCCTATTTTTTACCAATTTTTTTTCAACTTTATTTGGTGAAAATGCCGTTTTTGTTTATTTTTACTTGAAACTTAAAATTTTTTGGGGGGAAAACTTTTTTTTTAAACTTTTTTTTTAAACTTTTTTTTTTGTCCCACTTTGGGACTTGAACTTTTGGGGTCTAATCTTTTACAATACATTCCAATACTTCTGTATTGGAATGCATTGGCTGTATGAGTAATACTGTGTGTATTACTCATACAGCTTCCGGCCTGTGAGATCCAGGGGGCTGGATCTCACAGGCTCTTCACCGGAAGGCAGCGCGATGCCTTCCTTAGGCATCGCGCTGCCTTCCATGCCATCGGGTCCCCCCCACAGCCCCATGGGGACCCGATGGCACCGCCGACTACCACCGCCTGCACAATAAAAAGCTGCAAACCGCAGGTCTGAATTGACCTGCGGTTTGTGGCGATCGCCGACACGGGGGGGTCACGGGACCCCCCCGCACATTTAGCCGTGGTGCCTGCTCAATGATTTGACCAGTCACCATGTTCCGATCACCGGGTGGCGGTGATCGGAACAACACATGACGTACCGGTACGTCATCGGTCCTTAAGGACTCGGGAAACATGCCGTACTGGTACGTCATGCGTCCCTAAGGGGTTAAAGGGAATGCGCAGTCTATTTTTTTTTTATGGGATAATACCAGATAGTGACACACATCCCTTTTTTCTAATCTGTTTCTATTTTGATTGTAGATTTTTTTATTCTGTTTTCTGACCATGATTATGGGGGCTGCCATCTTGTCTGAGCTGTTGTTGATTACAGCATTTAGGAAGATACTTTACAGCAGCCACAATGGGACGTAGACAAAATATGCAGGAGGGGACCTCATTGACTTCTATGGGAGAGTTTTCTAGATATGCTCTGTGACCTGAGCAGTGGTCTGGGTGGAGAAAATAATCTGTGATATCACCTATTGTGAATGAAGAATCCTGTGTTATCTATATTTTTATAGATATATTATATAGATATATATGAAATCTGTCATTCTAATCCTGCCTGTAATGATAAGGAGGTGACCGCTGAAAACTAAACTGCACACCAAGAGGTGGCACCTATTATTTAGCTTAGTGGCTAGTGCAAAAAGTGCAACATTTTAGAATGTTTTTTAAAATATAAATAGAGACATGGAAAATAAAATATAACCAAAAATTATTTTAAAAAGTTTAATGTAAAAATGTGATTTAAACAATCGAGCATTTTCTGATGAAGCATTTAACCATCCAGCCCAGACTGCTTGTAGAATTCCTCCAGCCACGACTCTGACAATATTGGCTGCTCACGTTTCCAGCAATCTCAGTAGTAGTGGTATGTCCCTATCTGTGCCTTATACAGTAGTAGTTTCTACATTTGCACCCCTACAGTGATGTCTTATTTTTTACTCCTTACAAGTTTATTATCCCCCAATGTGACCCATTAGAATAGTAATGTCCCCCATTGTGCCCTGTTACACTACTAATGTCCGCCACTACACCCTGTTAGACTAGTAATGGCCTCCACTGTGCCTCGTTAGCATAATAATGTCCCCACTGTGCCTCATTAGAATAGTAATGTCCCCACTGTGCTTCATCAGAATAGTAATGGCCCACAGTGTCCTCCCCTCGCAGCAATAAAAATAAAAAAAAGCTCACCTAACTACTTTCCAATGATTCTCCCAATCTCCTGGAAGCCCAAACTCTGGTAGGCACAGGCTGAAAGCGGCACCTGCCCAGGAATGTCGGTGGGCTCTCCTTCCTCTCCGGTCACACTCACACACCATGCCACTGGGATTTTTACGCTACTGAATCTCATTCATTGTATTTATTTTTGTGATTTATTTTTTTATTTTTAGCTTAGCTCATTAAAGGGAACCTGTCACCGGGATTTTGTGCATAGAGCTGAGGACATGGGTTGCTAGATGGCCGCTAGCACATCCGCAATACCCAGTCCCCATAGCTTTGTGTGCTTTTATTGTGTAAAAAAAACCGATTTGATACATATGTAAATTAGGCCTCCTGCACACGACCGTCGTGTGCACCCTTGGCCGTTGTGCCGTTTTCCGTGTTTTTTTTTCGCGGACCCATTGACTTTCAATGGGTCTGTGGAAAAATTGGAAAATGCACCGTTTTGCAGCCGCATCCGTGATCCGTGTTTCCTGTCCGTCAAAAAAATATGACCTGTCCTATTTTTTGGACGGACAACGGTTCACGGACCCATTCAAGTCAATGGGTCCGTGAAATAACACGGATGCACACAAGATTGGCATCCGCGTCCGTGATCTGTGGCCGTAGGTTACTTTCATACAGACGGATCCGAAGATCCGTCTGCATAAAAGCTTTTTCAGAGCTGAGTTTTCACTTCATGAAAACTCAGAACCGACAGTATATTCTAACACAGAGGCGTTCCCATAGTGATGGGGACGCTTCTAGTTAGAATATACTACGAACTGTGTACATGACTGCCCCCTGCTGCCTGGCAGCACCCGATCTCTTACAGGGGGCTGTGATCCGCACAATTAACCCCTCACAATAGCCACCTATAAGAGATCAGGGGCAGACCCCCCCCTCCCTCTATTGTATTATCATTGGTGGCCAGTGTGCGCCCCCCCCCTGGCCTCCCTCTATTGTTTTAATATCATTGGTGGCCAGTGTGCGCCCCCCCTCTATTGTTTTAATATCATTGGTGGCCAGTGTGTGCCCCCCCTCTATTGTTTTAATATCATTGGTGGCCAGTGTGCGGCCTCCCCTCTCCCCCCCCGATCATTGGTGGCAGCGGAGAGTTCCGATCGGAGTCCCAGTTTAATCGCTGGGGCTCCGATTGGTAACCATGGCAACCAGGACACTACTGTAGTCCTGGTTGCCATGGTTACTTAGCAATATTAGAAGCATCATACTTACCAGCTGCGCTGTCTGTGACCGGCCGGGAGCTCCTCCTACTGGTAAGTGACAGATCATTAAGCAATGCGCCGCACCGACCTGTCACTTACCAGTAGGAGGAGCTCCCGGCCGGTCACAGACAACGCAGCAGGTAAGTATGATGCTTCTAATATTGCTAAGTAACCATGGCAACCAAGGACTACAGTAGTGTCCTGGTTGCCATGGTTACCGATCGGAGCCCCAGCGATTAAACTGGGACTCCGATTGGAACTCTCCGCTGCCGCCAATGATCGGGGGGAGAGGGGAGGCCGCACACTGGCCACCAATGATATTAAAACAATAGACGGGGGGGGGGGCACACTGGCCACCAATGATATTAAAACAATAGAGGGGGGGGCGCACACTGGCCACCAATGATAATACAATAGAGGGAGGGGGGGGCCGCACACTGGCCACCAATGATATTCAAACTTGGGAGGGAGGGGGGTCTGCCCCCTGCTGCCTGGCAGCCCCTGATCTCTTACAGGGGTTAATTGTGCTGATCACAGCCCCCTGTAAGAGATCGGGTGCTGCCAGGCAGCAGGGGGCAGTCATGTACACAGTTCTCAGTATATTCTAACTTGAAGCGTCCCCATCACCATGGGAACGCCTCTGTGTTAGAATATACTGTCGGATATGAGTTTCACGATCTAACTCAAATCCGATGGTATATTCTAACATAGAGGCGTTCCCATGGTGATGGGGATGCTTCAAGTTAAAATATACCATCGGATTGGAGAAAACTCTGATCCTATGGTATATTAACTCCTGACTTTACATTGAAAGTCAATGGGGGACGGATCTGTTTGCAATTGCACCATATTTTGTCAACGTCAAACGGATCCGTCCCCATTGACTTGCATTGTAAGTCAGGACGGATCCGTTTGGCTCTGCACGGCCAGGCGGACACCAAAACGACTTTTTTTTCATGTCCGTGGATCCTCCAAAAATCAAGGAAGACCCATGGACGAAAAAACGATCATAGATCACGGACCTACGGACCCCGTTTTGTGGACCGTGAAAAAATACTGTCGTGTGCAGGAGGCCTTAACCTGAGATGAGTCCTGTCCCTGAGATGAGTCAGGGACAGGATTCATCTCAGGTTAATTTGCATATGTATCAAATCGTTTTTTTTACACAATAAAAGCACTATGGGGACTGGGTATTGCGGCGATCTAGCAACCCATGTCCTCAGCTCTATACACAAAATCCCGGTGACAGGTTCCCTTTAACTCATCAAATTTGTTATACTACCACATTATCCAGAAATTTTATTGAAGATTAAAGATAAAATATTATAAAGGATTTGTAGTAGTCACATAGCATTTAATATGTTAAGAAGCCTGATTTTTATTCTGTGGATAAGGGATAAGTGTGAAATACGCAGTGGGGATTCGCACCATAAATTGACATGCTGCTGATTTCAAATCTACACCGCAGGTCAATTTAGGCTTCATGCACTCGACAGTATGGCTTTTTCAGTATTTTACTGTATGACGGCCATGTGCATTCCGTTTTTTGCGGAACGAAACAGCTGGTCCCTGATAGAACAGTACTATCCTTGTCTGTTATGCGGACAATAATAGGACATGTTCTATCTTTGAACGGAAATACGGAAACGGAAGGCATACGGAGTACCTTCCGTTTTTTGCGGATCCATTGAAATGAATGGTTCCCTTTACGGACCGTATACGGAACGCAAAAAACGGAACGGAAACGGGGAAAAAACGTTTGTGGGGCCTTAAGCCTCATTCACACGTCAGTGTTTCACGTACGTGTTCTGTACGTGTTCTCCGCGGACAGCACACATCCCCATTCATTTGAATGTGTGTATTCACACATCAGCGTTTTAGTACGGTCCGTGGGTCAGTTTTTTCAGCACGGATGCATGTCCTGTCTTAGGTCTGTGTTCCCGGATCCCTCACGTCCATTATAGTCTATGCGTCCGTGAAAACCACGAATGCAACACAGATGCTTTGAAAATTATTTTTCAGCTGTTCAGTGTTAGTGAAATAGGGTTGCAACACAGACAGCAAAAAACGGACACACGTACCCAACACGGATCCTTTACGGACAGCTTCACGGATGCATCACTGACCACCTGCTCACGGATTTGAGCACGGACACAGACGTATGAATGTGGCTTTACTCTGGGTTTTATTCAGTGTAGATAACATTTCTTTACGGTACTGTACAACACTGCAGATTTGCCACACAAAACACACAACTGCAAATCTACGGTGTATACACCATGTGTGGACCTACCCGTAGTAAAGCATGGGCAAAGCCACCTGGAAAAGCAACTAAGAGGTTTTTTTTTTGGTTTTTTTTTAATTATCTTTTTATTTTCATTTTAAAAGCATAGACAGGTAGACAAGTTGACATCACTTATCATTTTTTTCCAACTGCTTAACATTTACAAAAGACTATTTGTTATCAATAATCTTAGAGTATAGAGAACATAAGCAAATGATGGTACAATTATATAATACCGTATCCAATTGTATAGGATTGTGCATAGAATAAAAAAGAAAAAAAAATCAGCAGTAAAAGTAATCCTAACTTAGGTAAGTAAGAAGAAAAAAATAAATAAATGACACAAACAATGGGGGAATTGACAGAGACACGACACAAGAGGATAGGAAGTAAAACGTAGATGCCATTCATTCACTGGTTAAGCTCATGAACGTTGTCCCATAACTGCCATATTTTGTTGAACCTTTCCATACTATTAGTTAGACCAGCTGATAGATATTCCATCCTTCTAACCTCGGTGATATTGGTAAGAAGGTCTAGCTGGGTGGGGGAAGTTGTTTTCTTCCAGAATCTAGCTATAAGACGTCTGGCTGCGGTCAGAATGTGTAAAGTAAGAAATAAAACATGTCTCCTCAATGATATCGACGGCATATTTAACAAATAAAAGAAAGGGTCTAGTGGGAATCTGATATTGAGCAGACTGAAAAGAACCTCCTGTACCATATGCCAATAAGACTGAATCAGGGGGCACTCCCAGAAAATATGTATATGAGAACCTTCTCCTGTAGCACATCTCCAACATCTATCTGAGATGTTAGGGTTAAGGTGCCTCAATAGTTTTGGGGTGTGATACCAAAACATAAGTATCTTGTAAGAGTTTTCCTTATGTGTAACGCAGGAGGAGGTCTTTGCAGTCCTTTCCCAAATCAGCTTCCATTCAGCAGGCGACACATAACGACCAAGGATAGATTCCCATTTAATCATATAAGGATGTTTCACAGTTGAAGACGACAATATACCATAAATCTCTGAAATGAGACCCCTAGTGGTGCTTGACAACTTGCATAATTTCTCAAATGTAGAAGGGGTGGAGACAGTCGAGGATTTAAAGAGGCTAGAAAGCAGATGCTGAAGTTGTAGATATTGATATCCAGAAGATTCAGATAACTTAAAGGACATTCTTAACCTATCCAGTGGCAATAAACTGAGTGTTTTATGGTCAGTTATATCCACAAAGCGAAATAATTTATTGGAGAACCAAGGCTTAAGAAAAGAGGCGTGCATACCCATCGGGAACAGGGGATTAAATAAGAAGGAAGTCATTGAAGACTTTTCAGGTGCTAGAGAGAATTTACGATTACAACTACGCCAAATATTATATGTATGAGTGATTGGACCTAACATTTCCCGAACCAACGTGTTCGGAAGTGGTGTCCATAAAAGTGAATTGGGATGTATAGGGGCTAACCATAATTTTTCTATTTCTAGCCACCTGGAATAAGCATATAAATTAGACCATGCCGGGAGCCTTCTGAGATGTGTGGCCCAATAATACTTCGTAACATCTGGAGCTGCCAGACCACCTTGAGTTTTGAGTGCCGTGAGAGTTGCACATCCAATCCGATGCCTCTTCCCATTCCATATAAAATTTAGCATACTTGTCTGAAAGGTCCTTAGGTCCTTTAGAGGAACAGGGATCGGTAGTGTTTCAAACAAATATAAAAGTTTAGGCAAAATTGTCATTTTGACCGCTGCTATGCGACCTAATAAGGAAATGGGAAGAGACATCCACCTGGTCATGAGCATCTTTAGTTCACGGAAAGTATTTGGAAAATTTTGACCATATAGTGAACCATATGTCGGAGTTAGGCTAATTCCAAGATAACGCAGCTTTGTGTCTTGCCATCTAAAGCGAAAGTTAGTTTTTAGTATAGTTAAATCATCTAGGGAGAAGTTGAGAGGTAAGGCTTCAGTCTTAGCAGTATTAACCTTGTAACCCGATAACCTGCCGTAGGTTTCCAGAAGGCGAAAGAGGTTAGGAAGTGAGATGTGTGGATTTGTCAATGTAAGCAAGATATCATCAGCGAACAAGGACAATTTGAACTCTACTTTATTCACCAAAACTCCACGGATATCAGGGTGAGCCCTAATGGCTGCTGCGAGGGGCTCAATGCAAAGGACAAAAATTAATGGGGACAATGGACAGCCCTGACGTGTACCATTATATATGGGGAAGATCGGAGATTGTGCATGAGGCATTTTTACTGTAGCTGTAGGCTGGGCATATAGGACTTTCAGGGCATTAAGAAATGGTCCGGCAATGCCAAAGGCCCCCAGGGCGGAGAACATAAACGGCCAATTTAATCGATCAAACGCCTTTTCGGCGTCGAGGCTTAGCAAAAGTGCTATGTCTTTACGCTTATTAACGATTTCCACTAAATCAATAGTTCGCCTAGTGTTGTCTCCTCCCTGACGATCCCTGACAAAACCCACCTGGTCCTTGTGCACTAAATGGGGGAGCCAAATGGAAAGGCGATTAGCTAAAGTTTTGGTAAATATTTTGAGGTCCGAATTAAGAAGGGCTATAGGTCTATAATTGGCACATTCTAGTGGGTCCTTTCCGGGTTTTGGGATTACTGTAATGTACGAATGTGAAAGCGATGGAGGTATTGGGGATCCCTGCAAGAAAGAGTTAAATAATAGTATCATTTGGGGCATCAGGATATCCGAAAAGGTTTTGTAGTATACATACGGCAGGCCATCAGGTCCCGGGGACTTGTTATTGGGAAGCTGCTTCAGTACCTCTTGCAATTCCTCTGACGTTATAGGGGCATTTAATGAAGAAATAGCTTCCTCTGATAGTTTAGGTAGTTTGCATTGCGTCAAGAAGTTATCAAAAAGTTGTTGACGCTTTTCATGATCCATTGGCGTCTGTTGTGGTATAGAGTAAAGCGATGTGTAAAACTTTTGAAAAAGTTCCGATATAACAACAGGATCATATACTAATGTACCATCAGATGACCTCATAACTGTCGGATTTCCCACTAAGTTGGACTCGCGCAGCTGACGTGCCAAAAGGGTATGTGATTTATTGCCCCATGCATAGAACCTTTGCCTGGAGTACAATAAAAGTTTTTCAGTCTTGTGGCATATAATATCCCTTAATCTGTCCCTAAGAACCACTATACGGCGAAGCAGGTGTCGTGAACGGCGCGAGCCCAACTTACCTTCCAAATCCTTAAGCTGAGCAGTGAGAATGACCTGTTGTTGAATCCGGTCCTTCTTTAGTTTAGAACCCATAGCAATACAATTGCCTCTAAAAACCGCTTTATGCGCTTCCCACAACGTAGAAACCAAGACTGAAGACTGATTTAGGGCAAAGTATTCTGTTAAGCTATCTCTAAGTTCCTGTCTAAGTGGTAGACTATTTAAAAAAGTCTCATTTAGGCGCCAATGGCACTTTTTTACATGATAACCCGAAGTTTTTAGGGTGATGGTGATCGGGGCATGGTCTGACCATGTGATATGGCCAAGGTCAGCCTCCTTTAGCATTCGGAGGATTGGAACATTTCCAAAAAAATAATCTATCCTAGAGTGGGTGCTATGTGGGTGAGAGAAAAAAGTGTATGATTTTGCTGAAGGATAATTAACTCTCCAGAGGTCATAAAGAGAATAGCGTCGAATGAGACGCCTAAAAAGACATGACAATCTGCGTTGTTTACGCGAAGGGGCGGCGCTATTTAAGGGCAGCCTATCCATATGCTCAGAGAAAGAGATGTTGAAATCTCCTCCCACGATCATAGGGGAAGGTAGGTACTGGGATAGTTTAAAAAATACCTTATTCAAAAAAGGAATTTGGGCCGTGTTAGGGGAGTATAAGTTACATAGTATAATCGGTTGGCCCCTAAGTGTAGCCTTGAGTATAATATACCTTCCTTCCACATCAGAGATGCAAGTTTCTACATTTATTGGACAATGAGTAGCTAAAAGGATGGCTACACCCACCACTTTTTTCCCTGACGTTGCAGAATAAACTCTGGGAAATGATCTTTGTGCAAATTTAAAGGTGCCCTGCTGATCAAAATGAGTCTCCTGTAGAAAGACTATATCTGCTTTTTGCGATCTACACTCATTAATTGCTAACCTTCTTTTAGTGTTGGAATTAAGGCCCTTCACATTCAATGACATACATTTAACCATCATAAGTAGACTTGAAAAGGAATACTTGCAATATTCATGTCGATCTGCCGAGACCACAACATGTGCATATTCACCACTTCATGTAGTAGGAGACGAGTATACCATGGACATCTAGCTGTAAAAAACATAAATGGGGAACACAAAAGGGAAGACGGGGAAGACACAAGACAATATACAATTAAAGAACAAAACCTTAAGGTGATGGTAACATTGGACCAAATTGTCCAGATAGGGATCAGTGAACCACATTGAGAGCGGTTTGGTTCATTTTGTAACCATCTCATAATCCCTAAAAACAAAAGGGATAAAGAGAGGGTCAAAGTACTCATCCCATATGAGAAGGCATGACTGAGCGCCCCCAAAAAAGCCGTCCATAAAGGATAACTGATTAATAGGTAAAACAGTGTTATCAATAAGGAAACCACATAGATTCTTGAAACACTAAACATGGTTTCTGAGACAAAAAAGCAAGAACGCCGCATAGTAGCGGAAGAAAAAACAGGAGACGTGCAATATATAACACTACACAGTACATTACTCAAGGAGGTGCATCACGGGACCCCATATGAGGCAAGGAATCTTGTGGAGGTGATCTTCTTCTTTTCTGTCGCACAGTCTGCCAGACTGGATCCAGAGCAGGATTCGGATCTTGAATTTCCCAATCTGCAATAGAAGGCACCTCAATATCTAGAGCTGAGCAGAAGGCTAGGAGATCCGCATGCTGACGTAGAATAGATGTCCTGCCATTTTTGGAAGCTATTAGGGCAAACGGGAAACCCCATCTATATGGAATCTTCTTTTCTCTCAAGAGATTCAATAAAGGTTGTAGAACTCTTCGTTTTTGAAGTGTCCACCAGGAAAGATCCTGATACAGTTGGACGGTCTGGCCCTTAAAATCGACGGTTTTCATAGCTCTGGCCTTGGCCATTATGTTTTCTTTCAGCTGAAAATCATGCACACAGCAAATGATGTCTCTCGGCTGTGCTGCTGAGGATTTAGGACGAAGCGCTCTATGAGCGCGATCAAGCTTGATGTCTTGTGGTGGCTGAGACCCCAAGATAGTGTTGAAAAGTTCAGACAGCATGACTGGTATGTTTTCATCAGCGTCTGGTTCAGGCAAACCTCTAATACGGATATTATTTCTGCGTCCCCTATTATCTAAGTCTTCTAAATGACGAGTATTTTCTCTGATTACTTGGGACTGGGAGGTTATAATTGAGTGCAGGTTAGCAACACTTCTGCGTGTATCGTCATGATCAATCTCCATAGAGTCCATGCGGCCAGACAACTGCTTAAAATCTTGCCTAAGTGCTGATATTTCTGATTTACAGGCACTCCTGACTTCAGCAATCAATATTTTAAAGTCAGCTTTGGTGGGTAAGTGCTGCAATGATTGGTGCAATAGTGCCGAAGATTGCGTGGAAGGCACAGACCCTTCATCTCCCTCATCCATCGAGTCAGATAAACGGTCCCATGTAGCTGCTCCTCCATCCCCTGCTGTATGGTGGCTTGGTTCATGAGGATCCCCAGGGGGTTCACTCCAATCACGCCGTCGTTGCGAAGGTGTGGCCGACTGCCTAGTGTTTTTAAGCGCTTGTTTAGGCGGCATAATGGCGGCGTACTCAGTCTCGTGTTCAAGCCTTATGGCTGGAACGGCGAAACACCCCGACGATCTGGGGGTAAATGCCTTCGCTGACGGTGATAAAGCTGTAGGATTTAGTCTCTGGGAAAGTTCGCCCTCTTCTCTCGGAAGCGTAAGATCTTTTTGCAGTGCCGCGGACTCACACTCACCCGAGGTGGATGACACAGGTAGGCCGCACTCCGTAGACGTCTTCCCCGAGGCTCGACACAGGTAAGAATCCAATGTATTCTTTGGTTTAGCAGGGGTCTGGGAGTTGCTAGGATGTTTAAGCTGCAGTTTTCTCCCCATGTACTGTAATGAAAAAGCCTAAAAGTCTCCCTCTCATAGATCAAGCGGCGGAGCTCAGCGTTCAGGCGGCCATTCCTGCAGACGCCCAGGCCATGCCCCCTAGCTCAAGCGTTTTAAGCCATAATCAGAATGCTGGACATAGCTCCTGCAATAATTGCACTAAGGACAATTAGGACACTGTCTCTTTAAATCTGATAGTTTAGTAATATGCAGTACTGTGATGGCTGATGACCCACTCGATATAGCAGGAATCACTTTGACAAGTTACTGTGGATTACACAGTGGATCGGAACGTGGGTGACACTGAGGGTACCTTGAATCTTGAACAGGTAAGTGTCCTCTCCGTTGCCAAGCGATCCGGTGCCCAGACAAAATGGCGCTTTCTCAATGATGGTCGCTTCAGGCGCGATGTCACTCCGGCTGCCTGTGTTCACCGGTACCGCATATAAATCCCGGCACAAGTACAGCTCCTGATCCGCCGCCGAGCCTGTATAGATGTATCCTTCGGTAGACGGTGAAGCCCAGGAAACGGTCGCGCCGGGCCGAATCTAGGCCGCGGTTGTGCCTCACTACTAGGCCGCAGTAGTAATTCCGGCCAGGGTCGGGTGAGTGACTCAAGAGACGTCTCAAATTGAAGGTGGTCGCGAGTACAGACACAGGATGGTTGAAATGGGGTCTTTAAAGCCCTGAAAGATGGTAGATGGGCTATGATTGTAAAACTCTCAGCAGAGCTGCACTGAGAGACGTCTTCCTCCCTTCACGGCTAGCCACGCCCCCCCAACTAAGAGGTTTTAAGTTCACAAGGAGGTAAGCTGCAATTAGTGATGACTATGCATGGAGTAGGACAGTTTGGGAAAACTGATAGAGCCCTTGCTGTATGCATTGTCCTTAGGCAAGGGCTACACGACGTGTGTCGTGCGACATTTATTGAAATGATCATCTATGGTCTCGCACTGCAGCATTCTGCGACTGCACCACGACAGTCGCAAAAAATCCATCCAAGTTGGATTTTGGTACGACTGTTGCAGTCGCAGCATGTCTCTGTGCGACACCATAGACTATCAGCCATAGACTATCATTACAATAAATGTCGAGAGACTTTGGTCTCATTGCAGTTGTATCCTTTTGTTGTGCGACAAATGTCGCTGTGCAGTCCTAGCCTTATTCTGTGGAAAGCAATGCCGCGTATTATTGCGATGCAGTGACATCACTGCATTATCCCTGTACAGTGACATCATTGTGTGCATTGTACTTGCATATCAACAACGTTATGTGAGGGGTTTTGTTTAATTTCGATGTAAGTAAACATGTATTATCCTTCATTGAGTTAATTATCTCTTTATTGTGACGTAAATATATATATTATGTAATGTCACTGTGTGCATTATCACTGAATTGAGACATCAGTATGTGCATTAGCTTTAGTTATTTTATTTTATTTTTTCCAGAAACACCATTAATGCTTTATTTATAAACAGAGGGGCCTAATGCATTGTGCCTTTCCTCTGTTACTCCGCCTGCAAATGTATGAATAATTAACAACTGGTTAGTACCATTGACCTTGTTAAAGGGGTATTCCCATCTCAGACAATGGGGGCATATCGCCCATGCTCCTATTCCTTTTTATGGGGCAGACGGCAATAGCAGAGCCAGCGCTCAGCTATTTTCGGCAGCCCCATTGAAATGAATGGAGGGCGCATGCGCAGTGCGCCCTCCGTTTATTTCCCAGCTCCGTACTCATTGTAGGTGCGGATCTCAGCGATGGGACCCGCACCTATCAGACAATGAGGGCATATCCTAGAGATATGCCCCCATTTTCTGAGATGGGAAAACCTCTTTAATAGAGTGTTTAGGGACACACCTCCTCGACAGGGAAAATGGTGACGTCCAGTTGTCTGTTTATTCTCAGGCAGAATGACAGACAAGTGGCTTAACCCGTAGAATACCAGCGCCGTACATGTATGGCGCTGGAAAGTGGTCCGAAATCCCGATCAGCTGCAGGGGTCTGGCAGTCACTGATAGCCAGACCCCTGCTGTTTGCGCCGGAATTGGTGAAAAAAAAGATGCCGCACATTAACCCTTGCACTGCCATGGTCATCGCTGACTGCGGTATCCTGCCGGGTGGCCATCGGGTCCCCACGCTGCTGTGACGGGATCCAGTGGCTGGAAAGGCAGCCCGATGCCTTCCTTAGGCATCGTGGCTACCTTCCGTGACAGCCTGTGAGATCCAGCCCCCTGAATCTCACAGGTAGGAAGCACATAGCCAATGCATTACAATACAGAAGAATGATAAAGGGGATCAGACCCCCAAAAGTTGAAGTCCCAGAGTGGGACAAAAAATAAAGTGAAAAAATAAAAATAAAGTTTTACCCCCAAAAAAAATGAAGTTTCAAGTAAAAAAAAATGTAAAGTGTCCTTTTCCTAAAGAAAGTAAAAAAAAAATGTAAAAAAACGGAGGAAAAAAGATATATTAGGTATCGCCGTGTCCGTATCGACCGGCTCTATAAAAATATCACATGACCTAACCCCTCAGGTGAACACTGTAAAAAAAAAAAAAAAACTGTGCTGAAAAAATAACATTTTTGTCACCTTACATCACTAAAAGTGCAACACCAAGCGATCAAAAAGGCGCATACCCCCCAAAATAGTACCAATCTAACCGTCACCTCATCCTGCAAAAAATTAGCCCCTTCCTAAGACAATAACACAAAAAATAAAAAAAACTATGGCTCTCAGACTATGGAGACACTAAGGCTTCGTTCTCATCATCGTTCAGCCTTTCCGTTCTCCTGCTCCGTTTAGGAGCAGGAGAACGGAAAGGACGGATAAGACACATAACTGACGCCAAACGGAGCCCTTAGGCCCCCTAGACTATAATGGGGTCTGTTATGTTTCCGCTCAGATGATTTTGAAGCGGAGACAAAAGTTATGCATGCAGGACTTTTGTCTCTGCTTCAAAATCATCTTCTGAGCGGAAACATAACGGACCCCATTATAGTCTAGGGGGCCTAAGGGCTCAGTTTGGCGTCAGTTATGTGCCTTATCTGTCCTTTCCGTTCTCCTGCTCCTAAACGGAGCAGGAGAACGGAAAGGCTGAACGGTGATGTGAACGAAGCTTTAAACATGATTTTTAATTTTTTTTTTGTTTCAAAAATTATATTTTTGTGCAAAACTTAAATAAATAATAACAAGTATACATATTGGGTATTGCCTCTTCCGTAACGACCTAACCCCTCAGGTGAACACCGTAAAAAATATAAATTAAAAGTGTGTCAAAAAAGCAATTTTTTGTCACCTTACATCACAAAAAGTGTAATACCAAGTGATCAAAAAGTCATATGCACCCTAAAATAGTACCAATCAAACCGTCATCTTATTCCGAAAAAAATTAGCCCCTACATAAGCCCCTCCAAAAACCATATGGCGTTCCTTTCCTTCTGCGCCCTGCCATGTGGCAGGCGCAGCACTAAGAAATGCCTTTTGCACTGTGGCATTAGAAGAATTTTGATATCTCTGACCTTTTAGTCTAACCAGACTGGTGGAACTGCAAGTAAACACACATATAACTGATTCAGTATACAGTTCTAATCACTACATTAACAGTAGGAACATTATATAACTGTTTTAAATACCTATTTTGGCCTCTCTGCTTCCATAAAACACAGCTCTTAGTGGAGTGAATGTCTGTTCAGCTTCTCTCCTCTGGTGTAATGATTCTAGCAGCTCCTGCTAGGGGAATTTCCCACGCAATCTGTGTGTGAGGCTGGCTGTAATTGGTCAAAACTCTTGCTGTGTGTGTGGTTGGCTGTGATTGGTCAAGACTCCTGCCCAGAAACAAAAGTTTTAGGGTCCATTCACACGTCCGCAAATGGGTACGCATCCGTTCCGCAATATTGGGAACAGGTGCGGACCCAATCATTCTCAATAGGGCAGGAATGGATGCAGAGTACCCACTATGTGCTCTCCGCATCCGCATTTCCGGAGCGCGGCCCCGAACTTCCGGACCGCGGCTCCGCAAAAAAAATAGAACATGTCCTATTCTTGTCCGCAATTGCGGACAAGAATAGGCAGTTCTATGGGGGTGCCGGCCAGGTGTATTGCGGATCCGCAATACAATACGGACGTGTGAATGGACCCTAACTTTATGCTTTCTGTTGTTTCTGCTGTGTCATTGAGCTTACCTCACATCATGTAGTGAATCTTAAAGGCATATTATCTTTTCTGCTTCTGTGAACACAATATATAACAGTTATATGACATCCAAAACATGAAGTCACTGTAAATAACTCTGCTTTTGTCTTTAACACACAAACATAGGAACTGTATTAAGGTTATTGGCAGGTCTAGCTGTATAAACATATAAGCTATATTAGCAACCTAGGACAGGTCTTAGCTGGCCAGCTACATGCCGCGTGCCCGTACCGCAGTTTACGAACACATATGGGGTGTTTCTGTAAACTACAGAATCAGAGTAATAAATATTGAGGTTTTTTTTTGGCTGTTAACCCTTGCTTTGTTACTGGGGAAAAAAATGGATTAAAATGGAAAATCTGCCAAAAAAGTGAATTTCTGAAATTTCATCTACATTTTTCTTTAATTCTTGTGGAGCACTTAAAGGGTTACTAAAGTTTGTAAAATCAGTTTTGAATACCTTAAGGGGTGTTTTTTCCAAAATGGGGTCATTTTTGGGTGGTTTCTATTATGTAAGCCTCACAAAGTGACTTCAGACCTGAACTGGTCCTTAAAAAGTGGGTTTTGGAAATTTTCTGAAAAATGTCAAGATTTGCTTCTAAACTTCTAAGGCCTCTTTCACACGGGTGTCGCGTGTTAGGGCCGTATAGGATGCGGGTGCGTTGTGGGAAAATCGTGCGAGTAGGTACGCAATTGCAGTCAGTTTTGACTGCGATTGCTTTCCGATGTTAAGTTTTTATCGTGCGGGTACAATGCGTTTTGCACACGCGTGATAAAAAACTGACTGTGGTACCCAGACCTGAACCCAAACTTCTTCACTGAAGTTCGGATTTGGGTTAGGTATTCCTTATAACATGCTTATAAGGAAAAATAAAAGCATTCTTAATACAGAATGCTTAGTAAACTGTAGATTGAGGTGTTAAAAATAAAATTAACTTACCTGTTCCAATTGATCGCGCAGCCGGCATCCTCTTCTTGCTTCTTCTTTAAGGACCTGCAAAAGGAGCTTTGGTGAAGTAATCGCACTCAACATGGTTATAAGGGAAAATAATAGCATTCTTAATACAGAATGCATAGTACAATAGGGCTGGAGGGGTTAAAAAAAATAAATATTATTTAACTCACCTTAATCCACTTGTTCGCGCAGCCCGGCTTCTCTTCTGTCTTCTTTCTTCAGGACCTGGGTAAACGACCTGTGGTGACGTCACTGTGCTCATCACATGGTCCATCACATGATCTTTTACCAAGGTGATGGATCATGTGACGGGCCATGTGATGAGCGCAGTGACGTCATCACAGGTCCTTTACCCAGGTCCTGAAGAAAGAAGACAGAAGAGAAGCCGGGCTGCGCGAACAAGTGGATTAAGGTGAGTTAAAAAATTATTATTATTATTTTTAACCCTTCCAGCCCTATTGTACTATGCATTCTGTATTTAGAATGCTATTATTTAACCTTATAACCATGTTATAAGGGAAAATAATAATGATTGGGTCTCCATCCCGATCGTCTCCTAGCAACAGTGCGTGAAAATCGCACCGCATCCGCACTTCTACGCAGTCCCATTCACTTCTATGGGGCCTGCGTTGCGTGAAAAACGCACAAAATAGAGCTTGCTGCGATTTTCACGAAACGCACAAGTGATGCGTGAAAATCACCGCTCATGTGCACAGCCCCATAGAAATGAATGGGTCCGGATTCAGTGCGGGTGCAATGCATTCAACTCACACATTGCACTCGCGCGGAAAACTCGCCCGCGTGAAAGGGGCCATAGTCCCTGACTTAAGCCTCATGCAGACGTCAGTGTTTCACGGACGTGTGCTGTACGTGTTCTCCACGGACAGCACATGTTCCTATTCATTTTAATGTGTGTATTCACACATCAGTGTTTCAGCACGGTCCGTGCATCCGTTTTTTTTAACCACGGATGCATGCTCTATTTTGTTTGTGTTCACGGATCCATCACGCCCATTATAGTCTATGGGTCCGTGATGCCATCCGTGTTGCATCCGTGTTTCACGGATCATTAACAAGAGATTCTTTGAAAATTATTTTTCATCTGTTGAGTGTTAGTGAAACACAGATGCAACACGGACAGCAAAAAACGGACCCAATACGGAGAAAACACTAATTGAACACGGTCTGTGTTACCACTGTTCCAAAACTGACAATTATAGAGATCACAGCCAGGCAGGGAACTATGGTGGTCATTTATGAGTAGATAGATGCCATTTTTGCCTTCAGTCGCAAAGGTGATTTGCAGCTGAATCTGTGACTTCTTCCCTTTCCACGCCACATACGCCAGTTCTAAAAAAAAAAGGGGGGGGGGGGAGAGGGCAGGCCAGCAGGCGCGTCTAATTGATCATTTTCTAAGCCAGTTTGTGGCATAGAAAATGATCTAAATCTATGGCAGCAAGGGAGCTGGTCTAGATTTAAGGCTCTTAGGCGCCGGCAGTGGATGCGCCTAAAGTTATGTAGAGGCCGGCACCTCTACATAATTTAGACACATGAAGTCCCAGCGCAGGGGGTATAGGTTTAGAGGTTGTTTATGCATGAGGCCTTAGGGCCCTTTTACATGGGCTGTTGATCAAAAACAAACAGCACTCGTTTGTGTGATCGTATCTTACATGCAGTAGCACAATTGTTTGTTGGCAGCACATTGCTCAGTGTATGTGCTGCTGACAATAGGCAAACTGAATGAGGGACGAACGATGGGCAATCCGCCTACTTGTATATCGTTGATCAGCTCACGGTCAGGGATGAAATTGCCCCATGTAAAAGGATCCTAAGGCCTCATTCAGATGGCCGCGGTGTTTTGCGGATCCACAAAACACAGATACCAGCCGCGTGCGTTCCGCAATTTGTGGACCGCACATGGCCGCAACCATAATAGAAAATGCCTATTCTTGTCTGCGATTTCGGACAAGAATAGGACATGCTCTATCCTTTCCGTGGAACGGAACCACGGATGCGGACAGCACACGGTGTGCTGTCTGCTTCTTTTGCGGAACGGGTGTGTACCCATTTGAACGGCCGTCTGAATGAGCCCTTTAGCTTGTAAGCATTTCTGGGATACCATGAGTGCTAAAGAGAATAGTGTGGGCACAATGTAGAACAATTACCCATAGCAAATCTAGTTATTTAAAAGGATGCCATTAAAAGTATGGGGGATGTAGAGAATTAGAAATTTGATTGTAGTGTAAAATAAGCATTTGTCTAGGAGGTGAAGTTTATGGAGTTAAAGAACACCTGAAATTAAGTACATTTGTAGTAAAAATGCAATAAAAAAATGTTATTTGCGGAGATTAGTGTCATTGATGTCGCTTCCTAATTTTTCTAATATGCCCCAAATCCTGCATCTACCTTCTCCTATATGTTTCTTCAATTGGCCGTAGCACAAGGAAGTATTTGTGCAGAACACTGCTGAGGGGGACACAAGATGCTGGATGTATTTGAAAAATTAGGGGGCATTACTACTGACACCAATTTTTTTTTATGCATTTATATAGCGAATTCACTTAGTTTCACCTGTTCTTTTACTCTGAATATAATATTTTCCAGAGTTAACCCCTAAAACACAAGCATTTATTTTGCACTATGAGACTATATGGGTAGTAAATGAAATCCATTCGTTCATCGTCAGTCTGTGAAGCTCAATATGGCTTCTGTCTGCCATGTTTTCATAATCTTTTGTCATCCAAATGCTCCAATTAACTGCTATGCATAAACATGGATCCCTGCCTTTGTATCGCCAACCACGCACTCAGTGCACATTAACCTTTGGGAGCAGGCAAAATAATGAGTTACTGCTCTTTGGCAGAAATCAGATTTCCTTCACATATGTCGGCTTGGCCAAGCTAGTGTGCATATTCTGAATACAGCAATGAGCATGTCTAATGCTTGTGGTCCTCTGACACATTAACATGCGGTAGGGATCACAGCCCTGCTTTGTACTTGAAACATGCAGATAACTTACCAGGTAATAGTTTACAAGCACCATCTTCCTTTAAGATCCATTTATAAGTAAACTGTGATACTATAAATGTGCACTGTATGACCTCTGTCTTCTATAACCCTATTCCAAGAGTCACAGGTCTCCATTTTACTATAGACAACTATTACTTAAAGGGGTTGCCCAGCCTTTTTTAAGTGATCCTATGGATAGGCTATCACTAGCTTATTGGCAGAGGTCCAGTTTACTGTTCAGTGTGGCTCCATCACCGGAAGACGGCGCCGGAGCTACAGAGCACCGTCAACATTGTAGTGGAAGGAGCCACTACATTGCCGTCAATGGGAGCAGTGCTGCAGTGATGAGCTCTGTCCACTACAGTATTGACGGTGCTCTGACTTCCAGCAATGAAGCTACAGCTGATCGGCAGGGATGCAGGGTGACAGACCCCCCGCCAATCAGCAAGTGATGGCCTATTGTAGGGCTGTAAATAAGGCTGGACAACCCCTTTAAAGGGAAATGTGTCATCAGAAGTGGATTATATCAATTTATTATTAAAACTTATTTTTCAACTTTATTACTTTTACAAATTTTATTTTTTTTCAACTTTAATTTTCACTTTTTTCAAAATAAAGGAAAAAATTTGGTATAAAGGAGCCAGGATAGAAAATAAAGAGAAGTAGGGGAGTAGGATTAGGGAATCAATCTCAGCAGTCATCTCATTAACACAGGCAGGATTACAATGACGCCTCTGTATAGACAACTCACAATAGTTAATGGTCACTGCTTGTCTACTCCCCCTCTCTGCACAATTATTTCTGCGCATCACCTTGGCAAACACGAGAGCAAAAGGCAATGCACCTACAAAAGTGCACTGGATGCCTGTGAATATGACATAAAGAGGAGTGGGATAATATCATGTTTTGTAGTTTTGACTGGAATCAGGATTATTTACCCGAAATTGTCCATATAAATGGAAGAAAACAGCAATTATATGTATGTACACAGTATTAAGAGTGAGTTCAATGGCATTACCTAAATTCGTTTTGATGCTTCTGATTTTGTCTCACTTCAACAATGTCAGATAGGTGTGGATCCTATCTCTGGGACCCGCACCCATCTCCAGAGCAGAGTGGCCAAAGTGAAGGAGAAGGCACCAGCAGCTGACCTCCATTCATTTATATGGGATTGTCGAAAAAGTGGTGCCTTCGGCTTTTTTTTTTTTTCTTTTAAACACCCGTATAAACGAATGGAGAGCGCGTAGCGCAAGCGCGGCCACCACTCCATTCCCTTCTGTAGAACTGCCAGAAATAGCCGAGCACTAGCTCAGCTATTTCCAGCACTCCCATAGAAATGAATGTACGCCGGCTGCGCATGCGAAGTGCACTCATGTTCACTTTGGGTGCTTTGTTCTAGAGATACGCTCCCAATGTTTGAGGTGAGACAACCAATTTAAGGATCATGATGTAGACCGTAATGAAGCAGGGGGAGTACACAGAAAAAAGGGTAGCATCCAAGAGTCCTGCTGCTGGTCTTGGTTCCTTCCATCCGCATCCTGGCATGACCTCATGGACAGAAGACATTGTTTTACTGCAGCACAGGCCAGGATTTATTGCAGTACTTCTCGATTTGTCAGGGATGAGATTGTGTTGTTTCTTATCCATGCCAGAGAGATCCTGGCTGGTTCTAAAATCATTTCATCCACATAATGACACAAAGAAGGCAATGTCCATCACTTCACCTCCCAGCTGGACGGTGCAGACTGACCTTTTTGGAGCCATCATGGGCCACAGTTGAGTCAGCAAATTGACTATAGTCAGAGAAAACGCTGTGCGTCCTGACAAAGGGCGGAGTGAACGAAGCATGTCCGTCACTCAGCAGTATCAACAAATTAAAGACTTGTCTCTGATGATTGCCCTCTTTACTAAGATTTCTTTCTTGTGTTTTTTGTTCTTTTTATTTTCACAGACAATTAGTTCACATAGAGAACGAGATTGGAATTGAAGTCTACGCTGAATCTCTGAATAAAACACTACCTTGGAATCGGGGTACGAATCAGAAAGTGGATGTTAAATGCTTTGAGTGATGTAATTTATTACCAGGGGGAGCTGGGGAAGCATGCAGAGAGCAATGAATGAGGTGGATGTATCTTATGTAAGCGACACACAATGTGTGCTTTATCTGACATGGACCATGCCTTAAGAAATCTATCTGGCTATTACAGAGACACATTTAGAACAGACGGCACAGCACAGTGTGTGTAAATTAAAGTTACTCAGATTTGTGCATGGGGAGTCTCGGAATGAAATGCGATGAGGTAGTCTGCTAGTATTTTATTTTTTAACTGGGCATGAGCAATATATCGGCTCTACCAGCCTTACGATGCACAGAAAAAGGATGTTTCTTAAATTTTCACATTATTATTATTATTATTATGCCATTAATTCCACGTATGAAAAGGGTTGCACATACATAATAAAAAATTGCAATGAGCATGAACAAGACAAGTTACAAACTGGTATAGAAGGAGAGAGGACCCTGCCGCGAGAGCATACGATGTATGACGGATGGGGGTACATCATTCATACATGAAAGTCAAATTCATAGGGTCCATTTCTGGCTAGGAGAGGTCAGTATTTTCCTCCGATTTCCTATAACGTTCTTCTATCATATTTCTGCAGTCCTGCACATGGCTTTAGAGGAGATCCACGCTGGTGTATTTATCATCCTAATGTAATATTGCTGCTAGAGCAACATCTTCTGTATTAAACATCAGCATTATTTATGACATGAGATATTCCACATGACGATGATACGCTTGTATTCTCTGTGACTATATACAGTATCTCACTTTGGTAAAATAAATAAAATAGAGAGAGTGCAATGCAGTGATATATGGTATTAGTCCGGTATCGCACCAATGTCAAGGCTTCCATTTTTGACAGAGTTGTGACAGCCATGTTGGTTGCCTGCCAGTGAATCTTGATAGACCCAACCGGTTAACTTATAATGAGGTTTCTCTTGATTCCATCTGTGGTTTAAAGGGCATCTGTCAGCAGATTTGTATCTATACAAATTGGCTGACCTCTTACATGTGTGTTTGGCAGCTGATGGCATCTGTGTTGGACCCATGTTCATATGTGCCCTCATTGCTGGAAAAAAAATGAAGTTTTAATATATGCACATGAGCCTCTAAGAGCAACAAGGGCGTTGCCGTTACACCTAGAGGCTCTGCTCTCTCTGCAATTGCACCCTCTGCACTTTGATTAACAGAGCCAGGCATGATCACTTTACACTGCCTGGCCCTGTCAATCAAAGTGCAGAGTGTGCGGCAGTTGCAGAGAAAGCAAAGCCTCTTGGTGTAATGCCAACGCCCCCGTTGCTCCTTGAGGCTCATTTGCATATATAAAAACTTCCATTATTTTCAGCAATGCGGGCACTTATGAACATCAGACCAACACAGATGCCTTCAGCTGCCAAGCGCACATGCCACAGGTCAGCCATTGTCATAGGTACAAATTGTTCAGTTCTTGCTTTTAAAAAAAAATGCCAGGATCCATGAAGCTGAAACTCCGACCGCAAGTGTGAACATTGCCTTACTGACTTCTTTTACATGCTTTCAGAGGTGCAAATGAAATAAAAAGAAATTCTAGTCTTTAATGTAATTGCTTCAACCCTCCTGTAAAATCTTTATGAAGTATTTTCTGGCATCGAATTGGGCTTATTAAATTAAATATATTTTTCCAATCTTCTACTGAGAAATTGCTGCGTATATTTCTTATTATTGACTGTCCTTGAGACAGTCCCCTGCTGTTTCCTCCTCATTCAGTAAGAGTCTTAGACATGGAGGAAGAAATCGAAGCTATGTTATGAATGTTTAGCTTTGAAGAACCACAGAGAAGAAAGGGCTGGAGACATGAATGACCATTTAGAGAAGGTTTGGTAGATGGAAGTAGAGTGCAGAAGGTGTCCCATGTTCAGAACAGAAATCCAATCGGCCACAGGTCTCCCAGCACCTGCCTGCTGAGTTTATGTCCTGAGGGTGTTCCTGTGTATTCTGTTTTCAGTGTAGTGGAGAAATCCTGCCAATATCCTCTTACGAGGAATAATCATGTTGTGTCTGCTGACGCCATGCACGTATCATGAACCATACAGTTGTAGTTTGAAGTCAGAATAACCTTGCACTTCAGAAATGCAGTTTTCATAAGCGTTATGTCATTTGGCAAACACAGTATATTGACTTTCTCCCACTTTCAGCCAGAAAAGGGAAGGGTGTGTTATCCACAGCAGCCATGTCGGTGACTACATCCTGTTCGTGCATTGACAACCTTTCATTTTTAAGACTAGCTTTTCAACATCTGCACTTTATACTTGACATTTTCTGCAGTAACATTTACATTTCACATACGCTGCTGGCTTGCCTTTTTTTAAATTCAGGATGGCAACCACACAATACTGTATTCAGCATCATCTGCCTATAGCAGTCTTGTGTAATACATTAATGTGTTTTTTAATTCACAGTATTAAACCCTCTTTAGAGCTGTTGACTAAAGGGGCAGAGTTACTGATACAATTGCCGCTTGTAGTAAAGTGGCATTGATCAGTGGCAGGTACACACTGCCATTCTTTAATAGTGTGTATACCTTGACTGCATTGGGCCTTGTTGGGGCATATAGTGCATGGTGCACTGCTTCTCCTGGCTGATAAATCTGTTCAGTATGCCAACATAAGTAAGGTTACGTTCACAAGACCGTGTGATGGCCGTTTTATTGATTTTTTTTATTGCTGTCACACGACCGTGTAGTCTATGGCGTTTTTTTTTTTATGGCCTGTGAATAGTAAAAAAAAATAGGGCATGTCCTATTTTGTCTGTTTTGACAGACCAACAGCCCTCATACAATTAAAAGGGACCATTTTTAACAGACCGTTTTGCTGTTTTTATTATTTGCTGTTTTTACTATCTTGGTATTCACCCTTTAACCCCTATACAAGGATCTAGATTTCGCTTCAGGGAAGCCGCCAGGCATCTTCCTCCAGGAGTAGTCTATGTGTGGTCAACAGATGATTCACGAGGGTGAGAGACACTGGCGCAAGGCACCGAGGGTTCAGCAGAATTATAGTCCAGGATAGGCTGAGGTCCGGGTTTGGCGGAGTATGTGCAATACGGCAATGAATCCAAGGTCAGGGCAAGAAGTATAGAGGCAATTTGGTAACAGGCACGGATCATGTCAGGCACCAAAGGGTCAATATGGGTAAACAAGCAAAAGTCAGTAGATGACTGACAACAGGAAAAAGCACACCTTTGCAGGAAGGAACCTATTGCTCAGGCCCCCTTCCAATGACGAAGGTGCCTAAAATACCCTAGGTTAGCCAGCCATGGACTGGAAAAAATTTAGGGTGTGCACTAACCCTACGGGCAGAGGAGGAGAGGCCTTTCTTGCTAAGATAATCCGTCTGCATTAAGGCTCAAGCGGACCTAGTGGCCAGGCCCAGCCAGAGGATAGCAATGGGAGGGTGGGTCCAGCCCACTGGGCAACTTCAGCGGCAGCTCACAGCCACTACTGTAACACAACCCATGCACTTTACTCTTTTTTTTTTCCATGCTGACGTACACACTTTTCAGACATTCTGGTAGTGCAGTGTTTATGCATGTCCAGTTTATACATGTAGTGCAGTCTTTATTACAAGCTGCTCATCTACTGAGCATGGAAGAAGAAACACCACAAATCACCTCCTTATTTGCCAGACTAGAACTATCAGGCACCATCAAACCTAAATTCCCTGTTGAAGCATTTTTTTTAAAACCAAGTATTGTTAAAATACAAATAAATCTGTATAAAGATTGTGTGTATTATACTATGTGTATTGTCCTGTATTTTATTTTTTTTATTTTTAAATGAAAGGCTCTTCCAATGCATCTACTTAAATTACACCTATACTGAGGTTACATCTTGTAATCTTTTTCCTGGTGGAGATCCATATAGTAACATTTATGTGCTGATGCTTTGTTTTTGCTGATTATATCTCCCTTATAAAAATAATTTCTCCAATGCTGCATAATACACATTTACAAGCCCTAACACTCATTACCGAGCCGCTTATTGAAATATAAGATGGACTGAGATGTTTTTTTGATTTTTTTTAAGAACATTTACAGCCTACACTAAAGGATTTCTGTGTGGATATACTCTAGAGGGGTTGTCCCATGAGAAACATTCTACATTTTTCAAAACAGCACCTAGATCAGAATACTTTTGTAATTGCATGTACCGGTACTTAAAAATTTAGTATAGCTACTGAGTTATTCAATAAAATGTATCTGTATAGCGCCACCTGGTGTTTGTTCTTTTCTATATTTCTCTGTACACCACCCTGAGGAGGATGCACATGCTCAGCTCCATCCTTCAGCTGCCACCAGTCCTATCTTTTGTTCGAAGCTATGACCAGTTGCAAGGAGAGAGCTTTAGCAGAAAGGACTCGCCCCCTTAGCTGTGGGTACATTTTCAGATAAAACAGACATTACACAGTAACAGACTTATAAGCAATTCAAGCAAAATAATATAATTCAAAAAATAGTATTTTTCTTATTTGTCTATTATTTTACATTGTTTACAGTGCATTCGAAACGTCTTCAGACCCTTTCACACTTTTCACATTTTGTTATGTTGTGTCCTTCTGCTAAAAATAGAATTAAAAAATCTATTTTTTCCCATTATTCTGCACTCAGTACCCCATAATGAGAACGTGAAAACAGAGGGTTAGGCTACTGTCACTAGCGTTGTTAGAATCCGTCAGGCAGTTCCGTTGCTGGAACTGCCTGCCAGATTCGGCAAACAGTATGCAAACTGATATCCTTTTTTCCCGGATCCATTAGACGGATCCGTCTCATCCGGAATAACGGATCCAGTATTAACATTTTTTCAAAGATCAAAAGCGAAAGCAGCTCCTCCTATATCCTGGCCCATGCGCAGACTGGAAAACGGGATCCGGCGGCGCAGCAATTTCCGGAACACTTGGTACTGGATCCGGCATTAATACATCTCTACGAAAATGAATGCCGCATCCAGCAATTGTGGTATTGTTCCAGGATTTTGGCCGGACAAAATTCCGCAGCAAGCTGCGTTATTTTGTCCTGTCAAATACCGTACAAGGGACGGAACGGAAGAAATCATGATGCATACTGAACGGATTGCTTTCCATTCAGAATGCATTAGGACAAACTGATGCGTTTTTTTTCCGGTATTGAGACCCTTTACCGGATTTCAGTACCGGAAAAGAATACCGCTAGTGTGAAAGTACCCTTAGAAATCTTTACTAATTTATTGAAAGAAAAAAATTCAATATTGCATTGATTAAAATATTCTGACCCTCAGCATTTATTTGAAGTACCTTTTGGTAGCGATTACAGCCTCCAGTCTTCTTGGGTACAATACCACAAGGTTTGCACACCTAGATTTGGGGATTTTCTGCCATTCTTCTCTGCAGATCCTCACAAGCTCTTTCAGGTTGAATAGGGACCGTCAGTGGATGGACATTTTCCGATCTCTCCAGAGATGTTCGATTGTCATTCAAGTCAGGGCTCTGGCTGGGCCACTCAAGGACATTCACGGAGTTGTCTGCAAACCCTGTGCTGGCTTAGTTATGTGCTTAGGGTCCTTGTCTTTTTGGAAGGTGAACCTTCAGCCCAGTCTGAGGTCCTGTGAATCATGATTTCATTAAGAATATCTCTGTACTTTGCTCCATTCAGCTTTCCCTCAACCCTGACCAGTCTCCCTGCCCTAGCTGCTGAAAAACACTCCCATAACATGATGCTGCCACCACCATGCTTCAGTATAGGGATGGTATTGGGCCGGTTATGAGCATTGCCTGGATTCCTCCAGACATGACACTTAGAATTAAGGCTCAAAAGTTCAGTCTTTGTTTCATCAGACCAGAGAATCTATTTTAGGTGCTTTTTTGCAATCTCTAGGTGTGCTTTCATGTGTCTTTTAATAAGGAGAGGCTTCTTTTTGGCCACTCTCCCTAAACCCAGGTTAGTGGAGTGCTTCAGTGTTTGGTTCACCTTCTGGAAGTTTCTCCCATCTGCACACAGGATTTTTGGAGCCCAGCCAGATTTACCATTGGATTCTTGGTCACCTCTCTTACCAAGACCCCTCTCTTCCCCGATTACTTAGTTTGATGGAGTGGCCAGCTCTAGGAAGAATCCTGGTTGTTCCAAACTTCTTCCCAAAGTGCTCTTGGGAACTTTCAGTGCAGCAGAAATTATTTGTACCCTTATCCAGAGCTGTGCCTCCATACAATCCTGTCTCTGAGCTATGCAGGCAGTTCTTTCCTCATCATGGCTTGGTATTTGCTCTGATATGCAGTCAGCTGTGAGACCTTATATGACAGGGCTGTGTCTTTACAAATTATGTCCAATTCAACTGAATTCACCACAGGTGGACTCCAAACATCTCAAAGATGATCAAGAGAAATGGGATGCCCCCAGAGCTAAAGTTCAATTGTCAGATCTTAATACTTTGTTCATGCAAAATATAACTTTTTCCTTTTTTAATTAATTTGCAAAAATTTCTAAATTTCTGTTCTCACTTTCCCATTATGGGGTATTGAGTTCAGGGGGAAAATGTTGTTTTTTTATTTTAGCACAAGGCCCAACATAACAAAATGTGAAAAAAGTGAAAGGGTCTGAATACTTTAAGAATGCACTATATATCTTTGTGTAGCTTTGAAGACTGAGTGTAGTTTTAACTAAGGATTTATGCATATACAGTCAGGTCCATAAATATTGGGACATCGACACAATTCTAACATTTTTGGCTCTATACACCACCACAATGGATTTGAAATGAAACGAACAAGATGTGCTTTAACTGCAGATTGTCAGCTTTAATTTGAGGGTATTTACATCCAAATCAGGTGAACGGTGTAGGAATTACAGCAGTTTGCATATGTGCCTCCCACTTGTTAAGGGACCAAAAGTTATTCCCTCATTATCCCAATTACAATGAGCAGATAAAAGGTCCAGAGTTCATTTCAAGTGTGCTATTTGCATTTGGAATCTGTTGCTGTCAACTCTCAAGATGAGATCCAAAGAGCTGTCACTGTGATTGAAGCAAGCCATCATTAGGCTGAAAAAAACAAAACAAACCAATTAGAGAGATAGCAAAAACATGAGGCGTGGCCAAAACAACTGTTTGGAACATTCTTAAAAAGAAGGAACGCACTGGTGAGCTCAGCAACACCAAAAGACCCAGGAGACCACTGAAAACAACTGTGGTGGATGACCAAAGAATTCTTTCCCTGGTGAAGAAAACACCCTTCACAACAGTTGGCCAGATCAAGAACACTCTCCAGGAGGTAGGTGTATGTGTGTCAAAGTCATCAATCAAGAGAAGACTTCACCAGAGTGAATACAGAGGGTTCACCACAAGATGTAAACCATTGGTGGGCCTCAAAATCAGGAAAGCCAGATTAGAGTTTGCCAAACGACATCTAAAAAAGCCTTCACAGTTCTGGAACAACATCCTATGGACAGATGAGACCAAGATCAACTTGTACCAGAGTGATGGGAAGAGAAGAGTATGGAGAAGGAAAGGAACTGCTCATGATCCTAAGCATACCACCTCATCAGTCAAGCATGGTGGTGGTAGTATCATGGCGTTGGCATGTATGGCTGCCAATGGAACTGGTTCTCTTGTATTTATTGATGATGTGACTGCTGACAAAAGCAGCAGGATGAATTCTGAAGTGTTTCGAGCAATATTATCTACTCATATTCAGCCAAATGCTTCAGAACTCATTGGACGGTGCTTCACAGTGCATATGGACAATGACCCAAAGCATACTGCAAAAGCAACCAAAGCGTTTTTTAAGGGAAAGAAGTGGAATGTTATGCAATGGCCAAGTCAATCCCCTGACCTGAATGCGATTGAGCATGCATTTCACTTGCAGAAGACAAAACTGAAGGGAAAATGCCCCAAGAACAAGTAGGAACTGAAGACAGTTGCAGTAGAGGCCTGGCAGAGCATCACCAGGGATGAAACCCAGCGTCTGCTGATGTCTATGCGTTCCAGACTTCAGGCTGTAATTGACTGCAAAGGATTTGCAACCAAGTATTAAAAAGTGAAAGTTTGATTTATGATTATTATTCTGTCCTATTACTTTTGGTTCCTTAACAAGTGGGAGGCACATATGCAAACTGTTGTAATTCCTACACCGTTCACCTGATTTGGATGTAAATACCCTCAAATTAAAGCTGACAGTCTGCAGTTAAAGCATATCTTGTTCATTTCATTTCAAATCCATTGTGGTGGTGTATAGAACAAAAAAAATGTAGAATTGTGTTGTCCCAATATTTATGGACCTGACTGTATCTCTATGTACCAGATTTCTTGTTGGGTTTTTTTCTTTACTTAATCAGTTTGATTTTTAGATTTTTGATTTTGCTCATAACTACCAATTTATTCACTTTTCAGGTAACATTTTATATTAGGACTTATTAAAAGGCGCTTTCTGGTTTTTTTTTTTTAAGGGGAGAAGGGCTGTTTAAAATACAAAGAAAAAACTTTAGTTACCTTTCATATGTCCTGTTGTTCCAGAGCTGCCATCAGCAGTCACATAAGGTTCATGCAAATGTGACCACTAAGGCCAGTTTTGGCTGCAGAGGTCACATGAAGAATGGATGGCATGTGACTGCTGCAGGCCCAACAGAGAGAAGTTTTTTTACAATCCGCTGCTCTCTCCCCATTTTTAAAACAAGTTCTGAAAACCCTCTAATTATTTTTTTTATGTGTACGCTATCTCATACATTGAAACAATTGTCTTTTCTTATATTTCTTTATAGGAGAAGATGATTTAGCAAGAGAGGTATGTTTTTAGATTTTTCACGATATTTTGCATTATATGTTTCTATATTTTTAATATCTTGCATTAATTTCAGATATAACTATAATACTCTACAAAAAAAATTAACTAAGATATTTTATTTAGTATTATAATTAACTTATGTTAAAATATGTTATTATGAAGCTATTCTTTTTTATTTATTATTTGGTGATAGTATATTTTCAGAATATTTTTGAAAGATTTCTTATTTGATGACTATTCAAATATTTAAGGAGCTATAGCAAAATACAGAAGGGTGGTCAAAAATAATTTCTATCCTACGGATCATATATATATATGATATACAGTACAGACCAAAAGTTTGGACACACCTCATTCAAAGAGTTTTCTTTATTTTCATGACTATGAAGGCATCAAAACTATGAATTAACACATGTGGAATTATATACATAACAAACAAGTGTAAAACAACTGGAAATATGTCATATTCTAGGTTCTCCAAAGTAGCCACCTTTTGCTTTGATTACTGATTTGCACACTCTTGGCATTCTCTTGATGAGCTTCAAGAGGTAGTCCCCTGAAATGGTCTTCCAACAGTCTTGAAGGAGTTCCCAGATATGCTTAGCACTTGTTGGCCCTTTTGCCTTCACTCTGCGGTCCAGCTCACCCCAAACCATCTCGATTGGGTTTAGGTCCGGTGACTGTGGAGGCCAGGCCATCTGGCGCAGCACCCCATCACTCTCCTTCATGGTCAAATAGCCCTTACTTTCAAAGTTTTCCCAATTTTTCGGCTGACTGACTGACCTTCATTTCTTAAAGTAATGATGGCCACTCGTTTTTCTTTACTTAGCTGCTTTTTTCTTGCCATAATACAAATTCTAACAGTCTATTCAGTAGGACTATCAGCTGTGTATCCACATGACTTCTCCTCAACGCAACTGATGGTCCCAACCCCATTTATAAGGCAAGAAATCCCACTTATTAAACCTGACAGGGCACACCTGTGAAGTGAAAACCATTTCAGGGGACTACCTCTTGAAGCTCATCAAGAGAATGCCAAGGGTGTGCAAAGCAGTAATCAAAGCAAAAGGTGGCTACTTTGAAGAACCTAGAATAGGACATATTTTCAGTTGTTTCACACTTGTTTGTTATGTATATAATTCCACATGTGTTAATTCATAGTTTTGATGCCTTCATAGTCATGAAAATAAAGAAAACTCTTTGAATGAGAAGGTGTGTCCAAACTTTTGGTCTGTACTGTATATATATATATATATATATATATATATTAGTTGATATTTTATCCAAAATACACAAGCTCACAACCAGGGCCGGCCTTTGGGGTGTGCGAGCTGTGCGGCCGCACAGGGCGCCATGGCAACAGGGGCGGCCGACACAGCTCGCAGTCGGTCTCTTACAGCAGGCCGGCCTGAGATTGTGTGAGGCGAGCCTAGCGAGCTGAGCTGCTGCAGCTGCCAGGTCAGGTTCCGGAGCGTGGAGGAGGAGCTTAGGGGCGCAGGCGCAGCGTCCAAGTGCTGCGCCTTCACAGTGAGCCACAGAAGGATCCGCTCAATGTGTGAGGGCGGAGGCGGCCGGTGCTCTGCAGACAGGGAGGGAGCAAAAGACGTCAAATAGTGAGTACCTGTTCTTATTGGGTTTTTTTGTTGTTTTTTTACAAAATATCTTTTATTAAATGGGGGCAGGGTCTAATTAATTGGGGCAGGGGACTGGATAAGGGTGACACACACTGGGTATGATTAAAGGGCTTCTGTCACCCCACTAAACTCTTTTTTTTTTTGTGTAGGAGGAGGGGGCGTTTTTTTACGGCTGCTACCAGCAAGTAGCCGCCCTACTTGCTGGTAGACAGGTAATTAGCATATTATAAAAGTACGTTTTTTGACATATCTACCGAACGAAAATGATTAATAACATAATGTATATATATATCGCAGGATAGGGATTATAAGTACACAAAAAAAATATGAGTTTAGTGGGGTGACAGAAGCCCTTTAAGGGGGCAGGGGACTGGATAAGAGTGACAGACACTGGGTATGATTAAGGGGGCAGGGGACTGGGCAAAGGTGACAGGGTATGATTAAGGGGGGCAGGAGACTGGCTATGGGTGACACTGGGTATGATTGTACTTGTTTGCACTTGCACTTAAATTATCTGTAATTTAAGAAAACTGTTTGTTACAAAGATTGTTTTCCTCTTTGTGTATGTTTAGGTGAACCAGGGGGCCACAAGATTAGATTGCACAGGGCGCCTGAACACCTAAGGCCAGCCCTGCTCACAACCCATCCTGTAGCCAGGAGAAGGGAGATATTTTTATGCTGTAGTTGGCCATGCTTCACTGAGCATGTCATACTTTCACTTATGATTATGCAGCCCCCGTTCTTCAGTAATGTCCCCCAAGATTTCTGACACCACATATCAGTCTGAAGTGACTAGCCACAGAGGTGTGGCTACTCACTTCTCTTTTTTTGCTAGTTTCTCCCCACTATGATGATCTCCGTCCAGACTGGGACTGGCCCCGCGGGGAACAGGGGAATCCACCACTTGGCCCCTGAGCAATTTGGGTCCCTAGTCCCCTACCCCCTGCTCAAGTGGCACATAGCACAGTATGCTGACATAAAGATAGGCTGGCTAAGATGCTATAAAGTACATTGGCTATGTCCATATAAAAAAATAGTTAGTGTGGGAAGATTGTAAATGCATGTAGCTTTACAGTGGGCCCCTGAATGCATTTTACTGGTGGGCCCTGGGAACCCCAGTCCAAAACTATCTCTGTTACACAGTCTCTTTGCGAGACCACACTGTACCATAGCTTCTGATGGGCCGCCGCAGAGAAGAGCCTTCTTTGCAGTGGCTGGGCTCTTTTCTGCAGTGGTGTCTTAGTCTAGAGGGAGACGCTGGCTTGTCGGAAGCTGTGGTACAGCGTGGTCTCACAAGATCACACTGCATTAGGAGGCTGTGCGATGGAGAACGTCATAGCAGGGAGAAACCTCCCCTAGCCACACCTCTGTCACTTCAGATTGACATGTTGTGCCAAAAATCTAGGGGGACATTATTGCAGAACATTGGGGGGGGGGGGGGAAGCATTCATGAGTGAAAGTATGCCATGCTTAGGGAAGCATGACCAACTAGAATTTCTAAATATCTCACTTTTTTGGATTGCTGACAGGTCCTGTTTAAGGGTCCTCATTGTCTTACGAGGACCTACACTAAATTAAAAGCAATTCACTGAAAAGGACCTAAATCCCTCTTGGGATTTTTGTCGTCCTTTTATAATGAATTGAATATAGATGACACCTGTATATTCTATAACACAACATATTGACATTATTACATTTCATTTATAAGTTGGAGTACATGTAAATATGGAGTCCATAAAAGTCTCATTAATGTAGATAAAGATTTTCTTGGTAATGATGACTTAAACATCTTCATACTGTAAATTCATACTATAAAATTATTTGTGATAATGAAAAAAAATATGTATAAGTTAATGTTACTTAAAGTTAGTGTTAAAGTGCTTCTGTCACCCCCCCCCCCCCCCCCCCCCCCCCAAAACTAATTTTTCATTTTTGGCCATATTAAAATCCTTATTGTCCGACTATTCCCTATATAGGGCTCTTACCTTGGTCTGTGGCTTCGTTTCATTAAAAATCGAGCTTTTAAAACATGCAAATTACTTCACTACCAGCAAGTAGGGCGTCTACTTGCTGGTAGCCGCCGCATCCTCCTTTTAAAAAAAACGCCCCCTCCTCCAGTTGATTGACAGGGCCAGCGAGCGCTCTCCTCCTCCGGCTGGCCCTGTCAGCATTTCAAATCCTGCGCTTGCGCCCTACATGTCTTCATTCGACGCAGGCGCTCTGAGAGAAGGACGCTCGCTTCCTCAGCACTCCCTCAGTGCGCCTGCGCCGATGACATCACCTCTAAACCCGAAAGAGAAGACGTCACCGGCGCAGGCGCACTGAGGAAGCGAGCGTCCTTCTCTCAGAGCGCCTGCTCCGAATGAAGACACGTAAGGCGCAGGCGCAGGATTTGAAATGCTGACAGGGCCAGCCGGAGGAGGAGAGCGCTCGCTGGCCCTGTCAATCAACTGGAGGAGGGGGCGTTTTTTTAAAAGGAGGATGCGGCGGCTACCAGCAAGTAGACGCCCTACTTTCTGGTAGTGAAGTAATTTGCATATTTTAAAAGCTCGATTTTTTATGAAACGAAGCCACAGAACAAGGTAAGAGCCCTATATAGGGAATAGTCGTACAAAAAGGATTTTAATATGCCCAAAAATGAAAAAGTTTTGGGGGTGACAGAAGCCCTTTAAAGTAAAATCACTTGACCAGTTCTACCAAGAGATTACATAAGTAGCATTCCAGTAGGGATGCATGGAATTTCATAATGCAGGCCTTATCAGCATTAGGGCTCATGCACACAAACGTATTCATTCTGTGTCCGTTCCGATTTTTTGCGGACCGTATGCGAAACCATTCATTTCAATTGGTCTGCAAAAAAAATGGAAGTTACTCCATAGAACTTGTCCTATTATTTTCCACATTACGTACAAAGATAGGACTGTTCTATAAGGGGCCAGCTGTTCAGTTCCCCAAAATACGGAATGCACATGGACGTCATCAGTATTTTTTGCGGATCCTTTTTTTGCGGACCCTAAAATACACACGGTCGTGTGTATGAGCCCTTAACTGCCTATTCTGCCATGCAGGAAATTTGTAATCCTTCTAGCTGACCAAGATTTTATTGAAATCTTGCATTTCATGTATTTATTACCGCATTGTTCACCTGAGTGACCTAAATGTACCATTTCCCTTCTTCAGGACCCTGGCGGCTGCGGCTCCCTGAAAGTGGTGCATTTTGGTTTGGTGTGATTGGAGAAGACTACAAAGAAAGATCGTAACTCTGCAAGTGAAATTCCCCTAGATCATCATTTGTCATTTTCAATAACCATTCCTCTACATGTATTTTGTATTAATTATGTGTATTCGATACATTTTGTACTTAATTTTTTAAAATTATTTAAATATATAAATTTGCCACATCATCTGTTGACTGTTTATTAAATTTCATTTTATATCATTCTTTTTTTGTTGTTGTTTTTTTCTTCTAATATAAAAAAGAGATTTTAAATGCAATGGTCCCGTTACAAGGGATTCTAAGCTTTTATTCATGTTGTTTCATCCATAGCTACAGCGACACATACACTGTACAGTGCAAATAAAGATGTTACCAGCTGAACATACAAGGTGGCACATAAGGCTTTTTCATGTGATATTTTCCCTTTATAGTGGTGTTTTCTGCATTGCATGTGACTGTATGAAGTGGAAATCTTGATGTCATTAACATGTAACTGTGCTGAAAGGAAAAAAAAAAAAAAGCCTCCATCACCCCGATAAGATATTTTGCATTTCCTGCAAATTATATCTCTGTTCTAGCAATCCACCCTTGTAATGCAGATTTGACTTCCACTTAAGTCAGTGAAAGGCATTCTATTGAGATACTAAGAGATAACATCTTCCTTTAGAATACCTCCATGAAAGAGCAGTCGTTTGCAGGCAGAAGCATTTTCCTAAGAAAGCTCTCAATTTTCCTAATCTAGAACTATAATCTTGCTCCAATAACCATTATTTTTCTTTTAAGAAACATATAAAGTCCTTTTATCCAGCATTCCAATTTGATCATACTTCTGCTTCCCAAAAGAAATTATGCATAAGTGTTAGATTTTCCCTGCCATTATACAATTCTGTGAAATGAATGAAATAGCACTTTTTTTTTTTCCGCTGTGATATCGCTTTCATTTGTACGCAGACATGCGGCTGATAAATGTCTTTTTTATTGGCACATGCGAATCTACTTGGAAAGCCTGTGTCCTGTAAAATAATTTACCAGCCTCTATTTGTTAAGGAAGACTGAGTAGAATAAAGGTGTTTTGTACAGTAACTCGCGGGACTCTCATTGCTCATTAAAATATGTTCTATTTTGTGCAGATGAAATCATAGACTAACTGTAAGATTTAATTATTTATAGCACGAACAATAAGTTGGCTGGCGACGGGGCAGAGCCAGGTATAATCTATCAGTTAGTTCGCTTACAATAAATGTCAGGGAGGCGAGGGGAGCGCTCCTAAAATGATCTAGTGGAATTGTGTGCAAGTATTTTGTGTGAACGTCTGTATTAAAGAGTACTTACAGCGTAATCGCTCGACTTATGTTGCTTCTTATAAGCTTATAAACATTAGGATTATGCAGCAGACATCGCTTCTGAAAAAAATGGAAAACAGATGGTTGTTATATTTACTTGTCTCTTTGTTAGATTAAAAAAAAAAAAATGATGATTTTATATATAAAATTTATATTAGATCCAGCTTCAATTTATAATTTTAAATCTAAAAGTCTGTCAAAATGGCCAATTTCGGCCATATTTGAGAATGGAAGACTGACAAAGCTACATGTATATGGCATGATCAGCCAAATTCAGCCTTTGTGCTAAAGGACCAGGGAGTCCATTTTTTTAAAACCTGACTTCCTGATTGGACGTATTGCTGGTTTTATCGTTTGTAATAATGAACCTCCGGACGATGCCATCAGTCTTTGTTTCATGCATGTTTTGTTTTTGTTTTTCCTTCTTTTTTCTACTGTACCGTTCACATCTTTCTTAAGGATGGACCCGTACAGTCTGTTCTACCGACTTGTCATGGGGGCTAATCTGAAATCTGGGAACTCACCGAATGTCTTGAATGAGCAAGTGCCAGGGCTTGTTTAATTTTCTATTGAAATATGTGAAAGATCCCAAATTCTTTTGATTATGTGGTCTTAACACATTTGTATATTTTGCATAACCCTTTAAAGGAGTTGACCACTTTAGACAGTAATTTTTCGGGTAACCATTGCTCTAGCTAAGAATCCTGTTTCCTTGACATAAGGTTTAAAAAGGTGTTTTGCACATATCTTCGGCACCTGCCAAGTGAATGGGAGATGAACGATCCGTAATCAGACTGTGTAAAAGACACCTTAAACGAGCGCTGGTCGACTTCCATGTCGTCGTTTGGCATCGGCCAAAGAGGACCATGAGAATGGGAATGTCCTAACTAGCATTTAGGTTACATGGAATATAAAATAGCAAATTATCATGTGTGTTTGGGGACAAATCAAATGGTGCCGTAGAATTCCTTAAAATTCTGCCATATGTCATCTCTCCAGTGCTGTTCTGAAATCTAGCCATGCTTATGTCAGTAACAAGTAAGAGTCTGTGTAAGGGATTAGTATGACACCAGGCTGTGATCTGTAATCCCTCGCTATTATATTATAATCTATTTACCCTGCATGTTAAGAGGCTTTTGGTTTGGAAAAAAAAACACAAACACATCATTTTGAGGGAAATTTGTTACATCATTAACTGCAGCTACCACCTAATGTTGGATTCATATTTTATCAATGTTATATTTTTTTTCTTTTCTAATTGTCCAAATGTTTAGTGGGTGGACATCTGGAGTATACACTGTGCACACTGGAACTAAACCTCGCTTTGGGCCCCTCTCACTGCTCTCTAGCGGAAAAAAAACCTTCCAGCATCTCAAAACAGGGAAATGAAGCATAAGTGCATGCTACCACGGCTGCAATGCAAACGCAAACACACTACATGCAACAGCACATGCAAAAGGGTACATGGAAACATGGATAAATCTGAATTACATAGTGACTCTCTTTAGAGAGCTACTTAGAACAGTGTTTCCCAACCAGTGTGCCTCCAGCTGTTGCAAAACTACAACTCCCAGCATGCCCGCACAGCCAAAGGCTCTCCGGGCATGCTGGAAGTTGTAGTTTTGCAACAGCTGGAGGCACACTGGTTGGGAAACACTGACTTAGAAGGACCTTTCCCAGGAGATGGAACAGAATCACACAGTGATGAATGATTGCTCCTTACATACAATTTCAGAGTGTGGATGAAATAAGTGTACTTCGTCTGGCTTCATTATGCAATGTATGGGGAGCTGCGTGGTATTTTTATGGCTCTACAGTAGTATTACTATTGGGAAGAGGAGATTCAAACATAATGCATCAAGACAGTTGGTTAGGGGGAGAGGCATACTCCATCACAGTTTTATAAGAATTGTGGTGTTTTCAATGTCCTTAATCCTTTGTTGCACTCTGTGATTAGAAAGTTTTTGGAAGAGCAACTGAACTTTGCCACTTGGGTACCCCCCTCTGTGCTGCCACCCTACCTGGTTTTTTAAAATGGCGGTCCTGCGCCCCATTATGGCCCCCGCATATTTTCCGCTTAGTATGCTAATACTGAGCATCGGAGCAATGGGGAGGAGAGACAGTCTTTCTCTGTGGACGTCTCCTTCTCCCCTGGCTGTAGTGCTGGGAGAACAGCCTACCCTGTAGGTGCAGATATTTATCTCCCTTACTACAAACCAATGAAAGGTCCTCTTTAAGCTGACATTTTAGCACAATAACAATCTAAAATCCATACAAAATTAGCTTCAGGAACACTAAATAATTATTTTGAAGGTATACTGAAGAGGGCAATCTAAAAGTAAGGATCAAAAATGTCAAGAAACTGGAAAGTTCAGCATGGAGAAGTCCAAAGCCCTCAACAAGTGTCATCCAACCTTCTTAGGCATTAAATAATGCGGTAAAGTGCTGATATTCTTGTCAAGGGAGGTTTCACCAATTAATAATAGGGATGGTAGCATTTTGGAACCTATGGGGCAAATTTACTACAAATTTACAACAGTCTTGGTAAAAGCACTGTTGCTCAAGGTGAGCAAAATGTAATAAGGAGAACATGGCTCTTAATATATTTGCTGCATCTGTTCAACAGAATCTACTGCAGCTACGGGCTGGTGTAGATTTCTGTTATAATTAACACCAGTTTTCTGGTGGAAAATATGTTAAATGTGTGGGGCCAAGATGGCCCGGTCTCTTTCCACTAAGCCCCACTCATTTAGTTTAAAAGTGCTGTGAGCATCAGGAAAATCTCAAAATTTTGCACAATAAATTGTCACTTTTGTACACCAGAAAACTGGCATAGAGCTTTAGTACGTGTCCCATTGTTTTATTTTATTTTTATTTTTTCAAATAGAAACTATGGTATACACCGTACCTCTTTGTACACAGGTGTAATATTACTGTTTGATTTATTTAGTACATTGCTTTAAGTTCATTTTTAGGAAGGGTGCCAGTAATTTTGGAGTTGACTAAAATACATTTTGACAGTAACTAGTAATTAAAACTTGAAGTTCTCCCTTTGTTCACTAAACAAGGACAGTGACATAGTCCGCTGTCTACTAATTAGGTCATCCAGTGACAGATATCCTCATATTGTATACAGATACATCAAGCTGTGGATACATTCCAAATATTCTCTGACATATTAGGAAAGCTGCTACTTTCACACTTGCGTTTTTGCTGGATCCGGCAGGGCTCAGCAAAAACCCTTCCGTTACTGATAATACAGCCGTCTGCATCCGTTATTAAATGAATCCAGTTGTATTATCTTTAACATTGCCAAGACGGATCCGTCATGAACTCCATTGAAAGTCAATGGGGGACGGATCCATTTTCTATTGTGTCAGAGAAAACTGATCCGTCCCCATTGATTTGCATTGTGCGTCATGCCGGATCCGTCTTGCTCCGCATCCCATGATGGAAAGAAAACCGCACTTCAAAGTGACAATAAAGTACAGGGAGTGCAGAATTATTAGGCAAGTTGTATTTTTGAGGATTAATTTTATTATTGAACAACAACCATGTTCTCAATGAACCCAAAAAACTCATTAATATCAAAGCTGAATATTTTTGGAAGTAGTTTTTAGTTTGTTTTTAGTTTTAGCTATTTTAGGGGGATATCTGTGTGTGCAGGTGACTATTACTGTGCATAATTATTAGGCAACTTAACAAAAAACAAATATATACCCATTTCAATTATTTATTTTTACCAGTGAAACCAATATAACATCTCAACATTCACAAATATACATTTCTGACATTCAAAAACAAAACAAAAACAAATCAGTGACCAATATAGCCACCTTTCTTTGCAAGGACACTCAAAAGCCTGCCATCCATGGATTCTGTCAGTGTTTTGATCTGTTCACCATCAACATTGCGTGCAGCAGCAACCACAGCCTCCCAGACACTGTTCAGAGAGGTGTACTGTTTTCCTTCCTTGTAAATCTCACATTTGATGATGGACCACAGGTTCTCAATGGGGTTCAGATCAGGTGAACAAGGAGGCCATGTCATTAGATTTTCTTCTTTTATACCCTTTCTTGCCAGCCACGCTGTGGAGTACTTGGACGCGTGTGATGGAGCATTGTCCTGCATGAAAATCATGTTTTTCTTGAAGGATGCAGACTTCTTCCTGTACCACTGCTTGAAGAAGGTGTCTTCCAGAAACTGGCAGTAGGACTAGGAGTTGAGCTTGACTCCATCCTCAACCCGAAAAGGCCCCACAAGCTCATCTTTGATGATACCAGCCCAAACCAGTACTCCACCTCCACCTTGCTGGCGTCTGAGTCGAACTGGAGCTCTCTGCCCTTTACCAATCCAGCCACGGGCCCATCCATCTGGCCCATCAAGACTCACTGTCATTTCATCAGTCCATAAAACCTTAGAAAAATCAGTCTTGAGATATTTCTTGGCCCAGTCTTGACGTTTCAGCTTGTGTGTCTTGTTCAGTGGTGGTCGTCTTTCAGCCTTTCTTACCTTGGCCATGTCTCTGAGTATTGCACACCTTGTGCTTTTGGGCACTCCAGTGATGTTGCAGCTCTGAAATATGGCCAAACTGGTGGCAAGTGGCATCTTGGCAGCTGCACGCTTGACTTTTCTCAGTTCATGGGCAGTTATTTTGCGCCTTGGTTTTTCCACACGCTTCTTGCGACCCTGTTGACTATTTTGAATGAAACGCTTGATTGTTCGATGATCACGCTTCAGAAGCTTTGCAATTTTAAGAGTGCTGCATCCCTCTGCAAGATATCTCACTATTTTTGACTTTTCTGAGCCTGTCAAGTCCTTCTTTTGACCCATTTTGCCAAAGGAAAGGAAGTTGCCTAATAATTATGCACACCTAATATAGGGTGTTGATGTCATTAGACCACACCACTTCTCATTACAGAGATGCACATCACCTAATATGCTTAATTGGTAGTAGGCTTTCGAGCCTATACAGCTTGGAGTAAGACAACATGCATAAAGAGGATGATGTGGTCAAAATACTCATTTGCCTAATAATTCTGCACGCAGTGTACTTTTATTCAAATCTAGGTAGCATCATAGCATAGGGTCAATGTGATGTGGTGATAGTAAAGGTAACTGCATGTAAAATGTTACAAACACATCAGACATAGAGATCAGCTAGATGATGCTAAATAATTAATATGTCTTATTAGCTGGACGTCTTTACCTGTGGTGGGCTATTCCTACAAGTGAAGAAGTGCCCACTTGCCACAAGATTGACAGGGCTCGACGTTTAGCTCAGGCCTAACAATTTCCTGCCTGTGTCGCTACATCTCTGGTTAGGGGGCACCTGTGCAATCACTGAAGCAGAGCCTCTGCCCTTGCTCTGCTTATTGGAGCTACGGCGCAAGCAGGAAAATGTCAGGGCCAGGCCAAATGTCCAATCCTGTTAATCTTGAGGCAGGTGTAGTAACTAGGAAAAAGAGACTAGTACATGCAAAAGTAGTACTTTGTTTGCGTCTCTACTTTTGCGTGTACTACTCTCTTTTTTCTGGTTACTATTACTTTATTACCTGCATGACAGCACCCATTTGTTACATATATTTTATAATATTGGCAGTGCCCATCCTACACTAATAAGTTCCCTCTTGAGGCAGGTGGGAACTTATTCATCTGCAGGGACAGCCCCCCCACAGGTAAAAAAGTCCAGCTAATGAGACAAAACGGTTTGTTAGAATCAATTAGCTTATGTCTGTTCAGACTGCATTCTTCAGTGGTTCTGATGTAAGGAAACATGGATGGTATTCATAATGTTAAAATGTAGAATGCAAGAAATTGACTCCCTGATGAAAATGGAAAGTCTTCAGACCCTTTCACTTTATTCACACTTTATGTTGCGGCCCTGTGCTGACACTGCAATTTCAAGCTTTCCCCCCGTCAATATGTGCTCAATACCCCATAATGACAGAGTGAAAACCATTTGCCATATTTTCTAATTTATTGAAATAGAAAAACTAAAATCTTGCATTGACATGACTATTCAGACCCTTTGCTGAGTACTTAGTTGAAGCACCTTTGGCAGCGATTACAGCCTCCAATCCTTTTTGATATGATGCCACGAGTTTTGCACACTTGAATTTGGGGATTTACCGCAATTCTTCTAGAATCTAGAAATAGATCCTATCAAACTCTGTCAGGTTGGATGGGACCGTGGGTCGACAGCCATTTTCATTTTTTTTTTTTTTTTAGATACATTTGATTGGCTCAGTCAGGGCCCTTTACATGGGACAATGTACAAGCAGATTGTCGCTAGCGGAAGAGACCAATGCATTTACTTGCAGCGAGTTCCTCCAGAGTATGGGGAGGAGCAGTCACTAATGCCATCTCTCTTCACCATACTGACTAGTTGTTTCCCGGCAGCAGATTGTGTTTACACAGCACGATCTGCCACCGGGAAACAGGATTATTTTTGTACTGCACAATCTATCCAATTAAAACGCTCATTCATTGGTTAATCAGCGGTGCATTTACATCGCCCGATCATCGTTAACAAGCGTTACTATGAACGCTCGCTAATGATAATCTGTTCAATTCTCGTCTGATGTAAAGAGCCCTTAAGCGACTCTTGTTCTGTCTTGGCTGTGTGCTTAGGGTGACTGTCTGGTTGGAAGGAGCAACCTTCGAGCCAGTCTGAGGTCTAAAGCATTCTGGATCAGGTTTTCAACAAGAATATCTCTGTACTTTGCTCCATTCAGCTTTTCCTTAACCGAGACAAGTCTCCCTGCCCCAGCTGCTGAAAAACACCCTCACAGCATGTGATGCTGCCACCACCATGCTTCAGTATAGGGATGGTGTTGTCCAGTTTTTTTCGTTTAGAAAAGGGCGTTTGTGCGTAAGTCCATGTAAAATTTTAGTTTTTCCTTTTTAAAACATTTGCAAACATTTTTAAAATTCTGTTTTCGCATTCTAATTATGGGGTATTGAATGCAAATTGATGGGAGAAAACTTTGTTTTAGCACAAGGATGCAACATAACAAAATGTGAAAAAAATTTAAGGGTCTGAAGACTTTGTGAATGCACTGAAATCAAAAGGGTCTCCTCCCCTGCAATCATGTCACCTGGTTTCCCAGTGACCCAATCCGAGACAGGAGGAGCAATGTACTGTCAGCCCTTAAGACCTATGAGGGCCCCCGGGCTGTCCCGAAGTGAGCCTGCTGTTAGGGCACGCTAGTGTTGCCCTAACAGCAGCCTGTGTAATACTGACTCGGATTATAGTATATTACCATACAAAACTATGCTAATACATTGAATGAGCTATGTAAGACCTGCCAATATGGAATTGGGGGTGTTATTTAAGATCGAATAACATGGAAGATCCTAAGGCCCTTGAAAAAGCGTGGGGAAACCTTGGCTGAACCTATTGTGCAGTACTTCACGATCTTGGATCTTCTCTGGTTTGCCTCTGAGAGGGATTACAGGAGGAGGAAACCAGGAGAGAGAGAGGCAATGCAGCAGCTTGCAGTGATTGTCTGTGTGCTCGTGTGGAGAGGAGGAACTTGGTCTTCTGCTTTGGATTTCTGGTTTGGGATATCGGCAGCACAAATCTCAATATCTGAACAGGTTTCAACCATTGTAACTTTAGTCCATAAATCTAACGAAAATTGTGTAAATGATTCCAGAGGCCCAGAATGTCATACCAAAATAAGAGAAAATTAAGATTTATAAAAATTACAGTTTTGAATAGATGCTGGAAGATGCAAATTACTTTCTACCATGAGGACAGGAGCAGATTCCTGTATAGCACCCAGTGTGCCAGAAAATAAAATGGAGTCGCCCTCACCTGACAACCAACGAAGTAGCTTATCCTGCCACAGAGGGCAGTACAGAGCATGTAGTACCGCTCTGCACTGTAAAGAGGCGCTACTCCACATTTAGATGCATAACACATTATGAAGCTGGTGTAAAGACCTTCGCTGGTACTTAACTCCACATAGATTAAGCAGAATGTATCCAGGGGTATCCGCAAGTTGTTGGAGAGCATGCGGACAAACAAGAACCTTACTGCATACTTTGTGGAGTTGTCCCAAATTGGGGGCATATTGGTAGGAAATATTGGAGTTAATATCAGAAATATGTGCTACCAAAATAACACCAGCCCCGTCCTTGGCACTGCTATTCTTAGGCATACACCAATTTGAGATACCAGTAAGACCATTCCTAGGCCATATGCTCCTTAGCGCTAAATCGGTAATTACACGTCATTGGAAAAAGTCGTATCCCCCACCGATAGACGAAGTATACTGCACCCTAAACACGACATGCCGGTATGAAAAAATGTCTCCAAATACAATGATCAATAGGGAAAGGGTGAAGCATATTTGATTTGCACCTTGACATTTTGTATCAGACACCTATAAAACATTCCAAAACAATGAACAAAATAGGATTTGAGGGAATCAGGGTTATAGTTAGTTTGTTCCTGTTTATTGGACAGTTCACCTTACGCTGATATATGTAGGGGTGCCAGGTTTGGCAGCATCTATGCGGATACCCTGGTACCCAAGCACAGAGAAAGATAAATATATAATAGAATGTTACTCTTTACCCATTGATGAAGACATGGGTTGTTGTTGATGCAAAATACAATGTGCGCGTCTATATACGTGGCTGTGCCCACGAGAATATGTTTATCTTTTATGTACTGATAACTCAATAAAAAGATTGAAATATAAAGAGGCGCTACTAGATAACCAGTACAAGTGTTTTACCAGAGAAATGGCCATGTAGATAGGTTTATCTGAGTTTGAGACATTTTATGTTAAGTCTAGTTTCAACTTACGATGTCCCAGGAAAGACCATTGTATCCTAAAGCCATTGTAACTTGAGGAACCACAATATGTATATGTGTGTGTGTGTATATATATATATATAGATAGATAGATATGTGTAGATAAAGAGACAGCAGCACTAGTCAATGGGAAACGGGTGTAATCCCTCCAGGCTGTAGGTTATTCAGCCCATATAAATCCAATATTATAGAATGAGGCAGCACTCCAAATCAGTGAAAATGGTGGACCGTTTATTCACCCCACTTGCAACGTTACAGCCCAACACAACGAGGCCTTTCTCAAGCGTAAGAAAAAGTAGTAGAAGGAGTGTATATCTCACCCAAGTTCCTCAGCTGGATGAGATAGTGGAAATACAGAAAGATGCATTTGCTTCAGCAGAGCTGGAGCTTTCTTTAAGTTTAGATGGGCTGGATTTCTATGGACTGCGAGATAGGTTTGGTAGTGGGATTTCCCAGTCCACACACCTCCATTACAGATTTTTCCCCTAGCCTGAGGTGAGGCCTGTAGGGATCATCACTGGGGAAATAAAGTGCCAGTCTTGGGGGAATGAAGCCTGGAGAGCTGACCTGTGTGGCTAGAGCTTAGTGACTGGCTGACCATGAGGCTTAGTGAAGCCTGATCTTCCCTGGTGTGAACAGGTCTCTATAAGCGAGACAGGAACCACCTGTGTATTAGGTAGAGCCCAGACTGGCAGGTATTTATTTTGTTTTATGTTATGTTATGCTGGTGCTATAACTTTACCTCTCTCAGTGACGCTATAATGTGGAGACTACTTTGTTATGCTGAAGTGACCAAATGAAGCACAGTTTGGACTTTGAAACCGCTGTCTCCGTGAAAATCTGTCATTGCCAACCCTACTGTGAGTACAGATCCCTACTACATATATATATATATATATATATATATATCCTTGAACAAGGCAAAAAATATTAACATTTCACCTACATAAAATAAGGCCTCAGACAGCCATGTCAGGGAAGAAATAACATTTTTGGCCACAGAAGTGCAAAAATTAAAAAAAAAAGTCGCTAGTCAGGTTGAGGACACAGTCTATTTTGTCCTTTAGGATGCAGCCCATTCTTCATGTGTCAGTTTGTGTGGTAATAACTTTAGAGTCCTTTGTCTTTTCATAGCATATTGTACTTTATGTTAGTGATAAATTTTAGGAAATAAGTAGTCAATATTTTTTTTTATGTATTAGAAAACAATCTAACATTTAATGAAAATGTACAAATTAGCAATTTTAAAAATTTAATTTGTCTGCTTTTAAAAATGTCATACTTACCAAATTTGTTAATAATTAACATTTACCTTGTGTCCCCTTTATGTTGGCAACATTTACAAACTTTTATTTTTGGTACACAGTAGAAGGTTTAGAAGTTTAGCAGCAATTTTTAAAATGTTCAAGAAAAAATTTAAAACCTAGTTTTGGGGATCAATTCAGTTCAGATATGTCTTTGAGGGGGCCTATATATTAAAACCCCACATAAATCCCTCCATTACAAAAAAAAAAACACCCTTAAACTATTCACAACAACATCTAGGAAGTCTGACAGACATATTTCTCTGATCAACTGCAGCTCATCTGACCTAAACTTAAAGTATCATTACTGCGGGCAGGGGGGGAGGGTATGGGATTTACTGTGCAAAAAACAAATAACTTTTTTTCATTGGGTTGATACGATTAATTCATTTTTTTTAAAACAAAAATCATTTTCTTTTTACTTTTGTGGGGACTTTTTTTTCGTGGGACGAGCTGTAGTTTTTACTCGTAGCATTTGGAGTACATATAATTTTTGGATTGCATTTTATACCCTTTTTAGGAGGTGAGGTGGCCAAAAACAGTAATTCTGGTACTGTGTTCAAATTTTTTTTTTAAGATGCTACCCATGCAGGATTAGTGTGTTCATGTTATTTGTCAGGTCAATATAGATGCAGCAATACCAATTATGTGTAGTTTATTTATTATTATAATTTTTTTCTCCAATAATAAAAGACTGGATAAGGGAAAGGGTGTAAATAAAAAAAAATAATTAACTTATTTTTAAAAACCAGTCAGTATTAGGCTATGTTCACATCATGCTTTCCCACATTTAACATATACGTTGGGGGGAATAAAGGATGCAAAAGTGTAGTAAACTATGCTTTTCCATCCTGCAGAGTCCAGCAAAAACTATATGCAATAAACTGATAAAAAAAAATTTTTTACAATGGTACGGTAACAGATGCCACTGTATGGCATCCATCTGAGGTACCCATTTAACATATATGTCATGTATATGTTAAACGTGGGACAAAAACGTGATATGAAAGCCTTGGCAGGGTCTTATCAGCCCTTGTTAGGCCCATATGGCTGCCATGGCCACAATCAGGACCCTATGATCAAGTCAAAGGGTGTCTGATTGGTTCCAAAGGAAGCCCCCTCTTTCTGTATACCACATAGATACCACAGTTGCTAATGACTGCAGCATCTAAGGGATTAAACATTCATAATTGCAATTATCTCCAATTAAGTGTTGCAGTGGAGTATCAGCTTTTCATTACAGATGATACTCACTACTAATTGTGCCAGCTCAGCTGGAGAGTTAAAGCGAACCTTTCACCTGGATTTCACTTAATAAACTATCAAAAGTACCTTATAGATCATCCTCATTGTGTTAGCACACGGTCTTGTCCCGTTTTTCTGCCTTTCATATGCATGGAAAAATCGCTTTATAAAGTACTCTTCTCCAGCTCCACAAGTCACGGTAGAAGTCAAGGGGGTAGCCCTTCCCTCACTCCAGGCTGTAACTCCCCTGCCCTAACCCCGCCTCTATGCAGTCTAATTGACACCCGGCTCAGTCGCCGGGACCGCGCTTGTACAGGCGGCGCATGCGCCATCGGACTTAAGCACGATCCTGTAACTGAATCGCGCATGCGCCGTCCCCGATGCCTGCCTGTCTTCTCTTCCTCACCCGCGATTCAGTTACAGGATCGCGCTTGAGTCCGACGGCGCATGCGCCGCCTGTACAAGCGCGGTCCCGGCGACTTAGCCGGGTGTCAATTAGACTGCATAGAGACGGGGTTAGGGCAGGGGAGTTACAGCCTGGAGTGAGGGAAGGGCTACCCCCTTGACTTCTACCGTGACTTGTGGAGCTGGAGAAGAGTACTTTATAAAGCGATTTTTCCATGCATATAAAAGGCAGAAAAGCGGGACAAGATCGTGTGCTAACACAATGAGGATGATCTATAAGGTACTTTTGATAGTTTATTAAGTGAAATCCAGGTGAAAGGTTCGCTTTAAGTTTATTTGCTTATTTTAAATGTCTGATCTGAGGTCTGATTGGGGCTGATCTGAGGCTAATGGAGAGTGGGGAGGGTCTGATGGGGGTCTGAACTGAGGCTGGGGAGGGTCTAATGAGTGTTTGACCTGAGGCTGGGCGTCTGAACTGAGGGTGGGGGTCTGATGGGAGTCTGATCTGAGGCTGATGTAGGCTGAGGGGTCTGATAGGAGGCTGATGGAGGTGGGGGTGCAGATCTGAGGCTGAGAAAGGGACAGTTGCAAAGAAATAGGCAGGGACTTTGGTAGGGAGAGTAAAAGCTGGGTGAACCTCTCTCTGGACCCCCCTGGGATGAGCTTGGCAGCCATTAATGCCAAATAAAGAACTAAATATGTAACATTCTGAACTTAAAAATTAGACTGCTATGTGTGCTCAAAATGGTGCCTGTACTATATGTAATATATATAGTACAGGCGCCATTTTGTCCTGAAGAAATACAGCGCTCTAGATTTTTTTTTTATTGAAGCGCAATTTCTGTAACTTACCCCTAAGTCAGTTATATGTTTGACCAAATACAGCAATCAAATTTTTAAGTTGAGAATTTTGTATGGTCCACGAATGATGTTACAAATATCCAAATGGCCCTTGGCAGCAAAAAGGTTCCCCACCCCTGCTCTAGAGGAAAGATTTCACTACCAAAATAGACGAGGATTCTTTACTGTAAGAGCAGTAAGTCTATAGTGCTCAATGCCAAAAAGATGCTGTGATGGTTGATTTATTGAACAGATTAAAGATCAAACTGGATGCAATTTTTTTAAGTAATATCACAAGTTATGGGTAGAAGATTTCTGGAAAATCTTTAGGATTTAAGAGTGTATTAGACACCCTGATGCTTCAAGCGATTGTCGGGAGGGAAGCGTTCCCTCAATGGCAGTCACCAGATAGCTAGCAGAGGACATCGCTGCTATTACATGCAGCGACGTCCTCCACAGCATGGGGAGAAGAGATTGCTATGCCATTACACGTCCCCATGCAGGACAGCTGTGTGATCATGCTAAAAGATGTGAATTGCCCGATAAACGAGAGTTTGGGTGTTCATCGGGCAACCGGAGGCGGTATAAGACTGCCAGATGATCGCTAACGAGTGTTCATAGGAATGCTCTTTAGCGATTATCGGGCGGTAATCTGCCCGTCTAATATACCTTTTATTCTGAGTCAGTTTTTCCCCTTATCTGGAGTAATTACCTCATATGTGTTATTTGCCTTTCCCTGGATCAACACAGTAGGATTATTAGTTGTTCTTGATGGACCTGTGTCTTTTTTCATCCTTATCAACTATGTAATGCCTCCTAAAAATAAAAGTTCAAGATGTATTTTGCAAGAAACAACTTAGGAGGACTTTTTCAATGCATTTAAACTTACATTTAATCCTGCAACTGACATCAAAGCAAATAGTTACAGGCAAAAACAAGTCCTGAAATGCTGTTTTTATGTTAATGCTTCCTCACAAAAAAAAATGCAATGAAAAATGGCTAAATAGTCATATGGACCTCAAAATTGTAGCCTTCATACAGCTCCGTTGTTGGAAAAATAAAAAATGTTTTGGCTTTTAGAAAACTTTCTCCATGCAGTACAACTAGCATCAGATTCTCAGCTTGCTTCCTACAAAAAACTGTTAATAGACTAAAATATTCTATGGACACCCCCCTTGGAATTTACATTTCGGAAATGTAAAAAGCCAGCACAACTTGACCCCGTTCCTCCCCTCTTGCTGTTTGTTGTGGTTAATCACAGTCTGTTTAAAAATGTTTTAAATAAAAACATATTAACATAAGGAAAGTACATTTGGTACTGCTGTTATTGTATTGACCCACAGAATTAAGGTAACACTTTATGCCAGATAGTAGTATGCACAAAATTTTTATTAAAATAAAAAACATGCGGAATTGCTGTTGGTTACCATTCAAGGGTTTAGGTTGTAATATTACATGCAGTCATTTTAAGTAATGGCTATCACTGTAATATCTGAAAAGGGACGGTCCACCAAAGTAAGAGCCAGTGTTGGTCAATGACTCTTCACTCAGGCTCATAGCGGGATGTATTTAGCAAATTTTTGACCATTTTTTCAATTGTTCCTAAGCATTTAAAATAAAAAAATAAACTAAGCACAATTACAGAAATTAAGCAATTAAAGGGTTTGTCCAATTTAATTAAAAATCTCAGACATGCCACCATTTGGTCTAAAATAAAAAAAAGTATGGTATACTACTACTTTTTCCAGCGCAGTTCTCTGTGCCGCCGATCCAGTTCTCCTGCTGCTTGTTTACAAACTGCAGCAGATATACAGGGTGGGCCATTTATATGGAGAAATGCTAGCACAGGCTTCCAGTATCCGTACTTTCAGGTGCTGCACATCTCATATCTTCACAGCATAGACAATTGCCTTCAGATGACCCCAAAGATAAAAGTCTAAGAAGGTCAGATCGGGAGACCTTGGGGGCCATTCAACTGGCCCACGATGACCAATCCACTTTCCAGGAAACTGTTCATCTAGGAATGCTCGGACCTGACACCCATAATGTGGTGGTGCACCATCTTGCTGGAAAAACTCAGGGAACGTGCCAGCTTCAGTGCATAAAGAGGGAAACACATCATCATGTATCAATTTTGCATATCCAGTGACCCCCTTAGACTTTTATCTTTGGGGTCATCTGAAGGCAATTGTCTATGCTGTGAAGATACGAGATGTGCAGCACCTGAAACTACGGATACTGGAAGCCTGTGCTAGCATTTCTCCTGCGGTGTTGCTATCAGTGTGTGAAGAGTGGGAGAAGAGGGTTGCATTGACAATCCAACACAATGGGCAGCACATTGAACACATTTTATAAGTGGTCAGAAACTTGTAAATAACTCATGAAAGAATAAAGTTATGTTAAAACCAAGCACACCATTGTTTTTATTGTGAAATTCCCAATAAGTTTGATGTGTCACATGACCCTCTTCCTATTGAAAAAACAAAAGTTGGATTCAAAATGGCCGACTTCAAAATGGCCGCCATGGTCACCACCCATCTTGAAAAGTTTCCCCCCTCACATATACTAATGTGCCACAAACAGGAAGTTAATATCACCAACCATTCCCATTTTATTAAGGTGTATCTATATAAATGGCCCACCCTGTAGATGTATAAAGTACAAATTGTACTGCATATTATCCCACAAAATACATATACCTTGATCTGCTCAGCTTCTCCGGCTCTGTAACATGCTGCCTGCAGATTGCATGGCATTTTGTGGTGTCTTCCTTAAAGGGTCAAAAAGTTGCAAATATTGTTGGAAGTATCACGCAAACATTTGTTTCATTTTTGGGGTTTTGCGTCATATTTACAAATTTTTTTAAGCCTACTTTCACACTAGCGACCGGGGCTCCGCTTGTGAGCTCCGTTTGAAGGGGCTCACAAGCGGCCCCGAACGCATCCGTCCAGCCCTAATGCATTCTGAGTGGACGCGGATCCGCTCAGAATGAGTCAGTCTGGCGGCGTTCAGCCTCTGCTCCGCTCAGCAAGCGGACACCTGAATGCTGCTTGCAGCGTTCGGGTGTCCGCCTGGCCGTGCGGAGGCAAGCGGATCCGTCCAGACTTACAATGTAAGTCAATCGGGACGGATCCGTTTGAAGATGACACTACATGGCTCAATCTTCAAACGGATCGGTCCCCCATTGACTTTCAATGTAAAGTCTGGACGGATCCGCTCAGGCTACTTTCACACTTAAGTCTGGCCAGGATGCACTGTGCGCCGGGTCACGTGGGGACGCCGCTGTGTTTCCTTGGGAGGCGGGCTGGAACGCATGTTTGCGTTCCACCCCTCCTCCTGATGAATGCGGCGCCTCCATGATGTCCACGGCGTGCATCATCGGGCACAAGCGCTCGGTTAATAGGTATCAGCCGAGTTATATCAATTATTTACATATGTGCAGCTACATGAGGGGTATAAAGGGGGAGCCATGGCCACACTCTCATTAACCTCCTGACGAAGCTGAGGCGAAACGCGCGTCGGGGTTCTTGCCTGCCCTGTGTTCGGTGTCTCAGCCCTTCATCATGTCTATGGGTATGTTCACGTTCCCAGTGGGTATTTCTGTGTAATAGCTTGTTATTTTGTAGTCTGCTATCCATGACCTGTTGTTTAGGGGCATATTCATTTGAAATTATTTAACGGATGGTATGTGATTATGTGCTCTAGAGTACTACCATTTAGGGCCTTATCAGTACACACTACTCTCTACTGGGCTGTGCAGCGAGGTGAATATCACAGTCACTTGTAGCAGGTATTAACCTGATATTTGCTGCTTGTGAATCACCTCGCTGCATATTGCATGGACATGTATGTCATCTATTTGGCGGGCTTTTGAGGCACCGACAGGGGGGGACTACTGTATCCAGGTTGTTTTGCTGATTTTTCTCCATAGTAATTATGTGAAAATGTCTTTAAATAATTTTTGATCAATTGATGATTTAATAAAATATTTATATTTTTATTGGGCATTCTATGGTTGTTTTTCTAGCAACATTTTTAGGTATACATGATTGGTTCTGGTTGCCCTCATTTATGGTATTGTAGGGAGGCCTCTTCTCCTTTTTCGGTTCTATACTTTCACACTTAGAAATTTTTCTAAGTTATAATGCAGACGGATCCGTTCTGAACGGATGCAGACGTCTGCATTATAGGAGCGGATCCGTCTGATGAAACATCAGACGGACCCGCTCCGAACGCTAGTGTGAAAGTAGCCTAAGTGGACATCACATGGCATGAGAGGCCTGGTGAATATATTATAATCTACATCTGAAAACTGACGTATACTATAACTGAAATCTAGGTCAGCTCCTAGCTGGTGTATATTTCAGTTCTGGAGCATGGACAACCCAAGATGGGCCACAATTATTAAAATGCATGCGTCTGGATTGTATTTACTTTCTACTGCTAAAATAGCTGCAGAACCTCTCAAACAGGAAGAACTGGTGTGCAAATAACAGACTGGTGAAGACAACACAAGAAATAGCAGATATTAAAATAGGAAATGAGAAGCACAGTACTTGCACTAGTAATTTCCAGTGGATTCGTTTTTTTACTCTGCTGTAGAATTGAATAATGTACATTTGTAATACCAATGTGATCAATGGTCTGTCCACAGTAAAAACACGAAATGCTACAATATATCACACAAGCTAAAATGAATATAAATAAATGTCAACTATGAAAGCATACAGGAAAAAGTAAAGGAAACACGGTGACAAAATGGTATGCATGGCAAGTGCCAGACTTATGTACCTGTGACCATTTTTATGTCTACCTCAATGGTTTTGTGTCTGGAGAAGGAGTCTGGTTCAGAGGAATTTTTAGCTACAAATCATTGGTGTTCATGCATTTCAGCTATGAGTGGTGTAAGGACAAGAAAATAATCTAACATGTTTAGTGAGTTACGCAAAAAGTATTATGCCATATGGAATGAAAAAAAAATTGTAGAAAACCTGTTTCACAAAGAGAAAAAAAAAAAGGTTAAGTTCACCGGACAGTATTACGAAAAGTGCGGCAATTTCCTAAAATGCAAAAAATCATATCCAAATATACTGTTGTGCTCAACTAATGTGTGCCATGAAGTGTGACAAACTCTCTCTTTTATGACATTGCAGAAAACTACTATTTTTGGACATGAAATATTTGGATGCATTTCGCACAATCTGCACCATTTTCACCAACTTCACTTGAGGGTATTAATAAGTCTCCAATACGGTCAGTTAAAGGGTTTTTCTCATAAAGACACCTGTCTATATGACTTGTGGCATATGAATGTCATAGAAGGGGCGCATCTTGGCAGGGAACCCTCCTATATTAGATAAAGCATGGAGCAACTCTGATGGACCTGTTGTGTCCATGCATTCCAGGGTTGTCTACTCATTTGAATGGTTGGCAACTTATACTACAGTCCCTCACATTAACCACTGTAGTCTCTCCAAGCTTTATAAAACTGCACAAACAAGAGGGCTAGATGGAGGGTGTGAATTAGAGGCAATGTCCGAAAATATTTGTAATAGATGCTTGGAACAAACTTGAAAATTAACAGTAACTGAATTTAAACATGCCTTGGATAACATATATCCTATAAGAAAATGCAAAGGATATAATGTAACAGCAGAACAGATGGATTCATATGTTTCCTAAACAGATCTAATAGTCGGGGCTGAAGCTGCTCTTTCTTCTTACTTCCTCTGCAGCATAGTATAGTGTCCATTTATGAGTGTCCAAAAACAGAGAAAAATGTATATACATTTATACGCGCTTGAAAGTTTGTGAACTCTTCAGAATTTTCTATATTTCTGCATAAATTTGACCTAAAACTACATCAAATTTTCATAAAAGTAGATAAAGATAACCAAATCAAAAAAATAAGTCAAAAATATCTGACTTGGTTATTTATTGAGGAAAATGATCCAATGTCATATGTCTGTGAATGGAAAAAGTATGTGAACTTTCCCTTTCTGTATCTGATGTGGTTGTGTAGCAATAACTGCAACTAAATGTTTCTGGTAATTGTTGATTAGTCCTGCACATTGGCTTGGAGGAAATTTAGCCCATTCCTCCATACAAAACAGCTTCAATTCTGCAAAGTTAGTAGGATTCCTCCCATGAGCAGCTCGCTTCAGTCCTTCCACAACATTTCTATTGGATTAAGGTCAGGACTTTGACTTGGTCATTCCTAAACTTTATTAACTTTATTCTTAGCTTTATTAACAACTTACATGCTTAGGGTCGTTGTCTTGCTACATGACACGTTCTCTTGAGAGTCAGTTCACAGACGGACATCTTGACATTTTCCTTTAGAATTTGCTGGTATCATTCAGAATTCATTGTTCCATCAATGATGTCAAGAACTCCACCACGTGTTTCACAGATGAGATTTTTATGCTGGAATGCAATGCTTCCCTTTCTCCAAACATAAAGCTTCTCATTTAATAGAAAAAGTTATATTTTAGTCTCATCCGTCTACACAACATTGTTTCAATAGCCTTCTGGCTTGTCCAGGTGATCTTTAGCAAACTGCAGACAAGCAGTAATGTTCTTTTTGGAGAGCAGCAGCTTTCCCTTGCAATCCTGCCATGCACACCATTGTTGTTCAGTGTCCTCCTGATGGTAGGCTTATGAACATTAACAGTAGCTAATTTTAGAAAGGTCTTTAGTTTCTTAGAGGTTACCTTGATTTCCTTTGTGACCTTGCAGACTTTTACACGTCTTGCTCTTGGCATGATTATTGTTGATCAACCACTCCTGGAGAGGGTAATAATGGCCCTGAATTTCCTCCATGTGTACACAATCTAACTGTGGATTGGTGGAATCCATTCTGTTTAGAGATTCTTTTGTAACCTTTCCCAGCCTGATGAGCATCAACCACTCTTCTTCTGAGGTCCTCAGAAATCTCCTTTGCTTATGCCATAATACTTTTCCACAAACATTTTGTAAAGATAGATGATAGATCCCTGTTCTTTAAATAAAACAGGTTGCCTAGGCACACCTGATTGTAATTCCATTTATTGAAAACACTTGACTCTAATTTCACTATAAATTATCTTCTAATCCTTACGTTCACATATTTTGCCACTTACAAGCATATGATAGATTATTTTCCTCAATAAACAAATGACCAAAACTAAAAGTGTGCTACTTAAAGACACAGTGGCAGCTTGGAAAGCGGCCAGAAAGCTCTTTCGCCTACCTCTACGCCTTTCTAAACATCTTTCCCCTTGGAGGCACCCAGAATTCCCAGCAGGACACTTAAACAAACAGTTATTGAAGTGGCAAGCAACTTGCATTAAATCAGTGAAAGATCTATGGGACACGCAAAAACTACAATACCACTCCTTTACAGATTTATGTGCCCTCTACCAATTAGATAAAAACTACTACCTAGCATACCACCAACTCTTAGGATTCCTAAAGGGCAGATTGTAAGATAGTGCACCAAAACTTTCCCCAAATGACTTTGATCTTACCAAAACACAACACAATTTCCATAGCTTACTTATTCATTGATATCAGGAGGTGTTTATCCCATCAAACCAGGAACACCCTTTTTAAGGGATGGGGCAAAAGTTTAAATACTCAGATGCGCACAGAAGACATTCTGAGAGGATGGAGTAACATACAAAAGGCTGCCTCCAGCGAGATATAGAGGGAGACACACTTTAAGCTTTTACACAAAGCCATATATGGTTTTAATATCAAGGCAGAGAAAAATATCCAAACTGGGGGTAAACAGACAAAATGTCCCAAATGCACGCTCCCCAGAGCTGACCTTTTCCATTGCATTTGGGAATGTGCTCCAGTGGCAAGCCTATAGTAACTTATGGCACAGGTACTCAACACTAAACTTCAGGCACAGCTGAGCTATACCCCTGAGGAACTCTTCTTCCATATCACTACACCTCGGACACCATTGGTGGCACATGTTGTCCTACTAGCCCTAAACTATGTATACTTAAACATTGGCTATCACCTAATGTACCGACTATACATGAGATTATTGATCTTGCTAAGTCATGCCTCTTGGCCGACAGATGCGAAGCAGATAGATGTAAGGATAAAACATCCAAATCATTCCACACAAAATGGATGACATTTATCCAAGCATTCTATTCCGAGGACGAGGAAAAAGAGCTAATCTGATGTGGGAACACCATGTGGGAACGCCGTAAACTATAACGCCTACTGTAACTTATCATATCAACCTCAATCCTATACTGACAAGAAGATATATAAGATCCGCTCAGGACCTTTTTTTTTGGAATAGTGTAAAACATTATTCTTGCAATTAACAGAAAAATAGACCAATGTCAACTGCAGCATCTGGGGGTGGGGCGGGGTCGAGGATTGGGAGTTATAGGATCTCTGTAACAGGAATGTTAGTATTAAAGCATCCGTCATGTTGCCTAATTAATACTATGATCATATCCTATGTTTATTTGAAAATTCAATAAAATATATTTGAAAAAAAAATTACATTTTGACACATTTGATTTAGTTATTTTATCTATTTTTAGGTGTAAAAATCTGATGTAGTTTTAAATCAAATTTATGCAGATGTATAGAAGGATTCACAAACTTTCTAGCGCTATATATACAGTACAGACCAAAAGTTTGGACACACCTTCTCATTCAAAGAGTTTTCTTTATTTTCATGACTATGAAGGCATCAAAACTATGAATTAACACATGTGGAATTATATACATAACAAACAAGTGTGAAACAACTGAAAATATGTAATATTCTAGGTTCTTCAAAGTAGCCACCTTTTGCTTTGATTATTGCTTTGCACACTCTTGGCATTCTCTTGATGAGCTTCAAGAGGTAGTCCCCTGAAATGGTCTTCCAACAGTCTTGAAGGAGTTCCCAGAGATGCTTAGCACTTGTTGGCCCTTTTGCCTTCACCTTGTTATGTATATAATTCCACATGTGTTAATTCATAGTTTTGAAGCCTTCATAGTCATGAAAATAAAGAAAACTCTTTGAATGAGAAGGTGTGTCCAAACTTTTGGTCTGTACTGTATATATATATATATATATATATATATATATATATATATACACTCACCTAAAGAATTATTAGGAACACCTGTTCTATTTCTCATTAATGCAATTATCTAGTCAACCAATCACATGGCAGTTGCTTCAATGCATTTAGGGGTGTGGTCCTGGTCAAGACAATCTCCTGAACTCCAAACTGAATGTCAGAATGGGAAAGAAAGGGGATTTAAGCAATTTTGAGCGTGGCATGGTTGTTGGTGCCAGACGGGCCGGTCTGAGTATTTCACAATCTGCTCAGTTACTGGGATTTTCACGCACAACCATTTCTAGGGTTTACAAGGAATGGTGTGAAAAAAGGGAAAAACATCCAGTATGCGGCAGTCCTGTAGGCAAAAATGCCTTGTGGATGCTAGAGGTCAGAGGAGAATGGGCCGACTGATTCAAGCTGATAGAAGAGCAACGTTGGCCCCCACAGTCACCAGATCTCAACCCAATAGAGCATCTTTGGGATGTGGTGGAACGGGAGCTTCGTGCCCTGGATGTGCATCCCTCAAATCTCCATCAACTGCAAGATGCTATCCTATCAATATGGGCCAACATTTCTAAAGAATGCTATCAGCACCTTGTTGAATCAATGCCACGTACAATTAAGGCAGTTCTGAAGGCAAAAGGGGGTCCAACACCGTATTAGTATGGTGTTCCTTATTGTATATATCTATATTCACACACGCACACTCATTGGCAAAAAAAAATTATGCAAGAAGGAATTCACTTTATATGTGTGAATGTATTAATGATATATGTGAGTGATTGAAACATTAAATCAAAAAGATAACTTTATTGGGAAAACTTTACAATGGAAAGGAAGGTCTAGGACCCTGTTGGGCCAACTCTAGTATGGATACAAGATGAAATACAGTTGGGCGTGGGGAAATACAGGTTCTGTATAGTGTCCTACAGCACATTTGCCCACAGATGTTACAGCTGGGCCAGTAGATCCTGCACACTCATAGGTTGCTGAAGCTGCTATCCCAGGTGGTTCTATAAGTGCTCATTTGGTGATAAATCTGGTGACCGGGCAGCCAAGGAAGTGTAATCTGGTGGAGACTTTCCTGGGAAACCCTTTTTTTTGTAAGCATTATCCTGCTGAAAAATGCCAGTTGAAAGCTCTGCCATGAGAGGCAACACATGGCCTGAGGATGTCCAGCACATATCGTTGAGCTGTTACTGTCCCTCAGATCATCACACCCAGGGCCGATCCTACACGGGGTGCAGTGGGTGCCCCGCACCCCAGCGCTGTCACCCGAAAGGCGCCGAGCGCAGGGCCGGACTGGCCTGCCGGGATAGCGGGAAATTTCCCGGTGGGCCGGCAAGCCTGAGTGCCGCAAGGCCGCGGCCCTGGTGACAAGTGGGGGCGGCCGCGGCCGGCGGCAGGGCAGAGCAGGAGATGAGCGCCTCCATTGCGGAAGCGCTCATCTCCATAGTCATCTGTATTGCCGTCCTCAGGACGGCAATACAGATGCCTGTGCTGCGGCAGAGGAGGGAGAGGTGTGTCCCCTCCTGTTCCTCTGATAGGCTGCCGGCTTAGTGCTGGCAGCCTATCAGAGGCCGGTGCAGGCGGCGCGATGACGTCATTGCGTCGCCTGAGCCGTATAGCGAGGGACACAGACGGAAGAGGCGGCCTGCATCGCATCGCATTGCTGGAGGTAAGTATAAGTGTATTATTTTTTTTTATATAGGTACAATACTGGGCTGGCACATGATAAGGGGGGCTACTGGGCTGGCACATAAGGGGGGCTACTGGGCTGGCACATAAGGGGGGACTACTGGGCTGGCACATGATAAGGGGGGCTACTGGCACATGATATGGGGGCACTCTGGCTACTGGCACATGATAATGGGGGGGATCTGGCTACTGGCACATGATATGGGGGGGGGGCTCTGGCTACTGGCACATGATAAGGGGGGGGCTCTGGCTACTGGCACATGATAAGGGGGGGCACTCTGGCTACTGGCACATGATATGGGGGCACTCTGGCTACTGGCACATGATAATGGGGGGGATCTGGCTACTGGCACATGATATGGGGGGGGGGGGGCTCTGGCTACTGGCACATGATAAGGGGGGGGGGCTCTGGCTACTGGCACATGATATGGGGGGCTACTGGCACATGATAAGGGGGCTACTGGCACATGATAAGGGGGTCTACTGGCACATGATAAGGGGGGCTACTGGCACATAGGGGGGCTACTGGCACATAAGGGGGCTACTGGCACATGATATGGGGGGCTCTGGCTACTGGCACATGATATGGGGGGGCTCTGGCTACTGGCACATGACATTTATTTTGACTTGTCAAAGCCGTTGACTAAGTTATTGTCAAAGCAAATTGGTGGGGCTGAAGTTGGGGGCTGAAGTTGTTGCCATAGAAACATTGTAAAGGGGAGGAGTTAGTAAGATAACCACGCCCATGTGGGGGCGCCAGAAATATTTCTGCACCCAGGCGCCTGTGACCCTAGGATCGGCCCTGATCACACCAGCAGTTGAGGCAGTGTGTTGCTCCACAGCAAAGACAGGATTGAAGCGCTCACCATGAGGCCTCCATACTCAAATCTGACTATTGTCTGATCTGAAACAGAACCTGGATCTGTCGCTAAAGATGATACGGTGCCAGTCCATAGTACTCCAAGTTTCTTGATCATGATGCCATGGCAAATGAAAGCGACAGTGGCTGGCTAATAATGGCAAGACATGTAATGGGTGTCGCAACACCAAATTTCCTTTGCTAAGAGCCTGGAAATGGTCTAGGCAGAGACAGGGGTTGTGAAATGAAGGTGCCAAACGTGTCCGGATAGTGGACAGCAAAACCCTGCCTCTCTACTGGTGGTCTGTCTGGGCCAACTGGAGCCTGTTTGTCGTGTGTGCGTGCCCTCACATAACCACTGCTCCAAACACCTTCTAACATTTAGGTCAGAACAGTCTAGATGACAGGCAGTTAATTGAAATGACCATCCTGCTTCTTCAGTCCAATGATGCGCTCCCTTTAAAAGTTTGTCAACTGGGCAAAATGTCTTCAAATGTGTCACAGAGGCATGTCTAGCAGTCAACAATCTCTCACTAAAAGGCACATTACCCAAAAGTAAAAAGCCTTGTTATGGCCTCATGTGGCAAGACCCAATGTCTATAGTAAATGGAAGAACCCTTTATTGCCATAGCAACCGGTAGGCATAACTGGTAGAGCTAGTGCACAGCACACATGCAAGTTGTAAAGTTAAAGATAATTAATCTACTAGAGAACAGTGAATTATAATAGCAGTTGTATAATGTAGTAATTATATGCTGTGTAATTGTACAACACAAGGATCGGTCCATACTGAGACTGATGGACTCATAGTAATAGGACTATTGTCTTCCATTTTTTTTGTATTCGCCTTCTATCCACAGTCTGAGGGGGGAGAAAAGGAATTTGTTTAACCTATTTGGCTCAACATCTCTCAAAAAAGTTCGGAGGGTTGAGCTCCATCACAGAGCCCGCTTCCTTGGTGATGTCACTGATATTTACCTCACAGTGACTTTATATATCTCCACATACATAGGGACTCTGTGGAGGTTTCCCGTACCTTAGTATACAGCACGGAGTCAGAAAATAAAAGGATGTCAGGCAACAATGCCTTTAGTGGTCCTTCTTGTTGGTCAGTCACATTTTGTGTCTGTCCTGACAAACTGAGGTCTATATCTGGGCTCTGCAGTTCTTGTGACAGGCTGTGGGATCTAGCTGGGCTCTGTAGTTCTCATGACAGGTTGGAGGCTCTGGAGTTCTTCACACTGACTCCAGGATGCCTCCTTCCTCACTCTCCTGCTCCCAGCATACCCTTGGCCCATCTCCCTCTCCCCATATATAGGTTCATGCACTTCTTCATTGGTGTATACTGTGATATGAGCAGGGGGTTTCCTGCTCCTGTCACTAGTCAATACTCCCTCTCAGTCTCCTGCTCTATACATGTTCCCAACATCATATACACATAAATTCATCCATGCAATTTTCTGTATCCACTATAATTAGGAAGGCATTAAAATAATGTATCAGTGTCTTACCTCATTCTGTCTGTTACCATTTATTTTATGCACTTATATAGCGCTACTATATTCCGCAGCACTTTACAGACATTAGCATCACGCTGTCCCCAGTGGGGCTCACAATCTAAGGTCCCTATCATCATGTCTTTGGAGTGCGGGAGGAAACTGGAGAACCCGGAGGAAGCACACGCAAACACAGGAAGAACATACAAACTCCATCCAGATGTTGGCCTTGGTTGGATTTGAACCTAGAATTTCAGCGCTGAAAGGAACCAGTGCTACTACCACCTGTCACCTGTTGCTGTCCTCCCGCTATAGGACTACTAAACTATGTTGCCACTAGTATTACATTTTCCAGGTAGAGCACTATCAGGGATGTGTAACAGCAGCCATAATAAAAAAAATTGTCTAAAATGAGATACATTCTCTCGTCATTGCTCCGCTCTGTCCCATTATAACATTATCGTCTCTTAATGTCTAAAAAAAACCACTAGCAATTATTATAAACCTCTATAACATATTTATCTATTCTGTTAATTTTATTATAACAATATGTATTATGGGGGAGGGGGTACCTCCCTTACATATAAGATGTCAGGGATGCTCAACCTGCGGCCCTCCAGCTGTTGTAAAACTACAACTCCCACCATGCCCTGCTGTAGGCTGTTAAGGCATGCTGGGAGTTGTAGTTTTGCAACAGCTGGAGGGCCGCAGGTTGAGCATGCCTGATATAGGTGATTGATAGTCCTCTAGTCCAGCGGTAGGCAACCTCTGGCACTCCAGCTGTTGTGAAACTACAACTCACAGCATGCATACTTGCTCTGCTCTTCTAAGAACTCACATAGAAATTAATGGCGTATGCTGGGAATTGTAGTCTCACAACAGCTGGAGTGTCGGAGATTGCTGACCCCTGTTCTAGTCTGTTCACGCCGGTTTATCACCTGTGCACTGTAGTGTTATACAGTTCTGGTTACTTCATCAGGTTGTTTTCTTTACTTTCCTTTTATATTCTTAAGACATAAATGAGAAGTATGGTGGCATCATGGTGTGATTACAGGAGCCCTGCGCCAGTGCTTGTGAGCAGCCGTGGAGGGTTTGCCATGAAGAGGATGACTCTGGGTACATCTGAGAAGATAACAGAGAGGGCGCTCAATACCAATTCTGCCTCCTCCTCTCCTGACAGATAGCGGCTGCCACCTGGCTGCTCCGTGTCATCTTGCAGACGTATTATATTCACAAGAATGTTAATTAAGGAACGTGGCATTGGTGCCTCGGCTTCTCCCAAGCCGTCATGGGCCTCCTGTAGTAAGAGTGCTGTCCCTATGCTGCTGAATCTGTCTCAAATGTACATTGCCTTAGGTGCGTCGCAGGTCCCAATCGTGAAGTGGGTACAGTTCACACATGCAGATGCATTTCTTTTGTTGGACCGCGCTGCCTCAGGATTAACAGAAATTCCACACTCGAAACCAGTCAGATAAACATTAACATGGGAAAGCATACAGGCCAAACGCAGTCTTTCCTCCTCTCTCTTCCAGGTTTCTCTGAAAAACCAAGGTTGCAGCCAATAGTAAAATACCGTCACCTGAATTGGAGTAAAACAGGGTTTATTATACTCACAATACACAGGAAAAAACAAACAGTGTATAAAAGGATTAAACACCCAACTCGGGTTTCGCTCAGTCGAGCTTCGTCAGGGGTATTCTGGTAAAGCTGGTGAGGCTCTCAGGTTGCCCGTCATGTGAGTGATGTGGCCCTGGGCAACGTTAGCCAGCTATGATTCAGTAGCTGCACCATGGTCTCCAGTAGGCATGCACCTTGTTGGTGAATACAGTATTATACCATGGACATTAGCAGCAATGGCCTACTGGTGGGTGTAAGTCTAGAAATCTCTTAGAATACCACCACATGGCACAATCGCCCGTTAACAATGCAGACAAAGTGTGGTCTTCATTAGTTTAATTAGAGCCCACCATAGCCTTACTCGACCGTGACATGACGGCGCCATGTGGTCTTACCCTTAGGCTACTTTCACACTAGCGTTTTAGTTTTCTGGTATTGAGATCCGTCATAGGGTCTCAATACCGGAAAAAAAAAACGCTTCAATTTTGTCCCCATTCATTGTTAATGAACACAAAACTGAACGGAATGTTTCAAAATGCATTCCGTTCCGTTTAGTTGCGTTCCCAGACCGGAGAGCAAACCGCAACATGTTGTAGTCTGTACTTTCCGTCCTGGGATGCGGAGCAAGACGGATCCGGCATGACCCCCAATGCAAGTCACTGGGGACGGATGCATTTTCTCTGCCACAATAGAAAACGGATCCGTCCCCCATTGACTTTCAATGGAGTTCATGACGGATCCGTCTTGGCAATGTTAAAGATAATACAACCGGATCTATTCATAACGGATGCAGGCGGTTGTATTATCAGTAACTGAAGCGTTTTTGCTAAACCCTGCCGGATCCAGTAAGGCTCCATTCACACGTCCGCAAATGGGTCTGCATCCGATCCACAATTTTGCGGAACGGGTGCGGACCCATTCATTTTCTATGGGGACGGAATGGATGCGGACAGCACACAGTGTGCTGTCAGCATCCGCATTTGCAGAGCGCGGCCCCGATCTTCAGGTCCGCAGCTCCACAAAAGATAAAACATGTCCTATTCTTGTCCGCAGCTTGCGGACAAGAATAGGCATTTCTATAGGGGTGCCGGGCGGGTGTGTTGCGGGTGCGCAACACACCACGGACGTGTGAATGGAGCCTAAAAACGCTAGTCTGAAAGTAGCCACATGGTCAGGTTTCGTGATGCAGTTTTGGAAGCCAAAATCAGGAGTGAATAAAAAAAAAAAAAAAAGAGAGAGAGAAATCATATCCGCAAGGCCTCTTTCACACGACCGTATGGCTATTTCAGTGTTTTGCGGTCCGTTTTTCACGGATCCGTTGTTCCATTTTTTTGTTTCTGTTGTGTTTCCGTTTCCGTTCCGTTTTTCCGTATGGCATATACAGTATACAGTTATTACATAGAAAACATTGGGCTGGGCATAACATTTTCAATAGATGGTTCTGCAAAAACGGAACGGATACGGAAGACATACGGATGCATTTCTGTATGTGTTCCGTTTTGTTTTGCGGACCCATTCACTTGAATGGAGCCACGGAACGTGATTTGTGGGCAATAATAGGACATGTTCTATCTTTCAACGGAACGGAAATACGGAAACAGAATGCATACGGAGTACATTCCGTTTTTTTTTGCGGAACCATTGAAATGAATGGTTCCGCATACGGAACGAAAAAAACGGCCCGCAAAACGGGAAAAAAACGGTAGTGTGAAAGAGGCCTAAGTGTTTATTGCCCGTATTGCAGACTGCAAATAGTGATCTGCAATGCATGGGCACTGGCAGTGTGTGCAGTGTGCACTCCGTGCTGCGGATGTTTGAACGGGTTCGCAATCCCAAAGGGCTCATGCAGAGCTTATTTTCTTTCCATGTCTGTTCCGTATTTTTTGTGGATCGTATGTGGAACCATTCATTTCAATGGGTCTGAAAAAAAAAAACTGAAGTTATTCCGTATGCATTCTGTTTCCGTATGTCCATTCCGCAAAGAATAGAACTTGTGTTATGGACAAGGATAGGACTGTTCTATTAGGGTCCAGCTGCTCCGTTCCGCAAAATACGGAATGCACAAGGACGTCATCCGTATTTTTTGTGGATCCATTTTTTGCGGACCGCAAAATACATACAGTCGTGTGCATCAGCCCTAAGATGCAGAGTGGATGCACGGAGCGGAAGCCCATGGAAGCAGTACGGACTGCTTCAGTAGGATTCCAGTCCTTGCCTCCGCACCACAAAAAAACATGTTCTATTTTTTTTGACGGTGCAGACTGAATTTTGCGGATTGAGGACCCATTCCATTGAATGGGTCTGCATCCGCAAACAGCGGGCACACGACCAACGCCCATATATTGCAGACCGCTATTTGCGGTCCGCAGCACAAGGTGCACATGTTCTTGTGCATGAGTCCTTAGAGTACCTCCACACGACACGTACAGGCTCACAAACAGAAATTCCGCACAGACTTTTGTACGGATTTCTGTGCAATTTTGCAACAAATCCGCGTGTTTTAGTTGTGGTCATTGCATTGCAACGGGTGAAATCTGCACTAAAATCTGCAGAAGCAATTGGTATGCTGTGTATTTTAAAACATGGCAGGTCAATTTCTGCATGAAAGGAAAAACAAGCGGACATGCTGATTTGTCTAATCTCATTCACTTTGCTGGTACTATATTATGCTGCGGTTTTTCCACGCAAAAATCTGCATATAATCTGCAACATGTGCAGAAATCCTTAGGCTGGGCTCACAAATGACTGAAAATCCAGCAGGAAAAAAAAAAACATAAAAACCGTAACAAAACTGCACATACAGTATTACATGCTGTTTTTGCACTGGAAAACCCACAGATTTCACCCTCTCTACTGCAAAGAGAAATCCGCTGTATAAATTGACACGGTGCAGATTTCAAACCCGCACCTTTTCTGCTGTATTTTTTTATGCAGCATGTGAATGAGAATTAAGAAATTCTCATACACGTTGCTGGTCCTGTAGCCCGCTACGGTTTTTCCGCATGAGAGTCTGCACCGTGTGTAGGTAGCCTTAGGTTCTAAGATGATGTTTTTATGCACTTGAAATAAAAAATTGGAGTTTTTAACCACAAGTGCCAGAAGATTTGTCCAGGATTCACAGTATAAGGGCTCCTGCACACGACTGTAGGTGTCCCTTTGCCGTATTGCGGACCCGCAATACACGGGCATCGTTCCATGTGCATTTCGCATCACGGATGCGGACCCATTCACTTCGGAGTGCTTCTGCGGGGTTTCGTCCCGTACTTCCGTTCCGCAAAAAGATAGAACATGTCCTATCATTTTGCAGAACGGCGAGATCGCGGACCCATTAGGCTCCTTTCACAAGGGCGAGTATTCCGCACGGATGCGATGCGTGAGTTGAATGCATTGCACCCGCACTGAATCCGGACCCATTCATTTCTATGGGGCTGTTCACATGAGCAGTGATTTTCACACATCACTTGTGCGTTGCATGAAAATCACAGCATGCTCTATATTCTGCGTTTTTCACGCAACGCAGGCCCCATAGAAGTGAATGGGGTTGCGTGAAAATCGCAAGCAAGCGCGGATGCGGTGTGATTTTCACGCACGGTTGCTAGGAGACGATCGGGATGGAGACCCGATCATTATTATTTTCCGTTATAACATGGTTATAAGAGAAAATAATAGCATTCTGAATACAGAATGCATAGTAAAACAGCGCTGGAGGGGTTAAAAAAAAAATAAAAAAAAATTTAAAATCACCTTAGTCCACTTGATCGCGGCCCGGCAACTCCTTCTGTCTCCTTTGTTGAATAGGACCTGTGGTGAGCATTAAATACAGGAACAGGACCTTTGATGACGTCACTCCGGTCATCACATGATCCATCACATGATCTTTTACCATGGTGATGGATCATGTGATGACCGGAGTGACGTCATCAAAGGTCCTTCACCTGTAATGGATGCTCACCACAGGTCCTGTTCAGCAAAGGAGACAGAAGGAGATGCCGGCATCGCAATCAAGTGGACTAAGGTGAGTTAAAAAAAAAAAAATTAGCCCCTCCAGCGCTATTGTACTATGCATTCTGTATTCAGAATGCTATTATTTTCCCTTATAACCGTGTTATAAGGGAAAATAATACAATCTACAGAACACCAATCCCAAGCCCGAACTTCTGTGAAGAAGTTCGGGTTTGGGTACCAAACATGCGCGATTTTTCTCACGCGAGTGCAAAACGCATTACAATGTTTTGCACTCGCGCGGAAAAATCACGGGTGTTCCCGTAACGCACCCGCACATTTTCCCGCAACGCCCATGTGAAAGAGGCCTTAAAGTGAATGGGTCTGCGATCCGCTGCGGCTGCCCCACGGGGCACACACATTCGTGGACAGGAGGCCTAAGGCTACATGCACACGACCGTATGTGTTTTGCAGTCCGCAAATTGCAGATCCGCAAAAAAAAAAAACGGATGACATCCGTATGCCATCAGTTTTTTTTTTGTGGATCCATTGTAACAATGCCTAAAACTGACAAAAATTAGGACATGTTCTATTTTTTTTGCAGGGCTACGGAACGGACATACTGATGCGGACAGCACACTGTGTGCTGTCCGCATTTTTTTTTTAATGAATGGGTCCGCATCCTATCCGTAAAAAAAACGGACACGGAAACAAACAACGTTCGTGTGCATGTAGCCTAAGGGCTCATGCAGACGAGCGTGTCCGGATTAGGTCCGGATGCGTTCAGTGAAAACTGTGCGATTTCGCAAGCAATGCGTTTTGCACACGCGTGATAAAGAAACTGAATGTTTACAAACAACATCTCTTAGCAACCATCCGTGAAAAACGCATCGCATCCGCACTTGCTTGCGGATGTGATGCGATTTTCACGTAGCTCTATTCACTTCTATGGAGCCAGCGTTGCGTGAAAATTGCAGAATATAGAACATGCTGCGATCTTCACACAACGCACAAGTGATGCGTGAAATCCAACGCACATTTACACAGCCCCCCATTGAAATGAATGGGTTCGGATTCCGTGCGGGCGCAATGCGTTTGCATCACGCATTGCACCCATGCGGAATACTCGCTCGTGTGAAAAGGCCTAAGGGTTCATCAGTAAAAAATATGGCTGACTCCTGTGTGCATTCCGTATTTTACAGAACAGCTGGCCCCTAATAGAACAGTACTATCCTTGTCCGTAATGCGAACAATAACAGGACATGTTCTATTTTTTTGCGGAACGGAAATACGGACATACGAAAACGGAATGCACACGGACTAACTTACGTTTTTTTTTGCACACCCATTGAAATGAATGGTTTCGTATATGGTCCGCAAAAAAAATAACTGAACGGACACGGAAAGAAAATACGTTCGTGTGCATGAGCCCTAAAGGGTGGACTGAACTGACACAGCCAGGCCTGGGTTCCTCTATAGCCCTGTGGAGATCCAAGAGGTGTGGTACTGCTGTAAAGGGTGAGCGAATACAAGTCTATTTCCTTTATTTTTTTACTCTATGTGTTTTTTTTTAACCAGTAAAAAATGCTAGAACAAGAGCAAACATTTTTATTTTTTGCCACCTGCATTTTTTGCCACTTTTTGAGGCAGTTTTTCTAGTATTTTTTTGCACATAAAGGGGCAGATATTACATTTATTATATTGAAATTACACAGGTCAGTTTTCAATAGCTGGGCAAGACTCTGGCAAGACCCTGCCAAGTTTACCAACATGCTTGCCTGGAAACAGGTGTACATGTTGGTGAAAAACTACGCCAGCCAATAAAATGGCGCACATGATTTGCCCTGGATATATATAAAGAGTTAGACACTTTTATAACCTTTTACGCCTCTCCAAACAATGGGGTGTGGTTTCACTGAGAAGGGTGTGGCTTCACAAAAAAAGGGGGATGGCTTTAATGAGGTTCTGTGCTGCACAAATGCACTAAAATTAAAATTTTTTGTTTTTTTTTATAACTAAGCCAATGTATAAGTGGTGTAAACACACAAAAGGCAGTCTAAAGGTGCAACAGATTTATCATCCAGCATCGGACAGTGTGATAAATCTGGCGCAGTTTAAGGCCTCATGCACACGACCGTAGTTTTATTCCGTGTCCATTGTGCCGTTTTTCGTGATTTTCTGCGGACCCATTGACGTCTGTGATCCGTGGTTCCAGTCAGTCAAAAAAATATAACCTGTCCTATTATTTTCACGGAAAACGGTTTGCGGACCCATTCAAGTCAATGGGACCGATAAAAAATGCAGAGACACACAAAATTGGCATCCGCATCCATTTTTTTCCTATCATTTGCATGGCAAACCTGTCTTAGACTTTTTTTTACTTTATGTCTGGTGGTCCTCCAAAAATAAAGGAAGACACACGGAAACGGATAACGGAACCCCATTTTGCAGACCGATAAAAACAACTGCTGTGTGCATGGGGCCTAAGGCTGTCATATTTTTAGACAGTATTAATAAACCTGCCTTACCTCTAGGGTTTTCTTCATGTCATTTTTTTGGTGAGAAAGCCTAAAACAAAACAAAAAAAAATAAAAAATAATTTAAAACCTACAGCGTGCTACACGTTTGAAAAGAAGTCAGAAAGACAAAAAAAAAAGCCACATAAGTAAGAAAAACACCAGTACCAAAAAAAGTGCTTGTTTGTCCTACATTTCCCATAGACTTTGCTAACATCTGGAGCTGATGTGTCTACTGAAAAAATTTAAATGCATAAAAAAAGTTGCTAAACAACCTATATGTGAAACCACCCTTACACAAAGTACATTATGTTCTCTTATATTTCTGAGTTGTCTGTCTGGAAATTAGATATGGATCTTATTCTATGCTGAGTAAACACCAGCAACAGGAAGAGAAAGATGCCTCCAACATGACTGTACCGGGTCTGTCTGTGCGGTGGTGTGTGCGTTTCGCTCTGCTAGGCCGGGCCATCCTAATTGTGTACATTGATTCTAAAACCTTTTTAACAAAGTGCACATTTGATGTGCAATGCAAAAGCCAAAGAGGAACACAAGGCAGATATAAAGAAAGTACTTTGGTTCCTGGATCGAATTCTGGTTTTCAGCTATGCAACTATGACTACGGTATAAAAGCTTTACTCAGGGGTGTAAACTATAGGGGGTGCAGAATCCAGGTCCAAGAGCGAAGCCAGAGGAGCACTATAAGGGTTCATGTACATGAACGCATTATCTTTCCTTGCCCGTTCCGTATTTTTTTTGCAGACCGTAAGCAGAACCATTATTTTTAATGGGTCAGCCAAAAATATTTATTTTTTTTAAATTGAGAAAATGTTACTCCATGTGCATTCTGTTTCCGTATGTCTGTTCCTCATACAGATTGAACATGTCACACGCATTACGGACAAGGATAGGAATGTCCTATTAGGAGCCAGCTGTTTCGTTCTGCAAAATACGGAATGCATACAGACGTCATCTGTATTTTTTGTGGATCCGTGTTTTGTGGACAGCAAAATACATATGGCCGTGTACATGAGCCCGAAGCCATACACCTTGGCTGAGGGCCCTGGTTACAGATTTTCTATTTGGATCCAAGAATTTCAGGTTGCTTCCTAGGGTCTTACTTCATACTTGTAAGGTGTCATGAGTGAATAATTCTGCAGACAAACTCCATTTATAGAAACTGCTCAACAAAAAAATTATGCTTCAAAAAAGTTAAATAAAAAATATATCATGATTCTCTCTTCCACACACACCTCCATCAATACACCCTGTTTTTTTTTTTTATTCTGCTAGTTTTGTTTTTTTTCCCCCCACCAGAAAAGGCTAGACTTGTCATACAGGCTTCTTCGTGAAAGCAAGTTGCAACACTTTAAAGAGGCACGTCACAGATTCTGCACTAGGGAAGTGAAAACAAACGTGTCCTACAAACCAGTACCGACTGTGAATCGAAAATGGTTAAAAGCGCCAAACCTATTATCTCAGGGCCCTTAATAAACTGATGTCGTCCAGATTCCACAAAAACAACCAAAAACAACCAACAAAACAAAAGAAAAGCAACAACGCCGCACACACCTTGCTGCAGTATTTAAACACCATCAATGCTCAGTACACAATTCACCGCGTGAACATACACAAGGTTATTATTCTATTATTTTTTTAACACAAGACTAGTCATTGAGCAAATGGATAATATCCAAATTATGCGCAAATAATCAGTTTGGGCTTAACAGTCTTGGATCAAATGAAAAAAATAAATAAAAAAGAAGCTGTGCCTACAAAAAATAAAATAAAAAGTCAAGTGACGTTCCAAATAATACATTTAAACACAAATCTGATTAAATTTGTTGGGAGCTGAATAAATATTTGTAATGAGCTATTAACATCAAAAGGTACCTGCACACGGTGCAAATTTGTGTGCAGAAAATCTGCATTAAATTTGCGCCAAAACTGCACAAGAAGCCGAATATAAATCTTCACTATTTATCGCGTTTTTGGTGCACATTTTTATGCAGCTTTTCATGCTGATATGATGCAGATTTTCGGCAGCTCTCAACCTTCCATTGAAAAAGGTGAAATCTGTACAAGAAAAACACAACAATTGACATGCAGCAGATTTCAAAATCCTCAGGACAGGTCAATTTCCGCACCTAGGAAAAAAAGCAAAGAGTACGTGAGATTTGTCTAATCTTATACAGTCTACTGGTCCTGTATCCCATTGCAGTTTTTCCGCACAAATTCCACGTGTAATCCGCACCGTGTGCAGCCACCCTGAAGAGAACACGTCCTAGGTAGCAGTTACAATGTGTTCTAGGTAAGCGCAGATTTGCACCTATTTTAAAGTTCCCTTTTAAATAAATAAATTAAAAAAATAGAGATATATATATTTTTTATTTTTTGTTAAAAGGATCCACCTATATGATTGCATTTGAATAACAGTTTTTTTGTTTGTTTGTTTTTTAGAAATAAAGTTGCAGAGTAAATAAATAAAAATACTAAAATATATGGCATGCAAATTGTTGATCAGAATGAAATAAGACCAAGGGCTCATTCACACTTACAAAAAAATACAAATCAAATGCTGTTGCTTAATATAATTTATTTCCAATTTTTTTGTTCCATATTGTATCGACTTTCGTTCCATGTTATATTCAGAGTTGTATGTTTCATCTATTTGTTTTGTTAAAAGGATTAACGTCTTTGCATGTTTTCTTATGCTGTAGAAATAATTAAGAAGAAAAAAGAAATACACATGCGAGCTATGAAAATGTGCAATTTCCTTTTAATTTCAATTCATTAACTTCTATTGCTAGAAACAAATCTGTTGGGGGGGAAAAAAAAGCACAATTGTCATCTTTAAAAAAAAAATATTGCCTAGTTAAAAAAAGTGAACAAAACCATTTAAAATATAATTTCCTTTTCCCATAAAAAATTGAAGTAATACAGATACACAAGTCTGAATGAGCTCCAAATCTGCTCTCACCAAAAACTGAAGAAAAAAAGTAAATAAATAACCGGTTGCTGTGGGCCATCTCCTCCACTTTCCACCAGTTTTCATACATGCAACCTGAAGAAATGAGGACACGGAGGCTTGAAATCAATTAGTCTGATTTTTATTATGGGAAGAGGGGGTATGTAGATATGTGCTTCCCTTACACTGGGAGTGATGTAACATACCATGTTATCAAATTTACAAACATATTTATTTATTTTTTATTCATTTTCCACCTACACAGGGACAAACTGATCCGAATCTTCAGTGACACAAATGGAAGTGCTGAGTAGAGACAGAACTTTATACCGTGAGCCCAATTCAACTAAAGGGACAGTACGAATGAAGTGATACTACATACAAAGCCTATTAATACACACTGCAACCACAGACCAAGGCCTTTCTTTCCATGAGGCGGAAGCTTAGCTGGCATCCAGGCTCAGTGGAGGCTGCCATCTTGTAGACTGTATCAAAAATCAAAGGGCAACCTTAGCCTATCATAGAATAGACATTACTGATGACATCATCACCGCCTCTAATGGCTGAGGCCTACACCAGATATGTGAGTAGTTGATGCCCCCAAACCACCGCAAGGCTCCAACCAGACTTTTTCTGTGCTGCCATCTTTGTGAACAACACTGTTTCATATAGGTGACCTCAAATTTAACCCTTTTGCCCCTGGGAGCCTCTACTCAAGTTTTTTTGTGACAGAGTGTGCAGAACATCTGACCCCCAAATCTCATGTCAACATTTTGGTTTCTCCACAAAAGGGACTGTTAGGAGATATTAAATTGAAAACAATATAATTAAACTAAAAATAAAATGGGTCCTAGAAACGGACCGAATATTTACACATTTCAGCTGCTACAGGCAGCAAGAGGCTGCAAGTCCTATATCATACACCTTGAAGAAGGACACACATGTGTGCATCTATATACACATTATCAGAAGTGGTGACCTTTGGGTTTAGACCAAAAATACATAGAAGTGGATGGAGAGAAAAAGAAGTTCTGCATTTCCATATTATTAGTAGACATCACAGTCCAGGTGACCAATAAATAAATTCACAGGAGGAGGACAGTTTCTACAGCAGGTCCAGACTGATGGACATGGAGGAGGTCTCCACCCCAGATAGGCAACCATTGTTGCGGCCTATTCTTCTCCTGACACCACTGAGGGGCCCTGGCCTGATGTTCCTTACATTGAAGTTTACTTTCCAGAAACTTATGTTCCTTGGTTCACAAAACCTGGAACCTCCAGGAGGCCTGATCTTTGTAGTCCAGACAGTCAGTGGAGTTGAAATTGAGTTTCCAAGAGGAGGCAGCAGCCTGGTCCTTGTAGTCCAAGCAGTCAGAAGAGTTGAATGGCAGTCCTGTGCTGGCATAACCCTGGTGGTGGTGATGGTGATGGTGGTGGCTGGAGGTCTGGCTTAGGTGGTGGTGGTGGTGATGGCTGGACATGGAGGAAGGAGTCATGGGGCTGAGCTGGTGAGGGTGGTGGTGGGAGTGCATTGGGGCCAGGTAAGAACTGCAATCCATCCCTCCAAAGTAAGAGGAGGATGGGGCAGGGTAGCCCTGCGTGTACCCGGCTGACTGGCTGTAGGTCATTGGATAAGACGCAGATGAGGAGCCAGAACGCTGCATACAAGAGGCACTGCTGGGTCCCAGGGGGTCTGGGGCAGCGCTGGGGGCAGGACCAGTGCCTGGGGAGATAGAGGCAGGGCTCCAGATGGAGGAGGCTGTGCTGCCATTCAGAGCTGCGGAGGCTGTGCCCAGGCCTGGGTTTCCAGAAGAGCCGGAGCTGGAGGAGGAGGATGAGGAGGAAGATCCGGAGCTGGAGACTGCAGGCGGGGTGAACTGACCGCTGCTCTCCGAGCCTGGGCTCTCCCGGGCCGGGCTGCACTTCTTCTTAGTGGGCCGGTTCTTGGCTCCAGAGCCGCTGCTGTTCTGCTGCTGTTGCTGCTGTCTGCACTTAGCCCGACGGTTCTTGAACCAAACCTGGAGCAGAGACAAAAAGGGAACCATTATCCCATTACATGGAGTCCGGCTGAAGAGTCCGCTCTATACATTATACATATGTGCAATAGACTCATTAGAAGGGGTGAGTGGAATGAGGAGAGGACCGGGAGACCCTGCACTACACCACTGCAGGGAGTCCGAATACATGAACACATGATATATACATAACACACAGATAGGTAGGGTAGGGGTGTGTGTGTGTGTGTATATATATATATATATATATATATATATATATATATATATATATACACACACACACACACACACACACACACTTATATAAGCACATAGCACGAGATATGCGGGCATACACACAAATACATACATATATAAGATGACAGTGTGTATTTACATATCATGTGCTAACACACATACCCATAAGCACATATCACATGATATATACATGCATACACGTAAATACATAATACATATATATATAAGGAGACAGCACATATATTTAGTATATACACGTGTACTAAAGATCACCACAAAGTAACCTCTGTGTACTGCAATATTCGGTACAGTGTGTGAGGGGATGCCAAAGATATTCAGATGCAGGATCTATGAGTAACTTTTTCTTATCTTATTATTAGATTTATATTAACCTTAAACAAACATTATATGGACTCCTATGTAGAGCTGGGATTATATGACGACCGTCCATCATCCGGAGACTTCTGCTCCTTGGAAACTTATTTCTTATTAGCAGCTTATTAATTACTTTGCTGCTCTTGGACTTGTGGAGACTAAAAGATCGATTACATTTATTAGATCTAAGGATAAGAAGCTCGCTCAGATAAGATTATTGCGTTTTTAATATTCAATCCAACAGGATCATTATCTTATAGGCGATGGGATCGTTAGACAAAACGAAAATATGCCATATGTTCTGCAGGTGACCAAGTTTCTTCGAGCTTTGAATTTCGTTTCATAAAATAATTCTTCGATTAAAAAAAAAAAAAAAAAAAACACTCCTCACTTAATAAAATTATCTAGAACGAAAGACACCGGTACCATTTGTATAGGGATCTACAGACTCTGATTGTCTAAAATTCTGATTTTAGGAATTGTTCGGGACGCAGATGTGTAACTTTACATAGCTGATAAATGTCGCTGTCCTCCTATATAGTTACAATCTGAATTATCCCATGCATACACTTACACAAGTTTTTTTTTGTAATAAATATTAAACGAGTTAATGAGCTATATACACACAGGAGGCCGGGGGGCTTCTTTCTGTAGAGGGCGCTACATTTCCTATAACCAGTCTGCCAATCTGGTTAATGCTCGAAAATAATAATAAAAAAATCAGCAGTTTTTACAGAAGGTTCAAACATTTTTGTTTAAATATTATTATTAATAATAATTTCTTATGATATAATCACAGATCAGAACAAGGATCCTCTTGGTAAAATCCCTATAACCCCCAGCACCAGGTTACACTGCACAGAATCTGCAGCGCTATAAGTCTCCATCTGTTCTATATGGACTATAGGCTGGACAACCAGATGCCTGCGCTTGCCCAGCAGTGCACTATATGGCAGCACTGTTGTGTAGTAGACTTTTAGTAGTTCACCACCAGTCCTACAGAAACAAAACTCAGAGCCTCATGTGAGGTCAGACAACATGGAGAACAGGTGGTCATGGCTTACACCACACCACTGATCACATAACCTAAGCCTTCCGCCAGAGCTGAACTCCACCACACCAGAACAGCTCAGGCCACCCCTTTTCTAGAGTATACTACTAAAGTGCAGCTGTCCTTGTAGCCTCAGCCATCAGAAACCCACTTTACATATCCCCAAATAAACAATCACGCCAAGAGTTTCTGCAGCAGCTGAAGGGGTCAACTAAACTAAATGCATGTCGCATATAGTGTCTTTTGAGGTTTGTAGAAAATGAGATATTTAGGATAAAGTAATAGTGATCATAGGGAGGGGCAGCCATTTGTGGTTTTTGTTTTTTCAGTCCATAATCCAAAAATGGCGGACACTACAGTGACCCTCCCTCCAGCCAGAAATAACTGACAGAGAAGAAAAGATGGAATTAAACAGCACAGGAGGGGAAGCTACACAGGAGGTAGGTTGCCGGTTTGGCGGTGCATTACCTGAACGCGGGATTCCGGCAGGTTTATCTTTAGGGCCACCTCCTCCCTCATGAAGATGTCCGGGTACCGGGTCTTGGCGAACAGAGCCTCCAGCACGTCCAACTGCGAGCGGGTGAAGGTGGTCCGCTCCCTGCGCTGTTTCCGTGGGGTGGCTGTAGACACAGGACGCATAAAATGTTAGTACATAGAGCTAGATCTGACTGCACCTCAGCGCCTGTACACACAGTGGCTTCTAACTTTACAATAGCAAACGGATCAATTATGCATTTTAATAGCTTCAACTGAGCACATCACCCATACTTACATCAGGATAAATACTGGGAGACGTTAATAAAAAGAAAAAAAAAAGATGTAGATAAAATACTGAACTTAGTGTGTGTTATTATAAATAATTACAAGGGCCTAGTAATTAACCGTCCGAATTAAATGCCCCCGTCTACTGTACACCCATCACGAGCCAGACCGTAGGTACAAGAAAATAACCTCCATATATAATTTGTGGTGGTTACTGAACCAATATAACAACTTCTAGAATAGGAACTTGTCCCACAAAATAAAGCGCTTACAGAACAGAGATAGAGATATATATATTATATATATATATATATATATATATATATATATAATATATCTCTATATATATATACACATACACACACACACTCACATACTGCCAGCGTCTTATCCTTACAGCAGATATCTTCTGATTATATTTAAAAAATTATAATATTATATATTATAATTTTTAGGGAACCTATAGAGAACCAATAACTATTCAGCACACAGTGGTAACAATAGTGTATAACTCTCCAGCTCTCTCAGTACATTATATATTTATTACAGGATGAAGTGTTTTAATAATAGGAAGCATTAACACAACCTTAATGCCAGCAGATATGGAGCAAGCTGCAACTTGTCATTAATATTCTGGACTCTAAATCAACATTTATCACATTGTATCATCTACAATGACAACAAGGGCAATTATCACTGTCACAACTACACCTCACACTTCTGTACACAATTAAGACAGCAGCCAGTATTACAACTTTAAAAGAAAAATATATTTTTTATAAATGTGTGTGTATATATATATATATGTATATATATGTATATATATATATATATATATATATATCTATATATATCACACACACACACACATATACATACATACATACATAGGGAGACCTGCATCCCCTATTTTACTCCCGAGCTGTACACAAGGCCTTTACAACTTTACTGAAGAGTAAAGTAACACTGAAGTTTTCTTTAGTAAAGAGAAAGTGATAGCACTAGTACTAATTGTAGTAACACTGAGGGTAGTGGTAATTGTAAGTAACACTGGAGTAGGCCCTGCTCTCTCCATACAGGTAGAATTAGCTCTGCACCCTGATCCTAGAATGAAGCTAAAAACTAAAGAACAACTTTAGAAAACTCTTCGGGCCTAATATCTAGGCTACCAGGAAATCTGTTGAAAACAAATACTATAAATTATATACCGCATTGTACAATAGTGTGTGTGTGTATAATATATATATATATATATATATATATATATATATATATATATACACACACACACACAATCACATGCATACACACTATTGTACAATGCGGCATATAATAAAATACTGTACTTTTTTAAATCTAGCTTCATAGAAAAGGTTCAGACTTTCAAAACCTAAAACGAACCAATATTACAGATCTCCCCCTGTTCTGCTCTACAGAATTGTAAATATTTATTTAGGACACGACCAAAAAAAAATAAATACAATGAAAAGTAAAAATAAATAAATAACCAAAAACGAAAACAATAAAAGGTGTTCTGGGGGGTGTATTCTACAGCGTTAATCGGGGCACACACAGTCTGCATGAGCAGGGGTGAGAGGTTTAGGGGTGGTCTGACTCTTACCTGGGTATCCCACAGACGGGTGGAGTAAATCCATTGCCGGCCCTGTAAGCCCCAAGCCATTCATGCCATAGGGGGGCTGTTTGAGGTATGACATCATGCTAACAGCTTCCCAGGGGTCTCCGATATTATCCACAAACTGATTGCACCCCTCAATCTTACACAGACACAATGGTCATTAATAATTTCTTCTTCTTCTTCCTCCTTTTCCACCAAGTCAGGACCAAGTCTGAAGGACAGAAACAAAGAGCAGTTATATATATGTAATAGACTGTGACATGCAGTGTATAGAAGAACCACAGACTACTGACAGATATTCCAGGGATCCGGAGAATCAAACGCACAGCTAGGGCAGAATGCACACTGAGCTGAACGCCCGCGCATCCCCAGTTCTCACCCGACCCCGACAACAGCTCCCTTCACACAGGCACAAATTCATGCGATTTCTGTCTTTTATTTGCAACCTAAACTTTTTTTTTGCAGATGGCTAATGCTCCTGCGGTATCTGCCACCAGTCCCCCTCCAGTCAGGGCTAATTAATGGAGATCCCACAAATACCCCATTTACATAACCAGGTGGATGCAGCCCCATACAATGGGCATACAGGCTGGGGGTCCTCACATCGGGATCCTGAACATCCTACCTGCTGCTGCTGGAAAATTACCATCTGCTCTGTACAGACATTGTTTTTGGCAATAGACCTGCCCTGTGTTGTATAAGAGGTGAGGAGGAGGAGGAGGAGGGACAGGGCAAAAACACAAACACGTCTTTCAGGGATCAAATCAGGTGAGAAATTACCAATCCCAATCCAAGAAATCTCAACATGGAAGAGACAAGGCAAGAAACGAACGGGAGTGAGAGCAGGAGAGGAGCAGAACTTGGGCTGAGTCTGAAGGATCCTCCAGGCAGATTCCTCACTCAGGCCTCGCTTCTTGCAGCCTCTGCCTCCCTCCCTGCAGCCTCTGTCTCCCTCCCTGCAGCCTCTGCCTCTGCCTCCCTCCTTGCAGCCTCTGCCTCCGCAGGATGACAATGTCACCTGGATGCTGCGGGCATTGCTCCAGAAAGTTAAAGTCCTAAAAAGTTTTTCTTCTTCTTTTTTTTTTTAAAGGGACATATCCCATTTAACGACCCCTCCCCCTTCAAACCCTGTTTACTAAAGTTGGTGCCAGGGGCTATGAGAGGAGAGAAGCCTGGCAGCGCAGGCAGAGGGCATAAATCATTTACCTTGCAGGCAGAGCAGATGTCTCACGCCGGCCGCTTTAGGTGATAGGAAATGTGGACTGATGAAGATTGATCACCCTGCTCGTGCCCTATCCCTTGTAACGAGGGGCGGTGGCGTAGACGTGCGTCTTGGCCAATCGGTGCAGGGGACGGCCCTGAGTGACGCGCGGCTCAACCAATGAGGTGAGTTTACGCCTCCCTCCACTGACTACAGAAGCAGCTCCAGTCTCCTGAAAGTGAGCGGACGGGAAGGGGAACTCGATACAGGGCTCCGGCTTTATAACCCGGGGATTAATAAAACAAACACACCCGGGCCGGGATCCGGTCTCCAGAGCTGCGGGCTGGGGCCTAACCCACCGCAGCATCCTCAGCATCAGCCACAACTCAACTTCTGTATCACATTATTAAAAGTTGTGATATAAGAATCCTGGAACCAGATGTGTTATTATAATTATAATTATTATAATAATAATAATAATAATAATAATAATAATAATAATATTCACTGATTACAGGACATCACAGGAGCACAATAGCTATCTATCTATCTATCTATCTATCTATCTATCTATCTATCTATCTATCTATCTATCATCTATCTCATATCTATCTATCTATCTATCTATCTATCTATCTATCTCTATCTATATATCTATCTATCATCTATCTCATATCTATCTATTTTTCAACTATCTATCAATTTATATATCATCTATCTATCTATCAATCAATCAATCAATCATCTCTCATATCTATTATCTATCTCATATATATCTATTATCTATCTGTCATCCATCTGTCTATTGATCTATCTACAGGATTAATCAATTTTGTTAGACTGCAACACTTTTTCATATTATTTCGAAAAATATTTTTTCGTTATTATTATAACAAATTACCAAAATAACATCTTTGCTCTATCTATTTATTTATCTATCTATAAATATATTTCGATATATATATAGAGATTTCTTGTATATTTTTCATGTTTTAATTTCCCAGTTTTTTATTATTTTTCATTCCTATTGGTTTCATTGATCAGATACTGAGTAAACAGATGATAAACAGTTAACACCATTTAGCAGAGAGGGACAGGACTTGGGGGAATATGAGGGGCAGATAATCATCTCTGACAGATCTGCGCATTAATTAGTTTTCCAAATTTACGAGTTCAGAAATTCGCCCGGTTTTGTGAAGAGATTTACTAATGAGTCCTGAATACAACGGGGGAGATATGGAAGAAATTACAGGAAAGAAAATACAAGTTAGGTGGGGAAAAAAATTGTTACAGTGAAATTATTCTATTTTGAAGATCGAAAAAAATACGTTAAAGTGAAAATTTGCAGAAACTGTAGGAACCTAGTATTCTTACAGATTTGATACATGACAAACATGTTATCAGAACCAGCGGCATAAACCTGTAGAGCTGAGGGTACAAGGCATCCATCAATCCACATTCCTATTTGGAAAGAAAATGGAATTTGTTCAAAGTGAATCCCTGACAGACAACCCGAAATGTACCCGAATGGAAAGAGGGTGAAAAAGAAGAAAAAAGGGGAAAAGGAGGGGGGGGGGGGGGGCAGATCTGTCTCCAGTCTTGAGAAGTCATCTATGCACGAGCACTTTCCGTACCAACAAAGACTCCAAGGGCCATTCACAAAAAATAATTAACTTCTCCTCACAAATAGATCCTCTTCTGGAACTTTCAATAATATTTCAGATCTATCACCTCTTTTTATTAATCTCCAGGTAAATAAATAAATATATATATATATATATATATATAAAATAAATATTAGATCGATTGATAGATATTAGATAGATACATTATATAGATATGTAGATAGATATTAGATTCTATAGATAGATATTAGATAGATACATTATATAGATAGATATTAGATTATATAGATAGATATGAGATAGATACATTATATAGATATGTAGATAGATATTAGATTATATAGATAGATATTAGATACATTATATATGTAGATAGATATTCGATTATATAGATAGATATTAGATACATTATATAGATATGTAGATAGATATTAGATTATATAGATAGATATTAGATACATTATATAGATATGTAGATAGATATTAGATTATATAGATAGATATTAGATACATTATATAGATATGTAGATAGATATTAGATTCTATAGATAGATATTAGATACTTTCTATAGACAGACAGGTAGATTGGCCTCCCCAGCCCCTGTAGGTGTCTGCTCTCCCTCCTCGCTGTCTGTAAGGCTATGAAAGTATCAAGTAGCAGAAGCCCTTTTTGTAATAAGAGTATTTTGTCTAATCCTAAATTGCAGGAGAATTTTCTTAATGCCTCTGCCCATAAACCTCGGATTAAGGGAAGTTTAAAACGAAGAAAAGGGGGGTGGGGGTGGGGGTGCAGAAGGGAAGAGGAGAAGGAGAAGAAAAGCCACAAAAGTTTAGTGTGTGTGAAGCAGGGAAATTGTAGCTGGGTTCTGGAGGGAGCAGATACTTGTCTCCTGCAGGATCCAGGAGGTTTAAAGAGAAGATGAAGACTCAGCAGCAGCAGCTCCTGGTCCATTGCTGGGGTCTGACTGGATCTCCGGCACCTGGAATCTACTACAGTCTGGGATCTTCTAAAGAGAAGAGCAGCCCCAGATCAGACACCTGGAAGGCTACACAAGACCCTGATCCTACAAGACACCCCCCAGCTCCCACCTCCAGGGATGGCTGACTGCACAGAAGAAGAAAATATCTGCCCTCCCCAGGGGCTCTTTCATTCATTTTGGCCTTGGATCCGGATGACGGTTCATGAAGCTTCCAAATTGCAGGGGCAGAACCCCCGACTCCTTTTTTTCTTTTGTTCCTTTTTGATTGGGGGCTGTTTGTGTAGCTCTCCGGGAAAGGTAAGGGAGAGGAGGTGGAGAGAGGGCTGACGACCCCCAGTCTGTAGCCTGCACCCCAACTCCTTGTATGTCTGCTGCCTTCAGCCTTCTCCTTGATACATTGTTTCCATCTCTGATACATTCATTTCTAAATCTCATTCCTAGAAATTCCAGTAGCATATGAATAAACCGCAGGGATTTACAATGTGGGGAAAACTTTTCTGCAGCTACAGGTTGTAGATCCGAGGAAGGAATATCTGTGATGTGTAATCTCAGATAATCTAGAACAAGATCAATCACCCATGCTGTAATCCAGGACACTTTATTATTATTTTTTTTTTACTAATTTTCTCAGTTCTTCACAAGTCTTTTTTATTCACACATGAAATAAAAATAAATCCATTCATTATGGTAAAAGTTTTTATAACTATTAAATGTCATATGCATTAACTTTTGTAATCTGAAAAGAAAAAAAATTATTGAAGTGGAAAGTTCCAGCCACTGGTCCCTACAATATTATCTGCATTTGCTGTATATACTGTTTATGCCACAGATCAGGATGTTATAGGTAAAGTAGCAGACACCATGTACAATAGGCTGACACCAGGGAATAATGCCATTTTATACTCCTTCTCTGCCTTTCTATGGGGACATTTTGCTTTTCATATAGGCTTGGTGTTGGTGTCTTTATGCATAGTTCTATATTCCAATCTCCTGCAGCCTCTACCCTATCTCTAATCTACTATATGGATTATACAAGCATTTACTACTTGTACACATACATTTATAATACTTTACTTAAGGAATAATCACCATATAGATTAGCAGCAGTTCCATAAAACTTCTCAGGAGTAAAAAGTATTAAAAATGTTCTTTGTGCAGCAGTATTTGTTCACACATTGTATTTACCTTGGAATGAAAACCAGGCAGGACCCATCAGAAATGTGCTGCACCAGGTAGGACAGTATTAAAAATACTGCAATCTAGTCACTGGTTATACATCATTTGTTCCTCTGTATCTAAGGCTATGTTCATCTTTGTCAGTTGTTCTGTACCATTCTAAGAAAAGAACCCCCCCCCCCCAAAAAACAAAACAAAAAACAAAACAAAAAAAAACAACAGCTGCAAATCCATCATTTGACAGAAATTAAGACAACCCAACAGACACCATTGACTATAATGGGGCCCATCAGGTTTCTGTCAGCCTATTTAAAAAGTAAATAAATAAATAACAAAAAAAACAAACAGTTCATATGACAGAAATGAACAGCATCCAATGGACACCACTGGCTATAACCTAATATCTATCTATCTATCTATCTATCTATCTATCTATCTATCTATCTATCTGTTAGCTATTTATGTGTCAAATAACTATCAAATATCTATAAATCTATATATTTATCAATATCTATAATTATAAATATCTAGTTATCTATATCAATATCTAATATCAATATTTAATATTTATCTGATAGCTATCAATCTGTCAAATATCTAACAATATCTATATATCAATAGATTAATCAATTATCTTTATCTATCAGTATCTCATATCTACCTGATAGCTATCTATCCATCTGTCAAATATCTATTGACATCTAATATCTATCAACATCTTTCTATTTAATTATTTATCTAATCTATTTATCTAATCTAATATCTATGTAATCTATCTCTAATCTATGTAATCTTTCTATCTCTCTATGTAATCTATCTATTCTATCTATCTTTTCTATCTCTCTATGTAATCTATGTTAGCTATTTATGTAACCCATCTATCTCGCTCTGTTAGATATGTGTTCAATAACTATCAAAAATCTATTTATCAATATCTAAATATAAATTAATGTAAAAATACTGTATGTAAATATATCAAACTCAAAATAATCACTTTTCTCGTTATAAATGTTTAATAAAAACATGAATACGGTAAGAAATATTCTGGTTTTATTGAAAATTGCATGAGACAGTAATAAATAAACAGTTGCACCAATGTGACATGATGTATATTCTGACAGGACACAGTATAATATATCATACCGGTACAATGTGGCATGACACATGAATAGTTTTTTTAAATTTTTTTTATTCATATTTATTTTCCTTTTTCGCAGAAATAAATAGCAACGGCGTCATAAGCGAATAATGTATAGTTTCAGTCGTAGTTAAAAGCATAAAATAAATAGGTTTTCTCCCACAAACGGTTAAGCTTCTGACAGAAATGTAAACTGCAGCTGGTTCTGAAGCCAAATGTAATATGGAAGGGCTTTGTGGGTAATCTATGACACACGGGTCAATCCTCTGGCGGAACATACACAGTATTTAATTTGTGGAGAATATTATGTAAAATAGCTGATCAAAATAAAAACCTGTCAATACAGCCTGGCGTGTATACCATTCAAATTAAAATGTAGGCAGCGTACATAGCAATAGAAAATGGCAGGACTAGGTGAGAACATTGACGGAGACGACGCAGTCTCCAGTGTCGCTCAATTAAAACAATATTCGGTTGCTCTAGCAAGTCCTCCCCGACCATCCGTGGTGGCTTACTAGGCGACTGCTAATGGAAGAAAAGTTGCTTTGAGAAGTCCCTGGGCCATACAACAGGTGGCCGCCTCTGTGTATTCAGCTTCAGTGCGTTATTACCGACTCCAGGACAGCGGTGCAAAAAGGCATTCGTTTAACCCTCTCAGTGCCAGAATGCTTTTGCGGTCTCCATTTATGCAGAAGTTGAGCCAAAAAATCAAACATTTGAAACTGAAATTATTATATTAGAACTCGTGACGCTGACTCGGGCCTCCCCTATGCCGGGTTTCAGTTTAGTCTTGATAATAGTGCTTCCAGTCACTCAGTGAAACCATGATGCACAAGAGATTATGGGCCCAAGCAGCGTCTTTCCCAAACAGTGCTGGTCACTGGATTAGACATTTCTCTTCTTTCTTGGTCATTTTGCCTTTGTTTTGCTCTAGAGTCCTTTCTAAGTGTTCCTCCTCTTCCTCAGCCCTGTGATGAAGAGATATATACGATAGTCAGGAATAATAATATAAAAATATATTAGGACTCCATGGATAGGAGTATTTGTCAGTTATTGTACAGAATTTAACGATTAAAACTACAAAAAAAAATAAAAAAAAAATTAAAAAACAAACAAAACCACCGTCATGCTGAAACCATAATTCTCCAAACCGGTACATTTCCTTTGGGCTTGTGTTATAATGTATTCTTATTATGGTCTATACTCTACACTTGACAACTAGAAGCTGATCTGATATTTTCTATAATTGTCCACCCAAGGATCTCGGATAAGTTTGTAATCTAGTATATGTCAAACTTTGGTCCATGAGAAAGTATCTCCGACACTGGGGTTATCTTCTTGACAATGTCTCCATACAGCAGCGTACATGAATGGGATGTGTTCTTAGAGCTCTATGTGGGCACCAACAGCATGTACACTGGCCTGTATACAGACATGGTAACCCAAGCTTCTGTTCGTGGGGAGTGAATTATTTGAAACAATAAAAAAAATAATTATTAAATGAGAAATAAAAATGAGAACCCCTATATATTTTTTAAAAATATCCTACAGCTTAGCCTATTTCCTTACCCATTTAGTTACCACATTACTGTAGCCTTATGCTTAAATAATAATAATATTAAAAAAATGATTAATTTTGAGTCAGATTTATATGGTAAAATGTCTGACGTGCATTGCTGAAGTTGCAGCTTTCTAAAAAAAATATAAATAAATCTAGGATGCTTGTACATACTGTATATGGTGCAAGGTATTTTATTTTTGTGTAAATACTGAATCATGACATTCCCAATCACCAGCACTGTATACATAGTTATATATCAAAATTAAAGTGAGGAGGGTCAATCATCTGACCTGGCGAAAGATGGTGGAGGAAGCCATTGGGTGTTGAGGCTGATAACATCATTACAGCCCCTACATTTTACTGATTATTGGGGGTCCCAGGGGTTGGTCCCACATTATCACACAATTACTCTGCATCCTTTTAATATCCCATAACGGTATGATAATAAAATGGAAGTATAGCTGCATGTAGATGGCGTGATGTGGGCGCATTTTTGCATCTGTGTTACCGAGCTGCAATGCCATGAGGTCTGGATGCTGCGACTGTTATAAGAGTGCTCAAATGCTGCTACCTTCCATCCGTCTAAATGTTGCCTAACTGGGAGATACCCCAGTAAAAGTAAATTTAGATGGGAAGTTACAACGGGCAGGGTCCTCTCACTACACTTCTCTGGATTGCAAAGCTCAGCTGAATAAGATGGCTCCTTCATGAAATATTAGGTAATTTTATTTATTACTGGAGATGATTGCCCAGAAATCCCAGCACAGTGTAATGTCAGTGTGAACTTACTCCTTCTCCTGGGCATCCAAGTCTCTAACCAAGGCATCGCGCTTATTAACCAGGATAACCAGTTCATCGAGTAAAAGTTGTTCCCGTCTCTTCTGGGCTTCGGTTTTTTGCCAGTCTACAAAACAGATCAGTACATTAAACAAGGAATCTACAAACACGGGCATTATAGCTACCAACATTAACTAAGAGCTATTTAGTGTACGCATGCGATTCTCTCTATATGTATACACCCAAGTCCGTGCACAAGGCCACAGACCATGCCTCCACTAGGAACCTCATCAATAATTGACCTTTTAGGGTACGTTGAGCAATCCCCTCAATTAGCTAGAGCAGAAAGTTAGATCAGCTTTAGTGGACTGCCAATGTTCAATGAAAGCAATGGAGGCTGAACTGATCGCTAAGAGTCTGCAGAGTAATTCTTTATTTTCCCTGCAACAGTTTCTGGAGGACTGAACAATATTTTACAATGTAGGAAATACTGATAACCTGCAGCCAAGTAGTAGGGTTCATAGATGCATTGTAATCCCCTCATTGTGACGACTGATGGGGGTCCTTAGGATAAGCCATCAATATTAACAAACATTACAGACAAAAGATAAGACCAGTATGTCTAATCTCCATGGCCACAAGATCATGAGAAGTGATGAGTGCTTTGCATCTCTGGAAACAAAACAAAAGGCACCAAACAACTTTAAATGTTACATATCATAGATATAACTATGGGGCACGAGGAGAGGAAGAAGGCAATTTAGGTGGTTCTTGCCTCCTTTCCCATGGGTGAAGCACAGCTCTAATTTCTGATACAATTTTAAAACAGATATTCCTTCCAGCTGTATATCTGCCCTATACGTTATAGCAATTGTCTACCTGAAAATACTATTTGATTTTATTTAAACAGCGGCAGAATTCTGTGCCAATGAATAATATATTGTTATTATATTGTTGCTCCAAATCCACTGGAGGAGGTAAAGTTAAAACTTATTTCCAGTTATAAACAAGTTTTCAGAAATGGATACTACAGGTGAGTATAATAAACTTTGTAATATATCTTATTAAAGAATTATGACGCCTCCTGGGCTTCTCTGGCTCTTCCCTCCTCATCTCTATGAGCACTCCATCTAAAGCTTCACACACAAAGGTCTATGGAGAGAGGAGGAAACTGCTTCCAACTAGTAGGTGATTTATTACCTCACTCGGAATAGTGGTATGTAGTCTTATCTTACTAGATATAGTAGTAAAAAGTGCTAAGTGTAGAAGAGCTAATAAACTGAAGTTTGGGTGTCTCTCATCCGGCAGCTCTCTCCATAGAGGTCAATGTTAAAAGCAGGAAACAGCAAAGCAGCCTGATAGAAGCAGTAGAAGTATTTTTCTTTAACAAGTAATATTACAAAGTTTCACATAATTACCCGTACTACTCATTTATGGAAAATAGTCTTATAACTCGAGGTACACTTTAAATAAAAATAAAAAATCTGACAGTTTGCAGTAACCACAAGGGGGAGGTTGAGGTCCCTGCTTATATTACATATGTAGACCTCAATGACAGGACAGTATGCAATAATCTAAACTCCACCATTGTCCGAATTGTATTGTGACTGTGATAAAGCAGGGGATATAGGAAATCTGTAATAAAAAAAAACTGAGCTCCGATCTCTATAAACTATATCAAATCTAGATCAAATCTTCTTACATTTCTCTTTTTTTTCAGGAATCCCTTATTCATTGTGAGGGCAACTATTAGTTTGCTGCCCACAGGGAGCCCCGCAATACAAATTCATAGGACTGTCAATAGTATCAATCATTCTCCTGTCCCACAAGTAATGGAGAAACCTCCCTGTCTTGTAATGGGAGGGTAATGATATTCCTGGGCATCACTTTTGCTACATTGCCCCCTTCTCCATGTACACCGCTAAATATAACATCCAGTGTCAGACTGGGGTTCCTTGGGCCCACCAGAAGAAATTATGCTTGGGGCCCAATCGCCATATTATCAATATGAATAATGTAGAATAGTTTTTGCTTCAAATAAACAGAACCTAGTGACAATTGATTGGTTCAAAAGGCAGCTCCAAAAACGTTTTATCTACTGAACCTTTGGGGCCCACTATGGCATCAGAGTCTTAGCCCACCAGAGGATCCTCAGGTACTCTGGTGGGCCAGTCCGACAACATCTGTGTTGTGGGGTGTGAGGCAAACAGGGAACCCCATGCCAACCTTTTATCACTTACCACAATGGATATCAAAAGGGTTTTCCAGGAGTAGAATATTGATGACCTTTCCTCAGGATAGGTCATCGGTGTCTGAATGGGTGGGGGTCCTACACCCGGCACCACCATCAGCAGGTAAAAGAGGCCGCAGTGCTCCGGTGAGCAGTGTGGCCTTCTCACAGCTTACTAAGCACAGTGCTGCACATTGTATAGTACAATGGGACTGAACTGTGCCTACGCCATGTGACCGATGAACGTGACGTCACTGACCTAGGAAGAGCCTCTTCAAACAGCTGATCAGCGGGGTGCCTGGACTCAGACTCTATCCTGAGGACCACGTAGAAAAAGATGGAGACAGAAGCTTTGTACTATATCTTTTTAAAGCATTGACAAAGGCTCCTCAGCCGAAACGTTGCATGGACTATCCCAATATACATGGGGAAGCTTACCACTTCCCCAGGAGACGTGCACCCATGGCTCATCTTCCAGGAGTGCTGTTCACCTTTGTTTTTTTCTATTCTGAGGACCGGTTGTCAATACTCTACTCCCGGATAACCCCTTTAAATGGGAATTTATTTACAGAGCTTTATTTATGTATTTTATCTTAGTTTTTACTTTTGGCTAATATCAGATTTACAAAATAAAGTTCCCCAATGCGGTCACTGTGTTATTATAAAATAAAGCTACAGCTATAATAAGACTCCTCTTCGGTGGTACCGCCTGCCTGTGAACATGGCGCCGCTATTGTGTTTTGTCTCTATAGACACAGTTCCCATTTATTAAAGTTCTGCTCAGCTAACCGTCACAGATAAGTAAACAGCATCATCACCTCTGATAAAGCACAGCTCGCCCATGTAGCGGTGTTCTGCGCAATCTGGAGAACATATCACTTCTTCCTCTCAATTTGTTGTTTTAGGAGAAAATGGCAGAACAAAGGTATTAGATAAGCCAGAAACGGAGAGGCTGCAACAGGTTTTATGCTGCATTAGATGGATGAGCAGTGACCTCCGAGCTCGGGATAAGTCAGGCACTGTGTCCTTATTTCCCTCTCATGTCCCACCGTACAGACCATACGCTTACATTCGATGAGATCTCCTCTGTGCTTAACGTGTTAATGGCATCCCCTCTTATAGTATGTCACCACTAGCGCTGGCATCGAAGACCACTAAGATACCATACTTTCCCGAGGTAGAGAAGTAGCCCACTATTGCGCTCTTATCTCACGCTGGTTATTTGGTAACAGTTTGAGGGATCTCACACTGTGACCCATATGCTTTGCAGTGACTTGAAAGGGAAACACTAATTGGCTCAGACATTAAAGCAAAAATAAGCAAAATGTGGAATATTGTTGAATATAAATATTGGACTAATTTATGAACATTTTCCAAACAGATGAATAAAATGAGATGAGAAAAAAAAAAAAAAAAGCTGTAAAGCGAATGTCCACCTTTTAAAGAGGACCTGTCCCCAGGTTATGCAATGGTGCCCTGAAGAAGAGGACCTGTTGATCCCCAAAACGTGTTCTTTCTCTTATTTTATTGATCAACTTATATAAATGAGAAGATCCTTGTACACATGCCTGTTGTGATGGTTCCTTGCGCCAAAAAGGTGAACATTTTTTTGAATATGTATTTGTCCTTTTGGGAGATTGGGCACCTGTCTCCAGGCAATCCACCTACGGCAGCATACCGTACAACTAGGACACTTTATTTGAATAGGCCTACAATAGGGTTCTGCCTATTTAAGCACAACCCAACAAGACAAGCCTCCAATTTGGAGCCTGTGTTATTCCGGGAGGTCTCCTGGACGTACCTACCCTATGTTGCGCCTGTTATTCCTGTTGTAACAGTGATTCTTGCCTTTCTATTGAAAACAAACTGTTCCCTCTCCCTAACTACTGGCATTCCCCGTGTAATATCAATTCTGGAGCATCTATTCTTACATCTCTATGTTCTGCCATTACTTTATTATTCCTGCTAGAAATTATGAAGTAATTGCTAGTAGTCTGCAGTGAAGGTTCAGATGGGTATTACCAGTTGGGCGTGTGCCCCTGCAGTCTGACACTGGCAACACTGATTGGATAAGGTCAGACTGTGCAGGGACACCTCCCCAACTGGTAACACCCGTCTGGACCTTCATTGTAAAATGCTAGTACTTCATTCACAACTTCTAGCAGGAATAATAAAGGTATGGTACATACGAACAGATGTTCCAGGATTGTTATTACATGGGGAATGCAAGTAGTTACTAAAACAGACATGTCAAGAGAGGTGACAGGCCCTCTTTAAGATAATTTTAAGGTCCAATATTCAGTGGCGATTAATTTCTTATTATATTTATATTGGGGCGCTATTTTTTCTGATACAGAGCTTCAAATCTACTGCATAGAGGTAAAGTTAAATGATGAAATTCTGGCTTCTTAGAGTGGCCACTAGTGGGGGTGTAGAAGCATACTGCACACTGTGGTCAATGAATAATCAGTATCAATCTCCAGTTCAGGCTGTAATAAAGCTGGAGGTGTCCCGATGCGATTATATACATTTAAAGGATTACTGTCATATTTTAATTTATTTGCTAGTTTATTAGAGCTAGGCATGTATACCTGAGTTAGTCTGTCAATGATTGCCAAAAGATCTGTAATTACCTTATAATAACAGCTTTCATTAATGTCCTCTGTCCCTTTCCACTGCTCCCTTAAAAGACCGTTGCTATGGCTCATCTGTCTCCGTCTAAGGGCTCTTTCACACCTGCGTTCTTTTCTTCCGGCATAGAGTTCCATCGTCGGGGCTCTATGCCGGAAGAATCCTGATCAGTTTTATCCTAATGCATTCTGAATGGAGAGAAATCCGTTCAGGATGCATCAGGATGTCTTCAGTTCCGGAACGGAACGTTTTTTGGCCGGAGAAAATACCGGCCAAAAATCCTGAAGACTTGCCGCAAGGCCGGATCCGGAATTAATGCCCATTGAAAGGCATTGATCCGGATCCGGCCTTAAGCTAAACGTCGTTTCGGCGCATTGCCGGACCCGACATTTAGCTTTTTCAGAGTGGTTACCATGGCTGCCGGGACGCTAAAGTCCTGGCAGCCATGGTAAAGTGTAGTGGGGAGCGGGGGAGCAGCATACTTACCGTCCGTGCGGCTCCCCGGGCGCTCCAAGCGCATGGGTCACGTGATCACATGGATCACGTCATCCATGGGCATGGGGCGCTCTGACGTCATTCTGGAGCGCCCCGGGAGCCGCACGGACGGTAAGTATACCGCTCCCCGCTCCTACTATGGCAACCAGGACTTTAATAGCGTCCTGGGTGCCATAGTAACACTGAAAGCATTTGAAGACGGCTCAGTCTTCAAATGCTTTCAGTACACTTGCGTTTTTCCGGATCCGGCGGGCACCTCCGGCAACGGAAGTGCACGCCGGATCCCAACAACGCAAGTGTGAAAGAGGCCTAAGGCTACTTTCACACTAGCGGCAGGACAGATACGACAGGCTGTTCACCCCGTCGGATCCGTCCTGCTGCCGCTCCGTCCCCATTGACTATAATGGGGACGGGGTCGGAGCTCCGGCGCAGCACGGCGAAAGGCCGCCGGACTAAAATTACTGCATGTCCGAATTTTAAGTGTGGCGGCCTCTCACTGCCGCGCTGTGCCGGAGCTCCGCCCCCGTCCCCATTATAGTCAATAGGGACGGAGCGGCGGCACAGCGAAATAAGCGGCAGGACGGATCCTACAGGGTGAACAGCCTGTCGGATCCGTCCTGCCGCTAGTGTGAAAGTACCCTAAGAAGACAGAGGGGCGGTCCTTCACACTGCATGCCTGCATTAGGCTTCAGAGTGAGGAGGCGTGTCTCTCAGTAATCCAATCTGATTGGCTGCAAGGAAGCTGCTGGCTACAGCAAGTGTGTATGTGACCTGAGGGAATGCAGTTTTGGCCTCAGAGAACTGGCAGAGGAGCCATCTTGAGAAGATCCTCATAATGTAGGATTTAAAACAGCCGTAACTAAGGGGAAAACTTAAGGAAAACAGTGGTAAGTGAAGAAACTAAAGATTGCTTTATTTCTTTTATGCATAATGCTGCTGCAGTAGTAACATATGCTAAAATGTTTTTTTTTTTTAAATGAAAATCTTACCATTAAAGTTAATAACTTTGAACAAACTATGCATAAATCAGCAGTGCAGGTGACTATAAGAACATATAATGTCTTGTCTGCTAAATCTGTCTTGAGAGACAAGGTGGACTGTCAGCTCACTGAAGAATCAGAGAACATACTGCCTATAGAAGTCTGTGGAGGTGGAGTGAACTACTAAAGGAAGAATGAGACATGCTTGGTGACAATGGGATGTAATACATTTCTTTTGCATCAGCACATTTTAATTTGTGGATCAGAAAATCATAACCCCCCCCCCCCCACTCAACAAAAATAAATAAAAAATACAACTAGAGGAGGACAGAAAGCGGCAGCTGGTGAGGTATTTTGCTGCACTGAGGTATGTTGTTCTGCTGGGACAGTATTTTGGGCTGCACTGAGGTATGTTGTTGTTCTTCTGGGGTAGTATTTTGTGCTGCACTGGTATTTCTGACTTCTCCTATTTGCATAGTTTAATTTGGACCCTACTACAGCATGGAACCACTTCTAGGGTTTCTTTCAAGGCCATTTTAAAGGGATATCTGGGAATGGTTTAAAATGGCCACCAGCAACCCGTCCTAGAATGTGAGCAGATCCGGTTGCCTCCATTTGCACAGCTGCTTAGGGCCAACCTGCGGTTCACCAGCTGTTGCAAAACTACAACTCCCAACATGCCCAGACTGCCTACAGCTATCAGCCTACAACAGGGCATGGTGGGAATTGTAGTTTTAAAACATCCCTGGCCTAAGTGGGTGAGTGGTGGGGTTTCACTTCACATTCACTCTGGAACTTGCATATAGTACAAATTGGTGAGTTTTCCTGTCAGGCTGCTCAGTCATGATGGCATATCACAGGCTGTTCTGCAAGTGGACGCAACCATTAATCCTGCTGGCGGCCATTTTAGATAATTCCTGGAGAACCCTTTTAAGTTCCTAGACTGTGCCTGAATCTGGGCTCAGTGTGCATGTGTATTGGGGAAGTGTGTGTTGTGATGGATGAAGAATCAATCAGCTGACAGCCATCTAACGTGTTATATATGAGCTCCCCAGACTGACCAATCAGATGTCTGCATGTAGGGGGAGCTATTAAATCATGTACTGGACATGGTGGCGCCTCTATATTTCTGAGAACACACAGTAATTTGGAAACACAAGTAATATTCAGGAGTCTGCAACGTTGCATATTATTTATTAGGCTTTTCTTCGAGGATTGGTCTAAAGACACAGAAAAGAAGAATTTTCTGCTGACAGATAGTGATGAGCGGCAGGGGTCATATTTGAATTAGTTCTATTTCGTGAATATTTTGTAGAATATTCGTCATATATTCGCAAATTCGTATATTAGTTATATTTTACATGCTTTTTTACACGAAAATTGGCAAGGTAATGATCGCGTAATATGCGAATATTGCGTGCTCAATACAGGTGTGGGTCAAAAACAAATATATAGCACTATAAGCAGAGAGGAATCATGACTGCAGATGGAAAAAGATGACGAATATTCTAAAAAACAAATATATAGCACTATATTCAATATAGTGCTATATATTTGTTTTTTAGAATATTCGTCATCTTTTTCCATCTGCAGTCATGATTCCTCTCTGCTTAAGTTGCTTGTGGGCCAATTACTCATTGGGCCACAAGCAAGAAGCAGGGAGGAATCATGTGTTCAGATGGAAAAAAATGAATATTCATTATGAATATATAGCAGTATATGCTAAATATTAGCGAATTCTCGAAGTGCCGATATTTGAGATCCAAATTTGCTATTCGAATATTCGCGCTCAACACTACTGACAGACCCTCTTTATATATTCATTTTTTCCTGCTTGTACATGGAGGTGGTACGCTTACAGAAACGGTTACATTCTGTCCGTTCTGAAAATTCAACATGGCTGCCAAAAAATAAATAAAAATCAAGGTTTAACATAACAGAAAACTACGATCCGTAAGCATATTAGAGCTACCTAAAATTCACTATGGACATTTTTGTCTAGTGTCCCTAGCCTTTACCTATCTTTCCAGGCATCAAAACCAGGAAATTGATAACTATTTGTTTTAAACCTTTTCTAACCTAAACCCCCTGTAGCAAAGAAATTAAAGACTCCCTTGGGCAGAGGTAGGGTTAACTAGCCTAGTGCTTCCCCAGTCAAGTGCCCTTTTGCACAGCTAGTCTGCAGGAGCTTGTAGCTGTCCATCATCCACCGGGCCACTCCGCCCCTCTCATTAGGAAGGTAAATAATGGCGAGGAGTAGAATTAGGTGATGAGGGAGATAGCAGAACAAATAAGGAGCAGGAGGAGAAACAGGACACCAGCTTAAAAAATCCATAGCCACTGACTCCAGCAGTGTCTTTTCCCCCCATGCACCTTCCAAAAAAGCAGAGTAAAGAGTGTGTGCAATCCTTTTGGATTAGTCTCTTCTCTCTCCATTGCCCTGGGCAATCATGTTAAAACTCACATGGCTGGTGCTTATTGAGATAAACCTAACAATGCACACCAGCGGTTACCATGTGAATCTTCACAAACCACACAAGAATGTGCTGGTTCAAATCCCCATGACCCTCCTCCAAAGGCAAATTTATTCAAGACAGCACACTGCTCTGAGAGCGAGTGCTGCTAGTGGGAATACCACCTTATATCTACACTCTTCATATTAGATGCAGCATCGTGTCAGATAAAAAAAAATTACAGTACGGCGACTTGAGAAAAGTCAGCTAAACTAAGTTTCCCATTTAGAAACTTAAGAGGATTTAATGATGCAGAATTTTAGCAATGGGCTTCAACAAGCTTTAAAAGTCCACAACGTAGAAGACACTTTTTAGGTGTTGCATCAACATCTACTAGGGCAGTGGTGGTGAACCTATATCACGGGTGCCAGAGGCGGCGCTCAGAGCCATCTATGTAGGCACCCACTCCCTGGAAATGTCTAAGGTGTACCAATATACCTTAGACTTTTCCTGCCATTTATCAGTGCAGGCGCACTATGAACGGCACAGGCAGCGCACTGAATGTAGACAGGATATTATAGCTGAATGATAAAGTACATGGAAGATATACTGTATTGGACTGTAGTATTCAGGATAAATTGCCGTCTTGGCACTTTGAGATAAATAAGTGGGTTTTGGGTTGTAGTTTGGGCACTCGGTCTGTAAAACATTCGCCATCACTGTACTAGGAGGTACTGAAGTATACGGCACAATATGGTGACAAACACCCCGCCCCAAATATATTTTGATAGGAAGGGAAGCATGTCTGTCCCATTTCTTTAAGTCAAAACAATTTTCGGAAGTACCGTAAACCATTTCAAATTTTGTCACTGGATGCTGCCATACAAAGTAATTAGGTAAGGTAGTCCCTGATTTAAAAGGGTTTTTCCGAGGTTCTACTACTAATGACCAATCCTCTGGACAGGTCATCAGTATCTGATCGGTGGGGCTCCGCCGATCCGCTGTTTGAGAAGTCACCAACACTCAAAGTCTCACTGCTCACAAAGCACAGTGCTGTCCATTCGATAGCGGCTGTGCTTGGTATAGCAGTTCAGCCTTTTTCACTTCAATGGGGCTGGGCTGCGTCTAGGTCATGGGACCAATGAACATGACGTCACTTAGCTTAGGCCAAGGATGCTGAACCTGCGGCCCTCCAGCTGTTGCAAAACTACAACTCCCATCATGCTCTAATAGCTGTAGGCTGTGCAGGCATGCTGGGAATTGTAGTTTTGCAACAGCTGGAGGGCCGCGAGTTGGGCATCCCTGGCTTAGACTAAACTGAGAAAAGACTGCGGCACTTCTAAAGTGCCGGTGCCTTGTCAACAGCTGATTGGCCGGGGTAATGGGAGTAGGATCCCCCACCAATCAGATATTGATGACCTATCCTGAGGATAGGTCATCAGTAGTAAAGTCTCGGAAAACCCCTTTAACTAAAATAGATTACACTCAATTTACCAAATTTTGAAATGGCAGCTTCTTACGACCTGTACAACCTCATGTCTTTTGCTCCATTTACACATTCTTTATTCAGATCTGACTATATATCTTACTGTAGGACTCTTACTTATGGTAAAGGCCTTGATAAAAGTGCCCAACTTAGTGTTTTTGGTGGAACTGGCTAATTACATTATGCGTATGGGGCCTCCAGACTCTTCCCCAACACAAGAAAGGTTGGCCATCTTGAATTTCAACGCCTAATTAACCTCTGCCAGCGGCCTACTTCCCTCTTCCCATTGGCAATGCACGCACGCTCATATAGAAAGAACACTTGTGTAGGTGTATGGGCTATATATGTCCCTATAATGTTTATTGCATTTTCTGAATTAGGGTGGCCCATGAAAAAGTAGCCCACCGGCAGTCAGCAACTAAGTCCAGTAATTTCCACATTTAGCATTGTCAGACTCTTTCAGTTGCTGCACACATGTTATTCAGTGCGGTTTCAGGTTCAGAGATTTCCGCACTCGCTGACACGTTGTTTGTGATACACCAACTTTCTGAGACAGTCTTCGAGTTGATTTTTGGGCGCTACTTGCAATCCGCTTAATTTTATGTACAACTTCAGCCGTCCTGATGGATGTAGGCCTCGGTTTCTTCATGTTTGCAGCAGAGCCAGTTTGATGACATTTCCGAACCAGACTGAATACAGCGTTTAGCTGGTGGTTTTGTCCCTGGTACTTGTCAGCAAACGTCTCTTGCGTTTCCGTAATCGATCGGCTTCGCACATAGCCGTTTACAATCACTATTCGCTGTTCCAGGGAGAGCACCATCTTTCTGACTCAATAGGCCACATTTATCAAACTGAATAATACATCAGTCTTACTTGCCCATAGCAACCAATCAGAGCTTAGCTTTCATTGCCTACAGGGCTCTGAAAAAATGAAAGCCGAGCTCTTATTGGTTGCTATGGACAATGAAGACAGATTTACTATTTGGCAGTTTGATTTGGAGATATTGGTGGCGGGTGACTTTTTCGTCAGCCACGCTGTACTTGATCAGTACAAAGGGTACCTTCATATATGCTTTATTATGGTATAAAGACATCACAGAGGAGGGGTCCTCCCGCTTAAGACCCACTTCTATGAGAAGTGCTAAGAAGCATCTATGGGCCACGGCCAGTCAATGTATTGCACTGGAAGCCATTCATTTAAGTGTTTGCCATATTTTACAACATTAGCCCTGTAGCAGACGTTGAGCTGGCTTTATTAGAAAAAATGATTGTCTTGGTGAGACCCCTTTAACCCCTTAGTGACCAGGTGATATTTTTCATTGTTGCGTTCCAAGAGCTACAACTTTATTTTTCCATTGATGAAGGCTTGTTTTTTTGTGGGACAAACTGTAGTTTTTTAATGACACCATTTTGGGGTACACATACTAATTAAAGTTTATTAACTCATTCTGGGGGGTGAGTCTTTATGGTATAAATTAAGCGGCTTTCATTTTTCAACATAAATAACATTGCATCTTTATTCTCTGTATGATTACAGCAATACCAAATATATATAGTTTTTTCACATTTTACTACTTTTGCACAATAAATTATTATAAAAAAAGAAAAAAAAGAAAATATGTTTTTGAATGGCCGCATCCCAAGAGCCATAACTTATTTTAATAATCTTTTAATAATTCTTTTAATCAAAAATGAGCAATTTTGTCACTTTTTAAAAATTTTTTTTGTTTCCAACGTTCACTGTACAGGATAAATTACATAATAATTATGTAGTGTGGGTTGTTACGGACGCAGCAATATCAAAATTTTCATTGAACGGCTGTTTAAATGGAAAAAGGTGTATTTTTATTTATGTAATAAAACTTTCTTTTTAAACAATTTACTAATCCCACAAGAGGACGTTAAGGCCCCTTTCACACGGGCGAGTTTTCCGCGCGGGTGCAATGCGTGACCTGACCCATTCATTTCAATAGGGCTGTGTACATGAGCAATGTTTTTAACGCATCACTTGTGCGTTGCGTGAAAATCGCAGCATGTTCTATATTCTGCTTTTTTCACACAACGCAGGCCCCATAGAAGTGAATGGGGCTGCGTGAAAATCGCATTGCATCCGCAAGCAAGTGCGCATGCAATGCGATTTTCATGGGTGGTTGCTAAGGAGATTATGTTAATAAATAGGGATGAGCCCCGGGACCCGATTAAAGTCCATTTACTTTATTATTTTCCATTATAACATGATTATAATGGAAAATAATAGCATTCTTTAATACAGAAAGCTAAGTAAAATGTCCATTGAGGGTTAAAAAATAATAAAAAATTACTCACCTCATCCACTTGATCGTGCAGCCGTTATCGTCTTCTTTCTTCTTCTTGCAGAACCTGACGTCAGCGCAGGTCCTGCTGAATGAAGATAGAAGGTTCTATCCAGGCTGTCATGCGAAGACATCAGCACCCTGCAATCTCATTTGTGGGGTGCCGATGAGAGACAAAGCAGAAGCTTGGCTCTTATGCGAGAGCTGAGCCTCCGCTATCCTCTGCAAGGGAAAACCGTGCAGCACTTAGACTAGGCCGCCGTACAAAAGCGTCGGCCTAGCATAAGGCCCCTTAGTGGCCGCTGTAAAAAAAAAGGCGTATTGATGATCACTAAGGGGTTAATAGTGTAATCAGAACTTTACGATAAATCATTTGTAACTGTATGGATACATTATTCATTGTAAAGGTAAACAGTATATAATAAGTCCATGGGTTGTCTTCACATTAATGTTTCTATTGGGCAATTTCCTAAAAAAAATTGTTGGGCGGCAACCTACAGAGCTCCCATAAAGGGTGCTACAGGCTTTCTAAGGGTAGGTTCACACAGAGTTTTTTTTTTGCCAGAAGCGGATTCAAAAGGAATAAGAAATATAAAGGAAGGACTTTCACTTTTCCTTCCTGATGGATCCACTTCTGGCTTTGGCCGAAAAACCTGAAGGGAAATCTGCCTCAAAACCTGCTCCAAAAAACTCTGTATGAACCTACCCCTAAGAGGCCTAAAATGAAAATCTACTTCGTTTTTTCTGCAGCCTTGACAGAAATGGATGACTAGGAAGCCTTGAATAGAATCTTATCAGAACAAGACAACTCATATTTATTGGCATTTTAGCATCTTATGGGAAATGCTCTTCACCGTAGTCTAGCAGAAAAATGCATGTCGGTATGTTACGTGTTATACACTTTGCCATTTTGTGCTTTGTTTAATTTCTAGCTACAAACCTGTTCAGAGGTCTTCTTATTCACCATACGTGGCGGGACTGAACCTCGGAGTGACAGCGTGTATCTTTATTCACCTTAGCTCAATACGATCGGAATAAAAGGTATAAGTGAATAAGTGAACTGTTTACTTGGTGTCATTTAATGTCCGCTCAGCGCCATGACTCATAGGCCACGCTGTAATGATATGAATATCAAGCCTTGGGACTCTTTGGGATACCAGATCCACATCTCAATATCTTCCTTGTTATAATATGTTATAAAAATACAAAATACATTGCTGATGTCTAATCTCTCCTTCCGAGTACTCTGATTTCCAGTGCCATTTCTGCCATACAGCATTTTAACATTCAGCTTTTTGACAGCAGTAACTGGGAGAAATGTGTGATTTTATCTGACCCAAATAATATGCTTGACGGCAAGTCATGCAGAGGGAGCACAGGCAGAGAATGATTGATTTAAAAGAACCTTGGGATTCTTCAGATGATACCCTCAGAGTTCTGATCTAGCCATTCACACAAAAGTATTTAGTGATTTACTAAAGTATTTAGTAAAAGTGTAGCTAGACGCTGTAATAAAGAAAATCAACCAAAAAAAGGCCACAGCGATAGAGATCGGCGACGTCCTCCGTGAAGAAGCCTGCGGCAAGTTGCTAGTCAGGAATAACCTCAGATAATAGTAGCTAGACCAGCCTTTCTGCAACCCCTTGTTTACTGCCTGTGTGCAAAGCTCTGCAAGCTTATTATTAGTGGTCAAAAACACATTTTCAATAGGGAGAAGGGACCAGATATCTGATGAGAAGGCAAACTTGGGATTTGAGCAATATTGAGGTCCTCAGAGAACACGGAATGGTAAATTCTTTTTACAGGTGATGTTTTCACAGATTATGTACAATGACGTAAAAGGGCTAAAAATAAAAAATAAAGTTAAGGAGCCCATGAAATCATACTTCGTATAGTCTACTCCCATGTCTACCGGAAGAGTCGTCTTGAATTCATCCCTAAAGTCACAAATTTTACTTAGAATGTTTGCCTACACCCTGGATAAATGGTCCTTCAGTAAATGCCTCCAACTACATATCAGACTGCCTAAGGCATAGCTCTCCGGCAGGCTGTTCCGGTTACTGGAATGCTCGCTGGCCCCATTGACTATAATGGGGTCCGGCGGAAATCCAATTGCTACCTGGCAAATATTCAGCTGATCCAAAAACGCTGCACATGACTGTTCCCTTACGTCCTAACCAGCAGCACAAGTGGGGAGTTCTCCCCTGTGAAACTAGTAGGACAGGTGGAATTTTTGATGACAATAAATTTCCTACCAAGTAATAATTAAATAATTAGTAGAAAACCCACCCCTATAAAGGGCAGACTGCCCATAATTCAGTGCTTTTTTTCCCTCTGTCCCTGTGGATAGTAGGACGGGTCAGGCTGCGGCCTGTTACTTTAAAAAATATTTTTCTTTTTAGTTTCTGATAAATTTTTTCCTAGCGCTTGACTGATGGTCCTAGCTCCTGGCCAAAATTCGCTCCCGGTCCCCTCTGCCTATGGCGTTGGTCCGCGATCCGCCATATGCTGCACCTGTGGTAGCGGCAGTTCCAGGCTACAGGGGCGAAGCCTATCGGCACTCTGTCCGCCTACAGGGCTTGGATCGCCGGCGTCTCTTCGCCGGCTCCTGCTGCACGGCCGACAGCAAGTGCGTAATCAACGACTTCCGGTTTTCGGCCGGGTTTATTTATCCTAAACGCAGGCTGCAGAATTAAGGATATATGTAAGATATATAGGTTTTAAAAACTAATATTCCTAGGCTTTCAGGGAAAGATTTAAGTGAGGCGGAGCTATCGCAGAGGGGGCCGAGCTAAGGTCAGAGGTGGAGCTATTCCACCTATATAAGCCCACAACAAGAGGAGTACTTCCTCTTTTTGAGCAGAGAGCTAAGGCTACAGTTCTGTGGCTGCTACTACTACTGAGAGCTAAAGCTACAGTCTGTGGCTATTACTACTACTACTACTACTAAACTGAAAGTTTCTTTCCAGATGGCGTCCCCTAACTGTGATCAGCGCGGCAAATCCGCCCACAAGCAGAGACATTTAGTCTGCGCTTCCTGCGAGATGCCAATGCGGACTCCTATGAGTACAATCGGTGTCCATTATGTCGTCCCCCTCTGTCGCAACCCACTGTAAGCGACGTGTTTGGGTGGATGAAGGACTTTATGGGAAATTCCATTTCCGAAATTAAGAGCGCCCTCGCCTCAAAGAGACCAAGAGAATCATCTCCGGGTCCGATGCCTATGCTGGAAGCAATCTCCGTGGACGACCATTCTTCTTCTTCCTCTGACGACGAAGACTCACTGTTCCTGTTCCCAGCCGAGAAAACTCAAAGGCTTTTACGCTCCATCCGGTCAAGGGATCGTGATGTTGAGCAAGGGGAAGCTCCGCCATCCACCTCTAGGGGGTTAAGAACCTTCAAAGTGGACGAAAATCTTAAGTGTTTCATGCTTACGGAATGGAAACATCCAGAGAAGGGTCCAGTCCTCAACAATAGGTTTAAACTCATGTTTCCCCTCCAGGAATCGGAGTCTGACCTTTGGGTAACGCCTCCAAAGGTTGACATGGCGATATCCAAATTGTCCAAAAGGACCCTAGTCCCGTCAGATGACGGTAGTAATCTCCAGGACCCGTTAGACCGAAAGGTCGAATGCACCTTAAGGCGCAATTATTCTGCTGCGGCAGCTTCCGCGTCAGTAGCTGTCGCCTCCTCTGAGACCGCACACTTTGTACGTTCCCGCATCCTAAGAATTCAGGCTGACCTAGAGGCCGGAGTGGCCAGAACGGACATTCTGGACCAATTTAAGACCCTCCTATTAGGAGTGGATTTTCTATGCGACGCCTAGTGATAACACTTCCAAGTTTAACTGATGTGGCCTACCCTATGAGCCAGGAAGGCTATTTAGTTCTGAGCTAGACAAGCTCATGGAAAGCTTGGCAGATAAAAAAGGGAAAAATCTCCCTCAACAGTCCTTTCGGGGTCGCAGTAGGTCCAGAAACACAAGACCTCAGGGCCCCTCGAGATCCCAGAGGCGTCAGGCGTCCTCCAGACGCGGACACGGTCGTGGTAGAGGCAGCGAACATAAGGCGGACCTATAACTCTCCCGCTTACCTTCTCCCTTCCCCTCCAGACCCTCCGTGCAATGCACAACTTCCAACTGCTCCTCTGGTTGGAGGTCGTTTAAGTTTTTTTCAGCAGACCTGGCTGCAAGAGATCCCGGACCAGTGGGTCCTAAATATAATTTTGTTCGGTTACACAATAAATTTCGTGTCTCCCCCTCAGGAGAAATTTGTGTTAACCCGACGTTTACCCCAAATCAAACAAAAGATCCTGGAGGAGGTTCCCTCCCACGAACGAGAGCGAGGGGTGTATTCCCCCATATTTCTAGTCCCAAAGCCTTCTGGAGACTGGCGCATGATAATAGATCTGCGCTACCTAAATCGCTTCATAAGGCAGAAGCGCTTCAGAATGGAGACCATCCGTTCCTTAATCAATATTCTAAATCCCGGAGACCTCATGGTCACCATAGATCTAAAGGACGCTTATCTTCATGTCCCTATTCAGTAAAGCATTACCAGTTTGCTGTTCTACCCTTTGGCATCTCTTCCTCTCCCCACACCTTTACCAAGGTTGTGGCTCCGGTTGTTGCCAAGCTCAGGCTTCAAGGACTAGAAATCGTGCCATATCTAGACGACTGGCTCTTAAAAGCTGCGTCTCTAGACGTTCTTCAGACCCATCTTCATCTAGCTCTTCAGCGGTTAGGCTGGCTGATAAATTGGGAAAAGTCCCAGATCCTGCCTTCCACTTCCAGGGTATTCCTGGTGTTTATAGTGGATTCTCAAAGGATGACTCTCTTTCTCTCCCCAGAAAGGAAAGATCAAGTCATAAGAGCCGCTCAGTTTCTCATGACACCTCGTCGAGTGTCCATCACAACTCTTATGAAGAAGATGTTGGGCCACATGTCAGCATCTGCAGAAGCAGTTCCTTGGGCCCTTTGGCACCTCCATCCACTTCAAGAAGAAGTGTTAGCAGTCTGGAACCACAACCCAAAGGGGTTGGACAAGACTCACTCCCTGTCTGTCAAAGTCCGGTCCTCACTCAAATGGTGGAGGAACCTATCAGATGGGAGGTCCTTGACTCAACCTCGTTGGATCACGTTGACCACAGATGCCTCCCTTCTAGGTTGGGGAGCCCATCTGGAAGACAGTCCAGTACAAGGTATCTGGAGAGGCTTCTCTCGTCCAATATGAGAGAACTAAGAGCTGTACGTCTAGCTCTTTATCACTTTGCTCCTCTCATCCGCGGAAAGGCGGTGAGAGTCCGTTCGGACAGCACGACTGCGGTCGCTTACATCAACAGGCAGGGAGGTACGAGATCTCAACCTCTTCTCCACGAAGTTGGTCTAATTCTCTCTTGGGCAGAGCTCAGTCTATCCCACCTATCCGTGGTTCACATCAGGGGAGATCTCAATATAGTTGCAGATCGACTCAGTCGGGGTCTACCAGTTCCAGGCGAATGGTCACTAAACAGAGACATCTTCTCCCAGATCACTCTACGTTGGGGTACTCCGGAGATCGACTTGATGGCGACCCGGTTGAACGCGAAGGTGGACAAGTTCTGCTCCCTCTACAAGGAGGACAACCCTTTGGCGATAGATGCTCTGTCCATTCCATGGAGGTTCAGGCTGGCATACATATTCCCTCCACTTTCCATGATACCACGGGTATTGACAAAAATCAGACAAGACCAGACCCCGGTCATTGCAATAATACCATTCTGGCCGAAGAGGTCTTGGTTCACCCAGCTCATGAAGATGAGTCAGGGCACATATTGGAGACTTCCCCTAACGCAGGACCTTGTGTATCAGGACACAGGCCCCTGCCTAGATCTGAGGAAACTCAATCTGACAGCCTGGAGATTGACAGGCCCCTACTAGAAGCTAGAGGGCTTTCTGCGGAGGTCTTGAGAACTATTTCACACTCCCGTGCGGAGTCTACAAACAAGGCGTACTCAAGAATTCACAAGATTTTTCTTCAGTAGTGTGCTGGTAAAGAGGTAGTACCCTCAGATCCCCCTCTTTCAGCTATTTTACAATTCCTGCAGGACGGCCTGGACAAGGGTCTAAGCCCGTCTACGCTCAGAGTCCACATCAGTGCTCTCTCTGCCTCTTTAGGTAGACCATTATCCCAAGACCCCCTACTCAGGAGGTTCCTAAAGGGAGCCGAAAGATTAAAACCTAGAATCCTGAGACTATCCCTGAATGGGATTTATCCATTGTTCTAAAGGGGCTATCCTCTCCCCCCTTTGAACCCTTAGAGAATGTAGACCTTAGGTTTCTGTCCTTAAAGGTCACATTTTTACTGGCCATAACATCGGCCAAAAGGATTGGAGAATTACAGGCCCTAGCCGCCACTGAGCCTTATACCCTCTTTCTCCAGGACTCTGTCCTGTTGAGGTTCCTACCGACCTTTGCTCCTAAGGTTCCCTCATTCGGTAACCGAAATCAAACCATCTCCCTGCCGGTCCTATGTCCTACTCCATCATCTCCTGAAGAGGAAGCCCTTCAGTCCTTGGACATTTCCAGAAATCTAAAAATCTACCTGGACAGGACTGCGAACTTTAGGAAATCGGAACACCTACTGCTCTCTTTTTCTGGTAAAAGCAAAGGTCTAAAAGCCTCCAAACCCTCTCTAAGTAGATGGGTACAGGAGGCAATCCGGGAAGCCTTTTTACCCCAAGGCTTGGCTTCTCCATCCTTTGTCACCGCCCACTCCACGAGGGCAATATCTACTTCTTTTGCGGAAAGGAATCTCGTTCCACTTGAACAGATTTGTGCTGCGGCTTACTGGAGCTCCCACAGCACTTTCATTAGACACTATCGCCTAGACTCTAGGCGTTCGGAGGGGGTAACATTCGGAAGTACCATTCTGTCTGCCGCCCTCTCATATAAAAAATAAAATAAAAAAATAGGATTATACCTGGGAAAGGCCCTCCCAATTTGTTGGGTTACTTGCTAGGTCCCCACTTGTGCTGCTGGTTAGGACGTAAGGGAAGCGTTAATTTTTAACGTAAATTTGTTTTCCCTTAGTCCTAACAGCAGCACACAAATTTCCCACCCTTGTTTGTTTCTACTTGTTATAAAGCACTGAATTATGGGCAGTCTGCCCTTTATAGGGGTGGGATTTCTACTAATTATTTAATTATTACTTGGTAGGAAATTTATTGTCATCAAAAATTCCACCTGTCCTACTAGTTTCACAGGGGAGAACTCCCCACTTGTGCTGCTGTTAGGACTAAGGGAAAAAAATTTACGTTAAAAATTAACGCTTTTTGTTCGGCCAATTCCCGGTATTTTTATGCTGGAACAGCCTGTTGGAGAGCTGTGCCGGAAATGTGAAAGTAGCCGAAAACCAATCAAATTGGCCTGTGGAGATCTACGCAAACGAGTAACAACTGACTGCAAAAGCATCAAATAACATTTCTCTGTCCCCGCTCAGAAAGCTTGCACAAATGTTTGCTGGTTCTTGATAAAACATAGCTATCAAAGAATGGCCAGAGAGCTCCATCTGTCCATTACAGCCATCTCCACATATCTGTTACGTGTCAATTTGATCATCTCAAGATATCTTTTCTGTGTTTGAACATATCAGTCCAGCTAGGATAAAAGGAAATAGCCAAATTTTGTTCTAGACAAAAAAAAAAAACACGCATTTCTAATGCTGGCATGCGTTCTTAGTCATAGCTACCACTATTCGAAACCGCATAAGAGGTTCTCATGTTTTTGCACTCTAGCAAATCCTGTTTTGATCTGTCTGGTCAAGTTTTACCACTGCCTTTTTTCCTAGCTGGCCTGATGTTCTTATGTTGATAGTAAGCTGGTGTCAAATAGAGTTTGGAGCAGAATGGTTTTCCTTTATATGTGTATCCTTTTTTGGGTTGTTGGGCTTCGAACGAGTGTTCTTGCAAATAAAAAAAACAAAAAAAACAATAACACTAACAATACAAGGCTAAACGCTCATCCATATGGCTGTTCAAAAATTGCAGAAATCAACTATATAGTTGGTAGAATAGTTATTTAGAAATATGGCTTCCAAGACACCTTGAGAATTTTCAACCTAGCTGAATTTCAAAAAATTAGAAATTTGAAAGTGGTCCATTCATATGCACTCAAGATCAGACCTTCACACAACTAGGAAGTTTTGTTACTCTGGATGAGGAAATTGCGTGCCACCCCTGTGTTCAGGTCTCCCCTTCAAGAATAACTATTTTGTTAGGAAGCAAGGGAGTGGAAAACTAGCCCAAGTTTCTTGGAAAGAATTTTTAACAAAACATCTAAGCTTACTGTGATTTTTGGGGGGACATTTATCACGTGTGGTTGCTTTTCTGTGAGTCTTTGCTTTGTGCACCTACACCAAATGTATGAACTGGCGCACCTTAATATAATTGACGTGAGTGAAATTTGGTTTATAACTTTATGTAGAAGGGTACACCAGGGGGTTGGCTGTCGTAGGTCTTTTTTTGTGACTTTTGCAAAAGTCCCACATAGTAAATGAGCCATAATCCAGGTCTGATCTCACTTTTAGCCCTTAAACAGACCACTTTTATAAGTGTTGAGGAAAACCAAATGTCACAGATTAACCAAATGTTGAAAACTACACAACTTTTTTGTTGTTGAATTCACTTTTATTCGTTTTGTTACATATAAAACTTGACATCTTACAATAAATAAAGATGAACATATCATTGGTATTATCTGTTTTGTTACATAGGAATTTTTTTTTTTACATCATCAAAGGTCCTGCAGCTGCAGTTAATTGGAGCTTTCACCTCCTTTCACTGCAGCTAAGAGACCCTCAACATGGCATGTAGAGGGCTGCATTTTTCAGTCCTCTGTAGGGGATCTCACACAGATCAGTGTCAGGCAGGGAAAGAGAGTGAAGTGTGCAGATGCACAGCTCTCTCACCGATCCAGCAAACCAATGTATGTGTGCTCTGCCAGATCATTAAGAGTAAGTCCCTTTTCACTTGCAGTGGCCAGGAGTACATGTAAACACCATTCGCTCATACCTGTAAGTCACCTGGCTTTGCCTTAAATGTGCAGAAAAAACTTTTATCCATATGCAAAACAGATCTTAAGTGTCCAGTTTGACTGGCTTTACTTTTCACTCCCTGCGCAGAACATATACCTGAGGCAATAGACCACAGAAGGGAATGCAGTCTGAGAGGTCACTGCTGGACCACCCTGACTGCAGACTATAAGACGCATGCACTTTTAGCAAGATTTTGTCTTGCCAAAAAGTGCGTCTTACAGTCCGAAAAATACTGTATTTCTCTTTTATGCTCTATTCAGCATAGCACATATTAATGTTCCTTAAAAGATATTTTAGCAGGAAATTACTAAAGATATAATTTTTTTTTAAAAGATATTATCTACAGTTTCTTGTTTTGCATCCTCAGCGCAGCTAATTGAAATCAGTCCCGCAGTTTGATATAAATTAACACTAGTTTTGTAAAGCGCACATCAGGGGATTGCAGTCCAGTCTTATCTTCAGTTCCAGTCAACTAGCAATCCTGAAAGAGTTTGCATCATCATCAGAGCAGGCGATTCTGCTGGTGAACCTAATCAATCTAAGAAATACTGTGGCTGTGCTGTGTAACAAAGCTAAAATAGATTTACAAATGGGGTTTTAGGGGATAAGCTCCTCCACAGGATTACATATTGATTTTAAAAATAAAAAAGCTTATCATATAAGCCAAAACTGAAGAATATTTTTTTTTAAACCTATGCAAAAGGGAAAAAAAAGTACTCACTTCAAAACATTTGCCAAGAGTGCATCACAATGAACAAAGTGTTGGCGATACAGTTATTGAACAAAAAGAGCGCCGTGTCAAGGCCCAACCACAGCGAAGGATCTAATGAACTTACTGGAGAATGATATAGCCATAGGATGTAGTACACTGCCGCTCTCATTATGGGATGTTGGCGCTGTAGACAGGTCCCGGATGGTCAGAGAATCTTATGTGTTTACAAGGCTATGCTGCAAAGCCATATTTTCTCCAATGGGAAAAAGAATTAAGCTGCCAAGTACTGCTGTACTAAAGGGATTTAAAAATCTTGTCTACTGTAAGCCACCTTCCCTGCAACACTGTCACAAAAGGTAACTGCTCTCACCAGACAATACGGTTATACACTCACCTAAAGAATTATTAGGAACACCATACTAATACGGTGTTGGACCCCCTTTTGCCTTCAGAACTGCCTTAATTCTAAGTGGCATTGATTCAACAAGGTGCTGATAGCATTCTTTAGAAATGTTGGCCCATATTGATAGGATAGCATCTTGCAGTTGATGGAGATTTGAGGGATGCACATCCAGGGCACGAAGCTCCCGTTTCACCACATCCCAAAGATGCTCTATTGGGTTGAGATCTGGTGACTGTAAGGGCCATTTTAGTACAGTAAACTCATTGTCATGTTCAAGAAACCAATTTGAAATGATTCAAGCTTTGTGACATGGTGCATTATCCTGCTGGAAGTAGCCATCAGAGGATGGATACATGTTCTCATTCTGTTTACGCCAAATTCGGACTCTACCATTTGAATGTCTCAACAGAAATTGAGACTCATCAGACCAGGCAACATTTTTCCAGTCTTCAACAGTCCAATTTTGGTGAGCTCGTGCAAATTGTAGCCTCTTTTTCCTATTTGTAGTGGAGATGAGTGGTACCCGGTGGGGTCTTCTGCTGTTGTAGCCCATCCGCCTCAAGGTTGTGCGTGTTGTGGCTTCACAAATGCTTTGCTGCATACCTCGGTTGTAACGAGTGGCTAGTTCAGTCAACGTTGCTCTTCTATCAGCTTGAATCAGTCGGCCCATTCTCCTCTGACCTCTAGCATCCACAAGGCATTTTCGCCCACAGGACTGCCGCATACTGGATGTTTTTCCCTTTTCACACCATTCTTTGTAAACCCTAGAAATGGTTGTGCGTGAAAATCCCAGTAACTGAGCAGATTGTGAAATACTCAGACCGGCCCGTCTGGCACCAACAACCATGCCACGCTCAAAATTGCTTAAATGACCTTTCTTTCCCATTCTGACATTCAGTTTGGAGTTCAGGAGATTGTCTTGACCAGGACCACCCCCCTAAATGCATTGAAGCAACTGCCATGTGATTGGTTGACTAGATAATTGCATTAATGAGAAATAGAACAGGTGTTCCTAATTATTCTTTAGGTGAGTGTATATATTTTTTCATTGTTCATAAAACAATAAGAGGAAAATAATAATAAATGGGAATTATTATTTTTTAAACATATCTTTATAGCACTTTTCCTGATGGAGAGCTCCAAATCTCAAGCACAAAGATTATCCAGGGAAAACATATTTTTTTCTCTTTTATTTATTTAAAAAAGGACCAAAAATAAAAAAATAAGTATTACTCACCAAGTGATCAGCCGATCCGCTGCTGAGCTCTACTTCCTAGTTATGGCTTGACACACAGGATATGACTAGAAAAGCCAGCCTCAGACAATGATCGGCTGAGCAGGCATTTCCAATTATTTCTCGTATGTCGCGCTAGGACCAAGAAGAATACAGGAGCGGACACCAGAGCAGCATCCAGGGTCAGACTGGCCCAACAAAGTACCAGAGAATGCCCAGGCTCTGACACCATAATGGACCCCAAAGATCCAGAAGAAAAAAAAAACAACATTTAGCTGCCTTTGGAGTCAATTACTTGCCACTAGGTTCTATTTCTTTGATTCAAAACCTATTAAAATGTATTCATTATATAGGGGTTGGTCCTCAAGAATAATCCGGTAGGCCCCAGGAACCACAGTCAGACTGGCAATATCTAATGTGTATGGTCAGCTTAATCCTTTAAGATGGTGGGATTGGTCCTTTGGGCTATTGCTAAATATTTTAACCATCATTTTTTTAAGAAAAACAAAAATAATTTAGTCCTGTTAGAATTTTTTTTTTGTAAACTGAAGAAATAAAATAAAAATAAAACCTTACCATGAGTGGTTTGGATCAGTTCTAAATATTTAAATTAGGCTAAAATTCATATCTCAAAATTTATGTCTAAAGTAAACATATATTTTGTCAAATTTGTACCAAAATGCTTGTCATAAAAAAAAAAAATTCTGACATATCCTTCCATGGCTACCAAGAGCACTTGAGGAGATCTCTGACCCATTTAGTTAGAACAAAAGTGTTCAATTGTAACATGTCAATGTGATATCCAAAGATGAAGAGCAATGTCCACTGTGACAAAGAAAGTCACTTATTAGTTGTGACAATAAACTAGACTTTGAAGAAGGTCCCGGGGGTTGCAGCGGAACATTGGTCTGTTGTACTTTCGAATAAATCACTTCTTAGGATGCATATGAGCACAAATTGGCAGAACTTTTCATTTTGCAGCAGTGTGAAATTGACAAGATGTAATGAAAAAGCTACAAAGCCAAACACTGGACACGCAAGAAATGCTTAATGATGACAAGGCTTTTCTTCCCTTTTGTTTTCTAGGAAACTAAGCCCCAGTGCTTCATTATACATTCTATTTTTGTGCACATCTGTATATTGCATTAATTTTTACCACTGTGGTTTTTAACATTTTTCTGCAATAGCCTTTATGCACACGGCTGTGGCTGTATTTTGATCTGATAATTATGAATACCTTACGTGTGCACTCCGCATTTTTCTCGCTCTCATCGTTAAGAATGACCAAAATCGGACATGTTCTATAATTTGCTAAAAGTACGGATGTGTGTATGGCCCCACAGAAATGAATGGGTCGGTCTCCCCCCAACCCTACCTTTTCTCCGCCCTATTTCCCTCCCTTCCTTCGTGAAGGTTTAAATTTATTGAGTTATTGAATATGCACATTTTTGCCGTTTACTTACCTTGTATTAACTCTGCAAATCAATTGTGTCTAACAAAAACTCTCAATAAAAAGAGATTTGTAAAAAAAAAAGAAAAAAAAGAAATGAATGGGTCAGTGTGCTATCTGCAAAAAATCCTGAAAGCACTCGGATGAATACGGCAACAGTGTGCAGAAGAAACCATCATATTTAGGGGCTTAGGATCTGCGACAAAACTTACAGCACAAACAAAACAGATGTTTCCGATGTATGATGGTTGACAGGGCATGATCCCTATAGTAATCCAAAACCTATTTGTTCATATTCAGCGGTGGTGAGGTGGGAAAAAGGCCCAAGGGAGGGCAGTGAGATACAAGGTTGTGGAGCTGATGGAGGGACATGCTGGAGCAGCTGGAGTTTTTTTGGAGTAATCAATAAGCTCCCCATCTTCCTGCAAAATCTGTACTTCAACAGCTTGAGTATTTTACATTCCTTTTTTTTTTCAGTTTCAGAAACCTACTTAATTATAACCAATGTACAGTGCAGAACGTGAAGCAAATTCTTTAACTGGCCCCTCATCTATCATGCGCTGTTTGTAATTGGTGACTTCTTATGGAATATAGGGTCTGACAGTCCTAATACTCATGCTTATCTGACTGTCAGCCCCTCTACTCCATAATGTATGACATTTAGCGCATTTTGGACAAGAAGAATGATAATTTTCTTACACTTGATTTAATAAAGGTGTCCGAACCCAGCAGGACCTGTGACTAGAGCTAAACTTACCTGCTCCCAGCCATTTCATTCAAACTCTGTGGCTCCTGTGCTGCCTGCACCAGACTTTTAGTTCCCAACTTTAAACTTCCTGCACGTATGGCGGTCCTGTGCACCTCTGCTTCAGCGGTTACGTGTCCACAAGCAGCACATGCCGCTTGGGGACATGTCAACGCTGGGGCCAGTCAGTGGCTGCAGTGGTGTACGTAACCCCATCTGTGCAGGAGGTTTACAGGAGGGGACTGGAAAGCTCAGAAGCCACGGGGCCCAAATGCAGCAGCAGGGAGCAGTTAAGTATAGCTCTCTACACAAGTCAGGCTAGTTGGTGGAGAAGTTTAAAAAAAAAATACTGATAATTCCTTTTTTTTTTTTTTTTTTTTTTTTAAAAAGGGGCTTTCCAGCTTTAAGGCCCAATTTAACTGTGGCCAGGACAGTGATGTACCTAAAGAAAAAGAAACAAAATCACCTTCTCCCACCGTTCTGTTCCTGCGCTGAGGGCCCGTTCAATGCTCCTTCTGATCACCAGCATGTAAAGCTGCTGGACGGGGTCATGTCCGCTGCTGTTGCCATGTGTCCTCAAGCGGCATGTGACCCACTGAATAGCTGCAGTGGCACATGTGACACCATCCGGAGGTATACATGGCAGGTAATGGAAGGAGTTCTGAACAGGCCCTGTAGAAATGGAGAGGGTGGGGGGCAGGGTGAGTGTGCGCTTTCTTTTGGAACAACACTGTCCTGGCCACAATTAAAATGGTCCAGGTGGAAAACCCCTTTAAACTCTATGAACAACTTTGGGACAATTATTTTTTTTTAACTTGAAACAAAATAAATAAAAAAATATATATATTTGCAATTCAGGTTTTATTTTAAAATTTGCTCAGTTGTGTCTTCTGCAGCCTGCATGTATTCTCATAAATTGCAGGGTGATCAGTTCAGTTCAGTGCTAAACGTGTCAGATGAGCTCTCTGGTGGCTCAATCTGTAGCTCTTTACGCTGGGTTCAGACCTGAACGTACTCTGTTGCGCTCTGTATGCGCGATTTTTTCGGGCGTTTACAGACGCGCGGAGGGAAACAAGCAAACGCCCGTAGTCGCGCGTTCCCGGAAGTCTATGTGCGGAAACGCGCGACCATACGCCCCAAAGAAGCTCCTGTACTTCTTGGGGCGTAGTGCGTTTTACAGCACGTTCGTACACGCTGTAAAACGCTCAGGTGAGAACCATGCCCATAGGGGATCATTGGTTCTTGCCTGTTGAGCATTTTACAGCGCGTAGGAACGCGCTGTAAAATTAAGTTCATAAAATATTCCTTTTAAGCTTATCTTATTTGGTTGTAAAGATGCTAGCTTAGATTTGTGTCCAGGAGACCAGAAATAGGGGCTACAGATGGAGAGGTCAGAGAGCTTGTCTGAGAGATTTCACAGTGAATACAAAGAATCATAAATGTTAATAAATGCCTATTACAATTATGTTTTTTTTATGCCATAAAAATTGCCCAAAGACAGGATATTTGTCAGCAACCCACAGACGAAGACATCGGCGAGACGTGCATCTGGTGTGGTGGGTGAGCTCTGATTTTGTACCGATGATGTAGGGTTGTGACTTTTTAGTGGTTATCCTAGGCAAGGGGTGGGCAACCTGTGGCACTCCAGCTGTTGCGAAACTACAACTCCCAGCATGCATACTTGCTCTGCCCTTCTCAGAACTCTCATAGAAATAAATGGATCGTGCTGGAAATTGTAGTTCCACAACAGCATGGTAACCAGTAATAGCAGTATGCCACCTGACTGTATAGACAAGCTGCACGTGTAAGGAATTGCTTTGGTCGAAACAATATCTTACATAAAGCATTTCTTTTTATGAAGTATGAACAGGACTCCGTAAATTGTGTTGGATTTTGGAAAAAGAATCTAGCGTAGACCTAGACCAAACTGATAGACTATGCTATGCCTGCTGCAGGGTGGTCGGAGCATGACACAGGGAATTCATAGATTAGTAAAGAAAAAAATCTGTCATGCTCCACCCCCTGCAGTAGGCATAACACGGGGAATCGGTATTACCTGGAATTTAGGCCTCCAATCTACACTGTAAGGCTTCTTGCACACGTCATAGTCAGGGAGAGCAGAGGGTAGGAAGGGAAAGGCAGTGTAGGGAGCGAAATTCTCAGTTATTATTCGCAGAAAGCTTTTCAAAGACCCAAAAGTCCTTATAAGAACTACTGTGTGTGTGTTTTAGAGCAGCAATATATTTTTACCTGCGCTAAATTGATCAGTCTCAGGGACATCAGTGCTGAGGAAGGGACAGATAGTGCAGGGAGAGAAATTTGCAGTTTTTACTACCAAAAGCTTTTCAAAAACCCCAAAGTCCTTTTAAGGACTACTGTGTGTGTGTTTGACAGCAGCAAGATATTTTTGTTTAATACCTATTAGTGACATATACTGTACATCATCCGCAGACTGTCTTTTTGCGTAAATTCAAATAATCAGCGCTACATTTGTCTATAGTGTGCGTCTAATACACATCCGTGACATATACAGTACGCCATCCGAAAACTTTCTTTAACGTAAATGTAAATAATCAGGGGCCAGTCCTCATATACTGTCTCTGTAGTGTGTGCGTGTAATACACATCCGTGACATATACAGTACTCCAACCGAAAATGGTTTCTTTAGAGTAAATTCCAATAATCTGGGCGTAATCTAGTGTCCATAGTGTGTGGCTTTCTGTGACATATACAGTACGCCATCCGAAAACTGTTTCTTTAGGGCAAATGTAACTAATTTGGGCCTAATATAGTGTCCATATTCTATGGGTTTCTGTGACATATACTGTCCTGCTTCAGAAAACGGAGTTTGTATTGCAAATTCCAATAATCTGGGTCTAATCTACGGACCATAGTGTGAGGCTTTCTGTGACATATACAGTACGCCATCCAAAAACTGTTTCTTTAGGGCAAATTTAACTAATATGGGCCTAATATAGTGTCCATATTCTGTGGGTTTCTGTGACATATACTGCCCTGCATCCGAAAACAGTGTCTTTAGCGCACTGTAAAACAATCTGCGCCAAATATAGTGACAAAACCATTAATATGAAGAAGGCGAGCACTAAGGGATGGGAAAGATGCTGATGGTGCATGCAGAGGCCGTGGCCCTGGGCGCAATGAAACTGTGCCTGCTGCGAGGGCACCAGAAAAAAAAAACATCCACCGTACCCAGCTTCATGTCCAACTTAGCTGGGCAGGCGCAGGACAACACTGTCCAAGTCAGACCAGTGCGAACAGTTGGTCGGTTGGATTGCTGAAGATAATGCTTCCAGTCGGTTAAGCACCACCCTCTCTTCCACCAAGTCCAGTCTCTGTAGCCAAGAGTGTGGTCAACCGAATCCTCACTCTGATCATCCCACCATGGAGAGGCTTGCCAAACGAGTTATCCCACACTCGGATATTCCGAGGAGCTCTTTCCAGCAGTACTATTACATTTGGCCCTTGCGCCCAGCACGCTTGAAGAGGGACATGAGATATTGTGCCCTGATTCCCAACCTCTTGAGCCTTCACAGTCTCAAGAAGATGACGGTGGTGAACGGCAATCATTAGTTTACGAGGTGGATGATGATGAGACACAGTTGTCAATCACTGAGGACGTGGAAGAGGAGGTGGCCGACGATGAGGTCACTGATCCAACATGGGAAGGTGAAAAGCCGAGCGAGGACAGCAGTACAGAGGGGGAGGGATCCGCAGCACCACAACAGGCTGGAAGAGGCAGTGGGGTTGCAAAAGGGAGAAGTCGACGCACACCAAACAGGCCCGCAACCATTACACCGAGCACCCCCATGCGTAAATCTACCTTGCCAAGAGGTAGGTGTTCCGCAGTATAGCGCTTTTTTGAGGAAAGTGTAGACGACAAAAAAGAGTGGTAGTTTGCAACCTGTGCCGTACCAAAATGAGCCGGGGATTGAACACTAGCAACCTCACCACCACCAGCATGATCCGCCACATGGCATCCAAGCACCCTAATAAGTGGGCCGAACGCCTGGGTCCACAATCTGGGTCTGCGGGTCACACCACTGCCTCCTATTTCCCTGTGTTACGCACTGCTGGCCAATCCCCTGTCGAAGGCGCAGGCCCGGATGTCTTTCGCCCTGCACCTTCGCATGAACCATCAGCAACAACATCCACTTTCCTGTCCCAGCGCAGCGTCCAAATGTCCATAACACAGTCATTTGAACGCAAGTACAAATACCCACCGACAGGCAATAGCACTAAATGTGCAACTTTCGAAATTACTGGCCCTTGAAATGTTGCCATTTAGTCTTGTGGACACTGAGGCCTTTCGCAGCCTGATGTCGGCGGCTGTCCCTCGGTAAGCAGTCCCCAGCTGCCTCTATTTTTCACAGTGTGCCGTGCCCGCCTTACACCAGCATGTGTCCCAGAACATTAGCCGTGCCCTGACCAACGCAGTTACTGGGAAGGTCCACTTAACCACGGACAAGTGCTGGTGGCCAGGGATGCTACATTTCCCTGACGGCACACTGGGTGAATGTTGTGGAGGCCAGGAGTGAGTCGTACCGTGGGATGGCACAGGTGCTACCCACGCACAGGATTGCGGGCCCTACGTCCATCAGGGTCTCCGCCAGCAGCTATATTACTGGCTCTAACCACCACTTCTAGCCGCGGCCGCCTCCTCCTCCACTTCCACCTCCAGCAGCAGTCAGCCATCAGTCTCTAGCTGGAAGCAGTATAGCACTGCTGTGGGTAAGCGTCAACAGGCCGTGCTGAAGTTGATCTGTTTAGGGGACAAACAGCACACCGCCGCAGAGCTGTGGCAGGGTATAAGGGATTAGGACGACGCTCTGAATGTGGCAGACGAGGAAATGGGGGAGGACATTACACAGCGTGATAGCCAGACCACCCACAGTTCGTCTGCTCAGCGCAAATTGGACCATGAAGAGGAGGAGGAGCTGGAGACAGTTGCCTCTGCTACAGAGGGTAGTACCCATGTAACTTTAATTCCATCTGTTCAGCGTGGATTGGCAGAAGAGGAGGAGGAGGATGAGGAGATGGAGAGTCATCCTGATGTCGACATCGACGTCTTGTCTGTTGGGATTCTGGCACACATGGCTGACTATGTTAGGCTGCCTTTCCAGCGACCCTCGCGTTATACGCATTTTAGATAACACGGATTACTGGGTGTTCACCCTTCTCGACCCCACTACAAAAATAACTTCTCATCTCTCATTCCTGTGGTGGAGAGGACAAGTAAAACGGTGCAATACCAGAAGGTACTTGTTGAGAGATTGCTCCAAAATTTTCCATCTGACAACGCGGCCGGCAGAGTCCGTACTTCCTTAGGCAACCGAGGAAGGGAGACAAGGGGAACACACAGCAGTTCCAACAAAGGCAGGGCAACACTCTTCAAGGCATGGGACACTTTCATGACACCCCGCCAGCAACCTCACCCTGAAGCGCGGCCTAGTGGTACAAGGAGGGAAAAGTTTTGGAAGATGGTGAAGGAATACATAGCAGAGCGTGTCAGCGTCCTAAATGATCCCTCAGTGCCTTACAACTATTGGGTGTCCAAGCAGGACACGTGGCACGAACTTGCGCCCTACACCTTGGAGGTGCTGGCCTGCCCGGCCACCAGCGTTTTGTCTGAGTGTTTAGTGCTGCTGGTGGCATTACAACAGATAAGTGTATCTGCTTGTCCACTGGCAATGTTGCCCCTGACTTCTCAACTCCACCAGAGGAGAGCTGAGCTAATGATGAACATAAAGGCAATTACAATCTATCATTTATAATGCACTCAATCTACTGTAGTGTATTCCCATGAACCTTTTCCACCACAAAAAAGAGTATATGGTTGAATCTTGTTTTCTCCTCCTCCTCCAGATTGTATATATTCCCTCCACTCTAATTTTTTTAATAGAGTCAGCTCAACTGCAGGCCCTCAACTCAAATATTTTTTTTATAGGGTCAGCTCAACTGCATGCACTCGCATATAATGTTTTAGAGCGTCGGCTCACCTGCAGGCACTTGCATATAATGTTTTAGAGCAGTAGCTCACCAGCAGGCCCTCGCCCTTAATGTTTTAGAGGGTCAGCTCAGCAGCAGTCCCTCGCAGATAATATTTTACAGGGTCAGCTCAACTGAAGGCCCTCGCATATAATGTTTTACAGGGTGAGCTCACCTGCAGGCCCTCGCATATCATGTTTTACAGGGCCAGCTCAACTGCAGCCCCCGCATATAATGTTTTACAGGGTCAGCTCAACTGCAGGCCCTCGCATATAATGTTTTACAGGGTCAGGTCACCTGCAGGCAGCTCACCTTCTGATGATGACAGCGAAGTCTTGCCTGTTGGTATTCTGGCACACATGGCTGACTTCATGTTAGGCTGCCTATCCCACGACCCGCGTGTTATATGCATTTTAGACAACACTCTCGACCCCCGCTACAAAGAGAACTTCTTATCTCTCATTCCTGTGGTGGAGAGGACAAGCAAAACGGTGCTATACCAGAAGGTCCTTGTTGAAAAATTGCTCCAAAGTTGATAGGGCAGACATCCAAATAGATTGTCGCCATCACGGGGACGTGCGATCGCCTAGAAGTTATCTAGAGTCAACAAAGCGGCAGCAGGCCCTCACCTACAAGACAAGTCTCAGTTGCCAAGAGTCTGGTCAACACAATCCTCACCATAATGGCACACTGGGTAAACGTTGTGGAGGCTGGGGAGCAAGTTGGCTGCTGGCATCAGACTTGCCCTCCAATAGATCCTCGTTAACGGAAAGTGTACTCATCCCAATAACAGGGCCGCTTAGAAATGCTGTATTGTTATTTATCGTCAATACCTCTCCGAGTTGGGAGTGGGTAATTGCCGTGCGCCTGCTGCCTTCCTTGCATGCTTCTGCTTCAATAACTTGACCCACCCTCTCTGGGTGGTTCACAATTAGGAAATAAAAGTGGCAATGCAACAACAGCCAATCAGATTTCAGCCATTGATCTCCCTTGGATGTGGTATCCCTTTCTCAAGCTCCCTCTCCGGCATCGAACCCTGATTCCTCGGTACCAGTGATCACCATGGTAGGCGCAGAAAAGAACATCGAAAGTTGATAGGGCAGACATCCAAATGGATCGCCACTGTCACGGGGACGTGCAATCACCCAGAGGTTATTTAGAGTCACCAATGCGGCAGCAGGCACTTGCCCCTAAGGCTTTAGATGGTCAGATCAGCAGGCCCTTGCTCCAAATGTTTTTGAGGGTCACCAGCAGGCCATCAATCATAATTTTTCAAGGGTGTGTATGATGCCCTCCTTTATGTGTAACACAGGGTGTTTTGGAGTGCAGGTTCCTTGTAATTTTTTGCAGCCCTTTCACTTAGTGCATAGCCTTTATGAGTGTAGGAGTCCCACTACCTGAACATTTGTACCACAATGTGAATGAGGCCCTCCTTTATGTGATATACAGGCTGTTTCGGAGTGCCTCTTGCTTGTAATTTTTTGCAGCACTTGCACTTTATATACAATTGAATATACTGGAAAGAATGTTTCCTAACAATTTTTTCTGTAAAATACATTTTTTGGGGGGTTTTGTGCGTATTTTTGTCAGTCTGTAAAAGTGGCATACAACATGGTTCCCAGCAGCGACCTGCGAGTCAAAGATGCTTCCAGACATCGTCTCCATGCTGTTCCCGATCCATTTCGGTGATGTTTCTGACACTTTCTGACTTTTTCCAATGGACCAGGCACCCTCCCCTCTTCAGAACAGGGGGTGCCTGGTTGTCTCCCATTGACTTCCATTATACTCTGGTGCTCGGCCAAGCACACGAATATAGCAATGTGTTCGGGCCTAACACCCGAATACTTTGGTGCTCAATCATTACTACTCTAGACGTGTATTTCAATAGTAAAAAAAAGTGACTCTATAATAAAACATAATATAAATGTAATATGTTGCAATGGAGATGGCTATAAAGTCTGAGCCCTTACACATGAAGGTTCTGAGGTGCCAGCTGCTTTTGATCGCTATTTCTCAGATACCTTGTGCCATTTATTCCATACAATCTTTCAGCATCCATGAAAGTCTCCTAAACTAATTACAATCGATTGAATATGGATCAGGAACCTTATCAGGTGAAAAAAGAAATTACCGAGTGACAGTCCGGTACGTCAATACCGCGCAGCTCACATCACTCAGCTTTCACTCAGATGCAATTTGGGGGCTCATGGATATAATATTAAATGTCTCCTCTTGCACTTTAGCAGATGTGAACTATTTGGCTTGTATCCGGAATAATCTACCAGATTACTACATGTAATTTCTATCAGAAAGACCAAATCCTCGTCCGTTTATTCCCAATTAGTCTTCATGCAATGATTATAAGTCGCACTAAGGAACAATGGGGCTGATTTACAAAACTGTCAACCAATCACAGTGCAGCTTTCATTTTAAGGGCAGAATTCAAAATGAAAGCTGCGCTGTGATTGATTTGGGCCACAAGGACCGTTCTTCTTTTCGACAGTTTGATAGATCTGCCCCTTTTGACCAACAAAACTAAATACTGGATTTTCATCCTGAAACATCCTCATAGATTAGTTTTATTGTTAGATTTCTCATTTTTTATTTAAATTTTTGTTTAGGAATGGCTTTTCTGCCAGGCACAAGAGGTTAAACCTCTGTTTCGGTCTTACCTTCTATAGCGAGCATGGCTCGTAACTCTCTGTTCAGTAGCTCAAACCGTCTCTCTAGGTCATGTTCCTTTTCCCTATAGGCAAGTTGAGAGAGAAGTAAAAAAATAAATAAATAAATCAGTTCATCAATATGTTAATTACTAAATCATTAAACACTTAAAGGGACCTTTAGCGCGCATTGATTTAGGGAACTCATAAATGACTTTTCTCTACCGCAATAAGCTACTTCACACAAACGATACACAAAGAAGAAGCCTGGTGACTGCAGAAAATGCAACTTCCTGAAGTTGAGTCACCAGATCTGCTCTGCACCTCGGCTATGTGAACTGATCATTGGCTGTAAACCTGACTAATCTTCCTGCGATTATAAAAATCTACTGACAGAACTGTGAAAATGACTTAATTCACATAAATGTATACATTGATCATTACCAATAGTCAGTGGCCTACATAACTAAGAGCCAACCCTTGAGTCTAATATGGAACCTGTTAGAATGCAGTTCTTTTTCAAGGTTGGGGCCATGGGGGGAGATTTACTAAGACTGGAGATGTGCCACAATTATTAAAAGGCGCACGTTTCTTAAAGTGACCCTCCGGTTTAAGAAAAAAAATTCACATTAACTGGGGGAAAAAAACAGAATTTACCTGGTGACCTCCTTTTCATCTATTTAGTTGCAGACCCGCTAATTCCCGTGCTCCTCTTCTGCCATACAAGATGGCCACGCCGCTTCTCATACTTCCTGATGCATAATGTGCATTTAGTAGTCCAAGACGCTTCCTTCCTTGTTCAGTCTTTCTCTTGGATTGGCCAACACTCTTCACGGGAGCAGCGCTGGCCAATCCAAGGGCAGCAGGAAGTGCCTTGGTCTACCAAAGCCACCATATGCATCAGGCAATCGGAGAAGCAGTGTAGCCATCTTAGATGACAGATGGGGAGCCTGGAAATTTGTGGATCTGCAAAGATGAAAAAGAAGTCACCATGCAAGTTTCCCGGTTGTGTTTTTTCTGTTTCTTGAATTGGAGGCTTGTTTTAATAATTGTGGCACATGTTGGGTGTACACCAGCTCAGAACTGAAATCTACTACAGCCAGGAGTTAGAGTAGATTTCTAGTGTAATGCGTGCCAGCTTCCTAGCACACATGTTGTTAAACGAGTCGGGCTGCTGAGGTCTAGCCCGTGTCCTCCCACTTACGATCTGCCCAACTTTTTGGAAAAAGCTAAAAAGTTGCACATTTTGTTGCAAAATCTGCAACTTTTCTAAGCCAGAAAACTGGTATAAAGCTATCTCCTTCCATGTTCCTTGATGATGCGATGCTGCAATGGGGCATGCTGCCCTTTTCACATACTCAGACAATTAATCAGCAGGCCTCCCATTACGGAATGGGTATGTGTGGTTGAAACAGCCATGGTGCCCATTATGTTCTATACAGCTAGATATTATATAAATATTGAACTGAGTTATTAAAATATGATGCCATCCAAATACTTTATAGAACAGGCAATTATATATATATCTGCTATAATTATTTTAACCTTCAGGTATTCTAATACCTTTTGCTTTCTTTTGCTGTTAATCCTCCCTTCCAGGGTCAACACCATAACAGATCCTAAGCATGTCATAACATAACTAGCAAGCGAGTTACTAAGATCCCTGTCACCAGCGGTTGGATATTATTAGCGGAAGATAATCCTTCTTCTGAGAGCCTAACCGAACAGGAAATAATGGGTAACAATAGAAATGGAAGAGCTCATTTTAATTTTCCTGAGTCATGGGGCAAAAGAGATGGGTGCAGCCCAAGAATCGTTAACCCACTTATGTTTACATGCGTCAGTCAAAATGTAAAGACATCAGGATCGGAGAAGCAAACAATGCTTATCTGGCGCCAATATCACTGGAGGGCAGAAAGACTCGCATACAGACAAAAGTCAGAGCAGACTTCATAGAATTACTTTTGCATAAATCATAACATGTACTATCATCAACGTAACTGAGACAGGTGCCCCATCATGTGCTTACAGAAGTGAAAGCTGGTTCATTCTCCTGATCAGGGCGTTTTTCTTGTTCACAAGCATGAACCATTCCTGCATCAATGTCTCCTCTTCCTCTGTATACATTCCTGCATTAAAAAAAGGAGAAAAAAAATGACATAGTAAAGTTAACACCCATACAAGTAAAAAACGGTCATAAAAAGTCATAAAAACACATACATAGTCAACAAGTAATAAATATACATGCGGCTAGTCTTTTACAATGAAGACTGATGTTGTCTCTTCTAATCCAGTGACACGTTATTTACATATACAATGGCATTATCTCAGAGAGCAGACACTTTCCAGGTATACTCTTGCCTAAAGGGGTTGCCTGGGTTAGAAGTCAACAACCCCCATAGTGTTAGTGTGTACCCTAATAAAAAACTCAAGTGGTATAGTCCTGTGACTGCTGTGGCCAATCACAGGCCTCAGCGGTCATATCTACTTGAATGGTACTTCACTTCTACGACTTAAGATTGGCTGCAGCGGTCACGAAACCAAGAAACGTACTGGTCTTGAGAGGACTTAAAGTGGCTGGCAGGAACGGGGCACGGTGGCACCAAGGACAGTTTTTCTTTTTTTTACTGGGTGAACATTAGGATTATAGGGGTTGTTGGCTCCCAAGCTGAGCAACCCTATAAGGCAATAATCGCCCGAACAATCATTTACAACCACTATCCAGTGTAAACCTGTCCAGCGATCAAACAGCAAATGATAATTCACTAATTTGATGTTGATTGCATCTTTTATCATGAAAACCCTCGATTGTCTGCAGCAACGAATGGGACAAAATATTGTATTTCTAAAAAGGTATAATAGTTAAAACATATAAACGCAATTTAAGGGGTTTTCCTGGAATTTAATATTTATGACCTATTTAGTGTTTTACAGTACAGTTTTTCCACTGTATTTCAGAAAATGCAGTAAAAGAATCGGAGGAGGATATCTAGACGTGCTGTAATGGAAAATCTTATGTATTATTGTACCATCAACAATATATAGCAGAAAAAAACGCTCCACCGTGTACTGTCTACACAGATTGACGTCTTATAGAAATGGTGATGCTTCTGGTTAAACAAACCTAAACTACAGGTATATAACAAAAAATCTGAAAGAGGGGAAATGCTGCCACCTATGCAGAGAAATCCCACTGTGTAAACAATTCGCGAGGCGAGGGTGAGAGAACACGGGTGGCGGGTGTCATACTCTGTAATACACTTCATTTATATGTTGAATGTTGTAGACACAATCCTTTGTACACAGATATACACACAATTTTCTGCTGCAGCTTTTTATCAGCAACCATCACAGCCACCGTATGCACAGCCCATAAATATAAAGTAATGTCACTCTCATCCTTCACTTCCTTAGTATTCCAAAGCTGGGGGGAAAATGCACAAAATCCGGTCAGATAATGTGTTGTCAATAACTAATAACAGATAAGAAAAGGCTCTCAATACTAGACAAACAGATGGCTTCCCCGGACAATACTTCATTTAACAAGCTATTTGCTATACACTTTAGACTCGGGGGTTAATCAAAAAGTATAATCTGCCATCTATGAAAATGTTCTTCAACAAAACCCTGGCCGAAGGATTGCAGGGGCTCAGCGACTTAATGAATGTTAAAGCACCCGCTGAAGAAGCCTAGTGAATACCGCCATGGATGGCAGAAAAAAATGCTACGCTAGTAATGCTGGAGCTTCTGATATATAACCGGTAAAATAAATGTCTGAAATGCAAAATACTCTGTTCTCGCAATACCTGTACCAGATACCTGATATACCAGCATTACTTTCGAAACACTCTGAAGAATAAATCTAAATTCACAAGCCATAACATTGGTTAAATGCTATAAAATACAGACAAAACAGATGCCTTGGATGACATACTGATCATAGAAAAAGTCTCCAATACGATAAATATGCATACCGCCTTTCACAAACAAAAGGCATATCTCTTAAAGGGGTTGTGCTGCCAGTACATATTGATGACCTATCCTCAACAACAACTCCCAGCACCCCCGCCGATCGGCTGTTTGAAGAGGGAGGAGGTGGTGGTGGTGTTCACTTGCGCTCGTCTAGGAGGCGCAGGGTAACTACAAGTGCTCCTCCCAATCACTTGAATGTAGCGAGTACTTGTAATTACACTGCGCAGCCGCTGTAAACGAGTTGACACGCAGTGCAATCTTGAAGGACCGCTTCCTCTTCAAACAACTTATCGGTGGGGGTGCCATGAGTCGGACCCCCAACGATCAGAGATTTATGACCTATCCTAAAGGACAGGTCATCAATATTGGCTGCACAACACTTTAAAGTCAAATCAAAGGGATGGTCTTGGAAAAACAATATAGTCCATATGCCCTATTAGGGCACAAAAACATCATATAGGGGTAATCGCCACAAAAGTCTATCCTCTGTGATAGTATGGTATAAAGGAAAACTGGTTTACTTTCCCCTAGCAACCAATCAGATTAAGGGCTCACGCACACGGCCTAGTTTTGGTTCGCATTTGATCCCTGTTTTACTTTGATCGCATGCGAACCCATTAACTCTCAATGGGGCCACAAAAGAAGTGGACAGCACAGAGAATGCTGTCCATATCCGCACGTTGGGTAATGTGATTGTTTGTGTAGGTACCTAAATCGTCGCTTGTCGGCAGTAGATTGTGAAGTGTAAGCAGCCTCTGCTGCCAGCAAACAACTAGTCTGTATGGGGATGAGCGTTGGCAATGGTGACCACTCCTTCCCATACTGTGGAGGAGAATACTGCATGTAAAAACAGAAATCCCTTTCACCGTCGAGCAGGCGCTTGCCGGAAAAGGAACGCTTCCTCACGCACAATTGCCTACTAAATTGTTCCGTGTAAAGGGACCTTATTGTTGGCACTTATTGTTTCCTGCAGCTGTATTCACAATACTTCGGGCTGTTGCTCAAATGACATGGTATATCGTGTTGATTCCAATTTGCGGAACGGAATGCGGACCCATTCATTTTAATCGCCCCGCAAAAAATGCGGACAGCGCTCAGTGTGCTGTCCGCATCCGTTGTTCCATTCCATTATGCAGATCTGCAAAAAAAATGATAAAATAGAGCTTGTCCTACTATTGTAATAAATGGGTCCGCAAAAATGTGGATGACATGTGGAATGCATCAATATGTCATCCGCAATTGCTGATCCATTTAGCACCCTAGCAACATATATTCCTCCTTCTCTGTGTTTTTTTTTTTGCAGAAAAACGGAATGGATGCGGATGTACAATTGGTATAAACGGAAGGTTTTTGTGGAAACACAGATCCGCAAAAAGTGGAACGAAAATCTGGAAAAGAAAAATACTGACATGTGAATGGACTCAAAGGGTTGTTATTATGAAAAAAAAAAGAAAAAAAAAACCCACCAGCAAACGCCAGACAAACTTGCTGGAACTCAACAAGAGAATCTAAAACTCTAAATTGCTGAATAAACACAATTCTATACGAGCTGAATGAAAGCCAGTTGAACAAGTACAATCCAACATTCCTGGTTAAATGTTAGTGATAATTAGCACGCATAAACCCAGCCTAAGCACCGATTTTTACACTTTCTGATATAGTTATTTGGATACAAAATTTTCACTTTTTCTTCCCCCTGCCAGGCCTGCAATTTACTAATTTACTTGTACTTTTTCTGTCTCTCTCCGGAGAGCGGTCACATGACTGCACCCTCTATGGAGACTATTTCCTGGCCAGGCCTCCCATGATCCCATCTGTCAGAATCCCCGCTGAAATGGTCGTGATGTCAGACCCACGTGATCTTTCAATGGGCTGGTTGAGGCTCTCAATCCACAAGCAGGGTAATGCAGAGTCCACTGCTTGTCATATCGAAGCTTTGCAGGAGGAGACAGTGAAGGGTAAATGCACACGTTTAGGATTCATGTGCGGAGAAATCCGCAGGTGTTCGCAGGCAAATCTGTGCGGTCTATCTGCATCAATTGGTGCAGATTTGCACGCGGATTTTGAAGTGAATGAATAAAATCTAGGTCAGGAAAAATAAAATAAATTGACATGCTGCGGATTTTAAAATCCGCACAGAAAAAAAATCTGCATCATTTGCATTAAGAATTTCAAATTCTCATAGAAAACAATGTACCTGACCTACAGTGCGGATTTTCCGCACGCAATCCTGATCGTGTGCATTCAGCCTAAGTGGATGATGGGTGTATGGTAGTCAGAGTTTTCTTCCCAGGGAAGGGTGTAGTGGCCGTTCACATTTCTGGCTGATCTTGCAGCACACAGCACTATGGGAAGTGTTGTGGCTGCTTCTGGAAGTTGGGGTTGTAAACAGTGGAGCGCAACGGGAGCAGGGAGACTGAAGTGAAGACTCAGGAAAGGTTGTGAGGTGCACTATTATGCTCTGTAGAAGATTAGACGAGGTTAACACAATAAAATGAAATTTTCTAGAATCCTGCACATCCCCTTTAAGGCTTCTTTCACACCAGATTTATTGATTTCTGCTGTTCTGCTCCATTATAGGAACACAACAACAAAAATAACGGAAGTCCCAGATTCGTGACATATAGTAATGAGCGAAGTGAGCTTCGGATTCTATATCCAAAGTCACTTCGCTCAAAACTTCGTTTAAATACTGTACGGAGAGTTGTCTCCGTACAGTATTCAAATGTATGGGCTCTGGTGAGGTGAAATGAGTTGACACTGAAGTCTCGCGAGACTTCAGTGAATAACTTTGGCATTCGATTTTTAAAATTGAAAACCATTTTAAAAACAGGAATCCGAAGTCGGCTCGGTACCAGCTGGTGCCTCGGCACTGAAGCCTGACTTCGCAACGATGTTTTAAGATGGTTTTCAAGTTGAAAAATCCTGAAGTTATTATGACTTTAACGACACAAAGACTTTCCCTCGCTGGAGGCCATACATCTTAGTGCTGTACAGAGACGGATCTCCGTACAGCATTAAAACAAAGTTTTCACAAACTCAACCAAAATGTTAATCATGGGGAAAAAATATGAACATTATGTACATTTAACACGTCTAGGAAACCATCTGGGACAATCTGAACTCATGACACTGCCTGGAAATGGAGTTAAGTCCACCAGAAGCGTAAATACAGAAATATACTACACACTTAACATCCAACGGATGGGAATTTTCACTTCTGAAAAAATATTAATTGACTGTAAATCCCCAGTGCACATCCACAACTCTATCCTCTCATTAGTTCTCTGCAGTAGTAAAAGATACTGATGAAGAGGTCCATCGTGTAATGTACTGATGACCTTTACTTGACAGACTCTCTGATGAACAAACAATGCTAGCCACGTAAAAGGACAAGACGCAGAACAATTAATAAAATCTCTACATGAGGTAAACATGTGTTCTGCACTGAAAGCAATTGTATCGTGGTGTCCATCAAATACTACTGCAAGTGCAAGTATTTCCCGAGAGCATGACAGTCTACTGAAAGCCACTTACTAACAGGACTATCGTATAACTAGCCAACACCCTGCATTTAGATGTCATGGGCATAACTTGTGCTCTTGACTGGATACAATAATTGTAAAATGACCAATTCCACTATCAAGATACATTTTAGCTTGGTCAAACAGGCATTCAAATTTTAGGGAAGAAAATGAATGGCTGCCAGACTCCTGTCTAAAAAACAATAGATTAAGACAAGGAAAATCCAAGCTCTCTGATACTGAATGAGACGTTGGGGGAGGTCTTCAAAGACCTACAGGCATTAGATTGTCAGCATAAAGCCGCCCCAAAAACGGTGGGATCCAGTGACAACTGATAGGAACAGTTCACAGCGGCAGTCAGCTGACCACACATATAATATAACTATTGGAGACTCCCTCATAAAAACGCATACATGGATCAGCCAAGCATTCATGATAACTGTAACCATAGGGAGAAGGTCTGTGAAGGTTCTCATTTATTCAGGTCATGGTATATCTGTAAAGAATAAATCAATGCAACTGGACTTACTGTAGACTTCTTGAAAACGTTTCACTCGTTCTTGAGAAAGCTCGTTGGAAGAACGAGTGAAACGTTTTCAAGAAATCTACAGTAAGTCCAGTTGCATTGATTTATTCTTTACATAGGGAGAAGGGGACGACGAGGTGCCAGATATCTCTGGCAGTGCTCATCTCCTAGGGGAACACAGGATCGGGCAATGCACAATACAACATGTCTGTTCTCCTGATGTCTCCATCTGGTGATAGGCTGTCTCCATGCACATTGGAAAAAGGATCCGATTATCCTGACACTCATCTAATGTGTATGACAATCTACAGTGGAAAACAATTTTCTGTCCGTCTTTTTATCAAAAAGAGTAAAGATATATTTGGGAATATTTTTCTTCCTCTTCAGGATATGCTTTCATGAAAAACAAACAGATGAACTGGAGACTAGATTGAAGTAAACTAATACTGAAGAGCAGAATACAGTAAAATTCAGATTATTGTATTCTCCAGAAATGCCTGGAAGTCCACTGAAGGATACACTCTTCAATTGCCACCTATTCTACATTCGGTCCAATGGCTTGATATGACAGCAGGTATGCCTACCACATATATGAACAATTTTTTCATGCTCTGGACATGACACAAAATGTATATATGTAAAGGTAATTATAAATAGACAAAACATTAAAGATTTCATATCTTGAGGCTCTATTCTCAATGACCAAGAGCTATGTAAACCTTTACAATCCTTTAGACATTTTGCCTCCTCTTTCTTTTATTTTCCACACCAATTAACCTCAAAATACAAAGAGACTTCAAAAAGCCGCAAAATAAGGCTTTGCAAAATTTGTACCTATCTTCCTCCAGTAACAGGTTTATTCACATTCCAAACCATCTCTTGGTTGAACTTGATGGATTATTATTTTTTTTTTTAAACCATATTAACTATGTAACCATGTTTGCATAGAAAAAGGAGCACTGTCTCAAGACAGCTGTGATAGACTTAAATCTCCACTAAAGTGCTAGACTTGGATACTAAGAAAAACTGAAGACATTACTGATACCTTCTATCTCTATCCAGTTAATGTTGGCCCACCAGTAAAATACATTCTGGGGGCCAACCGTACAGCTACATGCAAATAATACTTGCTCACACCGGGGCAGGCAGCAGCTAGATGCTATAAGATGGTTGATATTGGGGACCCCTGCAGTGATGTTGAGAAGGCCGGTCCCTGGGTAAACAGCATGCTGGCTGGCATGACTCTAGAACCAGAAGTCATCTCAGTCACCCGATGTGTCTATAATAATAAACTGAGTAATTTGTAAAAAATCTACTCTGTTTTATTTTTTTTATATGACCATAGTATCACACTGAGGTGCTGTATGTTGGCTGTAGAGCAAAAAGTCTACTGTATCATGTGCCACTGAGGACTAGGGGTCCACATTGTTCTGGAGCCTATCAGGAAATTTGCCGGTTTCCATTGGCCTGTCTGAGCTTCTATCCAGTAACCTGTAAACTTAGGATATTGTCAGAGAAGATGTACCAGATCTGCATTTTTCACCCTACTTGCACATTTGGAACACTCTCAGCAAAATATTTTTTTGGTTCATAATATAATCTGCGCATAACTTTAAACTATACTATTTCAGAAGAGGTGACAATTTTTAATCTTGATTTTTTTGGACGTTTACTCCCCCCTGTAAGTAAAGCTGCCCTGGCTTCTACTACCCATTTCCTACTATTCTGTATCTGCAATGATGTCACCAAATTTAAATTTATAGCTAAAGATCTCAGCTAAGACAAGGAGAACACATCAACAGCATCAATTTTGTGATTTCTCTTCTGAAGAGCAGAGAAGGTTTTAAACAAATTAGTTGTACATTTAATAACTAGTTAAAGGCTCTTTCTACCCAGAAAAAATAAATAAAAAAATACTCAAGCCTGTGATCTCAGTTAACATTTTATCAATTCCACTTCACCCATTTGTTAATTAATCCAATACTAGTAATCCAATTTACCCATCGAATTAAGAGAAATGGAACTTATACCACACAAATGCCTTTCAAGAAGCAGCCCATATACTTGCACATATTGTAAATGAAAGTAGAATGTTTCATTTTATTCCCCAAATGTTCCTCAAGCTCATGTATAAGGAGGAGGATGAAGAAGAAAAAAAACACAAGATGAACATTGTTCACCCTGATTAAGTAAGAGCTCATTAAAGAGCTGTCAGTAGCTCACTTTGAATATGCATGAAGCATATAATCAGATCTCGTACCGTCACTAGAGGAGAATACGGTAAGTACAAAAGATTGATTTAATTACTTGGAGTAGGCTATAGTGGTCGAGCAGTCTTGTTACTGAAAAAATAAAAAAGGAGGCTGCATTCTAGCTCTTTAGTAAAAGAAGGGGGAGAAGAAGAGGCAATTTTGTCCCTCCACAAAATGAAGAAAAAAAAAAAAACTAAAACACGGCAGAGAAAAGAACTAAGAATTTTATGCACTTTATTCCTCAAACTTCATAAAATATAAATTTACTTCTAAACGCCAACTATAGAGGAAGACAATAAGGTGTGAAACATGGTTTGTTAAACTATCAGAAAATTAAAAAAATGCAACTTGTAATTTGCGGTTTCATTTAGCAAATTTGCGTAAATCTTGTAGTACCTAAATTTGCCTAAATCTTGCAGAACCTAAATTTATGTAGATCTTGTAGAATCTAAATTTTTGTAACTCGTACCTAAAATTTGTGTAAATAGTATCTAAAATGGCAGGAGTCTGGAAATATTAAAGGGATTCTGTCACCTCGTTTTAGGTTATAGAGATGCGGACATGCACATCTAGATTGCCGCTAGCATGTCCGCAATATACCTGTCCTATAGGGCTGTGTCCTTTTATTTAGTTTAAAAAATTATTTTAGAGATATGTAAATGAGCCTTGTCAGGTGCAAAAGGGGCTGTACTAACCTTCTTGGTGCCCAGCCACGCCCCCCTCTGAAGGAGCCCAGCACCGCCTGCGTCCTCCGAATCTCCTCCTTTCTTCACAGTTAGATTGGCGTAATCTTGCGATGCGCGAGCTCGCGCATGCGCAGTGCCGGTATAGTGTTCCTTTCCTGTGCTGGCATCAGCCTCAGGAAAGGAACTGCGCATCGCGAGATTACGGCAATATAACTGTGAATAAAGGAGGAGATTCGGAGGACGCAGGCGGTGCTGGGCTCCTTCACAGGGGGGCGTGCCTGGGCACCAAGAAGGTTAGTACAGTCCCTTGGGCACCTTAAAAGGCTCATTTACATATCTCTAACATCATTTTTTAAACTAAATAAAAAGGACACAGCCCTATAGGACAGGTATACTGCGGACATGCTGGTGGCGATCTAGCCGTGCATGTCCGCATCTCTATAACCTAAAACGAAGTGCCAGAATCCCTTTAAAAGCAATACAACTCTTTAGAGGGTGAATATAAAAAAAAAATTGCATAAAATTGGAGTTAATGTTCAAGCAATAAGAAGAATAGTTCAACCTTCACTCCAAGATACATTGTAACATAGACGTGATGGAACTTGCAGCAGAAGCAATTTTGACCACACAGGCTACTATCACGCAACTGGGCCAGGTCAAAATATCACCCTTAGTGGATTATGTACATGCATTCATGGAAAGTTTCCTGGAGCAAAGAACGTTCAGTCAGTTGAACTGTTGTGCGCACAGACATCGGAAAGAGTCATTGATACCTTCACCTGGTCCGTTTTATCAGTTTGTCAATTTTATTTTGTTAATTAATGACTGTGAATACATTATGTAATGGCAGTTTTCTAAATAAAAATATCCTCCAAATGTCAAGTATGTAAATTCTGTAAATAAATGTGGTACTTGGTGAGGGCTGTCTTTGTTGGATAATAGGATAATGCTATCAGGGGCCTTAAGGCTTGGAAAAATTAGAATAATTATTAGTAATGTATTGACGAAAAGACAAAGCATTAGTAACTAGGAAAAGGAAATAAACTAATACAGCAGTTTTTTTTGAATGGAGAATTTTTTTTATTTTATAAACAGTACAGACCAAAAGTTTGGACACACCTTCTCATTCAAAGAGTTTTCTTTATTTTCATGACTATGAAGGCATCAAAACTATGAATTAACACATGTGGAATTATATACATAACAATATAAGTGTGAAACAACTGAAAATATGTCATATTCTAGGTTCTTCAAAGTAGCCACCTTTTGCTTTGATTACTGCTTTGCACACTCTTGGCATTCTCTTGATGAGCTTCAAGAGGTAGTCACCTGAAATGGTCTTCCAACAGTCTTGAAGGAGTTCCCAGAGATGCTTAGCACTTGTTGGCCCTTTTGCCTTCAATCTGCGGTCCAGCTCACCCCAAACCATCTCAATTGGGTTCAGGTCCGGTGACTGTGGAGGCCAGGTCATCTGGCGCAGCACCCCATCACTCTCCTTCATGGTCAAATAGCCCTTACTTTCAAAGTTTTCCCAATTTATCGGCTGACTGACTGACCTTCATTTCTTAAAGTAATGACGGTCACTCGTTTTTCTTTACTTAGCTGCTTTTTTCTTGCCATAAAACAAATTCTAACAGTCTATTCAGTAGGACTATCAGCTGTGTATCCACCTGACTTCTCCTCAACGCCACTGATGGTCCCAACCCCATTTATAAGGTAAGAAATCCCACTTATTAAACCTGACAGGGCACACCTGTGAAGTGAAAACCATTTCAGGGGACTACCTCTTGAAGCTCATCAAGAGAATGCCAAGAGTGTGCAAAGCAGTAATCAAAGCAAAAGGTGGCTACTTTGAAGAACCTAGAATATGACATATTTTCAGTTGTTTCACACTTGTTTGTTATGTATATAATTCCACATGTGTTAATTCATAGTTTTGATGCCTTCAGTGTGAATCTACAATTTTCATAGTCATGAAAATAAAGAAAACTCTTTGAATGAGGTGTGTCCAAACTTTTGGTCTGTACTGTATATCTAATGTTTTTGTGTTTTGCATAAATGATGAGTACATGTGAACCCCTGAAGCACCTAAATACTTATCAGAGGACAGTTGTATCTTCCTCACCATCCAGTGGCCTGTTGTCTCCTTTCCCAGGAGGATCCTTGTTTTACAACACTTCTCAGACAATTAATACAAGTATTCATCAATATGAAAACAGTAAAAGAAAGATGGAGAGGAGGGGGATGCAGCTGCAGTTTTGGTGAAATAACTAAATAGCTCAGAGACACAGAAACACAACGTCACAGCAGGAAGAGCCCATCCACTCAACAAGCAGGGAGAAAGAAAATTTACATTCATAGATCAAAAGGAAAAAGACACAAAAATTCAGGTTAGAGACATTTATGGCGGCCTCACATATATGTATTTTTTTTAAATAAATATATGAATGTGTCAATTGTGACTTTATTATATTTATAATTAATGACTTCAGTGATGCTTCCTCGAGGTAACACCGATGTAACCTTATGAGGCCTTGACAAACCCTGACAAAAAGCAGATCAAACTAGACATAATGGAAGAGTCATCACATGTAACCCAATATGATTGAATTTTGACATAATGCTGCTCTGGATGAATACATGACTTACATATCAGTTTGCATTGCTTTACGGTGTGTTAAATTTCACAGGCAGACTTACATGTGCTAAAAGGAGTCGGCAATCACACTCTGGAATAGGCATTTAATGCCTCTATATTAATAACTCCCTGTATTGTGGTAAGATTACATTCAGAATGAATATATAAGACGACTGGCAACTTTTAAAATAGGAGGTATAGACCTAATTTTCCAGATGCGGGGTAACATTCTCTGTATCTATTAGATCAAAAGGTACAAAATGTCTTCAGAAGGGGATCTACTTTCTTTAGAGCATGTCACAGAGTATATATTAGCTGCAGGGGTGTTTATAAGTGACACAAGCTAATGCAATCTATATTACTACATGACCCCATAGGGACCAAAGTGACATGCCTTTAAGCCTTCTTTGACACTGTTTAGTTTTTGGGTTCTACCAGTGTTCCCATCTACAAGTATAACTACAGAGCTTTCAGGATTTACATAGTTGTGGTAAATTTATCTACTACCTGGTGTGCATGTAGGGTTATGGTGGGCAGTGATGGCCAGTTTGCATTGTTCGCCCGCGAACATATGCGGTCTGCCATCTTTTTTCACAAGTCCGGTGAGGCACAGGTAAGCCCTTACCTATGCCTGTGCCGCGAGCCGGTCTGAAAACAAATGCGGTCACCGGGAGCAGGCAGTTCAGAGAACAGCCCGATGAAGGCCCCCCGGTGGCTGTTCTCGGAACTGCCTGCTCCCGCTGACCGCACTTGTTTTCAGACCGGCTCGCGCACAGGCACAGGTAAGGGCTTACCTGTGCCTCGCCGGACTTGTGACTTGTTCGCGGGCGAACAATGCGAACTGGCCATCACTGATGGTGGGCAATGACCTACAGATTTCACCCCAAATCAAAGAAACCAATATACAGTGGTGTTCTCATAAATCTATCCATGATGTCCATGCATGTGACTCTCTTGGACAATTAACCATAAAAGTAATTTTCAATACAGCCAGGGGCGTAGCTATAGGGGATGTAGAGGTAGCAGTCGCTACCGGGCCCAGGAGCCTGAGGGGGCCCAAAGACCCTTGTGCCATATAAGAGGACACTGGTATTATAGAAAGTGCATGCTGGTCAAGTTACACCTCTGGCTGAAGGGAAGGGGTTAGGTCAAGAATTCGGATTGGGGGGGGGGTGCTGTTTCAATTTTTGCCTCAGGTGGCACGAAGGCTATGTGTTTCCCTGTCCCTTGCCACAAAGTAGCCACCAAGTAGGGGGCCCAAGCTGAACTCTTGCACCAGGGCCCATGAGCCTTTAGTTGCGCCCCTGAATACAGCTATCTTTTCTTTAGTGGTCTACCGTTCTATTGCCAGCCAATGTAGTTTTGTCAACGTAACATTTTTCTAACAAGATGTTGGGCACGTAATAATGTAGGACATCAAGAAGTGTAGGAAAAACCTGACAAAACAAAACATCAGAGTTGCTGGGGTCACAGCACACCCAAAACGGGTATGGGAGTTTGTCACTGTCAAAATTAGTTTCAAAGTAGGCACACTGCCATGTCGGCAGGTGCCCCAGTCCAGTCTTCTAATCCTGAGAAATGCTTCTTTTCATTTTTATACAAATAGGGTTTTCAGTGCACTGTGGGTGGACTGATCTGTTTAGTGCACAAGGCTTGCATTGCTATCAGCTTTGAAATCTGAAGGATTGTCAATTAAAGAAGGAGGAGCTGGGCTGTTTTATTGGCGGAAAAATGGTGCCCCCAAACTCAGTGGTCACCCCAATGGCACACCAAAAACCTTACCTGCATAAAAATAAAAAGAAGTACCGAATTTTTAGAACTATAAAATGCATCTAGGATTTGGAGGAGGAAAATAAGAAAAATAATATTTTCCATTAGGCCTCTGAGCAGAACCTCAAATCAGAACCACATTCTTTATTTGAACTTCATCAGACCTCAGATCAGACTCCAAGATCAGACCCCCAAGCTCCATCAGCCTCAGTCAGACCTCCCCAGCCTCCATTAGCCTCAGATCAGCTTCCCAATAGACCTCCCCAGCCTCCGATCAGACCCCTCCAGCCTCCATTATCCTCAGATCTGTCCCCCAGCAGACTCAGATCAGACTCCCAAATCAGACCCTATCAGCCTCAGATCAGACCCCCCAAGTGCCACTCAGCCTCAGATCAGACCACCCCAAGCGAAACTCAGCCACAGATCAGACCCCCAAATGCCACTCAGCCTCAGATCAACCCACCCAGCCCCCATCAGCCTCAGATCAGACCCCCAATCAGATCCTACCAGACTCTGATTGCACCCCCCAAGCCCCACTCAGACTCAGATTGCACCCCCAGCCCCATCAGACCTCAGAAAAAAAAATAATAATAATACCTCGCTTGCTCAGGATGGCGCTGCATATCCAGGACTCACTGCACCGCTTCTTCCGGATCCCACTGTGTACTATGTCCTGCACACCACAGCGGGACCAGGAAGAAGACTAGGGGAGGCGAGTACAGCCAGCGCACCACTGCCCTCACCTCCCCATGCTTCCAACATGTTTATGACCACTTCCATAATAGAAGCGGTCATTAGCATTCAGACAAAAAAGTGTGTCTTATAGTCCAAAAAATACAGTTATTATCAGGCTTTGATGACCAGATTTTTTACAATAAAGATATGGTTATGTTTCGTGGGACCAACCCTACATGCTAGTAAGCCTACTGAGAAACAAATATGGAGGTGACAGACTTCTTTTAATCAATAAAGGCAATAATACAGCATTAAAATGTTCTGCAGAGAACCTATCCAGTCCTTTGCAACTTTCAAATTGCTGCCAATAACGACCTTGGATTGCATGAAGTTACAGTGTGGCCTGTTCATTATTTCCGATAAATCTATATAAAAATCTAACACTATACTATACAAATTAGGATCCTTCTGATAAAAAGAGGCTTTTCTGAGGATTTGAGGACCAGATTTTCTGTAGAGAACCTATCTAGCCATTTGTCTACAGTATCTAACATTCGAGTTGCTGCCAATAACGACCTTGGATCACATGAAATTGCACTGTGGCATGTTAATGATTTTAGATAACTCTAAAAACAAACAAAAAGCAAACAAACCAAAACTAGGTAACACAAAAAAGTTGTTACCAGTTATACAAAGCGAGATCCTTTGGATAAATATAGTGCATATAAAAAAAAAATCACCTGCTAACGACACAAGACGGTGTCACTCTGCATCAGTCTTTACTTTGCGGGAGAAACAATACCCAGAAACCTGCATTTTACCACTTGTGCTCAACAGGCACTTAATGATATGAAATGATGGACACAGAATCCCATCCTTTCTCATAATCTTGTGACAAAAGCTAAAAAAGACATCATCCCATTAACTAGTGATCTGAACTGCTAATGCAGAGTACTTCCTAGTGCCTTTTATGTCCAATGTGGCTATTTAAAAAAAAAAAAAAGAAAAAGAAAAAAAAATCTCACTAGGCATTCATTGTGAATAACAGACTCATTCATCTTTTATCTCCATCTCTTCTGAGGAGAGCGTGAGTGAGGCTGAAGGTGTCATTGATATGATGAAGTGGAATTTAATCAGAATGTTACTCATATTTTCCTCATCACACCAATTTACCTTTGTAAAAATTTACCTCCGTTGGGAGCGTTCGGACGCAGCCCCCTGTTGTATTCTTTCAAATCTTTTTTTTTTTCTTAATGCAGAATAGCCAAAGAGCGCGTCAATTGAAAAGCACCAGGGCCTGGACACAAAAAGCATTCGAAATTCTCATTTAGTTGTCTTTATTTTGCTAGCGCCATGTGGTCCTTGAAGATGTAGAAAACACGGGAAGCCAAGTAAAGATCAGAGCAAGCTCATTAGCATTCTGACCAAACTGGAGTGGTGGAGATGTATAGTTTGGCTCGTTTGTCGTTTTGAAAGCTGCCGGTGGTAAGCTTTTCTATTTCATTGTGCTTTTGTCTTTTGGGGAGTTTTTTAACGCAGCAGGGTGTTTGCCAGCTCCTGGGCTGCACAAGGCATTGTGGGAACCTTTCCTGAATGGTCGGCCTATAGTATCACTATAGTGTAAGTCACAAAGTTTTTCACTCCCTATTTATACGGGAAAAATTACACCAATTTATCGGCTTCTGCTGACGCGGTCAGCCGTGACCTACCTTAACACTTCAATTAAAAAGTTGAAGAATAAAACTGCAAGTGAACTAAATTGTAACGTAGGGTGGGGGAGTCTTAGGGCTGTCGAGATGTTCCAACATCACATGACGAAGCAATTAGCGGGAAATTGAATATTTATTGAGGACCTGCGGATGGACAGGAGAAAAACATATTTCCTGACAATATTTAAAATAAATAAATAAAGTGGATCTTTAAACAAATACATCTCTGTTCTACAGAAGGCGAGGAGACTCCTGGCAAGATTGGTTTACGCTTCAGAATTATGTAAATACCGTATTACCTCTCAGAAGACCTCCGCAAGTTATTACCCTGCCCATTTCATTTTTTTTTATTATACATAAGGCTTACTTTGATGGGTTATAAAGACTACATTAATGCCGCCACATCCTACACGTCTCCAAGTTGCAGTTAAATGGATAAAAGTCTTTTTGGATGAATTTATCTGCTAAATCCTTGTGGCTGCCCTCCTATCTTGGATGATGACCCAAAAGAATGTCAACAGCTCATTTCCCAGAAGGCTGCGAAGAGTCACTATGCAAGTCATAATCTGCTCACTCTCAAAGAACCGTTTCAAACATTGCATTTCACAAGCTGTTAAAATGAGGGGGAGAAAAGAAAAGTCACTCATCTCCCGACCACCCTGATAAAACATGCCTTATGTGTGCATTCTGAATCGCTTTACTACGCGGCCATACTAGGTTTATGTTTATGCAAATGGCTTTTTATAAAATGTCTCGGCTTAAATGACGATATGCTAAATTCCTGCTACCTAGAAATACATTGTAGCAGGAGACAAAGGTCTCTGCATTTACATTAACTTAATTAATCTTCGTGTTAATTACTTGGCAATAAAGAGCGTATTAACTTAACTGTAAAACGAATATAGTCATTTTTAACATGTGTCAGTTTTACCAAAGCATCAAGATCATCCTAATCTGGAAAAATTCATTTCAAATCTTAATTGCATGATGTAGAAGTAGACATTTTGAAGACTTCTTAGTACGTAATAGGTTCTCAAAGAAGAAACAGCCCACAATCTTGTATAAAGATTGGCAATATAAGGAATGACCCTACAACTGAACCTTCAACTAAATTAATGGTCACTTAGTAGTTTGACCCCCTTGGCAATTGGTTCATGTAAAATCCATTTTGCTGTTGACAGCAGTGGTTTTAGGCACAAACAAACACCACTTATTTTCAATGGGAGGAACAATTGGGTTACGTTCAGGTTACATATAGCTTTCCCCCCGGTCTGAACCAAATGAGGGACATTTGCATAGATGTGTAAATGTTCACCCTGTGCCCTTCTGGGACGCCAGGAAACTCCAAAAACATACTGATCGTTTAAGTTCTATTAAGCGTCCAATCAACCTAACTATACATATTAGGCCATCAACCTTCCCCCTAACTCTCCCATAGACCTGCATGCTAGGCTTAATTCAATAAAAAGATGAGGAGGGGAGACCAATCTGCCTCCAGCAACAAAGAACTGATCATTTGAAATCCAACATGCCCAATCCATTTCTTCAATATCTGGCATTGGTGGTCCGTCGAGAATCTATACTATTTTTAAGATAAGGAAATCAGATTTTTAGCCCCACTGGGGACATGGGTTGTAACTGAAGGGATCTTCAGGCTTAGCAATACAGAATATGTTGAAACTATATAGGCAATAAAATAATAAAAGTATGCACCCATTTGCCACAGCAATAGACGCATATGCTGAATATTGTGTAGGTTTGCCTTGTGCCACCAAAGCAGTTTGGCCCAACAAGGCATGGATGCCACGAGACCTCTGAAAGTGCCCTGTGGTTTGCAATACAAAGCTTTCAGCAAGAGATTCTTTAGATTCTGTAACTGGTGAGGTGTGGCCTCCATGGATCAGACTTGTTTTTCCAGGAAAACCCTCAGTTGCTTGATCACATTGAGATCAAGGTAATTTGCAGGCCAAACCAACAGCTTGAACTCTTTTCATTCCTAATCAACATTTGCCATGTGGCAGGTGTATTAACCCGCTGAAAGTGGGAACTGCTATTAGGGAATACCACTGCCATAAAGCAGTATACTTGGACAGCTTTCATGTTTAGTTAGGTGGTACATGTCAGTAGCATTGAATGTCGGGTCAGGTTTCCCAGCAGAATACAGTCTAGAGCCTTTGGTGGTGGACTAGTCAGTATGGGCACTCTGAAGGGTCTGTCACCACCCTGCCCCATAAGGAGCAAGCTGTAATGCTTTACAGTTTCTCTTCTGTTGGACTGGACCAGAAGGACTAGTCTTCGCCCCTCACATGCATGAACTCCAGTTCACTGGTTGTCCTTCCTTCAACCTCTATGGGTTGGTACTAACCACTGTATACCGGACCACCCCATGAGACCTGCCGTTTTAGAGAGACTCTGGCCCAGTCATTTAGCCATCAGAAACTGGCCCTTGTCAAAGTCGCTCAGATCCTTACACTTCAAGAACTGATTGTTCACTTGTTGCATGTTACATATCCCATCCATTGACCAGTGTCATTGTTTTGAGGGAATCAATATTATTCACTTCAATTTATGTCTAGCCAATTTGATATATATTTTTTTCCTAGAAAAATTTATGTGCTTAAACCTATTAAACACAGTTGTTATTATAAGATGGAGAAAATTAATAACTTTTGCCGCTGTCATGGCTCAGTAAGGGGCTGTGACGCCACTCTTGTTCACAGGCTGTGTGTAGTATTGCAGCTCAGAGCCCATGGATAAGAGTGGTGCTGTTTCAAGGGGGATTTGTGTTATCTAATCTCATGTATACTTCATTGGACTACAACATCTTGTTTTCTAATATTTAAATTTTATGAATTACGGAAAATATGAAGTAAAGAATGAGCTTACATCATATGTCACACTTTACATTGCCTGACAAGAAACTCAACAGCCTTAAAATATTTTAATTTTTTCTCAATATATTTGCTAGAACAAATGTCTCATGAAAAGCAACCAAAGGTGATATAAAACTTTGCACAAATAACTATTTTTTCTGGTTAATAGTACAATCTGCTTCCTATACTTCTAACTAAATGTGATCTATGAATAGGAACCTAGTAATAATAATAAAAATAACAATAAAGAACGATGGTCCTTTCCTGCACTTAGAACCAGGGGGAAATGAGCTCCAAACATGTGGAACTGAAACAATAAATTCCCCCAATCTTAGGTAAACTGTTAAACTTATATAAAAAAAAAGAAGCAACTTCATGACGCATACACTAATTCTTAATAATGGTAAAATAGAGAATTATGATCTTTGAATAAAAATTGTATTTCTCACATTTTAACTCCTACATTGGTGCTTAACATGGTCCATCTATTTAATATTTATCTAATATCTAACTACCGTATCCATATCTATCGTATATATCTATATATCGTATCTTTTGTATCTATCTATCTATCGTATCTATCTATCCATCGTATCTATCTATCCATCCATCGTATCTATCTATCCATCGTATCTATCTATCCATCGTATCTATCTATCCATCCATCGTATCTATCCATCCATCGTATCTATCCATCGCATCGTATCCATCGCATCTATCTATCTATCTATCCATCGTATCTATCATCACATTCACTGTGCCAGCTGCAAAGATGCAGATTTTTTCATTAATTAATGCAAAGTAAAATAATGATAAAATATCGAGAATTTAGAGACAATTCCCAAAAGACGATTCAAGAGATCCACTCACTTGCTTTGGAGTCTGGGACTTAAAGGCCAGATGTTGCACAAATGACCAACAATTGAAGGTTAGAATAAATTAATGACTGATTTCTGAGCTTTGATGGAATTAGCCATACACTCCTTTTCTCAAAGTGCCATGTGAATGTTCTCCTGTTAAACATTATTCTCTCACTCTTTTTTTTTTGACAAGCGAGGCCACCCGGCAGAAAACAACTGATGCAAAACCCAGGAGTAATCCCTCTGTTTAGTTCAACACCGTGGTTAGCCTTAACACTGCCTCTATTATCCAATGGATTTAGAGGAACTTTCATTTATCTCTTGCCCTATGGCTCCAACTTTCGAGCTAAGGAAGAAAATAAAGGGGGGATTGGGGCTTTTCCGATGTAAATAGATTTACTTGTGCATACAAAGGAGTATTTTGGCCAACGATTAAAAGTATCTACTGGAAAGCTGCCGTGCACATATTTGTAATCTCCACATAAACATAGATAAAAGCTAATTATGAAATCAAGCAACTCAAGGTACTGACTGGGATGGGGGGCTGACTGCACACCAAATCGGCGGTATGGCAGTACTTCAAGGAGCCAAGGAAACAATAGGGTGGGGGAATATCAATTATCAAGGAAATATGGCTTACATGAAGCAATCTGAAAACCCGCATGCTAACAGACTGGTCTGGCGGGGGATGGTAAGCTGCATTCCAATAGGCCAAGCTTCATTTAAATTGTTCCTAGTCTCAAGTATTGACCACTCATGCATAATGATGAATACACCAAGGATGCTTCTGCTTATTACTCATCACTCAATGATTACTGAATGAGTCGTCTTACATAACAGCAAAGTAGGTTACCAATACTGATATTTGATGGCTGTGATAAATACTTTGTAGCATTTCACTCTTTTTCTACAGGAAAAGAATAGTCTGTAATTAAAATGTCCCCCTCCTCATTTGCCAGAGCTCACAAGACCCTAGTCAGTTGATTTTGCTGGAGGTAGGTGCCATTGGTCGTGCATCTCCCCTGCAAAGGCCAAATGGTTTATTACATTTGCCTATTAAATAGTTAGCTCAGGCTCATATAGGGGTGTGAAGACCCCCTTTTTTGACATATTTCCTAATAGGGCATATTACAATGGTTTGTTGAGAGGAGACCAGGCTTTTCTAGGTTGGACATTAAGCACAGAAAACAGCTGTAGATCGAGCGCCATTCACAGCGACCCATGCCAAGGGCATCGCAACGGGGAGGACAACAAACACTTCCAACTTTTTTGTGGCTTGTCAGATATTTTTGTGACTGTACAAATCTAACACAAATAATCATCTGACGTGTCTCAACCATTTTGGCCTCTTTTGTGTATGGACAGCTTAAAAAAAGGACAAACCTAGTAGATGTGGTTGTGTGGCATTTATGCAGGCTTCTATGGTCCCTTGACGCACCATGGCTGTAGATGTGATAACTCATACAATCATGGCAGGTAAAGAGTTCCTTATAAAGACGTAAAAATTGCTATGAGGTGCCAATAATGATGCATGTAAGGCAGTGTGAGCAATACAGATAATAAATGATAGTTTAAGATGTGTCACCCAAATGTATTGGCAACAAAGCCTAAGATGATAATTCTTGCACAGAAAAATGCTTTAATAGGGACAATTTAAAATTTGCATCCTCGCTGACATAATTTTCTCCAAGATGGATGTTGACAGTGTACTGAAGCATTAAAATGGTTGTCCAAGTAAAAAAAAATAAAAAAAATCTAATTCTCAGACATTAGGATCTGTGGAGAAATCCAAAATCACCTGGTCTTCACCGCTTGGTTCAAGCTGTTTGGCTCCTGGGCTGTCTTTAGTTGACTTCTGATGCTCATCTGTCAAATTCTGCAGACTGGCCTTAGCGCGATGTGTATTATGACTGAGCAGTGACATGCTGCTTGGGGACATGTCACCTTTGAGGCCAGTCATGGCTGCAGCAATGCATGCCACCCTGTCCATTCAGGACGTTGACAGACAGGGACTGGTAGTCCACTGAAGCCAGAAAGCTTGAGCCGAGTGGTGGGGAACAGGTGAATATGGATTTCAGATGGGGACTGGAACAACCCCTTTAAGGCCTCCATACACATTAGACTATTGTCTGCCGAACTTAGTGGTGTAGGACTGTCTGGCAATCTAATGTGCATGAGGAGCTTCAGACTTTCCTCCGCCCCAACAGATGATATTGGGGAACAGAAAAACTAGGCGGGTTAAACTTCATTGCCCGCTCCTTTTGTTCTCTGAGAAGATAATTCTCTGCCAGAGGTGAGGTTGGAAGAGATAGAGGTTGAAAGTGGTCAGCTACACAGACAGCTACTGAAGAGGTATGGGCCCTGGCATGACACTGTTTTGAGCATCCTGGAAATGTCTCTCCAAACTAGATGTTTCAAAATTACTACAGGAATATACCAGATCTTAACAGTAGACAGAGAGCTAGTCTAGGACAGGCAAATAATCACAGGTTTAGTGTGAAACTAATCAGCTACTAGACAGGTTTGCAATTAAATGGGTAAACTAAATTGCTTTTACTCAATTAAGATAACAAACAATGATGGCTCATGCTGATAGGGCTGCTCGTCAATGGTTGGACAATGAATATTCACGCAGTGTTTGTTTGCAGGTGCCTGTGTATCTGATCAGAGGTGACATTTGCAGTATGCCAGTACACAGCAATTCAACAATAATAATGACATTACACAAAAATGTAAATAATAAAAAAAAGGTTAGTAAAAGCTAATTATTACTATAGTTGATTTCAATGCATTGTTACTGGAGGTGGGGTAACTACCCTACGTGTGAAGTCATGTCAGATATAAGCAGGCCGCGGATATACCACCCTAAATCAGTGGTGGAATTAACAGGTGGAGTAACTACATGCAAGTTACTCGGTATTAGCTACAAACTCATAATAATTTCAATAATTCACTCTTCTGATTTCAGTGGTGATAACCAGATTACATGGGTTGAGGCTGTTTACACCAGTTTGCAGAAATGCAAAGTATGGGGTATGTGCAATTAAGCAAATCCTTCAATTAACTAACCCCCGCCCGCACAAAACCACACATTTCTAAATTCAACGTTTGCAAATTGCCTGTAGTCGTATCTCTGGAAATAGCCACTTAATGTAACAGACTACTCAACTAAAATGCTATCTTTTCCCCCTCTTACACTAAGTTCCTGTAATATGTGGGGACTCCACAGAACAGGACTATTTCTGCTTCTGAGGCCAACTTGCAGAGTGGAATATCTCTAGACTTTTTTCCCGCTGCTTCATTCTGATCAGAACGGTCAGACATCCAACCTATTAAAAAACTGATAGTTTATCCTAATAGGGTCATCAATGTTTTAGTCTTCTAAAACTCCTTTATTAATTATGGTGACCGATTTAGATGTGCTTCATTAACCATTGTCTGCAGACAACTTATGGAGAATATGTAGCGGCGGAAGAAATTTAAAAAAATTGAAAGTACCATTTTATAAGAAGTTAGGCTCAAAGGAAAGAAATCCTAAAGGAGGAGACTTCATTACAATAGTGTCAGATTTCAACATACATCACCAATATAAGAAGCTCAGCCGAGATTCGTTCACCAGATGTCAGGGCAAAAGAAGCCTGGCCATGATGAATTTAAACATGTCCGATTGTTTGCTTTTGAGGGAGATAAGCCGCCACCTGAGGTGTCTGACAGCGGCTTCTTCTCCTCTACCTATTGAGATCCCGTACACTAGGGGTGCAAAACCTTTTCTGGTTGGGGGCCACATTGTCACACTGAACCAATTCCAAGGGCCGAAAATAAAACTTAAAGGGGAATTAACAACTGAAATATTGTACTTATGTCATATTGAACAAACAGTATATACCATAAATGTCTAGTTACACTTCCAGGACTCCCATCTAATGGGAGAATACATGAAAGATACATGTGAACAGCCACAAGACATAGACATACATGTCTGTCACCAGATGGTTGAGGGTAAAACAACCTTTATGGGCAGAAAACTATTTTCAGGGGAAAAAAATCCTTCCCCACTCCAAATATTCAGTCCCTTGGATCAAGCCCCCCCACCTGCACCAGAATGCAGTTATTTATAATGGTGGGAATGATGTTCCATGTCATGATCCTCCCGACAGTTCATTAGTATTAATTTACAGGTATTGTCTCATCTCAGAGGATATAGTAACTCATAATGAGTGTAATGATTACCATTAACAACGGTTACCTACGATTGGATTTTCCTCTATGGCCTCCTTCAGGCCACTGTAATTGAATGTATTATTACTCATTTAAATGAACGTATTCAATGTTAAAAATCTAGGCCTGGGAGTCAATGTCCACATGCAAAAAACACAGATTCATCTTGTTTGACTAAGCACATCAACAGAAAAGCAAATGAACTACTAAAGTGCCCTAATTAACTATTTTGCAAGTGAATGCAGACATTAGTGCAACACTGGAGCGGGTAAAGACTACTGCATGCGAGGTTTGTTTCAGTTAACATTTCTCAATGAACCAATTAAATAATCATTTTCTCCCATCACACAATTGGGTGGTGTGAACATCATTTGTTCCGTCACTATGTGCTCAAGAGAAATCTAACGCTAAAGTAGCTGAAGGGGAAATATTCACAGATAAAAGAAAAAAAGATATTTATTGCTATGCACTGTATATTATAGCCGTGAGCAATGAAATCCTTCAAAATGCACCTGATGGAATGTACTGTAATGAGAGGTTGTGTAGAAGTGACACATAAGGTTTGAAGGGGGTTACCAGACCAAGCCCAAATCTGGGCCATTGCAGGTCCAACCCCCAAATTCCCTAGAAATCTTCTGTTACTGCTGGGGGAAGCTTTGCCTGGTCACAGATTTCGACAAGGTTTTATTACATGGTGCATGAGGTTGTGTAGAAGTGACACCTGTGGTTTGAAGAGGTTGTCTCCCCAACCCCAATCTGGGCCATTGCGAGTTCAACTCTTGAATCCCCGAGCAATCTGCTGTTATTGTTGGAGGAAGCTTTGGCTGGTCACAGATTTCTACAATGTTACATTACATGGTGCCAGTTCACATTAATGGATGAATATGTACTATATTGCCTAGGAGCCACTCTTACTTAACCTCTGCTCTACTTAGAGAAGGTTCCCGGGAGAAAGATATTGATGACAGATCCTCAGGATTAGTGGGGGTCCGACTACCGAGACACTTGCTGATCAACTGTTTGAAGAGGCGTTCCATTGAGAGCCACAGCCTTCTCCTAGGTCAATGACGTCACATTCGTCAGTCACATGTCCTAGGCGCAGCTCATATATATTAATAAAACTTTGTGGCACTCTGCCGTCTGCTTGCTGCTGGAAGTCGGGTTCCCACCCCGTCTTGAAATAATGATAAATACTCCAGCGTTTATAATGGAAAAAGAATAGGTATTTATGGGATAGTGCGGCTGTATAATACATGTGACGTTTCGGCCACACTCTGGTCTTCATCAAACTGGTGGAGTATTTATCATTATTTCTAGGCGCAGCTCAGTCACAATCAAGTGAATGGACCTGGGTTGCAATACCAAACACAGCCACTATACAATGTATGGTACAAAAAGCGCTAAATAAAACCACACAGATAAGTGGACCGTCGAAAAAGTGTACACCCACAATATTACTAAATATTCATGAGAATATACACTGATTCATTAAATAACTAGTGCATATGAAATCGACATGTAGGGGGTCATTTATGACCAGATATACGCCACTTTTGTGGTGTATATCTGGCGCACATTCTGTCACACGTTATGTTGCTGCAGAATCTGCGACTTATTAGACCCCGCTCACGCCAGGTCTAAAAAAAAGTGGGCGTGGTGTTGGCACATCTCATTCATCATTTTCTACGCCTGGTTTAGGCATATAAAATGGTCTAAATGTAAGACAGCAAGAAAGCGGTGTTACATTTAGAATCGGTGCTGGATACTCGGAAGTTATGTAGAGGTCGGTGCCTCTACATAACTACAGCGATCCACTAGCAGCTATAGGGCTTATTAAGATCACCTATGTGCACTGAGCACGTCTGTCTCAATTATCTATTAAATGGATTTTTAAAAACATAGCTACAAATTGTTTGTATAATTTTTGAGTAACCCATCGCTCAATATCTGAATAATTTTGTGAAATACTGGGCTCAATCACAATTTGCTCAATCGTTAGCATGTGGGGAGAAGTAGTCAAAATGTAATTTCACATGGGGCAATTTCAGCCCAGAATCGGTGCTGAATGATGAAACACAAGTTGATCGGCTCTTATTTTTACATGGCCCATGCAAACTGAACGGGGGACGAATGATCATTCAGTTTACAAACTGTTGGCTGTAGATCCCTGTTTACACAGAGCGATGTGCCGAAGGCTAATAACGATTTTCGGTGATGCATTAAAGATGCCATCACCCCAAATACAAGAGTTTGCCGATAGTTGGGTTATTGGAGACAATTTAACACGGGGCAATCATTGGGAAAGAGCGTTTTTCATTTACAACATTGGCCCATGTAAAAGGACCCTTAGGTCACATGTCTGTATTTCAGTCCGCAAACCACAGATCGGCGAAATACAGATACTTTCCGTATGCATTCCAAGTTTTTCTCACTCCCATCAACAGAAATGATCATTCTTGTCCAAGACAAAGATCAGAATTTGAGTAACGGCCACGTGGACCCGCAATAAATATGGATGTGTGCATAGCCCCATAGAAATGAAAGGGTCAGTGTGCTGTCCGCAAAAAAAATAAAAAAATAACGCTGACGGAAAATACAGATGAAAAGTGCCTTGGGTTATGTTGACTATATCTCAAATGACCTCACAGTACATGTCAACGTTTACTATTTTAGCGAACTAATTCATGGTCCGACTGGACCCAAATACGTCTTTAGATCATGTACTGTTTTTTCCAAAATTAAAACGTTGGATGTTGGAGACTATGGGGGAGGTTCTATGAAATGCTACAGAAGACATGTAGTAGTATGTATTGTGCTGGCACACATTCAATCTCAGCCTCCTAAAAATCTTGTATCACCCAAGGATAGAGCAACAAAAGACTTGATCCCTGGGAAAAAAAACATTGTCCTCTTCAGAATGCTAATCTGGTATATCACTCGCTGGTCCACCCCTGCAAGTACTTCTGCCTGTGCAGACAATTAAAGGAATACATTGATTTAATAAGTCTTATCGTTCAATATTACAACTTGTAATTCACGCTAACTAGATAATCAAAATAGTTTTGTTCCCCTCCTCCTCTTTATTTAAATACTCGCTTCTTGATGAAACTTGGTAGATGCTGCATATCTCATGATTAACGGACATCGTCTAAAGCATCCCGGTCCTCTAATCTTCCTAAAATCCCTTTTCATCCGATTGTTTAAGAATGCTTGAAAGGCTAACACCAAGTCTGAGGCTAGTGCACATTGGGGGGATGGGAGCCTCTGTAGGTTAGCTAATTAAACTGTTTGTCTTCTGAAACATTTAACTGGCTTTAGAGATTATTCTAATTAAGAATGATGTTAGATGTATTTTTTAATGTAGCCATTAAAATTAGTCATAATCCAGCAATCTCATGCACTGAGCTATGTAAATAGAATAATGAGCAGGATTTACCGTCCTCCCCCGCCCCCCTCCATTTTTTTTCGATCTTGAATCAGCAGAATATGTCAAGTACCAAACACGTGTGTGTTGTAGATTGCTGCAAAACTATAAAGGTGGCCATACACGTAAGTCTAAAGTTGATCAAAGTGGACGATTTCAACCAAAACAAACATTCGTCGGGTGAAATTGAACTACGAACGATCGTATTAGCAGACGGATGATAGACCATTATCGTTTGAAAAGGAATTGGCTGCATTTAATAGATTCTTCAGGTATTTGGATGAAAGATCATTCTTTGAAAGAACATTCCCAGAAAGATAACTCATTTGGAGCTTGATGGCAGCAACACAACTCAAAAAAGTTGAGGCAAGGGCAACCAGAGGCTGGAAAAGTAAATGGTACTAGTAAAAAACAACTAAAGAAGCAATTTGCAACTTAGTCACATGACCGTGTAAAAAGAGCATGTTAGAGAGGCTGATTCTCTCTGGTGAAACTCTGCCCAGCTTTGCTTCAATCTGCGAAAAACTGTGGAACAATTTCAGGAAAATGTTCCTAAAGGTAAAAACTGTGAAGACTTTAAATGTCCCACCATCTAGAGTACATAATATTAAAAGATTCTGAGAATTTTGATAAATCCATGTGCACAAGGGACAAGGCAGTTAACCGTCCACAAATGCAAGTTAAAGCTCTAACATGCCAAAAAGAAGCCATATGACAACACAATCCAGAAACGCCACTGTCTTCTCTAGGCCAAAGCTCGTTAAAAATGAGGCAAAATCGAAAACTGTTCTGTGGTCAGATGAATCAAGATTTGAAGTTCAATTTAAATTTGTTTTTAGAAATGTCATGCCGTCCCGCAGATTCAAGATGAGAGGGACCATCCAGCTTGTTAACAGCACACAGTACTAAAGCCTGCATCTCTGATAGCATGGGTTGTACTAGTGCCTATGGCGTGGACAGCTTAGACATCTGGAAAGGCACCATCAAGGCTGAACATTATGTAGAGGTTTTAGAACAGAATATTCTACCACTGCAGCATGCAGTCCAGATCTTTCACCAATAGAAAACATTTGGTGCATCATCAAATGAAAAATCCAGCAAAAAACACCCAGGGCTGTTGAGAAGCTATAAACCTACATCAGACAAGAATGGGACAACATTCCTCTCCTAAAATGTCAGCAATAAGTCTTCTTACTTCCCAGAATGCTGTTTAAAGAAGAGAGGAAACCACACAATAGAAGACATGGTTCTCTTCTAACTATTTTGAGATACGTTGCTGCCATTAAAAGGGGTAGTCTGGGCTTTTTCTATTGATGACCTATCCTCAGGTTTGGTCATCAATATCAGATCAGCGGGGGTCTCTGACACCCGGCCGATCAGCTGTAGGAGACACGTGCCGTCTCCCTTCTCTCTTCCTGTCCGCTGCTACAGTCCCATAGACATTCAGCGGAGAGCAGGAAGAGAGAAGGGAAACGGCACGAGCACACTGCGTGCGCCATCTCCTTATACAGCTGATCGGATGTCGGACCCCCGCCGATCTCATATTGATTACCTATCCTGAAGATAGGTCATCAATATTAAAAGCCCAGACAATCTCTTTAAGATCTAAATGTCTTTTTCATGAAATGGTAAAATATCTTACAATGGTGTTTCACTTGTGGCCATTGTTCTGTGCCCGCAGGCTTTTTGTGGGTTTGAATTTGGTCCATTGTGTTCAATGGCAGTTCATGTTTGCCACTGTTGTATACAGTACATAATGGCGTCGGGTTGTTGGAGGTGTGAGTTGGTGCTATTGTGCTTTGTATCTTGCTTTAATTTGCGCTGCTAGAGTTAACTTTTCCTGGCTTTGTATTTGCACCCGTTTGTCTTATGTAGTCATTTGCCGCAAATCTGGCATGTGCCAAAATTTGCGACATTTCTACCTCACAATAGTCGTGAAAATACCATAATAAAAAAATTCCGCAGCATGTCAATTGTTTGTGCGGATTTTCAATGCAATACTTCCTTTGCAAGGCAAAGGGTGAGACCTGGGGCAAATCTTAGTCAAAGTCCACAGGTAACACATGTCTATTTTGGTGCAGAAACACAGCGAAAACCGTATGGAAAGTCTGCATAAACTACATTGACGTGCGCATACACCCGTAGTGGCCCTATATACTATATTAGGTCTAGTCCGGGGCATGTCCATTCCATAACTTTCCAGTTGGATAGGGATACATCTTTCTTTACAGCTCATGTCAAACCGTAAAAGAGATCTTAGCAAACCGAAGGTTCCAAACAATAGGGGACTCGTGTCAGCTCATTAACCAACGTATCGGGGAATGATGCTTTTTATTTCGTTTTTTTTTTTTTATCCCCCCGTGTCCACAAACAAAGCTGGCATAAAATCAAAAGACGACTATGGATTTAAGCCAATATGCGAATGGCACAGTCACTAAACCATAATCTTGTAAGATTCTGCTCGTCAAGTGCTATAGGAAGTAAAACCAGTAAGAAGACATTGGAATTATGATTGCAGTACACACAACAGGCCGCCTCTATCACAACTCAGAAGGGTATTATAAGCTAAACACTTTTTTCCCCCCTTACTGCTGAAAGATTATACTGGTTATCCCATTAAAGTTGGTAAAATGCCATTCTTGTGTCTTAAAGCTCAAGCAATGGAGGTCAAGAAGTATATACTGCGTCTTACAAGGCGAGTGTGGATGTAATCTTCCCAAAGTTACAATAATTAATGTTAAGCTTCTTTAGCAATACGTTTCTGAAAGAAGTTGCCTGATAATATACTTAGAGGCTGGCTAGCTGTTTGTGTTACGAGATGCGGCTTCCATGCAGCTCACGTACGTCAGCTTAAATCTTTAGTCAAACGAGGGCGATGATGAGCCGCCTGACTTATAAACGAGAAATAATACTTAAACACACATAGGTGAAACAGGCAGGCAGCCGATGATAGAACGCTCTGACCGGCGGTTTTAAGAATGTCATGGATTTACCCTTCCCGGATAAGCTCCCTTTTCTACTCAACGTCACAAGGTGGGGATGTGAATCCTGACAAGCCGGAAAGGAGAATTTTATTTAAGTTTTAAAAAAAAAAAAAAAAGACATAAAAAAGCCGCTGCCCATAAACCGTTGAGAAGAGCCACAAAATGACGGATTTGATTACTAATGCTCAAGAGAAACAAGAGGGAAATTGATTTTTATTAAATTCCTAATATTATAACAGCGACATATGCGGAAGCGTTGCACACAGAATGGAATGACTTCCATCAGTTATTATGGACTGACACCGCAGTATAATCTTGGATACAGACAGATACAATCTAAGATATGATAGGGAGAGAGATGCAGCAGAAAGGACATCCCCGAGCTGTGATCGGTAGAGAGCTGCTGCAGAAAGGACATACCTCCTGAGCTGTGTAGGGAGAGAGTTACAGCAGAACTGTTATGCCCCTGGAGCTGCAACAGGGTGAGAGCTGCAGAGAAAGGACATGCCCCCTGAGCAGTGATAGAGAGAAAGATGCAGTAGATGGGCCACACTCCAGGAGGGTGCAAGGCCCCCCCAGATTAAAAAAAATTTACATCGGAAACTGCCATAGATTGGACCACTTCTAGGAAACTGGATGCCTCTTACTCCAGGCATACACTATCAATGGTATACACCAGGGATCAGCAACCTTCGACACTCCAGGTGTGGTGAAACTATGACTCCCAGCATGCACACTTGCTTGGCTGATCTCAGAACTCCCACAGAAGTGAATGGAGCATGATGGGGGTTGTAGTTTCACAACAGCTGGAGTGCCGGAGGTTGCTGACCCCTATCATACACCATCAAGCGCCACTTCTGTCTGTCTGGTTTGGATCTGAGATTGCAGCTCCTTCTCCAGATCCTGGATCCTTTAAGCGGGCCATAGACATTAGACATTTGTGAGCAGTAGAGCAGGATTGCATCGGCCGTTTCGCAGCACGTTCAATCGTCTGTTCCCCAGTAGAGGAGCTGGAAGTTGCTTATCAGACTGTCCTTGTTGAAATAAATATGCATGCTTGGTCGATCTGAGCATACATGTTTATAGATGAGTTGGACAAGAGAGCCGAGCCACTTATCTTATGTCTATGGTCACCTTTTATTGCATTATGCAACATCTGTTATCAATGGACCCACACATGCCAAGCCATTTGTTATGCATAACTAGGGTGACTTCTCTGTCCTGACCCCTCTATGGTGCAGCGGGATCTGTAATGTGACGTACCAGATTTTATATATCTTGTTGTGAAAATACAATAAATAGGCAGTTACAGTATAGATAGAATTATAAACCTGTCTTACTGCCAGGGAAAAAGGTGGACACGTAGCTTAATTTATCCAATAAGATATAAGAATATGATATCTGACTGGTTGTTCAGTGGGACAAGGGCAAAAATAGCAAGAAGCCCCTATATCGAAGGACAAAGAGAAATAAACCCACAAAAATGAAACAAAAAACAGCACACATGTAAATAAAAACCCAAAACTGACAACAAAAAAAATGAAAAGAAAAACTAAAAATTAATATTTGCCATACAGATGCCAATATTTACACCAGATCAATGGGAAGAAGCAACCATCGTGTCGCACTGTGCTGTGTTACTGTAAATGGGTTTGGATTGATATATTCAAAAAGAAGCATGTTAAAAAAAAAAGAGTCAAATGCAAAGTCAGTAACAGGCCCCTGTCGTTGTCCTTCCGACCTACCATGAGGTACATAGTCGCCAACAGATTTGGGGACTTTTAAGGCCCTTCCCAGCCACCTTCCTATAGGTAAATTTGCGCAAATTCTGCCCCTAGCACTCAGCCCACCCACTTCTAGGGATTGTTGACAACTATGCTGGTGTCTTCTTAGGAAGCAAAGGGCCCCTTGGACCCCTTCAGGCACAACCGCTACATCCTTCCCCCATAACTACACCCCTGAAACCTTCCAGCTCACATTAACAGAACACAATGGGAAACAGATTACTAAACATTCTGGATTACCAGGGAGACGGAGAAACATGTAAAATGTAGGAAGGCGCAAGGTTCCGTCGTTGACAAAAGATATATGTCACCGAGGTTTCTGGCCTCGGTGAAATAAGAGCTGGTATTTTCGGGTGTCAGCGGCAGCTAATGCTGACCTTACTATTTTAGTATGGCTGTATAGCTGATCCGGGACGGCTCTTACTGGGAGTTGGCAAAGTGCTGGGTGGGTGACTACTCCCCACGTTCCAGGCCGGGTCTTGACTGGCCTATAAAAAACCCAGCCGGCAGTGATTACCTCTCTCTGACAGAGGAGCTCTGGCAATCGCTGGTGTGGGAACTGAGCTCTGTGCTGGCCTGGAAAGCTGAGGCCTGTGTGTTGGGAGTGCAGGCCACCTAAAGCCTGCATTTGGACTACTGGAGGCAGAACCGCCGACAAGATGACTTTTTTTTATGCACAAACTTTCTACTCGGTGTGAACAAACACCAACCTTGCATAGAGTATTTTTGTTTGACCTTAAGTGTGAATAAACACGGACAACTACCAGAGCGAATCCCCACAATTGGTGGAGGATGCGGGTATTGCAGTGAGGCTGGCGTGAAGGCCAAAATATTTTTGTTTTTCCAGGCAAAGTTGTATGTCTTACATCAAACCAGCGAGATTACAACCCACTTGACAAAATGGAAGCCGTCGTGAAAACCCTCGTGGAAGCTAACCTATAACAGCGGGAGGCCAATAAGCAACAGCAGGAAACAAACCAGCTGCTGTTACAACATGTGATGGCTTTACAAGCAGCAGGAGCATCCCAGAGCATCCACGATGCCCGGAAAGCGGTCTGTGCGGCGATCCCCGAGATGACCCCTGCAGACTACGTTGAGACTTATTTGGCGATCTTCGAGAAGGTAGCCGTGAGAAAGAAGCTACCCCGGGAGCAATGGGCTGAGGTCATCGCTCCGTTCCAGGCGTCTGGACCCCAGCAGGTGTATTTTGACTTACCGGATGATCAACCGACTGTAAAGGGTAAGATCCTGGCAAGACTGGGGGTGAATGTATTAGGCCCCTTTCATACGGGCGAGTATTCCGCGCGGGTGCAATGCGAGACGTGAACGCATTGCACCTGCACTGAATCCTGACCCATTCATTTCAATGGGGCTGTGTACATGAGCGATGTTTGTCACGCAGCACTTGTGCCTTGAAAATCGCAGCAGGTTCTATATTCTGCATTTTTCACGCAATGCAGGCCCCATAGAAATGAATGGGACTGCGTGAAAATCGCAAGCATCCGCAAGCAAGTGCGGATGCATTGTGTTTTCACTGACAGTTGCTAAGAGATGTTGTTTGTAAACCTTCCGTTTTTTATCACGCGTGTGAAAAACGCATCAAAACGCATTGCACCCGCGTGGAAAAAACTGAACAACTGAACGCAATTGCAGACAAAACTAACTGAACTTGCAGGCAAAATGGTGCAAGTTTAACTGAACACATCCGGAGCCAATCCGCCACGCTCGTGTGAAAGGGGCCTTAGTCCGGGCCCAGCGGGTGCATCAGTGGGAGTTTAACCTGGCTGAGCCTGCGAGGCCCCAGCATTATAACCTATTACACCTGTTGCAAAAATGGCTGCAACCTGACGTGCTGAGTCCCACTCCTATGTTGGACCGTCTGTTGGATGATGTGTTCTGGAGGGCATCTGCCGTACCCACTCCAGCACTTGATCGGCCAGGTGTCTCCTGGTAATGCCCTTAGGCCTCTTTCACACTACAGTATGTCGATTTCGATCCGTTTTTCCGTATGGCATATACAGTATACAGTAATTATATAGAGAAAATTGGGCTGGGCATAACATTTTCAATAGATGGTTCCGCAAAAAACGGAAAGGATACGGAAGACATCCGGATGCATTTCCGTATGTGTTCCGTTTTTTTTGCGGACCCTTTGACTTTAATGGAGCCACGGAACGTGATTTGCGGCCAAATATAGGACATGCTCTATCTTTCAACGGAACAGAAAAACGGAAATACGGAAACGGAATGCATACGGAGTACATTCAGTTTTTTTTGCGGAACCATTGAAATGAATGGTTCCGTATACGGAACGCAAAAAAAGGCCAGCAAAACGGAAAAAAAAAAACTGTAGTGTGAAAGAGGCCTAAGATGGTGGAATGCTATGAGACTACCAGCAATTTGAAAGGTAGTTTGTTTGGGAGGGAAGCAGCCAAACACCAGCAATCGCCATCTCAGATCCAGAGACTTGTGCCCACCAAGCCCACCCGGGGTGTACCCTCCAGAGAGCCGGCTCCGATAGTATGCCGACTGTCCCCATCGGGGCGAACCCATGGAGACTAACTATGGATACCGCAACTCGTTGTACGCAAGGAAGCTGTGTGCATCAGGTATCCCAGAGACTATAGACAATAACCACCTGTGCCAGGTAGAAGTGGGAGACACTCTGGCAGTGGCTTTGTTGGACTCAGGGAGTCCTGGCTCGGGCGGGAGGCCAGAACCCTGGGAACCCGAGGCCGAAGGGCCAGGGGTAGGGGTGACCGCCACTTCGGTCGAAGAGGGGGAGACAACCCAGCTGAGTATGTTGGTAGAAGACGTTGAGGACTTGCCGCTGGGTCCTGAATTGGCAGACCTCAATGTATCCGGTGAAAATTTCGGAACCGCACAACACCGGGACCTAACCTTATCCTGGGCGAATGTTGTAATAATTAATGGTGAACCACAAAATCCTGAGTCGTTGCTTCCCCGTTTTGTCGTTCACCAGGAAATGATGTATCGGGTAAACCGACTACGGGGTTAGCATATTTAACAGCTGGTGGTGCCGTAGGCGTATCGCAAGCTAGTATTGGAGCTTGCCAACCAACATGTTCTTGGGGGTCACCTGGGGTGGCTGAAACAGCAGGACTGAAAACTACAGCGGTTTTACTGGCCCAGTGTGTATAGAGAGGTAGAAGCGTTTTGTAAGTCTTGCCCAACCTGCCAGATAAATAGCCCCCAACCACATTTCCGGAGCCCCCTGGTGCCTCTCCAAATTATCGAGGTCCCATTCGAGCGAATCGCTATGGATCTCATAGGTCCAGTACCGAAGTCCGCTAGAGGGCACCAACAAATTTTGGTCGTCCTCGACTACACCACTCGGTACCTGGAGGCGGTGCTACTGCGACATACATCAGCCAAACTCATAGCTAAGGAGTTAATGGAGATGTTTTCCCGAGTGGGTCTACCTAAAGAGGTTCTGACTGACCAAGGAACCCCTTTTATGTCCAAGGTCATGAGGGAACTCTGTAAGTTGCTCCACATAAAACAGCTACGGACGTCCGTGTATCATCCACAAACGGACGGCCTGGTAGAGAGATTTAATCAAACATTAAAAAACATGTTAAAAAGAGTGGTGTCTAAGGATGGGAAGGACTGGGACCTTCTTCTGTTCTATCTCATGTTCTCAGTGTGAGAGGTGCCCCAGGCCTCTACTGGGTTCTCGCCCTCGAACTGCTATATGGCAGACACCCTCGCGGTCTGTTGGACATAGCCAAAGAAGCATGGGAACAACAACCCACAACGCACAAAAGTGTTATTGAGTACATCACCCAGATGCAAGAATGGATGGAGACAGTGTTGCCTCTGGTAAGGGAGCATATAGAGGCAGCACAGCGAGCCCAGAGTAGGGTCTATAATCGGCAGGCTCGGGTCCGGAACTTTAACCCGGATGATCGGGTTTTGGTTCTGGTACCAACCATAGACAGTAAGTTCCTAGCTAGGTGGCAGGGGCCCTACGAGGTACTCGAGAAAGTGGGAGGGGTAAATTACAAGGTACACCAGCCGGGGCAGCGAAAGCCAGAGCAGGTGTACCATGTGAATTTACTAAAACCATGGAAAGATAGGGAGTACTCTACTGAAGACAGCCCGCGGCCAGGTTTTGTAGGAGAAAAGGTTCAGGCTCCTCGGTCTGATGCAATAGAAGCAGTTGCGACAGTAAAATTTGCCGACAGCCTCTCCTCTAAACAGGTTCAGGAAGCCAGGGAGTTCATTAGAGTGTTCTCGGACCTCCCTGGATGAACTTCCATAATCCAGCATGACATTGTCACTGAGCCTCAGGCAAAAGTCGGGTTAAAACCATACCAGGCCATCGGAGGAAGTGCAGCTAATGCTGCAACTAGAAGTCATTGAGGAGTCCAAAAGTGAATAGGCCAGTCCGATAGTCTTAATACCCAAGCCGGACGGGACGAAGTCTCCAAGTTCGATGCGTATCCCATGCCCCGGGTAGATGAGCTTATCGAGAGGTTAGGACAAGCCCGATATTTTTCTGTTTTGGACCTCAAGAAAGACTACTGGCAGCTGCCCTTAATGGAGGCTGCCAAAGAGAAAAACTGCCTTTGTCACCCCTGAGGGGCTGTATCAGTATAAAGTGTTACCCTTTGGTCTACATGGTGCCCCAGCCACGTTCCAAAGACTCATGGACATTGTGCTTCGTCCACATCGTCGGTATGCGTCGGCTTACCTGGACGATATCCTCATCCACAGTACTGACTGGGAAAGTCATCTACCCCAAGTGCAGGCTGTAGAAGACTCCCTTAGGAAGGCTGGACTGACCGCTAACCCAAAGAAATGCGCGATAGGGTTAGAGGAGACTAGAGGGTACATCATTGGACGTGGAGTTATCAAACCTCAAGTGAATAAAATAGAGGCGATTCGGAATTGGCTACGACCTGTCACCACAAGTCAAATTAAGTCGTTCCTGGGAATGGTAGGCTATTATATGAGGTTCGTAACCCATTTTGCTACTTTAGCGGGTCCGTTGACAGGGCTCTTAAAGGGACAGAAGTCCGTGATGGTCCGCTGGAATGACCAGACGGAAGAGGCTTTTTCCACGATGAAGTCAGTCCTGTGCGGGTCACCGGTTTTGGTGACGCCCAACTTCCAGAGGGAGTTTGTGGTACAGACCGATGCCTCTGAAGTAGGCCTCTGAGCTGTACTCTCTCAGGAAATCAATGGGGAGGAACATCCCGTTGTTTTTTCTGAGCTGCAAACTCACCCCAGCCGAGACTAGGTACAGCATAGTGGAGAGAGAGTGCCTGGCCATCAAATGGGCACTCGAGACTCTCCGCTATTATCTGTTGGGGAGAAAGTTCCGTCTGGTGACTGACCACTCCCCTCTGTGGATGAGCCAGGCCAAAGAGAGAAATGCTCGGGTCACCAGATGGTTCTTGTCATTACAGAACTTCAAGTTCTCAGGGGAACACAGGGCAAGCCGCTTGCAGGGAACCCTACACTGAGTCTATGTGGACAATTTATTAAGGTCTGAGTGAAACAGGCATAAAAAAGTCACAAATTTTTGTGCATCTCTTTTGTGCAAAAATTTGATTTTCATCTTTTTACGCAGCACTCACCTTTTTTTTTTTGTTTTGTTTTTAAAGCAGGGCCTTCGTGGTCTGACAACTATTACTTTACCACAAATCTGGCAGAAATTCTACCAGAACTCTCTCTTTCTGCAGCATGGACCTCTGAACATGCGTCAATATCATTAAGAGGCATGCACCTCCTAATACATTTGGTGCATCTGATGCCAGCATACATACTCATAGATAAATATTTAAAGGGGTTATCTTATGACTAATGTAAAAAACGAAAATCAGACATCGTATAATAAATAACAATCTCTTTCTAACAAAGCTAGGACCAGCCCTGTACCTCACATGGATCCAGAGATCTCCCCATTCATTGCTCTGCTAGATTTATCAAGCTGACAGCTTTTTTATTCCATATGGATATTGACCTGCCGTGTGGATTTTAAAAACTCCAGCACGTCAATTCTTTGTGCAATTCTTGTGTGTGGATTTCACCCTTTTTAATGCAAGGATAAAATCTGCAGGAAATTGCAAAAAATCCACAAGTAACATATGGTTTATGGTGCAGAAAAGAACAGAAATCCAGAAACTTGTGCTGAATTTCTGCAAGACAGCCGGTCCCCGTGCGCAGGTAGCCTTAGACATGTAAGAAGATTTCAGTGGTAAGAGGGGAAGCAACCACAGTCAGACACCTTCAGCAGGAGCCTATATCAAATTTCTCTTTTACCATACATTCGACATTATGTATCAGATTATCAGTTGACTTTTATCTGAGAGCGGCTGTAGTTGATTAGAAAAACATAGAAGCTTTTTTCCAAAAGTAGCGCCCCTCCTGCCCACAGGTTGTGTGTGGTATTACAGATTAGCCTCACTTCACTTCAATGGAGCAGAGCAGCAATTACCGGACACAAACCTATGAAAGAAAGCAGCCATGTGTTTTTTCTAAATACTGGAGAACCTCTTTTTGTCACCCTCAGTGAGCTAGGTTACCTTACGCCTCCAGGCTTTAATCCGTTTTGAACGGGGAAAAATATCAGCTGCTAAAAATGTGCCTTTTCTCCGCATGGATTCTTATCTGTGCATTATATTAATCTAGCAAAACTGTGCAACTAACCTATTAATGCGCCATAAAACGGGTAAATAAATCATGACCGATATGTCAGTTCCCAGCTCCAAATATATAGTAATAAAATAAAAAACACACCGAATGCTAAATATAAAATACTGGTAATAAAACTGCACTCCCCCATCCTATATTACATTGCGGTTTCCACCAATAATTCTCGCTCTTCTTCGGCATACAATGATAACAATGAGGGGAAAAAACGGCGGCAGGGGAGCAAGAGGCGAACAATGCAGCCATATAAAAGGGTCTGCGGCTGAAGGACACCTGGCTCCCTTTGGTGAAGGCATAACAAGTTTATTAAGTAAGCACCACCTCTGCAATTATAATCCCCTCCGGCTTCTTCCACACAGTTTATTGGTTCAATTTTCATAACCATGAGCATCATTAGGGCAATGCAGTAATTAAGAGTTGTTAGAAAGTGAATTCTCAAACTGCAGATTAGAAAATTAAACTATTTCCTGATTACATATTAATGGAGCACAACAATAGCAGTTGCCATAAGCTTGGAAGGCAACCAAGGGATAAATCTGTGTACTTAATTACCATAAACAATGGCTGCATAGAAATGAAGTTTTACGCACATTTCCTTCTGTAATATGTCTGATATCAGTACACACTTGACAATTCTTGTTCAATTATCTCTATTATTTAATGCGCTGTGAACGGCTCTATGTAAATAAAATTAACCACCCAAATTACTTTGAATTCATCTAGGGACAAACGGAATAAAAAAAAAAAAAAAAGTGGC